>NC_140586.1:677058962-678308962 GCF_964204655.1 Triturus cristatus | reverse complement strand
CATGTCTGAGTGGTTTTATAGATAGTGTCCATATTAAGTAGGGATCTAGGTGCTGATGAATGCCCTGTTTGAGGGCCACATGGCAGAAACATGTTGATCACTGTGGTGCAGGAGTACTAGCTCTCCTTTTGCATTATCCACTTGCTTTTAATAATCCTTCTGGCACTCAAGGAATAAGCCAGTTTCAGAGATGCCGAGGAGATTTTTAGCCACACTATCTGGGATTCCTGTTTTCATTCACAAGTATTGGGGATTCTGAAAGTGATTTATTTATTTAAGGAAGCCTGCTCACCATTAGAATAATTTTTTGTAAGCGAGTACGCTCACGGATGAAGCTTAACACCTGGGTATGTGTGTGAAGGCTTACCGACATTTTGGGGGATTTTTTTTTAAATGCTCACTGTATACTAACACAGGATATACAGGTACTATGCCCACCCTATGGGTGAATTATCCTCTATAGGGCACATCATAATTTAGTTCGATTTTGTTTTTTCTATTTCTGATGAGCTAAACTAAATTTTGGCAAGTATGCCATCTGCACTAGCTACAGAGGACTCCCATCCTTTGGAACTATTGGATACAAAAAAACAGTTGCCGTTTAATTGTTTTTGCCCTATACTTTTATTTACAAATTTTAAAATGTATATCTATGATTCCCCTTGTTGGACTTTTGCCATTTTGTTGTAAATTTTGTTCATTAAATTACCCTCTTTATTTTTATAAATTGGAGTGGGATTTTTATTTTGCCATGTTTTGACCTTTTAACTGTTTTGGTACTTCTAAGCCCTTTAAACATTTTCTGAAGTTAAGCCTGTCTGCTCTGTGCTATAGGTACCTGTGGTAAGCACAGGTTTGAATTATTGAAGTCTAAAGAGGCATGTCCAAGATGGCACCCGTGTTACAGTGTCCCTATGGAGCTCCGCTGCCGATAGTTGCAGGGGTGGCAGTATCAGCACAATCCGGGTCTCCTTGATGCCTTGCTATGGAAGGGAGGGCTACCTAATACTTCTGGCATGTAAAGCTTTAACTTAGGTGCGGAGGCAGTCCATCTATGCAGCCTCCCAGAGCCGAGACAGAGAACACTGCGTTTGACAAAATGGCGGCTGCTATGGTGCATTGAGCCTGTTGCACTGGCAGGATACGCGGCTCACCGCCTGCTGGGCTGCCCATTGGACTGAGGCAACGAGTAAGGCCACCAGTTTATATGGGAGACTTCAAGTGGAGGCTGTGTGGTGAGCGGCCCTCAGCCCCAGGCATCGGCGACAGCAGAGAAGACAGAGTGGTGGCCCGGGCCGACTCCGTGGCAGGACACTCTGACCTGCCAGTTCATAAAGAGGGAGACCTGTGGCAGCTGAGAAACCCTGAAAGAACTGCATTGAGGGTGTAGGTATGCTGCCATTATTTGTACTTTAGAGTGCTCAGACACGAGGCGCCCCTTTTGCTGGCCTACATGTTGCATGAGCACCCTGCAGAGGGGGAACCAGAACCTGGGCCAGATACCATTCACACTGCACTTGCTACACTGGGGGCTGCTGTGGAGCTACTTGCCCCTAGATTACCTCTGCAGGAGTCACCCCTTGACTGGAGAGGCCCTTGGAGATGGTGCACATTTTGTGTGTGGCTGGGCTCTTCGCAACTCTCACCCCTCGTTGCCTTGCAGGTGAACCTACTGGCCTAGATGCCTAATGGGACTCTGCTTGTGCATAAGTTTTTGAAGACAGTATTATCATGCCCGATGCCGCACTAGGGTCCACACCGCAGGCCTTGCTCTGAGCATGTATACTGCCTCCGAAGGCCTCCTACTTGCTATCCACTTGCAGATCCGCACCTTGTGCCTTGTCTACAGTGCTGCCCATTGAACTATCCATTAAATTGACAGTGTACTCGTTCTGTGTGGGAGTGTGGCCTCCAGTAAGCATTTGCATGACTGACGGTTTGCCCTACTTCAGACTCACCTGCCCTGGTTTGTGCTCACCCCACAGCATGCTTCATCTATTGGGGTGAAAAAGGTGAAGGAGGGAGACGGTCTCTGCCGGGTGGTCAGACCACTATAACGGGGAGAGGTCGTGTTCCATAGACACTCGACTCACTCCTGCCTGGTCCGGTGATGATTACCAAGGCCACCATGACCTCCATTCACAACACCAAAAAAGATGCTACCCTCAAGGGTATGCTGGCTAAACTGCCCACAAAAAAGTCTGACCTGCAGGCGGATGCTCTGATGTTGATGTCTTTCTCTGCTGCGACAAACTCAAATGGCCCCCATGATGAAGACAAACCAGTTACATATGAATTTCTAGAGAGTCTCTTTAGACCCTTACAAGAAGACATTGCACACCTTAAGCTGGATATAGCATCAGGCGTCAAAGTTATCAGAAGGAGCCTCGGTGAATTTGACCAGATGGCTGACTCTTTGGAGCAGGCTAGCGAAACTAGTGAAGGGTAACTTGACATACACACCGCTGTGAACTTTTCAAGTTGTGAGAAAATGTTGCAGACCTCAATTACCAGTTAGAAGATCTTGACAATAGATCTAGATGCTCAAATAGCTGCATCAAAGGGGCCCCACGGCAGGTAGATGCCGGAAAATTGGAAGACTATGTCCTTAACCTGTTTTGCCAGGTGGCACCGGCTCTTGTTGCCCAAGACATTAAACTAGACCACACACACAGGGACGGCTAACCCACACAATTTGCTGGACAACCTCGAGTTATACTTACTTGTCTCCACTACTATCAGCAGAAACAGGTCATCATGGCATCAGTGCGGGATAAGAACGCAATTTATTTTGAGGATGCAAAAATGTGGTTGTACCAAGACCTCTCTCCCATTACACTAAAGCACAGCATGAATCTGTGACCCCTCACCAACCTCCTACAGGACAAATGGATCAGATATTAGCTGGGTCCCACGTTTCGACTCACCTGCATGTGGAACAATGAGACCAGCAGCATTTAAACCTCTGTACATAGATAAATTGCGGAACGATAGTCCCACATAATCCCAGTTGCATCACTCTCTGAGGTATGTCGCCTTTCTCACTCAGCAAAAAAAAACAATTAAGCAAACTAGCAGCAGTGGAGAGCTGCAAGGAACGGGCTGCTGTATTGAGTGAACTTCAGCGACAGGACAGCACCTCAGAACCAGATAATGACTAAGGGGGGGCTCTGTCAGTTGGTCCGCACTTGCTGGCTGCAGCCAGCTTACCTGCAGTGTTGGTTGTCTTCCCCTCTTGGGCTTGGGGGACCCCGAGGTCTCGCCCCCTCTTGCTCTTGCTTCACCCTTAGCAACATTGCCCCCCTCCCTCTACTGAGTCAGAAGATGGACACCATCAACCGCCGATGACATGGTTTTTGGATTATCATCACGTTCTCAGGTGGGAAACCATTTTGTTTTATTATTTAATGTTATACCCTGTTCTCCCCGACTCGATGACTCACATTTTGCTATGTGTACTTCAGGCATCACAAGCTAGATGGACCCATGGGAGAACCACTTATGCTACCCCGCTGCTTGTCCCGTCATTAGCCATACACCACTCTAGACGGCATTATTAGAATCCTAAGGCTTCATGTCTGAGGCCTTAATGCCCCACTGAAACACCAATCGCTCCTCTACCTACTTTGAGGCTCTAATTTTGATGTTTGCCTTAGTCAAGAAACACACCTTTTTAAGGCTGATTGGAAACGCGTGCGCTCCCGTTGGTTTGACTTCCAGCTCCTTTCCTATGAACTGGGGAAAAGGCGGGAGTGGCAGTACTGGCAGACACATTTCCCAGGGAGGGTCATTCATATGCAAGCAGAGCTCCCAGACAGACTCCTCTCTGTGGATTGAGAAGAAGGGATATACCTTCACACTCGCAAGCATTTATACCCCAAACGATCATCAGGATGCCTTCCTTAAAGACATAGTGGCTGAGTACTAGCCACACCTGACTCAGAGATACTCATAGGGAGGATTTTAATCTTGTCCTGACTCACTATTAAATAGATCGGCCCAAAGGGTGGGACAGGTGGGAACCCTCACGCCAGTGACTGGGCAATGGCTAACAGACGTGGGATTGTTGGATGTATGGCACCAGCATCACCTGACTGCAAAATGCTACACGTTTATTTCAACAGCGCATCAGACATACTCTACAATTGATTTCTTTCTCACCTCCCCGATCCTTACCACTGCTACCACAGCAGTGCATATTGGTGTGGCTGCATTCTCAGACCACACGCCGGTCACCATCACTTGCCGTCTGCCACACCCTACACCTCTGTCTCGCACTTGGCACCTTAATCACAAATTAATTATGTATGAGGCCACTGCCACTGAGATAACTGATGCCATTCGAGTCTTCTTAGACACCGACAACCCAGACACCTCTGTTACCCTATTGTGGGACACACTAAAGGCAGTAATTTGTGGTCGCTTCTTGCCCATCTCAACAGGCATAGAAGGGTCAAAATGATGCAATTGGAGGACGAGGTACAGGAATTGGAAGAGATATATAAACAAACTGGGTACTTTAAAATGTGGCACCAACTTACGGCAGCCCGTAAAGAACTTAAGGCCCTTCATGTAGACAAAGCAGAATATGCGATCCTACGCACAAAACAGAAATAAAAAAGGCAGCTCACTAACCAGCACACCGGCCACACTCCCAAGCACTCTAACAAACAATAGCAGAGAATGAGGAATGCGGGGTTGATCGAGATGAGCAGATTGCTTAAAAGTTTGCGCACTTCTACTCTAAATTACATACGGCAGAAGCCCTGAACTTGGGAGATGCTGAATTTTACTTGGTGCAGGTTCCTTTGGCTCAGATTCCCCAAGATGACGCCTCCAAATCAGACAAAGACATTCACACCACTGCCGCACTTATGGTCATACAGCGTCTTCAATCAGGCAAAGCACCTGGCCTTGACGGTTACACCGTAGACCTCTATAAAACGTTTGCCCCTGAGTTGTCCCCCATCTTGGCTCGCCTCTATAATTCCTTTAGTGATCTAGGACACAATGAAGCTGGCGACCACTACAGTCATCCCTGAGCCTGGCAAGAGCCCCGAACATTGTGTATCATACCACCCTATTTCGTTGCTGAATGTTGATGGCAAGATTTTCACGAGTGTGTCTCATCCCGTATATGCAAGGGCTCATAGACCCGTCCAAGCTGGGTTTATACCAAAGAGAGGCTGTGGTACCAATACGAAGCGCATTTGCAATCTCCTTGATAAAACACAGTGTTCCCATATACCATCCGTCCTCTTATCAGTTGATGCTAAGAAGGCATTTAACCGTGTCCATTGGACAAATCTTCAACTTGTGCTTTCCAAAATGGGATTGGGTGCATTGTTCCGACACTAGATTTGGTATAGATGCACTAGACCTAGGGTAACAGTTAATGTACTGATGTTGATGGACTGATGTTGCGTCCTTTTGACATCACCAGAGGCACTCAACAGGGTTGACCCCTGTCTCCATTACTTTTTGCCCTATATATGGCACCCTTTGGCGAACGAGTGTGCAGGATTCCTGACATAGCGGGCATAACAATGAAGGGCAGGGAGCATACGTTTGCAAGTATGCCGATGATGTAATGATAGCCTTAACACAACCACGTCTCTCTTTGCCTCCACTGATGCAAGAGATGTGTGGATTTGGGTGAGCTTCTGGATTTAAAATCAATTTCCAGAAATCTCAGGCACTTAATCTTACAATTCAAAAAAATGACCAGGCCTAGCTTGAGCACCTTTTACCTTTTAATTAAGCTACTCACTCCGTCTTGACTGAAGACATATCCAAAGAATTCAATTGATCGTTAGAAGAATTGACATTTTTCTTTGTGGAGTGTCACTCCGTGTTCTGCTAGCCGTCTCAGGGTTGCTTTGAGTCGACGATGGTGATCATCAAGGGTAGCAGAGTGTATTAAAATGTCATCACTGACATTGATGACCCCTTGCAGTCCTGACAGTACTTCCTTCACTGCATTTTGGAATATTTCTGCAGCGGAGGATATCCCGAAATTTAGTCTTTTGTATCTTCGCAGGCCTAGGTGCGTTGAAAACGTCATGATGTACCTGCTTTCTTTGTCTAATTTCAGCTGGTGTTAACCAGCGCTTAAGTCCAATTTGGAAAACCATTGTGACCCGTTTAGGTCTGCTAGTATGACATCAACAGTTGGCGTTAGATGCCGTTCTCTTTTGATTGCTTGGTTGGGCATTCTCATGTCGATGCAGATCCTAATCTTCCCCGGTTGACGTGGTTTCTCTGCGATTACCATGGGAGACACCCACGGGGTCGGGCCTGTCACCTTCTCTATGACACCTTGCTGTTCGACCATCGACAGTTCTTGTTCAACCAACGGCCTCAGATGGAATGGAATTTTTCTATGTCGCAGAGCAACCAGTTTCACTGAAGTGTCAATATGTAGCTTTATCGGGGACCTCTTTATGTTCCCTAGTCCTTCGAATAGTTGTGGGAATGATTCTAGGATGTCTTCAGTCTGAATGGATCTGACAGTGTTGGCGAAAGTGATCAGACTTAGGTCTTCGGCTGTATGGCTCCCAAGTAATATATCCGCCTCTCTATCTACAATATAAAAAGTTGTGGTTACTTCTTGGTCGTCTGATGGGACGGGTACCGAAATTTTCCTCTCAGCAGGAGTGGGGTCTGGCTTCCATACGTGAGGGTTTTCACTTTGAATGGTGTTAGTGCTGGTCTTGGTGTCAGCGTTTGATAGTGTGGGTATCCCATGACGTTCACGGACGCTCCTGTGTCGATGAGGGCTGGGACTGGATTCCCGGCGATCCTAATGGCACATGTGGGCTGCGGGCAGCGGCGTCGCTGAAGGTCATTTACAAAGGATACGAAGGGACACTCTTCCTCTCCATCCGATGACGAGTCTTCCAGATATAGTCGACGCTGGGAACCTGTGGTTGTTGGCTTTGAGTGTGTGGGTTCATCCAGTGATAGCTGTCTCACTTGCCTGTATGGAGGTTTGCGACCTGAGGTCTCTCTGGGTCTCGCGCCTCCTCGACACACACTTGCGAAGTGGTTGGGAATGCCGCATTTCGTGCACGTCTTTCCTCGTGCCGGGCAACTGTCCTGTGGGTGTTCCTTTTTCCCGCAGTACCCACATTGCGATTGTCGTGGGTTTCTGTTAGACCACCTCCCTCGTGCTCCACGAGGTGTGGAGCGTACAACGTCTACTCGCTCTGTCTTAACGGTAACCAATTGTTCGGTCGTCGCGTTGAGGGCAGCTTTCATCGCAGAGGCCCGGACATCCGAAAGCTCATGTGATCGAGCTAGGATTAGTATATCTTCTAGCAGTATGCAAGGTTGCCGAAGGATAAGGGTCCGCAATGTTTTGTTCCGGCACCCTTGGATTAGCTGTGCACGCACGTCTTTTACTGGGTCATCCTCTGTGCACGTGCTAGCTAACTCCCTGAGGCGGGCATGGATTGTGTCCATTGATTCTCCTTCTCTCTGCCGAGCCTGTCGCAGTTTGAAACGCTCATAATCTGGATTGAGCTGGGGATCAAAATGAGCATTCAATGCTCTGACTGCTGCATCGTAGTCCGTCGGTGGCCCTGTGTTAGGTAGGTGCGCAAACAGTTTGTATATCTCATCTCCTGCGAAATGCAGTAGTAGTGACCTCTTCACTGCTCCATCCGTTTCTCTGGTGGCTATAAAATAGTTGTCGAGACGGCCTATCCATACTTTCCACCTGGGTGACGCCGTTGCGGGGTCAATTATCTCACTGAAGGGTGGTAATGCACTGACTTGTGAGTGTATGTGAGCTGGTGGGGCTACTGGTGCAACTTGCTGTTGAGGTGGCCCTGCTGCCGCCTGGTCGACCATGTTCAGGATTTGTGTGTCTTTATTGTGGCACAGTTGTGGCTCAGAGAATTATTGTCAAAGTAGGGTATTGACCTTCCTTACTTGGGTTAATGTGTTGGGGCACACTGGCTCTTTAAACCAAACAGAGCTTAGCACCAAGAGGGAAAATAGTCTTTTACTTAGGAACTACACAGCTCATGGGGATAATTACCTCCCTTCAGCTAATGGTATTACATCCAAATTAATGTAGTCCTAACTCCCTCCAATTTCAAAAATCGACCAAAATAACAACCCTTTGCTATCTGACTCCCAAAAGAAAGTAGAAAGACTTCAAAGAGAAAATGAAGGTGAAAGTGAGAGGGCACCTCACGTACGCAACACCAGGGAGGCTACCAGCTGGTTCTCGCCAGTATGCCCACGTTTTATCATCATCGGTTACCCTCTCACAGGAGTCAAGGAACTAGAGTCCAGTGAAGAAAGTGAGGAAACAAATAAAGAAAGAAAAGTTTGTTACTGTCCCCATCAAAGAAAAGAAACCCGTGTATTGCGAAGAACCAAATGTCCCAAGCAATATTTAAAATTGAGTTAGACACTCACTTGCAATGACCCTCTTTATTCAGAATAGTGAGTCTACTCAAAGTAAAAACACTCGATGTTGCTAACCTTTGTAAAGAAGGCCAACATGTTTCAGTGCCACTTAACTTTGTTCTGGCAATTTCATCAGGGCAAGGGTTTCAATCAAGCACCTCACTGGACGTATGCTTTTGTGTTGCAGAAGGGCTGTATTAAGAACAAGAAAACAAAACAGAATAGCCGATTTCTGTTCTATTATCAATTAAAAACACACCAACCAAATGTGTCCATGGTCAAAAGTTTTACACATCAATTGCTTATTACAAATGGTAATATTTACCATGAAGAGGCGGAGGGCATTCGTACCTGCCTCCACTATGCCGCACGGGGTTGTATTCAATACTCTTTCCCCAGTTTTAAAAGCTGCACTATTGCTAACTAATTGTTCACCTGTGGAAAGAGAGCATCAATCAGGCTTCATATTGCACGATGTTGCATTGTGTGTCTAGTATTACAATCACCAAATGCCACGAGTTATTCCACGCTGACACTCTCATTGCATCCAACATTCATTTAAAAATTACAAGAGGCGTTTTCTACTTTTCGTACTGTGCCCCAAGCAACTCTATCTACAGTCATTTCAGCATGTCAGATTACTGCCACAACACAAGTTAATGGCCGACACTGCACAAGGCATTTACAAAGGCACATAATCACTGATCCACCACTCTCACCGCAACCGATATCTGGAAGGGCCGTCTCTCATCCCCGCTTCACTTGTCCGTTGCGGCGCTGCTACTGATATTCTCCGCTGCATGCCCCGCCCCTCTACTTCCAGCTCACATGACGGAGTCCAAGCTTGCATCACTGTAAATCTACAGCCCGCAAACGGCGGCCATCTTGGAGTGTATATGGGTTCAAGTGCGCTATCATTGGATCAAAATCTTAAACTCAATGAGAGCAGCAGCAGAATAACTCCACATCAATATCGTCCAGACAAGTTCTAAATCTACCACGGGTAATGCACTTTCTCGTCCCACAGCCACAATGTGCCCCCTAGATATTTCAACCAGGCAACTCTAAATCTACTCCCCGCCACGGTGGCCATCTTAAAGTGTATCATGGTTCATTGTCAAATCGGGGTCCCAGAGCACCTCAAATGAGCAGAAAAAGGTTGATTCCCAGCAATCATACCCACTATGTACACTACACGTTACTTCATCCATGTTCGCATCATATTATCACCATACAGTATTTCAATTTCAGACAGCTCAAATCGTCTTGCATATTTGTGTAATGTTGGGGTTGGGATATTATGAGTTATTACATCCACCATTACGTCTATTCTGCCACAATTTCATTTAGATTCACACCTGCCAACTGGGCAATTCTGCAAAAGACAAAAACCAAAGAACAAAAAAGGCTTCACAGCACTATCAGGGGTTCTATTGTCTACTCACTTTGTTCCACTCTATATGATCGTTTAGCCCCACTTGATCCACTTTCTCAGAAAAGATCCAACGAGCTTCTCTGGTAGCTAGGACTTGCTCAATACAGTCATTACTGGCCACGACCTTCTCCAGAACCACCCACTTTAGAGCCTTTATATCATGTTTAGATTCGTGAAAATGTTGTACCAGGCGTGTGGTAAGGTTCCCAGCTTTTATAGTACTTAGATGTTCTTGGATCCGAATTTTTATTTTCCTTGTCGTTAGACCCACATACTGTAACCCACACTGACATGTGAGTCTGTAGATTACATTAGTGGTGTTACAGTTTGAAAATGTATTCAGATGCCAAATTTTTCCATTGTTTAGGGTTACAGACTTGGTCTTATCCGTCAGGTTACAGACCAGGCAACTGCCACAGGGGTAGTGTCCGGCCGGCACCGATGAAGTCCTTTGTATCACCTGGGATCGTGAGTGCACCAGTTTGTCTTTTAAATTGGTCGCCCGCTTGAACGCAAATCTGGGTTGGGGCATTTTGAAATCAGCAGTGGACAACAGTGACCAATGTCTCCTGATCAACTGTCTTATCTTGGATGCCAAGGGATCATATCTCATCACCGCAGTCAAACAGTCATCTGCTTCCCTTTTGTTCCTTTCTAAAAGGGCCTCCCGAGGTGTATTACGGGCCCTTTTGCATGCCCTGTTGACGATCTTCTTGGGGTAAGCTCTTTGTATCAATTTACCCGAGAGCTCCTCTGCCTGATGGAAAAAAGACTCTATAGTGGAACAATTACGGCGATACCTAAAAAATTGGCCTACCGGTAAATTATCCCGTAGAGCCCTAGGGTGGTATGACTGATAGTGTAGCACTGAATTCCTATCAGACCATTCTTGGTGGACCATCGTGTTCAGTTTATTGCCCTGCACCTTGATGTCAAGATCTAAATACACCGCATGGTCATTGCTCAGTGTCCAGGTGAATTTAAGACAGGGATCAAGGTTGTTAAGCCAGTTAAGAAATTGTAGAAGGGTGTTCTCAGTCCCCTCCCAAATACACAGCACATCGTCGATATATCTTTTCCAGAGACAAATATGTCTCTGGAAAGGATTGGATGACTGGTACAAGAAATGTTCCTCAAACTGGCCTACATAAATGCAGGCCAGGCTCGGCGCAAAAGTTGCGCCCATAGATGTACCGGACACCTGCAAAAACAACTCATCCTTATAGAAAAAATAGTTGCGAGTGAGGGCAAGTTCGATACATTGGAGCACAAACGACTGAGGTGTGTCATAGAACCAGTCCTATTCCCCCAGGGCCCTAGCTGCTGCCACCAGCGTGGCTTCCTGGGGGATATTTGTGTACAATGATTCGATGTCAATAGTGAGCAGGAACTGTTGTGAAGCATCAAATTCCAAAGTACTCAAGATATTCAGTATATCTGTTGTATCCTGTACATATGATTGTTGTTTAAGGACTGACTCCCGTAAGAAAAAATCTGCAAATTGAGAAAGTGGCTCGAGGATAGAGGAAATCCCCGAGACTATCGGGCGACCCGGAGGGGGCCGTTGAGCTTTATGCACTTTCGGGAGTATATAGAAAGCCGGTATTCTGGGCTTATTGTTCACAAGAAACTCTGCCTCTTTGCTCGTTATCCAATTCCTACTTCTAGCCTCCGCGACCATTTTGGTGATAAGATCCTGTAGCTCATGAGTAGGATCTCTGGGGAGGGGATGATAATTCTTCCGCTCACCCAGCAGTCTACGTACTTCAAGGTCGTAGTCTGAAGTGTTCATAACTACAATGGCCCCACCCTTGTCGGCACTCTTTATGGTTATTGCTGTATTATTCTGAAGAGACCTCAATGCCTCCCAGTCATCATGGCTCATATTACTTAAAGCCCGTCCTTGTTGTTCCAGTTGTTCCAAGTTGGAGATCTCCTCCAATACCTTCTGTTCAAAGACTATAACCTCTGGGCCAACCACCGAGCTAGGGGGGCAGAACTGGGATGGTCGTCGCAAATTTGTAGAGAAAATAGATTGAGGTTCTAATTCTCTATTGGCAAAAAACTTTTTCAGTTTGATTGTCCTCATTGTTTCAAAGAACTCTGTTCTACATTTAAAAGCATCATGGCGTGGGGTGGGGACATATCCAAGCCCTTTATTTAGGACTGGTAGTTCATTAGATGTTAGTACACAGTCAGATAAATTCATAACTATGTTATTCACAATGGGGTCCTGCCCCGACTGCGTGTTATCCGTGGGGAGAAAGCGGGCCATTGCTGTCCTAGATTGTGGCCCTGCCTTGCACGGCCTCTGCCTCTCTGTCCACCCCCTCTGTTGCCCAGGGCATTTGCATTTGCGACGACATTCCCAGTTCTGCCCCCCTAGCTCGGTGGTTGGCCCAGAGGTTATAGTCTTTGAACAGAAGGTATTGGAGGAGATCTCCAACTTGGAACAACTAGAACAACAAGGACGGGCTTTTAGTAATATGAGCCATGATGACTGGGAGGCATTGAGGTCTCTTCAGAATCATACAGCAATAACCATAAAGAGTGCCGACAAGGGTGGGGCCATTGTAGTTATGAACACTTCAGACTACGACCTTGAAGTACGGAGACTGCTGGGTGAGCGGAAGAATTATCATCCCCCCCCAGAGATCCTACTCATGAGCTACAGGATCTTATTACCAAAATGGTCGCGGAGGCTAGAAGTAGGAATTGGATAACGAGCAAAGAGGCAGAGTTTCTTGTGAACAATAAGCCCAGAATACCGGCTTTCTATATACTCCCAAAAGTGCATAAAGCTCAATGGCCCCCTCCGGGTCGCCCGATAGTCTCGGGGATTTACTCTATCCTCGAGCCACTTTCTCAATTTGCAGATTGTTTCTTACGGGAGTCAGTCCTTAAACAACAATCATATGTACAGGATACAACAGATATACTGAATATCTTGAGTACATTGGAATTTGATGCTTCACAACAGTTCCTGCTCACTATTGACATCGAATCATTGTACACAAATATCCCCCAGGAAGCCACGCGTGGTGACACGCTGAAATGACTGTAGATAGAGTTGCTTGGGGCACAGTTCGAAAAGTAGAAAACGCCTCTTGTAATTTTTAAATGAATGTTGGATGCAATGAGAGTGTCAGCGTGGAATAACTCGTGGCATTTGGTGATTGTAATACTAGACACACAATGCAACATCGTGCGATATGAAGCCTGATTGATGCTCTCTTTCCACAGGTGAACAATTAGTTAGCAATAGTGCAGCTTTTAATACCGGGGAAAGAGTATTGAATACAACCCCGTGCGGCATAGTGGAGGCAGGTACGAATGCCCTCCGCCTCTTCATGGTAAATATTACCATTTGTAATAAGCAATTGATGTGTAAAACTTTTGACCATGGACACATTTGGTTGGTGTGTTTTTAATTGATAATAGAACAGAAATCGGTTATTCTGTTTTGTTTTCTTGTTCTTAATACAGTCCTTCTGCAACACAAAAGCATACGTCCAGTGAGGTGCTTGATTGAAACCCTTGCCCTGATGAAATTGCCAGAACACAGTTAAGTGGCAATGAAACATGTTGGCCTTCTTTACAAAGGTTAGCAACATCGAGTGTTTTTACTTTGAGTAGACTCACTATTCTGAATAAAGAGGGTCATTGCAAGTGAGTGTCTAACTCAATTTTAAATATTGCTTGGGACATTTGGTTCTTCGCAATACACTGGTTTCTTTTCTTTGATGGGGACAGTAACAAACATTTCTTTCTTTATTTGTTTCCTCACTTTCTTCACTGGACTCTAGTTCCTTGACTCCTGTGAGAGGGTAACCGATGATGATAAAACGTGGGCATACTGGCGAGAACCAGCTGGTAGCCTCCCTGCTGTTGCGTACGTGAGGTGCCCTCTCACTTTCACCTTCATTTTCTCTTTGAAGTCTTTTTACTTTCTTTTGGGAGTCAGATAGCAAAGGGTTGTTATTTTGGTCAATTTTTGAAATTGGAGGGAGTTAGGACTACATTAATTTGGATGTAATACCATTAGCTGAAGGGAGGTAATTATCCCCATGAGCTGTGTAGTTCCTAAGTAAAAGACTATTTTCCCTCTTGGTGCTAAGCCCTGTTTGGTTTAATGATTATTGAGTGGAGGGCGGCTTAGCACCAGGGCCCTGGGGGAACAGGACTGGTTCTATGACACACCTCAGTTGTTTGTGCTCCAATGTATCGAAATTGCCCTCACTCGCAACTATTTTTGCGATAAGGATGAGTTGTTTTTGCAGGTGTCCGGTACATCTATGGGCGCAACTTTTGCGCCGAGCCTGGCCTGCATTTATGTAGGCCAGTTTGAGGAACATTTCTTGTACCAGTCATCCAATCCTTTCCAGAGACATATTTGTCTCTGGAAAAGATATACCGACGATGTGCTGTGTATTTGGGAGGGGACTGAGAACACCCTTCTACAATTTCTTAACTGGCTTAACAACCTTGATCCCTGTCTTAAATTCACCTGGACACTGAGCAATGACCATGCGGTGTATTTAGATCTTGACATCAAGGTGCAGGGCAATAAACTGAACACGATGGTCCACCAAAAAGGGTCTGATAGGAATTCACTGCTACACTATCAGTCATACCACCCTAGGGCTCTACGGGATAATATACCGGTAGGCCAATTTTTTAGGTATCGCCGTAATTGTTCCACTATAGAGTCTTTTTTCCATCAGGCAGAGGAGCTCTCGGGTAAATTGATACAAAGAGCTTACCCCAAGAAGATCGTCAACAGGGCATGCAAAAGGGCCCGTAATACACCTCAGGAGGCCCTTTTAGAAAGGAACAAAAGGGAAGCAGGTGACTGTTTGACTGTGGTGATGACATATGATCCCTTGGCATCCAAGATAAGACAGTTGATCAGGAGACATTGGTCACTGTTGTCCACTGCTGATTTCAAAATGCCCCAACCCAGATTTGCGTTCAAGCGGGCGACCAATTTAAAAGACAAACTGGTGCACTCACGATCCCAGGTGATACAAAGGACTTCATCGGTGCCGGCCGGACACTACCCCTGTGGCAGTTGCTCGTTCTGTAACCTGACGGATAAGACCAAGTCTGTAACCCTAAACAACGGAAAAATTTGGCATCTGAATAAATTTTCAAACTGTAACACCACCAATGTAATCTACAGACTCACATGTCAGTGTGGGTTACAGTATGTGGGTCTAACGACAAGGAAAATAAAAATTCGGATCCAAGAACATCTAAGTACTATAAAAGCTGGGAAACTTACCACACGCCTGGTACAACATTTTCACAAATCTAAACATGATATAAAGGCTCTAAAGTGGGTGGTTCTGGAGAAGGTCGTGGCCAGTAATTACTGTATTGAGCAAGTCCTAGCTACCAGAGAAGCTTGTTGGATCTTTTCTGAGAAAGTGGATCAAGTGGGGCTAAACGATCATATAGAGTGGAACAAAGTGAGTAGACAGTAGAACCCCTGATAGTGCTGTGAAGCCTTTTTGGTTCTTTGGTTTTTGTCTTTTGCAGAATTGCCCAGTTGGCAGGTGTGAAACTAAATGAAATTGTGGCAGAATAGACGTAATGGTGGATGTAATAACTCATAATATCCCAACCCCAACACTACACAAATATGCAAGACGATTTGAGCTGTCTGAAATTGAAATACTGTATGGTGATAATATGATGCGAACATGGATGAAGTAACGTGTAGTGTACATAGTGGGTATGATTGCTGGGAATCAACCTTTTTCTGCTCATTTGAGGTGCTCTGGGACCCCGATTTGACAATGAACCATGATACACTTTAAGATGGCCGCCGTGGCGGGGAGTAGATTTAGAGTTGCCTGGTTGAAATATCTAGGGGGCACATTGTGGCTGTGGGACGAGAAAGTGCATTACCCGTGGTAGATTTAGAACTTGTCTGGACGATATTGATGTGGAGTTATTCTGCTGCTGCTCTCATTGAGTTTAAGATTTTGATCCAATGATAGCGCACTTGAACCCATATACACTCCAAGATGGCCGCCGTTTGCGGGCTGTAGTTTTACAGTGATGCAAGCTTGGACTCCGTCATGTGAGCTGGAAGTAGAGGGGCGGGGCATGCAGCAGAGAATATCAGTAGCAGCGCCGCAACGGACAAGTGAAGCGGGGATGAGAGACGGCCCTTCCAGATATCGGTTGCGGTGAGAGTGGTGGATCAGTGATTATGTGCCTTTGTAAATGCCTTGTGCAGTGTCGGCCATTAACTTGTGTTGTGGCAGTAATCTGACACGCTGAAATGACTGTAGATAGAGTTGCTTGGGGCACAGTTCGAAAAGTAGAAAACGCCTCTTGTAATTTTTAAATGAATGTTGGATGCAATGAGAGTGTCAGCGTGGAATAACTCGTGGCATTTGGTGATTGTAATACTAGACACACAATGCAACATCGTGCGATATGAAGCCTGATTGATGCTCTCTTTCCACAGGTGAACAATTAGTTAGCAATAGTGCAGCTTTTAATACCGGGGAAAGAGTATTGAATACAACCCCGTGCGGCATAGTGGAGGCAGGTACGAATGCCCTCCGCCTCTTCATGGTAAATATTACCATTTGTAATAAGCAATTGATGTGTAAAACTTTTGACCATGGACACATTTGGTTGGTGTGTTTTTAATTGATAATAGAACAGAAATCGGTTATTCTGTTTTGTTTTCTTGTTCTTAATACAGTCCTTCTGCAACACAAAAGCATACGTCCAGTGAGGTGCTTGATTGAAACCCTTGCCCTGATGAAATTGCCAGAACACAGTTAAGTGGCAATGAAACATGTTGGCCTTCTTTACAAAGGTTAGCAACATCGAGTGTTTTTACTTTGAGTAGACTCACTATTCTGAATAAAGAGGGTCATTGCAAGTGAGTGTCTAACTCAATTTTAAATATTGCTTGGGACATTTGGTTCTTCGCAATACACTGGTTTCTTTTCTTTGATGGGGACAGTAACAAACATTTCTTTCTTTATTTGTTTCCTCACTTTCTTCACTGGACTCTAGTTCCTTGACTCCTGTGAGAGGGTAACCGATGATGATAAAACGTGGGCATACTGGCGAGAACCAGCTGGTAGCCTCCCTGCTGTTGCGTACGTGAGGTGCCCTCTCACTTTCACCTTCATTTTCTCTTTGAAGTCTTTTTACTTTCTTTTGGGAGTCAGATAGCAAAGGGTTGTTATTTTGGTCAATTTTTGAAATTGGAGGGAGTTAGGACTACATTAATTTGGATGTAATACCATTAGCTGAAGGGAGGTAATTATCCCCATGAGCTGTGTAGTTCCTAAGTAAAAGACTATTTTCCCTCTTGGTGCTAAGCCCTGTTTGGTTTAATGATTATTGAGTGGAGGGCGGCTTAGCACATACCCTCTGTAGCTCCAAGTTGTGATGGAGCACACTGGCTCTTGACTGTGCTCTTCTCCAAGTATTTATTTGTATTGTTCAATGGCTGCTGACTTGATGGCTTAGTTCCCTTTCACTGGTGCCATTTTATGTTTGCCTCCCCCTGACTGATTGTATTACGCAGTGCTTGTTTACTCTCTTTGACTTTGTGTCTTTTTTTTTTCTTCAATGCCGTCTGACACCGCTTATGTGCTGCGGGCGGGGCGCTTGCTTAGACGGACTCGCGTCCGCTTTGATCTTCTACCGACTTCACTGGTCTTTGATGGCGCTGATCGGCCGAGGTACTGCGCATGCGCGCCTCCTTCCGCCTGACGCATTTACCCGGCGTTGTTGGTTTCAGACGCGCCTCGTGTCTCCTTCGTCACAGGCGCTGAGGATGACTGTACGCGCACTGGGGACAGCGCTGGGTCTTGTGGGGCCAAATACCTTCGTGTTTGTTCACCGGATCTTCTTTGGCCGCGGCGGGCACGTTGTATCTTTGGGCTGTAGCGGACTTGATCCTCGCCGGCTGAAAGGTGTTACTGCTCACCACCGGTCTGTGGGCATGATAAATCCCACCCTCGTCGCCAGTGTCGCGGCCCTGGTAAGCGGCGCTGGAACATTTAAATGTTTCGAGATGTGAATATTCGCATATGTGGGGGCAGCAATAACGACAGCATGCTTTACTATACTGGTCTGGGCAGGAAGCCACGGGCGACCCCCGGCCCCTTTATTTAAGCCCTCTGGCCACGCCTGTCCAGAGGGTGATACATTGTGTGGATGTCCTTCCGGGCCTGGTGAAGTGCTTAGAACAACTAGACCGTTACACCTACCACCTAAGATTCTCTATAGTATGCCGATGCTGCCATTGTTGTTCCCCCCATCTTCTAGGCAAGCTACAACAACTCATGGATGACTTTATCTGGGCTGGGAGAAAGGCACGCATGGCGAAAAAACAGGCTTACTTAGCCGAGCAGACGATGACCTTGGCATACCTCACATGCTGTGCTAATACCAGGCAGCACAACTCTGTTACATGGTGGAATGTTCCAGGCCTGGTACAGAGAAACATAAGTGCTTCATAGACCAAGCTGTGGCAGCAATACATACCTTGGCTACCTAAACCCCACCATCCGCTGGGGGTCTATGTTTCCCCACTGGTATGGGCAACCATGGGAGTATGGGACAGAGTGCAAGTGTTGCAAAATGTATCCACTCATGTTTCTCCCCAGACCATGACATCCCACAAGCATTGCACAAGTCCTCCTTCGCGCAGTGGCAGGCCCCAACTGTAAGTGGGTGATAGGCCTCTTTGATTTAGTTGGACTCATGGGTTTCACACAACTCCAATCTAACTATGGCCTGCTGGCCATTCGACACTGGGTTATGAAACCCCATATTTGCCCATACGCTAGGCTGCCCCTTACACCATTTGAAAAATTGCTCATCACCCTCTCCTCAGACAAAGGTATTCTTTATGACATTTAAGCATTCCTCAATGCCCCAGTGGCACCCTTTAAATTACTGGTGCAGAGCAGCTGGGAAGTGGAGTGCAAACGTACTTTCACCACAAAAGAGTGGGGTGATATTTTGCATAGAGCCAGTGCCTCCGCATGTAGGGATTCTGGCAAAGAAATGCTCCTTAAAATTGTGCATTATTAGTATTATACATCGGCTGGAGTAGCTAAATGGAAGCGGGTAGGGATGCTGCTTATTGGAGGCACTGTGGACAAAAGTTCAGATTAACACACATCCTTTGGCACTGTCCCAAGATGCAACAATTTGGGGGGCAGTTCCTAGCAGATGTAAATGAAATGTATGACATAGTGCTCCCCACATTTCCTAGATATTTCCTACTGGGTCTTCCGTAGCCCCTCACCTACCCACTGAAATCGATGAGAGGGCAAACCATCACACTAGCACTTGGTGCAGCCAAGCAGGTTCCCCTAGCCCGCTGGTGCACAGATGCTATGCTGACACGATTGGACTGGCTATATAAAATATGGGAACTCTTGGGAATTTGAGAAAATAACAACAGCAGTAAAAAGCACATTGCCACAGTTTGACAAAACTTGGGGGACATGCATCCCTTTCCTTTCTGATGAATTTAGGGAGCTGACCTGCATAGCGTACTCAAAAGTACTCCAACGTACGAGCCTGGAACATGCCCCAGACTGACATGTAGGTAGGAAAATCTGGTCTACAAATTCCCCCCACGCTTTGAGCACATTCATTCGTTTTAAGCTGAGGGCTGTTGAGTAATTCCACTTCCCTTCCCTTATCCTTCCCCCACCACTGACCCTTCCCCCCGCCCTGGCCCTCTCACAGTTACCTTTCTCCTTGCTATTGACGTTCTACCCTCGTTGTTTTTCCTCCGGCCATTGGATGTAGGTGGGAGGATTATCGTATTGCGCATTTACTTATATGTCAATTAAATAGATTTTAACCTAAATTATTGAAACCTTTACTGGACCTAACAAGAACATTGCCACTGATGTTATTGCTTGTGGTACCATCCATCACAATTAATATACTACTTTCTCACAAGTCCCATTTAAAATTTTCTCCTAAAAAGTTGCTTTGAGACCAGGGTTACTGAATTCCGTCAAAGAGCCAGGTCTTGAGGTCCTTCAGGAACTTAGAGAGCGATATAGTCTCTCGGAGGGGGATAGGGAGGGAGTTCCATGCCATGACCGCGAGGAGGGAGAAGGAGTGTCCTCCTGCTCTGGTTTTCTTGATCCGAGTTACCATCGCCAGAGAGAGCTGGGTTGAGCAGAGAGAACACTGGGGGCATTGAATGTGAGGCGGTAGTTCAGGTTGGCGGGTCCTGTGTTGTGGAGGGCCTTGTGTGCGTGGGTGAGAAGCTTGAAGGTGATTCTCTTCTCGATGGGGGAGCCAATGTAGGCAGGGCCGTCTTCAGGACTGGTGGCGCCCTGTGCGACAATGTTTTTTGGCGCCCCCCCGTTGACCACAGCTGCCACAGATTCCCACACTACCACCATTTAACAGTGCACCTCAAGTCTCCATAACAGTCTCTCAGATTCATTTAGTTTTATAGCGCCACTCATACCAGTGTGAGGTGTCAGAGCACTTTACATACTACACATTATTTCTACCCAAATGAACCCTTTTTGCAAGATTAGGTTAAGGAAAGAGCGGACAAAAAAACATGTAGGTCTAATGTACACCTTGCAGTTTGCATGCAGCTCTTTGATGACAGTTAATACCTCATTTATCTATATTAGGATTTTAACGTATAAACTGCAAGTAACAAAAAGACCTCTCTGACAAAAGCAGTAACCCATTGTCCTATTAACATTAAATGCACTTTGTGATCTGCATGGCACACGTTCTTAGCAGCAGCCATATAAATCCTCTGAGCTACCTTGAGAGGAGTCAAACTTTCCCTAGACAAAACTCTGTCTCTCTCTTGGAAGAACATTAATCACTGGAGTTATCTTGACATTTTTATGGATGTCTGAAAATTGCTGGAAGCAAGGAACGCGGCAGCAGGTGGTTTTCAAGCCATAATATATTTGCAAACAGGGCGCCCCCACCCCCAAGTCAGCGCCCGGTGCGGTAGCACTGATCACACCGCCCTAGAGCCGGTCCTGAGTGTAGGGTCCGTAGGTGTTGGCTGATAGGGAGCGGATGAGTTGGGTGTCATCTGCGTACGATGTGATGTTGAGTCCATGTGCTCTGACAATGGATGCGAGCGGGCCATGTAGATTTTGAACAGGGTTGGGCTGATGGAGGATCCTTGTGGAACTCCGCAGGTGGTTGCAGTGGGTTTTGAGAGAAATGGAGGGAGTCTGACTTGTTGTGTTCTAAGAGAGAGAAAGAAGAGGATCTAGTCGAGGGCCTTGTTCTGGATTCCTGCGTCGTGGAGTCTGTGGGCTAGGGTGCGGTTAGAGACAGTGTCGTAGACCACGGAGAGGTCTTGGAGGATGAGGGCCACAGTTTCTCCTCTGTCAAGGAGGGAGCGGATGTCATCTGTTGTTGCGAGAAGTGTGGTTTCGGTGCTGTGGTTCTTCCTGAAGCCTGATTGGAAGGAGTCAGTCAGTCAGTCAGTCAGAATAACTTTATTTCGCCAACACAATGTAGGCATAAAAAGTATACTACATTAAAAAACTTCCACAGCAGTACAGTAAAGTTAAAATATAAGAACTTGTAAAAAATTATTACATTAAAAAGTACAAATTCATTATTATTTACACAATACAGTAAATTAATTTCTCTTTTTTTGGGAAATGATTTTAGCAAATTGTTCATCTCTTTTTTAGTGCCGATAACAAGAAGGACGCCAAAGAGAAGCAAGTAAAAGGGCCAGGTAATAACTGGAGATAATAGAGGGCTACGCGACACTATTTAAAATTCATTTTGCGCATAAGGGGGATAATAAACCTTTTCCTTTCATCACAATTTTTTTTTTACAGAAGAACAAGAAGTGTATATCATTCTGTACAGATCGCTCATCACAGGTACAAAATGGGAGGTCAGAGACAACATAGACATTACAGGGAGAGCCCAACATGAGAGGAATATAATTTAAACGGATCTCACCAAGATATACCTGTGTTGTAGATTAGTGATGAAAGATAAATATATTGTGTTTATATCCATTTGCATTATACTAGGGGAAGCCATGTATGTTTTAACTGTCGACAGCTTGATATTTTTAGCCTCCCTTCTTATCCGTAGATTAGATAGCAAATGGGCTTTCAAATCAATTTTAGAAATAGAACAACAGGTTGTAGGGTCTAAAAAAAGTTGATGTAGCCCAACTGCTTTCAATGTAAATTCGACATACGTTAACCAAGTGATGTTGCCTACCCCATCTAATTTCAAAACATCCTTTATAATGTCTCTTGTCAATGCAAGGGTCTCCTTTTGCCATATTGAGTGCCACATTAAAATCGGCGCCATTGAGATTTTATCGGTAATATAAGAGGCTCTCAGTTCCATATGGCGCTTATAGTTGGTGCATGACTTCGGTAATGAGAGAACCCTTTTTAAAAAGTTATCTTCAATAGCCTGCAGTTTCGCGCAATCTCTGGTTCCCCAAACAGCTGCTTCATAAGTGGCAGCGGATACAGTCTTAGCTTGGTACACTGTTTTTATTAAGTCTATTGGTTTTAAGCCAGTTTTTTTAATGAATTTAGTTAGGGCCCCAATATTCTTTTCCATCTGGGTCCCTCTATTAACAATCATCTTTTGCCAATTAGTTTGAGAGTCAAACGTAATCCCTAAGTAGTTAAAAGAATCGACAGCTCCCAATTTCCCCATTCAGTGATAATTTGCAGCTATTTTCGCTGTTTTGTGCCTACTACTAAGATAAAAGACTTTGAATAATTAACTTTCATATCCAGATTGTTCATAAACTGCGTATATTCCAGCACTAAACGACACAGTGCATTACTGGTGAGAGCTAAAAGCACTGCGTCGTCCGCGTATAGTAGTATTGGTACCTGTGCTGAGTTCTGATCCCAGCAGTGCAGATTCTACATCATTCGTGTAGAGTGCAAATAAAAAGGGAGAGAGAACGCACCCCCTGCCTCACACCTCTTGCAATTTTAAAAGACCTGGTACACTCGCCATCCCTTCCATTGCGAACACAGGCTGAGGCACCTGAGTACAAATCGCAAATTATATTAATGATATTCAGGTCAATCCCCATTGTCTCCATGATCTGCCACAGCCCAAGCTGTCCTACGCAATCAAAGGCTGCGGACAGATCCATGAAGGCAAGATGGAGATGACCTTTTTTGGCAGCCGTGTATTTTGCTATTATTCGGCTCAGTTTCAGGCACTGATCCACAGTGCCTTTCTCTTTTCTAAAGCCAAACTGACATGGAATGATAATATTCTTTTCTAGGGCCCAATTCTCTAATCTATTTAAAAGCAGTCAACCCATTAATTTTGCTGTAGAATATACCAAAGAGATAGGTGTATAATTTTTTGTAATCGACCTATCCCCCTTTTTATATATGGGAACAATTACAGTTGTCTTCCACGATGGTGGTGCACCTATTTGGGCAATTTTATTAAAAACATTTGTTAAAAGCTGGGCCCAGAGATCTTGATTCTCTAAAAACAGGTCAATAGGGACTCCGCCTGTTCCCAGAGCCTTTGCCCGTTTACATTGATTTAAAGCATGCTGTGTTTCTGCGAGTGTAAAACTAACAGGAGCCTCATCTCTTAGTAAAATTTGGGGAGAAGATTGAACAGTTGTCATATCATCAGCTCTAAAAAGACCTTCAAAGTGGGTCATCCATTCCTCCTGTTCAACATTAGCATCTGTGGTCATGGCCTGCTCCTCTTTTAAAAATGGTGCATTAATCAGAGACCAAAATGCTAGCGAGCTTTTTAATATAGCAGCCTTCTGCAGATTTTCCCACCATTCTTCCTTTAGGGCTTTCAGCCTAGTGGTCCTTGCTATTTTATAAGCTTAACGCAAACACTTAACCAATAGTTGATTGCGAGGTTTGAACTTCAAGGCTACATGTAGAGTCTTTAGTGCTTTATCACAGTCGTCATCAAACCAACTATACATTTTACACGGGCCATTACGTATAACACGGGTTAAGTTGTTTTTAACATCAGATAGGATTAGCTCAAAATCAGAGACCATGCTGTCATGTAAAACTGAATCTAAGCAGAGCATTATCTCCCCAAATCGGTTGGAGACTAAGTTGGCCAAAAACCTCCTAGAGTCCACTTTTCTCACTTTAAGACAATACTGTTCTCTCTTGCAATTACAGGGTTTATGGGGAGTTTAAAAGCGCAGTCATTTTTCTTTACAGACGGGATAAAAAAAGTTATTGCAGCATGATCACTAAATGGGTAAAAGACAATCTCAAAATGAGAGAAAAGCCCTCTTATTGAATCAGAGACCAAAACATGGTCAAGGGTAGAGGAGACAAAATGATTTAGAAAGGTAAATTCTAACTGACCATTTAAAACTTCAGAAACATTTAAAAATACAAGATTATTTTTTAGTTAATAGTCTATTTAAGGCATTACCATACTCCGTGTGACCAAAATGAGGAACACTCTCCCCATCATCATCCTGTATTCCACATGCTGGCACATGAATCTTATCACATGGGTGAATGTTGAAGTCCCCAAGCCAAATTATGTTGCAGGGTTTAGTGCATTTAACTTGTGAGTCATTAATGTCTCTTTCCAGAGGAGCCAACACCACTGCTTGATTACTTCCAAAATTGTTGTTATGAAAGTTAATATGGAGCAACCAATAATCCACACAGTATTCAATTAAAATAATATGGTAATAAGGTGACGTATTCAAAAATGGCTTCACTTTAAAAGGAAAAGCATTAGAAAGTAGAGTCAGGAAACCGCCCTTAGCCCGACTAGCAGGTGATGGTATGGCAGAAGATTGAAAGGAACGATACCCATTCAAGTGTATTGAATTTATTTGCCAAGTCTCTTGGAGGCACATTATATCACTAGATGTCAACAGAGACAGCCTTTCTGTATTAGACCTTTTTTTATTATAGCCAGCGATGTTCCAAGATATAGCCGTTATAGATCCCGAGATATTCTCTTGAGGTGTTGGTCTCTGGGGCAAATTCAGGCTGTCTAGCTGCCTGGCTATTGACGCATGAGGAATTATTGAAGGAGCAGTGTGCAAGGGAGACCCCTTTTGTAAATCTATAGCACCATCCCCATTAAATATTGTAGTCTGCGAATCCAGTCAGTCGCAGGTAGACAAGCCTTCTAGTGCAGCAAATCTATTCATTAAAGGAAATGGTGAGACTAAGGGAGGAAGAGGTTGGTTAATCGGGTGACGGGATGGCTTCCAAGTAACATGTGATCTAAAAGTGGAGGGCTGAGATGAAGGCTAGGGTTTATAGAAAAAAACCCAATGGTAGGGCAAAGATTTCGTAATGAAATGATGGCATACTTGGTAGATCAGATAGTAATTCTCCCACTATATGATGGTTATCAACATTCACTATAATACAGTCACCTTTAATAGTTTTGGGAGATCTTCCTTCCCAACTAACTCTCCTGGCCATAATAATATTTTTGTTGGCATTAGAGTTTTCTCCTAGGCAGCTGGATAACCAATGCTGGGATTTATATATTAACTGCTCCGTATTTTCTATCGAATTTGGTTTCAATTCAGGAACATTAGCTAAAACTATAACATACGGACAGGCTGCTGGCGGGAGATCTAATCTTGCTTTGGGTTTCCAACTTTCTACTTGATCCTGAGGGGCCCCCCTTCCCAAGCAAGAGGGTTGTGACCTTCCCTCCAAGAGAGTGGTAGAGATAGAGGGAGTAGCATGTGGGTGTGTAGCCGTGGAGCCAGTAGATAATTGTAGTTCACCATGTGACCTTGTGCAACCAATATTCTCACAGTTACATTGTGCCTGTGCCTGTGTCCTACAGAGATTTTTGTGGCGTTGGATCTCAATTTTCTGGCAGAATCACAGACAGAGCCAAGCAAAACAATATGAAGCCCCGCTGTTTGTTGTAGGTCAAGACTTCCCATGCTATCAGTAGCCACGTTGGGCCTGTCGGACACTGTAGGGGGCACCATACCTGGTTGAGGGTTGGGTATAGCTACATCTGTTAGCACAGTAGTTTTAGGGGGGGGGATGACTTAAAAGATGAGAGGCCTCCAGAGAAGATAATTTTTCCTCTACTTGGGACAGTTTATACTTTGGTGCCGATTCCGATCCTGTAAAAATTTTCCCCGTACGAATCGTATCCGGATTTTTGTCCGTACGAATCGTACAAGTAGCGTACAAACTGCCAAGTACGATTCGTATGGGAAAAAGTCCATACGAATCGCATTGGGAAAATTTCCCCACACGTCCTCGGGTCGGAAAATGTGTCCGACACATCCCTGGATGATTTAACGTACGAATCGGAAAAATGAAGTCCGACCGCGCAAGTACGATCTGTCCCGTCCTTCCGATTTTACAACCGTATGGAAAAAACACAGTACGGACCGAACTCCTATAGCAACCATGGAGACATGTGCCCGCATACGCGCCGAACACCCCACCCCAGACCCCGTATGTACGCGCAGAACACCCCCCAGCCCTCATATGTACGCGCCGAACACCCCCCCAGCCCCCGTATGTACGCGCCAAATGCCCCCCCCGGCCGCGAATGTACGCGCCGAACCCCCACCAGTGTATGTACGGAGCGTACCCCCACCCGTGTATGTATGGAGCATACCAACACCCCACCAGTGTATGTACGGAGCGTACCCCCACCCGTGTATGTATGGAGCGTACCCCCACCCGTGTATGTACAAAGCGTACCCCCACCCGTGTATGTACGGAGCGTACCCCCACCCGTGTATAAATGGAGCGTACCCACACCCCACCAGTGTATGTACGGAGCGTACCCCCACCCGTGTATGTATGGAGCGTACCCACACCCATGTATGTACGGAGCGTACCCCCACCCGTGTATGTATCGAGCGTACCAACACCCCACCAGTGTATGTACGGAGCGTACCCCCACCCATGTATGTACGGAGCGTACCCCCAACCGTGTATGTATGGAGCGTACCCACACCCGTGTATGTACGGAGCATACCCCCACCCGTGTATGTACGGAGCGTACCCCCACCCGTGTATGTATGGAGCGTACCCCCATCCGTGTATGTACGGAGCATACACCCAGCCCCCCCTGTATGTACGGTGCAAAACACCACCACCTATGGACGGTGCGGACCAACACCCTGCCCGTGTCTGTACGCACCCTACCCCAGGCCCCTACACCAGCACCCTCACCCAACATCGCGCATGTACGAGTCGTACTAAGCCATAGCAAAGGTCAGCACTGTACAACAACATGGCCCATGTACACACCGTACAGACGCCAAAAACAGTCGTACTGAACCAGGACAAAGCAAAACAACACAAGGAGAGTCAATTCGATTCGCACAACACTACAAAACATGTCCAACAAGCCCAAATACATCCTATACACTGACCTGCAACTGCCAAACAGCTAAACAGAGGCCCAAAACACAACCACTCCTTAAAACACACCCACCCAAAGTTCAAACACATCCACACCCACAAATGGACCAATAAAAAGGCCCAACACACACAAACCATGATCCTTTGCAACAGATCCACTACTGCCAGACCACAGAGACAATGCACTGCACCATACTACATCCATCAATACATCTTACACTTGCACTCCTTCACACAACCACCATTACAAACACCACCTCATCACATTCACACACACACACCTTCACAACCACACTCACACACCCACAACCATCCACACCCACACCCCCACAACCATCCACACCCACATCCCACACCATGCCCACTAACAAGAATCCAAAGTTCACAAAGGATGAGCTGGAGATCCTTGTCGACGAAATCATCAGAGTCGAGCCACAGCTCTTTGGAACATTGGTCAGACAGACCAGCATAGCAGCAAAATCAGCCATGTGGCAGAGGATTGTCAATTCTGTGAATGCTGTTGGGGCCACCAGAAGGACCAGGCATGAGTGCCAAGCCAGGTGGTACGATCTGCGGAGGACGGTCCGCCGCAAAATGACGGACGATCACAACCAGGGGAACATCACTGGAGGAGGGCCGCCCCACAGACGGGTACAATACCATCCCTGGGAGGAGAAGGTGATGGCCACGCTGCCGCCGGTGGGAGTACACAGAGTAGAAGGAGTCCGAGACCCTGGTGAGTACACAAACAACTCACCTCACATGGGGGGAACGTCAGACACAACCAAAATCCCAATCATGCACGCAAAGACAGCACCGGACACAACCACACTCCAAAAACACACACATGCCACTAGCTCCTCCATGCCCCATGCACCAAGCAAAGCCATGCCAAGTCACAGGCCACACAAAACACCAACACAAGACAGGATGTCCCCGATGCCGGGAGGGTGGGCCTCAAAACTAACATTGAGCAACTCAGAAGCACACAACAATGCCCTCAGCCCATATGGCCTAGGGCACAGCCATACAAACAGTGTGTCCCCACACAGTACTGTGTTGCCTGCAAATGGTGGCCGCGTTGCAGGATGACATGGGTATGAAGGCACAATTTGCACATAACAGCAGCTAATGAAGACGCATCACTCTGAAAGAGTGTCAGCACACACCGCCACAGCAGCAGCGCAGACTCAGACACTCCGCCCAATGGGTGCCCGGAGATTAGAAACAAACCCACATGAACAAGCCAATGGCCTTTGAAAGACCTGCAAACTGTGTGTGCCCAGGAAGCTGGGCTGAGGTGACAGAGGGTGACACACAGAGGGAGGGAGAGGGGGAGAGAGAGGGAGGGAGACAGAGGGGGACACAGGGAGACAGACAGAGGGAGGGAGGGAGGAGGGTGACAGAGGGAGGGAGAAAGGGAGACAGAGGGAGACGGACAGAGGGAGGGAGAAAGGGAGACAGAGGGAGACGGACAGAGGGAGGAGGGTGACAGAGGGAGGGAGAAAGGGAGACAGAGGGAGATGGACAGAGGGAGGAGGCTGACAGAGGGAGGGAGAAAGGGAGACAGAGGGAGACGGACAGAGGGAGGAGGGTGGCAGAGGGAGGGAGAAAGGGAGACAGAGGGAGACGGACAGAGGGAGGAGGGTGACAGAGGGAGGGAGAAAGGGAGACAGAGGGAGACAGACAGAGGGAGGAGGGTGACAGAGGGAGGGAGAAAGGGAGACAGAGGGAGACCAAATCACCCTTGGGTGGTGTGGCCATGTCCGCTCGTCAGCAGGTGGACTGTGTGCATGTAGACAAGGTTTGGCAGTGCCTTAACCCCCCCTTTTTCCTTTGATAAACACTGGGCCATGTGTCAATCTGTGCACGAGTACATCCGTGCTGCAGGCACAAACCTAACCTTACACCCAGTATACCCACCCACTGTGTTTGTTAGAACCCTGTCACAAATGCTTAAGTTACCTACCTGCATTCTCAAATAGCATGGAAAAAACACCATTTGGCCACGTACAGTGCAACACGTAAGGCGGCTCTGCATGGCTCGCTACGCCCGCTCACTACACTGCTGACTGCGTTCCAAAAAGATGCATCAACTAAGATTGTGTCAAACATAGGTAAAGTGTCAAAAGCTGTGGCCAAGGGACATACCCATGCACAAGTGCACTGTGAGAGGAATGCAAGACATATCCAACTACCCAGAGGAACTGTGCCAACTCAAAAATGAATGAAACATGGATGTCGCATGTAACACAATTAACATTGTCTCTTTCACACACAGGTCAACGTCGTCGATCTCCCCCCAACACTGGGGGGGAAGACTCACAGGACCAGGCTCTGCGTGAAGAGGACCCCACCGGCAGCGAAGACTCTCACCACTCCGTGGATGACCCAGACCAACATGGACCCTCTGGTGTCCAACCACCTGCAGCACCTGCGTCAGGTACAACTGTGCCAACCACCACCCCCATTCCTGCCACATCCCAGGAGACACCCAGGAGCCCTGCCCGCACACGACAACACAGCCAGGCTGACCAGGAGGGACAAGGATCTCCGGGCACCCAGGAGGAGGCATGCGACACCGCAAATGCCATCCCTCAGGGGTCCCGGAGACCCGATGTGCCCACAACGGCAGGCCAGGTGCAAGTGGGCAGGGGTGGTGGGAGTGGAGGACGGCGGAGGCGCGAACCTGACCAGTTGGCTCAGGAACCGGTAATGTCACATGTCAGCAACATCCTGGACACATACCGGCGTGACACCTGGGGCATGGGCCAGGTTGCGTCCACCCTCACAGACATCAAGGGGACCCTCGAGGAGATGAAGACCCTGCAGGCCGAGCAATATGCCTGTCAACAGCGACACCAAAGACGGATGGAGGCAAGACAGGCTGAGCTCATGGCGGTGCAAACGGACATGACCCGTGTACTCCGTTGGATTGCCGAAAACATGGGCAACCCTCCCTGTGCCACCAGGCGAAGAACATCACCAGCCACAGGGAGGGATCAGGAGGAGGAGGATTCATCCGACGGAGCATCACAAGCATCGTCACGGCCTGCTTCTGAGGGTCCCCGCAGGAAGGTGGGTCGTCCACGCAAAAGACCGTGAGAGTCAGCGGAACATCACCATCTCCCAGGTCACCTGGCCTGGCACCTGGCCCTCTGGCCCAACTGCAGCACATCATCACATGACATTCTCTGGCACATGGACTTGCTGGTCACTGTCTGACCAATGTTGACAAAGACTGTGGCATAGACTCTGATGACTTCCAATGGCAAGGATACCAACTCCCCCAGTGAACTTTGGATTCTACACTCCCGCCAAGCACCTCTTGTCATCCCCACAAACACGTACCCCACCACAAATAAAAATCATCCTAATCACGAGATGATGCCGTCATTTTGCATTATTACACTACATGTGTGTGTTGTAAAGTCAAACCATGCCTGATTTTAGAAGTAACCCCAACCATCCATACCCTGGGGTCTGAGTCTGGCACAGGACACACATGGGTCACAATGTATCATCCAATACAGACATGGAGCACCATACTCACCCGTGATGGGCCCAACCAGCTGAGGGGGTGCCCGCACAACTGTGCCTACAGACCTATTTAGAAGAGCAACAGTCATGCGCAGAGGTCAGGGATCATGTGGAGTGTCCTGGGGTGCTACTGCCAGGTATGTGTAGACAGGTGGCAGAACCATGTCCTGCATGCTTGAGTCAGGTGGATGTGGAGAATGGTGGGCCGGCCAAGGTTGGATGCATGGAGATGGCACAATGGGGTCTTGGATCACAGTGCCACAAGGTTGTGTTGGGGTTGTGGGCTGCATCCTGAGTGTGTGCGTGGATTGAGAACGTCATCCTGCAGCTGGCAGTGATCCATTCCCCCCATCTCTGTTGGACGTTGATGTGGCTTGGTCGCCGGATGTAGAAGCAGAACTGTGCAGATGCACCCTGGATGTGGACAAGTATCATGGGAGTTGTAACGCACATGTCTGTAGAGTGCAGGGTAGGATTAGACACGGATGTTGTAGTTGACCTGGGGGATGGTCTCTCTTGCCTTGAGGTGGATGGAACTGGGGATTTTGTGCATAATGCAGAGTGTGCTGCAGCATGAGGCACAGATGCTGCTGATCAGCATAGCACATGTCAGCAAGCAATCCATGATGAACACCAGCTCATTTGCGTGGACACTGGGTGCCCTTGCTGCAGGGCCTGCAGCAGCATGCGCCATGTCAAGACAACAATGCCACAAGTTGCACACAAAGACAAGGATCTCAGGAAGGAACTATGCAAAAGGTGTATGTCAAGGAAGGAATGTCTGGTTCAACATGGCACACACACACACAATGGATGCACATGCAGCACAGTGGCCGTCGTGGAGACTGACATGCCACAATACCTACACAGCCATGGACATCATGCACAATACAAATTCTAATCCCTGACAAACAGCTTGCATCTTGCTACTCTACACATAGACTCAAATGCACTATCTCCCATAACTATGCCAGACATGTCGCATGCACAGTGGCAACAGACCACCATTGACAGAGATGAGGCACCTTGGAGGCAGAGGGATACCTTTATTAGTCATGTGTGTCGGAATGCTATGGCAACTCTGTCAACACATACACAGGTCATGTGGATGAACATGTGGGACCGACACTGGCACCCACCTTTGCACCACAGATGCTGAAAATCCATAGAACTGGCACACAAGTGACGGGTTACAGCTAAACACCCCCTGCTGCTCACGGAGAGGCTGCTATACACCATTGAGCCTCTAATGGGGAATTCACACACCATGTCAACCCGGTGCAACCCGTATGTTTCCGAGGGCAGTGTTACACACATTGATGGCTTCATCACAATCCACAATCCCTTTACAGATGACTGTCACCAAGTCTGACCATCAATTCAGGTGAATTCAGCTCCATGTCATGTGCCCCATGGTGATTCTACATGTATGCAAAGTAACCAAACATGAACAGGAGCAGTGCACACACATTCAAAACAAATACCTCACCCAAAAAGCCGTGCTGCATCCCTTACCCTAAGGAGATTTTCAAACTTGTCCATGCATGTAACGCTGATTCAGCACATGTTGCTGTGTTCATGAGGAATAGCAGGAGCACAACAATGCCACCAGCAGACAGCATGCGCAAGTACCTGTGGATGAGAGACACACAAGAAGTCAGCCAAAAGAAGCACATCCGCATGCATGTGCATGTACTCGACACGTATAAGGTTGTCAACATGCTAGGTGACAATGATGACTCTGGAAAAACATTCTTCTATTGCACCATCACTCGAGTGACACATCCAAACACACCTCTGACTCACTTGGCAGACATGCAGATGGACACACACATTGCAACACATGCCACACACGGCCCAATGCGTGCACACTCAGACACTGGAACTCACCACTAAGCAAAGAAGTCGCGTATGAGCCGACTCCGGATGTCCTCTACCGCCTCCTCCTCCTCCACATCACTTGCCTCGTCACCAAGCCCTTCATCCTCCACGGGTGGATGGTCCTGCTCATCCGGATCCAGGATGAGTGGCACAGCTTTCTCCACTGCCATGTTGTGCAGCATGCAGCACACGAGGAAGATCTTGCAGACCTTCACTGGTGCATATGGGAGTGCGCCGCCGGTTTTGTGGAGGCAACGGAATCGGCTCTTCAGGAGGCCAAATGTCCTCTCTATCACTTGCCTGGTCCGCCCATGGGCGTTGTTGTAGCGGTGCTCGGCAGCCGTGCTGGGGTTGCGGAGAGGCGTGATCAGCCATGGCATGTTGGGATAGCCAGCGTCCCCTACATGGAAACATCATGGACAAAAGTGGGTCAGGAGAAGCAGTAAGACAGGAAGATGACGCTAAATACAGGACTGCCAGAGTATACCCACCAACAATACATGCTCGTTCGTTGCGCAGCTGCAGCATCATTTCAGGCACCCTGCTACGCCTCATGATGTAGGCATCGTGTGCTGATCCTGGAAAGCGAGCACAGACATGTGAAATCACCATGTTGGCAAGACACACCACAAGGGCATTAATGGAGTGGTAATGCTTGCGGTTCCTATACGCTACCTCCTGTGCCTGTGGTGGTACCAAAGCCACATGTGTTCCATCTATGGACCCAATGACATGGGGCATCTCTCCCAGGGCATAGAACTCACGCTTGACACCTGTCAACTGCTCAGGAGTTGGGAATTTAATGAACTCATCCAGGTGATCCAACATGGCCTCTAAAAAATCATGCAGAACACGGCTGAACATGGTTTGGGACATGCCACCGACATGAGCAATGGTATATTGAAAGGTACCCGTGGCAAAGAAATGTAGGTCTGCCATCACCTTCATCTTGGGTGTCAGTGCAGTAGGATACCTGTGTAGCGGTTGGAGGTGTGGTGCCAGCCGTGTCGTCAAGTTCTCAATCAACTGTCGGGGGAAGCGGTAGCGGCGTATACAGTCATGTTCCCTCAGGTCAGCCAAGTCCGGAATTGGTCGAGGGAGAGGCGGAGCCCTGCAGTAAATTTGAAGGGACAACGAAGAGTGAGTACAGTACACCACCAATGTCAATGTACTGAACACATGTTCAACAGGCAATACACATATGCTACATACAGAGTCAGGTCTGTGCAATATGCCCTGGACATGCATGCCAGGCAGGTGACACTCCTACAAACGTCGATTCTCAACCTCAATATGCCATGCCATGAAACTAGCTGTGGGCCAGTGTAAGTGAACAGGCAGACGCATCACAGGAGTTACAGACATCCACATATGTGCAGAAGAAGGATGTTTATCGTACAGACAGGTTGCGGAACACTAGATGCACAGGTCACATGTCATAGAAAAAGGACAGACCACACACCTTGCCATGAAGGAGTACATGTCAAGACTGATCACACATACATTGAGAGTATGCAGATATGTCCTTGTTTTGAAACTCCGTGTCGATGCATACATACACACCTTACGTCAGATTACACATGTGGGCTGGTGTGCGTAACAGTGTGCCATGCCCATCTACACACAGACACATGTTGGTTGCAGCAACTGCAGATGCATTTGACCAAACACCTACAGCAAACCTATGGGAACACATGACATACACATGACATAGTTACAGCGTGCAACGCGGGCATTCACATGTCAGGTGTAATATTCCGTGTTTCAACAAAAAAAGTACTGGCACAATGTAGCAAAAAAACTTTCTTGTTACTCTGGACTAGGTGGGAGGAAGTGTACGTTATCACAGACCTCCAATACTCATTTATAATGTCTGGAGACAGCCCATCCAGAATGCTACAAGTTTAACAATTAAAATCGATAGAAAAGTAAGAAAAGGAGAATGTGCAGTCAGTCCACAAACAAATACACTCTACAGAGACCCTCAATGGTGACGAGGTGAGAAAATATGTAGAGAGAGAGAGAGAGTACCTCACGTGCGCACCACCAGAGGAGCTACTGGTTGGTTCTCACCAGCTTGCCCACGTTTATTTCATCATCGGTCACTCTCTCTCAAGAAAAAGGTGTGCAGTGTCCAATAGAAAACACAAAACACAAAACAGTGTAATGTGAAAAACACAACAAACAAATAAATTGTGCAGACATGACAAATATAAAAATAGTGAAAGTGTATAGACTCACAAATGATTGTTTTATTCTGGTTAGGAGTCTATCACTCTGTTAAAAACCACAGCATGTTGCATACCTTAATAATGACGGCCAACATGTTTCATTGCCAATAAAGTTTGTGGCAAATTCATCAGGGCAAGAAGGGGTCAAAAAATCACCTTCTCAGGACACACACCTTTAAAAGGACTGACAAACACAAACAAACAAACATACAGCATAATCAGTACGGGGAGGGATGAGTTCAAAAACCAACCCAAGGCTGGTGATGGTAACAACATTTAATTCATTACCTAGTTGTGGCTATGGGCCCACGTACCAGCCACCAACCAGTCGCAGGGGCGTACTAAATTTTTAACTATCGCCTTCCTGCTCAGCAAAGCACGACCGTCGTTGGTGCCTGCACCTGTGGAAACAAGTATAGATCATCTATACCTGACTCAATCTAGAAGACACACTGTGTATTTGCTCTTCCTCAATATACCAATGAACGATCACCTCGCTTATTTGGAAGTTCTTACAACACCAGGACCCTTTAAAATATATTGTATTAGACAACGGGTCGAATGTAAGGACAACTGGCAAACTCTCCTTGCCCGTAAAAGGGCGCACAACACACCCAGGGAGGCTCTGCTGGAGAGGAACAAGAAGGAATCCAAGGAGAGTTTGCCAGTTGTCCTTACATTCGACCCGTTGTCTAATAAGATCAGACAAATAATCAAGCTGATTATGCTGTATGTTTGTTTGTTTGTGTTTGTCAGTCCTTTTAAAGGTGTGTGTCCTGAGAAGGTGATTTTTTGACCCCTTCTTGCCCTGATGAATTTGCCACAAACTTTATTGGCAATGAAACATGTTGGCCGTCATTATTAAGGTATGCAACATGCTGTGATTTTTAACAGAGTGATAGACTCCTAACCAGAATAAAACAATCATTTGTGAGTCTATACACTTTCACTATTTTTATATTTGTCGTTGTCTGCACAATTTATTTGTTTGTTGTGTTTTTCACATTACACTGTTTTGTGTTTTGTGTTTTCTATTGGACACTGCACACCTTTTTCTTGAGAGAGAGTGACCGATGATGAAATAAACGTGGGCAAGCTGGTGAGAACCAACCAGTAGCTCCTCTGGTGGTGCGCACGTGAGGTACTCTCTCTCTCTCTCTACATATTTTCTCACCTCGTCACCATTGAGGGTCTCTGTAGAGTGTATTTGTTTGTGGACTGACTGCACATTCTCCTTTTCTTACTTTTCTATCGATTTTAATTGTTAAACTTGTAGCATTCTGGATGGGCTGTCTCCAGACATTATAAATGAGTATTGGAGGTCTGTGATAACGTACACTTCCTCCCACCTAGTCCAGAGTAACAAGAAAGTTTTTTTGCTACATTGTGCCAGTACTTTTTTTGTTGAAACTATTGTTGATTGGAGGGCGTTCTGGCACTTTTTCCCTCTTTAGCTCCCTTTGTGATTGAGTAATATTCCGTGTACCTGGCATCAGGGGACAGTTGCGGGTGTCGGTGACTGTGCCATGCCAGTGACGCATGGCTCAACAAGTCTGTACTACATGCACACATGTCAAAGGAGTGAAGGGGATGTGTGGCACATAGTGCACCATCACACATGACATGTGTACACAGCTCATCATACATTTATTTGCTTCACACCTCAGGAGTAATGTGCCACATCACAGCCTGACACACCTGTGCCCGACACATGTAGTACTGCACAGACAATGCCTTGATGTCCAGCCTTGGCCAAGTATGACAGCTCTATTCCTGTCTGTGTGCCGCCTGTCACCACTGTCAGGTGTGAAACGCACCGTACATATGCTCTGAGGGCATGTGTAGGGTCCCTATCACAATGGGAGTGCTGGCTTATGCGTACGCCATAGTAATATGGACCGTACACGCGTGTGTAGGGTCCCTATCACTATGGGAGTGCTGGCGTATCTGTACGCCATAGTAATACGGACCGTACACGCGTGTGTAGGGTCCCTATCACTCTGGGAGTGCTGGCGTATGCGTACGCCATAGTAATACGGACCGTGCACGCGTGTGTAGGCTCCCTATCACTATGGGAGTGCTGGCGTATGCGTACGCCATAGTAATACGGACCGTTCACGCGTGTGTAGGCTCCCTATCACTATGAGAGTGCTGGCGTATGCGTACGCCATAGTAATACGGACCGTACACGCGTGTGTAGGGTCCCTGTCACTATGGGAGTGCTGGCGTATGCGTACGCCATAGTAATACGGACCGTACACGCGTGTGTAGGGTCCCTATCACTATAGGAGTGCTGGCGTATGCGTATGCCATAGTAATACGACCCGTACACGCGTGTGTACGGTCCGTATTACTATGGCATACACATACGCGACCACTCCCATAGTGATAGGGACCGTACACACGCCTGTACGGTCCGTTTCACTGCATTTAGGGTGCCCTAGGGCCGTGGAACGCACCGTACCTGTGTGTAAATATTGAAATAACATAGGGGACACATGAGGGACAAGTATAAGGGCCTAAATGCATGCTGGTTGTCATGGAGACCGAGTTCAAAGTTTGAATTTTTGCATCAGGTGACCAGCAGAAGTCGGTTGGAAACAATATACTTTGTTGCAAAGCGGTTGTTGACTTGACATCATGCTCAATTTTTAAACCATGCAAAGCCACTCACTGGGGTAGGTTTAAAGGGATTGGAGGAAACGTAGGATGCTAATGTGACTGACCAATCACTCTGTACTCCTGTAAATGAAACAGGCCAGCAAGGCAGATATAAGGCAGCCAGGTCCCATGAGAGAGCACTTGCCTGCACATCCTTTCATTCCACAACACTGCTGCTGCTCGTGATTCCTCTGGCACCATGTCCAGGTCTGTGGAGAGGGCCCAGCCATTCACCATGTAGGAGAATATGGCAATGGTGGATGTGATCCTCCCACAGTACACCATGCTGTATGGTCGACCAGGGGAGCAGGTGAGTGCTGACTCCACTAGCTTAGACTGTGCCCCTTTTTTGTGACTGCGACTTCTGGCATTGTGTCCATGTGTGACAGACATGCAATGTTGTTTAGAGTGGGTCCCAGGGTGGGGAAGGCCTCATGTCTCCCATGCAGAGCATGCTGTAGTTCCTGTGTGCACTCCTCACTTGCATAGTGCTTACTGTGACAATCAATGCATGATGCATGTCACATTCTGCCTGGCTCCTCCTCCTGGGAATGTTGTTTCTACAGTCCTGATGTGATTCTGTGGTCCCCCCAGTGTGACAGGTGACAGTACCCATAGATGTGTGTTTGTTTAGTGTACCTGTGCTATGAGTGTCCAAATGATGTGTTCGTCCCCTGGACATTGGTGTGTGTGTGTAAGTCCCCTGTCATGTGGGTGAGTGCATATGGGGAGTGTTGCACACCAGCTGCATGAGGGATGGATATACCCTGCCCATCTGATGTGAGCAGGGAGCAGTGCTGTGTGACTGCCGTGCTGAGCCAGCCCCACACCTGTGACACCCCCCAGTCTAGTGGCACATGGGCAGAGTGAGGTTTGAACCCGCAGTTGGCAATGGCAGGTGATTGTCCTGTGCCTGTGTGTGTCTGTGTACTCTGCTGAGGTTGCGTCAGTGGGCTGGGGCATGTGACTGCTTTGAGGTGCTGTACATAATCGTGGTGTAGCTTGTGATGCACAGTGTGATCCAGGATCATTGATTGTGTGGCACCCCTCATGCCACCTGTGTACTTTCAATGCCACGTAGTGCATTTGGCCTTCCCCAGAGGATAATGTCCCTATGACAAAGGTGCAATGAGTTGCCTGCATACCATGGCCTGTTCAAACAAGACAAATTATTAATATGTGTGTCTCTGTGTCATTGCTCAGGTGTATTAAAGTATTCTCACTTTTGCATCCTCACAGGTAGGCGTCCATGCCAAGGGGGAGAGATGGAAGCAAGCCGTCAGTGCCGTGAGGAAGACGGAGGGTCGGAAGCGGCGCCTAGCCCAGGTGAGGAAACGCTGGCAGGATATCCTGGAGGAGGATCGCACGGGTCCTGCTGGGGGACTCACCTGAGAGCCACAAGAACCGTGGGCTCCGGTGTCTGACCCACATCCATAAGCGTGTGCTGGCGGTGGTCTTCCCCGACTTGGATAGGCGCTTACGGGAGAAGCAGCAGCAGGAATGGGGTAGGTACATGTGTGTTTGTTGTGTGTCACCAGCTTTTGGAAGTGCGCAGTTGCATGGATACACTGCCAGGGTTTAAATGTGCAGTGCATAACCTGTTCCCCAAAGTAAACCGGTTCTGTTCTTCCTCCCTTCCCCTCCTTGCCATGTGTTCCCTGGCCTGTGTGTAGTCACTCTTGCACAAGGTTATCTAGGCTGGCAGTTAATCCAAGTGCCCAATGCTTGCAGCATCATGTGTGGGGGTGGTGTGTAACAGGTTTTGGGACCTTGCCTGTGCCCTGGCCAGTTCAGTCATTGTGGGGTCCATGTCAGTTGGCACTGATGGTGAGTCCCGTATAGGAGTGTGTCTTAAAAGTGTACTGCCTTACAGCATGCATGTCCAATGTTGTGCCCTCTGACATGATGTGCATGAGTGGGAGTAATGCATAATGCAGGGACGGTTGCTTCAGTTGCAGTCATATCCATCCAGGACCATGGAGGAGTGTGGCCACTACTGTGCCCTGGGGCACCTTTTCCTAGGTATCATGTGTGTCATCCAACAATGTGGACATTCTCTGTGTCTTCGGCATAGGTTGGGCTCTGTGGCATTGTACCCTGGCCTCATCTGTATTTACGTAAACTGTGCTACATGTGTCCACTGTACAGTGTGACCCAATTTTGCTTGTGCATACTCACAGTGGGCAGTGCCTGTGTGTCTTGGTACGACAATCTGATGATGGTTGATTGTCAATGATATATGTGGACAGGCGCACCAGGGGTAGTTTGTGTACAATCAGGATTTAGTGCAGACCATGTGTTTTTATCCCAGAGTAAGAGGTGTAAGTACTTCCTCTGTCTCAATCACATTGTCTCAGGTAGGGGGTGGTTTGTGCGAGCAAGGCCTACATGTCAAAATCTGAAGTCTCCTTGCTAGGTCTGGCCTGTGTGTGATGTTTGTCTGGACATACACTCAAGGTGCAGTGACCCAGTCATGTTGGGCATGGTTTAATGTATTAGCTTTGCAGCATGTGCAAAAAGTTAATAGACATGGTTCCTGCTCATCCCTTTTTTGGCAACGCTGTGTGGTGCAGATGCTGTGCACGATTGTCCCCAGAGCCTGGCTCCTCTGTCCAATTTGATATCAAGTAATTTGCTGTTGTGTCATGCTCTCCATTGTTTCTCAGTGGCATGGTGGGTCAACCAACTGTGTGTTGCAGGGCCTACATATGTACTTTGTATTGTAGATGTTACTCATGTTGCTTTTCAGGCTATGCACTGTGACCTAAGTAGATTTGACTCATGTGACATATGTATACAGGTGTCTGATTATTTCCTGTCTCTTCACCTTGCCCACAGCATCGTTGGGGGACTCCGAGGGAGACACTGGCACGGACCGTGAGGAGGGAGCGAGCACCAGTGCTGTCTTGTCTGGCGCATCGAGTGGCACGGAGGCCAAGGGGAGTGAGGCGGAGGACCTGTCAAGTCCCACCACCGACTATGACACTGACGAGTCCGAGGCTGAGCTCCCAGAGGGGGCGGAGGCAGCTCCCACAGCTGAAAGCAGCACTCCATCTCTACCCGCCCCCCTCCATTCCCATCACCGGCCTCTCACTTGCTCGGGTCCCTTCCCGCCGTGCAAGGTCACCACGTGTCTCCTTCTTGCCAGGCACCGCACCCCCTGCCCCTGTCTCCACTGCTGCCGTGAATGCCGAGTCTGTGGACATCCTGCGCCAGTTGCAGGTTGGTCAGACTGCGATGCTTAATGTCCTCCATGGCCACACCCGAGTGCTCACCCAGATGGAGGCATACATGGAGGGCATCTCAGCTGCGCAGTCTGACCAACGCCAGTTGCTGAGGTCCATAGACTCGACACTGACTGCAGCAGTGGGTCTCCTGCAGCGCTGCGTCCCCCCCACTACCCCTGCACCATCCACACTTCCCACTCCCATGCCTGTTCCAAGCATACCCAGACGTACCCATGCACGCACCCCACCAGACACAGGCACCACACCACCAGGGAAGGCCAAGCGCACACCTCCTGTCACGCACACACAGGGTGAAGTAGACACACCCACTGGGCCGGGGGGCAAACGGAAGACATGCAGCCACAGTGGGAGTCAACCTTCCTCACAACCCACTCCCTCCAAATCCACTCCCCTCAGCTCTCCTGGCCAAGACTCCGACAAAGATTCCTTCATGGCTGCTCTGTCCCTAAACCCCAGTGTGACACCACCCCGCAAGCGGTCAAAGGAGTCCCCGGTCAGGGTAGTTGAGTCCCCCCCCCTGTCCACACCCTCCCCAGTAGCGCTGCAACCCATCCCTATGACCCCCCCCCCTCCTTGGGGCCTGTGGTTCCTTCAGGTGCAGGGGAGACGCTGGGGGACCTTGCAACCGTGTGCAGCGCCATTCTCACCACCACCTTTGGCGCTGCCCCACCCCCTGTGGTAGAGTCCTCCGTCCCTGCACCCACAACACCTACCCTTGACCCTCCTGTCCCTGCGGTGCCTGGTCCTTCCCCCCCACATGATGCCCCCCCCTGTGGAAGCAAAGGAGGTATGAACTGTGCAGGCAAGCTAGGGGACACGCGTCCCTATGTGTCCTCCACCAGGAATTGGACTATGGACTGCCCTATGGGTCTTGTACATATTGAACTTTTATTAACCAATTTTTTTTCATGCTGAATAAAGCAATGTTTTTTTTCCTTTGAACACTACTGCTTTTCTGGTATTGCTGTTGGTGGTGCTGCTCCATGATTTGGGGTGGTGATAATGTGTTAGGTGTCTGGGAAATGTAGTAGTGTGCTGCTCTTGGGGAGGACCCTGGTATCTGTGTGCCATCACAAGGTATTTGCGAAATTTCTTTGTTCATGTAAGCTCTTACTGCATGGTGACATTGTCCCAAGGTGTGTTCCTTCCTCTGTGGACCCTGACATCTTTCCTGCAGGGTGTTTCCTAAATGTGCTGAGCTGTGTCTACATTTCCTTGGTGTGTGACGGATCCGTTCAACTTTGCCCATGCATGCTGGGCAATGTCTTCACCTGCATCATTAGTGGCATCCTTGGTGGTCACTGTACTTGTGTATGGAGTATATTGACATGACTTCATGTGGACATGTTCCCTTTTCCACACTATGCATGTGTGTACTCCCAGCCTCGCACACATGTGTTACGTGTTCTGCAGGGTCTTTGAGCACCTGACTGACAATTGTGGGCATTGTATCTGTGGGTACTGCACCCTTTTCTTTCCATTGGCACTGCTGGGGGGACTCTGCACCCACCCCTCCTGTGTCTGGGCACTGCTGGGGGGACTCTGCACCCACCCCTCCTATGTCTGGGCACTGCTGGGAGGACTCTGCACCCACCCCTCCTGTGTCTAGGCACTGCTGGGAGGACTCTGCACACACCCCTCCTGTGTCTGGGCACTGCTGGGGGGACTCTGCACCCACCCCTCCTATGTCTGGGCACTGCTGGGGGGACTCTGCACCCACCCCTCCTATGTCTGGGCACTGCTGGGAGGACTCTGCACCCACCCCTCCTGTGTCTGGGCACTGCTGGGAGTGATAGGCACCCACCCCTCCTGTGTCTGGGCACTGCTGGGAGGACTCTGCACCCACCCCTCCTATGTCTGGGCACTGCTGGGGGGACTCTGCACCCACCCCTCCTATGTCTGGGCACTGCTGGGAGTGATAGGCACCCACCCCTCCTGTGTCTGGGCACTGCTGGGAGGACTCTGCACCCACCCCTCCTATGTCTGGGCACTGCTGGCAGTGATAGGCACCCACCCCTCCTATGTCTGGGCACTGCTGGGAGGACTCTGCACCCACCCCTCCTGTGTCTGGGCACTGCTGGGAGTGATAGGCACCCACCCCTCCTATGTCTGGGCACTGCTGGGAGTGATAGGCACCTACCCCTCCTATGTCTGGGCACTGCTGGGGGGACTCTGCACCCACCCCTCCTATGTCTGGGCACTGCTGGGGTGACTCTGCACCCACCCCTCCTGTGTCTGGGCACTGCTGGGGGGACTCGGCACCCACCCCTCCTATGTCTGGGCACTGCTGGGAGTGATAGGCACCCACCACTCCTGTGTCTGGGCACTGCTGGGAGGACTCTGCACCCACCCCTCCCATGTGTGGGCACTGCTGGGAGTGGTAGGCACCCACCCCTCCTATGTCTGGGCACTGCTGGGAGTGATAGGCACCCACCCCTCCTATGTCTGGGCACTGTTGGGGGGACTCTGCACCCACCCCTCCTATGTCTGGGCACTGCTGGGAGTGATAGGCACCCACCCCTCCTGTGTCTGGGCACTGCTGGGAGGACTCTGCACCCACCCCTCCTATGTCTGGGCACTGCTGGGAGTGATAGGCACCCACCCCTCCTATGTCTGGGCACTGCTGGGAGGACTCTGCACCCACCCCTCCTGTGTCTGGGCACTGCTGGGAGTGATAGGCACTCACCCCTCCTGTGTCTGGGCACTGCTGGGAGTGATAGGCACCCACCCCTCCTATGTCTGGGCACTGCTGGGGGGACTCTGCACCCACCCCTCCTATGTCTGGGCACTGCTGGGGGGACTCTGCACCCACCCCTCCTATGTCTGGGCACTGCTGGGAGTGATAGGCACCCACCCCTCCTGTGTCTGGGCACTGCTGGGAGGACTCTGCACCCACCCCTCCTATGTCTGGGCACTGCTGGGAGGACTCTGCACCCACCCCTCCTATGTCTGGGCACTGCTGGGAGGACTCTGCACCCACCCCTCCTATGTCTGGGCACTGCTGGGAGGACTCTGCACCCACCCCTCCTATGTCTGGCCATGTACGCTCGGGACATACACGGGTGGGGGTACGCTCCGAACATACACTGGTGGGGTGTGGGTACGCTCCATACATACACGGGTGGGGGTACGCTCCGTACATACCCGTACCCACGCTCTGCAGGCCTGGGTACGGCCCGTACCCATGCCTTTGGAACGTGGGTACGGTGCGTACCCCCATTGTTGGGGTGCCATAGGGGTCCGCATCATACCCAGGCCTTCTGAGCGTGGGTACGGGTCGTACCACGCGTACCCCTACATCACTCCAACAATGGCGGTACGGCCCGTACCCACGCTCTTAAGGCCTGGGTACGGTGCGGACCCCCAATGGGGTGCCGTAGGGGTCCGCACCATACCCAGGCCTTCAGAGTGTGGGGACGGGTCGTAACACGCGTACCCCTACGTCACTCAAACAATGGCGGTACGGCCCGTACCCACGCTCTTAAGGCCTGGGTACAGTGCGGACCCCCAATGGGGTGCCGTAGGGGTACGCACCGTACCCAGGCCTTCAGAGCGTGGGTACGGATCGTACCACGCGTACCCCTACATCACCCCAACAATGCTGGTACGGCCCGTACCCAGGCCTTTAGAACGTGGGTACGGGCCGTACCGCCATTGTTGGGGTGACGTAGGGGTGGGCGTGGTACGACCCGTACCCACGCTCTTAAGGCGTGGGTACGGTACGTACCAGAATTGTTGTGTTTCCGGTTCGCGTCAACATCCACTTCAGTTGTGGCGGACGCATGCGTTGCTGGACACGCCCCCACCCCCTCGAAGTGACCAGGCCCTGAAGGTCAGGTATGTCCAGGGCATGTATGATTTGTGACTTGGGTGGGGGTTATGTGTCCTGCCCCTGCCCCCCCTTTGCCCCTGGGTGTTGTTCTGACCTTCTGTGGCATCTGCGTCAGTTCCTGTAGAGCAGGTGGACTGCTATGAGGGCTGTGATGACACGTAGGTTCGCGTCCATTGCTGTCCGTCGCGTACAGGTGCTCCTTGTGCGCGTCGTCCTGATTTACCGGCAGTTATTGGCAGCCGGAAAATATAATCCGTGCGGGGTGACGTCGGTACGGATCGTACTTCCTGGTTCATGAAACGCAGCCTGAATGCGTCCCGACGTCACGTCGGCGCTTTCCCGGATCACATTTGAATGTATATTTTTGTCGGTCGGTGTTTTGTACGAATCGTACGGAAATAGTGTTTCCATACGAATCGTACTTGCATTTTTGTAATGTTTTTTAACCGGGTACGAGTCGGATGGAGAAAATGCTCCGTCCGACGGTTCGTACCCGGTTTCTCCAGGATCGGAATCGGCCCCAATATAGGGTTTAAAAGTACAGTCATCATAGACTCTAATCTTTTCATTAAGTCAGAATCATGAGCATGGTCGTCCCCTAAAACTGGTTGATTGGTAATTTCATTTTGCCTGGTGGATCTAGTAGATCTTTGTTGTAGTGAAAGTCATGTGTTCAATCCCTTGCACCCATTTTTTTATTTTCTCTTTACAAACCCTTGTTAATGTTTTTTTGTTTTAAAGGGCCACCTCCCGTTCCTGTTTTAGTCTTTGCATCTGGATAGTTATTCTCCACTTGATCAGTCGTTAATTGCTCCTGAGTTGTATTGCAGTGTTTATCTATGGTGTCGGTAGATGGAGATAGATTCACCGCTGGAGCTATAGCAGAACTCACTTCGCCTATTAATTGGCCAGAGTTCAATTGATCAGTGGCTAGAGCCCCTCCACCTAGAGAAGAACGTTTATGCATAATCAGTGTGTCCAAAGAAAGCCTTCTCTCGGTTAATTCGATTTCATGAGCCAAGACAGATTCGGCCCTCGTTAAGAAGGCGTCCGGGGTACCAACATGTACAGGCCCTTGCTTTTCCTTAGTAATCTTCCTTTTATTCATTTGATCCTCGGTAGTCAGTTTTCAGAGTAACAGAAGGGTGCGTCTCCTTTGTTACCTCAAGCCTAAATGTAACAGGTGAAAAGGACTCCAGTGACCTCAATGGGTTCAAAAAAGCTGTAGAAGTCTTGTGCAAAATGTTGCCAAAGTAATGGTGTGCACAGTAGGGTACAAGTGCAGTCCGCCCCACTCAGAGTGCAACCTCCCCAGCAGTTCAATTGAGTAGTATTAAAATATGCAGTTTAAAAGGCCAGAATGAAGTCCAACGCCTCCCTACCGTCGCCTTCAGGGGTAGCAGCGCTCAATTCCTACTGTGGTAACGATCTCCAGTAACGAGTCAAGAGGGCAGGCCCAGCCCAGCCTCTTCCGGCCCCTGACGGGCGCAGACAGGCCCACCCTTGGCCCGTGCACGTCCTGCGCTGCGGGAGCCCGCCGCCGGTTTTATCGCGCCCCCCTCGGCCACGAAAAGCGATGTCACTGGCGGCCCCAGGTGCTGCTGGGCAACGTAGTCCTGCCTTGCTGCCATATCAATGCCCTTCACCTCACCGCTGTGGATCAGTTTTCCACGGGCGTCCCCAGTCAAGGATGTTGTTTTCTTCTATGAAGGCAGCGAATTGGCTGTTGATGGCTTTTTCCATGACTTTTGCCAGATAAGGGAGTAGGGAGATCAGTCTGAAATTCTTGAGGTCGGTGGGGTTCGCTGAAGGTGTTTTTAGGAGATGGTTGATCTAGGCGTATTTCCAGTAGTCGGGGAAGGAGGCGGTTGATGATACGTTGGAGCTCGGGGGCGATGATGTCTGCGGCTCTGCGGTAGACGTGGTGGGGGCAGGGGTCTGTGGGGGCCCAAGAGTTGGTGGTTTAATTAATGTTTAGTCTGATGTAATAAAAATGTATGCTTATTAATTATATAAAAAATGATTTGGCATGTTGGTTTAAATTTTGTGACAGTTTTTTGTGTGTTACATTTTATTATATAATATGCTTTTTGCAATCATTTCTACATTATCTACTCCTATGTTGTTTATGAAGAGTATAGGTGAAATTTGGGTAGCAGATTGCTTCAGTCGTCGTTGTTGGTAGCTTTGCTCTTTTTGTAATGCTTTTATAAATGTATGGAGTGTAGGCTGGTTTCGGCCTAGTGTGGATTGGAAGGCATTGTGCCATCCTTCCACTGCTGTGCTTGTTCTGGCTTACTGTGCCAAGGTGCTGTCATAGACATTTTATCATAGTATTTGGAATTTGGGCTAGCGTCTGTGTCTGGAGCAATGCAGTCTGCCAACCCAAGTGTCTTTGAAATACTCCATTAGGGGGCTTAGTTTGTCTTTGATTTATTGGTAGAAAGGGCTTTCTATTAGTAAATTGTAGTGGTTAGCTACCTCTGTGACAGGGACATAGGATTGTGTGATCACTTTTTTTTATTTCAAAGTCATATTGACTGTATGTAGCATAATCTACACTTGGGGCCCAATTACGAGTTTGGAGGTCCAACCGCCGGACCGCCATTACGGAGGTCGGGAGTACGCTGCCAAGCCGGCGGCATCCTGGTCACCGCATTACGAGAACATCGCCGGGCTGGCGGTATTGTGTTATATAGCTGGGTCTGAACTGAGGTGGCGAAGTGAGCCAAAGAATGATGATGGATTCAACCCAGATCTATGACTGTGGTAAGTGTCTGAAAAGTTTCAGCGCTCCGTCCATCATCGCCTTGTGTTTGCTTTGTTCGCCCTGAGTTGGCAGGGTATGCCCAGACGTGGGTCCCTTGCTCACTTTGCCACTGGATTCAAGCTAGCCTGGCTGATAAAGGGTGTTACCCAGAAACCGGTCCCAGGATGCTTGTTTCCGGTTCAGGGATGACCTAACTTGGCAGTTCGGGATGGACTGTTCCCATGAGGCACAGGGTCAAGACTGGTTTGCATATAGCTGGGTCTGAACTGAGGTGGCAAAGTGAGCCAAAGAATGATGATGGATTCAACCCAGATCTGTGACTGGGGGTGAGTGTCTGAAAAGTTTCAGCCCTACGTCCATCAGCTCCTTATGTTTGCTTAGTATTGGCAGTGCCACGGCGGCAGCATGCTTTGGCTCAAAGAGAGGCTGTAGCATATGCCACTACTGTGGCAGCACCGCTTGAATGTCGGTGCACTCTGCTGTACCACGCATCATGTCATGCATGGCACACAGTGCATGCATGACAGTGTGAGCAGAGGTGGGCACAACATGTGCCCCTATGCACCCCCATAGGCTAAAACGCCCTGGGTGCCTTTCCTTGCCTTTCTGTCAACCTTTCCATGGCCGGGTCCCCGTCATGATAAGCTTGTCAGAAAGGCAGGTTGTAGTCTGCATGGTGGTGCCGGCATCAGCACTGTCGCCGCAGACAACCACTTATCTCACTGCCGCTCCATCGTAATAATATCCAGGCGGTGGCAGAGGCCTTGTGTTGGGCTGGTAGAGGTCTGACTGGTAGACTCGTAATTGGGCGATCAGATCACCGTGGTTGGGCTGTTGGACCGCCACTGCGGTTACGGTGGTCTTTGGTCCACCGTACTTGTAATCATGCCCTAAGTGAAGATTGCCAGCGATGTCTCCATATGCTTTGATTGAACTGATAGTAACAGCCTTGTATGGCTGTGTGAGGGTGCATTTTGAAAATGGTTTGAATCATGACTTGCGGTAGCAGTTATATGTTTTATGTTTAATATGGTTTAAGAGTTGTTAGTAAGTACTGCTTTGTTTATTTGGTAGTAAGACATATATAGAAGGGATATTTGTGTTTTGATGTTCACTGTGTATGATGTATATCTGAGTGAATGGTTTGGGACACATTTTGCAGGTCCTATCCATCATACAGGTTTGACAATGGCTTAGTTTTAATACGTTATCTGATGTAGAGAGTATTAGAATTCATTTATCATTGTTTAGGTTGTCAAATAAAATTAAAAGTTCCTCATTATGTATAATTGTTAAATGTTTAGGTATTTCTATGTCTTGGTATTTCAAGGGGCAGGTGGAGTATCGCTGGTCTATCTTTTAGTTCGTGCAATTGAACGTTTTTTAATTGATATAGGTGGTAGTTGGCCTGTGATGTGTAAAGGGACTTTAGGCAGTATATCTTTTAGGATTTTGGTTGTGGTTTCCTGGGAGTTATTGCTTGCCTCTGTAATACCTCCCATGCTTCTATTTCTGTTACATTTACGGGGTGGTTATATTCTCTTACATGAATCACAACATCATCTTTTGAAATGGCCCTCTCATAGCATGCATTAAAATATTTTGAACATTTCCAATTATCTGTCGATGCACTTTCTTGGTTGTAGGTGTAGCCCAAGTGTGATTTTCTGGGACTGCTTTCCTTTCTGTGATGTTATATATTTATCTCTCTCTGTCATCTGAAAGTAGTGTAATAGTATAAATAAATACAACTTTATAAAGTTCACAGGTTTGTTATAAAAAATATGATACTACTTCTATAGTTTATACTTGCATGTAAGTTCTTTTCAGATGTTTCACATGGTTTTGCATTCTCTTCTGTTGGAAGATCTTAAAAAGTGTCTGATTCATTTTAAAATGTTTATTTATTTGTTTTAGATTGAGGTTGTTAGATTATTTTTACTCACTACTGGGGTGAGTATATATTTTTTAATAGTTTAAATGTACTTTGTTATATGCTGGTTTGAGAGTGGTTTTCTTTAGTTTTCTAGCCAGTTATCATTTTTCAAAGACACAGTGTCTTCTTTTAGGAAGTACAGGTAAAGAGATGAAAGTTGGAGAATGTTTTGTTAAATATTTGCTATTTTACATTTTCAATTTTAATTACATATAAGTTTTAATTTAAATATAAGTTTCACTGACTTGGTTAGGTAGTTGTTGAAATGTATGTATTCCTTCTTTAAGGGTCTGGTCACAGAATCCTGCAAAGTTACCTCATCTTGCAGCGTGTGTCATTTTTGAAGTATTTAGTTGATAACATGTGTGTGCTTTTTATATTGTTGATTTAATTGTTTGCTGATTTTATTGGTTAAAGTTATCAATAGTTCGATTTTATTGGTTAGTTTAGTTTCAGTTTGAATTTCTTTCAGCATTTATGCACTCCTATGGTAAATGCTAATTAAGGTTTTATTTATAATCTTTGATATACAGTTTGATAGTTATGAATATAATGTTATATATATATATATATATATATATATTAATATTTGGGTAGTTGTATAAATGTTCGTAGTTAATGCAAAAATCTTTTCTAGGTTATATTGTTATGAATTAATTGTTATTTTTTTTTGGATTGAATTATAAATATTTGGTGATGTAATATATTTATTTTTTATTCAAACGTGTATACAATGTTTTTTTCCCAAAAAATGCTTTTTGATGTTTATTAATGATAATGTAATAATCTTGGCAATATTGTTGTTGATATTGAGTGAATCAATATTTTTGATGACATATTATATATTTATTTAACTGTGATGATATTTTTTTTCCGATATTTGTGTTTTTGACATAAGTAAAAATAAATATTTTTAACAATTATATTTTTGTTCTCGATAATTGTGGTTTTATTAGTTAAGTATAGTAAGGCAAGATGTTTTAACAATGTTTATTTTCTGATATTTATGTTTTTTTATATTGTATAAATCGATAATATGTCAGTGATCCAGTTTTTAGTATGTTTGTGTAAACAACATGTCTCTGTGGCTTTTCAGTTGGGGTGTTGTAATGTAGAAAAGTTGCTTTTTTTCTGTTGGAAGATTAAACAAAAGTGTCAGTTTCATTTTAAAGATTTATTTTTTGGTAGGTTTTAGAGATTGAGGTCGATGGGCTTATTTTTATTCACTAATGGGGTGAGTTTATAAAGTTTAAAAATGTATATATACTTTGTTATATTTGTTTGCCTATTTGCGATTAGTATTTTTTATTTAATGGCAAGTTAGTACTTCTCAAAGTCGTACTATCTTCTTTTAGGAAGTACATGTAAAGAAATAGAGGTCGGAGAGTGTTTTGTTAAATATTTGCTATTTTAAATGAAAATTTGTATTTACGAATAGGTTTAAAGGCCTGATTTAGATCTTTAAGGTCCTACTGCCATCCCGCCATTGCGGTGGTCCCCAATACTCTGTCGACTGTCTTATGCCTACCATATTTAAATGCATACAGGCTGACTCACTGTCCACGTCGACAGAGTGCTTCCTGCCGAGGTCATGGCACACTGCTGCCGATGGAGCGACTGGCACTCCAGGCCGGCAGGTTCCTTCCGAGAAGATTGAGATTTCACAGTTGTGCTGACGATCTCCTAGTAGTGGTTTCCTGATGGAGTCCATTGCGGTATGCGCTCAGCAATGCACCATCACTGTGGCCATTGGATGGATGTTAATAGAACACACCTGATGTCCATTGGCCACATGGAGATACCTGTGTCCCATTATCTCCTTTCATTTTTTACCTTGTGGTTAATTTTTTATTTGAGAATATTTTTTTGCACAAGGCCAGGCCTCAAAAATCCACATTTTACGGTAGGAAATTTCGTCAGTCATGGTGGATGAAATCATAAGAGTAGAGCCACAATTGTTTGGAGCCCAAGTAAAAAATACAACTGTTGCTCAGATTTTCAAATATGGGCCAAAGTAGTTGACAGAGTGAATTAGGAAGAGGTGGAACAACCTGTGGGGGAAGGTTTGTTCCCTGGTCTCCAAGTGTCACATGGAGACTCAGAGGACTGGTGGTGGTTCTCCCAGGCCCCGCTTATAACTCCAAGCCCTGGGAGGAGAAGGTCTTGCAATCCTGAAGGCTTTACAGGAATCCCTGGTGGAGTAGAGTCTTGTAAATTACACTTTACAAAGCCTCACTAAACCTCAATGTCCTGTTTCATCTCAACTCCGCTGTTGCTGATGTGTTCTGCACGTATTTTCATAACAAATAAACCTAAAAATAACAGTATCAGATAATTTGGCTTGTTTGTATGAATGTATTGTGTTGTACCTAAGATTATAGGTGTCAATCTCCATTCCATGGCGGTACAAAATCCATCACCGTTCTTTAGCCCACTCTGCCACCCCAGTTCAGACATCGCCATATGCAAATCAGTCTGACCCTGTGCCTCATTGGAACAGTCCAGCCCGAACTGCCAAGCCATGCCTTCCCTGGACCGGAAACAAGCTTCCTAGGACCGGTATCTGGCATTTCAGCCATCTTCAGCCTGGTTTGCTTGAATCCAGTGGCAAAGTGAGCAAGAGACTCACGTCTGAGCATACCCTACCAACTTATGGCGAACAAAGCGGTACAAAAGGGGGTGGTGCTGGACGGAGCATCAGAACCAATCAAACACTCACACCCAGTCAACAGATCTGGGTTTGATCCATCATCGTTCTTTAGCCCACTCTGCCACCCCAGTTCAGACATGGCCTTATGCAAATCAGTCTGACCCTGTGCCTCATGGGAACAGTCCAGCCCGAACTGCCAAGCCATGCCTTCCCTGGACCGGAAACAAGCTTCCTAGGACCGGTTTCTGGCATTTCAGCCATCTTCAGCCTGGTTTGCTTGAATCCAGTGGCAAAGTGAGCAAGGGACTCACGTCTCAGCATACCCTACCAACTTATGGCGAACAAAGCGGTACAAAAGGGGGTGGTGATGGACGGAGCATCAGAACCAATCAAACACTCACACCCAGTTAACAGATCTGGGTTTGATCCATCTCCGTTCTTTAGCCCACTCTGCCACCCCAGTTCAGACATGGCCATATGGAAATCAGTCTGACCCTGTGCCTCATGGGAACAGTCCAGCCCGAACTGCCAAGCCATGCCTTCCCTGGACCGGAAACAAGCTTCCTAGGACCGGTATCTGGCATTTCAGCCATCTTCAGCCAGGTTTGCTTGAATCCAGTGGCAAAGTGAGCAAGGGACTCACGTCTGAGCATACCCTACCAACTTATGGCGAACAAAGCGGTGCAAAAGGGGGTGGTGATAGACGGAGCATCAGAACCAATCAAACACTCACACCCAGTCAACAGATCTGGGTTTGATCCATCACCGTTCTTTAGCCCACTCTGCCACCCCAGTTCAGACATGGCCATATGCAAATCAGTCTGACCCTGTGCCTCATGGGAACAGTCCAGCCCGAACTGCCAAGCCATGCCTTCCCTGGACCGGAAACAAACTTCTTAGGACCGGTTTCTGGCATTTCAGCCATCTTCAGCCAAGTTTGCTTGAATCCAGTGGCAAAGTGAGCAAGGGACTCACGTCTGAGCATACCCTACTAACTTATGGCGAACAAAGCGGTACAAAAGGGGGTGGTGATGGACGGAGCATCAGAACCAATCAAACACTCACACCCAGTCAACAGATCTGGGTTTGATCCATCACCGTTCTTTAGCCCACTCTGCCACCCCAGTTCAGACATGGCCATATGCAAATCAGTCTGACCCTGTGCCTCATGGGAACAGTCCAGCCCGAACTGCCAAGCCATGCCTTCCCTGGACCGGAAACAAACTTCTTAGGACCGGTTTCTGGCATTTCAGCCATCTTCTGCCAGGTTTGCTTGAATCCAGTGGCAAAGTGAGCAAGGGACTCACGTCTGAGCATACCCTACCAACTTATGGCGAACAAAGCGGTACAAAAGGGGGTGGTGATGTCATGTCACATGATAGTATGGTGCCTGTAAGTGTTGCAACACAAAATAACCTATTACCCATATTTGTGTCTGCCCCATTTCAACTACATAGTTTACACAGGTGTGTACACTAACCAGTTGGCAAGTGTTGGGTAGTTGTGTTTGAAATGACTACAACTACCATGATGCCCTGTTTCTGTTTTTTCAAAAGAATATTGCTGTCGTATTGCTCATTCTATCTTGTCTAACAGAATTCAACATATGGTAAGGTCTCATGTAGTGATCGGGTCGGGTGGCTCACTGGACTAATGCATCCACTGCAGGGGCCTCTGTTCGACATCATGGTCGCATGTTCAAATCCCGGCGGGTCCACTCAGCCTTTCATCCATCTGAGGTCGATAAAATGAGTACCATTGAGTTGGGTAACAATAAGCATCTGTTATTCAGGGTCAAGAGGCCTTCGGGTGAACACGCACTTTACAAATGCACTTGTTATGTTATCAATCCCTATTCAATGCTCCCTTCTGAAAATAGCTTGTGTTGTTTTCTGAATGTTGTACTGTTCTTTTCAACCAATTGAATTAATGTCATGAGTTTCGCACAACAAACTGTGTTGACCACGAAATTGAAAGGTATGAAACTTACTATGCTGAATATGTGTTAATTGTACATATTGACTCTACACTGTTCACATGATGTCTAATGTCAAACATCCATCCAAGTTATGTAAATGTCTGTTTTGAAGTCAGCTAGGCCTTGAAATTGGCAATTACACTTTTTACCTCTCCACTGTGTTGGGTTGTATGGTTGGGAGATGTGAGGTATACTTCCTAATCTATTTATTTTTTATTCATTATTGAGTTTTATATAGAGTGAACTTGATCTGAGAGCAGCAGAGCACGTCACAAAGTTAGCACAAGCAGCAAATACTTGAGATACATTTGGAGTAAATACAGATACATAGTGACAGGAATGTAATGAGGTATATGAGAAATAGCATAAGCAGTAACTATGTAAGATACATTTGTAGTAAATATAGACATGTGGTGATAGTATGTGGTGAGGTGTGAAAGGACATTGGGGAAAGTTGTCGATACACTTTGAGGTAGTTATGGTTCACATAAATACATAGCGCTTTACAGAGCACAACGGCAATTGTACAAGATTACCGGAGGCGCAACATAAAAAAAGAAAAGTAAATAGTTACAGTAAAAATGGCAAAACAATATTAACAGTATTAAAGATGGACGCTGTAGTTCTGAGGTAGCTGGGGTAAGGCCTCGTAAGGACGGGGTAGGGATACACAGGTTTATATAGAGCATACAGGGAGGGAATCCGCAGGCTAGTCAGGTGCTTTAAGGGGGTGGGTTTAGTTATTTGTTAAAGAGAATAAGCTTCAGTTTCTTCTTGAAGTGAGGGACGTATTGATTTTCCCGCAGGATCCAGGGCAGTTCCAGATTCGAGGAGCATTCCCAGAAAAGGAGCGGTGTGAGATTTCTCTCTCCTAACGTTTGGAGGAATCAAGAGTAGACTGTTTGAGCTTCGTAGAGATCTCTATTGAATGACTTTTGATAGTTTATTTGTGAGGTTGATTGTTTTTTCAGTGTCAAGCGCTTTGCAAGCTATGCAGGGAGATTTTAGTCTGGCCCTTGCCTCGGTTGGCAGCCAGTTGAGTCATTTGAGGGTTGGAGTGATGTTATCAAAGAGCCTTTCCCCCAATATACGTCTAGCTGCAGTGTAGAGTGTGGCTTTCAATAGGGCTCGGTAAGATTTTGGGGCATCCGCAACCATTGTGTTTCCATAGTCCAGCTTGGGTAGTATTAAGGATTGCACCACCATCTTTAGGTCTTTAATGGAGATGAAGGGTTTGACTTTTTAAAGGTTTTTCAACGTGTAGAATGCGCTTTTAGCAGATACACTGATAATGTCTTTCATGCTTAGGTTGCAGTCAAGTGTAATCCCCAAGGATTTAACAGAGTTGGAGATGGAAACTTTGCAGTTTAATACCGTGAGGCTGTCTAGCCAGCAGTCTATGCGAAAGGATTTTTCTTTGGGATGAATGCGAAGGAGTTCACTTTTGCTGGGGTTGAGTTTGAGGTGGTTGCTGGCCAGCCAGGCTTGAACTGTGAGAAGGGTGTTATTTAGGTGCTGGATGTCTTTGACTGATGAGATTTTAATGCAGAGCTGGGTGTCTTCTGCATATAGATGGTAGGCTATTCTAGCCTATTTCAGGATAATTGCAAGGGGTTCCATATAGAGGTTGACTAGTGTAGGAGAAAGGATTGACCCTTGTGGGACTCCTTGAGAGACCAGTCTCGTATTTGAGGTTGAGTTGTGCTTGATTAGCTGCGAATGCTGGCTTAGAAAGGAGGTGACACTTCTGTCAACAATAAATTCCCTTTGGGTTTATTATAAGCATCCTTTAGAAAGGAGGTGAACCAATGAAGGACAGTCCCATTGATGCTTGCACACTGTGAGATGGTGTTTAGGAGGATGTCGTGGCTGACAGTGGCAAAGGCGGTCAAGAGGTCTGGGAGGACTAAGAAGCAGGCCTGGCCATCATCCAAAGGTTTGTGTAAGTCATCTATGAAGTTTAGTATAGCAGTCTCTGTACTGCAGCCTTTCCTGAACCCAGATTGGACAGTGTCAAGCAGGTTGTATTTTTCGATGTGGCTGCTGAGTTTAGCAAGCAAACATTTTTCAATGGTGTTGGCGATGAGGGAGATATTGGATATAGGTCTGTAGTTATTAAGGTTGTTCTGGTCGACGCTCATTTGTTTGATGAGGGGAGTGACTTAGCCTCATTTGAGGGGGTAGGCATACAGCTGCTTGATAGGGAGGAGTTGTTGATATTGGTCCAAATAGGTGGGATGCTGTGCCTGAGATTTTTTACCATCGCAGAAGGGAGGGGGTCAGATAAGTGAGATGCCGACTTCATGCTGCAGAGTAACTTGACTTCTTCAGTGTATAGTTATATTTAGACCAGGTTCCATTGTTTTTCAGTTGCAGGGGGTAGAGGTTGGTGAGGTGTGTAGGAGAGAGGTGGAAGAATTCAATCATTGATGGTAGGGTTATGGGTGAACGCTTTCCGCAGGTGGCTTCTTTAGTGCAGGGTGGGGAGGTGGGTGGCTCAAGAGATAGTTCAATGTTAGATATTTTTTCAGTGAAAAATGTGGCAAATTCTTCTCAGTGCTTTGAGAAATTGTTACTAGAATGTTAGGGTAAGAAGGCGGTTTTCTGTTTGATAATGTTGAATAGGTATTTCGGTTAGTTCCTAGGTTGCCTACTTGGTCTCTGAAAAAGGCTGGTTTTCTTTGAAAATGTGTTTTTTTTATTTTGGCGCAAAAGCCATGATCAGATTTAAACATGATTTGCATTGAAAATTATTTATGTTAAGGCTAAGACGAGTGACCGTCAACGCATTGCTTGAGGTCCCAGATAGATGTCAAGAATGAAGTGAGACAGCATAAAAACAAGGCTGGAAAAAGTGTTTGATACACATTGCTTAAGATCGCAGGTTGTGGTCAGGAACGATCTGGTGTCCAAGTTGACTCATATTTTAATTATTTTATTTTGAAGGTTTTATATAGCGCTAGCTCCACCCGAGGGTATCAGAGCGCTTTGCACTTGCAATGGTAATAAACAAGAAAGCAACAATTATGAGCAAGACAAATTATACAGGTGGTCAGACAGAGTAAAAAGAACAATTTTTAGTACATAGTGAGATGAGTGCGTAGAAGATAAACAAAAAGCAATTAAAAGAACAAAAATGTCATAATAGATAATACATTTTACAGTATACCAGGGATGGCCCGGCGGACATAGTAGGGCGTGGGAGAGTATAATGAAGGGGAGAGGGGTTTGGAGGGTGTCAGGAGGGGGGTGAGTGAGTGCGAGAGGTAGGCGGAGTTGCCTAAGGAAGAAGGAGTGAAAGTAGTCAAAAAGGAGATCAGGGAATTAATTTCCCCAATATTTAGTGAGAAAGTATATTTTAAGTTTCCTTTTGAAGCTGGCATAGGAAGGGTTACATCGAAGTTCCTTGGGGAGGGCGTTCCAGATGTTTGGGGCCTTGCTAGAAGGAGCAGGATTGGGAGGCGTTTTCTTTTAGTAGTGGGGGTATGAGAAGAAGAGAGTTGGTGCTTCTCAACGTTCGGGCAGAGCCACCTTTATTGAGTTTAGTTGAGAGGTAGATTGGAGTCTTCTGATAGAGGGCTTTGTGCGTAATACAGGCAATTTTATAGGAGGATCTGCCTTCGATGGGGAGCCATTTGAGGGCTTTGAGGGCAGGTGAGATGTGATCAAAACGTTTACAGTTTGTTGTTAGTCTGGCTGCGAGGTTGAGGATGGATTTGATGGGGGCAAGGTGGATTTTGGGAGTACCAGAGAGGAGGGCATTTCCGTAGTCGATTTTAGAAAGGACAAGAGATTTGATAACTAATTTGAAGTCTTCAGCTGGAATAAAAGGTTGGATTTTTTTAAGATGCCGGAGTGTGAAAAGTGCACTTTTTGCTGAGTTCTTTACATGGGAATTTAGCGTGAGTTTATTGTTGATGGTGATGCCGAGTGATTTGACAGATTCGGCGAGGGAGAGAGAGCAGTTTAGAGCATTAAGGTCAGTGATCCAAGTTTGAATGGGGAGAGGGTTGTTTTTGGGAGAGAAGAGGATGATCTCAGTTTTGTTAGAGTTGAGTTTGAGATGGTTATTGTGGAACCAGGTTTGGATCTTGGTTAGTGCAGTGTTAAGGTGCAGGATATTGGAATGGGATTTTATTTTATAGTACAGTTGGGTGTCGTCAGCGTACAGGTGATAGTTGATTCTGGCTTGTTTAAGTATGAGGGTAAGGGGTTCCATAAAGAGGTTGAAAAGGGCGGGAGAGAGGATGGATTCTTGGGGGACACCTAGGGTGACAGATGTTGGGCTAGAGAGACGGTTTTGAATTTTAATTTGTTGGGATCTATGTTGGAAGTAGGAGGTGAACCAGTTAAGGACAGTGCCACTAAGGCCTAAGCGATCTTTGAGTGCATTGAGTAAGGTTGGGTGGGTAACTGTATCAAATGCAGCAGTGAGGTCAAGAAGGATGACTAGGTAGGTCTCGCCCTTGTCCAGGGCAAGGTGGATGTCATCGACTATGTTGAGCAGTGCAGTTTCAGTGCTGCAACCTTTGCGGAAGCCAGATTGAAGGGGGTCAAGAAGGTTGAACGTGTCAATGTGCTTGTCCAGTTGAAGTTGGGTGCATTTTTCAAGGGCTTTGAAGAGGAGGGGGAGGTTGGAGATAGGGCGGGGGTTGTTAGGGTCATTAGGGTCAGCCTTGGGGTTTTGGGGGATGGGAGTGATTTGTCCGAGTTGAAGAGAGATGGAAACATTCCCTGTTGAAAGGGAGACGTTAATGATTTTGGTCCAGTAGGGGACAATCACATGTTTGAGATCTTGGACGAGTGCGGAAGGGAAAGGGTCTTTGGTGTGGGAGGATGGTTTGAGTTTGGATAGGATGTTGAAGACTTCCAGTTCAGAAACGAAGTGAAAATTATGCCATGAGGCATTATTTTTAAGCGGTGGGATAGTGAGGAGGGGTCAAGGAGGGTTATGCGATGGGAGGAGGAGTGAGGGAGTCAGGGGTGGTTTCAAGGGGAGGGGTGGAAAAGTTATAGTATCCAGGGGATGTTGCGGGGTGAACGAGAGTTGAGTTTCAAGGAAAGCACGATCAATTTTGGCAATTTTTTCAGTGAAAAGGTTAGCAATTTCTTCACATTTGTTAGTGGAGGCCACTGGGTTGAGGGGTGCAGGGGAGGTTTGATTTCTAATAATCTTGAACAGTTCTCTAGGTCTGTTTTTAGCACGAGAGAGTTGCAGACGAAAGAAAGATGCTTTTTCCAAAAAGATGTGTTTTTTGTAAGAGGATCTTGCAATTCTAAGGAGAGCAAGATGGGATGGAGAAGGGTGTTGTCTCCATGTTCTTTCAGCCAATCTAAGTGAGCGTCTTTCTTTGTTAAGGTCTAAGGTAAAACATGATTTAGAGGGGGCATTTATTAGCGTTTTAATTTTCAGAGGGACAAGTTGGTCTAAAACCTCAGAGACAGTTTTGTTAAAGTGCTCAGTGAGTTCATTTGCATTAGAAGGAGGGGGGGAGACTGAGTTGGGTTTGGAGTTTATGTACCAGTGCGCCGGGGGGAATTTGCTAAAGATTTCTGGTCACAATTGTGGTTTTATTGTTTTTTACAGGGGCGGGTGGGGCTGGAGGGGAGATCGTGAACAGAATGAGATGGTGGTCAGACCAGTCGATGGGGATGATGTTGGATAGGGATGCCAAATCAGGGTTGGAGATGATGGAGTCTAGAATAGCTCCTTTGGCGTGAGAAGGGGAGTGGCAAATTTGCTTGAGGTTGCTAATCTAAAGAAGATTATTGAGAAGGTTGTTTGTAGGATCATCAGTTTCATTCCAGTGGAGGTTAAGATCTCCTAGGAAGAGATTTTTGGAGTTGGTGAGTAGCGATTTAGTTAGAAGGTCTGATAGTTCTTCGTCAAAGGGAAGGGGTTCACCAGGAGGGTGGTAGATGTTATGAAGTCGTATGGGGGGGGTGCTTTTCATTTTAAGTTCGGCTCCTAGGTATTCAAAGGTTGTGTAGTCAGTGTTACTGATTGGGAAGAGTTGTAGTTCTTCTTTAAAAATGATTGCTAGACCACCTCCTATTTTTTCAGGTCTGTTCCTGAGAATAGAATAGCCAGGGGGGCAAGAAGGTCAAGGATGGGTGTAGAGTGGTCTTTGAGCCAGGGTTCTGTGATGAAGGCGATGTCAGTATCTTCGTTAAGAATGATTTCTGAAATTTCGGTCGCATGCCGGACAGCCGAGCAGTAGTTCACGAGCATGCAGGTAAGTGGTTTAGGGTTGGTGTTAGGGGCGGGGCATAGTTGAATGGCAGTGAGTTGAGGGGGGGTCCGGAGGAGATAGGAGATCCGGGGATTCTGCTAGTCCCCATGATACCAGGAATATTGGAGTGAGGGGAGGAAAGGTCTTTAAGTGGGGGTTTGTTAAGGTAGGCGTTGCAGAGGTCAGAGAGGTCGGGCGGAGTAGGTACTCGAGGTTCGAAGGTTCTGTGAGAGCAGGTGAGGAGAGGCGTTGTTAACCAAAGGTTGGGATACGAGCATTTTCGATGGCTAGCACATGGGGCTAGCACATGGGGCAGCGGGCCAAGAAGGGTGGGTTCTGGGTTTGTAGGATTTGAACCGATTGAAATCTTCTCTGAGTATGGTAAGTTCAGTAACCAGGGTGGAGAAATTGTAGTCCAAGTTACAAAGTGTCTGATTGAGGTTGGTGAGGAGGGCAGAGGTAGTGGCTGGAATGGAAGAGAAGTTAGGGACAGAGGGGCTAGGGTGAGAAGGTTGATTGCTTGGAAAGGGCGGTTCGCCAGGAGGGGTTGATGTGGGTAGTTCAGGGCTTGAAGGAGTGGGGGAGGCCATGGGAGGGGAAGGAGGTGTGGGCCGGTGTTGGGAGGGAGGGATGGACGTGATGTATGATAGCCTGCTGGGGAGTGAGGGGGAAAGGGAGAGAGGTGAGGGGCGAGTGTGAGGGGTAAGAGGAGATGTGGTAACGATGTAATGGGTGGAAGTATAGTTTGTGGAGGAAGGGGCAAGGACATGAGGGGTTATGGTCGTTATCGGACAGTTTAGAGGGGGAGGAGGGGGGTAGGGAGGTGATAGGGTGTTGGAGGTGGACGGTAATTAGGGGACATGGGAATTTGGAGGAGTGCATTAGAGGAGTTGGCGAGGGCTGGTTCCAGAGAGGGTGGTACAATAGAAGTTAAGGAGAGGGATGTGTCATTATGGGTAGGAGTGTCACGGGGGTGTGGAGCTTGTCTCTGGAGGCGGAGGAGAGCTGGGAGGGGGCAAGGGTGGGAGCTGGTGTGGGAAGGGGGAGAGGATTGAGACAGGGGAGAGTTCAAGAGAGGGTGACAGAGTAGAGGTTGTTGTATGAGAAGTGCCATTAGGGAGAAGGATTGGAGTTGGGGCGGCTGTGGGGAGCCAGGAGGGGTTTTGGGGTTGAGAGGGTGTTGGGGGAGGAGTAGGTAGTGATAGTTGGTCAGAAAGAGTGCTGAAGAGTAGTTCAAAAAATGTAAGGTGCTGCTCTGAGGCTTGAATCAGGATGTTTCTAATTTTGCAGATGGAAATGGCTATTTCACCAGGGAAAAGAGAGGTTGGAGTAGTGGAAAGTTTGTAACCGTAGGGGATTTTAATTGCGCTAGTTACTGGGAGGTGGCGCAAAAAGGAGCTCTTCCATTTGGAGGGGCGTTTGGTATAGAAAATATAGTTAGTTTTAATGGGGGACGTGGGGCTGTGGTAGTTGTCTTCAATTAGGGTTTCAGGATGTCGGATTAGAAATTTATGTTTAAAATTCTTTTTGGCATTTTTTGAAAGGTTGGGAGGGTATGGGATGGTCCAAGAGTGGGACCCATGTTTGGTGAGGGCGTGGTGTTTGTCGGTTAGGGCAGGAATAGGGCGTGGTGTGTCGGTGGAATTGTGGTGGGACATGATAGTGATGTTTGGCTGGGGAGAATAAAGGAGCAAGAAAAGAGAAGGGGGGAGAAGTTTTGAAAAAGGAGGTTTGGGTAAGAGCGTGGAGGGAGAGGGTAGGGGAAAGAGGGAGGGGTTAGTTTTGGAAATCACAACAGCAAATCAGGGGGGGTCAGAATGACGTGAATTGGTGGGGTTGGAGGGGGATTTGAGAATTTTGGGCAAGATAGGGGTGGGCGGGGGGATATTCGGATTTGGAAGGTTACCAATAGAGAGCGGAGAAAGGCCGAGGTTGATGCCCAAGATGGTGTAAGTTGATAATGAGAAAGGGGGGGCAGTGGGTTGGGGTATGGGTTAAGAGGAGGTATGCAGAAGGGTTAAAATGAGGTCAGATTCAGAGTTCGAATAGGAAGTAGTGTTCCTCTGTGAGTGAAGAATGGGGGATACACTGTTTAGCAGAGTGGAGAGAGGAGTATTGAATGAATAGGGAGGTGTGTGGAGATGCAGGTAATGGAAACAACAACAATAGTAAAAAGCATAGGATCAAGACAGGCAGTTTATGACACATACATAGTCCGATGAAATGGCAAATGGCTAAGAGGGTATGAGTGAGACTTTTGAGAAACACAAAAAGATCAGAAAGCCATAGAATTGCGTAGGGCATAAGACCGTTACAGGTGGATAATAGTGCATATGTCTATGGATCAGATTAGACAGTGAAGGTGAGTTCAATGACAGTGAGTGAAAGGAAAGAGACAATAGTTTATAGGTTATAGAATCATTACATTCAGTTTAAGGTACATGCAGATTTAATTTAAGTAACAATGAGGAAGTATGAGGAAAAAGAGAGCACATAGGGGTAGAAGAAGAAAATGAGAGAGAAAGGGCACATAGGGGAAGAAGAAAATGAGAGAGAAAGGGCAGGATCTCATGGGGGAGAGATCAGAACAGGTGGGTAAAGTGCATATAGGTGGGGTTGGATAGGAGGGGGGAGATGATTAATGGCAGAGAAGGATAGAGAAAGACGGGGAAAAAAGGCTAGGGCATGAGCTTAATAACAATGAGAAGATACGTAGGAGAGATCTAAACTGGAAGATAAGGTATAAAATGGTACTACGGCATCAAGGAAATCGCAATTGTGTTTTTAGGGATGAATTAGGAATTCAAGTCAAGGACTGTCAGGCGCGGCTGGTGAGGATTAGATTAGAATGGTCCAGATTCATTGGAGATAGCGTAGGGTCGTGTTCTTAGAGATCAGGTCCAGGGAACAGAGCATGTCCTCCTGTTGTGGCGAGAAATGAGGCAAAAGGAGCACGGTGGCCCCGGGGCATGTCACAGAGATCCGGTCTCGGTTGTTGGGGGTCAGCCTGGTCATGTCCCCAAAGGAATGATTTAGAGCGTGGTGTCGTGAGGGATTCAGATCTGGGGGTCATGGGTAGAATGCGTGGGATTTCTTGGACGCATCACTTTATTATCCCCGTGATGAGGTAATAGAGGGCCTATACCAGGCGGCTGAGGGGGGAATCTAATCCAGCCAGGGGATTAAGGCAGGTCATAAGCGAGCCGGAGGGCTCATCTGGGTTGGAGGCATGCAGGAACCTCCGGTGTTTGGGTGTTTGGGTCTAGGAGTGGTCCTTCGGCTCCAGGATACAGGAGCGGGTTCAAACTGCAGCCGCGACTCCAAAACATCGGGGGCTGCTAGAGTACCAGGAGTTCAGCGGTGAGGCCTCGGCGGGGTTAAAAAACCCAGTGAAGGCCCGGGAGGGGGGTGGGGCGGGCAAAACAATCCGGTTCAGAGTTAAGTGGTGACTCTTTACCTTCAGGAGGCAGGAGCGGGTTAGAAAAACATCTACTCCAAGATGTGATCCTTCGGTGGTGGCGGCTCCGAAGTAAGGGCAGCGTTGGACCTTCGATTGCGGCTCAAGATGGTGGCAGTGTTCCAGAAATTTATCGGAGGTTGGGGGAGGTCATCTGTGCAGCCGGAGAGGAACCTTGCTGCTCTGCAGTGGTGGAGGTCGGGATCTGCTCCTGCTACCACCCTTGAGGTAAACAGAGATGCCGTCCGGGATCTCAGGAGAGACTCGGCTTCCGAGGGAGGCCGGTCTGTTCGGGTAGGTGAGCAGCAAGGCGTCCCTATCGGCAAGGCCAGGATAGAGGGGTCCCAGCAGGCCCAGCTGTTTCATCGGCCTCAAACGACCTCGGGCAGTTCTCAGGCGAGGATCGAGGATCTCAGCGGGCCCAATTGAGGCATCAGGCTCACGGCATCTCGGGCCGTCTCGGCGAGTTTCCGGCGGGCAGCGGGGAGCCACTGCTTGGACATACCAGGTCCCGGGCGAGGATCAGGGGGACTTCAGTTGCCCAATTCTGGCATCGGCCTCAGTCGAGGCGAGGATCGAGGGGTCCCAGCAGGCCCTGATTCTTGTAATGGCCTCAAACGACCTCGGAGCAGATCGCAGGTGAGGGTCCCAGTGGGCCCAATTATGTAATCAGGTTCAAGGGATCTCGGGGCTGTCTCGGCGAGTTTCTGGCGAGCAGCAGGGAGCCACTGCACGGACCTACCAGAACCCGAGCGCGGGTCAGGGGGTTTCAGTGGGCCCAATTCAGGCTTTGGCCTCTGGCGAGCAGCGGGGAGCCACTGCACGGACATACTAGGTCCAGGGCGCTGATCATGGGGTTTCAGCGGGCCCAATTCAGGCGTCGGCCTCGTGGGGCCTCGGGCAGACTTAGCGAGATTTTGGCAAGCCGCAGGTTTCAGGCAAAGATCGTGGGGTCCCAGTGGGCCCAGATTCTGGCATCGGCCTCAGAGAATCTTCAGGGCAGTCTCAACGTCCGAGGAACGGTCGGCCCAATCCGGTAGCCAAGCAGCAGGGATTTACAGTGCAGGTCCTTGGTGAGGATCTTGGGGTCCTGATCGTGGGCATATGGCTGGCGTGATTCGAGAGCCATGGTGTGAGGAAGTAGTGGCGCTGTCCGGTCCGGTCGAGTCTTTGCAGAGTCTTGGGGTAAGTCGTTTCCAAAATATTTTCTTCGATGTTCTTTCAATGTTCTTTCTGTGCTTGTCAATGGTTACAGGGCGGTGGTCGAATGGCCAGGTAGACAGGGGATAAATACTGATTTGGTATTCCCCAACCCAGGAACTCGGCGGTAGAGCTCCTACTCGGCGGACCATCTTGCGGGACGGGAGACTTGACCATCAGACCTGTAGCACGGACATTCACAGGGTGAGTGAGATGCCGCTAGATAGGTCAGAGAGTTTAATAGAGGCCCTCAGGTTGTGCAGGCAGTTGTAGGAACAGTGGATGTCGGGGGAGGGCAAGCTAGGCTCAGAGCAGCCTGGCCAGACTCCAACATTTTAGCAGCACCCCAGCCGCTGACCCTCAGTCACATAGTTTGGCGTATCTGCACTATTGATTCATTCAACAATGAAAGAGTCTGAAAGCTCTTTGTTAGTTCATAATTCTGAGGCATATGGTTGGCAAATGCAGACATGGAGTGTTAGAGTCATGTAGCTGGGCTCATAGTGGTTTCAGTAGAATTTGGGCTGGCAACGTGGTAGTTTTGGTGGGATTTGGGCTACCCTCATGATGTTGGTGTCCTCAGCTTCTGCTCCAGCAGCAGCACATTATGGCACTGATGGGGGCAAGCAGAGGGTAGGCACCACTCCCGACCTCCCTAGAAGGATTCTGCATTGTCCCCAGTGGGCTCAGGATGAAAGTATAGGACAGTGGCAGGTGGAAGCATTGAATCAATTATTTGGATGCCTTCTGGTAGGTTTTGGTAGATTTTGGGCTACTTCAGAGGGCGTGGAGGCTCAGGCACCCCTTACCAGTCCTGGTGTAGAGTGGGCAAGTAGGGGGTAGGCACTCATCTTGGCCTTCCCAGGGGGCTCACAGAAAATGCAGCAAAAGCAGGCAGGTAGAGTTAGTGACACGTTGCTGGGTTCTTATTTTTTACGGTAGGATGTGGGCTGGCCACATGGTAGCTTTGGTGGGATTTGGGCTACCCTCATGAAGTCGTGTGCTCAGCTCCAACTCCAGCAGCAGTACATCATGGCCCAGACAGGGGCAAGCAGAGGGAAGGTACCACTCCCAGTGGGCTAGGGTTGGAAGTATAGGACAGGGCCAGGAGGGAGCAGTGTAGTTGATTGTTTTGGCACCTCCTGGTAGGTTTTGGTAGATTGTGGGCTGCCTCAGATGGAGCGGAGGCCCAAGCACCCCTTACCGGAGCTGAACCATCCCGGTGTAGAGGGGGCAAGTAGGGAGTAGGCGCTCCCTCCGTCCTCCCTATGAGGGCTTGCAGAAGGTCTCAGCCATACCACAGCTCCCACAATACAGGTATTGCACTCCTCACCTCATGGGAGTGCGCCCGCATCAGCGCTTGGCCCAACTTAACGATTTGTGCTGAAAAAGCAGCTGATAGTGCTTGTTCTCTTTCCCAGTGCTCTTACGGATCGCAGCCGGTGCTCTTCGAATCAGGTCTAGCGATTCAATAGCCTCTGGGTCCTACAGCCATGACTCAGCCTCCACGGACTCCAGACACTCTCCCTGTGCCGGCTCAAGGGGAACCAGGACAAGTGACCAAGGAGTCAGGTCCAGGAGCAACGCCCAGGCCAAATCACTGGAGCCCAGGCTCGGAGAGGTGAGTTGCAGCTTCCCTCATCCTTGACACTCACCAAGGGGCTGGCTGATACAGGCCAGTGCAGGGATTTACACAAAAAGTGATCCCAAGCCTGGGAGCCTCTCACAGGCTCTATGCCCTGATGGCCATCTTGCCGGTAAACTGCATAAACATTACAGGAATTCTTAATACCTGCATATCGGAAGTTGTACTGTTTGAAATTGCTAAAAGTCAAGATAATATATTTAATACCACTGAGGATGTGGCCTAACAGCCGGAGCGGTCAACCTCAAAGCTGGGAACCAGGTTCGAGTCTCGGCACGGACGCTCAACATCCTGCGAATCTGGGCAAATCACATAATCTCCCTGTGCCTAACAAAATTAATTTGTATGTCTGTAAAGCAACTGGTGCTCATGTCAAGCTCTCTTATACCTTCGGGTTGAGTTTCCACTATATAAAACTAAAACAAAAGCTATTATCATAATGACCTCTACCTCTTTTTACTTCTAGGTATCTACATTGTTTGTCTCCAAAGACTTGGATGTATAATACACACTTTTACTAATAAACATGTTCTCAATTTCTCAATAGGCCCAACTGCCAGACCACATGGCCAGGAACCTGCCACTGAAGAGACCTCCATTCTAGCCCAGGATCAAGCCTTCAGTGACGACATCACTCCTGGTAATCAGGATGATGACGAGGATCCTGGTCCATCTGGTCAGCATGGGCAGAAGGCTCCAGTGAATCTCACTGGGCCCACACCAACACCTCCCAACCCAGCTCTAACACCTCAGCTAACCGAAGGATCCATTTCCTGCTTTCCTACTACTGTACCACCAATCTTGTGCCCCCCGGTCCTGGGTAATGTTGACACCACAGCACCACCAGTTCATCCAGAATCCAGTCACATGTGGCACACTGGGCACTTCTGACACTGTAATTAACCTATCCAAGTCTCTAGGTCATACAGCAGACTTATTTACTTCCTTCGAACCACATTCATACATGTCTTTGTTGATTCTCTGTCTTTACTTATAAAACACCTAACAACATTGATTATTTTATTGGACTTGTTGTAATTCTAGTTAATTTAATTTGTGTAAATATGTCTATTCAGCCTTTATGTATGTACTTATTCATTGGTGAAATTTGCTGTTTGCGATGTCCTTAAACAAATGCTTTGTGTTTTTCCCCAATTTATTTCAAGTTTTTCGCCATCTTTCTTTGAGGCGTTTTGCCCCACTCTTAGGGCCCGATTCACAGAACTAACTTAAGACAAAATCCTAAACTTACTACCATTTTGGTATTCACAGAAGGCACTTACTCATTTTGGTATTCACAGAAGGCACTTACTCATTTCGGTATTCACAGAAGTTAGGAGTCTTAACTTTAGGACTCCTGAATGCCTTCTGTGAATACCGAAAGTCTTAATATTAGGATTTTTCTCAGTTCAGTAGTAGTATAGTTAGGACTCCTAACTTTAGGACTCCTAAATGCCTTCTGTGAATACCAAAAGTCTTAAAATTAGGATTTTTCTCAATTTAGTAGTAGTAAAGTTAGGACTCCTAACTTTAGGACTCCTAAATGCCTTCTGTGAATACCGAAAGCCTTAAAATTAGGATTTTTCTCAGTGTAGTACTAAAGTTAGGAGTCCTAACTTTAGGACTCCTAAACTTAGAAAAATCCTAATTTCTTCTGTGAATACGAAAATGGTAGTAAGTTTAGGATTTTGTCTTAAGTTAGTTCTGTGAATCGGGCCCACTGTCCCTTCGGGGTATTCTATCCTTGTACTTTACCCTTTCTAGTGGGTACATAGCCCATTTTAATAATAACTATTTCATTGGCATGTATGAGGTATATTTTTTGTAAATATGACCCCTTTTTTTGATTTCCATGTTTATATATGTTTATTTATGTGGATAATTGCTGATTGCGATGTAATTGCACAAGAACTTTCTGTCTTATTTTTCTATTCTTTTGCCATCTTTCCTTGAGGCGTACTTTTCCATCCACAGTCCCCCTGGGGCACTTCGCCTTGGTACTTTACTCTTTCTAGTGTTTCTGTTGCCCACCTGACCTGCGCACTCTGGATAACGGCTTTACTTTAAAGTTGCTGTGTTGCTCTCATACACGCTTTACCCGTTCCGGTGATTGATTCCTGGATGTGAATTCAACGTCGCTCGTGGCTGCGATTACCTCCTGCTGCCTTCGCTTATTAAAAAAGTAACTTCGCCGTATGCTGCGCACTTCGGATACCGGCTTTAATTAGAAGTTGCCGTGTTGTTACCATACACACTTTGTATTTGCATTCAACGTTGCTCGCGGCTGCGATCACCTCTTGCTGCCTTCTCCCATTCAAGGAGTATCTTTACCGCATGCTGCTAAGACTTTTCCCACGTTTTATGCCATAGTTGTCCAATGCCACTACCACCCTCATTTATAGCCTCAATTTGATCCGATACCCTGTCTTTCGCCCCCCCCCCCTCTTTTGTATCTCCTGATTTACTGTCAGTTACCCTAGCGCCACAACCGGTGCAGTTGGTACCACGTTCTACTACATACTTTGAGTCCTGGACCGCCCGGCCATATCGCCGAATTGCTTTATTCATGGAAAACGGCATCAAGCCCCTCTCAGTAGGAATAACCATTGCTGTGAGTTGTTACCTTCATTGCTATTTTCGTATTTGCTGCCCATGATTTGGTTACATTCTCGGCCTTTTCTCTCTTTCCAGTCCTGATGCCCCCTTGGTTTACCTCCCACATTCATTGATCACCACATCAATAGCACCAGTAGACAAAAACATGGCAGTACTACATTTTGTAGCCACAGGATCATTCCAAACTACTATTCCAGCATCTGGTGGAATGTCACAAACAAGTTAAAGTGGTGTGCCACAAGACACATATCCCACAGTGATGAGACACATCAACAGCTACATACACTTTACACACACTGAGGATTTTGCCAATGAGAAGGAAGAGTAGCATGATTTGGCTCCACTACTACAAGTGGTTTGAGCTAACGATGGCACACATACTGCCTTAGTACCAACACAATCTTACATTCAATCATAAATCTTTCTTTCCCAGCATCAACCCATGTTCCCTTAATTCTTTGAAACAGCACCATATATCACCAAATATCACAACTCTGAAATGTTTAAATGATGATGACATGGTGAAGGAACCTAAAATAGATCTAAACAAAAAGATTTCCAATCAAACATAACATGATAGACAGATTACAAAGTCAACTTTTGGATGTTACAGTTTCACAAAGTAATCAGAGATAAACAATGTTACCGAACACAGTAGTCAATGTTTCAAAACTTTGATTAACAAATACTTTTGGTCTGAATTTCCCTGAACTTGCCCTTCCTAACAAATTACCACCACATACTTCTCTCATCATCACATCAATATTTGGTGTAACAGTGAATGTGATAACATGTAAAGATATATGTGCACTCATGAGAAGTTCTCAACAACATATTGATGTATGTCAACTCCTTGCTCTTTACAACTATCATCTTCATTTAGCATTTCAGAATCCTCCCCCGGTGGCTCTTCATGGTCTCCATCCTCTGCGATGCAAGGGACGTTTCGCCGTAGGGCGATGTTGTGGAGCATGCAGTAGGCCACGGTGATTTTGCACACCTTATCGACTGAGTAGAGGAAGGCTCCACCAGTTTCTTCCAGACAACAACATCTTGCCTTTAAGGGCCCAAACTGTAAAACTCCCCTTCACAATGGCTAAATCTGGCTGCCATGGAAACTGGATGAAACTCTTAATGTATGTCATAATTAAAGATCTAACTTCTTGTAGCACACCACTGAAAGTTGGTTGTGACATTTCACCAGATAATGTCACAGTGTGTTGGAAGGATCCTGAGTCCACAAAATGAAGTACTGCCATGAGTTTGACAATTGGTGTTATAGATGTGGGATTTCTATTGTGAGGCTGAAGATCTGGCTCCAGCTGATGACATAAATCCAGTATAGTTTGCCCATTCAACCTGAACTTCTTGACTATATCCCTTTCTTCCATGGTGACAAGGTCTGGAAATGGGTGGTACACCTGAGGATGTGGTCTCCTCACTCTCTCATGGTTCAAATGTCTGCATTAGAAAATAGATTTAAACATTTGACACATTTTCCACAGCAACATGTTTGGATCCTAACACTAAAGCCATGTAGTTCTACAAAATATATATGGTTTAACCACATATTTAAATCCAACATTTGCTTTTTGTCCTTTATTCTTCACAAATTACATTTATAGCTTAATGTAAAATTAAAATGTTAAAAAAATGTAAATAATACATTTGAAATGTATTATTTACACATTTAAAAAACAAATCCTCCAAAAATAGTGTCAATGGAGGAGTAAACAACGCCACGCTAATATCGCTTTCCAGTATAGTAACACACTACATATAAATGTTTATTTTTCAAAGAATGAGTGTTCATCAAAGTTTGAATATGTACACAAACTAGCTCCCATTTTGAGTGGTGGTGATGCACTTACCAATCCCAAACACACTATTCTGAACTTCTAAAATCACGGGTGCCTGACCTCGCCGAAGGACATTCGGAATGAGGCGGGCGTTAGTGGGCGGTAAACTCCATGACAGACGCAGCCATAGGCTAATGTTGGTGAAAGCAACGTACGAAGGCCAATGGCTGTGTCCGTCTACACTGACGATTGCATACGTCGCGTACATGGTCCCACAAATCCCTCAGCCTATATCAGGTCTCTGCAAACAGTTGTATGGGAGCTATGGTAGCTCCCAGAACCCTTCAGAGTAACACACTGCCTTAAGGTGATTTATTAGATGGGCACAAGTTCATTTTTGCATGTAAAAGTTAAGTGAAGGCAGTGTCCTTGTGGTACCATGATCATCAGGCTGCAGGTAATAAAGTCTGATAATGAGCAGTGCTCAGTCAGGATAACGAGCCAGGCTGGGGCTGAGTCACAGGGACAAACAACTGAAGCACTGAGGTACATCTGTCATAAACATATATCCTTGCCAGGTTAAATTTTAAGGTGTGTTTAAATATTAGCCCATGAATGATTTTAAATGGATGATAATTGAAAGGGAGAGTTACCTAACTTCTTGAGCTAACACTTCATATCATTTTACTCACATTTCAAAGTGTTTAATGTCCAAACTGCAGGCCCCCTTACTCACAGCGGCCACTATTCACTGTGCCATACATATATATGTTAAACATTCAGTAGTTCACAATATTTTGCACTGATCAGAAGTAGGTCACATTACAGAATATGTAGGAGCCCCCTGGGCTAGATGATGTCAAAGGCCTGGATTGATGATTTTAGATCATGACATGGGATAGGGGTAGGCAGCAGGTAACTACAAAAGTGTGTATTAAGATATTGCTTTCAGTCAGCATGTGACAATACACATCTTGTACGCTAACTTATGAGTTATGCTAGTGATGTAGAAAAATGTTACAACAATACAGATAAACAAAATGTCACAAACCTTTTTTCCCCTTCATTTTGTGTATCCATACAGGTCAAAGCCCATCAGAAGCATGACATATGGATGGCCATTGCCAGAAAGGTATGGACACTGGGGGGTCTACAAGCAGTGCAGCATCCATTGCCGCAAGAGGGGGAGGAACCTACGATGCTGGACCAGAAAGTCAGCTGAAGTCCAGCTCGGGCAGGCCTCCCAACATGGTAGGTGTGTGCACCGCACCCTGACCCCCCTAATGGCCTGCATTCTTGTGGTGACCTATCTGAAGCTTGCTGGGCAGTTGAGAGCCCAACAGCAGCAACAAGGGGATAAGTTCTTATCAGAGTGTCACATGTTACATGACTAATGTTTTGTTATAGGCAAGGTTATAACATCAACATTATGGGTTACCCATGTCCAACGCAGAAGCAGTGTTCTTGAAAGTGTACGTTTTGCACAATGTGTATAATGATGTGCTTCGTCTATTAATTTGTTGGAAAGGATCCCACCTGATTCCTGTTCACAACCAATGGAATGTTCTGAGCAGACACATGGCTGTTTAAACACAACATATACATCGTGTTGTTTGATGTCATCAGGGGACAGTTGCACCAAGCAGGCCAATAGTATTTATTGTGTCAGGTGTGATGTTACTTTACTATTGTGGATGATGTAATACTAGCCCTATTACATGTAGGAGACAGTCGATGTACCAAAGTCACATTGGCAAGTTTGGATTCTACACAAACAAGAGTAAGCATGTGATCCAAAATGAGTAGTGCCATCAGTATTAATAGCTACATTTTTTAATCAAAACATCCAAATTGTGTGTAGCATCAGAAATACTGTTTCATACATGTTAAGTGATAGATTAGCATGTTGTCTTACTCCTTCACAAAGATGTGGGGGTAAGCCAGTCTGTTTTTTGACAAATAATAGTGAATGCCTACAAGACAGTAGTGTGTACACATTGGTGACAGAGTGCCACATACCCTAAACCATTTCTCAGTGTCCTTCTTCATGTCCAGATGATAAAGCTATGATGGAGATAAATTGGAAACTTAAAGAGACTTTGCAAGATGGAATGTTCCATCCTATATATGTAGGAGTATCCCATCAGGAAAGCTCAAAATCAAGCCTAAATAATCATTCATTAAGCAACTGTTGAAATGCATCAAGGTGTAATATGTTGCATGTTGTGATTTATATGTGAATCTTTGAGGTAAGTAGAATATATATATATTCTAACTTTCGCCCCATCTTCTTCCAGCAGTGGCCAAGGTACTAGAAAAGCAGGGTAACAATCAATTATCTGGTTTTGTGTAATGGCATGAACTTCTTCATCCGGCTCAGTCGGGCTTCAGATCTTTACACAGCACGGAATTAGCACTGGTTGAAATCTCTGAGGCAATATGTGGAACCTTAGATTTGGAGGGCAGAGCAGCCTTGATCCTTTTGGACATATCGGCTGCTTTCGATACATTCCTGCATGCCCTGCTCCTGACCTGGCTTTGGGAAACTGGCTTCGAAGAGGCAGCCTGGAATTGCCTTAAATCCTATCTGGAGGACAGAACCCAGCAAATCTGGACCCCACCCTTTGCGGCTGCCCCCCTCAGGTCTCGGTGTTGAGCCCCCTGTTGCTTAACATCTATGTGTCTCCCCTCATTCAGCTAGTGGATGAACTCGGAGCCAAAGTCATTTCATATGCTGACGATACTCAGCTCCATTTCTCTTGGAATAAAAGTGAGACTAGCTATGACCATACCAAAACCTGCCTGACCGCAATTTTTCATTGGCTAGTGCTTGCCCAATTGAAATGTAATGCAGACAAGACAGAGATGCTCCTTTTTGGAAATTTCCCCCCGCAGTATTAGCGCTCTTTTTGGCCAGACGAGTCCCCCCTGCCATCACCCCACAGGGGACCAATAAAGAACTTGGGGATCTGTTTCGATGAAAAACTGTGCTTTGGCCCACAGATAAAAAAATTAACAGGAACATGTTTTGGAATCTTGAAGGCACTGAAAAAAGTCTTACTGCTGCTCCATACTAATGCAAGGAAAACTGTAACTCAAGCCTTGATCACATCACGTATTGATTACGCGCTCTATGCCGATCTGCCTGGTTACCCCCTAAATAAACTTCAGTTGATTCAGAATGCAGCGGCCAGACTATAACTTAACTTCCTTAAAAGGGTGAACATTAGGCAGCACCTTTGTGACATCCACTTGTTGCCAGTGAAAGAGAGGGTGAAGTTTAAATCCCAGGTAATTGTTCACTCCTCCCTCTATAGTTATGGTCCAGCCTACCAAAGAGCAAGATTTAGCCTCTACACTCCGGCTAGGCAACTACATTCTTCTACCAAGCTGATGGCATGCGTCTCCAGGTTTCGCAAACAGAGGACCGGTAGCAGGTCTCTGTTCTGGATGGGGGCTGTAGCCTGGAATCAACTCCCAGTATGCTGTGTGCTCTGAGTGACCCGAAGGCTTTCAGAAAGAGACTGAAGACCCTACTTTTTAAATAGTCTTCTGTGATTCCCTAATCACCTCGCAGGACGCGCGCCGGGACACTCCTTGGAGAAGCTGAGCTTGCTACAAGTGCTGTTTAATATAACATAACATATATGAATTAGTGTATGTAATAATTATTGTGATGTTCTCCACATTTTTTACTACAGTGAAAGCTAGCATATTTAGTGAAACAATTTCACTAAGACACATCAAGCTTCTAATAACTAGAGGTTTTTAGGAGTGAAATGTGAAAATGTGTTTTGCTCTGTGCTGAAATGGTTTAGAAATTTGTAAAGGGGCATGTATTTACTTATGCTGGGGAAGTCATTTGCCAATCCACCCAAATATTTGTTTCTGACTGTCTTAAACAGCATAGGTAACTACATTGTATGTGATACATTGTTAAGCTACTTTAGTGCAGAATTCATTTATAATGTTAGACATTTTACATATACTTTAGTGACTTGAAGTAAGTGTTGCCATTGTAAAATGTTAGACTTTCTGATTACTACAGGGCAAGCATTTTCTGCGTCAATTCCCGTACGCATTGGATGAGTCTGCATCTCTGAATCCGCTTCACTCGATGCACTCAGACCTCTCCTACTCTCTGCAGCTGCCACCACTTCTCTGCATATCCTTTAGGTTATCGCCCTCGCCAAACACAGATGTGTCCAACTTTCTGATTACTACAGGGCAAGCATTCCTTGTGTGGTTGCCCCCACGCATTGGACTAGTCTGCATTTCTGCATTCACTCGAATACTCCGCTTCACACAGGATCTTAGTCGGCAGCTGGCTCACATTGCTATCATCCTTATCCCATGGAGGTTACTCCCCACTATGACAACGTTGTTGTTTCCCAGCCTTCCCTTGTCTAGATAATGGATACTCTCAGGCATAATCTAAGTCCTGATGATGAGCCCTATATTATGTAATGGGATTGAAACACCGTCGACACACAGCACCAGGACTATTACACATTATTGATTCTTAAATATAATAGCATTGGTACCAAAAATCGCGACATGCTCTATGTAAAACTGTTAAATGTTACTGCCCTCTAAATGTCTGAGTTTTTAAGTTTCTACCCTTGAAATCTTTCCCGTGTATGTTTTTTTCTGTTCCTCACTCTACTTATGTTATTTTTTTATTATATGATTGACTAAGTATTCAGATACTAATTCATACGAGTTTGTGGCATAGAACATATTTTTTTCTATGTGTATTTGTTTATGCATTCTTATACCTAGGGACCTCTTGTTCGTCGATAAGCATGGTAAAATGCCCGAACATTAAAGGTAACCTGCTTTCAGTTTATGGTAATATTGGTAAAACATTGCAGTACTTGTTGACACACATGTATTCATATTTTACTTATTGAGAAGGGAAAGTATGTAGATGTTAGGGCCAAATGAAGACACTGTAGAAAGGTATTTTTAGTTAATATCCTTTTTTGCGACATCAGTTCACTATTCTAAACAACAAAGGCAAACCATTCAGAGGTGTGAAACAGTTCCTGGAGTGACATAATAATGGATAAGAGTCAAGATCATACATGATATAGGAGCGGTTATAGGGAATGACAGAACTGTGACCAAATGGTTAATCAAAATGTTGCCTACATGCATGAGCTTATGCTAAAGTAGACCAAAACTTTAGAACCTTAAAGCAGGTGAAATCTGAAAACTTATGAACTGTTCTGTGATCAAAGTTCATGGTCAGTTCTGTATACACAGATTCAATGAAACTATTGTATATGTCATTTCAGCATCATCAGGAGCAGGCGGAGAAGGCATTGGCCACTGTGGCGGGGAAGCAGCTCTGCCCTGTGGTTCCGGTACTGACACAGAGGGACCCAGTGGTAAAGAAGTTGAGGGGAGTACAATGGAGGCAACCAGCGACTTAACATCTTCTTCTGAGGCCTTCTCCAGCAAGCAATGCCTAGTGGTGGCGGACCCTACTGCATCTGTTACACCTGAATCATTGTTTGCCACGCAGAGAACCATCTCCACCCTCCATCTTGCTCCCCTGAAGTTAGCCAAACCCCCCACCCCTAAAAAGGGTGGCATCTCCGTCACACCAGGTACCTCACCTCACCCCCTGCCCCCCCAGATGCACTGAGTGAGGAGGGTATTAACCTACTCAGGAATATCTCTGTAGGCCAGAATGCACTAATGAATGCCATCCAGGGGCTTAGCTGCCAGATGCAACAAATGGTAGCCAATCTAGAAAGCATTCACAGTGCTATGTCTGGCCTATAGAGGTCTTTTCATGGTCTAATCTCCTCGCTGTTCACAGTCTCCCAACCATTTCAGTCTTTACCCCAGCTCCTGCTCCATCCTCATCCAAATTTCCTATTCCCTGACCTGTTCCAAGCACACTCATCCCTTTGCACACACCCACTCACACAGACACAAGCAGCACACCCACACAAAAACCCAAACACCACAAAAAACACACAGGCACACATCAAAACAGACAGACACAACTCCCACCACCAGCATAACTACAGACACCACTGCGTCCGGTTGTATGATGGAACCCTGCATGCATTTACCCCGTAAGCCTTTACAACGCAGTCCCTTCCCTGACTGTGACGTTACCACAAGTTACTTTACCATGCACATTTTTACAATGACTTGCTTAAGAGGGCGCTGGACTTTGGAATAGTATTAATTACTATTCCAACTCCAGTCTATGCAACAGTAGGGAAGGTGTTGGACTTAGAAATCCAACACCCTTCCAACTACAGCCCCCCCAAAGCAAGTCATTGCGTGGTAAAGTAACATGTGGTAACGTCGCAGTCAGGGTAGTGACTGCGTTGTAAAGGCAGGTCAGTGTTGTGACTGTGGGTTAAAGGTTGTATCTACCACCACACTCACATATGCTACTACCACCATCACACCCCAGACACTGCACCCACACCACAGCCACATCCACCACCACAAGCTCAGACACCGCAACGACCACCAAATGCACATGCACTACCACCACCAGCACACCCCAGACACTGTACTCACCACCACAGAGACGTCCGCCACAACAAGCACTTCCCCAGACACCGCACCCACCCCCACACTCACATGTATTACCACCAGCACACCCCAGAAACTGCACACACCACCACAGCCACATGCACCACGACCACACTCAGCACCTCCATAACACACATCTACAAAACTGAAACGCTCACACTCACCCAAACACACACTAAGAAAGTAACACCCACCCAAATGTGCACCACCTACATCAGCCCACAGACACCTGCACCCTAAACATATAAATACCCAACAGACACTTTCCCTCCCTCTACCTCCCAACCCCAACTCCCTCCTGAACATCCTACTAACTTTCCCAGTGAGAGTCTTATTTTTGCCCTTGCCACACTCAAACCCACCCCTCCCAAACACACAACTACCCCTCCAACCCTCCACCCATCCCTTCCACATCTCAAACCACCCTTCAAAAGACAGGAATCACCCCTACTAATCCCCCAAGGTACCCCTGAAAAACACAAGACCACCTTTCCCCTCCCAAATCCAAACCTGCCCCTCCCAAGTAACATCTTTGAGGTGCTCACTCTGCCCACTAGATGCCCCTTCCTGGGGAGGTTCCCCTGGCAGTACAATTGGAGGCAAACTGAGTGCTACCACTACCTGTACACAGGACTTTCTTGACACCACTTGGACTAGCAAATACTATACATTGGTAATGCAATATATTCAATTTTCATTCAGACGTGCATAACATGTTTTATGTTTATTGCAAAGAATTGTTTTACATAAAAGGTGCTTTTCTATATTTATTAATACTGTAATAATCTTGGTGATATTGGCGTCGATATTGTGTGAATCAATATTTTTGACATAATATATGTCTATTTAAAAGTGACGATATTTTTGTTTCCTATATTTGTGTTTTCGATATAAGTAAATATCTATATTTTTAACAACAATATTTGTGTTCTCGATATTTCTGGTTGTATTGAGTTTAGGTAGGTGATACACTTGTACACTTAACACGATCTCTCTCTTTCTCCCCCCGTCTATCTTTCTCTCTTCCTGTGTGTCACTTCATTACAGTTCCAAAGTCTTTGTCTCATATGTGGGACATTGAATCGCTCATTGGTCCAATTCGTTTATTTAGCACTCGATTGCCAATAATTTTTTTGTTCTTGCAATATGAGGTGCCAAGGTTAAATGATGGTAATGTAATAACCTTAAGGGGGAACGGCCAGGTATTCCATTTTGTGAAAAGAAGGTACGTAAGTTGCTTCCTCAACATTGCAAGCGTTGACATGGGTGTAGCTTGGGGGGGGGGGGGTTTTGGGTGTTACAACTCCCCTAATAAATGTATTTTATGATTAATAGTTGGGTACAGGTGCTTTCAGTCGGGTATTGTGAGATGTTTGTCGGATTTCACGAGGAATTTGTAAACACACACACAAACAAAATCCCACACCCACTCTCTCCCTCTGTTTCCAAAGTCCTCGAAAATATTGGTTATTTTACAAAATATTGTGTTGTCTCTCTTAGTACTTCTACCAATCTGCATTCCTCTCACTTTCCACTGCCCCTTAGGCCCCTCTCAGGCACCCTGCTTGTTGCATAAAGTATTTAAACATTATATACCAGTCTGGTTGTTGAAAAATCCGAAGTTCACACACCCGTAACTCACTGACCAAGCTACGCCCCTGAGTGTTTAATTTCTGTAATATAGCACCCAGGACCACAAAGTCCCAGCCTCCAGCAAGTATCAAGTTTCCAGGAACTGCACATTCTTAGCGCTTCATCATTACAGGAACCAAACAGCCACTGGGAGGATGACTCTCAAAGAAGGGGGCGTGTTCTAATTTAAGGCTTGGTTTTTCCGCAGATTTAGGCCAGGCAAGTGCCGTAGGTAATTCAAGAGCTGGAGCCGTGATATGTTACCGCTTCCAACAGTGGTAAATTCTTCTTGTCACGAGAGCACTATGTAAGGTTGTATTATGTAGGGTTCCATCTTTTTCTCCTGATATCCCTTTGTGATTCTGGACTCAGTGACTCCCTCACACCTTGGCCCCTATACTGTCTTTTTATCAAACACCAACTGCAGACACTGAGATCTGAGGCTAACTAGTAACCATGTGCACCAGAGGCGCAACTAGAGACACATTTCAGGGGGGGGCTACTAAACATTTCGGGGGGTTCTAATTCTTTCAGCGATAGTCAGAGTGGAGATGCAGGGGCTCTAAGAAGAGGTGAAAAAACAACAAAGCCTTGTTAGCAAGTAAATGGTCTTTTAAAGACCTGTGAAGGACTCAGTGCAGTTGTGTGTGAGCCCGGGAAGCTGTCTCAGCCCGGGCTGACCCACACGACGGGGGTGGGGTGGCTGAAGCCCTTTGAGCCCAATGGGCGTTGTGCGCCTGATGTGCACCGACTCCAATGCTAGGCCTCCCACTCACACAATGCATCCATATGACACACAGCTTCATCCCTTAAAACACGGCCACAAAGTGAAAAGACTATCACAGGGTGAGCTGGAAACCTTGAACTCAATAGGTTTGGAGCTCAGGTGTGAGCACTCTGCACAGCTGAGGTGCTTTTCAAACCTCCCAGGTCATCCGAGGCGACTCTTGATGAGTTTGTTCTTGCTGTGGGGAGAAGTGTGGCTGTTTAGTCACAGCAGCAGGTCCAAAGTCCTTGTTACCATGGCCCCACCCCCTTGCCAAGGCCACACCCCTCCTCCCTCTACCATCCCACTGTTAAAATAATTTTAAGGGGGGCACGTCTGCAACGCCAATTTATAGTTGCATGAGTTACAGTGGCTCTATAAAGACTTGCACAATAAGGGAAGAAGGTGTGTTTTAATTCAAGAATGGAACAAACTTTAGTTTACAGTTCTCTGCATAGCAAATGCACCAGGTGTGCACATAGACTTGATTTCTACCACCTTCCACATGCAGATTTAGTATCTGAATGTCAAGCCAAGTGATGCGCCTGGAACTTGACCCATCAAGATATATTTGTTTTTTAAGTATGTTAGAAGAATCTAGGCATACGATCTCACCTCAGAGACATACTTTCCAAGATACAGCTGTGATAAAGTACTTTTTCATAATACTACGCCATCTACTAGCCACAACTTGCAGTACTGAAGCTCCGCCCCCTTGGTATGTGACTGCATGTACAGCAGCCAGAGCAGGACCCGGTGCCTCCAGCCTGTGGTCTAGAAGGGCCTCTTTCCAAACACAAGACCTCACTCCTTTCTTATCTCCTTTCAATTTGAGGCTTTTGCCCGCGGACCTCTGTGAGACAAGAACATGCAGTAAGGGATACCGCAGGATTTGATGCCCCCGTGCACAGAATCTGCACCCATCACCTGTCTATGAAAGAAATTGGGCTTCATTGTTTGCTGGCTAACAGATAGACATACATATTAATTAAAGAGGATGAGACTAAAGAGACCTGAGGGTACCACATTGAAGACTTGTATTCATCTACACAGGAGGAGGATTAGCAACTCATCGTGTGAGTTCTTATAGGAAAGACACAGTGCAAGCTAGGCCTCGGCAATCCGTTCAAAGCATGGTCAGGTGGGCCAGATGATGATGGTAAATCCAAACAGATTTAAGTCGTTTTGCTGCCAGTCCTTGGTGGATCTTGCCCATCGGAGTCAAAAGGCAGGTTTTGTATCTTGTTTAGATCAGAAGCTGGCTCAATGGGGAACCAGAATTGCCATTGTTTTAGGAGTTACTGGAACTGCAGTTTTTTTTGTTTGGTCATTGGCCAACGAGGCGTTTATTATTTTGCTTTTTTAATGGGGCTACAATTTCAAAATTCATTCAGGAAATGTCTTGGGGTGCCATCTGGATCATTCAAGGTATTTGAAAGACATTGGTGTAAAATGAGTTAGCTGGCTGCTGATGACACAAAACAGAGCACGTGTCACTTTATTCTCTTGTGTCCACTATATACAAGCCCAAGAAGCACTTTCTTGATTCCCTTGTTGTGTCAGGCAAGGACTAAGCAATATCGGCTAGCAATGGAATTTTAACAAAAAACTAGCCACAACAGTCACAGAAATGCGATTGTGATTAGAAACCGATACGAGTATGTAACTCTTTAAACGAATGTTTTGCCTTTTTTGACAAACTTGGTTCTTATTTTAAAACAATTTATGCTGGAAATTTTCAGAAAGTCAATAATTGCAATATTTTCTTTATCGTTTTAATAATAGAAAAATATTGTTATGCTCAGGTGTATCTATGCTTATAAATATGATGTTTTATATGCTTTTTATGGCACACCTCCGAAATAAAGATGACTTGAGTTAGCTGGGGCTGATGGGTGGCTATTAGCGATTCTATCCTTGGATTAGCCACAGCCCTTGACGTGCTTGCTCTTTGAATGCAGTAGTTAGGCATTGTTACAACAGTTGAAGAATTTGGTCCTGATCACAAAACATTTTTGTCTGACATTACTATGTGTGGGTAATCATTTGTGGCAATATCATCTGTGTATGTGCTGTGTTGCATTTTGTTGTGATTGTGATTTTTTTGTGCTGCATTACTGTGCTGCGGTGCGGTGGGTGTTGTACTGTTGTATTGATTTCTGTTTTGACTGTTTTGTTGTGATGTGCCATGTTTTTTTGTTGTCTTGTTTTCTGCTTTGTGTTATGTTATTGTGTTGTGCTATGATGTGTTTAGAGTTGCCAACAAATATTTCTACATATGCAAGCAGCATATTACTTTAAAGGCCAAGTCACAAACAACTATTTGTCACTGTGTAAGTCATTAAAATACCGCTGCTCCAACTTTCTACACCAGTTATCAAAAACACTGTGGCGGGACCATGTCTTCAATTAGCATTTCCAGGGCTCACTTCCTGTGATCCGGCCTTTGTTGTATGAAAGCATTGGCTTCAGGTTCTGGTGGTGAGAAGATAGATAAACCGACACTCTCCCGTGTGATGCTTTTTAGCCAAGTGCACTTTGTACAAGAGGACTTGAAGTGCTCACTCGGTGTGGAACCTGAAAGCACAAATCCTACAGTGCAGAGTGCGGCTGGCTGTCAACCAGCAATGTCTGAAGGGGTCACATACACGGATGGCACATAGGCCTCTAAAGCCAAGTCTCTGGGGTTCCTGGGCATCCGTGCCCTTCCAGAGAGCTGTCACTGTCACTTAAGGAGCTCGAAATCAGAACTGGCTCCCGGTGTGAAACTACAGAAGTTTACTGGCAGCTGTGGAGTTTGTGTATCTTCGATGTGTTAAGCCTGGCAGACATTTTAGGGGGCTACCACGAAATGTTGCAGGGAGCGGCAGGCCTCTTTCGCATTACACCCCCTGTGACCCTGGGCCTGGTGCTGCTTGACAGCTGTGTATTTTATGGTCCAATAGTAAGGTTTGCGTTACTTCTGAAGGACATATTTTAAGGGTTATTATAGCGCTCCATATTTTATTAAAGACATCCAGCTGCTATTCTAAAATTGTTCTTCGCATGTTAATGATTAATTTTTATATCGGATAGAAGCTTCAAATCTTTGCATTTTAGTTCTCCCCGAATGATCAGACAAGAGCCAAGCTGGACAGCCCGCTGGATTCGCAAAACATTTTACGCAGCCAAGTTAAAGTTATTTGGTAAAGAGCGCCACCTGTAGGCAGAAATGTTACAAGCACCTGCGGATTTCTATGTAACTGCGAAAAATCCACAAGTGCGATGGATGTTCCAGAGTCGAAAATGTAATGTTGGTGCAGTAAGATTGGCGTTCTCGGGGTGCACGAGGTCACTAATGGGGAAGTGGGAAACACTCAAAAAGGCTCAGGGTTGTGCGTGTTCACAAAACTTCCCAACGATTTTCACACCCAATGTAAGTATCTACGACAAGTGCCAGAAACAGGCTCACATAAATGTGCATATAAGGTGAGAAAAACATCCAAACACCCATGTACGTCCTAGGATAGTAGAGACAGGGGTCGTTCTGCCTAGATTTTTTTATAGAGGCGACAATCGGAAAATACATATTCAGAGTGAACATAACCCTAAACTTGGGTTTTTTTGCACTGGCTGAAAATCCACCAAGAAAGGGTTATTCGTGCCCATGGAAATTTGCGACGTTTGCATATTCCCGTGACCTGACCAATACATTTTTTTCTGAGGCACGTGAAAAAAGTAACTGGGGAAATCGCAGGCGCAACTCCTTGAACCCTAAAATTAACATTCACTTTTGTGCATCTCACCCTAAACCTGCAGTAACGGGGGGGTGGGGGGGAGGGACTGCATTGAGTGAACTTCAAATGTGTGTTGCTCGCTGTGTGCAAGAGTGGAAGAAAATTTCAACATTTCGACTCGTTCTCGATAACATTAACACTTACTTTTTTCGCTTGTAGTAGTGCTGCTAATCATGCCTCGAAACAGTGATAAATTAATAACCAGCTCTAGTTTTTTGATAAGCATTCATTCTGAGTTATCTATGTTTCGCTGATATGAATGTAGCTGATTAGATTTATTAAATTTAGGGGCATATTATCAAGCCAGGCGATAAAATTATCGCCGCTTTAGCGGCAGAAAACTGCCGCTAAAACGGCGATAATGGGCTTGATAATATGCTCTATGGAATTCCAATTGAAACCCATGGTAGACGTCCTTCACATCTAACCTGGGCTTCAATTGGAATTCCATAGATCATATTATCAAGCCCATTATCGCCGTTTTAGCGGCAGTTTTCAGCCGCTAAAGCGGCGACAATTGTATCGCCTGGCTTGATAATATGCCCCTATGCGTAAACATTACCTAAAATCAGATGTAAACTTTGCTCTGTAGCATGGGCCGTCCCTCATTTAATGGTACACAGCTTTCACGTTTCTGCTATTGGTTTATTAAGTTATGGCTTTGGTTTGGAAATAAGACCTTATCCCCCTCCCCCCCCCCCCCCCCCAAAAAAAAATCCGCATCTCCACAGACTGGGGAGGTAGTTCGTTGTATTTCGGCACGAGCTGCTTCAAAGTCTGTGAAATGAGCATACAGGCTTTATGCACAGATACCATCTACATTGGTTTGAAGGAACCTGGCCTTCCTTTTCCCTCGAATGTAAATTAATCAGAAAGGCTCCTTTACTTTTCATCTACACCTAGATAACCTTACTAGTTGGATCCCTTGCAGGAAGACTCAAACCAGGTCAGATCAAGACAGGGTCTGTGGGGTTGGGAGAGTCAGTCACCTTTATAAGGTGTAAGATTTCTCCACAGGACAGTGCCTCTGAACGCTCAGGCCAGTGACGGAAAAGTTTGCCTTTTAGAGTTACTGGTCTGCTGTGAAAAGCTCTCATTTTCCCCATAGACCAGTCTTCGTTGGGACAAAATATTGCTAGAGTTATGTATTGCTAGAGTTATGAGCATTACAACAGCTCTCCCTTAAAATTACTCAGTTATTTCTTAGTTGGGCTTGCTTAGATTTATAAATACACTTACTCTCAATTATATGTAATGTTTACAATTATTATTTATTTTTAAACTGCTCAAAATTCACATTTATTTGGTTATTAACATCTTCTTTTTCAAAAATGTTGCAATATGTATGTGGTTTTCTGTAGTCTCAGATTCAGCGACTTGAAGCGGCGTCTTCTTGAGGCTGTTTGTGGCCTGTAAGTTAGCTTTCTCCCCATGGGCCCAGTTCACCAGTGCTTGCACAGTGCTGAGGTGGCCAGCCTTACAAGCGCAATGCAGTGGCGTGTCCCTGTTGTTGTCCAGGGCATTCACGGCTGCCCCGCTGCCTAGAAGAAGGTGAGTCAGGTCGCTGTGCCCATACTCCGCGGCAAGGTGCAGCGGCGTTTTCCTCCAAACATTTTTCTCTTCTACATTCCTGTTCTTCCCAGCCTGAAGAAGGGCCTGCACTATGTCGGTGCTTCCATTGATTGCTGCATAGTGCAGTGGGGTGCAACCATCCATGTCCTTCACGGAAACCCTCACTTGCTGACTCAGCATCGCTTGAACAGCTTCCAGGTGACCTCCCACAGCAGCGAGATGCAGCGGGGTCTTCTTCTCCTTATCTGCAGCGTTAGGGTCAGCTCTGGCACTAAGTAGCAACTCCACCATGGCTGGATCCCCTACCTTAGCTGCAAAGTGCAACGGGGTCTGGGAATGCTTATCCTTGGCGTTCACCCTGGCCTTGTGATGGATCAGACGCCGGGCTGCATCAACACTGCCCCTCTGGCTGGCAACGTGCAAAGGGGTGAATACGTCCTTGGTGACACAGTCAATCTTAGATCCAGCCGAGACTAAAATATCAACCAGTTCTGCTTTGTTATGAAAAGCTGCAACGTGAAGAGGGGTTTGATCGCCTGGGCCACCAATGTTGGCATCTATCTTTTTCTGGAGGAGCATTTTGACCAGAAAAAGATCTCCTGCTTGAACTGCTAGGTGGAGAGCGGTATTAGAGTTTGGTGTTCTCGCAGCCACGTCACATCCTTTTTCAATGAGAACTCTTGCTGATTCCGTCTTCCCAAGCTCCGCAGCCAACAGCAGTGGTGTATATTGAATGTCATTTTTTGCATCTACATTGGTGCCCTTGTCAGCCAAAGCGGCCACTATTCCATGCAGGTTCATCTGAACGGCTTTGAAAAGAGCGGACACCAGGGTGTCTGGTGACAGACCTCTGCTATACTGCAAGAGTAACGCAAAGATTGACTGATTATTGCTGTTAAAGACAAGATCTATAAGGTCTGGATCGATGCTTGCTCCAGCCTCCAGCAGAACCTTTACCGTCTTTTCGAAGCCCTGTGAAACGGCGTAAGCGAGAGCAGTCTTTTTTTTGTCATCTTTTTCATCGACTGGGGCACCATTTTGTAGGAGAAGGCTTACCAGACGGCTTTCGTCCTTGAGAGCTGCCATGTGGAGAAAATGGTGGCCGTTCTGGTATTGCCTTCCCTCCTCTTGAAGCATTATCTTCATGATGTCCATGTGCTGGTTTTGAGCTGCCAGGTGAAGTGGCGTTTGGCCCTCTTTGTCCAAAGCATACAGGTTGGCTCCGGCCTGCAACAGAGCACGGACTGCATCCGCGTGGCCCATTTCTGCCGCCCTGTGCAGTGGCGTCCTTCCATTTTTGTCCTTGGCATCTATTTTAGCCCCTTTCTTGATTAGCAGCTCAATGGCTGCCACGTTGCCATTGGCAGCGGCAATATGCAAAAGAGTTTCATGGAGAGCATTGACTGCATTCACGTCACATCCCTCTAGCAAGGCTTCCAAGTCGGAGATGTCACCCTTAGCAATCGCCTCAAAGAGACTGTTGATGTCAGGCCGAGTTGCCTTCGGTGCTGCTGGTACAGGTCTGGGCTGTTCTACTTCCTTCTTTTCCACAGTTACTTTCTCTTTATGCGGTCGAGTCACTTCCGGTGCGACTTTGACCGATTCGTTTTTGGTCTGGCTTTGCTTCATTGGAGGCGGTGGAGTTTCTTTGTCCTTCTCAAGCAGATACCCCACCAGTTGTCTTTTGCTGTCACCTATATTTGCGTTGACGTTGTGGACGTAAGCTCGCACTGCGTGGTACACACTGGGCTCCACCTGCTTCAGACAGGGATAGAAAAAGAGCCGACACGCCCTCTCACCTTGGGTGACCAGGATGTCGAGCAGTCTCGCGTTCTTCTCCGTGCGAGTCCTGTACGTGGACAGCACTTTTTTCTTATCCGGGGACAAAATGCCGTTGTCAATGAGCCAGTTGAGCAGGTGGTCGGTGTTATTAATTTCCTCAACCAGGTCCTGCTTCCTCGTCTTTAGGACCTCAATGGCGTAGGGATTAGTGAACACACTTGTCGAATACATCCTGGCGCCTGTGCACTCCTCTGCAGCTGAATCAAAACAGCCTTAAAAAGTCACCTCAGGCGACACAGCGCAAAAATATTTCCACAAATCCGAAATGCGCCGTTGCATGAGTTGTGGGTGATCTGAAAAGCATTCCTCGGGCCCCCATTCACAAATCGCCAACTTGATTAAGATTCGTCCTACCCTCCGTCGTGTTCCATGGTAACAAAACATTCCATCGCCGGAGGTGAAATCCTGGGGAACCCCAGCCAATGCTCAACTCCTGTGAAAAGCCAGCACGGGTTGCAGCTGTGACGCCCAAGGACAGGTCCCGCAGTTTGCAGGGACGTCCCAAGCCAGCCACTTTCCTCTGGTGCCACCGGGGCGAGTTTGCCTCTACCAGGAAGTTCTGTGAACACTTTATCACAGTGACAACAGGTAATTGCTGGCAACCCGGCTACAGTTGCTATGAACAAACGGTGTGGTGTACAGGTAATCTACAGTATGCGGAGCTGAGATTAGATTGTACACTCAGGTCGCTCGTAGAAAGCTGCATACTTAAAGGTCCTTTATTCAGGAGTCAGCCCAGAAGGTGACATTCTTTGATGTAGTTCGCGCTCTGTTTGGACTGATTGCATCAGGATGGATTTAGTGCCAAGGAAAGAAAGGCCCGTGCCGGGGACCCACCCTGCTCGGGACCATGGTGCCTTTGGAATGCTTGTGTTTAACGTCACCTCTAGGGCCTCCATTACCAAACCCTTGCACTGGTGCAAACACGGAGGTTCTGTTCTTATCCACAAAAGAGAGAAAACAGACCATTAAACAATTTCAAGGAATCCACAACATCTATATTGATGATAAATCATTGTACATGCATAATAACATTAAAAAAAAATACAAGTCATTACGTTTCATTAAAAAAATTGACCAAGTGTAAATTAATTTATGAAGCATTGGTACAAAAGGGAGGCACATTGATGTTCACTTAAACCACTAAAGACAGAGTTTGGGGATGAGACGAAGCAACACTACTGTCCCCAATCACGAAGCAATAACCACAAAAGAAGTAGGTTGCCAAAACTAAATGTAAAGAATGCGGAAGATGTGGTTGACTAAAGAGGTCTACTCACTGTAAGTCATGTGTAGTCTGAGACGGTCTAGGAGGCCATTCCAAATGGAAGAGGATGCCTCACACACAATAATGCGTCATGCTTCATCATAGGCATCCTCTCCCTACCCTGGTAAGATGCTACTACCAGGGCGGACTCAACCTTCGCAAAGACTTCTGGCGGGAGGAGGGAGTTCTCAACTAAAACTTACAGGAAAAAAGTGGGATCCAGTTAATTAAAAATACCTTCAGGTTCCTCGGTTATCACCTTTATTCATGAGGACTTGCGGTACGCTAAAACCAAAAGTGCAGATGGACCCTAGAGAAAATAATGTTTCCAGTCCATCTTTCAGTGAACCAACGTGTTTCTTCCCACACAAGGAGCCTAAAAGGTCTGGGGCATTCGTCAGGGCTGTCGGATCCCTACTATTGTGAGAATCGGGTGTCCCCTATGACCCTGTAATCTAAGGTGGGGAAGAACACCTAAAGTATTCCCAAGTGATTCCTACCTGGGATATTCTCATGTGCAAAACGTCATGTACCCTAGACCTTAGGGGACACCAAAGATTCGGTCAGAAGGAGGGTTGGTGGTCTTCATAGTCACACATTCATCAGAAGTTCCACAACGCCGCAGCACCTATTCCGTCTGCTCCCTGCCGGTTAATATTCACCCACTCTTATTTTATTCTTTCACATTTTAAAAGTAAAAGAATCAAATTGTTTTATTCCTTGATTCATAAAAACACATCTAGTTTACTACATTCTTTTGCACTGATGCAAAAACAAAGCATATTTAGGGGCTGATTCCGATCCGGGTCGGAAAGCTCTCCGACCGAGCCGGATCCGAGTGTTTTCCAACTGACTCCTGCAGTCCGACAGAGCGAGTACGAAGCAGCCGCATGCTGCCGGACTCGGTTCGGTCGCATATCCTAGAAGTCAATGGGAGCCGGTCGTACGACACATACATGGGCTCCCATTGAGTGAATGGGTACGTCTCGCACAAGGGTGCCTCCTACAGTGGGTACGCGTCGGTGCCATCCGCACCGTACATGCCTCCCTGTGTCCGAGTCGTAAGGCTGCGGGTGACGGGGGTCCGACGCGGACCCCCAAAGGCAGCTTCCCGGACGTTTTGCGAGCCGGAAACTTCGGCTCGATCCGGCTGTCCGACGCATGCATCGTACTGGCTCGGTCGGAATTCGCCTCCATTGCACGGCACGGTTTGCTTGTGGATGAGGCGTACGGAGCGGTTTGGACCCGGAAACGATTTGGTCGGCGATTTTGCATTTCTCGCATCGTACTTGCCCGCTCGTACAGCTGTTCGAGTCGGGCGGAGAACACGCGTATGGCTCGTAATTTTTACGGCTGGATCGCGTTCGGAGTCCTTCCGAGCGAGATCGGAATCGGCCCCTTAGTGCAGATTTACTAAGACTGCCCACAGCGCAAAGTCATCTAAAGTTATGCAAAGCGGTGCAAAGTCTTGGAAGGGTATTTACTTTCCATTGCAAAAGGTATTTTGTGCTGAGAAGTGCCCTTACTTCAGTGCAAGTAGCGTTTTGTGCCACTTTGTATCACATGAGCATTACATGTGTGCGAAAAGGGCTATAACTGCAGACATCAATAGTTTTTGATGCAAAGCCCAGCTACTAATAGCGTGAGGTCGTGTGAAAAAATAATGCCACCTTGAAGCAGTGGCAAAGGAGAAGTAACATTAACATTTCTCCAAACATTTCACACATAGCATGTGTACTGTGATGTGGTTCACGGACAAAATATCGACCCTCAAAATATCACCAAACAAAAATATCGTGACCAAAATATTGATGTCAAAAATATCATCACCCTTTACTTATAATGGTAAGTACAAAAATAGTGAAAACATATTGATGTCATTAATAACGTTATCTAAAATATAATTTAAAATATATATAAAATAAAATGATAAATATTAAATATATTAGAAGTAACATTAATTAAAAACATCAAATTAATTTAATATATATTTTAGCAAATATAACAAATAAACGTAATGTAAAAAATTTAAACACTCATATAATAATTAATATATATACTTACATATATCTACTTGAAAAACTAATATTAAACTAATAACTTTAATTTATATTATAATTTCAAAATAATATAAATATATACCAAATGCATATATATATATATATATATATATATATATATACATATATTGATAACATCCGTTAAAAATTTTTTGCGTACGACTCGTATCCGTATATTTTTACGTACGATTCGTACAAGTGCCCTACAACCGGCGAAGTACGATTTGTACATTAAAAATACATACGAATAGCGTCGGGAAAAGTGTACGAGAGGGAGCCGGACATTTTTACGTGCAAATCGTAAAACAAAAGTCCGAGCGCGCAAGTACGATCCGTACCGCCCGTCCGAATACACAACCGCATGTAAAAGGCCCCGTACGGAGCGAACGCAGTAGCACACATGTACACGGGTAAACTTGTGCCCGGATACGAGTCGTGCAGCCCCCCTCCCCCCGCATATGTCAGCACCGTACCCCCGTATGTCAGCCCCGTACCCCCCGTCTGCACTGTACCCCAGCCCCGTACCTGTATGCACCGTACCCCAGGCCCGTACCCCAGCCCCGCACCTGTACGCGCTGCACCCCAGGTGCGTACCCCAGCCCCGTACCTGTATGCACCGTACCCCAGGCCCGTACCCCTGCCCCGCACCTGTATGCGCCGCACCCCAGGCGTGTACCCCAGCCCCGTACCTGTACACACCATACCCCAGGACCGTACCCCAGCCCCACACCTGTACGCGCCCCACCCCAGGCGCGTACCCCAGCCCCATACCTGTACGCACCATACCCCAGGACCGTACCCCAGCCCCGCACCTGTACGTGCCGCACCCCAGGCACGTACCCCAGCCCTGTACCTGTACGCACTGTACCCCAGGCCTGTACCCCAGCCCCGCACCTGTACGCGTCGCACCCCAGGACCGTACCCCAGCCCCGCACCTGTACGCGCCGCACCCCAGGCCCGTATCCCGGCCCCGTACATGTACGCACCGTACCCCAGTGAGGAAATATGAATTTTGTGATCAGTTATGTCCCCTATCGTAGACCCCAACGGCTCCATGTACATGCTATAAGTACGTGTATGTTCCCTCCTGCTCCAGTTTTGAAGACGCAAATATATGTGCGTCCACCGTCAACATGTCCTCTTTCAGATCCGCCATGAATGGGTCAGATATTCCATTCCTAAGTATGAAAGGCAACCGACTTTATGTGGTTCACTTTCCACATTTTACAGATTCAGGCGAGTAGGCCCGAATTCTGTCATCAAGCCTTTTCCTGCCTTCTGCCTCTGAAAGCTCCAGTCTGAGCCTGCATCTGTGTCCATGAACTTTGTCCTACTCCCTGCGCGGCTAACGGTGCCTGATCCAGCCAGTCGCCTGCCAAAAACTGTATTTCACCTTCAAGATTATCTCCTCCGCTCCTCATCCGATGCATTCCTGTCTAGTAGTTTAGGTAAACATTCCTCCAGCTACCGTGCAAAGGGCCAGGCCTCGCTGCCCTCATGCAAGTAATTCATAGCCCCGTTACCATGGAATATTCCTACCCCCTCGCATCTAGTGTAGACACTTAGACGCTTGTACACGCACTAACAGTCAGTATAGTCAGTATAGAATAAGATTCCATCCTAAGAGACCTCTCTTTTTGGATAACACAGTTCTTTAAACATAGGATATTAGATATGATTTGGGATTAGGTTGACATGACCCCCAGACTTTTGTCTCCACATGTAGAGCTAAATGTCAAGTCTCCTTCACCCTCTAGTTGCACGTCAATCACACGTCATGCGGCTGCGCGCGCATCTCTGCCAACTATTTCTGCTGACATTGCAGGATTCTCTTATGGATCCACCCACTTGTGACATCATGTATGATGACGTTTATTAAATTACGCCCATGTACCGCCTCTATTAGTTACGTATGCACCTTTTATCTACACTATCAGCTGTTACGCCTCTTGCATCTGTTTCACTGTAATGTATTTTCTATAAAACTGCCTATCTGTCAATAATGTATGCCCTTCCTTCCTGAACTTTCGTGGTGATGGAATAGAATGCCTACAATTCGAATTGTATTCCTTTGTATAGGAATAAAGCCTTTTAAAACCTCTAATACCACGGATTCTGCCTCTTATATTTACTGAGTTATTCTTAATAGACTTTACCGCATAAAAAATAGTACCGGTAACGAAATATTTACCACATAAATTGGCGCCCGAATAGGGACACTTTCTCATCTCACGCGCCGGCGGTGCGTTGCAGGCCCGGTCTCCTGCCACAGCTGAACGGACAAAAACGCGTACTTGCAGGATTTCCTGTATCTCCCTCCGGCCAAGCGGGGACGACTGAGGCTGCGATCAACACCCAGACGAGGCGGTGAGAAGTGCGAAGTATCCCGACCAGAGCCTAGCTGAGAGAGCAAGATCCGAGGTATACAGAGGCCCACCAGGTTCCGAAGTTCCGAGTCCAGTCGAGTCGAGTCCAGTCCGGTCCAGTTTCAGTTCCGTTCCGAGGCCTTCCGTTCCGAGCTACCCGGTGAGTACCATTACCGGGGAGGCATTTAACGTGCACATAGTCTGTGCCGGTCAAGACGGGTTTGGGTACACAAATCCGGTCTGCACTGTTTTAGCAGTGTATCTGTACTGTTTAGCAGTATATAGAGTATGTTTTGCATATAAATAAGTATAAATAAGTATTATCTAGTGTCAGTATTATGTCAGTAACTAGTTTTCTATTAGTTATCATTGTTCGTAAAACTGTTAAGTGTTAAATGTTTTAAATACATTCTATATATTGTGGTGTGAATGACTGTTCATTATTGTGTTTTCTTGTATAAAGTGTGTTCTAGTAATAAGGTCTAAAAATGCCGCTCTTTTCGAAACTTAGACAGATCAAAACTAGAAAAGGTGTACTCGAAGAAGCTGTTCCCATCCCACCGAGGGACACTCCAGGGTACTTTATGTATCATAAGCATGGCCTAGATGCCGTATTATTTCTTGATTTATGGGTGGACTACACCAAAGAATTACCAGAGAGTCAGAGATGGCCCGCAGCGGGGACCTGGGATGCAGATTGCATCATGAGAGTAGAAGAAGAATTATGGAAAAAGAAAGCCAGACAGTCACAGAAAGATGCCATTGAATTATGGCGTAAAGAATCATATAGACGTACAGAAAAAGCACTCAGACAGGAAGAGAAAGGTAGAGAGAATTCAAACAAAACCCGAGAAAATCTATTACTTGAGGAAGGTACCCGAGTAAAATCAGAACAAGTAGATAGACAAAGAAACGCTCTTATGAATGGTATGTATCCTCTTCTGGCCGAAGGGTTACCTAAGGCCACTCCTGAAATACCAAAAGACTTAACTCCTCCATTGCTCCCGATAAAAGCACATCCCAAAACACATCCCAAAACAGCAAAGGACGTTTTTCTTTCCTCCTATTTAGATGACGCAGCTCCCGAGTATGCTAATGCCATACCACCCACACCGCTTGCCGATGGTGTTCAACACCAAGAGCATCCGTCTGTATCGCCGCAACTACAAACTCCTACACAAGTTCCAACAGGTTCGTCCGTTTCTACAGTTTTTCCCGCATCTACAATCTCTATCCTACGCCCAACGAATCCTTTCGTGCCTAGCACCTCAGATGGTGCTACAGGAGGTACGACAGACATGTTTGCCACCCCGCCGCGAAATAAACAGACCCTTAGAGATTTAGCACTCCAACGTACACCCCAACTAGCGACATCAGACATGTTTAAAGAACAGCTTGTGGATTGTAGATACGACCCAGTACCAGGTAGACAGGATAAATTGCTCATATCATCACTACGTATAAGACGAGCTACATTATATTTAATGACAATACCAGGAATGGGTGAACACCTAGACGAAATATATCGCTTTGTCCAAACAGGGCAAGGTCCAGAAAGTATTAACGAAGCTATGGAATACCAGAAAGTGGATGTCCAAAGACAACTACTACGTTTTTTCATAAATTGTGTAATTAGGAATCAAGACAGACCTGGGGCAGATCACGATACCATGCAAAGACTTGCCAAATGGGGTCAGAACATATCCGAAGAGAAACATGATAGACAGGCGTGTATAATCGCCATGTGTCGAAAGATCCGCAAGGAAGTAGAACGAATACATAAAGAAAGACGAGAAACCGACAGAGTAGAATCAGAAGAAGAGGAGGAGCAGGAATCAGAGCAATTAGAAACAATAGCTTATGTAGGTAGAGGAAGACCCCATAATAATACCAGAGGTTTTAACGACCCAATACGTCCAATACGTCCAGAATATAATAGACATTTTCCAAACCCTATGTTAAATACAAAATCCCCTGAACACCTATTCCAAGCCGCTGATAAATTACTCCGAGATCGAAGGGGGTACCACATGCTCGATTCCATGGACGAACAAGAATTAGCCAGGTCAGCAGTACAATTGGCTGACAGTCCCGGCGAATACAATGATGATGTACTTGCATACACGTTTCTGAATCTAGACCCATATGAACAGCGCTTAGCTAGTATATACATGATTCAACACCTCCTTATATTATATAAAAGCCAACACTCCGATCCAGGACCCTTACCTGACATATTAACAGAACTACTCACGAATACCTGGAGAGGGTCAGGTACTGATTTGATTAAAGAAATTCTAGAATCCCGAAACCAATATTTAAATTTCGTATGCCCAGAACACGTTCCAGTTCCCATTATGGGAAGAAAAATGTATCACATAGATAGACAGAACCCGTTACGCGAAGTGCACCCAATTAGAGGTACCGGTGATAATTTTACACGCGTGTTTGTGTACACACCTATAACTAAACTGGAATTATTAGAAATGAAGAAAGTAGTACCCAGCCATGACAAGGATCCAGCAGGTTTCCACCGTGAGATAAAAGACATGTTACTCATGGGAGAGTATACCTACCCCGATATTATGAAAATATTAAAAGTCCTATTACCCGCCGGCGTTTACGAAAAACTCAAAGAAAAGGAATGGGAGGTGGGAGACCAAAAGATAGATTGGACAGCATTAGAAAACGAAGAAAAGGCCAGAGCTGCAGGAGCAGGGCTTGGGGAAAAGACTACAGCACTAGCAGGATTACTAATACAGGTACTGCCACGTTTATTAACTACGAAAAAGGAAGACTGGGGTGCAATCTCAGCCTGTAAACAAAAACCAGATGAAGACACTAGCGATTTCTATTCCCGATTTGAAAAATGTTTTAGTATAAATAGTGGCATAAAAGCCAGTAGTGAGTCATATCCACATCTGTTTGTGACAAAATTAGTTGAAAATTCTCTGTTACAAGTTAAGAATAGAGTATTGAAGTTCGAAAGTACCTGGCAAGGTAATACCCCATCACAGATGTTACAGATGTTACAATATCACCACAATAGAATTAGAGAAGAACAAGAACACGAACAAAGACGTATGAAAGATACAAAAATGAAAATGCTTGTTGCACAGTCAGTTCCAGCCGATGGTCATCAAAAGGGTGATTCCGCAGGTCCTGCGAAAGGGACATGCAACTATTGTAAACAACCAGGTCATTATATACACGATTGTCCAGTCCTGAAACATAATATTGCCACAGGTAGAACCCATGAAAGACCACGTCCACCTAGACAGGATCAGAATCAACCACAAATCCCTCAGCATGCACAACCTAGGTTAGCTCCGCAACAATTAGCTCCACAACAGGCAGCTCCACAACAGATCGTAGCACCACCACAAGCGCAGCCTATTGCTGCAACCCAAGCTACAACACAACAGATGTATCAGTACGCACAAACAGATTATCCCGATTATCAGCGATACTCATGAGATAGCCTAGAGAGGGAAGTTGGCTTACCCCTTATTGAGGTTCCTGTAGACCAAGAGGGACCTTATGTACATAGTGAACTATTAGGGGAAGACAGAAAGTTTTTACTTGATACAGGGGCAAGCAGAACAACTATAAAGCGCAGTGAAGTTCCAGGGGCACCCCTCTCAGGCTCACAGAATATTTCCCTTGGATTCTCAGGAAAACCTATAATCAATGACGTAACACAACCTCTTCCACTTACAGTCGGTCCATTGACACGTATTACAGATTTATTGCTTACTAAATCCTGTCCAGAAAACTTGTAAGGCATAAAAACATTGAAAGCTCTAGGAGCCATAATATGTTGTTCTCCGGAAGGAGTACGACTATTTTTACGTGACTTTAAAGGTCACTACGTGTCCAGAGACATGGATCACCGACTGCAGAATTTACCTACACATTTATGGGCACAAGGCCCCACTGATGTTGGTTGCATGAACATTACACCATATCGAGTCACACTGAAAACAGGAATAGTACTACCACGAATGCGACAATACAAGTTACCACCAGATGCTGTAGTGGCTTTACTGCAAATCATTGACGAGCTCATTACACAAGGAGTGGTTGTCGAAACCGACTCCAATGTATGTAATTCCCCGATAATTCCGATTCTTAAAAGAACGGATCCAAAAGCACCACCAGTATATCGATTAGTTATTGATCTGCGCGAATTAAATAAATGTATTGTACCACAATACCCTGTGGTCCCAGATATCTCTTCATTACTCACAGCTATTGACTCAGAAGCAACGTTTTTCACTGTAATCGATCTCAAGAATGCTTTCTTTAGTGTCCCAATCGATCCGGAAAGTCAATATCTGTTCGGTTTTAGTTTAAATGGACGAAGTTTTAAATTCACACGCGCACCTCAAGGATTTACAGAAAGCCCCAGCATCTATAGCCAAGCACTGAAACGAGAACTTGACAGTATCCACATGCCAAATAACACTGCCTTGCTTCAATATGTCGATGATCTGCTGATCACCGCCCGAAGCGAACCTGAATGTGAAAAAGCGTCACTGACGGTTTTAAAATTTCTGGCTGACAAGGGGCACAAGGTGTCCCCTTCTAAGCTGCAATTCTGTGTCCAGCGAGTTGTTTACCTTGGGCACTCGCTGTCCAAGGAGGGAAGGCAGCTTACATCCGACCGCATCCAGTTAATTGCTAACATGCCACCACCCAAGACACAAAAGGAGGTGCGGGCTTTTATAGGCCTCACTTCATACTGTAGGCAGTGGATCCCTCAATATGCATTTCTAGCAAAACCACTCATCCAGTTGACAACACAGGAGGCAGCCACATTGACTGTCCTCCCTTGGACTCCAGAACATACACATGCCTTTGAAAACTTAAAGCAACACCATGTTACAGTAAACAGTTTACACTCTTTGTTACAGAACGCGAAGGTACTGCTTTGTCAGTACTCACTCAGGAACAAGCAGGATCACACAAACCATGTGCTTATTTCTCTAGTACATTAGATCCAGTAGCTCAGGCTCTTCCAGCATGCCTGAAATCAGTGGCAGCAACAGCTTTAGCAATCAGACAAAGCGATGCCATAGTGCTAGGACATCAATTGACAGTACAAGTACCACACGCAGTAGAGGTTCTCTTGAACCGCACACAAACACAACACTTGACTATAGCGAGACTCACCGGTTACGAATTGACATTGTTTCAGCCACATATAGAAATCAGACGTTGTAATACGTTAAATCCTGCCACACTGTTACCAGTAGGCGGAACAGATCCATTGGCACATGATTGTGTCGAAGTCATTACTATCACGACGAAACCCAGACAAGACTTGACAGATATCCCTTTGTCAGATCCAGACTTGACATTGTATGTAGATGGGTCATGTATGAGAACAAGTACAGGAGAGTTAGTGGCCGCTTACGCAGTCACAACAGACACTGAAGTCATTGAAACAAATTGTATTAACACTTTGTCAGCTCAAGCAGCAGAGCTCATCGCTCTGACACAAGCCTGTATTCAAGCCAAAAATAAGAAAGTCAACATATACACAGATTCACGTTATGCATTCGGAGTCGTCCATGACTTCGGCGTACTGTGACGAGAGAGAGGTTATTTAACTTCTCACGGTGCCCACATCCAACACGGACCCCTCATTCAAGCCCTATTAGACGCGATTCATCTACCTACTGCAATATCGATTATGAAATGCAAAGCCCACACAAAAGTTACCGATATCATTTCTCAGGGTAATGACCTAGCTGACAGAACAGCTAAACAGACTGCTCAGAATCAGACTCACACAACTGACACGACAAAGACAATAGTTCCGACACCAACACATTGCATGACAGTTAAGGATCCCGCCCTTGATGTAATTGACATACAGACACATGCTACACCAGAAGAAATAAAGAAATGGACTGAATTAGGAGGGATCCAAACAGATCAAGGATGGATGACGAAGGAAAAATCTATATGGTTTCTTCCCGACTCAATGGTCCAAGTCATCATTAACACTATACATAGTCCAGCGCACCTAGGAGAAAAAGCTATGCTAGACAGCATTCAACACATTTGGTTCAACAAACACTTACGAGCCGCAGCTAAACAAAAAGTTCGTACCTGTATGATATGTTATCAGTTTAATCCAGGTAAAAGCATCCCCGTAGAGCAGGGTGGATTTCAAACTCCCGATCATGCTTTTGAAGTCCTCCAGATGGATTATATCCAGATGGAACGATGTCGAGGATTCAAATATGTTCTCGTAGTTGTCTGTGCTCTTTCCCGTTGGACAGAAGCATACCCGGTTTCAGATTACACTGCCCCGACTACTGCCAAACAGCTAGTTCGAGAATTCTTCCCACGGTACGGTTTACCACGTGTTGTCTACTCAGATAACGGCCAGCCGTTCTCATCCGAACTAATGAAACACGTTTCCCTTTTATTAGGCTACCAATGGAAATTCCACTGTGTCCGACATCCCGAGGCGGCAGGTCTCGTGGAACGCCATAATCAAACTCTGAAAATTAGATTGTCCAAAATATGTAGAGAAAAAGGAGTCGATTGGATAGTAGCCTTACCAGTTGCGCTCTTTTACATGAGAATGGTAGCACATTCTCGAACAGGGCTATCCCCGTACGAGGTGATCTTCGGTAGACCACCAAATATGTGGGGGACGCCTATACCTCGCAAAATCACTGATGTTGACTGTAATATGCTGACAGATTACCTGGCTTCCTTGATGTCTGCACTACAATCTTGTCGTTCACAGGTATCCGCAGCTTTTCCCGACAATACTGAGGTGAAGCCCCATGACGTGGTTCCTGGGGACCTGGTGCTGGTCAGGAATTTTGACCGGAAGACCCAACTGGATCCTAGGTGGAAGTCACCGAAGTTGGTTCTACTCACCACAAGGACAGCCGTGAAAATCGAGGGACGGAAAGGGTGGTTGCACTCGAGTCATATCAAGAAATTTTATGGACTACCATCAAGTGTAGATACTCAACCCTGTATTCCCTCACAGACAGACTCAAAGCTCCCCTTGGCTGAATTAACAAAACCAGAACTTTACAAACTAAAATTGAGGTCTAGTAAGTCAGACAATTTGATTGTTTAAGTCCTCTCCAAGGTGAATCGGTTGAATTTGTCTCTGACATGTATCCTCTAGACCGGAATAGAGAAAGAAATCATCAGATGCAGCTCAAGAAGCATGCGTATTGTAAATCATTTCGTAGTCACTGCACAGTAACATTATTAATTTTGTTTTTTCTAAGTCTTCTGATCATCATTGTCAGCATACTATTACACATGTATTGCCCTATTCCTAAACGTGCTTACAATATAACTGCAGAACATTCTTTTAGCGAATTACCTCCACATGAATTGTCTTATAGATTTGCGCTGCGCAACAACACTTTCATTAGTATGTTACATCATTCCCATCAAACCAGCAATGCCACAAATTGTTGGATATGTGGCCGACTCCCTCCCTATCAGAACTATAAGGGAGTTTTGCCCCTCTTTCCCTATCCGTTCACACACAATGGCTCCTGTGGAGCATGGTTTAGTTTGATTAATTCCCTAGATTCAAATTCCGCAGTTTATCAAGACAACTGGGTATGGGGAAACCTGAACTTAGTTTTGCTTAAAGTCTGCTACCCTAACAAGGAGGGACTTCCCAAAAGAACAGGAACTGATCTAGAAAATGAAGTATATGGATTAGGTAATTTTACACTTAACCTCATGATCCTGAACGTTGAATCTGAAGCTACACCAATCTTGCCCGCCATGTCAGTATTCCCAGTAAAAGGGGAATTATGTGTAAGAAAGAATGGTTCCATACACATGGGCCATAGTAAATGCACCACTGTAATAAAATTCAGTGATCAAGGCAAGTCTACATTCAGAGCTTCTCGCCATTCCTACTTTATATGTGGCCAGACCGCATATATACGTCTACCTCTAGATTGGGATGGTACCTGTTACATAGCATTCCTTCTGCCACCCGTTTTTCTAGCCCCTCCTGATTATCATAGAAATACCCATTTAGTACACAATAGACAGCAGAGAGATCTCCCAATTGTCGATTACACTGAAACAGCATGGGAAAAATACACAGATTTCAATAAAGGTTTCTTTCCCTATATAGGTACAGTCACTAATAGTAAACTGATACGTAGATTAACCAGAACCCTTGAAGCAGTAGTGAACGAAACTATTTCCGCCTTAGGCAATTTAACAGAAGAGCAGTCTGCTATGCGGATTGTTGTGCTTCAAAATCGTCTTGTCCTTGACGTCATCCTGGCCGATAGGGGTGGAGCTTGTAGGGTCATCGGATCAAGTTGCTGCATTTTCATACCAGAAAATTCGCCGTCAGTATATAAAGCCATAACTCGCCTTCATAAGATTATAAGCCAGATACACCAGAGTCCAGGCACCTGGACTTGGTCCGGTTGGTTCTGGGGCGTGTTGTCAGCCTGGGGATGAAGAATCCTATCCTTCCTAGGTATTGGCTTTCTCATACTATTCAGTTGCTGCTTATGTCTACAATGTGGGCCAGCGATTTGTGGTCTGTGTGCCACCTCGTGTATCCCACATCCAAGTTTTCGTTCAAGATCCCGGAAGAAGAAAGAAGAACAAATGATGCTATATGAACAGATCGATGGATTGATGAAGATCGATATCTCCTGAGGGTCCGTAGGGGACAAGGAGGGAATGAGGAAATATGAATTTTGTGATCAGTTATGTCCCCTATCGTAGACCCCAACGGCTCCATGTACATGCTATAAGTACGTGTATGTTCCCTCCTGCTCCAGTTTTGAAGACGCAAATATATGTGCGTCCACCGTCAACATGTCCTCTTTCAGATCCGCCATGAATGGGTCAGATATTCCATTCCTAAGTATGAAAGGCCACCGACTTTATGTGGTTCACTTTCCACATTTTACAGATTCAGGCGAGTAGGCCCGAATTCTGTCATCAAGCCTTTTCCTGCCTTCTGCCTCTGAAAGCTCCAGTCTGAGCCTGCATCTGTGTCCATGAACTTTGTCCTACTCCCTGCGCTGCTAACGGTGCCTGATCCAGCCAGTCGCCTGCCAAAAACTGTATTTCACCTTCAAGATTATCTCCTCCGCTCCTCATCCGATGCATTCCTGTCTAGTAGTTTAGGTAAACATTCCTCCAGCTACCGTGCAAAGGGCCAGGCCTCGCTGCCCTCATGCAAGTAATTCATAGCCCCGTTACCATGGAATATTCCTACCCCCTCGCATCTAGTGTAGACACTTAGACGCTTGTACACGCACTAACAGTCAGTATAGTCAGTATAGAATAAGATTCCATCCTAAGAGACCTCTCTTTTTGGATAACACAGTTCTTTAAACATAGGATATTAGATATGATTTGGTATTAGGTTGACATGACCCCCAGACTTTTGTCTCCACATGTAGAGCTAAATGTCAAGTCTCCTTCACCCTCTAGTTGCACGTCAATCACATGTCATGCGGCTGCGCGCGCATCTCTGCCAACTATTTCTGCTGACATTGCAGGATTCTCTTATGGATCCACCCACTTGTGACATCATGTATGATGACGTTTATTAAATTACGCCCATGTACCGCCTCTATTAGTTACGTATGTACCTTTTATCTACACTATCAGCTGTTACGCCTCTTGCATCTGTTTCACTGTAATGTATTTTCTATAAAACTGCCTATCTGTCAATAATGTATGCCCTTCCTTCCTGAACTTTCGTGGTGATGGAATAGAATGCCTACAATTCGAATTGTATTCCTTTGTATAGGAATAAAGCCTTTTAAAACCTCTAATACCACGGATTCTGCCTCTTATATTTACTGAGTTATTCTTAATAGACTTTACCGCATAAAAAATAGTACCGGTAACGAAATATTTACCACACCAGGACCGTAGTGCCTGTACGCACCGCACCCCAGGCCCGTACCCCAGCCCCGTACTTGTACGCACCATACCCCAACACAGTACCCCAGCACCCTCACACAGCAACGCGCATGTACGAACCTTACCTACGCGAAATAGACTCGTACAGAACCAGGACACTGTAAAACAGCACAAGGAGGGTCAATTCGACTCGCATCAAACACAAAAATGCCTCCTCCAAAATATCCAAACCTTGGTTTAATGAAAACCTAAACACGGAACGTCGCAATCTTAGGGCATCTGAACGCGCCTGGAGATCGAATCCCTCCACGCACCAACTTAAACTCCTAAGAGTTGCTAGGAGCGTTTACCATAAACAAATTAGGAACGCCAAGTCTAACTATTTCAGACACCAATTAGACCAAGCTGCAAACCGCCCTAAGAAACTCTTCGAATTGGTCAAACAACAATCAATTGCAGGTCCTAACCTATCGGAACATGGAAGCAGTCCACCCTCATGCGACGATCTCGCCTCTTTCTTCATTGAGAAATCAAAACGCATATCATCCGACCTCGCTGCTAAGAATACTGGTCTCCTTTCCTCCATGGCAGCCTCGTTTCCTGTCCTCTTTAAAAAGCTCAACTCTACCCCCCTGACCCCTAAGAACAACGCGGCCTGGGACACCTTTACCCCGCTCAGTGAACAAGACATCAAAAAGATTCTCCTGAATATCAACCCTTCCAATCACTTCAGTGACCCGTTACCCCCATCCATTTTCAAGGAAATCAAGAACGCACTCATTCCCACCTGGACAAGGATTGTAAACGCGTCTCTGTCACAAGGCACAATCCCTGAGTGCTTAAAAGCCGCCCAAGTATCCCCCATACTAAAAAAACCTAACGCGGATAGGACAGACCTCAACAATTTCCGACCTATCTCCAACATACCCACACTAGCGAAACTCCTTGAAAAATGCGTTCAATTCCAACTCTGTGGTCACATTGAGAACTACCAGCTCTTGGACCAACATCAATCTGGCTTTCGGAAGGGGCATAGCACTGAATCGGCACTCATTCTTGTGATTGATGACATTCTAAAGATTCTCGATCAAAATGAATCCTGCCTCCTGATCCTCCTCGACCTCTCCTCTGCCTTCGACACGGTCAACCATGACAACCTCTTAACCATCCTGCAAAACAGGATGGGTTTTGTCAATCAGGTGCTACAGTGGTTCTCGTCCTTCCTCCATCACAGATCGCAAAGAGTCAAGGCAAATCACTCTCTCTCCAAGCCCTCGCCTGTTCTCATGGGGGTCCCCCAAGGATCCGCTTTATCCCCTATCCTCTTCAACCTTTTCTTGGAACCATTAGCTAACGCACTGAACTCCATGGATATTCATTTCCACATGTATGCCGATGACACATAACTCTACTTGAAAATCTCATCCCCTGAAAACCTAATATCACTTAACTCCATCCTAACGTTTACTCAAAACTGGCTAACCGAGAACCATCTCCTGCTCAACACCTCAAAAACGGAATTCTTGCTCGTCTCCCCTCTGAACTACACCCCCAACCTTGACCTCTGGATGAGTCATCTTACTGCGTTCAACTGCACTCCGCTCATCGTAAACTCTGCCAAATCTCTAGGAGTCACCCTAGACAAGAACCTGAATATGAAAAATCAGATCAGCAACACATGTAAAGGAGCAAACCACTTGATAAGGACACTAAGAAACATCAAACCTTTCCTTCCAATTAAAGAGTTCAAGCAGGTGGTCCAAGCGCTTGTCCTACCGAGGCTAGATTACGGCAGTGCTACCCTTTGTGGCCTGCCCAAATACACTCTGGCTCCGCTAAGGGCCTCACTGAATGCTGCTGCGAGATTGGTTACAGGCACCAAACGCAATGAGCCCATCTCGCCAGTCCTAAAATCTCTAAATTGGCTCCCCTATGAATCACGAATCCAGCTAAAAATTGCCATGATGACACACAAAGCTATCCACTTCAAGACGCCCAGGTATCTGGCGCAAAAACTTGAACTATCTTGTGGTTTAAGAGACTCTAGAAGCGCTACTACCTTACTTTTGAAACCACCCATCCTTAACAAAAAAAGAACCTCTAACAGAGCCTTCTCTGGCGCGGCTCATAGGATATGGAACTCTCTTCCTCCTGAAATACGCAGAATCACCAGAACAGCGGTGTTCAAGCTGGAAGTCAAAAGATTCCTGTTGAATAAACTCCTTCAGTAATTGGGCTAACCCCGGGGCCCTTTGACATTATTCTTTCTTCCTTGGCATTACACTGTACTGTGCTTATCATATCATCTATATGATTTTACGTGCACTTTATGATCCTTTTGTGTATTTTATTTGTGATTGTTACTTTATTTGCCTTCCAGTATTATTGTGATTGTTCAGCGCTCTGATATCCCATGGGATCTTGTTCGCGCTATAGAAAACTTTATATAATAATAATATAATAACAACACCACAAAACACGTCTACATGACAAAATACATCTCAATGACTGACCTGGCACATCCAAACAGGCAAACAGAGGCCCAAAATCACAACCACCTCTTATAACACACCCACCAAAAATTCAATCCCAGCCACACCCACAAATGGACCAATAAAAAGGGCCCACACACACAACCCATGAGCCTTTGCAACAGACCCACTGCTGCCAGACCCCACAGACAAACAACTGCACCTTACTTACACCTTAACTACACCTTAACTTACACACCTTCACACAACCTCCTTCACAAACACCCCCTCTTCACATTCACACACACACCGTCACATTCACACCCACACACCCACAACCATCCACACCCACACCCCACACCATGCCCACAGACAAGAATCCAAAGTTCACAAGGTTGGAGCTGGACCTCCATGTCAACAAAGTCATCAGAGTCGAGCCACAGCTGTTTGGAACATTGGTCAGACAGACCAGCATAGCCCAAAAAACTAGCCTGTGGCAGAGGATCGTCGATAAGGTGAATGCTGTTGTGCCCATCCGAAGGACCAGGCATGAATGCCAAGCCAGGTGGTACGATCTGCGCTGGGCAATCAAGCTAAAAATGAACGAGGAATACGCCCAGAGCAACATCACTGGAGGTGGGCTGCCCCGCAGACCCGTACATTACCATCCCTGGGAGGAGAAGGTGATGGCCCTGCTTCCGCCGGTGGGAGTACACGGAGTCGAAGGAGTCGCAGAGCCTGGTGAGTACACAAACTACTTCCGTAACATGGGGGCAATGGCATCCACACCCCAAATATACCAAATGCACGCAACTACCCCCAAGCCCTCACCGGACACAACCACACTCAAAAAGCATGCTCATGCCACTAACATGTCCATGCCCCATTCACAAAGCAAGGCCATGCCATGTCGCAGGCTACACGAACCACAAACCCAAGACTGGATGTCCGGGATGCTGGGAGGGTGGGCCTCACAAAACACATTGTGACACTCGGAAGCAGACACCAATGCCCTCAGCCCATATGGCCTAGGTACATACCCATGCACCATGCCCAAGGCACAGGGACTGGCAAAGTACTGACAAGGTAGCTGACACTTGGCCCTGCTGTATGCAGCACAAGGCCCTCCTGTGACCACTGTACACTGAAACACCAACTCCACTAGCTCAGATATCTAGCACAGGAACTCACACTCACTGTCATGCTAGCATGCACCATGAGGGGACAGACGCATCACCTGGGAGACCCAATGACAAATCACACTACACACAACAGCAGGCCCCCCCTTACACAAGCACACACCCCTGGGGCAGGCAACGGATTCATCCACTCTCACAATGGACATGTGACACAACAAGATCAATCCATAGCCAAATAAGCATCCTAGCCACAATTCTACAGGTCAAACACTCAGGAGAACATATCAATCTGTCCCCCGCAACATACCCATCCACAAGTGGACATTGAGAGGAGTGCTAGGCACATCCAACTACCTGGAGGAACTGTGCCAACTTGAATATGTATGAAACATGGATGTCGCATGAAACAGCATTGACATTGTCTCTCTCTCACACACAGGGCAACGTCATGGATCTCCCCCCAACAATGGGGGGAACAATCACAGGCCCAGGCTCGGCATGAAGATGATCCCACCAGCAGCGACGACTCTCACCACTCCGTGGATGATCCCGACCAACCAGGACCCTCTGGTGCCCAAGTCCCTGCAGCACCTGCTTCAGGTACATCTGTGCCAACCACCACCCCCATTCCTGCCACATCCGAGGAGACACCCAGGAGCCCTGCTCGCACTGAACAACAGAGCCAGTCTGACCAGGAGGGACAAGGTTCTCCGGGCACCCAGGAGGAGGCAGGCAACCCCGCAAATGCCATCCCTCAGGGGTCCCGTAGACCCGATGTGCCTACAACGGCAGGCCAGGCTCGTGTGGGCAGGGGTGGTGGGAGTGGAGGCAGGCGGACCTGACCAGCCAGCTGAGGGAACCGGTATGTCACACATACGCCACAGCCTGGACACATACCGGCGTGACACCAGGGGCATCAGCCAGGTAGCGGGGAGCCTCACAGAGATGAAGGGGACCCTCGATGAGATGAAGAACCTGCAGGCCGAGCAACATGCCAGTCAACAACAACACCAAGGACGGATGGAGGCAAGACTGGCTGAGCTCCTGGCGGTGGAAAGGGACATAAGCCATTCACTCCGTCGGATCGCCGACAACATGGGCAACCCTCCCTGTGACACCAGGCGCAGACCAGCACCAGCCACAGGGAGGAAGGAGGAGGAGGAGGAGGAGGATTCGTCCGACGGAGCGTCCCAATCATCATCAAGGCCTGCATCTGAGGGTCCCCGGAGGAAGGTGGGTCGTCGACGGAAAAGACCGTGAGAGGCAGCGGACCATCCACATCTCCCAGGTCACCTGGCCTGGCACCTGGCCCTCTGGCGCAACAGCAGCACCACATCCAATGACATTCTCTGCCACATGGACTTGCTGGTCACAGTCTGACCAATGATGACCAACACTGTTGTCTGGACTCTGATGACTTCAAATGCCAAGGATACCATCTCCCCCTGTGAACTTTGGATTCCATGCACCCGGTAGAGCACCTTATTTTATCTACCAAAACACGTACCCCACCGCAAATAAAAAGATTTATTTTTTATTATGAGATGTTGCAGTCATTTTGCATTAGTCCACAACATATGTGTGTGTAAATGTCAAACTATGCCTGAGTGTTGAACTAACTCCACCCATCCATACCCTTGGATCTGAGTCTGGTACAGGACACACATGGGTCACAATGTATCATTCAATGCAGACATGGAGCACAATACTCACCTGTGATGGCCTCAAGCTGCTGAGGGGGGGCTTGCAATACTGTGCAGTCAGACCTATTTGGAAGAGTATCATTAAGGCGTAGAGGTCATGGCTCATGTGGAGGTTCCCGGGGAGGGAGTCCCAGGTATGTTTTGCCAGGTGGGAGAACTATGTCCTGCATGCTGGAGTACGGTGGATGTGAAGAATGGTGGCCAGGGCAAGGTTGGATGCACGGAGATGGCCCAACGGGGTCTCGGACGACAGTGGTACAAGGTTGGTTTTGGGTCGGGGTTGTGGCCTGCCTCCTGAGTGTGGGTAGGGAGTCTGAAGGTCATCCTGCAGCAGACAGTGATCCATTGCAGCTATCTCTGCTGGACGGTGATGTGGCTGGGGCGCGGGATGTTGAAGCTGAGGTGTGCAGATGCACCCTGGATGTGTACTAGTTTCCCGGGTGTTTGAATGTACTTGCTCCGTAGAGGGCAGGGCAGTATTTGACACAGATGTTGTCGTGGACCTGGGGGATGGTCTGTCTTTCCTTGGAGTGGATCTATCTGTGGATCATGTGCATAATGCAGAGGGTGTTGCAGCCTGAGGTACAGATGCTGGTGATTACCATGGCAAATGTGAGCGAGCAATACATGATGCACACCATCTTGTGTGCGTGCCCACTGGGTGCTTGTGCAGGGCTCTTGTGGGTGGGACACAAGCAGTTGACCCAGCTGTAAGGAGACAATCCACAGATGATTACCTCAGTCCTGTACAAGTCCAGCCTCAGGTGGCTGACTGGTCGTGGTCGTACATGGTCGTACACGTACATGTACACACTGGTGGTACACTGGTAGTACACGTACGTGTACACACTGGTTGTACACATACGTGTATGACCAGTGTGTACACGTACGTGTACGACCAGTGTGTACACGTACGTGTACACACTGGTCGTACACGTACGTGTACACACTGGTCGTACACATATGAGGAGACATGTGCCATATCACTGCCTGACACACATAGGCCCTGCACAAGAAGAACTGCACTGACAATGACTTGATGTACAGCCTTGTGCGAGTCTGAGACCTCCATTCCTTTCCTGTGCACCTCCTATCACCAGTGGAAGATGTGAAAGGCACCGTACACACGCTCTGAGGGCGTGTGTACGGTACGTATCACTATATTGGTGTTGGCGTAGGAGTACGCGTGTGTGTACGGATCGTACACACCTACGTGTATGACCAATGTGTACACGTACTTGTACAACGGTAGAACATGGACGTGTACTACGGTAGTACACGTACGTGTACACACTGGTCGTACACGTACGTGTATGACCAGTGTGTACACGTACGTGTAAGACCAGTGTGTACACGTACGTGTACTACCGTAGTACACGTACGTGTACACACTGGTCGTGGTCGTACATGGTCGTACACGTACATGTACACACTGGTGGTACATGTACGTGTACACACTGGTTGTACACGTACGTGTATGACCAGTGTGTACACGTACGTGTACTATGATAGTACACGTACGTGTACATACTGGTCGTACATGTACGTGTACACACTGGTGATACACGTCCGTGTACACTCTGGTCGTACATGTATGTGTACACACTGGTCGTACACGTATGTGTACACACTGGTCGTACACGTACGTGTACGACCAGTGTGTACATGTACGTGTCAAACGCACTGTGCAACTGGTGCCGTAGGGGTACGTGTCAAACGCACCGTACCTGTGAGTGGATTGTAAAATTACATCGGGGACACATGAGGGACAAGTATTATGGCCTAAATGAATGCTGGTTGTCATGGAGACCGAGTTTCCAGTTCAATTTTTTCCATCAGGTGGCCAGCAAAAGTCGGTTGGAGACAATATACAATGTTGCAAAGTGGTTGTTGACTTGACATGATGCTCAAATTTTGAACCATGCAATGGCACTCACTGGTGTATGTTTAAAGGGATTGGAGGAAACGTAGGATGCAAATGAGTCTGACCAATCACTCTGTACTCCTGTAAATGAAACAGCCCAGCAAGGCAGATATAAGGCAGCCAGAACTCATGAGAGGGCACTTGCCCGCACAACACGTCATTGGACACCACTGCTGCTGTCATTGCTTCCTCTGTCACCATGTCCAGGTCTGTGGAGAGGGACCAGCCATTCACCCAGGAGGAGAATGAGGCGTTGCTGGACGTCATCCTCCCACAGTACCCCAGCCTGTATAGGAGACCAGGGGAGCAGGTGAGTGCTGACTCCACAAGCTTTGACTGTGCACCTTTTTTGTGACTGTTACTTCTGGCATTGTGTCCAGGTGTGACAGACATGCAATGTTGTTTAGAGTGGGTCCCAGGGGGGGGGAATGCCTTATGTCTCTCATGCAGAGCATGATGTAGTTCATGTCTGCACTCCTCACTTGCATTGTGCTTACTGTGACAATCACTGCATGGTGCATGGCACATTCAGCCTGGCTAATCCTCTTGGGCATTTTTGTTCTATAGTCCTGATGTGATTCAGTGGTCCCCCCGGTGTGACAGGTGACTGTACCCACAGATGTGTGTGAGTTGAGTGGAGCTGTGGTGAGAGTGTCCAAATGATGTGTACGCCCCCTGGACATTGATGTGTGTGAATGTTCCTTGTCTTGTGGGTGAGTGTCTATGTGGAGTGTTGCACCACAGCTGCATGGTGGAGGCAAATGCTCTACCCATCTGATGTGAGAAGGAAGCTGTGCTGTGTGTCTGACATGCTGAGCTAGCCCCACACCTGTGACACCCCCCCGGCAAGTGGCACATGTGCAGAGTGAGGTTTGTATCCGCTGTTGCCAATGGCAGGTGATTGATCTGTGCCTGTGTGTGTCTGTGTACTCTGCTGAGGTTGCGTCAGTGGCCTGGGGCATGTGACTGCTTTGAGGTGCTGTCCATCAGCCTTGTGTTGCTTGTGATGCACAGTGTGAGCCATGATCAGGGAGTGTGTTGCACTCCTAATGCCACCTGTGTACATTCAATGCCATGTAGTGCATTGGGGCTTCCCCAGAGGCTAATGTCCCTATGACAAAGGTGCTATTAGTTGGCAGTATACTATGCCGTGTTCAAAAAATCAAAGATGTTCAAATGTGTGTCTCTGTGACATGGAGCAGGTGTAGTGATGTTGTCTCACTTTGTCATCCTCACAGGTAACCGCCTACGAGAAGGGGAGAATTTGGAAGCGGGCCGTCAGGGCCGTGATGTCGGTGGAGGGTCGCTGTCGGCGCCTACCCCAAGTGAGGAAACGCTGGCAGGACATCCGGTGCTGGACCAGGAGGATCGCCCGGGTCCTGCTGGGGGACTCACCTCCACGCCCCCACGGCGGGCGTCGATGACTGACCCACCAGATGAAGCGTGTCCTGGCGGTGGTCTTCCCTGACATGGATAGGCGGTTACAGGAGGGACAGCAGCAAGGAGGGGGTAGGTACATGTGTGTTTGTTGTGTGTCACCAGCTTTAGGAAGTTCTCAGTCACATTGATACACTGCCAGGGTTTATATGTGCAGTGCATATCCTGTTGCCCCAAGTCAACCGGGGCTGTTCTTCCTCCCTTCCCCTCCTTGACATGTGTTCCCTGGTCTGTGTGTAATCACTCTTGCACATGGTCATCTAGGCTGCCAGTTAATCCAAGTGCACAATGCTTGCTGCATCATGTGTGGGGGTGGTCTGTGACATGTGTTGGTACCTTGCCTGTGCCCTGTCCTGTTCAGTAATTTGGGGGTCCATAATTGTTGACACTGATGCTGAGTCTCAACATAGGAGTGTGAGGTTTAAAATGAACAGACTTGCAGCATGCATGACCGATGTTGTGGCCTCAGACATGATGTGCATGAGTGGGAGATATGCATAGTGCCGGGACGGTTGCTCCTGTTACAGTCAGATCATTCCAGGACCATGGAGCAGTGTGCCCACTACAGTCCCCTGAGACACCTTTTCCTAGGAATCATGTGTGTCATCCAACACTGTGGGCATTCTCGGTGTGTTCAGCATAGGTTGGCCTCTGTGGCATTGTTCCCTGGCCTCATTTGTATTTACATAAAGTGTGCTACATGTGTCCACTGTACAGGGTGACCCCATTTGGCTTGTGAATTGTCAGGAATCCCCTCCCGCACATGGATTCCCTCCCACGATGCCACTTCCGTGAACCTGGTGCACTTGGAGGAGAGCGGACTACAACTCCCAGAATTCCCTCCGGCAACAATTGCCTTTTGCCACTCAAGAGTTCTGGTTACATAACACCAAGGGAAACGCCTAGTTTTCATGTTATGCAACTCAAGAGTTCTGGTTGCATAACACCAAGGGGAACACCTAGTTTTCATGTTATGCAACTCAAGAGTTCTGGTTACATAACACCAAGGGTAACGCCTAGTTTTCCTGTTATGCAACTCAAAAGTCATGGTTATACAACGCCGAGAGTACTACTTAAGGAGAAGATCACTGGGACTCGGCGTCGGATATTATGATCTTTGCAAGGAGTACCTGGTTGAGGTACACGGACCCGTTGGTGAGTTGAGCGGCGGAAGGAACATTCTAAGGAGCGGAGGAGAGGTGCTGGCGTGTGCTTCCTGCCCGTGTCCTGTCCCGTTTTGAGAGCCGTATTCAACGTCATTGGGCACAAGTCCCGTTGGTAGAGCCGAAGCTCCCAACGGCCTGACAATTTGGAGAAAACGAGGTTGGTGCGAGCCGAAGCTCCCAACCCTCGTTCCTTGGGTAAACACACGCTTAGAGCTAAGACGCTATCCAGGAGGTGTTTCCGCGTCTTAGCCATCGACACTCGTAGGAGAACTGGGATAGGTAGAGCGGCTGCTCCCATCCATTCTCTGCGCCACCTTGGGTATCATCACTTAAACCCGGATACAAGAGACGCACACTAGGAGGTGTTCCCAGCGTCTTTGTGTTGTGGCAGCACTCTGGGGGATACTGGTAGAGCGGCTGTTCCCAGGTGGTAGAGAGCCCGGCCGGGTGACTCCTACGTGCCCCCCATAGATTCCACAACCTTGGAACTACCCTTCACAGCGGTCGAGTGGCATTGTCGGCCACTGCTTAGCACTGTGCCCTCCGTTGGAGCATACCGGGTCCGGTGTGCATGCGGAGGACGGTTAGACGAGCTGTGAATCGGTATCGTACTTTAACTGGTGATTCCAGTACCGGTATTCTTTGTTGTCTGTAGTTGTTTATCTGTTTATTAAATCATCCTTAAACCTCCATTTCTCTGGTCCGTCGTCTGTTTGTCCCAACCCCGAGAAAGCCAGGACGTTACATAATATCCGACCTCTTCCATAACTATCTCCTGGTTGGGCGAACGACATGGCCACGATTGAGAATGTGTTGGCCGTCTTAGCCGCGATGCAAATCAAGCTCACCGCTTCCAGACAGGAAACAGCAGACGTTAAGGCTAGAATGGACGCTCGGCAGAACGATCCGCTACAGGCAGGTGCCTCTCACACGGCCACGGCTCCTGCGGTTGTGGTAGAGATGCCCGTAGCTATTCCTTTGGCGACACCAGAGAGGTACAGCGGAGACCCCAACACAGTGCAGGTATTCCTCACTCAAGTAGCACTGCATCTGTCCTGCAAACCAAAGGCCTTTCCTACCAGCCAAGCCAGAGTGGCCTTTCTGATCTCGTATCTTGCTGGGAACGCGGCGCAATGGGCAGTCCCACTGGTGAGCAGGGACGACCCTATCCTATGTGATTGGGGAGCCTTCCGCGAGGAATTCTTGAAGGTGTTTGATCGAAGGGCGGACTCGTATACTGCCGATCGAGAGATGTTGGAGCTGAGGCAAGGCAACAATGATCTGGTGCAGTACCTTAATGCTTTTCGAAGGTTAGTGGCCGAAACCAAGTGGCCCATAGCCAAACAAACCGCGCTGTTTCACCAGGGCTTGAGCGAAGAGCTCAAAGATATGGTAGCACAAATCGACCCCCAACCCAAGACATGTGAAGGCTTGATCAACCTGGTGCTACGGCTGGGCCATAGATTGAACGAAAGAAAGGGCGATCACAAGAGGAAAGGGAAAGCGCTGCCATCGTATGTTTCGATGGGTGGCCCTGAGACCAACTCCTCCACCAGGACGGAACCCATGGACATAGGAGCTATAAGGGCGAGCCTTACAGCCACTGAAAAAGAATCACGCCGCAAGCAAGGCCTTTGCCTTTACTGCGGGAAAAAGGGGCACTATGTACGCGAGTGTCCAGCCAAGCCAAAAACCTCACGATACCGAGCGAACAATACGGTGACAGCAGTGGTGGACGCACCGGCGGAAAACTGAGGGACTCCGGGTCTAGGGAAGGGGCATCTTGGAGTCACACCCACATCCCTTCCATGTTGAGCCCGAATCAAAAAGGGCGAAGACATTTGTTTATTACCTTACACGTAGGAGTGCAGGACCAGTGGATACCTGTGGTAGCCATGATTGATTCAGGAGCCACGGGCATGTTCATGGACTACAATGAAGCACGGAGACTGGGTCTCACTCTCCTTCCCAAACAGATACCAGAGGAGGTGTATGCAGTGGATGGGAGAAGTCTGGTGACCGGACCTATCGGACAGCACACAGGAGAAATACCGGTGAGGTTCAGAAAACTGCATAACGAACGTATCGATTTTAGCATAATCAGAGCCCCGCAGTACGGGGTCATATTGGGTCTACCCTGGCTCCAAAAACATAACCCAACGGTGGATTGGCCTACGCATCACATTGAGATGACTTCCCCGTTTTGTGAACAATGGTGCGGCATGCAGCAGGACCCCCACGAAGGTGAGGTAGGCGAAGGTCACACGGTCGCCACGGCAGCAGAAAAGGACGTAAAGCTGCCCAGAGTGTATCACAGTTTCGGGGACGTCTTCGATGAAATCCGAGCGGAGGTGCTCCCTCCACATAGACCGTTCGACTGCCAAATCGACCTGGTTCCGGGGGCTAGCGTTCCCAGCGGCAGACTGTATGCGCTCACAGAACCCGAAAACGTACATCTACGGGGATATTTGGATAAGTTACTAGGGCTGGGGTTCATCAGGCCGTCGAAATCCCCTGCCGCATCGCCTCTCTTTTTCATTCCGAAAGCGAATGGCGAATTGAGGGCCTGCGTGGACTTTAGGGCCTTGAACGCGATAACCATAAAAAACCGGTACCCCCTGCCTCTCATAAGCGTTCTCCTGGAACAGGTAAAAAAGGCCCAAATATACACAAAGCTTGATCTCAAGGGGGCATACCATCTTGTGCGCATGAGGGACGGCGACAAATGGAAAACCGCCTTTAAGACCAGGTTCGGGCTCTTTGAGTACCTCGTCATGCCGTTCGGACTATGCAATGCCCCTGCCGCCTTCCAATACTTCCTCAATGAGGTGTTTCATGAGGTATTGGATATCTACGTGGTCGTTTACATAGACGACATACTCATCTACTCCAACTCAGAGGAAGAACACGTACAGCACGTATCCGCGGTTCTCAAAAAACTGAGGGAAAACATGCTATACTGCAAACTCAGCAAATGTGACTTCCACGTCACAACAGTGGAATTCCTTGGGGTGATGCTGAGCCCCAACGGACAGGAGATGGCGGAACGCAAGATCAGAGCGGTGGAGGAGTGGCCGGTGCCCCGAGGAGTAAAGGAAGTCCAGAGCTTCATAGGCTTCGCCAACTTTTATAGGCGTTTTATTGAGGGGTTTTCTGGCTTGGTTGCCCCGATCACGCAACTACTAAGGAAGTCTCAGGAGTTCGTGTGGGGACCGGAAGCACAAAAAGCATTTGTGGCCCTCAAGAAGGCCTTCAGCACCGCCCCGGTGCTAGCTCACTCGAATCCGGAATTACCCTATGTGGTAGAAGCGGACGCCTCTGATGTGGCGCTGGGTGCCATTCTATCTCAGAGGAATGAGGTGTCGGGTTTGCTCCATCCTGTGGCGTACATGTCTCGTAAATTGAACGACGCGGAACGCAATTACCATATTGCGGAGAAGGAACTACTCGCAATAAAGGACGCATTTGCTGAGTGGAGGCATTTGTTAATGGGGGCCAGACACGTGGTTACAGTGTATACAGACCACAGAAACCTCCAGTTTCTGACGGCGGCGCGGCATTTGTCTCCTCGTCAAATGAGGTGGATGATCTTTTTCTCCGGTTTCAATTTCCACATCACATACCGACCCGGTACGGAGAACAGGAAAGCGGACGCGCTTTCGAGGCAATCGAATGGCAGGGATCCGCAGCCGGTTGCCGAGCATTCCATCATCCCTCCAGGAGTTGTGATAGGGGTGATTCAACCACAGACGTTCCTCAGGGGGGTCCAGAAGGGGACCCATACCTTCATGTGGCGGAGGTGGCTTCGCAGTCACAAGGAGTGGCAGATGACGGACGGGATTCCGGTGAAAGGACGATGTATGTTGTTACCCACGCCTAGGCTTCGAAAACAGGCCTTCACCTGGTGCCACGTGTCTCCCTGTGCCGGCCATCTGGGTGTCGAAAAGACGGTAGCGAGCCTAGGACGGCAGTTCTGGTGGCCTGCCATGAGAACAGACGTCCGGAATTGGTGTTCATCATGTACCGTTTGCGCATCCATGAAATCGGACCACAGAAGATCGCAAGGACTCCTCCAACCCCTTCCTACACCGACCAAACCCTGGGAAAACATATCCTTAGACTTCATTGTCGGGCTACCAAAGGATCAAGGAAAGACGGCCATACTGGTGGTGGTGGACTATCTCACGAAGATGGGGCACTTCCTCGCTTGCAAACAGGTACCTTCGGCAGGAGAGCTGGCATCGTTGTTATTGAAGAATGTAGTGAGACTACATGGCCTACCCAACGTGATCGTGTCGGACAGGGGGTCTCAGTTCACGTCGCACTTCTGGAAAACTTGGTGTTCGGCGTTACACGTCAAGTCTGCCATGTCCACGAGTTATCACCCGCAGACGGACGGCCAGACGGAGCGCCTGAACCAGTCGCTCAAACAATATCTACGTTGTTTTGTAGAGCAAGGGAAGGATGAGTGGGTGGACCTACTTTGGATCGCGGAAATCGCGTACAACAACGCCACACATTGTTCCACCAAGGCTTCCCCTTTTTATAGTAACTACGGCCATCATCCCCGGTTCTTGCCGTTTCTGCACCCGGTCAGGGAAGACAGATTGCCGACAACAGCCAAGAGGGTGGCCCGCATCAAGGAGGCCTTGATGAGTTCTCGAGTTGCCCTGGAGGGGGCTAAGGCCACATATAAAGCCTTTTCTGATAGGAGGAGAAGGCCTGGACCGGTCTACAAACCTGGAGATTACGTCTGGGTCTCTACACGGCACATGAGATTCAAGAAAAGTAGCGTGTTCCATCCCCGCTTCATGGGCCCATATAGGATCCTTCGATGCATCAGCCCGGTGAATGTGAAAGTGTGCCTGCCCCAGTCCCTGCGGATCCATCCCGTGTTCCACGTTTCCCTCTTGAAACCCGCGAACGCGGTGAGGCCTCGTACGCCGGTGTCGGTGACTGTGGATTCGGAGGTGGAGTACGAGGTGGCTGGTATCTTGGATTCCAAGTGGCGCAGGGGCAAACTATGGTATCTGGTGGCATGGAAGGGGTACGGACCCGAGGAGCAGTCATGGGAACCTGCGGCGGGGGTTCACGCTCCTCGTCTGGTATCGTCGTTCCATCGTCGATATCCTTCCTGTGCTGGTCCTGATGGGGGGCGCTGATGGGAGGGGGATGTACTGTCAGGAATCCCCTCCCGCACATGGATTCCCTCCCACGATGCCACTTCCGTGAACCTGGTGCGCTTGGAGGAGAGCGGACTACAACTCCCAGAATTCCCTCCGGCAACAATTGCCTTTTGCCACTCAAGAGTTCTGGTTACATAACACCAAGGGAAACGCCTAGTTTTCATGTTATGCAACTCAAGAGTTCTGGTTGCATAACACCAAGGGGAACGCCTAGCTTTCATGTTATGCAACTCAAGAGTTCTGGTTACATAACACCAAGGGTAACGCCTAGTTTTCCTGTTATGCAACTCAAAAGTCATGGTTATACAACGCCGAGAGTACTACTTAAGGAGAAGATCACTGGGACTCGGCGTCGGATATTCTGATCTTTGCCGGAGTACCTGGTTGAGGTACACGGACCCGTTGGTGAGTTGAGCGGCGGAAGGAACATTCTAAGGAGCGGAGGAGAGGTGCTGGCGTGTGCTTCCTGCCCGTGTCCTGTCCCGTTCTGAGAGCCGTATTCAACGTCATTGAGCACAAGTCCCGTTGGTAGAGCCGAAGCTCCCAACGGCCTGACAATTTGGAGAAAACGAGGTTGGTGCGAGCCGAAGCTCCCAACCCTCGTTCCTTGGGTAAACACACGCTTAGAGCTAAGACGCTATCCAGGAGGTGTTTCCGCGTCTTAGCCATCGACACTCGTAGGAGAACTGGGATAGGTAGAGCGGCTGCTCCCATCCATTCTCTGTGCCACCTTGGGTATCATCACTTAAACCCGGATACAAGAGACGCACACTAGGAGGTGTTCCCAGCGTCTTTGTGTTGTGGCAGCACTCTGGGGGATACTGGTAGAGCGGCTGTTCCCAGGTGGTAGAGAGCCCGGCCGGGTGACTCCCACGTGCCCCCCGTAGATTCCACAACCTTGGAACTACCCTTCACAGCGGTCGAGTGGCATTGTCGGCCACTGCTTAGCACTGTGCCCTCCGTTGGAGCATACCGGGTCCGGTGTGCATGCGGAGGACGGTTAGACGAGCTGTGAATGGGTATCGTACTTTAACTGGTGATTCCAGTACCGGTATTCTTTGTTGTCTGTAGTTGTGTATCTGTTTATTAAATCATCCTTAAACCTCCATTTCTCTGGTCCGTCGTCTGTTTGTCCCAACCCCGAGAAAGCCAGGACGTTACATGAATACTCACACTGGCCAGTGCCTGTGTGTCTATGTACAACTATCTGATGATGGTTGTTTGTCACTAATATGTGTGGTCAGCCTCACGAGGTGATGTCGAGTACATTTAGGTGTTCTTGATGCACATTTTAGTAAACCCAGATTAAGAGGTGTAAGTACTTGCTCTGTCTCAATCACATTGTCTCAGGTAGGGGGGGGTTTGTGCGGGCAAGGCCTACATGTCCAAAACTTATGTCTCCTTGCCAGGTCTGACCTGTGTGTGATAATTGTCTGGACAGACACTCAACATGCAGTGACCCGGTCATGTTGTGCAGGGTTTAATGTTTGTGCTTTGCAGCATGTGTCAAAAGTTAAAAGACATGGTTCCTGCTCATCCATTTTTGGCAACGGTGTGTGGTCCAGATGCTACGTAGTTTGGTCTGTGTGTGCTGACATCTGTGTGGACAATCTTGGTTCCCATGAGGGTGTCTCCTCAGTGCAGGTGCTCCTTGTTCCGACACAATTGCAGGGCCATTAGCTAATGCATTGTCCTGTGTTTGGACATGTGTGCCACTCCACATGACAGGTAGTGGGTCAGATGTGTTGCCAAATGTGTCATTATGGTACAGATGGCCATGTGACAGGTGACATTATTCAAGTTGTTAGTCAAGAAGTCTTGTACGTTGGCACGCACTACACTTGTCAACATGTCTCAATAGTTGATATGCATGACTTTGATGTTTTGTGGTGAATGACAATAATGTGCCTGCATGACAGATGCCTCTCAAGGAAGTGCACAAGACACCACCTTTACACTTTTCTGGGACACGCTGGCACATTTAAAACAAAGGCACAGTTAGGAAAAAATTTGTTTAGAGATTATACATATACATGTTCCCACAGTGTGGTTGCATTTGGGTAAGTCCTTGGTTGTTGCTGATACCAACTTACGAGTGTCAAGTCATCCAGACCACCGTGGTGCCATGTATATGTACTTACTGATTCCCCATTTCTTCTTTACAGTGGCTTATTTGATTTAGGCTGCCAGCTCATACAATGACTTGGTAAATGTAGTTTTGTGTGCACCTCCTTGTGTGACTTCTGTTATAGAGGCACATGTGTGTTCTGATCAAAAAGTGGCATATTCACACATTCCAAACACGTCGATTGTGTAAAGTGTTGTGATTCCCAAGGGTTCACAATGTATTTCTTTTGGCTTTCCAAATTACTCACAGGTCTCTGAGAGTGGGGACACCTTCAGCATTGGCGTCTGTTATTTGCCCTTGGGTGCACCAATACTGTTTCTTTCACAGTGAACAAGAGGTGGCATGCATTCATAGTCTGGCTGTGCTCAACAATTCCCAGACACCATACCCTCTGTCTAATTGGATATCGAGTTATTTGCTGTTGTGTCCTAATTTTCATTGTTTCCAAGTGGCATGATGGGTCAACCAACTGGGGAGTGCAGGGCTTACATATGTGCGGAGTATTCTAGATGTTTCTCATGATGCATTTCCTGATATGCACTGTGACCTATTTTGTTTGGACTCATGTGTCATATGTATACAGGTGTCTGACTATTTTCTGTCTCTTCACCTTGCCCACAGCATCATCGGGGCACACCAAGGGAGACACCTGCACGGACGTGGAGGAGGGATCCAGCACCGGTGCCACCAGTGCTGGCGAGTCTGACGCAGCAAGTGGCATGGAGGGCGAGGGGAGTCAGGCGGAGGACCTGTCTAGTACCAACACTGACTACGACGCTGACGGGTCCGAGGCTGAACTCCCAGAGGGGGCGGAGGCTGCTCCAACAGCTGGCAGCAGCACTACATCTGTCACCGCCCCCTCCATTCCCATCACCGCCCTCCCAGTTGCTCTGGTCCCTTCTTTCCGTTTAGGGCAACAACATGTCTCCTTCGTGCCAGGCACCGCACCCCCTACCCCTGTCTCCCCTGCTGCCCTCACTGCCGAGTCTGTGGACATTCAGCAGCAGTTGCAGGTTGGCCAGACATCGCTGCTGAGTGTCCTCCATGGCCACACCAGACTGCTGACACAGATGGTGTCGTACATGGAGGGCATGTCATCAGCGATGTCTGACCAACGGATGTTGCTGAGGTCCATGGACTCGTCACTGATGGCAGCAATGAGTCTCCTGCAGTGCCTCGTCCCCCCTACCCCTGCACCATCCACACTTCCCACTCCCATGCCTGTCCCAAGCACACCCAGACATTCCCAGGCACGCACCCCACCAGACACAGGCAGCACACCAACACGGAAGGGCAAGCGCACACCTCCTGTCACGCACACTCAGGGGGAAGAAGGCACACCCACTGGGTCTGGGGCACACAGCCAGACACGCAGTCACAGTCGGAGTCCGCATTCCTCACTCCCCAGTCCCTCCAATGTCACTCCCCTCGGCTCCCCTGCCCCACAATCTGAGAAGGAGACCTACTTGGCTGTGCTGGGCCTCAGCCCCACTGGTTCACCAGCCCGCAAATGGGCAAGGCACTCCACGGGTAGGGGAGTTGAGTCCCCCCCCTGTCCACCACCTTCCCCAGTAGCGCTGCAACCCATCCCTCCGACCCCCCCCTCCATGGGGCCTGTGGTTTCTTCGGGTACAGGGGAGACGCTGGACGAGCTTGCGGAAGTGTGCAGTGCCCTGCTAACCACCACCTTTGGCGCTGCCCCACCCCCTGTGGTGGAGTTGTCCGTCCCTGCACCCACAACACCTACCCTTCCCCCTCCTGTCCCTGCGGTGCCTGGTCCTTCCCCACATGATGCCCCCCCCCAGTCGATGAACATGAAGTGTCTAATGTGCAGGCAAGCTAGGGGAGACGCGTGGCCATGTGTCCCCCCCAGGACTTCGCATCTGGACTGGCCTATGGCCTTTGTAAATAGTGTCCTTTTATACGTTTTAATCTAATGCTGAATAAAGCATTTTGTTTTTCCTTTGAACACTATTACTTTTCTGGTATTGATGTTGGTGCTGATGCTCCATGAGTTGGGGTGGTGATAATGTGTTAGGTGTCTGGGAAATGTAGTCTGCTGCTCGTGGGGTGGACCCTGGTATCTGCATGCCATCACAAGGTCTCTGCAAAGATTCTTTGGTCGTGTATGCTCTTTGTGTTTGGAGACATTGTCCCAAGAAGTGTTCCTTCCTCTGTGGCACCTGACATCTCCCCTGCAGGGAGTTGCACAATTGTTGTGCTGACCTGTGTCTACATTTCCTTGGTGGGTGACGGATCCCTTCAACTATGGCCATGCCTGCTGAGCATTGTCTCTGTCTGCATCGTCTGTGCCATCCTTGGTAGTCACTGTACTTGTGTATAGAGTATGTTGCCATGCCTTCATGTAGAAATTGTCCCTTTTACGCACTATGCATGTGTGTACTCCCAGCCTAGCACACATGTGTTACTTGTTCTGCAGGGTATTTAGGCACCTGACTCACAAATGTGGGCATTGTATCTGTGGGTACTCCACCCTTTTCCTTCCACGGGAGGCAACAACTTGTTGGCTGCCCCAGCACCTGTACATTCCTATCAGTCCTGGAATGTGCGTGACAGTGTGTGTTCCCTTAAGCTCTCTTAGTTTAGTAGGCTTTAACATGACTATACAGTCTTGTGGCATGATCTCAGTGTGTTGGTGGATATGCATGTGTCATTTGTCATCACACACATGTGGTGTGTCATGCAGTGGGGGAAGGGCATCCATCCTCATGGGAGTGGGACACTGCTGTCAGTGATGTGTTGTTATGGCACTCTCAACATAGTCGCACATTGGGGATGCGTTCATACACCCATGGAGTTGTGGTCATCTGAGGATGATGTACACACCCCATGTCTCTGTCCACTGCTGGGAGTGATAGGCACCCACCCCTCACATATCTCTGTCCACTGCTGGGAGTGATAGGCACCCACCCCCATGTCTCTGTCCACTGCTGGTATTCCTCTACACCCACCCCCATGTCTCTGTCCACTGCTGGTATTCCTCTGCACCCACCCCCATGTCTCTGTCCACTGCTGGGAGTCCTCTGCACCCACCCCCATGTCTCTGTCCACTGCTGGGAGTGATAGGCACCCGCCCCTCACATGTTTCTGTCCACTGCTGGGAGTTATAGGCACCCACCCCCATGTCTCTGTCCACTGCTGGGAGTCCTCTGCACCCACCCCCATGTCTCTGTCCGCTGCTGGGAGTGATAGGCACCCACCGCTCACATGTCTCTGTCCACTGCTGGGAGTGATAGGCACCCACCCCTCACATGTCTCTGTCCACTGCTGGGAGTGAAAGGCACCCACCCCCATGTCTCTGTCCACTGCTGGGAGTCCTCTGCACCCACCCCCATGTCTCTGTCCACTGCTGGGAGTGATGGGCACCCACCCCTCACATGTCTCTGTCCACTGCTGGGAGTGATAGGCACCCACCCCTCACATGTTTATGTCCGCTGCTGGGAGTGATAGGCACCCACCACTCACATGTGTCTGTCCACTGATGTGAATCCTAGGCAGACACCCACCCACCCGCCTGCACCCTTGGTGCAGTACACTGCTCTCCTGGGCATACACACCCCCAATATACTGGTTAGATGCTGCACCAGACCCTATGACAACATTTGTGGCGTGTGTATGCCTTGTATCACTAATGTACTGGTGCCCTAGGGGTACGCGTGATGCGGTCCATACCCACGCTCTCAGAGCGTGGGTACGGTCCGTACCCCTACATCACCATAACTGTGGTGGTACGGACCGTACACATGCTCTGGGGGCGTGGGTACGGGCCGTACCACCATTGTTGTGGTGACGTAGGGGTATGGCCCGTACCCACGCTCTGTGGGCATGGGTACGGGCCGTACCACCATTGTTGTGGTGACATAGGGGTACGGCCCGTACCCACGCTCTGAGGGCGTGGGTACGGGCCGTACCACCATTGTTGGGGTGACGTAGGGGTACGTCCCGTACCCAGGCTCTGAGGGCGTGGGTACGGGCCGTACCACCATTGTTGTGGTGATGTAGGGGTACGGCCCATACCCACGCTCTGAGGGCGTGGGTACGGGCCGTACCACCATTGTTGGGGTGAGGTAGGGGTATGCGTGGTACGACCCGTACCCACGACCTCAGAGCGTGGGTACGGGCCGTACCCCTACGTCACCACAACAACAATGGTGGTACGCCACGTGTACCCCTACATCACCCCAACAATGGTGGTACGGCCCGTACCCACACCCTCAGAGCGTGGGTACAGGACGTACCACCATTGTTATGGTGATGTAGGGGTACGCGTGGTACGGCCCGTACCCACGCTCTGAGGGCGTGGGTACGGGCCGTACCACCATTGTTGTGGTGACGGGACGCGTCCACGTCAACTTCCGTTGTGGCGGGATGCAGGGATTGGTGGACACGCCCCCCGAAGTGACCAGACCCTGGAGGTACTGTATGTACATGATATATGTGGTATAATTTAGGTAGGGGTTCAGTTTCATGCCCCTCACCCCCCCCTTTGACAATGGGTGTTGTTCTGACCTTCTGCGGCGTCTGCGTCGGTTTCTGTGCACCAGGCCGTAGGCTAGGAGGGCCGAGATTACACGTAGGATGGGGTCCATAGCTGTCCGTCGCATACAGGTGCTCCTTCTTCGCGTCGTCCTCAATTTCCCGGGAGTTTATGGCTGCCGTAAAAAATGAGCCGTGCGGAGTGACGTAGGCACGAATCGTACTTGCTGGTCCGTAAAACGCTGCCTGACTCCGTCCGGACGTCACGTACGCGATGTCCCGGATCGGAATTGTGGGTATTTTTTAGCCGCAAGTAGTTTTGTACGAATCGTACGGAAATGGTATTTCTGTACGAATCGTACTTGCTGGTTTGTAAGGAGGATTTCCCGGGTACGAGTCGTACGAAGAATACGCTCCGTACGACCATTCGTACCCGGGTTTTACAGGATCGGATTCGGCACCAAAATCTTTAAAAAACAAACCGTTCAAATGAACTAAAAAAATAAACAACTTAAAATTCTTTAAATGTAGTAAAAAGTATTTTACACATTAAAAACATTAATAATTCAAAATGTTATAATTGTAATTAAACAAAAACATAATAATTTAAATGATAATATAAAATAAATTATAAAATATAAAATGTAATACACATACTATTCCCACTACAATTTATACAAAACTATGCAAACTATTATAGTACATATCTCTAACAAACTTCACGCAACGCAAAAATAATAAAACTGGGTAAAATGTACAAATCTTCCACCAATAAATGCAACAGTAGTAAAAGTATTGTATTGCAGATAGGTAATATTTACTATACCCATTCCAGCCAGTGCAATGGTAGGGAAACTGTTGGAACGCAGAAGGATAGATGTACTATTCCCACTCGAATCAGTCCAACAGTAGGGAAAGTGTTGGATTGCGAAGGGGTAACATTTACTATTCTCACTCCAATGAGTGCATCATCAGGAAAACTGTTGGATTGCGGAGAGATAAAAAATTACTATTCCCACTCCAGTCAGTACAACAGTCAGGAAAGTGTAGGATGGCGGAGGGGTAAAATGTACTATTCCCATTCCAGTCAAAACAACAATAGGGAAAGTGTTGGATAGTGGAAGGGTAGAATTTACTATTCCCACGCCAGTCAGTATAACAGTAAGGAAAGTGTTGGATTGCGGAGGGGTAAAATTAACTATTCCCACTCCAGTCAGTACAACAGTAGGGAAAGTGTTGGATTGCGGTGGGGTAAAATTCACTAATCCCACTCCAGTCAATGCAACAGGAGGTAAGTGTTGGATTGTGGAGGAGCAAAATATACTATTCCCACTTCAATAATTGCAACAGTAGGAAAAGTGATGGCGAGCAGAGGGGTAACATTTACTATTCCCACTCCAATAAGTCACAGTAGGGATAGTGTTGGATGGTGGAGGGGTTAATTCTACTATTCCCACTCCAGTCAATGCAACAGTGGGGAAAGCGTTGGGTAGCAGAGAGGAAACATTTACTATTCCCACACCAATAACTGCAACAGTAGGGAAAGTGTTGGTTTTGCGGAGGGGTAACATTTACTATCCCAACTCCAGTCAATACAACTGTAGGGAAAGTGTTGAATTGCGTAGGAGTAAAATGTACTATTGCCACTCCAATAATTGCAACAGTAGGAAAAGTGTTGGACAGCAGAGGGCTAACATCTAATATTCCCACTCCCATAATTGCAACAGTAGGAAAAGTGTTGGATAGCAGAGGGGGTAAAATGTATTATTCCCACTCCAATAAGTGCAACAGTAGGGAAAGTGTTGGATAGAGGAGGGGTCAAGTTTACTATTCCCCTCCAGTCAGTACAACAGTAGGGGAAGTGTTGGATAGCGGAGAGGTAAAATTTACTTTTCCCACTCCAATCAGTACAGCAGTAGGGAAAGTGTTGGATTGCGGATGGGATAAATTTACTATTCCCGCTCCCGTCAGTGCATCATTAAACACAAACAAAATAATTTAAAAAGTAAGCTAAATAAAAAATATATAAATATGTTGAAAAATAAAATACAAATATATTTAATATTAAAAAATATAGAAACATATTACAATGTTAAATACATATCACAAATACCTACAAATATTATTATAAATAAAATACAAAAATATTTTTAATATAAATAAATATGTTTATTTAGAAAATATTTATTACCAAAAATAATGTATTGCATAAATTAAGTTTAATTATTTTCCACCCTATAACCCCAAAAAACTCACAACTTGCACCTATAACATAACTTAAAAAAATATTTCCTCTATAAATATACATATTTATCAACAAACTAATTATCATTAATTAAATATTAATTATTAATTAATTATAATTATTATATTTCCCATAATATTCCCCACAAAACACACAACACACTCCTAAAATTAAACAGAAAATTATTTGCACAATTAACATAATTATTTATCAAATTATTATTAATTAAAACATATTATTAATTACTTAAAATTGATTTACTTCTCACCCATACCGCTACTAAACTCACAACCCACATCTAAAAAACAAATGTCATTGTACAATTAACTAATTAATGATCAATTAAACAAATGAAACAATATATTAATTCATTAACATTAATTAAGTTCCCACCCTTTACCCCTATAAACTCCACAACCTGCACCTAAAATTAAACTTTAAAAAGTGTATCACACAATTAAAATAATTAATTGCCAATTAAATGATTAATAGTATTTGACAACTAATTATTAATTAAAATTAATTTTCTCTCCACCATTTACCCCTATACATCTCACATCCCACACCTAAAATAGATGTAATTAAACAATTAATTAACATAATTAATTATCAATTAATTAATTATGTAAATAAACAAATAATTATTAATTCATTAAAATGTATTTGCTTATCACCCTTTACCCCTATAAACCCCACAACCCACACATAAAATGTACAATAAAAAAATTAATAGCACAATTAACATAATTAAAATAATCATTCATTTATTATAATTAAATTACTTCCCACACTCTACCCCTATAAACCCACAACCCGCAACAGAACTCAATAACAGAAAATGTAGTTAAATTAAATTTAGGATCAACTAAAAATGTAACAAGTATATTAAAAATCATAAACAATAATTATATTTTTTTTTACATCATATACATTTTAAATATTTACTAAAATACATAACAATAATTAAAATACAATACTTTAAACAACTATATTTTTGTAAAGAATATTAATAACTTCTATGTTTGAAAAATTGATATTACTTGCCTTCATACCGATATTCTTGACATTGATATTCTTGCTGATGATATTTCATTTTCACGATATTTTAGACTCGATATTCTGGTATGGTGATATTTTTTACTATATATTTTGTCTGAATACCCTGTGATGTGTATAACTAGTCCAATGTGTGGAATGTATTAGAATTTGTGTAGGCATAGGATTTTGTACTGGGAGTGGATGCTTCCAGTACACATTCTATGCTAGACATCATGTACACATCTCTGCACAATGAAGCAAAGGTTGTGCATTGTGCTAGGGAGCATGATGGTGCGCCAGCTCTGGCAGGCATCTCAGGCCCCCATTACAAGGTCACCGGATTTTATGGTAGCAATTCCACACCTCCAGAGTCGCCAAAACCTGGGGAATCAGTTTTTCTAGTTGTGTGGAACCTCAGGCAGAATCATGAGGTTTCCCTGAGAAATGAGGATTTATTGTGAGAATCAGTCATGACGGCTTCAGTTCACTGTTGTGTGCGGGCCTTATCTTTCTGAGTATCCTAGGAGAGACTCCAAGAGGACTTGACCTTGAAATGTTTACCCTGGAATAACTGTTCTATGGTAATCCTCAGAAACTCTGACGCTGTCACACTTAGGGGCCGATTTCGATTCCGGTCGCAAAACGTACCGACCGACATGGACCCGGACCAAAGACCGACCGACACGGACCAGCGCTGTATGACCCGTGCAGTACGATGCAACGCGTGTGAATTACAACCGACACGTACGGAATACAAGCCGTATGACCGAGCCGTAGGGAAAATAGTGATCCGGCTGGAAAACCGACGCGAGTTTCACCGACTGACACGAACCCGGAATGAACCCGACCGACACGTATCCACGATGTCCGATCCACACAGTACGATGCAATGTGTGTAAAACCAGACAGACTCGCACGGAGCCCAAGCCTCATGACCGACACGCACAGAAAACCGGGCCCACAAGTAATAGAGATCTCGGCGACTGACTCGTACGAAACACAGAAGATAGTCAGCGTGAACAAGGTGGAGAAGCCCGCACAAGCCAACATCAGCGTCTGTCTCGGTCAGAAGAACGTCTCCTTCATGCCTAGAAAACCCAAAGGAAAAAAGACAGAAAAAGGACCAAACAAGCAATGACAAAGCCAATAAATATCTAAAAAGGAACAACTGGGACAAAGACACACCCACAACTGCACCTATATAAAGGACATCAATCACTACCATGATCCTTTGCAAATAGGAGACACAGCCAGCAGCAAACACCATCACACAGCAACCACAGACACACTCACAACTCACCCATCACACAACTCACACACCATCAGCACCTCACCAAAAGCACTCGCACATACAGCTAGCTAAACCAACACTAACCCACCCTCACTTGCACCCTCACACACACATCACTCACCACCACCACCCATCACCATGCCCCCAAAGAAGACTCCACAGTTCACAGATAGTGAGTTAGAAGTGCTGGTAGACGAGATCATCAGAGTAGAGCCACATTTGTTTGGTACATTGGTCCAAAGGACCCCTATGTCACAGAAAACCAAGATGTGGGCGAGGATTGTGGACAAGGTGAATGCACAAGCACCAACAAGGCGCACAAAGGACGATATCCAGAACAGGTGGTATGACGTGCTCAAGAGGGTCAAGAAACTCATCGAGAAAGATCACGCCTTGAGTCAGTGCACCGGCGGTGGCCCTCCTGCCAAACCAGTCTACTTCAGGACCTGGGAGGAGAAGGTGCGGGATATTCTACCACCAGAGAGCGTCCACGGACTAACAGACATACCAGAGCCTGATGAGTACACAAACAACATACTCAATATTGTGTGGCATGGGGACAGTGAAACCATGCACCGCAAGCAAAGCCACAGTAACCAATAGATAATCATCCCAAGATGTGTATGCTAGTCAGACAAACACAATACCTGCCATCTCATAGTGACTTGGAACTGTGTCATGACATGTACCAACCTACAAACAAATATAGCAAGGCAGTGGCACAAAGCCAAATAAACACTGCCAGACAGTTTGCCACCACAAACACACTACCTCACAGTGCAGCTGACTGACAGGAAGGAATAGTGGGTATGCAGGTGAAGTGAGTGTATCCTAAAGCATGATGGGGTTTGTAGTCACAGATAATGCTCCCCCTCCAAATTGGCCCATCAAGACCTCCCTGAACCATGCCCACATCACAGGGAGTAGAAAATTACTGACAAGATGGCTGACACTGGGTCCTGCTGTGGGAAGCACAAGGCCCTGGTAGGGCTTGTGCGCCAATCAGAAGCAGGACATCACTGACTGACATCCTGAAAGACAACTTGCACGCCCTCCAATGGAAGCACGTTTCATGGTGGAATGTCTGGCTGGGTGGGAAGGAGGACTGACAGCTCTGACCATACTTACCAGCATGTGTAGACACACACCCCCCTCAACAAAAACTCCACACAACTCACCGGGTACAATGCATTGACCCACACATCAGTGAAATATCAGCAAAAGATACACCGTACTGGGTGCTGCTGTGTGAAGCACAGGGGCTCTCTTTGGACTTGTAGGCAAACAAACACCAGGATTTCACAGTCAGCCATCTTGCCATTGCTGTCTCACCTCCTCACAGGGAAGCAGAGTCAAGAGGGAGGAAGTATGGTCATGCTGGGAAGGGGGTGTAGCTAAGAGCATGATGGGAGTTGCAGTCACAGACAATCCCCACCCACCCACATGGCCCAGCAAGCTCACACTGAACCATGGTCGCCTCACAGGAGTGGGAAGGGACTGCCAAGATGTCTGACACTGGGCTCTGTTGTGGGGAGCACAAGGCCATGCTGGGAACTGGGCAACAACAAACACCTGGACTTCACAGTCAGCCATCTTGCCATTGCTGTCACACCCCCTCACAGGGAAGCAGAGTGAAGAGGAAGGAAGTATGGTCAGGCTGGGAAGGGGGGTGTAGCCAAGAGCATGATGGGATTTGCAGTCACAGACAATCCCCACCCACCCACATGGCCCAGCAAGCTCACACTGAACCATGGTCGCCTCACAGGAGTGGGAAGGGACTGCCAAGATGTCTGACACTGGGCTCTGTTGTGGGGAGCACAAGGCCATGCTGGGAACTGGGCAACAACAAACACCTGGACTTCACAGTCAGCCATCTTGCCATTGCTGTCACACCCCCTCACAGGGAAGCAGAGTCAAGAGGAAGGAAGTATGGTCAGGCTGGGAAGGGGGGTGTAGCCAAGAGCATGATGGGATTTGCAGTCACAGACAATCCCCACCCACCCACATGGCCCAGCAAGCTCACACTGAACCATGCTCGCCTCACAGGGAGTGGGAAGGGACTGCCAAGATGTCTGACACTGGGCCTGAGAAATGATGTGGCTGACAATCACACATATGCACTGACCAAACAAAACCCGGTCGTACACACAGCCATTGCAACCATATGTTCAAAATCATTGTCTGGGGGTGCAGTGTCCAGGGGTGCCTCCTGGCAGGGCAGGGGAGGTGTGTCTTGCAGATAACAAATGTGTAGAGCCATACATATGGTACATTTCACAAAACACACAGGGACTCACATATACATCATTGACAGGGGACATCTGATAGTGAATGGAATGGACACACCAATATAGCCGACACCATAGCATGGTCTCATTCACACTCGGTGCTGTTGTGAGCTGCATTCCACCCCTACATCGTGCTGAAACATAGGCATCCTTCACACAACACACCACTCACTGACATAGACACTGTAGACACAAGGTCAAACCTGGACAGCATTGGAGGAGACATGCTACTCACAGCAGCCAAACCGCAACACACACACCACCGGCCCTCACTGTCATGAACATTGAAAAGCCAGAGTGCTACCTTGCCCAATCCATGTCACCATGGAGAACACTGACGAGTCAAATCACATATGCACGTACAAAACTCAGCACCAGACTCATTAACGATGGTGACGTCATCACTTGTATGAAATGAGATGGGAACTAGGAACACTGGAAGAATACACTCCTTCCAAAGAGATCACAGGCATACCGGACTGTGACCATGTCGTACTAATACACCAATGTGGCACACAAAGACTAGCAAACTCTGCTACCACACATGCCCCAATAGTACAACATATCCCCAGTGGAATAGCACGTATGTCCTTGTTAAATCTCACATGTGTACAGGGATGACACACCTGTGTCAGCAACGTGATGGCCGTTGAGTACTAATGGTCATGTACAGACAGATCTATCCATGAGCTGGGCATGCACCCACTTCGACATGCACATTAAAATGTTTCTTTATGGCTGGGCAATGTGCAACAACAATATCAGTCTCTGTCCGTGACAAGCCGGAAAAAAGCAGTGTACAGGCAGGCATCCGTTTGCACAGTAGAAAATGTAATGTTTGTGAACCATTGATGCCTGTAGAAACATAACTTACATTGTGTGTCTCTTCCAAACACAGGTGGTGCTGGGGACACAGCACCAAATGAAGAGGATTCCCAGTCCCAGACTCTGGTGGACACTGAGCTCTCTGGTTTGACTCTGGCTCAGTCCTCTTTTGATGACAACAAACAACCTGGCACCTCCGGTGTGAGTCATCATGCAACACCAGCAGCATCAACATCTGCACCCCCTGTACCCATGCCTCCAGCCTCTGGAAACCGACAGGGCACCCCCGCCAACACGGACAGACCAAGGCCACAGAACACCCACAGCACAGGGACACAGGATCCCCCCGAAGCTACAGCCAACACCACCAGCAACACCACCCAAGGGGTCCCAGTGTCACCTGTGCGTGCCGCCGCTGGTCCTGCCCGTGTGGATAGGGGTGCTGGGAGGGGTGGGAGGCAGAGGGCGCACCTTGCAGAGGAGTCTAGACTGCATGATGACCCCCAACTGGCACGCATCATAGATGCGTACCAGGATAGCACCGGAGGATTCGGCAAGGTAGTGGGGATCCTCAAGGACATACAACAGGAGCAGGCTGCCCACCATGCCCGCATGGAGGCAAAGTGGGATGCCCTTACTGTGGTGCATCGGGACATACTCCAATGCCTCCGCCAGATCAGCACAAACATGTCCACGACTCCCTGTGTGGCCACAACATCTGTTGCAACACCATCTGCCAGTGCCACAGGGAGGGAGGCGGACTCTGGCGGAGAGTCCCTGGTACCGCAGAAGCCTGCACCTGAGGATCCCCCCCCCCAAGAAGAAGAGGGGTCATCCGAAGAAGGACATGTGAGAGGCAGATGTCCCAGCACATCCCCCAGGGCCTCTAAACCTGTTCTGGACAATGTTCTTTGTGCGCAACATGTTCACCTTGTCCAATCGCACACAACTCGCCCACATGACATGGAGGGTTCATGTTGGTCCAATGAAGCAGATGACTGTGGACCTTACTCTGGACATTTCATCTACCAACACTTCCAACTCTAATGTGAACTTTGGATTCAAAACCCAATGTACAGCACCCACCATCCTATGCACTTTCCTCACACATGTTCGAAAATAAACTCACCAGTACACCATACTTGCCTCTGTTGTGATTCCAACTTGTCATGTGTCATGGAGATGTTGATCTGCTAAACAACACAGTGCTTGCCAAATACTACAACAGTGTGACCACCGTTAGGTGAGTCATGGTGATCTGACACATGTGAGGAAGACACACCACTCTGGCAACACAACACATACTCACCATGGCCATGTTACTCATCCCATACAATGATGTTGACCTGAAACACATAGGTATGCACAGATACAACACCTATCCACAGTCAGTGGTAACAAGTCCACAGGTGAGGTAAGCAAATGTCACTCAGATGTGGGAAGACAGACAACGCACCTAACAAACCATAGCACAGGTTCTTTACACATCAGCAACATGTTTATTCTAAAATAGTTGCAAGGCAATTGTAGGTTACGGTGGACACACGGTCACAGAGTGTCTGAGAATTGAAGTCCAGGGGTGTGTGGCACATCACTTGATGGCAATTGACTACTCCCACACTGGTGTTGAATTCTGGGTGTTGGGGGTCAGTGTTGACCAAACAACAGGCAAAGTACCCTGGGAAGGACAGACACAAGACTCAGTCAAAAACACAGCAGAACAGGAGAGAAATGCAATACACATGCACAAAACATGTCACAAGAAACCTACACAGAAACAAGTTAGCAGTACTACCCTATTGTGGAATACAGACCACCTGAATGGACACATCACTGCACGCATCCAGTCAAGTGGCACGCAGACCCACTCAAAAAGCAACCCAGCAGCCACAACACATTTCAGGCTAACTCCATACATTGACATAACAACCCTGTAAACTCACATTCAGGTGAAGAAGTTGTTGATGAGCTGTGTGCGGACGTCACCCTCATCTTCACCATCACTGGCATCGTGGCCCAGGCCCGGATCCTCCACAGGTGGCGGAGGTTGGTCATCGTCATCCTAATGAGAGGCATTTTCTTCCGCACTGCCATGTTGTGTAGCATGCAGCAGACAAGGATAATTTTGCACACCTTTACAGGCTCATATGGGAGGGCCCCTCCGGTCTTGTCCAGGCAGCGAAACCGGCTTTTCAGGAGGCCAAATGTCCGCTCAATCACCCTCCTGCTCCGACCATGTGCCTCATTGTAGACCATCTCGGCTGGTGTCACAGGGTTCCGGAGGGGTGTCAGCAACCACAGCATGTTGGGGTTTCCGGAGTCACCTACACACAAAAAATTGAACAATTAGCAGAGTTTTGTAGGAGTGCGGAATACAACATTGCCAAACACACACAATGGTAAACAGTCAGTACACACCGACAAGCCAGGCACGCTGATCTGGCATCTGTGAAATCAGCGTTGCAATGCGACTACTCCTCATTATGTAGGCATCGTGCGCAGAACCGGGGAACCGTGCACACACATGTGAGATACACATGTTTGCAAGACATACCACCAGAGCATTGATTGAGTGGGAATGTTTCCTGTTCCGGTATGCCTGCTCATGTGCCTGTGGTGGTATCAGGGCCACATGTGTACCATCAATAGATCCGATGACGTTCGGCATCCTCCCCAGTGTATAAAACGCATCCTTTATTTCAGGGAGTTCAGCTGGGCTAGGGAACTTGATGTACAGGTCAAGGAAATGCAACATCCCCTCCAAGACATCGCGTAGCACACAACTAAACATAGTTTGCGACATCCCACCTGCTGTAGCCACAGTGTACTGGAAGGTACCAGTAGCAAAGAAGTAAGGGTGGGCGTAGTACTCAGCTCCGCCCACGGAGTGTGCGCAGTGCTGCCTGCTTCGTGGGGCACGAAGTAGGAGTAGCAGGCAGCACTACACACATGCCACGGCAGAGCAGAGTTGCCCGCCACCCACCTCCCGCCCGCCCTCATTTTAAAATAAATTAATGTATTTAAAAGTAAGAAAATATCTTACCTAAGGTGCGGTGTCCCGGGGCTCCCAGTTCCTCCTTCAGCGGCAACTTCTTCACAAATGCGCATGCACGGGCGCCCGCGCATGCGCATTTGTAAAGAAGTAGTTGCAGCTGAAGGAGGAACTGGGAGCCCCGGGCCGCCGCACCTTAGGTAAGATATTTTCTTACTTTTAAATACTTTAATTTATTTTAAAATGAGGGCGGGCGGGAGGCAGGCGGTGCGTAGTGGGGCTACGCGGAGTGTGCGAGTGTGCGTAGATTTGGGCACACTACGCGATGCTCCGCGTAGCCCCACTACGCCCACTACGCCCAGGGTTACAAAGAAGTGCAGGGCTGCCATCACCTTCAGCTCTGGGGTCAGTGCTGTAGGGTATGTTCGGCCAGGTAGCAGATGTGGCGCCAACTGCTCCGCCAACTCCTCAATCAGTGGCCTGGTGAAGCGGTACCGTCGGATGCAGTCGTGTTTCTGCATGGTTTCAAGGTCTGGGAACGGTCGATGGACAGCTGGTGCCCTGCAGAACAGAGATGCCCAAAGGAAGATTGTCGGTTCATACACCCATGTGGCCATGACCAGGCTCAATATCACATGATATATCATGACATTACACAATGTACTGAGGTGTGTGCTGTTGGGCATGGACACATATGTCACCCACATGCCCATCACCTCACATCTCAATTCCACATGTCCACATAAGTCACATGTAGTGCAATGGCCAATCACTGGGCTGTGTCACCCTACCTATGTACTGCTGTGACATTACAAACACACACCACAGTAACAAGTGAGGCCTGATGTCTCTCAGGCATCACAGATCTTTGCCATGCAGATACCCAGGGTCCATGTATTGCAACATGGACACTGGCATGACATGGCGTATCACATACACGCCACAAGGCAAGCGTGAGTCCCACAGGTAGTGGCCACTGTTGTCTCTGCAGGCCCTATATGTACGTCTCTTACACACACACCATCATGGTTGCTGCACATACCACATGGATGTGGAGACTGTCTCCCATTGGGCACATTTGATCATCCACATCTGAGACACAACATGCACACAGACTGTGGGTGCACTTCAGAATTGTGGCTACAGGTCTCACTGTGACATACATGCCATCACCCCCAGGACTCAGGGTGTACGTGACATGTCCTAAACATATCCAACCTGCAACTGTGTCCATGACTCATGCCCATCACTGTACAGTTGCACATCACAGTGGTAATATGCACAACACACAAAGGATTATGCCCCCATGAACATGTGCACAGCCTGGGAGTGGCTGAACAAAAGTGGCACACAACAAACCAAATTTTGCCCCCGCCAACACAAAGGGCATGCAGCCTTACATGCCATGGGAAACTGTGTGGCCAATGCTGTAGTGTGGTAGGAGTGCACGTGTGTCCCTGGCAAGTAATTGTGTGTTGAAGCCGTATATACAAATACTCACACCAATGAGCTCCAACGCGGGTGACAATGCGTATGAATGGCATGGTCATGACCGAGCCGTGCGTACACTTTGCCATTGACTGCAATGAGGTCCGATGCGGGTGACAATGTGTACACATTGTACTGTTCATGACCGAGCAGTGCGTATGCTTTGCCATTGACTGCAATGAGGTCCGACGCGGGTGACAATTCGTACGCATTGCACGGTACTTGACTGAGCCGTGCGTACGCTTTGCCATTGACTGCAATGAGCTCCGACGCGGGTGACAATTTGTACGCATTGCACGGTTCATGACCAAGCCGTGCGTACGCTTTGCCATTGACTGCAATGAGTTCCGACGCAGGTGACAATGCATACGCATTGCACGGTTCATGACCGAGCTGTGCGTATGCTTTGCCATTGACTGCAATGAGGTCTGACGCGGGTGACAATGCGTACGCATTGCACGGTTCATGACCGAGCCGTGCGTACGCTTTGCCATTGACTACAATGAGCTCCAACGCGGGTGACTATCATGCATGCGCATCGGGCAGGCATGTTCCGAGACAGGTGTACGCCTTGGCCATTGAATTGTATGGAGACGGGTGCATGTGTATTTTCAAAATACGCATTGTACAGTCAGTTGACCGAGCCGGGCCCACCCATTGGCTCGTAACTGTCATGGAGACGGATGCGGATTCAAAACTTGTACGAGTTGTGCACTGGAAATTCAGTTGGATGCCTACAACAATGTTGCAATTCTTAGGGTTTTTTGAAGGTGAAGATTTGAACGATGCGGAAGACGTGTACGAGTCGTACATTTCCTTGGATTCACCAGATTCATAGAATGCAACTGTGTTGGACCTATCACTGGGGACACATGGCACAGAGCCTGCCTCTGCAGCACAGATATAAGGCTAGATGGACCCCAGGGAGTTCACTTGCCTGCACTACATGCTACTGGACCACATTCCTGCTACCACTGCTGCTGTCTATGCATCCTCTGGCTCCTGCTATGGCACGTACTCTGGAGAGGGCCTCAGCCTTCACTGAGGAGGAGAACCAGGCCCTGCTGGATGGGCTCCTTCCACAGTACAGCAAGCTGTATGGGAAACCAGGGGAGCATTAGCCTTCCTAATGATGCATGTTGTCTGACTAGCAGTACTAGCAGTGTGTACACCAGTGGCAAGCATTCTCACTGAGTAACTTCATCCCCCAAAGTGTGTAGGTGCATGTAATAAACAGGTGTTCTGCAGCTAAAGTGCATTTGTGCAAGCTGAAACTTCCCAGGCATTGTTAACATGTCAGACATGCAGGTTATTGGTCCTTTTCCATGGGTGCACTACCTGTGTCACTCATTTCCATTTGTGATGATGACATGTATATCCAAATGTGTGCAGCACAAATATGGGGCATGTGTGCTTATGGACTTTTAAATTTGTCATCCTCACAGGTTGATGCCCACCAGAAGCAGGAGATATGGCTGACCATCGCACGGGCAGTTCGTTCGGTGGGGGTCTACAAGCTCCGGATCCGCAACTGCCAGAAGAGGTGACAGGACCTTCAGGGCTGGACCCGGAGGATCGCAAGAGTCCAGCGGAAGCTGTCACCTCCTCGCAGGAGGGGCGGACACTGGACCCTGAACCCCACATGCTCCGGATACTGGCGGTGGTCTTCCCGGACCTGGATAGGCAGCTGAAGGCCAGACAGCAGCATGGAGGGGGTAAGTCTATGCCTAATCTGTGTACTATGTCTGACATGCTAATTGCAGTTTTTTGGCCTGGTCACACTTCCACATTACGTAGGTCTTGTAGTCCAATACTCAGGTCCCTCAATTGTGTGATGCACCCTCCTCGTCTGTTCCAAAGGTGTGGCCCGTACAGTCTGTTGCTTGTGTCACTAGGGCACTGTGTCCCTGCAGTCAGCTATGCTTCAGCTTCCGGACAGCATCTGTTCCAGTGACTCTGTTGTGTGTTTCATGGGTGGGTCAATTGTTTACTCAATGCCTGAGATCTGACATGTGATCTGTGAGTGCCCTTGATATGTGTTCCATTTGCTGGTCTGACTCGCCACATGTGGCTGGGGTATTTCAAACAAACTCATGCAGCAGGGGACTCCAATTGGTGGGCCTCAGGAGTATGTATATAAAGTATGTCACACTTGCTTAGCCACCTGACTACTATCCAGGGCCAAGCACTGTTTCACGTAGACCTGGGCAGTCATGCCTACTCAAGGGCATTTAGAAACACTCTGTAATCCCACTCCTGTGTCTCAACTTACAGGTTGTGCTTAGTGACATGTGCCTTCAGGTGTCTGCCTCTGTGTCATTATGGTGTGGCTTCCTGTTACGTACAACTGGGGTGTTCATGAGTTTGAGGGTCAGCAGGACATCTGAGATGTGACTGTGAGAGACAAGACCTGTGTGACATATAGGTGTGTGGTCATTTGACAGTGCACAATGGTGTATGCAACTGTGCACTTCAGGCAGCTGAGTTACATGCACAGCAGACTTTGATGTGCTAATGTACAGGGAGTTGTGTTCGCAGTGACTCATATGTCTGATTTGCATGATGTGGGGTCTTCTGGGTCCTAGATATGTTGTTTGCAGGGGATGGGCAAGTGCACTTGTCAGCTGCAGAGTTTGCTTTACCCCTGAGCTATGATTGTGACACAGTGCATACTGTTGTTGTCTTGATGCCCTGCCCCTGTGAGAGGAGACAGTGTTGACTGACTTTCCAGGCATGCCTGTGCCATGGCATTTAACTTGCTATGAGTGATACTGCATTGTGTTCAAGTGTGCTCCATGCAGCCCAGTGTGGCATTGACTATCAGGACATGAGAACATCATAGTGTGTGTTGCTGGCATGCATCACAAGTATGTGAAATGAGTCTCTGCCCATCCCTTCATCCGGACACCTGTACTGAGTCAGTGGCAAGAGATGTGCTGTGTGCATAGCGACATACTCCTACGTGTTCACTTGCATGTCTAAAAAATGTGTGGGTGGTGCATGTCGGCACATTGGGGTATTAGCATCCAACATGCAACAGCCATATGGGTGCAAGTCCAGGAGGGATATGTGTGCCATGGTTAATGGTGAGACTGACAATTAGCTTATTCTGAACAGTGTTGGCACTTTGAGCAGTGTTCAGCTGATGATGCCAGGCCTTGCCCTGTGATGTGATGTACTCACTGTGGTGTGTGCAGTCAGTGCAGGTGACTGATGTTGTTCTCTTTCATCCTATTTCTATCCAGATACATCCACTGCCACAGGAGGGGACAGCTCCACGGATCAGGAGGAGCCACAGAGCCTGACTGGAACAGAAGGAGAGGACTCGGGGGGACCCAGTGGCACGGAGGGCGAGTGGAGCCACACTGAGGAGTCCTCAGCACCATCCACCCCAGCTGAGGGCCACAGCAGCTCAGAGGATGACTCCCTTGTGGAGGAGGGTGTCAGCAGCCACCAAACACAAGCTAGTGAGGCTGTCCCTGCCAGCGCCCCCACCACCACCATCACCACCCTCCCATCGGCTCCCTTCCCAGAGGTCCGTTGAGGTTCCTGTGTTCGGGAGCATGGCTCCTTTGTGCCAGGCACCGCACCCCCTGCCCCTGTGTCCCCTGCTGCCCTGGATGAGGAGTCTGTGAACTTACTTAGACAGATCCATGTAGGGCAGACATCAATGCTGAGTGTCCTCCATGCACACACCAGTCTGTTGAAGCAACTGGTGTCGTTCATGGAGGGCACTTCATCGGGCATGTCTGCCCTACAGAGGACCAATCAGTCCGTGGCCTCCTCCCTGATGGCAACAGTGTCCCTCCTCCAACAGTCCCACACCCCTCCTACCCCTGCACCACCCACGATTCCTAGCACCCTACTTGTCCCAAGCACACACACACCTGCACATTCTCACAAACCCACAGACATGGGCAGCACACAAACACCCAAACCAAGGTCTAGACGTGCACACAAGCAAGTGCAGGGGACTGATACCACACTCACAGGGGATGGTTTGCAGACACACACACAGTCATCCACAACCACTCCGCAGTCCTCCGATACCTCTCCCTCCCAGCACCCTTCCCTTGCCTCACCTGCAACCTAATCTCCACAGAATCTCTTCCTCTGTGACCTTGGCCTCTTCCCCACCAACCCAGCAGATCCAGATTACAAGGGGAAGAGGAAGTCCCCATACACAGAGGGGCTTGCCCCTCACACCTGGACACCCTCCCCCAGGCGCAGTCAGACTGAGGCCCCACCTGCAAGTCTCCCCGGAGCCGGAAGAGCAAGACCCGACCCCCGCCCCGCAGCTCCTCGGCAAAGTCTCCGTCCTCCATACCCCAGGCCACCACTCCAGAGGTTCCCCCGCCACACCCTGCCTCGGGTTCCCCTACCCACCGATACACCATCCCCAAAATACTGAGGCCCTCCCCCCCACCACTTGCTCTTCCACCCCCGGTCAGACGGTTAGTGCCACTGATGTGGGGACCGTGTCCCCCCCTCTGTCTTGCCGACCTCACCTGAACCCCATTCTGCTCCTATGGAGTTAGGCACTGCAGTGGAGTCCACGACCACCTCGTCTGACTTGGGCACTGCAGTGGGAACCCAATCCACTCCATCTGACCTACCCACTGAAGTTGTGCCGGCACCCACCCCATCTGACTTGTGCCCCACAGTTGTGACTGCACCCACCACTTCAGTCAGCTCCACTGCAGTTGCCAGTGACTCTCCTGCATCCCCCACCCCTTCACTGCTGCCTTCTTCTGCGCCCTGATCCTGTCCCTGCGGTGCCTGGCCTGCCCCATGTATGCCCCTCCGAGGGGATGTCCCCTGTCCTTAGCAGTGCAGGAAAGCAACGTGTGACAGTTGTCACTCAAGTTCATTCCTTGTCATTTGATAATGGACTGGCCATTGGCCTTTGTTTTGAACGGACGTTTAATTTTTCATCTGCTGAATAACGCTTTTTTCTTTATCCTGGTGAATTTGATTTATCTGTACATCATGTTGATGATGTTTACCATGACCTTGCAGTTCTAATACTGGATTTCAAATGTTGAATACTGAGGTGTTGATGTGAGGTACTCCATGTGGTCCATGAGATATGTATCCTATTCTGGTCGGTATCCATGTCATCCTTTGCAGCTAACTGGATGTGTCATGATCAACAATTTGTGGACACTCTGTAAACATTTCATTTGCATGGTCACATCTGTGGCTTGCACACATGCACATGTGATGTGTTTCCCATTGTCCTATTTTTGTCAATTTCCCTGACTTTGGGCGAATCTCCACTGGACCTACAGGTGTGGGCATTATTGGTGTAGGAGCAACTGGGTCCTCTGTTCAACTTGCTGGACATATGTGTTGAGAATGTGCAGATGACTTAAGGGACACTCCCGTACCCAGGCTGTTGTGACCAGAGCCTTCATTGTGTGGTAACTGATGGCTGACTGACCAAGTGTTCTGCTGACATGACTGAGACGTGCTGTGACTATATTTGGCACAACTGAGCTTCCACAAGAGTTGAGTCCCCTCAAGTAAGTGTGTTGTTCCGTGACATAGCCTGGGCCCATGGTGTGTGTTGTGTGAGCATGTGTGTGTGTGTCCACATCCCTTTTCATACACAGGCAGTGTTCCCTTGATATGTTCCTGTTATTTATGCTTGCTGAGTGGTACTGTGTTCATCCCACAACTTTGCCATGGGCTACCAGATGTGTGGGTGCATGACACACTACTGTTAATTGGTGTTTCATGATTGGGATTTGTCAGTTCTGAGTGGTGGTAATGCTGTCAGACGCAGATGGGACACAGTCAGGGGTCCCCAAGGCACTTCTTTGTTTGCAATATCATGTAGTTGGCCCTAGGTGATACCTTTCAGTGATTGAGACATGTGTATGTGTGTGTGACTGCTCCCACTTGTCCAGTTCAGGGCTGCAATGTTTGCAGGTGTCTGCATGTGTGCCTTGTGGTTCGCCTTGGCTTCTGCAATGTCCTGGGACTGTGGCAGGTATTCTGAAGGTTACGTGAGCTTTTACATCATGGCCATGTACCGCATACTGTGCAGTATGTCTGTCATTCACCAGAGTTGTAAACTGTCGTTGTGTGATGAGTCTGTGCACCTTAGTTCCTCCCAACATTACTGTGTTTGTCATGGGTGCATGTGCAATCCCACCTGTCCATGTGGACTTTACAGATGCACATTTGTACAGTTCAGGGTGTGTGGCGTTGAGGGTGGACTGATGTAAATGTTTGCATGGATGGGCCCCTAGCTCCCGTTTGTCCATGGATGACGGGCCATGCTGAGTGATTTGTGTTTGTGTAGATGCGATGTTTGTGGCACAGGACACATGTCTGGGTTTCACAGTTTGTACGACATCTACCTTTGTCATCACAGTGGAGGTGTCATGCATGCTTGTGTCACCCCAATGTCTGGTCCCTGGGGGTAGTGCTGTGGTGTGTCAGTCAGTTGCTGTATTAGTTTGTGTTCATTCCAGCTTTTGTCACATGTGTCTGTTGTGCTCCCGCTCATCTCACAATGCCTGATTGCCCACTAAGGGGGTCCCAATGATGGTTTACTTTTGTATGGCACTATGTCCACATCAGTGTCACTGTGGTTCAGCCCCCCCTCATGTGTTATGTAGTTGCCTGGGGATACTGAGACACACACACACAAGTTGTGTCAGATGTGCAGTGTGAGGTTGCCTGTTTGTGTTTGTGCACATGCACCAGTGCATTGTTATTGCTGTTGTGGGCCATTGTCTGGATGTTGTTTTTGTGATTTACCCTGCTGTCCCTGTGAGTCATATCACATCATTCTGCACATTCATCCTGGTTGTTAGATGCCATTGCTTGCATGGAATGGGAGTTTGTGACCTGACACCTACAGTCTACACAGGTTGTTTTTGATTTGTGTGTCTATTTTCGAGATCTATTTATGCTTTGTGATGGTCACTTCTGCTTTTGTGTCATTGTACACTGTATGCATTGTCAGCCCCCATGTGTGGTGCTTGTCTGAACATGGCCGAGAGTATGTTATGTTTTCACAGCACTGTTAGCCTCACCACATCTCTGTGGGTATGGGACACAACCACCAGTTTGCCCCAAAAGTGTTTGATGTGCTGGGAACGGGAATCATACATGCTGTTTGGCATTTGCAGCTTTGACCATGATAACACTTACCTTTTGGTCACTGTGATGAGGGGGGTTTTAGACCCCATCACCACAATGCTCAACATTTGCTGCAGTTTGGAACCACACACTTAACTTTTGTTCTACACAGTGAGGGGGTGTTATTTTTACGTTGACACAGTGCTATAGTGATGCTTGCCTTGTGTAGGCCACACTCAGTTTTTGGTCACACATGTGATGGTAGTTACATTGTATGTTCAAAGTCATAATCACTGTTGTGGGCATTTGTCACAGACTACACACTGTTGTCATGATGTAAGGGGTGATGTATTTTGCTGACATACCTAATGTTGGTGTATGATGGATATGTGGCGCATCACCCATCCTATGGGTGGGGGTGGCAGGGGTGATGGGCAACATAAAGCCTATGGGTGGGGTGGCAGGAGTGATGGGCAACAGGTCCACTATGAGTGGGGGTGGCAGGGGTGATGGGCAACATAAAGCCTATGGGTGGGGTGGCAGGAGTGATGGGCAACAGGTCCACTATGAGTGGGGGTGGCAGGGGTGATGGGCAACAGGTCCCCTATGGGTGGGTGTGGCAGTAGTGATGGGCAACAGCTCCCCTATGAGTGGGGGTGGCAGGGGTGATGGGCAACATAAGCCCTATGGGTGGGGGTGGCAGTAGTGATGGGCAACAGCTCCCCTATGAGTGGGGGTGGCAGGAGTGATTAGCAACAGGTCCCCTATGAGTGGGGGTGGCAGGAGTGATGGGCAACAGGTCCACTATGAGTGGGGATGGCATGGGTGATGGGCAACAGGTCCCCTATGAGTGGGGGTGGCAGGGGTGATGGGCAACATACGCCCTATGGGTGGGGGTGGCAGGAGTGATGGGCAACAGGTCCCCTATGAGTGGGAGTGGCAGGAGTGATGGGCAACAGGTCCACTATGAGTGGGGGTGGCAGAGGTGATGGGCAACAGGTCCCCTATGGGTGCGGGTGGCAGGAGTGATGGGCAACAGGTCCATTATGTGTCGGGGTGGCAGGGGTGATGGGCAACAGGTCCCCTATGAGTGGGAGTGGCAGGGCTGATGGGCAACAAAAGCCCTATGGGTGGGGGTGGCAGGAGTGATGGGAAACAGGTCCACTATGAGTGGGGGTGGCAGGAGTGATGGGCAACAGGTCCACTATGAGTGGAGGTGGCAAGGGCGATGGGCAACAGGTCCCCTATAAGTGGGGGTGGCAGGGGTTATGGGCAACAGGTCCCCTATGGGTCGGGGTGGCGGTAGTGATGGGCAACAGATCCCCTATGAGTGGTGGTGGCAGGGGTGATGGGCAACATAAACCCAATGGGTGGGGGTGGCAGGAGTGATGGGCAACAGGTCCCCTAGGAGTGGGGGTGGCAGGAGTGATGGGCAACAGGTCCCCTATTAGTGGGGGTGGCAGGGGTGATGGGCAACAGGTCCCCCATGAGTGGGGGTGGCAGGGGTGATGGGCAACAGGTCCCCTATGGGTGGGGGTGGCAGTAGTGATGGGCAACAGGTCCCCTATGAGTGGGGGTGGTAGGGGTGATGGGCAACATAAGCCCTATAGGTGGGGGTGGCAGTAGTGATGTGCAACAGGTCCCCTATGAGTGGGGGTGGCAGGGGTGATGGGCAACATAAGCCCTATGGGTGGGGGTGGCAGTAGTGATGGTCAACATGAGCACTATGGGTGGGGGTGGTAGTGGTGCTGGCCATACAACACCTATGGTGGCCTGTTGTTAGTGGCCAGGATGTGGATCCCCTGTGTGTGTGTGCCATTTTGCGGGTACATGTCATTTGTTTGTGTGGTAGGTGTCTGACTTACCGTCTGCGCCGTCCGAGTCTGTTCCTGATCCGGTCATAGATGTAGAGTACTGGTATGACCTGCGCAATGGGATTCATGATGTGTTCGTCTCGTACATGCTGCTTGTTGCTCTGTCTCGTACTCGTCGCAAGCTGGTCCGTCTCATTGCCGTGGATTGAGTTGTGGCGCGAGTCATAGCTGATATGCTTCTTTTCCGGATACTGTGACGTGCCGTACGTGGCGACCCGTACGGCGCATAGGAAGTACGCATCGTACTTGTCAGGGCGGAAACTGCTATGGATACTGCTTCCGGGCGACTCGGTTCGGCACTAGGAGTTACGGCTCAGACGGTGAATGGAGCTTGAGTCACAGCCTACGTGTCGGTCGGGTTTTTGGCAGTTATGCACATCGTACTTCATCAACAGGACGTAGAGGCTCCGGGTACGGGTCGGTGGCACGGTAAGGCTACAGACAGCTCTCGGAGAGCTGTCCGACCCGGATCGGAATCGACCCCTTAAATGTTTCTGTCAGTAACTTTCTTGCACAGTCATTCTCCTTGTCTCCTTTGGAGTAACACACACACACATATACAACCCTGTCAGCATTTACAGTTACAGCATAACACAACATGTGTGTTTGTAAAGCATACGTTCACCCCCTGGGGCATCTTTGAATTGAAAAACATGTTTTATCTTTACTCAACTTGGTGGTGCTCGTGTTATCATCCTCGGAAGGATGACGTATGAAGGGATTAGAGACCTTGGCCATGATGTTAAATACAGATTTTGCTAGTGGATGCACATCATTAGGGCAAAATATAATGTCCAAAATATCGTCTGGACAAAATAATGTATCAAGAATATCGAGGATAAGAATATTGTGAAGGTAAGTTTCCAGTGGGATGCAAAGTTTTACTATACTTAACTCCACATAAATGTACCTTGACGATATATATATTTTCAAGGTACATAGATGTGGAGTAAAGAAAGGTAAATCTATACTTATCTATTTGCACTTACCTTCCCACAATTTTGATCCTCGATATTTTTCACATGGTACTCTGTCCACACAATATGTTTGTCCTCAATATTCTGTCAGTGATCCAGATGTACTGAGCCACCAGACCCGCTGACCACTCAGGCACTCACACTGACCTTTCAGACCACTCTGCTCTGACATGGCTTGTGCTCCAGTCATATGCTCATTCTAGTTTACTTGGAATGTTAATCAATTAAACTTCTCACTACATACCATACTTCCAAACTGTTTAAAAATGGATTTTCAGAGTTTTGCTTTCTTGACAATACTGTCATTCCCAAGTTATTCATTGCATAGTATGAATGAATGAAGCATAATTTAATGAAGTACACTTAGCTTCCCAAAAAGGGCGTCCCTGCGCTAAGAATAAGAGCAGGAGAAATGAGTGGACCTCACCAGCTGCTGAGAAGAAAACAGCCATGTTTTTACCTGAATGTTTAAGCAAGGCTTCATCATCAACCTCTCACAGGTACAGGGGAAGTTATTTCAGAGTTCAACTGCTAAATATGAAAAGGCACTACCTCCTCTTCTCTTTTATCTTAAGGTTGGGGGGCTTAAAAAGCCTGGTTTTGCTTGCTCACAAATTGCTAAGAGGGCTGTAATGTTGAAATCTGTCTGTCAGGTATTTAGTGCCCACTTCATGATTGATTATGTGAACCAATGTTAAAAGTTTAAACTGAATACGCTTGTTTACTGACAGCTAATGTAAATGTCTAAGATGGCCCGATATAGGTGACCGCTTTGGAAGCTTCAGGACCAGGCGTGCTGCAGTGTTCTGAACCACCTGAAGTCTATCAATCAATGTCTTAGGGATGCCAAGATAAAGGCTGTTAGCTTAATCAAAACACGAATTAATCAAAGCGTGCACCACAGGTTTCTGTGCTTCCAAGTGTAAAAGGTTTAAAATTGTCCTCACGGTCCACAGTAAAGTGAAACAAGTACCAGTGGTGCTAAGGATCTGCTAGTGAAATGATAACATATCAAACTTTACCCCAGATTCCTCACCACAATTCCTAGGTGGAGAAAAGGATGCTGTCGGCAGCCCCTCTGACCACCATTCAGCCACAGAAAAATTGTTGTTGTTCCCTAAGACCAAAATCTCTGTTCTGTTAGAGTTGCACTTCAAGTAATTTTGTTGCATCTATCTAATGACTTACGATAAGCAGTTTTTAAGTGTGACTTTTGCGGTGTTGGAATATTTGTTCAATGAGAAAATGATCTGAGTATCATCAGCATAGGAAACTACTTTACTCCAAAATGAGTCAATCAGTGTGGCCAAGGGCGCCAGATAAATATTAGAAAGAGTATGGCTCAGGGAAGAACTCTGAGGTACGCCATATTGAAGCTCCTTATTCTGTGACAGGTACTGGGTCTTGAGAACAGCCTGACATCTATTACATAGAAAAGATTGCAGCCACTTCAGTGCCTGGCCACAAACTATTACTTTTGCCAACCTCTGATGCAAAAGGGGAAGATAAATAGTTTTGAACAATGCTTACAGGTCTATCAAATAAGGGCAGCATTCAACCTCTTGTCCAAGGTAACTTTCAGGTATTCTCTTACTTCTAACAAAGTGGATTCAGTGCTCAATTTAGGTCTGAATCCTTACTGTGACGGGTGTAGGAGTCCAGAATTTTCAAAATAACCAAACAGTGATATATTCTGTCTGTAACGCAACAGGTGTGTAGGATTTCAAGAATGATGACTCCAGAGGCAGTTAAAGTAAAGTAGAAGCAGGTTTAATCTTCAGAGATCTCACCCAAGCAAACTCCATGCAGCAACTGCTGTTATCATCTGAACCACAACATAGAACACAGTGACATCATGAATGACACAGTACCATTCTAAAGTTAAGACCCAATGATAATGGAAGGCACATCATATGCCATGTCCATGACATACTACACACCTCCCCTCGTCCCATTTAAAATTACAAATCTAAAGACTTATACTACAACTAAAACACACTAAGCATTTACATATTACAATGAAACAACAAAATATGCATCAACAGTGAATGACACTTATTCATTCACACATAGTCTAGTAAATAAGATGGTTTCTTGCACACTCTGGTTGATATACGACACCTAATATTATCTGATGAATTGGGATTAACAATAACATCCTTATCATGACACCCATCTAGCCCTCCTTTTACCACTACAACCCTATTCAAGTTCCAAATCCTATGATCCTGAGTCTTGATTGCATTTTTAAAAACCTTAACAACCCTCATAGGTTTCATGAACTTGGTGGTAGAATTACCCATCAACCCAGGACGTTTAATCATCACCAAATCACCCACAGCAACGTTAGTTACCTTCACACTTTTCTTTTTATCAAAGTACACCTTCCTTGCATTGCTTTTCCCTTCTTCTCTCATCTGAATCATGTTCTTATCACACTGCTTTTCTTTACCTCTGTCCATTTCATAATCGTTGACCCATGTTGGTTCTACATTTGTATTGGGAATTCTCCCACGAAACAACAAAAAGGGAGTTTTACCCGTAGTTGAATGCGGAGATAATCTATACTCCTCTATTTTTTTTAAAACCTCATCCTTCCAGTTTAATGACATAGATTTTGATAATGCAATAGTCTCCTTGATTACCCTATTAAATCTCTCCACCATTCCATTAGTTTCGGGATGATAGAGAGAGCACAGCTTGTGAGATATACCCTTGGAAGCTAAAAATGTCTCCATATCCTTGGACACAAATTGCACCCCATTGTCTGTCAATATTGAGTTAGGAATGCCCTCTTTGGAGAATAAATCCTTCAAACATTTAATAATGTGATTAGAGTCAACACAAGACAAAAAGAAAACCTCTGGCCAGCGAGAAAACATATCAATCACCACCAACACAAAAGATTGGGATCCATTAGAATGAATGGGACCCAGAATGTCCATGGCAACATCTTGCCACGGATTCAATGGACGTCTCCTTACCACCATGGGCTGAACACGAGTACACTTAGACTTTTCACTCAAAGTACATGGTACACAATCTCGGATAACACGTTCCACCTCCAAGTCCATGCCTGGCCACCAATAAGACATCCTTAAACGCTCCTTTGATTTAGTAATACCAGCATGAGACGAATGTACCAAATCTATAAGTTCTTTCCTAAGACTGGAAGGAGGAATCAATCTAGTTCCCCTAAACAACAGATTATTATCTGTTGATAACTCATTATGTACCGCCCAAAATTTCCTGGAGTCAAGCGACCCCATCTTGTTACTGATCCAACCCTTCCTAACTAAATCCATGACTTCATTCAAAACATTATCCACAGACATTTCCTTACTCCATCTCTCCTCGCTAATGATACCCTGATCAATAACGCACACCAATTCTTCCGAATCTTCCCAATCATCCTCTTCCACCATTGTTCTAGGCGTGAGACGTGATAGTACATCAGCCACATTGTTTTCCACGCCCGGTATGTACTTTAAGTCAAAACTAAACTCCTGCAATCCTATCACCCACCTAGTGATCCTGCTGGATATCAAATCTAGCCCCTTTTTGCTAAATATCTCCACAAGCGGCTTGTGATCAGTTCTCACTTCAAAGTTGATGCCCCAAAGAAACTTCTTCAACTTCTTAACCGCCCAGTACACCGCAAGAGCTTCCCGTTCTACCACGGAATACCTTGTCTCAGGATCTTTAAGACTACGTGACAGACACATGACCGTGTACATGCCACCTTCACCCTGTTGTTGAAGAACTGCACCTAAACCCTTCTCGCTTGCATCCGTAATAAGAACAGGTTTGATCCTGGGATTAAAACTTGCAAGAGAAGGAGCAGACTTAAGTTTACTCTTAATGTCTACAAATTCCTGCTCACAGTTTTCCGTCCACAGAAAATCCACACCTTTCTTAAGCAAATACCTCATATTCACTGTGTGACTAGCAAAGTTCTTCACGAATTTCGAGTAATACTCAACTACCCCTAAGAATTTCATCAGTTCACTCTTAGTAGAAGGAGAAGACATCTCTTGAATTGTGTTAATCAGGTTCTCTTTAGGTTTCACACCTTCGCCCGTTATGTTATGACCTAAATAATCGATGGAGTTAGTCCTAAACTTGCACTTTTCTGCTTTCACTGTTAAGTTGTGATCCGCTAACCTTTTCAAAGCAGACCTCAGACGTATATCATGTTGACCAGAATCCTCCCCAAAAACTAAGATATCGTCTTGATACACATAAATGCCAGGTAGACCTTTTAATAAGTTCTCCATAACCCTCTGAAAAACGGAAGAGGCCGATACCAGCCCAAATGGCATTCGTTTAAATCTAAAGGTACCAAACGGCGTTATAAAGGCAGTGTAATCCCTACACGAGTCCTCCAGTTCGATTTGGTGATACGCCGAGGTCAAGTCAATCGTGCTGAACACCTTAGCTCTCCCCAAAAGAGACATTAACTCATTGATGTTAGGTAATGGATATTTGTCAATAATCACACACTTATTGAGTTGTCTCAAGTCTATGCAGAGTCTCAAATCTCCATTAGGTTTACGAGCTGCCACAACCGGAGCCAACCATTCAGTCCCCTCGACTTCCTCAATGATGCCACCCTTCTTTAATTTTTTAATCTCTTCATGCATATCATCCCTCACCGAAAGAGGTACATTTCTCACCTTGCAACATACGGGAATGACATCTCTTTTGAGTAGTATTTTATGTTTGTAACCCTTGAGACACCCTAATTCTTTTCTGAACACATTAGGATACTCTTTTTTAAGGCTATCAACAAAATTGACATCCACATTGACATGTCCCACCCTTCCAATGGAATTTACATCCCCTCTCAATTGGATAGGAGGAACACTATTCGGATCCAGAAAAACACCCAGATCGCCTTGGTGTATCCAGCTTATAATGCTGTCCCCTTTTTTTGACACATAAATTTTACCTGTAATTAATCTCTCTTTGTACTCAATTAAACCTTGAAAGTAGCCATGTAATTTAATGGGCTCGCCACCCTAAGCCAATGGCTTTATATCTGGCTTTAACAGATCAACCTTACTCTTCAAGTTATTCATAAAGAAATCACTAGACACAATCGTGATTTTCGCCCCCGAATCAAATAAGACATTGGTTCTCTTTCCTTCAACCAAAATCTCATCAATCGGAGAATTCCTTTTCTTCTCCCCAGTTACCACTTGTACAACAATTTGGCCACACTCATATTCCCCAGAATTTAACTCCTCAAAATTATCCTCCCACACATGAACTTCCTTTACACTTGGTGTAATCCTGCTGTTACATAAAGCAGTAAAATGACCTTTCTTTTTACACTTTGAACACACAGATGCAAGAGCCGGACACTTAGGATTATTTGCTAAATGTCCTAACTTCCCACATCTAAAGCACTTGCCGTTGACCCACTTCTCACTCGTCTTCCCTTTTGTCGACATACTCTCTTTCTGACTCTTATCTTTCTCTTTTATCTCAGATTTACTTTTACTCCTAACCTCTTGCACTTTACAATCATTAGTAGAGTTCTTCTTCAAAACTTCGACACATTTAATTGAATGTTCAATCCTCTTGGCAACGACTAAAACTTCCTCTAAAGTGGGTTCATCACGCAACCACAATTCCTCTCTTACTTTTTCAATATTGCAACCAAACATAAACTGGTCACGTATACGTTCATCCGTCGTGCCATCAAATTTACAAGACGATGCCAGTTTTCTCAACACCGTTATATAACTCTCTACAGTCTCTTCCTCAGCCTGCATTCTTTTCGCAAAGGTATACCTTTCAAGAATGGTACTTACTTTGGGAAGATAATGTATGTCTAGTTTTTTTATGCATATCTCATAATCATTGAGACCATGTGCTTCTGCGGGTGTTAAATCGGGAAGATGATCAAACACATCCTGTCCTTCTGACCCCAAGCAATGTAGAAGCAATGCAGATCTTCTCTCCGCACTAAGCGAGGGACCACACACCCTAGCGTAACGTTCGAATACTACTTTCCATTTTTTCCATTTTATGATGGGGTCACCAGGTTCTGACAAAAAAAATGGAGCTGCCGTGACGTTCTGCATATTGCACGTAGGTCAACAGACTTTAAAATATAGTGTTGAGATCTCTTAGCTTCTCTGCCGACTACGCCAGTGTAGGATTTCAAGAATGATGACTCCAGAGGCAGTTAAAGTAAAGTAGAAGCAGGTTTAATCTTCAGAGATCTCACCCAAGCAAACTCCATGCAGCAACTGCTGTTATCATCTGAACCACAACATAGAACACAGTGACATCATGAATGACACAGTACCATTCTAAAGTTAAGACCCAATGATAATGGAAGGCACATCATATGCCATGTCCATGACATACTACAAGGTGGTCTTGTAAAGTGCTCTGATACCTTCGGGTCGAGTTTGCGCTATATAAAATTAAAGATTGGCAGCATTTTTTAGCAACTTGGAAAAAGCTGGTAACAAAGAGATGGGTCGATAGTTTACTAGTAAATCTGGATTGGCGAAAGTTTTTTTTTTTAAAACAAAGATTTAATCCTTTCTTGTTCCCAAAGTGATGACACCATCCCTGATCTCGGAGAGTTATTGAACAACGAATTGACCACAGGATTTAAGACATCAATAGCTCTGATCAACATCCTAGAGTCAAGAGTCTGCCAGAGATCCTGACTTACAATTTCTAATTGCCCATTCTGTCTGTAAAAGGCTGAGTTCTTCAAAGTTTGACAACGAGGTATTATTTTGTGACAGTGTAACTAAAGGGAGATCTATAGCCAGATATACATTTTTTACTTTATCCTTAAAAAAACAAATTAACAAACTGTTAAAGAGTTAAAATGAAGGTTTAACATTAATGTTATATGTCGTCGGTTTCAAGAATAGATTTGCCGCTTGAAAAACATTTCTGTGGCTCATTCTTGGATTTGTTGGTCTCGACAGTAAACCAAGGAATTTAGCTTATTTAATATATTTCCTATAAGATTTCAAAGCATTCTTATAAGTAAGTTTCTCTTCTCGCCAATAGTTTCTTCTCCATTTGTGTTATAAATTCTTACATCTTTTGTTTCCACTCTTAACTCGACTGAAAATTAGGGAGCCATATTTATTCTCATGTGTGTAGCCTGATAAATAGAGTTATATATCAATGGGGTAACCCAAAATACTACCCGATCCGGGTAGAACTGCAGTACAGTAAAAAAGAGGTCACAGTAGCCATATTTTCAGAAGAAGCTAATAAAACCATTCACGGCATCACCATCACGTATCTGCAGCAAATGCAAATTTCTTTTTTAGACATCAATACATTGTTGGAGACATCTCAATTGTCTATACATTCGATAAAACGGTGCTCAGAAGGAGAAGAAGAGAAGTGCTCAAGAGGAATGTGCGTTTGTGAGGGTTGCAGAAAAAGAAAGGTAATGTGCCATATGTACATTAAATTTACATGCTGAAACCTGTCCAGCATATAACAGGTAAAGTATTACAAAAAATCATAGCACTGTATTGACGCAGAAAACAAATCTCAGTCATCATAGCTTGTATCCAAAAGGGAACGATAGTCAACGTTTCGACCCCTTCATCTGGCTTAATATCTATAATCAAATCATGTCATGGGCATGCTTGACCATAGATCAAGCGTTAACAAGACGCCCCCGAAACCTACATTTATTCACTTTAAGACCACCCCAATGACTGAGTACCTAAGAGCACCCAAACTTTTCTTTGTGATCAAGAACAGCTTGTTACACTGACTACTACATAGAGGCGCAAGCATAAAGTGAACTTTTAACTGTTCCCTACAACTTTCTATCTTCTCAGCAGAATAGGTTTTCCTATGATTATCTGAGCACCCATGGGCATCATGACTGGTGCTGGCCGCGGATTGGACATGGAAGGGCGCAGGTGGGAGTGACTTAGGAGCACTTTCAGTAGGCCAGTGTCATGCCTGCACCCCTGCTTTGCTTTTAAAGGGTGCTGCCAATCGCTTCCCTCTGAAGACTAATACACTGATCAACCAAAATGGCGGCTGTTGATGTCCCTCGAATGTCTCACAGAACGAATATCAACTCATGCTATGAAAACGCAAGGGCAAGAAACAAACCCACCAACAATTCCTCAAATTCAGATTCAATCTAATTCACAGTCAAAAGTAAATTCATCACAGTTTAAAAACAGGGAGTTAAAAAGTCGAAAAAATGTGAAGATCCTCCTGGAATGGCTCTGAGTGATAATAAACAGCTCGATAAAACACATCAAAAACCTTCCTCAGAGTCTTCAGGAAAACAATTGTTGAACTTTCAGGGCAATTTGCAGATCGCAGGCACAGACCCTTATTACAAAAACCTAGAAAGGTCAATGCGCAAATAGACATGTCACGATATACAAAGAGGTAGAGCTAATACAAACAAGCATTGGCATAGCCAATAGGTCTCGCCTTTGGGATCTTTTAAGTATTTAGTGATGCAGCACAATATCCTTGGTGCAACAACATTAACTGTTGCATGGTTAAACACTTGTAATGTCCCAAAGGCGAGACCTAGTGGCTATGCCAATGCTTGTTTTTATGTGTGCTACATGTCACCAGACGTTTCAAACTGCACAGGGAAGGCGACTGCAGAACAATGCTGGGATGTAACAAGTTTCCATAATGGGCAGAATCAATCAGGGGTAGCTGATGTTTCACAGACAGGCAGAGTAAAGCTTGGTACAGGGGTGGGGTGGAGGAGGGGGGTGAGGTGAAGCCAACATAAGGGGGGCAGCAGGGAACAAATTGTGCACGTCTCGTGTGTGTGTCAACCTTTAGGCAGACTAGTTTGTAGAGAAGTCTCAGGGCGGACGTGAGTGAACCATGGTGTGGGGAAAATGGCAGCACAATAGTTTAGGTTTTTTTGGAGGTGAAGTCAAAAGGATAAAAATGGGTCTGGCAAATTTACAGCATTGGGTATCTGCCTGGGTGGATGAGAAGGTTGTTGAAGGAGGAATGCTGCCAGGAAGCGAGACCGAACAGATTCAAACACTGAGCTAGGGTGAATGTGACCCCAAAATAATGCTGGCACTTCCAGACCTTAGGAGGGAACGTTACTTCAATAGGCCCAACATGGTCAGGGGAGTCCAAGGTTGCTCTACTTCAGGTGCGAACAAGACTTAGTCATACAAACTGGGCTACCCTTCTGAGAGGGAGATAGGACGTCTAGTGGAGTGGAAACAATGATGGGATGAAATGCTTCCCACAACAATACCAGCAGTTAAAACCATTGCATACATGCTCTCTCCTTCCAGGGTGCAGGTGGCCCAATGACTGCACTGGTGTGCCAGACACGGGTTTGAGCAGAAAAAGATCTTTGGGAAGTACAACTAGAAGTGGGATTTTTGTTTCACCCACATGTTGCCCTTGAGCACAGCATTTAATTAGGCAAAAATTGTAAGTTTCTGTTGAATAAGTGTACGTATATTGCACTTTTTGCTTTGTCTGAAAGCTTATGCTCAATATAGGAGGACCAGGCAGCTTATGGTAATCAGATCAGCGAATGATGAATGCTGGAGGCATGATCTGTTTATTATACAAAGTCAGGGGGACATGCTAACCGTACACTCTGGGTGATGCTTAACCCCTTCCCCGCTCATGACGGAACCGTTCCGTCATGAGCCACGGTTGCCGTGTGCTCATGACGGAACGGTTCCGTCATGCCACGACCGTTGGCGGCCGCTCCGCCCACGCGGCGCTGTTTCCCCGCCTGTGCGGGGGGACAACGCAACTGGGCAGAGTCATGACGGAACCGTTCCATCATGAGCACAGCTCAACCGTGGCTCATGACGGAGCGGCTCCGTCATGAGCACAGCGCCACCGCGCTGCTCCCCCGCACCTCCCAGCGCCGCGGCGGAATTCCCGCCGCGGCGAAGGGGTTAATAAATAGCATTTTAACTCAAGTTATTTTAGAGATAAATATGTGAATATCAGGAATAGTGTTTCATCCAAGGAGAGTGGAAACCTCACCAGAGACATACAAATGTAGGTATTGGCATCTTTCTATTTTGGTCTACCTCGAAAAGGGAAGGAAACGTACTGCGCAGTGCATTCCCTCAGGCTCCTCTTAAGGAAAGAAAGAACTGGGTCTGCCTTCTGTATCATGCTGCATGGGATTATCGCCTTCATGTCTGTGATATAAGAAACCAGCAGCTCTAGTGTGGAAACGCTTTATTTAAGCAGAACACCCACTAAAGCAGAGCCCCAAAAACAATCAAAAGCATAAACTGGGTGTTCGAACAATCAGCATTTCCCATGAGATTTTAGTTTAAAGACAAGTATAAAGTAGTCAGGGGACAGTGTGTGTTATGGTACAACAAAACTACTGTGCACTTTGTTTACTGTAAAAAAAGGTTGAGCACAGTTCATTTGAAAACATAAATTAAATCAGAATAAAAGGGATAAGCTTAATATTAAGCAGGTCCCTTAACATTAAAACTGAACCTACACACACTTTTGAGAACACCTGTCACTGATGTTTTAAATTAACAGTGTGGCAAAGAACCAGCAGTTGTGTGCCCTGCAAGCTCCACGTAAGGGTAGCAGTAAACCGAACATGGCACAAAGCAGTCTCGAGCAGGCAAAGAGAAAGCTACTCAAAGCATCAATTGTCAACACTCTTCGCATACCTCATCCACATCTTTAGCCTGTTTCTTAGCTTGCTTTTGCGGCTTCTTTTTACCACCTGTTAAAGGGAAAAAAAGACACCAATGTTGATATTTTAACATTCATAAACCCACTACAATGTACAGTTTACACAGCAACTTTGTTTTGTGCCCATATGTGAAAGGCAAGCCACTGACCCAAGATATCCCAGTACCACAGTAACAGTGTATGTAATCAATATATATCCTGGAATTAACATAGGAATTGAATGTCATTGTATCCTTGTCCCACCCCCTGAAAATAATACACACAAGAACACCAATGTGGTATCTGTATGCAAGTGAGTATCTGTATGCAAGTGATTAATCTTTAATTTGCGTTCCACCTTTTAAGCATCGCAACGCTAATTATTGGGCACACTGATAAACAAGCATTAGCCGCGCGGCCGTAAAAGTAACGGCCGTAAAAGTGAAAGTAATCGCGATCAAAGCGAAAGTGATCGCGAGGACGGAACGCGCTGTGTGGTAAGCACGCGAGTGGTGCACGCTCAGCAGTGATTGCCGGCTGCGCGCGTACACTCTCGTGTGAACGCAATCGTTAGGCCAGCGTGGTCTAGTAGCACTTTGGAAGCCCGTATAGAAAATGTCTCTCCGGGCAGCGCATGCGCTAGCTCAGGCGAGACCTAAAAAGTCCTACTGATTTGTAGAAGCTGTTTTCTAAAAATTATAATTAGAAAGTGTATTAGGAGTCCAAAAGGTGTAATCATGAATCGAGATGCAACCACAGGTTAGGCAACTACAACTAACTTGAGGTGATGCGCTCACTGGATTGTTTTGTCACCACTGTGGAAGTTTCTTTCGCTTTGAAGAAATAATGTTTATATTTACCTCATTTCAATATCTGTCAACAGAGGGGCTCTTGCCTTTCATCACACGTGTAGGAACATAGTAATGCCTTTTATTTTAAAAATATTTTAAAAATAACATAGAGGATTCTGACTTTACTGCCATGGGCCACAATCTTTGATGAGGTGTGAAGAAGGATAAAAAAGATAAAGTGGGTCTTGTAGCTCGATCACCCCCATGCAGTACATCTATCTGTAAATCCAAGAAGATAACTTGAAGCTTCTCTAGGATCTCTGAGAAAGGCTTTCAAGTAAGATATAATAGTGACTGGCATCGTTGTTTGTGAATGTCAAAAATAAAAGTAAAGTCTGCAATCCTTAGCAAGGCTACTGTAATCGTAATTGAATTAGTTACGTGTTTCATGTTTAGTCAATTATTTAGCAATTTTCTATAGTGCAGAGTTGCAAATGAACATATTTCAGTGCAGAAAATACTGCATTATAACAGGACAGGTACTTAGAATTAAACTTTATAAACAAAATGAGTGCTGCCATTCAGTGATTTTGGAACACTCTTCAGGGCAGTGGCGTGACACCCCGGAGCCCCCGTGCTGTGAGGGCGGGGGGCGAGCTCCAGGTGCCCCCTCCGGCACGAGTCCCTGGCCTGAGAGCTTCTGACAGGGTACGGGGTGGGGGATGGGGGATTTGGGGGGGGACTCCATATATTTTGCAGGGGAGCTCCCTCAAGTTTAGTCACGCCACTGCTTCAGAGTGGGGATGCTGGTCAATGATGTCTGTTCAATACAATTTACGGATTTCAAAACTTTACTTTTGTTACTGAATGAGCGAGTCAAACAAAAGTCTTACCTTTTCATCAGGTGGGTGTGGTGGAAGGGCCTCTTCCCCCTACGACCATTTTCTAAAGACCTATGGCTTGTTTATAATGTAAGGTAAAATTGGGTATTCTATACTTCTATCTCAAGACAATCCTCCTTGTTCAATGTTGTTTTGTTTATTACTAGCATAAACACTAACCCAATATGATTCAAGGGTTGGGTCTTTTGGAAGATGGCCGTCTGCTGGCCCAGTGCTTTCATACTCCAGATTCTATTTTCACTCCGAGGGGTCGATTCCGATCCAGGTCGGACAGCTCTCCGAGAGATGTTCGTAGCCTTACCTTGCGACCGACTCGTACTCTGAGGCATATCAGGTACGATTCGCGCCAGAACTCAATCCACGGCAACGAGACGGACCAGCTTGCAACGGGTACGAGACAGAGCAACAAGCAGCGTGTACGAGATGAACACATCATGAATCCCATCGCGCAGGTAATACCAGTACTGTACATCTATGACCGGTTCAGGAACCGACGGGGACGGTGCAGACGGTAAGTCAAACACCCACCACACAAACAAACGACACGTACCCGCAAAATGGCACACACACACAGGGGATCCATATCATGTGTCCTGTGCCACAAACGTACATCACACCTACACAAACACAAATCACTCAGCATGGCCCGTCATCCGTGGACAAACGGGAGCTAGGGGGCCATCCATGCAAACATTTACATCAGTCCACCCTCAACAACACACACCCTGAACTGCACCAATCTGCATCTGTGAAGCCCACATGGACAGGTGACATTGCACATGCACCCATGACAAACATAGTAATGTTGGGAGGAACTAAGGTGCACAGACTCATCACAAAAGGACAGTCTACAACCCTGGTGAATGACAGACATACTGCACAGTATGCGGTACATGGCAATGATGTCAAAGCTCACGTAACCTTCCGAATACCTGCCACAGTCCCAGGACAATGCAGAACCCAAGGAGAACCACAAGGCACACATGCTGACACCTGCAAACATTGCAGCCCTGAACCGGACAAGTGGAACCACTCACACACACATACACATGTCTCAATCACTGAAAGGTTCCACCTAAGGACAACTACATGATATTGCGAACAAACAAGTGCCTTGGGGACCCCTGACTGTGTCCCATCTGCGTCTGACCACATCATCACCACTCAGAACTGACAAATCTCAATGATGAAACACCAATTAACAGTAGTGTGTCATGAACCCACACATCTGGTAGCCCATGGCAAAGTTGTGGGATGAACACAGTACCACTCAGCAAGCATCAACAACAGGAACATATCAAGGGAACACTTCCTGTGTATGAAAAGGGATGGGGACACACACACACATGCCCACACAACACACAACATGAGCCTAGGCAATGTCACGGAACAACACACTTACTTGAGGGGACTCAACTCCTGTGGAAGCTCAGCTGTGCCAAACATAGTCCCAGCAGGTCTCAGTCATGTCAGCAGAATACTTGGTCAGTCAGCCATCAGTTACCACACAATGAAGGCTCTGGTCACAACAGCCTGGGTACGGGAGTCTACCTTAAGTCATCTGCACATACTCAATACATATGTCCAGCAAGTTGCACAGAGGACCCATTTTCTCCTACACCAATGATGCCCACACTTAGATGTCCAGTGGAGATGTGCCCATAGTCAGGGAAATAGACAAATTGGACAATGGGAAGCACATCATATATGTATGTGTGCAAGCCACAGATGTGACCATGCAGATTAAATGTTTACGGAGATGCCCACAAATTGTGAATCATGACACAACCATTTAGTTGCAAAGGATGATATGGATAACGAGCAGAATAGGATACATATCTCATGGACCACATGGAGTACCTCACATCAACACCTCAGTATTCAACATTTGAAATCCAGCATTACAACTGCAAGGTTATGCTAAACATCATCAACATAGTGTACAGCTAAATCAACTTCACAAGGATAAAGAAAAATGCTTTATTCAGCAATATAGAAAAGCAAAAGTCCTTTCAAAACAAAGGACAATGGCCAGTACTTATCCAAATGACAAAAAGTTAACTTGAGTGACAACTGTCACACGTTGCTTGCCTGCACTGATGAGGACAGTGGACATCCCCTCGGAGGGGCATACATGGGGGCAGGCCAGGTACTGCAGGGACAGGATCAGGGCGCAGCAGAAGGAGGCAGTGAAGGGGTGGTGGATCCAGGAGAGTCACTGGCAACTGCAGTGGAGCTGACTGAAGTAGTGGGTGCAGTCACAACTGTGGGGCACAAGTCAGATGGGGTGTGTGCCGGCACAACTGCATTGGGCAGGTCAGATGGAGTGGACTGGGTCCCCACTGCAGTGCCCAAGTCGGACGGGGTGGTCGTGTACTCCACTGCAGTGCCTAACTCAATGGGAGCGGAATGGGGTTCAGGTGAGGTCGGAAGGACAGAGGAGGACACGGTCCCCACATCAGTGGCACGAACTGTCTGACGGGGGTGGAAGAGCAAGTGGTAGGGGGGAGGGCCTCAGCATTTTGGGAATGGTGTATCTGTGGGCTGGGGAACCTGGGGCAGGGTGTGGCGGGGGAACCTCTAGAGCGGTGGCCTGGGGGATGGAGGACAGAGACTTCGTCATGGAGCTGCGGGCGGGGGTGGGGTCTTGCTCTTCCGGCTCCGGGGGGACTTGTGGGTGGGGGCCTCAGTCTGACTGCGCCTGGGGGAGGGTGTCCGGTTATGAGGGGCACTCCCCTCTGTGTGTGGGGAGTTCCTCTTCCCCTTGTAAGATGGATCTGCTGGGTCAGTGGGGAAGAGGTTAAGGTCACAGAGGAAGAGCTACTATAGAGATGGGGTTGCAGGTGAGGCAAGGGAGAGGTATCGGAGGACTGCGGAGTGGTTGTGGATGACTGTGTGTGTGTCTGCAAACCATCCCCTGTGAGTGTGGTATCAGTCCCCTGCACTTGATTTTGTGCACGTCTAGCCCTTGGTTTTGTTTGCTGCCCTTGTCTGTGGGTTTGTGAGAATGTGCAGGTGTGTGTGTGTGCTTGGAACAGGTAGGGTGCTAGGAATCATGGGTGGTGCAGAGGTAGGAGGGGTGCAGGACTGTTGGAGGAGGGACACTGCTGCCATCAGGGAGGAGGCCACGGACGGATTGGTCCTCTGTAGGGCAGACATGCCCGATGAAATGCCCTCCATGAACGACACCAGTTGTGTCAACAGACTGGTGTGTGCATGGAGGACACTCAGCATTGATGTCTGCCCTACATGGATCTGTCTAAGCAAGTCCACAGACTCCTCACTCAGGGCAGCAGGGGACACAGGGGTAGGGGGTGCGGTGCCTGGCACAAAGGAGACATGCTCCCGAACACGGGAGCCTCCACGGACCTCTGGGATGGGAGCTGATGGGAGGGTGGTGATGGTGGTGGTGGGGGCGGTGGTGGGGACAGCCTCACTAGCTGGGGTTTGGTGGCTTCTGACACCCGCCTCCACAAGGGAGTCATCCTCTGAGCTGCTGTGGCACTCAGCTGGGGTGGATGGTGCTGAGGACTCCTCGGTGTGGCTCCACTCGCCCTCCGTGCCACTGGGTCCCTCCGACTCCTCGCCTTCTGTCCCAGTCAGTCTATGTAGCTCCTCCTGGTCTGTGAAGCTGTCCCCTCCTGTGGCTGTGGATGTATCTGGATAGAATTAGGAAAGAAGAGAACAACATCAGTCACCTGCACTGACTGCACACCCCCACAGTGAGTGCATCACATCACAGGACAAGCCCTGGCATCATCAGCTGAACACTGCTCAAAGTGCTCACACTGTTTAGAATACGCCAAATGTCAGTCTCACCATCAACCATGGCACTCATATCCCTCCTGGACTTTCACCCATATGTCTGTTGTATGTTGGATGCTAATACCCCAATGTGCCAGGATGCACCACCTACACATTTCTTGGACATGCAAGTGAACATGTAGGAGTATGTCCCTATATACACATCACATCTCTTGTGACAGGTGTCAGGATGAAGGGATGGCCAGAGTCTAATTTCACATGCTTGTGATGCATGCCATATATAATCAAAGGGGAATGGATCACTTGTTGCTGGCACCAGGGTTCAGGTGGTTGTATCTGATATAGGTAAAAACCCTCAATCACGTAAAATGATGTGTGGGCGGTATATCTTGGTTCTCCGCCTTTAAATACGTGATAGCATCATCATTGGGTTTATTCCATGCATCCTCCAACCTGGAGGGAACCACTGAATCTTCCAGTAGTGATCAGGGAAAAGAAAAGAATGATAAAATAAAAAAGTGAGGAGTGCTCAAGTGAAGTGGTTAGTTATACTAAAATATTCCTCATGCTACCTATAAAAATGTTTTTATTCTGATAGGTGCTGGGGAAAAGTTAAAAACATCAAGTTGCAGGCTGGACATATTATGAATCCTCTGCGGTGTTAAACGTAGTGAACGGTCGACATGTTTCAGCTCTTGAGGTGCCCAGAAGGGGGTCGGGGAGCTTTCTTCAGGACCTTGTGTGAATGACGTGATTTGAAAATTTTCCAATATCAAATAGAAGTTCCAATATCAATTCAGAGGGACTTCTTCAGGGGTAGTACCTATATACAAAAGAAAAGGGGCAGGGGGGAAGTGAGCATGGGCGTCCTTGGTGAATTCAAGGAGAACATTTGTCAAAAAGGGGCCAAGGATGCTGCAAAGGTAATGAAAATGGGCAATACAAAAGCAACTATAATTGGCAAATCTTTATATACATTTGGTATACATTTTTGTCTGCAAGTGGGGATTAGAACCATCGCTCTTTCTAAGCGCAATATCTTGGGAAGCAGGCGGTTAGTAGGTGGATGTTAAACACATTGCAACATAAGCGTTTACTCATAAGGTCAGAGTTAGTCCAGAGCCTATTCGGTTAGTAAAAGGGACGGTACAAACTGTTCGTGATTGTGGCAGTAATTCATAGTTAAGTGCTGGTCCGCAACAAGCCCCTTGGTGTGTAGAAATAGAGGGATTTAAGGGCTGTTCTGTTCGTGTTTGTCTATGGTTGCGGCAGTATTATTGGGATGTGCACGCATATTGAGTAATGAATAAAGTTGTGGCTGTGAACGGTGCTGATCGGGAGGTCAAGCGCGCTTTATGAGAAACGTTACGTAGTCCGGTTCGAATTAGGTGAAGACTATGCGCTGAGATTGATTACTGAAGGAAAATACCTGGGGTGTTCCACAGTACGAGCTCCGTACGTAGATGCAGGCAGCGTTAATACTGTGCGGACAAAGAAAAGAGAATTACAAAAGGAGTTACAGAGTAACGTTACGTGTCTTCAAGGTTTCGCTGGTGTTGAGGGCTCCGTACCGCGGTTGTCAGCTACGACTTGTGCTGACTCTGGTTTCCTGTGTAGACGTGGAAGCCAGGGGTGTGTTTAAATAGTGAGATAAATGGAAGTCAAAAGGGGACTGGCGCGGGTCGTATCTGTACCGGCAAAACTTTATTCAGTCGTACAAAAGAAACGGGTCATACTGGAGGCTAATAAGATGTTAAAAAAACGATAATTGTTGTGAAAGGCTACAGTTGTACTCTAGTTATGAATAAATAGTGCAACTGGGAGAGAGTGCTCGGAAGGATGTACTAACACATCTATACACAGTAGAGAAATAGGGGAAGCCACAACGTAACGCTGTTGGATTAATATGTTAAGGTGTGATATATTCCCTGTCTCTGTTTATAATGACATACTTAGCCATGGAATATCGTCATTCAGTCCCATACTGTTAGTTTTAAGGCGGTGGACCCATCTTTGTTCTTTCTGGAAGAGTAGTTTCTCTGCATTGGGTGTTTTGGATACAAGTGTTTCCAGGATTATCCATCTCAGTTCATTGACGGTGTGTGGATGTTCAATATAGTGAGTACTCAATTTGGTAGTTCCTCGTCTGCATTTGACATTGCTTCGGTGCTCGCATATTCTTTGTTTGATCTTGCGGCAAGTCATTCCAATATATCTGAGAGCACACGGGCAGGTGATCATATAGATGACATGTGTCGTGTTGCAGTTGGTATGTTGTCTCATCGTCCAGGTCAATTTTGGTGATAAGATTACAGTTTTGGTAGCTTCTGTCAGAGAGCAGACAGAGCAATTGCCGCATGGGAAGTGGCCTGTAACAGGGGGTAGGGACCACAAAGTACTTTGAGTTAGATTCGGTTTGGCATCAGGTGGACGCGTGTGCACCAGGATATCTTTATAGTTCCTGGTTCGTCTGTTGGCAAACATGGGTTTAGGCCAGGTGAGGCTGCCAGAGGTAAGGATACGCCAATTTTTATTGATGATTTTTTTGACTGAGTTTGTTACAGTACTGTAGGTGGTGACACAAGTCAATTTCTCAGTGGTTGTGGCTTTCGGTGTTATCTCCAGGAGGCTTTCTCCTGGCTGATTTCTAGCTCTCTTCTGGCATTTTTTGATTATTTTTTCAGGGTAGTTTCTTTTACTGAGTTTGGTCGAAAGATCTTGTGCTTGCAATTTGTACTCACTGAGTTCACTGCAGTTCCTTTTAAGGCGAAGGAATTGGCTATAGGGCAAGTTTTTTCGCAGTGGACGCGGGTGAAAACTATTGAAAGAGAGCAAGCTGTTTTTAGCCGTTGGTTTAAAAAACGTCTTTGTCTTGATGATGTCATTTTCAACGTAAATGGTAAGATCTAAGAAGTCCAAATGTTCCTTATCTGCGTCATAGGTGAACCTGAGGCAGGGGTCTAGAGTATTCATCCAGTCGTGAAATTCTTGTAAGTTGGTTTTGGTACCATCCCAGAGCATAATGACATCATCTATATATCTTTTCCAGAATAGGATATTTGGAAGGAAGGGGTTGGTGTCATTTAATATGAAGGTACTCTCGAAATTGCTCACGTAGAGACCTGCCACGCTTGGAGCAAAGGTACTTCCCATGGAAGTACCGTGGCATTGTTGGTAGAGAGTACCTTCATATTCGAAAAAGTTTTCAGTCAAGGCCAGTCTGCAGCATTCTAAGACGAAGTGTCTCGGTGTATGGTATAGCCATTCTTGTTGGAAGAGTAGATCTTCGAGAGTATCCAGGGTGGCTTGTTGTGGTAGGCTCGTATAAAGACTTTCTATATCGAGTCCTACAAGCAGCATCGTTTCACTGGAGAAACTCTTGTCTTTAAGGAAATTGAGGAGATCACGTGTATCTTTGAGATACGTGGGTGTACGTTGGACCATGGGTTTTAGGAATTGGTCCGCAAATTGAGAGAGGGGTTCAAGAATTGAGCCAATCCCAGAGACTATGGGACGTCCAGGTGGAGGTTTTCTTGCTTTGTGTACTTTCGGAAGAGAGTAGAAGTATGGCGTTCGTGGGAGGGTGGTACGCAAAAAAGAAGCTTCGTTCTTTGAGATCCAACTGTTGGTCTCGGCTTCTTCAACCATAAGGTTGATAGTTCGTTGTAATCTGGGTGTGGGATCTTCTGTTATTATTTTGTAGAATTTGTTATCAGATAGTAACTCCAGACATTGTGTGTGGCAGGCTTCTTTGTTGAGAATGACAATGCCTCCGCCTTTATCGGCGGGTTTGATGATGATGTTAGGGTGTGTTTTTAGTTCTTCTAGAGCTTTCTTCTCTTTGTTTGTGGTGTTCATGAACGGTTTTTTTGTTATCTCGCCAAGTTGATTGATTTCCTTCATGACTGCTTGTTCAAACACTTGAATCTCTACTGGAACTTGATGGTGCGCTGGACAGAAAAGAAGACTTGGGTCTAATAATTCAGATTACAGTGGAGAAGACACCACACAACAACGCAATTATAGAGGCTCCAGTAGACGCCAACTAAGACGCAGACCCAACACATGGCGCAACCCAACCTTTGGTGAACACCCACCCCCACTTTTCCACCCCTTTGTTCAAAATTATCAAGGATGGATGAATCCCTACCACACAGTACCACCTCCATTAGGTCCCTATATGGGACCCTTCTCCCAACAACCACCGTCTTTTTTAGGGAGAGGCCGATCCAACCAGAGAGGAAGGAGGAGAGGCGTCACCTGGTTAGATCAAGAAAGACAAATATTAACCAGGAGCATGTCCAACTTGAACAAAGACAAACCGAGCACAAGCTCGACTCATTAATCTTCAACATCTCCGACACTCTACTTACAGAAGAACAAGAATCAGTACTCAACAAAGGCCTAGGCTTCGTACCCACTCCACCACTAGACATCTTCAAACTGCAAAGCGAAGTTTCCCATTTTTGCAGAACACTGAAACTGAAAGCCTTCTTCCAAGACAAAGAAGATAATACGAACAGGGGAGACACTTCTCTGAGACCCAAGTCTTCTTTCTGTCCAGCGCACCATCAAGTTCCAGTAGAGATTCAAGTGTTTGAACAAGCAGTCATGAAGGAAATCAATCAACTTGGCGAGATAACAAAAAAACCGTTCATGAACACCACAAACAAAGAGAAGAAAGCTCTAGAAGAACTAAAAACACACCCTAACATCATCATCAAACCCGCCGATAAAGGCGGAGGCATTGTCATTCTCAACAAAGAAGCCTACCACACACAATGTCTGGAGTTACTATATGATAACAAATTCTACAAAATAATAACAGAAGATCCCACACCCAGATTACAACGAACTATCAACCTTATGGTTGAAGAAGCCGAGACCAACAGTTGGATCTCAAAGAACGAAGCTTCTTTTTTGCGTACCACCCTCCCACGAACGCCATACTTCTACTCTCTTCCGAAAGTACACAAAGCAAGAAAACCTCCACCTGGACGTCCCATAGTCTCTGGGATTGGCTCAATTCTTGAACCCCTCTCTCAATTTGCGGACCAATTCCTAAAACCCATGGTCCAACGTACACCCACGTATCTCAAAGATACACGTGAACTCCTCAATTTCCTAAAAGACAAGAGTTTCTCCAGTGAAACGATGCTGCTTGTAGGACTCGATATAGAAAGTCTTTATACGAGCCTACCACAACAAGCCACCCTGGATACTCTCGAAGATCTACTCTTCCAACAAGAATGGCTATACCATACACCGAGACACTTCGTCTTAGAATGCTGCAGACTGACCTTGACTGAAAACTTTTTCGAATATGAAGGTACTCTCTACCAACAATGCCACGGTACTTCCATGGGAAGTACCTTTGCTCCAAGCGTGGCAGATCTCTACGTGAGCAATTTCGAGAGTACCTTCATATTAAATGACACCAACCCCTTCCTTCCAAAAATCCTATTCTGGAAAAGATATATAGATGATGTCATTATGCTCTGGGAGGGTACCAAAACCAACTTACAAGAATTTCACGACTGGATGAATACTCTAGACCCCTGCCTCAGGTTCACCTATGACGCAGATAAGGAACATTTGGACTTCTTAGATCTTACCATTTACGTTGAAAATGACATCATCAAGACAAAGACGTTTTTTAAACCAACGGCTAAAAACAGCTTGCTCTCTTTCAATAGTTTTCACCCACGTCCACTGCGAAAAAACTTGCCCTATAGCCAATTCCTTCGCCTTAAAAGGAACTGCAGTGAACTCAGTGAGTACAAATTGCAAGCACAAGATCTTTCGACCAAACTCAGTAAAAGAAACTACCCTGAAAAAATAATCAAAAAATGCCAGAAGAGAGCTAGAAATCAGCCAGGAGAAAGCCTCCTGGAGATAACACCGAAAGCCACAACCACTGAGAAATTGACTTGTGTCACCACCTACAGTACTGTAACAAACTCAGTCAAAAAAATCATCAATAAAAATTGGCGTATCCTTACCTCTGGCAGCCTCACCTGGCCTAAACCCATGTTTGCCAACAGACGAACCAGGAACTATAAAGATATCCTGGTGCACACGCGTCCACCTGATGCCAAACCGAATCTAACTCAAAGTACTTTGTGGTCCCTACCCCCTGTTACAGGCCACTTCCCATGCGGCAATTGCTCTGTCTGCTCTCTGACAGAAGCTACCAAAACTGTAATCTTATCACCAAAATTGACCTGGACGATGAGACAACATACCAACTGCAACACGACACATGTCATCTATATGATCACCTGCCCGTGTGCTCTCAGATATATTGGAATGACTTGCCGCAAGATCAAACAAAGAATATGCGAGCACCGAAGCAATGTCAAATGCGGACGAGGAACTACCAAATTGAGTACTCACTATATTGAACATCCACACACCGTCAATGAACTGAGATGGATAATCCTGGAAACACTTGTATCCAAAACACCCAATGCAGAGAAACTACTCTTCCAGAAAGAACAAAGATGGGTCCACCGCCTTAAAACTAACAGTATGGGACTGAATGACGATATTCCATGGCTAAGTATGTCATTATAAACAGAGACAGGGAATATATCACACCTTAACATATTAATCCAACAGCGTTACGTTGTGGCTTCCCCTATTTCTCTACTGTGTATAGATGTGTTAGTACATCCTTCCGAGCACTCTCTCCCAGTTGCACTATTTATTCATAACTAGAGTACAACTGTAGCCTTTCACAACAATTATCGTTTTTTTAACATCTTATTAGCCTCCAGTATGACCCGTTTCTTTTGTACGACTGAATAAAGTTTTGCCGGTACAGATACGACCCGCGCCAGTCCCCTTTTGACTTCCATTTATCTCACTATTTAAACACACCCCTGGCTTCCACGTCTACACAGGAAACCAGAGTCAGCACAAGTCGTAGCTGACAACCGCGGTACGGAGCCCTCAACACCAGCGAAACCTTGAAGACACGTAACGTTACTCTGTAACTCCTTTTGTAATTCTCTTTTCTTTGTCCGCACAGTATTAACGCTGCCTGCATCTACGTACGGAGCTCGTACTGTGGAACACCCCAGGTATTTTCCTTCAGTAATCAATCTCAGCGCATAGTCTTCACCTAATTCGAACCGGACTACGTAACGTTTCTCATAAAGCGCGCTTGACCTCCCGATCAGCACCGTTCACAGCCACAACTTTATTCATTACTCAATATGCGTGCACATCCCAATAATACTGCCGCAACCATAGACAAACACGAACAGAACAGCCCTTAAATCCCTCTATTTCTACACACCAAGGGGCTTGTTGCGGACCAGCACTTAACTATGAATTACTGCCACAATCACGAACAGTTTGTACCGTCCCTTTTACTAATCGAATAGGCTCTGGACTAACTCTGACCTTATGAGTAAACGCTTATGTTGCAATGTGTTTAACATCCACCTACTAACCGCCTGCTTCCCAAGATATTGCGCTTAGAAAGAGCGATGGTTCTAATCCCCACTTGCAGACAAAAATGTATACCAAATGTATATAAGATTTGCCAATTATAGTTGCTTTTGTATTGCCCATTTTCATTACCTTTGCAGCATCCTTGGCCCCTTTTTGACAAATGTTCTCCTTGAATTCACCAAGGACGCCCATGCTCACTTCCCCCCTGCCCCTTTTCTTTTGTATATAGGTACTACCCCTGAAGAAGTCCCTCTGAATTGATATTGGAACTTCTATTTGATATTGGAAAATTTTCAAATCACGTCATTCACACAAGGTCCTGAAGAAAGCTCCCCGACCCCCTTCTGGGCACCTCAAGAGCTGAAACATGTCGACCGTTCACTACGTTTAACACCGCAGAGGATTCATAATATGTCCAGCCTGCAACTTGATGTTTTTAACTTTTCCCCAGCACCTATCAGAATAAAAACAAGTCTTCTTTTCTGTCCAGCGCACCATCAAGTTCCAGTAGAGATTCAAGTGTTTGAACAAGCAGTCATGAAGGAAATCAATCAACTTGGCGAGATAACAAAAAAACCGTTCATGAACACCACAAACAAAGAGAAGAAAGCTCTAGAAGAACTAAAAACACACCCTAACATCATCATCAAACCCGCCGATAAAGGCGGAGGCATTGTCATTCTCAACAAAGAAGCCTACCACACACAATGTCTGGAGTTACTATCTGATAACAAATTCTACAAAATAATAACAGAAGATCCCACACCCAGATTACAACGAACTATCAACCTTATGGTTGAAGAAGCCGAGACCAACAGTTGGATCTCAAAGAACGAAGCTTCTTTTTTGCGTACCACCCTCCCACGAACGCCATACTTCTACTCTCTTCCGGAAGTACACAAAGCAAGAAAACCTCCACCTGGACGTCCCATAGTCTCTGGGATTGGCTCAATTCTTGAACCCCTCTCTCAATTTGCGGACCAATTCCTCTACTGTGTATAGATGTGTTAGTACATCCTTCCGAGCACTCTCTCCCAGTTGCACTAGTTTTTTTAACATCTTATTAGCCTCCAGTATGACCCGTTTCTTTTGTACGACTGAATAAAGTTTTGCCGGTACAGATACGACCCGCGCCAGTCCCCTTTTGACTTCCATTTATCTCACTATTTAAACACACCCCTGGCTTCCACGTCTACACAGGAAACCAGAGTCAGCACAAGTCGTAGCTGACAACCGCGGTACGGAGCCCTCAACACCAGCGAAACCTTGAAGACACGTAACGTTACTCTGTAACTCCTTTTGTAATTCTCTTTTCTTTGTCCGCACAGTATTAACGCTGCCTGCATCTACGTGCGGAGCTCGTACTGTGGAACACCCCAGGTATTTTCCTTCAGTAGTCAATCTCAGCGCATAGTCTTCACCTAATTCGAACCGGACTACGTAACGTTTCTCATAAAGCGCGCTTGACCTCCCGATCAGCACCGTTCACAGCCACAACTTTATTCATTACTCAATATGCGTGCACATCCCAATAATACTGCCGCAACCATAGACAAACACGAACAGAACAGCCCTTAAATCCCTCTATTTCTACACACCAAGGGGCTTGTTGCGGACCAGCACTTAACTATGAATTACTGCCACAATCACGAACAGTTTGTACCGTCCCTTTTACTAACCGAATAGGCTCTGGACTAACTCTGACCTTATGAGTAAACGCTTATGTTGCAATGTGTTTAACATCCACCTACTAACCGCCTGCTTCCCAAGATATTGCGCTTAGAAAGAGCGATGGTTCTAATCCCCACTTGCAGACAAAAATGTATACCAAATGTATATAAAGATTTGCCAATTATAGTTGCTTTTGTATTGCCCATTTTCATTACCTTTGCAGCATCCTTGGCCCCTTTTTGACAAATGTTCTCCTTGAATTCACCAAGGACGCCCATGCTCACTTCCCCCCTGCCCCTTTTCTTTTGTATATAGGTACTACCCCTGAAGAAGTCCCTCTGAATTGATATTGGAACTTCTATTTGATATTGGAAAATTTTCAAATCACGTCATTCACACAAGGTCCTGAAGAAAGCTCCCCGACCCCCTTCTGGGCACCTCAAGAGCTGAAACATGTCGACCGTTCACTACGTTTAACACCGCAGAGGATTCATAATATGTCCAGCCTGCAACTTGATGTTTTTAACTTTTCCCCAGCACCTATCAGAATAAAAACATTTTTATAGGTAGCATGAGGAATATTTTAGTGTAACTAACCACTTCACTTGAGCACTCCTCACTTTTTTATTTTATCATTCTTTTCTTTTCCCTGATCACTACTGGAAGATTCAGTGGTTCCCTCCAGGTTGGAGGATGCATGGAATAAACCCAATGATGATGCTATCACGTATTTAAAGGCGGAGAACCAAGATATACCGCCCACACATCATTTTACGTGATTGGAGTTTTTACCTATATCAGATACAACCACCTGAACCCTGGTGCCAGCAACAAGTGATCCATTCCCCTTTGATTATATATGACTAGCTGGAAGCCGTTTGGATCACAGCCTCTTCTTTTTCCCTACCTTTGATTGTATTTTATTGTGATGCATGGCAGCAACACACACTATGATGTTCTCATGCCCTGATAGGCAATGCCACTGTGCCATGGAGCACATTTGAACACAATGCAGGATCACTCATAGCAAGTTTAAATGCCATGGCACTGGCATGCCTGGAAAAGTCAGTCAGCACTGTCACAGGGGCAGGGCACCCAGACAACAACAGTATGCACTGTGTCACAATCATAGCTCATGGGTAAAGCAAACTCTGCAGCTGACAAGTGCACTTGCCCATCCCCTGCAAACAACATATCCTGGACCCAGAAGACCCCACATCATACAAAACAGACATATGAGTCTCTGCGAACACAACTCCCTGTACATTAGCACATCATAGTTGTTAGGGTCTGCCATCAGCATCATGCACAATCTCACGAAAATGCTGAATAATATGTTTATCTTTGCATGGTGCTTATTTCTGCCTTTAGTTGTTAGTTATATTTTTGGCTTGGCAGCAAATGGGGACTTGAAGATCCGTTCTGAAATCGTACCAGATTCATTGTAATATTCAGTTTAGACTATGCTTTGTTATTATTTCTATTCATGCACATGAGGGAACGTTTATTGTGAAATGATATTGTTTCCTGTGTTAATTCACGTGTTACTGCTTGTGAGCAAATGACAGTTAAAACAGCACGTTACGTTTAGTTAATTCACGTGTTACTGCTTGTGAGCAAATGACAGTTAAAACAGCACGTTACGTTTAGGCAGTTGACACGGGGCTTGGATATTCATGTGCTTTTGCTTGCACGTTCCCTTGTTGCACGCTCCGTCAAACTCAAGACACGTGTACAATGTGTGCGTGCTTGCCAGGAACCCCACCCAGTCTAAAACCTATTTAAACCCTTCGCAAGCGTGAAACGCTGCTTGCGCTCGTCCTATGCTACCCGCTTACCTGGAGTTCAAAGTCATCCCGTCTTCGGCTGGAGCTCCCGTTCCTGGACCGCCTTCCACTTGGCATCTTCCGGCTTCCGGATTCAGAAGTCGGGTTCCGGTCCTCTCTCCTCAGTCTTCCCCCTCGGCAGCAATCAGGAAATCCAGCGTCCAGCAATCCAGCTTCGCTTCTTAAAGGAGCCACGTCCTAAAAGCAAAGAAAAGAAAGACAGTGAGTAGTGTTTTGCGCAAAACGAAGACAAATCAAGTAAGTTCTTATTATTTTGTTACTACAACGAGGGAGAAAGAACAATACTTATCTTTGCAAACTCCTTCCTCAGCCAGAGACGAACTTCTTTAAAACCTGCATGAGGATTCAAAGAGACTTTAAGTAAATAGAAAAAACGAAGACAATTTTTGATAAACATTTTCTCTCGCCTTGGTAATCTGAGTTTAGGAAAACATATATATATTTACATAGAAGTGTTTCAAAGATATCAGAGTTTAAGGTCAAGTTTGCTTGTTTATGTTGCAGAGAAAGATGATATCCTAACATATAGAAAACATCTGCATATTTATCAAAGTGATGTTCTGGCAGCTATAAGACCAGAATTAAGAGGTAAATGAATGTCATTTTAATTGATTAGAGTTTGCACGGATTATGTACAATTTCTAAAGATCATATTTGTTTATTTGTGTTTGCTGTCCAGAGACAAGAAAGTGCCCGAGGTGATTTAGCCTTCACACCAAGCAGAAGAGTGGCGTGTTTCTCTCTCTCTCTTTTGTTATTTTCTCCACTTCCCCCTTCCCTTAGGTGTTTGCATTCAGTAAGCCATAATTTGAATTGGCTTGCTGGACGTAAGCTCTTGGGGGCAGCTGAGAAAAATCTTCACGTCTCTCAAGGTGACACCCCGGACTTCAGGTGAGCGAAGGTTTGACAGAAGCGCAAGCCTTTACTAAACCTAAGGGGTTTTGAGAGACATGGATTTGGAAGACGAGGGAATTGATAGTCGCGCAATGACTCAGGCCTTAGATGAAGACCTAGAAAGGGGGTCACACGGTCACCGATATGATGCAGAAAATGCAGTTAGAGATTAATAAGTTAAAGCAGGAAAATATGGAATTGAGACAAGAAGTAGTTTGTTATAAACCTAGAGAATCCTTATAGAATTTGCCCTTTTCCCCTTCAATACCAAGATCTTTTGACTCAGACAAAAAACCTAAGTCTTCTAGGGGAGGTTTGGATTCAGACTCCAATGCACCTCCAGTACAAGTTACAGTGTCAGTTCCTAATGTGGTTCCATTATCTGCTCCAGAGCGTTTCTTTGGGGATAGTAATAAGTTTAACATATTTCTCAGTCAATGCCAGTTGCATTTTATCTGCAAACCCCAGTTGTTTCCCAATGACGCAACCAAGGTGGCTTTTGTGCTTTCTTATTTAGGAGGTACAGCGGCCAATTGGTCTATACCTTATATTAACAGGAATGACCCAATTCTGCATAACTGGCCTCAGTTCAAAGATACTATGAACAAATTGTTTGCGCGACATGCATACATTCAGGCCAGTGATAATGAACTTTTGAGTTTGAAACAGGGAAAATCAGATTTGTTAACCTATGTCACAGCTTTTAATAGGTTATTAACAGAGACTCAGTGGCCAGAAGAAAAACGCACCTCATTATTCTATAGGGGTTTGCGTGATGAATTAAAGGATGCCTTGGCCCACATAGTAGATCTCCCAGATGATTATTCTGAGTTTGTGGATCTGGTGGTAAAATTAGATCATCGTTTGGGGGAAAGAAAGGGGGATAAATCACGTTATGAACCACGGTTTACAGTGTTGAAACCGGACAAGAAAGAATTTGACTCAAAGTCAGTAGAAGTCGAACCTATGCAAATAGGAACAATAAAAGGGCCTTTGACTGTTGAGGAAAAGGATAGAAGATGAAAATTGAATTTGTGTTTATATTGTGCCCGGTCTGGACATTTTGCAAAAGAATGTCCAAATAAACCGAAGGGTCCCAAAAAGGTTAATGCTCTCTCACAGTGTGCTTCAGAGCAGGAAAACTAGATAACTCGTCAAGGAAGGAGGTCACTTGCTCGAGTAGGAATTCTTTGCAGACCTCCAAAATAACTAACATGGTGCCCAAAATACCACGACATTTTGTCATACAAGTAGTGTTAATAATTAGCACTCATATGCGTCATTCGATTCCAGTTTTATTGGATTGTGGGGCAACTGGTAATTTCATAGATATTAAATTGGCTCAGGATTTACAAATACCCACAGAGTGGAAAACTCACCCAGAATCAGTGTGTGCAGTGGATGGTTCCGCACTCTCCTCAGGTATGATAACCAAAAAGACGAGTCCTCTCGTTATGGTTTGTCAGAATGGTCATACAGAAACAATATCTTTTGATTTAATAGACACACCTACTTTTGGCCTTATTTTAGGGGTACCATGGTTATCTTTACATAACCCTAAAATAAACTGGACGTCTAGAACAGTGACTTTAGATTCCTCTCATTGTAGGGAATCATGTTATCAAGAAGCATCAAATGATTTTATGACTATGTTACATTGTGCAAATACAGCAACATCTGTTCCTAATATTCCATCTGAATATCAGGACTTTAAGGATGTGTTTGATCCTGTCAAAGCCGCCTTTTTACCACCACATCGGTCTTATGACTGTCGCATAGATCTAATACCTGGAGCACCTTTGCCCAGTAGTAGAGTATATGCTCTCACTGAGGAAGAAACCAAATATTTGAGAACATATTTGGATGAGCTTTTAGCATCTGGATTCATTAGGCATTCAACATCACCTGTGTCTTCGCCATTATTTTTTATCCCGAAACCTGATGGCAGTCTTCGCGCCTGCATAGATTATCGCGGATTAAACAAAGCAACCATAAAAAACAAGTATCCGTTGCCTCTAATTCCTGTCTTGTTAGATCAGCTGCGTAATTCAACCATCTATACAAAGTTAGATTTAAGAGGCGCTTATCATCTTGTTAGAGTGAAAGAAAATGACGAATGGAAAACAGCGTTTAAAACTAAATTTGGTCTGTTCGAATATACTGTGATGCCATTTGGCTTGTGTAATGCGCCTGCAGCATTTCAGTATTTTATAAATGAAGTGTTGCATGAGTTTCTTGATGTGTGTGTGATTGTATATATTGACGACATTTTGATTTATTCAAAAGATAAAGAACAACATATCCACCATGTCAGAGCAGTTTTAAACAAATTATCAGAGAATCATTTGTTTGCGAAATTAGAAAAATGTATTTTCAATGTTGATACTGTCGACTTTCTTGGATATTGCTTGTCTCCTGCAGGCATTATGATGGATCCTAAAAAAGTGAGTGCTATTCGAGAATGGCCAGAACCCACGACTCTTAAAGAAGTGTAGAAAGTTTTGGGATTTGCTAATTTTTACCGGCGCTTTATTCCTCAGTTTGCAGAAACGGTTGTGCCTCTCACCAAGCTTTTACATAAGGGTCAGGTATTTTCTTGGTCCAGTCAAGCAGCTCAGGCCTTCGAATCTCTTAAACAAAAATTTACCACTGCTCCTCTATTAAAACATCCAGATTTTCCATTTTTTGTTGAGGCGGATGCCTCGCAGGTGGCTGTTGGAGGAGTATTGTCTCAGAGAGATGCTCAAGATGGGCAGTTGCATCCTGTGGCCTTTTACTCTAAAAAATTACTTCCTGCTGAACAGAATTATACTGTAGCTGAAAGGGAGCTTTTAGCTATAAAATTGGCATTCTCGGAGTGGAGACATCATTTGATGGGGACAAGATTCCCAGTCACTATTTTTAGTGATCATAAAAATTTACAATTTTTTAGTTCAGTAAAAGCATTAACACCACGACAAATGCGATGGTTAAATTTTTTTAGTGCTTTTGATTTTGTAATCACCTACAGACCAGGTACTCAACAAGTACAATCTGATGTCTTATCAAGATATGGGTATACACAGGATTTGAAAAAAGATTTGACAGGACCTCCTATTATCCCTCCACAAAAGATAGTAGCGCCATTGGTTCAACAAGAATTTTTGACACAGTTACGAGCTGAACATTTACAGATAGATGCACAAACGTGGTTAAAAGACTCTCACCACTCAATACAGGATGGTTTGCTCTACCATAAGACTATGTTATTGGTGCCTACTAAAGAATTACAAAATGTGGTCCTGGCGTGGCATCATGATTCTTCTTTGGCAGGTCACCCAGGATACCAAAAGACGTTAGATAATTGTAAAAAACATTTCTGGTGGTCTTCTATGATTTCAGATGTTAAGCAGTATGTAAGTGCTTGTGCTATTTGTGCTAGGAATAAAGCTTTGCATAAAGCTCCTATGGGTTTATTACAACCCTTATCTACTCCACCTCATCCTTGGCACACAATCAGTTTGGATTTTATAACTGGTTTGTCTAAATCTAATGGTTATACAACTATTTTAGTAGTTGTGGATTATTTATCAAAGATGGCACATTTTTTACCATTGAAAAAACTTCCAACTGCAGTAGAGTTAACAGACATATTTCTTAAGGAAATAGTAAAATTACACGGCTTGCCCACTAAAATTATTTCGGACAGAGGGGGTCAGTTTACTTCTAAATTTTGGACACATATGTGTAAAACTTTAAAAATGGAAATTGCTCTTTCCACTGCCTTCCACCCAGAAACAGATGGCCAAACTGAAAGGGTGAATCAAACTTTGTTGCAAACATTAAGATGTTTAATGGCAGATTTCACGTCAGAATGGGATAAAGCTTTACCTGTCGCTGAATTCATTTATAACAACAATGTACATTCAGCAACACAATGTACCCCATTTTATTTTTTAAATGGTTACCATCCAAGGATTCTTCCAATAACTATGAGTCCTTCTTCACCCCCAGGAGTTACAGAAAGACTTACCTCTCTGTTAAAGATCCAAGAAAAAGCAACAAAACATTTAAATAACTACAAGAAAATAATGAAACAACAGGCAGACAAACATAGGAGTGACACTCAGCAATACCAAATAGGTCAGAAAGTATGGCTTTCAACCAGAAATTTAAAATTATTAGGTGTCAGGAAATTATTACCTAAGTACATAGGACCATTTCCCATTACTAAGATATTGACCCCTGTGACTGTGCAACTACACTTACCTCCAGAATTTGCCATTCATCCTACCTTTCATGTCTCCTTGTTGAAACCATACAAACCTAATACTAGATTGGAATCCCACCCCCACCAATTCCTATTGATGGCCATTTGGAGTATGAAGTCCGAAAAATACTGGATGTTAAACGTATACAAGGAAAATTGTATTATTTAATCGCCTGGAAAGGTTATGATGCTTCTGAAAATTCTTGGGAACCAGCATCCTTTGTTCATGCTCCTAGGTTGTTACAACAATTTCATTTAAGATTCCCACATAAACCACGTCCGGTAGGGAGGCCTTTGAGGGGAGCGACTGTTAGGGTCTGCCATCAGCATCATGCACAATCTCACGAAAATGCTGAATAATATGTTTATCTTTGCATGGTGCTTATTTCTGCCTTTAGTTGTTAGTTATATTTTTGGCTTGGCAGCAAATGGGGACTTGAAGATCCGTTCTGAAATCGTACCAGATTCATTGTAATATTCAGTTTAGACTATGCTTTGTTATTATTTCTATTCATGCACATGAGGGAACGTTTATTGTGAAATGATATTGTTTCCTGTGTTAATTCACGTGTTACTGCTTGTGAGCAAATGACAGTTAAAACAGCACGTTACGTTTAGTTAATTCACGTGTTACTGCTTGTGAGCAAATGACAGTTAAAACAGCACGTTACGTTTAGGCAGTTGACACGGGGCTTGGATATTCATGTGCTTTTGCTTGCACGTTCCCTTGCTGCACGCTCCGTCAAACTCAAGACACGTGTACAATGTGTGCGTGCTTGCCAGGAACCCCACCCAGTCTAAAACCTATTTAAACCCTTCGCAAGCGTGAAACGCTGCTTGCGCTCGTCCTATGCTACCCGCTTACCTGGAGTTCAAAGTCATCCCGTCTTCGGCTGGAGCTCCCGTTCCTGGACCGCCTTCCACTTGGCATCTTCCGGCTTCCGGATTCAGAAGTCGGGTTCCGGTCCTCTCTCCTCAGTCTTCCCCCTCGGCAGCAATCAGGAAATCCAGCGTCCAGCAATCCAGCTTCGCTTCTTAAAGGAGCCACGTCCTAAAAGCAAAGAAAAGAAAGACAGTGAGTAGTGTTTTGCGCAAAACGAAGACAAATCAAGTAAGTTCTTATTATTTTGTTACTACAACGAGGGAGAAAGAACAATACTTATCTTTGCAAACTCCTTCCTCAGCCAGAGACGAACTTCTTTAAAACCTGCATGAGGATTCAAAGAGACTTTAAGTAAATAGAAAAAACGAAGACAATTTTTGATAAACATTTTCTCTCGCCTTGGTAATCTGAGTTTAGGAAAACATATATATATTTACATAGAAGTGTTTCAAAGATATCAGAGTTTAAGGTCAAGTTTGCTTGTTTATGTTGCAGAGAAAGATGATATCCTAACATATAGAAAACATCTGCATATTTATCAAAGTGATGTTCTGGCAGCTATAAGACCAGAATTAAGAGGTAAATGAATGTCATTTTAATTGATTAGAGTTTGCACGGATTATGTACAATTTCTAAAGATCATATTTGTTTATTTGTGTTTGCTGTCCAGAGACAAGAAAGTGCCCGAGGTGATTTAGCCTTCACACCAAGCAGAAGAGTGGCGTGTTTCTCTCTCTCTCTTTTGTTATTTTCTCCACTTTCCCCTTCCCTTAGGTGTTTGCATTCAGTAAGCCATAATTTGAATTGGCTTGCTGGACGTAAGCTCTTGGGGGCAGCTGAGAAAAATCTTCACGTCTCTCAAGGTGACACCCCGGACTTCAGGTGAGCGAAGGTTTGACAATAGTCTGCTGTGCATGAAACACAGCTGCATGAAGTGCACAGTTGCATACACCATTGTGCACTGTCAAGTGATCACACACCTATATGTCACACAGGTCTTGTCTCTCATAGTCACATCTCAGATGTCCTGCTGACCCTCAAACTCATGAACACCCCAGTTGTATGGAGAAGGAAGCCACACCACAAAGACACAGAGGCAGACACCTGAAGGCACATGCCACTAAGCACAACCTGTAAGTTGATACACAGGAGTGGGATTACAGAGTGTTTCTAAATGCCCTTGAGTAGGCATGACTGCCCAGGTCTACGTGAAACAGTGTTTAGCCCTGGACAGTAGTCAGGTGGCTAAGCAAGTGTGACACACTTGATATACATACTCCTGAGGCACACAAATTGGAGTCCCCTGCTGCATGTGTTTATTTGAAATACCCCAGCCACATGTGGCGAGTCAGACCAGCAATTGTAACATATATCAAGGGCACACACAGATCACATGTCAGAAATCAGGCATTGTGTAAACAATTGACCCACCCATGAAACATACAACAGAGTCACAGTAACAGATGCTGTCCGGAAGCTGAAGCATAGCTGACTGCAGGGACACAGTGCCCTAGTGACAAAAGTAACAGACTGTAGGGTCCACACCTGTGGATCAGATGAGGAGGGTGCATCACACAATTGAGGGACATGAGAATTGGACTACAAGACCTACGTAATGTGGAAGTGTGACCAGGCCAAAAGAGTGCAATTAGCATGTCAGACATAGTACACAGATTAGGCATGGACTTACCCCCTCCTTGCTGCTGTCTGGCCTTCAGCTGCCCATCCAGGTCCGGGAAGACCACTGCCAGGATCCTGTGCATGTGGGGGGTCAGGATCCGGTGTCCGCCCCTCCTGCGAGGAGGCGACAGCTTCAGCTGGACCCTTGCGATCCTCCGGGTCCAGCCCCGAAAGTCCTGCCCCCTCTTCTGGCAGTTGCGGATCTGGCGCTTGTAGACCCCCACCGATCGAACTGCCTGGGCGAAGGTCTGCCATATATCCTGCTTCTGGCGGGCATCAACCTGTGAGGATGACAAAGTTAAAAGTCCATTAACACACACGCCCCATATTTGTGCTGCACACATTTGGATATACATGTCATCACAAAGGAAAATGAGTTACACAGGTAGTGTACCCACGGAAAAGGAAAAATGCCCTGCATGTCTGACATGTTAACCATGCCTGGGAAGTTGAAGCTTGCACAAATGCACTTTAGCTGAAGAACACATGTTCATTACATGTACCTACACACTTTGGGGGATGAAAGAACTAAGTGCGTATGCTTGCTACTGGTGTGCACACTGCTAGTACTGCTAGTCAGACAACATGCACAATTAGGAAGGCAGTGGACTGCACACTCACCTGCTCCCCTGGTTTCCCATACAGCCTGCTGTACTGTGGAAGGAGCCCGTCCAGCAGGGCCTGGTTCTCCTCCTCAGTGAAGGCTGGGGCCCTCTCCAGAGTACGTGCCATAGCAGTAACCAGAGGATGCAGAGACAGCAGCAGTCGTAGCAGGGATGTGGTCCAGTAGCATGTAGTGCAGGCAAGTGAGCTCCCTGGGGGCCAGCCAGCCTTATATCTGTGCTGCAGTAGCAGACCCTGTGCCATGTGTCCCAAGTGATAGGTCCAACACGGTTGCATTCTATGAATCTGGCCAATCCATGGAAACGTATGACTCGTACACGTCTTCCGCATCGTTGAAATCTTCACCTTCATAAAACCCTAGTAATTGCAACATTGTTGTAGGCATTCAGCTGAATTTCCAGCACACGACTCGTACAAGTTTTGAATCTGCATCCATCTCCATGATCGTCCAGAGCCAATGGGTGTGCCCGGCTCGGTCAACTGACTGTACAACGCATAGTTTGAAAATACACATGCACCTGTCTCCACACGATTCAATGGCCAAGGCGTACGCCGGTCTCTGACCATGCCTGCCTGACGCGTATGCATGATAGTGACCCGCATCGGACCTCATTGCATTCAATGGCTAAGCGTACGCACGGCTCGGTCCTGAACTGGGCAATGCGTACGCATTGTCACCTGCGTCGGACCGCATTGCATTCAATGGCTAAGCGTACGCACGGCTCGGTCCTGAACTGTGCAATGCGTACGCATTGTCACCCGCGTCGGACATCATTGCAGTCAATGGCTAAGCGTACGCACGGCTCGGTCCTGAACTGTGCAATGCGTACGCATTGTTACCCACGTTGGGCCTCATTGGTGTGACTATTTGACTGCTTCAACACACAATTACTTGCCAGGGACTCAGGTGCACACCTACCACACTACAGCATTGGCCACACAGTGTCCCATGGCATGTAAGGCTGCATTCCCTGTGTGTTTGGGGTGGCCAACATTTGGTTTGTTGTGTGGCACTTTTGTGCAGCCACTCCCAGGCTGTGCACGTGTTCATGGGTACAGAATCCTTTGTGTGTTGTGCACATTATCACTGTGATGTGCAACTGTACAGTTATGGGCATGAGTCATGGACACAGTTTCATGTTGGATATGTTTAGGACATGTCACATACACCCTGAGTCCTGGGGGTGATGGCATGTACGTCACAGTGAGACCTTTAGCCACAATTCTGATGTACACCCACAGTCTGTGTGCATGTTGTGTCTCAGATGTGGCTGATCAAATGTGCCCAATGGGTGACAGTCTCCACATCCATGTGGTTTGTGCATCAACATTGCTGTTGTGTGTGTGTCTACGAGACGTACATGTAGGGGCTGCAGAGCCAACAATGGCCACTACCTGTGGGACTCACGCTTGCCTTGTGGCGTGTCCATGATACGCCATGTCATGCCAGTGTCCATGTGGCAATACAGGGACCCTGGGTATCTGCATGGCAAAGATCTGTGATGCCTGGGAGACATCAGGCCTCACTTGTCACTGTGGTGTGTGTTTGTAATGTCACAGCAGTACATAGGTAGGGTGACACAGCCCAATGATTGGCCATTGCACTACATGGGACTTATGTGGACATGTGGACTTGAGATGTGAGGTGATGGGCGTGTAGGTGACATATGTGTCTATGCCCAACAGCACACACCTCAGTACATTGTGTATTGTCATGATGTATCATGTGATATTTTGCTTGGTCATAGCCACATGGGTGGATGAACCGACAATCTTCCTTTGTGCATCTCTGTTCTGCAGGGCACCAGCTGTCCATAGACCGTTCCCAGACCTTGAAACCATGCAGGAACGTGACTGCATCCAACGGTACTGCTTCACCAGGCCACTGATTGAGGAGTTGGCGGAGCAGTTGGCGCCACATCTGCTACCTGGCCGGGCATACCCTACAGCACTGACCCCAGAGGTGAAGGTGATGGCAGCCCTGCACTTCTTTGCTACTGGTACCTTCCAGTACACTGTGGCTACTGCTGGTGGTATGCCGCAAACTATGTTTAGTCGTGTGCTACGCGATGTCTTGGAGGGGATATTGCATTTCCTTGACCTGTACATCAAGTTTCCTAGCCCCGGTCAACTCACATAAATAAAGAATGCCTTTTATACACTGGGGAGGATGCCGAACGTCATCGGATCTATTGATGGTACACATGTGGCCCTGATACCACCACAGGCACATGAGCAGGCATATCGGAACAGGAAACATTTCCACTCCATCAATGCTCTGGTGGTATGTCTTGCAGACATGTGTATCACACATGTGTGTGCACGTTTCCCCGGTTCTGTGCACGATGCCTACATCATGAGGAGTAGTCGCATTGCAACGCTGATGTCACAGATGCCAGACCAGCGTGCCTGGCTTATCGGTGTGTACTGACTGTTTACCATTGTGTGTGTTTGGCAATGTTGTATTCCACCCTCCTTCAAAACTCTGCTAATTGTTCAATTGTTTGTTTGTAGGTGACTCCGGATACCCCAACATGCCATGGTTGCTGACACCCCTCAGGAACCCTGTAACACCAGCCGAGATGCACTACAATGAGGCACATGGTCGGAGCAGGAGGGTGATTGAGCGGACATTTGGTCTCCTGAAAAGCCGCTTCCGCTGCCTGGACTAGAACGGAGGGGCCCTCCCATATGAGCCTGCAAAGGTGTGCAAAATTATCCTTGTATGCTGCATGCTACACAACATGGCAGTGCGGAAGAAGTTGCCTCTCATCCAGGATGACAATGACCAACCTCCGCCACCTGTGGAGGATCCAGGCCTGGGACACGATTCCAGTGATGATGATGATGAGGGTGATGTCCGCACACAGCTCATCAACAACTTCTTCACCTCAATGTGAGTTTACAGGGTTGTTATGTCAATGTATGGAGTTAGCCTGAAATGTGTTGTGGCTCCTCTGTTGCTGTTTGAGTTTATCTGTGTGCCACTTGACTGGATGCGTGCAGTGATGTGTCCATTCAGGTGGTCTGTACTCTAAAATAGTGTAGAACTGCTAACTTGTTTCTGTGTAGGTTTCTTGTGACATGTTTTGTGCATGTGTATTGCATTTGTCTCCTGTTCTGCTGTGCTTTTGACAGTGTCTTGTGTCTGTCCTTCCCAGGGTACTTTGCCTGTTGTTCGGTCAACACTGACCCCCAACACCCAGAATCCAACCCCAGTGTGGGAGTTGTCAATTCCCATCAAGTGATGTGCCACACACCCCTGGACTTCAATTCTCCGACACTTTATGACTGTGTGTCCGCTGTAATGTACAATTACCTTGCAACTATTGTGGAATAAACATGTTGCTGATGTGTAATGAACCTGTGCTATGATTTGTTAGGTGCGTTGTCTAACTTCCCACATCTGACTGACATTTGCTTACCTCACCTGTGGACTTGTTACCACTGACTGTGGATAGGTGTTGCGTCTGTGCATAACAATGTATTTCAGGTCAACATCATTGTGTGTGATGAGTTACATGGACATGGTGAGTATGTGTTGTGGTGCCATAGTGGTGTGTCTCCCTCACATGTGTCACATCAGCATGACTCACATAACGGTGGTCACATAATTGTAGTATTTGGCACGCACTGTGTTGTTTAGCAGATCAACATCTCCATGACATATGACAAGTTGGAATCACAACAGAGGCAAGTATGGTGTACTGGTAAGTTTATTTACAAACAGTGCACAGGATGGTGGGTGCTGTACATTGGGGTTTGAATCCAAAGTTCACAGTAGAGTTGGAAGTGTTGGTAGCGGAAATGTCCAGAGTGAAGTCCACAGTCATCTGCTACATTGTACCAACATGAACCCTCCATGTCATGTAGGCGAGTTGTGTCAGATACGACAAGGTGAACGTGTTGCGCACAAAGAACATTGTCCAGAACAGGTTTAGAGGCCCTGGGGGATGTGCAGGGACATCTGTGTCTCACTTGTCCTTCTTCGGACGACCCCTCTTCTTCTTGGGGGGGGTGGATCCTCAGGTGCAGGGGACTCTCCGCCAGAGTCATCCTCCCTCCCTGTGGCACTGGCAGATGGTGTGGCTACAGATGTTGTGGCCACACAGGGAGTAGTGCACATGTTTGTGCTGATCTGGCGGAGGCATACAAGTATGTCCCGATGCACCGCAGTAAGTGCATCCCACTTTGCCTCCATGCGGGCATGGTGGGCAGCCTGATCCTGTTGCATGTCCTTGAGGATTCCCACTACCTGGCCAAATCCTCTGGTGCTATCCTAGTACGCATCTATGATGCGTGCCAGTTGTGGGTCATCATGCAGTCCATACCCCTCTGCAAGGCGTGCCCTCTGCCTCCCACCCCTCCCAGCACCCCTATCCACACGGGCAGGACCTGCGGCGGCGTGCACAGGTGACACTGGGACCCCTTGGGTGGTGTTGCAGGTGGTGTTGACTGTAACTTCCTGTGTCCGTGTGCTGTTGGAGTTCTGTGGCCTTGGTCTGTCCGTGTTGGCGGGGGTGCCCTGTCTGTTTCCAGATGCTGGAGGCGTGGGTACAGGGGGTTCAGATGTTGGTGCTGCTGCATGATGACTCACACCGGAGGTGCCAGGTTGTTCATCGTCATCCGAAGAGGACAGAGACGGATCCACACCAGAGAGCTGAGGGTCCACCAGAGTCTGGGACAGGGACTCCTGTTCATTTGGTGCTGTGTCCCCAGCCCCACCTGTGTTTGGAAGAGACACACAATGTAAGTTATGTTTCTACAGGCATCAATGGTTCACATACATGACATTTTCTAATGTCCGTCCGGATGCCTGCCTGTACACTGCTTTGTCCAGGGTTGTTACGGACAGAGATTGATATTGTTGTTGCACATTGCCCAGCCAAAATGAAACATTTCAATGTGCATGTCAAAATGTGTGTATGCCCAGCTCATGTATAGATTTGTCTGTACATGAACTTTTTCTACTCAAGGGCCATCACGTTGCTGACACAGGTGTGTCATCCCTGTACACATGTGAGCTTAACAAGGACATACGTGCTATTCCACTGAGGATATTGTGAGACCGGCCTCGTGGCGTGGGCCCTCCCGACCAGCAAGTGACACTACAACCACGCCGAACCTCGTGGGCACGGCCTCCCGGCTTCCGTGGACCAGCATCTCGAGGGCCGACCAGATCCCCAACACACATGCCCGGCCGAGGGAGAACGAAACCCTCCCCCCCCAAACCAGACCGAGAGGCGCCGACCCTGTCACACCTCTGGTTTCTCCCCCGAGGGAGGTTTCGATCGACCACCAGGCCCCCGGTGAGCGGGCGCTTCGCCTGCTGAGTGTCTGGAGTCCCTCCCAGACCCACCTGAACAGATCAAGGGGCCGAGCGACAGGAAACCCCGACACACCACCCCCCAGGCACCAGACCCCTCTCCGCGAGGACTCCGGACTTCAAAGAGGAGGGGGAGTATAACAAGGGGTGCTGAAGGGACGAGAGGCAGAGAAGACCTGGACTGACGAGAGCCTGCGGACTTGGTCGCGGCTCGATCACTCCCCGAACAGAAGAACGCTACCCGAACTCTGAACCCTCTGAGCCCTGCTGACGCTGTCGCGGCTCCCCGAACTCTGAACCATCTGAGCCCTGCTGACGCTGTCGCGGCTCCCCGAACTCTGAACCATCTGAGCCCTGCTGACGCTGTCGCAGCTCCCCGAACTCTGAACCATCTGAGCCCTGCTGACGCTGTCGCGGCTCCCCGAACTCTGAACCACCTGAGCCCTGCTGACGCTGTCGCGGCTCCCCGAACTCTGAACCATCTGAGCCCTGCTGAAGCTGTCGCGGCTCCCCGAACTCTGAACCACCTGAGCCCTGCTGACGCTGTCGCGGCTCCCCGAACTCTGAACCATCTGAGCCCTGCTGACGCCGTCGCGGCTCCCTGAACTAAGACCCTCCGGTGCCTGCTGAGTGACTCGCGGCCCGCTCCTCCAAGAGAATCAGCAGAGATCGCCGAGAGAAGCAACATCCCCTCAGCTCGAGGATTGAGAGCTGGGCGCCGGATACCTCGCAGAGACACTGATTGAAAGACTGTCCCGCTACCCCTTTTCCCTCCATCATAAGATCGCTGCCGCTTGTGGCATTAATCCTGCACCTGACGGCCGGATCATAAAGATCCCTGATAACCACCGATAAAAGCTTATTATCTTGCAACGATTTACTGTGTGGTGTCCCTCTATCCGCAGAAGAGAGAAGCGTAGCGTGTGCGATCCTAGGTGCGAGACCCTTCCAGGAAGGGCCCCCCTGCTCTTGCTCGGCCTAACTCTGCGAAAGGTGGGCCTCAGGGTGGTCAGGAACACATTCCGCAGCCTCCCCGGGGAACGCTTTCCAACATTTGGTGGCAGGCGACGGGATCCGAGCCAACACCTAGAGATCGTGGAGTAGACGGCTTACGCACTACCAAGAAGGATGGAAGGAGAAACTTCCCTAGGTGCCACAGGCACCAACCCGAGCACGGCATTCCAAAAAGACCAGTTAGAATCTTATACACACCGAGAACTGAAACAATTTTGCAAAGACTTTGGAATCGCTACCACCGGACTAAGCACGAAAGAGGACTTCCAGGGGGCATTAAAAACCTGGGTCGAGGCAGAAACTCCCCGGACACAAACAGAAGGAGAACCCCCCAACGAACCACGAAGCAACCCGGGGAGGAACGGCGCCCCCGAGAGGGGCCTATCCCCAGAGGAACTAGCGGACCGAAAAAGAGATCGCAACCACGAACTAGAACTAGCAAAATTAAAAATCGAAGGAGAGCTAAAGCTGGCTGAGAAAAAACTGGCGGTGGAACAGTTACGCCTACAAGGAGAACTAGAGGAAAAGAAACGACAGAGAGAACACGACGAGAAAAAAACTCCAACTAGAGCACGAACGTAGCCTAAAAGAAATCGAGCTCAAGGCTAAGAAGGCGGAGGCCCGACCCTCGGAAACCCAACCCATCTCCTCCACCGTGGAACCAAAGGTCCACATCCCCAAAGATGTGGTGAAAGAATACTATAAGAACGACGATATTCAGCAATGGTTCAAGGCCTACGAAGTCGCCATGACCTCCCACCGAGTCCCGCAGAAGGACTGGGGGGCTGGGCTGTGGGGCCGGTTCCTGAGCGAGGGGAGAGATACCCTGCTGGACCTGCCCTCCACCATGATGAACTCCTACAGTCACATGAAAGAGGCTCTAGTAGCCAGATATGGGCTCACCCCTGAAATGTACCGGCAACGGTTTAGAGACTGCAAAAAGATACCCGGTACCACCTGGGTGGAGTACGTGAACTTCTACAGCCGGGCCTTGGATGGATGGATCAAGGGCAGCAAGGTCTCCACCTTCGAGGAGCTGTTCGACCTAATCGCATGGGAACACTTGTCCGCGAATTGCTTCGTAGAGCTGCGCCAGCACCTCCTGGACAGCAAACTCACAGACCCTCGAAAACTGGCCGTCGAGGCTGACCGATGGGTGAACACCCGGGCCTCCCGGGGCCCCGTTGGGGACTACGGTCGCCACAGTCAGGGACCCCCCCGCCAGAGGGGTGGAGGGAATCAAGGCCGGCAAAGGGAGCTTCTGGGGGGATCCCCGCTCAGCCCTCCCAGAGGACAATCTCCGCCCTTTCCAGCTCCACCTCCGGCCAGCACCGGGCCACCAGGGAGGCCGGGGCCCCGAGTGAGGATCACCTGCTTCCGCTGCCAACAGACCGGACACTATGCCAGCGACCCCCAGTGTCCCTGTACCAGCGGTCCACCACAACACCCCGCCGACTCGACAGATGGCCTCCGTAGCCCTGGGGGAAGAGATAGAAGACTCCGAAGAATGGGAACCAGCCGCCATGGCCTTGGTCTCCCTAGGGGATCGAGAGATGGTCCCCGGAACGTCCCTGCCCGCCAACACGAAGAAGTACCGACAGCAGGTGACGGTCAACGGTCACCGCATCGAGGGCCTCCGGGATACGGGGGCGAGTGTCACGGCGGTTCATTGTCACCTGATCTCCGAGGATCAGATCCTGCCTGGCGCCTTTTGCCCCGTCATCTCCTCAGACAATTCCGAGAGCCTCTGTCGGATGGCCCTAGTCCCCTTCGAATGGGGGGGAGTCACCGGCAAGTTAAAGGTGGCGGTCCGAACCTCCCAGCCCGTGGACTGCCTCCTGGGCAATGACCTTGAGAACTCCCCGTGGGGACAAGTGGAACGAAGAGCCCACCTCGAGATGATGGGCCTCCCCGAGTGGGTATGCGCCACCACGCGCTCAATGACTCTCCGGGCACCTCCCTCCGAGGGGGAAGAGCCTATGCCGCTAGACAGCGCCACCACCCCCGAGATCCAGAATACACCACCAGAGGCCAACGACCCCCTTCTGGACGAGCCGACCGCTCCCGACGAAGGGTCAGTGCCTTCCGACCCCGAAACCCTGACTCACCTCGAGGACCTGCCAGAACTGGCCCAGTGGCCCTGCGAAGGGGGCCCCTCCCGTGAAGAATTCTGCCAATAAAAATCTCCTGCCCATCCCTCATCGGACCCCGACAACAGGCCGAGGCCCAAGCAGCAGGCGACCAGACTGGCACCCACTGGGTATACTGGGAGGACGGCCTCCTGTACAGCGAACAGAAGTCGGCCGAGTTGGGATCGGCCCGGGTACTAGTGGTACCCCTACGCTTCCGAAGTCTCCTCCTGGGCCTGGCCCATGATGTACCCCTGGCCGGACACTTAGGCCAAGATAAGACCTACCAACGGCTCGTCACCCACTTCTATTGGCCCAAGATGCGAGCAAATGTGGAGGCCCACTGCAAATCCTGCCCCACGTGCCAGGCCAGCGGAAAGAGTGGGGGCAAGCGCAAGGCTCCGCTACAGCCCTTCCCCGTTGTCAGTACCCCTTTTGAGCGGGTAGGAATCGACATTGTGGGACCGCTGGACCCCAAGACCGCCCAGGGCCACCGGTTCATCTTCGTCCTAGTGGATCATGCCACCCGTTACCCCGAGGCCATCCCTCTCCGCACCGTGACGGCCCCCGTGGTGGGCCGGGCCTTGATGGGGATCTTCTCCCGCATGGGGTTCCCCCGCGAAGTCGTGAGTGACCGGGGTACGAACTTTATCTCCCGTTATATGAAATCCCTCTGGCAGCAGTGCGGAGTATCGTACAAATTCACCACCCCGTACCACCCCCAAGGAAACGGACTAGTCGAGCGCTTTAACAAAACGCTGAAAGGAATGATCATGGGCCTCGAGGAACACCTACGCCGGAGGTGGGACGTCCTCCTCCCATGTCTCCTGTTCGCCTACCGGGAGGTTCCCCAAAAATCCCTGGGGTTCAGCCCATTCGAACTATTATATGGACACCCCGTCCGAGGACCCCTGAGCCTGGTCAAGGAGGGGTGGGAAACAACCCCCCGGGGGACCCCTCCGGACGTGTTCCGATACATTTTGGCGCTCCGCAACCAGACCCGAAAATTCAGGGAACTCGCAGAAGCAAACCTCGAGGCCAGTCAAGAAGAAATGAAGCACTGGTATGACCAGAATGCTACGCTGGTCGAGTTTCAGCCGGGCCAACAAGTCTGGGTCATGGCCCCGGTGAGACCCTGCGCTCTCCAAGATAAATGGACTGGGCCCTTCAAGGTGGTCGAGCGGAAGAGCCAAGTCACATATCTCATCGATGTGCAGTCCCCGCGGAACCCCCTCCGGGTTCTCCACGTGAACCGCCTCAAGCCCCACTTTGTACGGACCGAATTAAGTCTACTCCTGGCCACCGACGATGGGGCCGAAGAAGACACCGAGCCCCTTCCAGACCCCCTGGGGGCGAAGGAGACCGATGGATCCGTGGAGGGAGTGAGACTGTCGACCGCCCTCACAGCCCAATAGACCGACGACTGCCGCCAGCTACTAGGGCAGTTCGCGGACCTCTTCTCCCTGACCCCCGGGGTCACCAGCTGGTGTGTCCACGACGTGGACACCGGAGACAGCCCGCCAGTGAGACATCGGGCCTAACGGGTCCCTGATCGGGTCCGGACCTGCATCCAGACCGAGGTGGCAAAGATGTTAGACCTCGGGGTGATTGAACCCTCCAACAGCCCCTGGGCCAGCCCGGTAGTCCTGGTTCCGAAAGCGACTACCCCGGGTGTTGCCCCCGAGCTGAGGTTTTGCGTGGACTACCGAGGCCTCAATGCGGTCACCCGAGCAGACGCTCACCCTATCCCCCGTGCCGATGAACTCATTGACCGCCTTGGGGCCGCCCGCTACCTCAGCACCTTCGACCTGACCAGTGGGTACTGGCAGATTGCCCTCACCGAGGGAGCCAAGGAGCGCTCCGCCTTCTCCACCCCGGATGGGCACTACCGCTTTAGGGTGATGCCGCTCGGAATGAAAAATGCCCCGGCCACCTTCCAGCGGCTGGTGAACAGGGTCCTGTCCGGACTAGAGGGGTTCAGCGCAGCATACCTCGACGACATAGCGGTCTTCAGCTCCCAATGGACCGAGCACCTCCAGCACCTCCGTCAAGTCCTGCTGGCTCTGCGCCGAGCCGGCCTCACCGTCAAAGCTAGCAAATGTCAAATTGGGCACCGCTCCGTAACCTATCTGGGGCACCAGGTGGGGAGTGGGCAGGTCGCCCCCCATCAGCCGAAGATCGACACCATCTTGTCCTGGGAGCCCCCTGCAACCCAAACGGAAGTCCGGCCCTTCCTGGGCCTCACCGGCTACTACCGAAGGTTTATTAAAAACTATGGCAGCATCGCGGGCCCTCTCACAGAACTAACCTCCAAAAAACACCCCAAGAAAATACACTGGACTCCCTCCTGCCAGAAGGCGTTCGACACCCTAAAGGCCGCCATGTGCGCGGCTCCAGTGCTCAAAGCACCCGACTACGCCCAGGAGTTTGTGGTCCAGACGGACGCCTCGGAACACGGCATCGGGGCAGTCCTCTCACAGTACGACGACAAAGGCATAGATCAGCCCATAGCCTTCATCAGCCGAAGGTTACTGCCCCGGGAACAGCGGTGGAGCACAATTGAACGAGAGACGTTCGCAGTAGTCTGGGCCCTTAAAAAGCTACGGCCCTACCTGTTCGGAACACACTTCCGAGCGCAAACAGATCATCGACCCCTGCGGTGGTTGATGCAGATGCGAGGGGAAAACCCCAAGCTGCTACGATGGTCCATCTCTCTCCAGGGGATGGATTTCACTGTGGAACATCGCCCCGGGACTGACCACGCCAACGCGGACGGCCTGTCCCGATTCTTCCGCTTCAGCGAGGACAACTCCCAAGTGGATGGGTAGTTCTCCCCGCCTTTTAGCTGGGGGGGGCACGTGTGAGACCGGCCTCGTGGCGTGGGCCCTCCCGACCAGCAAGTGACACTACAACCACGCCGAACCTCGTGGGCACGGCCTCCCGGCTTCCGTGGACCAGCATCTCGAGGGCCGACCAGATCCCCAATACGCATGCCCGGCCGAGGGAGAACGAAATCCTCCCCCCCAAACCAGACCGAGAGGCGCCGACCCTGTCACACCTCTGGTCTCTCCCCCGAGGGAGGTTTCGATCGACCACCAGGCCCCCGGTGAGCGGGCGCCTCGCCTGCTGAGTGTCTGGAGTCCCTCCCAGACCTACCTGAACAGATCAAGGGGCCGAGCGACAGGAAACCCCGACACACCGCCCCCCAGGCACCAGACCCCTCTCCGCGAGGACTCCGGACTTCAAAGAGGAGGGGGAGTATAACAAGGGGTGCTGAAGGGACGAGTGGCAGAGAAGACCTGGACTGACGAGAGCCTGCGGACTTGGTCACGGCTCGATCGCTCCCCGAACAGAAGAACGCTACCCGAACTCTGAACCCTCTGAGCCCTGCTGACGCTGTCGCGGCTCCCCGAACTCTGAACCATCTGAGCCCTGCTGACGCTGTCGCGGCTCCACGAACTCTGAACCATCTGAGCCCTGCTGACGCTGTCGCGGCTCCCCGAACTCTGAACCATCTGAGCCCTGCTGACGCTGTCGCGGCTCCCCGAACTCTGAACCACCTGAGCCCTGCTGACGCTGTCGCGGCCCCCGAACTCTGAACCATCTGAGCCCTGCTGACGCTGTCGCGGCTCCCTGAACTAAGACCCTCCGGTGCCTGCTGAGTGACTCGCGGCCCGCTCCTCCAAGAGAATCGGCAGAGATCGCCGAGAGAAGCAACATCCCCTCAGCTCGAGGATTGAGAGCTGGGCGCCGGATACCTCGCAGAGACACTGATTGAAAGACTGTCCAGCTACCCCTTTTCCCTCCATCATAAGATCGCTGCCGCTTGTGGCATTAATCCTGCACCTGACGGCCGGATCATAAAGATCCCTGATAACCACCGATAAAAGCTTATTATCTTGCAACGATTTACTGTGTGGAGTCCCTCTATCCGCAGAAGAGAGAAGCGTAGCGTGTGCGATCCTAGGTGCGAGACCCTTCCAGGAAGGGCCCCCCTGCTCTTGCTCGGCCTAACTCTGGGAAAGGTGGGCCTCAGGGTGGTCAGGAACACATTCCGCAGCCTCCCCGGGGAACGCTTTCCAACAGATATGTTTTAAGATTGGGGCATGTGTGGTAGCAGATTTTGCTAGTCTTTGTGTGCCACATTGGTGTATTGGTACGACATGGTCACAGTCTGGTATGCCTGTGATCTATTTGGAGGAAGTGGTTTTTTACAGTGTTCCTAGTTCCCTTCTCATTTCATACAAGTGATGATGTCACCATCGTTAATGAGTCTGGTGCTGAGTTTTGTACGTGCATATGTGATTTGACTTGTCAATGTTCTCCATCGTGACATGGATTGGGCAAGGTAGCACTCTGGCTTTTCTATGCTCATGACAGTGAGGGCCTGTGGTGTGTGTGTTGCAGTTTGGCTGCTGTGAGTAGCATGTCTCCTACAATGCAGTCCAGGTTAGACCTTGTGTCTACAGTACCTATGTCAGTGAGTGGTGTGTTGTGTGAAGGCTGCGTATGTTTCAGCACGATGTAGGAGTGGAATGCAGCTCACAACAGGACCAAGTGTGAATGAGACCATGCTATGGGGTCAGCTATATTGGTGTGTCCATTCCATTCACTGTCAGATGTCCCCTGTCAATGATGTATATGTGAGTTCCTGTGTGTTTTGTGCAATGTACCATATTTGGCTCTCCACACTTGTCATCTGCAAGACACACCTCCCCAGCCGGCCCGGGGGCACCCCTGGACACTGCATCCCCAGACAATGACTTTGAACATATGGTTGCAATGGCTGTGCGTGCGACCGGGTTTTGTTTGGCCAGTGCATATGTGTGATTGTCAGCCACATCATTTCTGAGGCCCAGTGTCAGACATCTTGTCAGTCCATTTCCACTCCCTGTGAGGCGAGCATGGTTCAGTCTGAGCTTGCTGGACCATGTGGGTGGGTGGGGAATGTCTGTGACTGCAACTCCCATCATGCTCTTGGCTACACCTTCCTTCTCAGCATGCCCATACTTCCTTCCTTTTGACTCTGCTTCCCTGTGAGGGAGTGTGACAGCAATGGCAAGATGGCCTACTGTGAAGTCCTGATGTTTGTTGATGCCCAGTTCCCAGCAGGGCCTTGTGATCCTAACAACAGAGCCCAGTGTCAGACTTCTTGTCTGTCCATTCCCAATCCCTGTGAGGCGATCATGGTTCAGTGTGATCTTGCTGGGCCATGTGGGTGGGTGGGGAATGGCTGTGACTGCAACTCCCATCTTGCTCTTGGCTACACCCTCCTTCCCAGCATGCCCATACTTCCTTGCTTTTGACTCTGCTTCCCTGTGAGGGAGTGTGACAACAATGGCAAGATGGCTGACTGTGCAGTCCTGGTGTTTGTTGGTGCCCAGTCCCCAGCATGGCCTTGTGTTCCCCACAACAGAGCCCAGTGTCAGACCTCCTGTCAGTCCATTCCCACTCCCTGTGTGGCGGGCATGGTTCAGTGTGAGCTTGCTGGTCCATGTGGGTGGGTGGGGAATGTCTGTGACTGCAACTACCATCATGCTCTTGGCTACACCCTCCTTCCCAGCATGCCCATACTTCCTTCCTTTTGATTCTGCTTCCCTGTGAGGGAGTGTGACAGCAATGGCAAGATGGCTGACTGTGAAGTCCTTGTGTTTGTTTGGCTACAAGTCCAAAGAGAGCCCCTGTGCTTCACATAGCAGCACCCAGTTTGGTGTATCTTTGGCTGATATTTCACTAAGGTGTGAGTCAATGCATTCTACACAGTGGGTTGTGTGGAGTTTGTGTTGAGGGGGGTGTGTGTCTCCACATGCTGGTAAGTATGGTCAGAGCTGTCAGTCCTCCTTCCCACCCGGCCAGACATTCCACCATGAAACGTGCTTCCATTGGAGGGCATGCAAGTTGTCTTTCAGAATGTCAGTCAGTGGTGTCCTGCTTCTGATTGGCGCACAAGCCCTACCAGGGCCTTGTGCTCCCCACAGCAGGACCCAGTGTCAGCCATCTTGTCAGTCATTTTCCACTTGATGGGTCTTGATGGGCCAATTTGGAGGGAGAGCATTATCTCTGACTACAAACCCCATCATGCTTTTGGATACACTCACTTCACCTGCATACCCACTATTCCTTCCTGTCAGTCAGCTGCACTGTGAGGTAGTGTGTTTGTGTTGGCAAACTGTCTGGCAGTGTTTATTTGGCTTTGTGCCACTGCCTTGCTCTATTTGTTTGTAGGTTGGTACATGTCATGACACAGTTCCAAGTCACTATGAGATGGCAGGTAGTGTGTTTGTCTGACTAGCATACACATCTGGGTATGATTATCTATTGGTTACTGTGGCTTTGCTAACTGCATGGTTTCACGGGCCCCTTGCCACACAATATTGAGTATGTTGTTTGTGTACTCACCAGGCTCTGGTATGTCTGCTAGACCATGGACGCTCTCTGGGATGTCCCGCACCTTCTCCTCCCAGGTCCTGAAGTATACGGGTTTAGCAGAAGGGCCACCGCCAGTGCGCTGACTCAAGGCGTGATCTTTCTCGATGAGTTTCTTGACCCTCCTGCGCACATCATACCACCTGTTCTGGATATCGTCCTTTGTGCGCAACGTTGGTGCTTGTGCGTTCACCTTGTCCACAATCCTCGCCCACATCTTGGTTTTCTGTGACATGGGGGTCCTTCGGACCAATGTACCAAACAAATGTGGCTCTACTCTGATGATCTCGTCTACCAGCACTTCTAACTCATCATCTGTGAACTTTGGATTCTTCTTTGGGGGCATGGTGATGGGTGGTGGTGGTGAGTGATGTGTGTGTGAGGGTGCAAGTGAGGGTGGGTTAGTGTTGGTTTTGCTAGCTGTATGTGTGGGTGCTTTTGGTGAGGTGCTAATGGTGTGAAAGTTGTGTGATGGGTGAGTTATGAGTGTGTCTGTGGTTGCAGTGTGAAGGCTGTTTTCTGCTGGCTGTTGTCTCCTATTTGCAAAGGATCATGGTAGTAATTGATGTCCTTTATATAGGTGGACTTATGGGTGTGTCTTTCTTCCAGGTTTTTTTTTCTGATATTTATTGACTTTGTCATTGCTTGTTTGGTCCTTTTTTTGTCTTTTTTCCTTTGGGTTTCTAGGCATGAAGGAGACGTTCTTCTGACCAAGACGGACGCTGATGTTGGCTTGTGCGGGCTTCTCCGGGTCGTTCATACTGACTAACTTCTGTGTTTCATAGGTGTCGGTCGCGGAGATCTCTATTGCTTGAGGTCCCTGTTTTCTGTGCATGTCGGTCATGCGGCTTGGGCTCCGTGCGAGTCAGTCTGGGTTTACATGCATTGTATCATACTGCGCGGATTGGACATCGTGGGTACGTGTCGGTCAGGTTCATTCCTGGTACGTGTCAATCGGTGTGTATCGCGTCGGTTTTCCGGGCGAATCACTGTTTTCCCTACAGCTCGGCTGTACGGCTTGTATTCCGTACGTGTCGGTTGTAATTCACATGTGTTGCATCGTACAGCATGGGTCGTACGGCGCGGTCCGTGTCGGTCAGTCTCTGTCCCGGGTCCAAGTCGGTTGGTACGTTTTGCGGCCGGAATCAGAATCGGCCCCAGAGTGTTTTCTACACAGAGCAGACCACTGGCCACTGGTACTTGAGGCTTAGGTCTGCAGCATCTTATAGCCTCGGATTGCCAAGTGACTGCATCAAAGTCAGACATTCACAATTTACTATTAATGCCCAAATTTCAAGTTGGCAGGAATATGGTGCTGGTACTGGATACTAGTGGGGCAGAATGTATGATTCAGGCTGGTATAACCAAACCAAATTCTGGCAATTACAATTGCTCTCCAGAATAGGGTATACCTCTTAGATCCAGAGGTATCAGGTCCTTTACCAGGCAGTATTTTCCAATTCTGATTAAAAAACACACTGACTTACTCCAGGGAGCTGTTGGGGTGATGGAGGGTGGTAGGAGGCTGAGGCCTGGATCGCTTCTGTCCAAGGTTTGGGGGAGCATAGTCTTCTCCCCCGTGCTGCTGCGGGGGCCAGATGGGGGCTATGCTGTGCTGCTGTTTGCGGCCCATGCTGTTACAGCAGCAAAGTCAGGTTCCATGTCAACAGGCCTGGAATTATTGGGTTCATAGTTTTGCTGACCTAATAATTTGGGTACTGGAAAAATAGTAATTCTGAGGGTGAAATACCCTTACTCATATTGAGGGCCTAAGTGCTTTAAAATTCAGCACATTGGTCATATTAAATAAAAATATGTTCTTGGTGATTTCCCACACCTATTATTTTTTATTTCAACTCTATGATCCTTGCCTTGGTTCTGCATCTGCTCAAGTTATTAACAGCCTCATATGAATGTTCGTAATTAGTAACCAGCTAAGCACTCAGGATGAGATCATCAGGAATGTATATCTAACAGTGCTTAACTTGTAAAAAAAATAAGTGCCAGGGCTCTTCTCAGTAGACCACTGCAGCATCCACCACACATTGCCCGGCTATGCTGCCAATGATAGTAACAACACAGCTACTAACCATCACACTCCTACAAGTGTGACACTTCGCACTATGTCGGGCCCCCAAAGCTATAAGAATGGCTTGGGCGGCAGGTAACAGTCATTTTTAATGAATATACCATTAATAATGAACTGTTGTTGTGTTTATCTCTAAATTAACTAGACAGCGCCACCTTGTTACAAGCTGCCACAAGCGCTGTTGCTGGCAATTAAGTGCCGGTGTCGAGCACCGGAAACCAACGGCTCAAATGAAGCCCTGATTTCTAACCAATAGCTGAGTGCTGTTTATTACTATACTGTTTCAAAAGCAGCCACAATAACTCATCCATAGTCTCTACTGTTGAAGAGACAGCTTAATGTTAATATTTTTATCTTCTAAAACTGCTCAGCTTATTAATCAATGTATTCTTGGCCCTCTACATATATGAATATATCTTTTGCTAACTAGATACATGTGAAGGAATCCTATTTTCACCATCCCACTGTAGAAATTCCAGTTATCAAAATAATTTTAAAAGTAAAGTATTCCCATTCAAATTCTTAAGACATAGGAGTGCTCTCCTAACAAGCAAGGTACATGTATGTATTTGCCTGCTTCACAGATTCCGCATTCCAGAGATAGAGAACAATACAAATACCACAGATAGAAGTCTACTGCAATTAAATTGCATTGTACATTATAAATTAGCATAACAAAGCACCTTAATATGTTATTAAATGAAAATGTGGATGATCAAAGATCGGAAAGTAAAAAAAACTCAATGGGGTCCATTAGGATGTCGGGCGGTGGCACCACCGTGGTGCGGAAAAATGCATTTTTCTGCCCGCGAGCTGCAGTCCTCACGTCTGCAATACTAGTATGGCCAAACATAGCCCATTTCCCATCCGCCGCGTTGCGACACGCACCGCCATCAAAAGTGCGCCCACCACCGCGGCGGAGGGAGCCAATGGAGACTCACCGCTGTGCGGAATGACATCCGCCCCGCTCCACAAATTAGGATGCCCCAAACAAGCAGACACACCGCAGCGGAGAAACCGCCCAACCGGAAAGGGCGGAAGCTCGACAGCGGAGCACGAAACCAGAGTCCTGGCCCACACCACCCGGTCACGAGCGCCATGGTTCCAGCTCTACACGTTTTTCCGGTGCTGTACCTGCTACATCACCAGCAACTCATGGACCGCCGCCCCAGGTATGCAATAACACAAACACAACACATGGACTGACACAGGGTCCAAATCCACATCAGACACCCTGGTGGGGACAGGAACACATCCACAAGGGCACCCACACATCAATCACCTGCCACCAAGTCACCCCTCTGCATCCTGGACACACATCTCCCGCGACCATGCAGCAATGTCCCGGTCACGTCACCACAGCAGTGAATACAAGGAAATACATGCGCACAATGCAGAAGGAAGGGCCAGGCATGGGCAGGGCACAAAGACCACAGGGCCACACCCCCTCCCACCACACACTAGCACACCCCATGAAGGCACATGCCATGTACCTCCCCTGTACACTCCCATGCAGAACAAGCCAGGTGAATCCACACCCTGCACCACATAACAAACAACCAGGGAGATAGCCATTTCAGGAGTGGCTGCACAGGAACACACAACACACAGCACAGTAGCACAGGGCCAGGGAAACACACACACCACCACAACACCACACTCAGGGTAACATTAATGAGTACAAGCACCAAATGAACACATACAAGGAACAAACATCCAAATGGACACCCAGCCTGCATAGTCACACATACATACCACAGACTGACACACAGACCCCACATGTCAACAACAGTGGAGCACAACAGATAGGAAAGCCAAAGTGGGCTGTACACTAATGGAAGGTCATTTAGACACACAACAAACATGTGTACATCACATGCCAGACAAGGAACAGAAAACAACACCCTCAGACCATCAAAGCACACATGGCTGGTACAGTCAGTGAGGTCAAACCACAGACATCACAGTGCAACAACACAGGGAGACAGCAAAGCAAATCATGTATAGGCCCTAGCACGAAAGGAAGGCCCTGAAGTCAAACTCTGAACAGCCACACATCTATACAACTACTACACAGGAGTACAACAGCAGCACTACACACAGGGCTCATTGACACACCCCATGACTGACAAACACCAGTAGGAATCTACACACATACCCCCCTTTCACCAGCACCACACAACACCAGTGACAAACACACTCTCAGCTGGCAATACTTGCCAGTCACTACATACGCAAACAATCACACACCCTGGTGGTAGCCACAAACATCGCACACACACAGGGATGCCACAACAAATGTCTGCACAAAAACAACAGACAAACAAATAACACACACAGAACCACAACAAGAACAGACATGCCCTGTGCAGCTAAACTGTGGAAAGGCAATGGGAGCACAAACACAACAGGAGTGCACAACCTCATCACTCAGGAACAATGCACAGACAACATACCACAACACACACAAGAAGTGCACCATCACAGGCCAACACAGCCACATCAAACAAACAACAGATGCACAGGCTGAAAAATCACATAGCAAACACAGCTGGACATCAGGGGTTGGACACCAGGCAATGACAAGACACACACAGCACTGCATGCACAACAAGCAGTGTGTGCACAACAAGCATAACAGCCACACACAGACATGAGTGACAGAACATCAACCCACCCAACACCAATCAGCACAGCACAAAGACAACAGCACACCCAGGAAGTGAAGCAATCACACAGTCAACACACATACATCCAAAACAACACCAACAGATGCATACGTCTGGGACACAAAGGTGGAAACAACTTGAGCAGAGGACTGGGCAGCACACACAGGAGCTACCATGACTGACAAACAGCACAAGAACATCACATACAACCCATTGGGGAAATGCCCTGAGTGACACATTGATCCTGGCCAAAGAACTGCACCACAAAGCAGTGTCACAAATGAAGTGATGGGGAGGCACACACATTTGTAAACCAAGGGGACAGCTGACACCAAAGTTAAGTGTACTGCATGTCAGTAGGGGACATGGCAGGAGTGTACCATACACAAAGAGAGGGAGTGCAGACCCACAATGGGTAGGCATCTGAAGCACAGATAGGGGATGGTATGACAACACACACAACATGCCACACTGGAGGCAAGAAGGCACCATGCTCACTTTGCCACTGGATTCAAGATAGCCTGGCTGATGAGGGATATGAACCCGAAACTGGTCCCAGGTTGCTTGTTTCCGGTCCAGGGAAGACATGGCTTGGCAGTTCGGGCTGGACTGTTCCCATGAGGCACAGGGTCAGACTGATTTGCATATGGCCATGTCTGAACTGGGGTGGTGGAGTGAGCTAAAGAATGATGATGGATTAAACCCAGATCAGTTGACTGGGGGTGAGTGTTTGATTTGTTCAAACGCTCCGTCCATTATCCCCTTTGGTAACACACCCAACATGCCATACTGGAGGCAAGAAGGCACCATGTGATAGCAATGCATGAGAAAACACAACCACAATGGCAGTGTGGAACAGCAGGTCTGCACAGTCTCCACAAACAGTAGCAAGACACATGAATGTGCAACAAAACACAACACTGACTTGCCAGTCACACACTCTGCAAACTCACAAGTGACAAAAACAACAAGTAGGAGTCTGACAGAACTGCAAGGACACACCAACACACTGCACAGTGCACAACACACAGCTCACACATGTGCAGACAACCACATCCACAGGGCTGAACAATCAAAACAACAAACATACAACTCCTGGGTGACACATGTGTAGTTGATCATGCAGGGGCATGCCCATATCAACACTCCCCACAAACTAACCCCCTTCACACTGCACACTTCCTGACCATCCAAGAGCACACATGGAAAGTAAGCCATGGGACTAGGATGACTGGCCATCACAAGATGGCCACACACATACACCACTGAGCACACATAAAGGAAGAATACCCATACATGATGACCCTGGACAGCCTGCCTGCAATACTGTGTGCAGAAACCCACTCTGTGCTGGCAGTGTCCCCCAACCTGACATGTGTACATAGCCAACATGAACAAAATAAGAAAATGACAACTGCTTCCCATTGAAAATTGACACCATTTCCCACACAAGTATTTGGGTCAGGAAGAACTGAAGACCCTGTCACCCCTGTAAAAAATAGAGTAAGTGAGCCCAAACATTGACTATGTTGAAGTGGCACACAGACCATGTGGCACAGTAAACCATATACACACAGCAAAAGATCTTTATTCAGTAAGGACACTGACAAAATAGACAACAGGAGCATCTGTCTTTACTCACATATTGCACAGATAGCCACCATGAGAAGAGAAGAGTAAGGCACAACATGCAGAGCATGTCCATGAGAAGCTGCACAGGCAATAGCAAAACAGCAGTGAACGATAAGGCCAGTGGCAAGGGCTAAGTGCAGAGCATGTCCATGAGAAGCTGCACAGGCAAGGGGGAAACAGCAGTGAGCAACAAGGCCAGTGGCCAGGGCAAAGTGCAGAGCATGTCCATGAGAAGCTGCACAGGCAAAGGGGGAAACAGCAATGAACGACAAGGCCAGTGGCCAGGGCTAAGTGCAGAGCATGTCCATGAGAAGCTGCACAGGCAAGGGCGAAACAGCAGTGAACAACAAGGCCAGTGGCCAGGGCTAAGTGCAGAGTATGTCCATGAGAAGCTGCACAGGCAAGGGGGAAACAGCAGTGAACAACAAGGCCAGTGGCCAGGACTAAGTGCAGAGTATGTTCATGAGAAGCTGCACAGGTAAGGGCAAAACAGCAGTGAACGACAAGGCCAGTGGCCAGGGCTAAGTGCAGAGCATGACCATGAGAAGCTGCACAGGCAAGGGCAAAACAGCAGTGAACGGCAAGGCCAGTGGCCAGGGCAAAGTGCAGAGCATGCCCATTAGAAGCTGCACAGGCAAGGGGGAAACAGCAGTGAACAACAAGTCCAGTGGCCAGTTCAGGGTGCGGAGCATGTCCATGAGAATCTGCACAGGGAATGTGTATGACTGTACCTTTGCATGGTCAGCAACACAGTCAGGGGTAACAATGTGCAGTACAGGCCTACCTGTGTGAGAGACAGGTGTGTGAGGGTGACTGCCACTCAGACTTGGCAGTTAGGCGGACTGTGAGCTGGCTGTGTCTCGAGGACTGTTGGGGCACTTGACCGGGGAGAGAGCGGACCAGCTGAGGTAGCACTATCAGTGGTTTGGCAAGCTGGAGGGCTCCTTGGAACAGGTGGTGTAGTGGCACGAGGAGGCAGAGTCATGCAGACGGGAGACACGGTGTAGCTGGGAGATTGTGGAGGGGTGCCTTTCCACTTCTTGGGGATCCTAAATGGCCTGCCTGACTTTGGATCAATGGGAAGTGGTGTGGGCACAACAGGAACACTCACCACCAAAGCTGAATCAGGTGCAGATGCTGGCACCCCCTCTGGTGATGTGCTGGATCAAGCGGAACGCTTTTCCTGGCTTTGTCTCTGCCTCCCGTCCCCTGTTTACTAGGTGTCACCCCTACAGTGCCCTCCTTCCCCTGCTTCACTGGGCTTGGAATGGGAGTCGAGGTGGTGGGTGAATCTGTCGTTGGAGCCCTTCCTAGGTGTTCCCTTGGCATGCACCACCTCCTGTGTGGGCACAGAAACTGTATGCTTCTCTTTGCGAGATGCTTTAGGGACAGGAGGGTCCTTGGATGGGGATGCCTCTGAGGCATGTGTGCCTGAGGTCTGCTGCATTGCTTTTTGTCCCCTGGTGTCGCTTGACGGGCCTTTCTCTCTGCGCTCTGGGGTGGATTCGGTCTTCTGTGGGGATGGTGTCTGCGCTCGGGACCGCTTGGGTTGCTGCTGCTGTGTGCTTTGTGTGCCGTATCTTGACTTTGATGTATGTGGACTGTGGTCACTATCGTCAGATTTGGCTGCTGCCAGGGGGGTGGACAAAGGGACCGGAGCTGGACTGTGAGTATGTGCCTGTTGAAGGGCAGACATCACTGTGGAGGACAAAGCCTGGACAGTCCGGTGCAGCCCACCTACGTCAGAATGTATGCCCTCCATGAAAGCAACCAGCTGTGCCAATTTTTTGTCGTGGTCAATGAAGGCATTGAGGAGAGCTGTCTGGCCTACACACAGCTGGTGCAAAAGGTCCACAGACCAAGCACTGATGGCAGCAGGGGGACAGGGGCAGGGGCAGCGGTGCCAGGGGTGAAGCACACTCTTCCCCTCTTACTGAGGCGGACATGGGCAGCACCAGAGGAAGTGGCTGGGAGAATGGGCACTGGCCGCTGTGTGGTGGAAGATGATGCAGAGTCCCCGTTCCCTGTCCCCACCAGCATGGATGCATCCCCGCTGGCATCAGATGATGTGGTACTTTGCGTCTCAGGCTGGGATTCCTCCAGCAGACTCCTGTCCCCCTCTGAGGCGCTGGTGACATCTGTGTCACTGGGCTCCTGTACAGCTGTCATGCTAGTTTCACCCCCACTGGTGTCCGTCTCCTGTCCCTCCATAACCACAGGAGATGCTGCATGAGAGAGAGAGATGTAGGGTCAGGTCAGTGGCAGCAACAGAACAAACATATGCAAGCAATGCCTAACAAAAGATGACCAGATCTACATGTTGCACACCACCCTGTGCAATCACATTTTGCCAACTCACTATATAGACTCAAACAGTGCGTGGAAACTGGAAATTCAGGCATGAGTGAGCCATGTGATGATCACACAGCACAACACCCTGCTTGTGGCTCTGTTCAACCAGACACACAACTAGCTCTGAGCACACCTAGGGACATGATGGGGGCACACTACTTGTTGCCACTGACAGATCTGGATGGAGCAGGAGGGAACAACACAGACACAGACTACAACATGACAGTCCACAATGGCCATTAGCCCATGCCACCCACCATGTTGTACTTTGGGGCCCAAGGACTGGTGCACATTGTTGTCAGATGTCTAGGCCTCCCCAATCGGGGTGCATGCAATGGACACATTGATGAAGGCACACTCAGATCGGGAACACTGCTGTTCCCTCCCATGGGATTCCCAAGACTACCCCAATGCAGAAGACACCTGAAGAGCACAACTCAGAATGCAATGGGAATGCACAGCATTAAAATTATCTTCGTAAGTACAGGAATGGCAAATGCATGACACCGGTACCCAGCCCAGCAGCCACTTACATGCCACTGCATCACACTACCAACATCACATAGGCCAGCGCTGGCACAGGCTCTGTACCCATGCAGCCACTCCCAGCCAAAGTCACCCTCCCCAAATGCTCACCCCTGGCTTGCTGCTGATACTCCTGCAAACGTGCATCCAGCTCAGGCTGTGTCACTGCCAAGATGCGCCCCATTAGTGGTGTCATGCTGCGCCGTGTCAAACGCCCAGTGCGAGGAAGCAGCCCCAAGGTCATCTCCGCCATGTTCTTTGCCAGCCGGCTGATGTCATCCCACCTCTTGTGGCCGTCAGTTTGAGACTTCCAGAGCTTTCACCTTGGCCGCAATGGCCCTCCACATGGCCTTACGCTGGTGTACCTTGAGCTGCAGGCATGGGAGACAAGAGGAGGAAATGATCAGTGACACAGTGTTATGTACCCACATATATCAGTATAGCAGCAAGATACAAACTCATCACAAATCCAACGATATGTCAATCAGAGATTAGAGTACATCTCACATGGTACATCTGCATGGAAAAAGCTGATGCAAATGCATGCAGGTGTGAGGGGGAACACAGTCCCTGCACATCTCACACACATGCAGGATGCCAACACCGAAACACCTATGTAGCCTGCCCACATCTCCAGTCCATTGTTGGTTTGAGCAACACATACATCACATATCAACTTGTGTCTCGGGGCGGACTCACTGTGTCCAAGACTGCGCAGCCCCCAATGTACCTGCCCTGTGAATAGATAACTGTGTCACGATTGTAACATTGAGGGACATGATCTCACAAATCCAAAATCCTCATCACAAGGCCCGTCGTGTGCAACCTACAGTGCTGAGGTGGCCCATAGCTGGAGTGCAATGAGAAAAAACTGATATAATACTCTGTAAGTGGAGTGATGTGTCCTTGCCTCTGTGGGCAGGGACTGTGCTGGCCATGTGGGCTCACACTGAGATGGACTACTGGGGCACACACAGCCATTCAGCCAAGCAATCACTGTCCTGACTCCTGCATGAACAACCTTCTGCGTCACTGTATGGCTGACAACACAACACAGGTCACTCATACAGACATGTGCAGGCAGGGAAACCTGTGGCATTGGGTACACACACCTTCCCCCTGGAGACAGAATGTTAGGCAGTGCATGACACAACCCCACAATCCCAGACACATACTGCATCAGTCCAACCACATGTGTGGCCCCTGCCCTCCCCCCCACTGTTGAGGACTTACCACGACATTTGGGGCACCATATAGCCTTGGGTACTGTGTGAGCACCTCGTCCACCAGGACTTCCAGCTCCTCGCTCGTGAAGGGACTGGCACAGATCTTCTCTGTCCTTGCCATCACTGTGGACATGAGACAACAGCGGCAGAATTGGGTGGTGCGGGGTCTCTGGCAGCAGTCCCTGGAGGCAGCAGCAGGAGAGGGGTCTCAGGCAGCAGTCCCTGGAGGCAGCAGCAGGTGAGGGGTCTCAGGCAGCAGTCCCTGGAGGCAGCAGCAGGAGAGGGGTCTCAGACAGCAGTCCCTGGAGGCAGCAGCAGGTGAGGTGTCTCAGGCAGCAGGCTCTGGGAGCAGTGGAAATGTGAGGCTCACTCCCACACCTATATAGCCCCCTGGGGTCGCTTCAAAGGTGCCAAGCTGCAGCAATTAGTGGTCCAGGTCTACCTCTTTCAAATGCATCCAATGGTCTACCGAGATCTTCAAAATTGCATCATGCCACCGCAATCAAGGTTCCCATTGGCTGTATGGGCATGCTCCATGGTGGTGACACACCGCTGGGGCCCGGTGTGCACTACCGCGATTTTGGTGGCAGAGTATGCCCACCACCATTTGGGCATGCCAATCACTACCGCACTTGTTAGACCTGGCACCTTGACGTGAGTCTCCCTTCCTCTTTTTGTCGCTGTGCCTCATGTGTTTTTATGGTGTTGGCCGCTCAGAGCACTGTGCCACTGCCAACTAGTGCCACTGTGCAAGTGCTGCCTATGTAAATTGTACATGTTGGTTGGATCCCATGATTGGCTTATTCGGTTTACTATCAGCCCCTAGTAAAGTGCACCCGGAGTGCCAGAGCTTGTAAATACGAATGCTGCTGGTGGGCTTGCAGCACTGGTTGTGCCACCCACAAAGGCGGCCTAGTAAGATGTGTCTAGGGTCTGCCATTGCAGAACATGCGTGCAGTCGGGTACTGTCGCACTGACTGCGCAAGTGCCCCCACTTGCCAGTCCCTAAACCTTCCCTTAACTTCATATCAGTCACCCCTATGGTAGGCCCAAGGGCAGGGTGCGTTGTAAGCATAAGGTAGGACAAACCCTGATGTGTGTGGCATGTCCTCATAGTGAATTACAGCCATATTCCTTTTTCACTATGTAAGGCTACCCTGTTCTCATAGGCCAGAATGGGCTGTTAAGGTTGTTACATCCTATGATCCTAACAGGCCCAGTGAACATGGTAGGAGAGCGAGTTTAGTATGCCTGAACTCAGAATAACAAGGTACACCTTCTCGTAAGGTTTATTTTAATATTCCGCGTTTGCAAATGCCGCTTTTTGAAAGCTGGCCTTTGCTTGCCTAAACCATTTCAGCCGCCTCTGCACGATGTGTATCTGCTGTCTGGCTGCGTGAGTGACAGGGCTGGAAGCTCCCAGATGGGCGGGGCTAGGTAGGCCAGTAATGAATAGGATGATTGACAGGTAGATGGGTGGGAGGAGTGCACCTGAGCTCTGAATGGAACTGTGCTCTGCCACCTCAATGCCGGCTCCGCCCCCTGTGGAGCGTCTGATGACTCTGCCCTGCACCTTGAATGAAAGAGCCTGCATCGCGTAAACAAAGTGCTCCAGAACTGGAATGAGCTAGGCAAGGGCCCCCCTGGCCTGAGAGAACAAAAGAATTATGGTATAAATGAAGGAGCCCTGCTCCTAAGAAATTAGATCCTGCTACAAGACGAACCTCTGCCTGAGGAGAAGGAACCAAGGAAACTGTAGGAGGAGTACTGTCCCTGACCTGGGCGATTGGCCTGCAGTGGTTGCCCTGCTGCTGAAGGAGAGGAGAAAGACTGCTGAGAAACTTTGCTTCAACTTGTGCTGTTTAAGGTCTCCAAGGGCTTGTGCTGAGCTTGTCCCCTGAACGAAGTCCCAGGACCAGTGGACTTCACACCCTTTGAGAACCGCCGTTCTCCCTGCCAAGCTGACGCCGAGAAGCAGTGTGCGCCATCCAAACCCGGCGCGTACTGTCGCAAGCCTGTGCCCCCTGACCGGCCCGAGCACCGTGACTAAGGCCCCCGAGCCGTATCTCGCAATGCAAAGGAAGGACTTCGTGACACCTGATTTGCCCCTCTGTGTCGTGCCGCTCGGTGTGCCCCCTACCCGTGCTGAGGGCAGGCTGTGGTTCATGGAGTGACCCGTACGCGGCTCCCCTTCGGAGCGTGCTGCCGGCTTCGCAGTGTGCTGAGAACAGAGGCGCTGTCCTCAAAGGTCCGGCTCGAACACCGCGACTAAGAGCCAGCGCATCGTACGTCTGCACCATCCCCCTGAGCACCGCGACTGAGGCCCCCTTGGAGCCGCAGCTCGCACTGTGATTGAGAGGACCGTGCGCTGCACGCACGCGCTGATGATTATTCTGCCGTCCCTGACGAACTTCAACAAAGACTAAGATACTGTGCCCCCTTCGCACCGCAAGGTGCGCATGTCACCCGGAGTGTCTACCAAACGCTCGTGAGCCGCTCACAAGCCTCTTACTGCCGCACGCACCGGCCAACACGCACGAAGCGCACAGAACACTTGAATTGAACTGAAACCAAGAACGCTTTGAACAAACAGTATTGTGGGCCCGTGTTACACGTTATTGGGTCTTGTGATTAAGTCTGCTTAATAAAGATGTCTATTTTTGATACACCCAGTGTCGAGTCCATTTGTGGGGGTAACATTGAATTGATGTATGTGATCACAACTGCTTAACCATTACGCCTACGATAACGCCTTGTCTGCTCGCGCCAAGCTACCTAGAGGGTGAGCAGGGGTTATTAAAGGAGTGTAACCCCTCACCCTGACTGGAAGAAAGGTTCCCTGCTTGGCATTAGTACCCACTGGTGCCAACTAGAGAATCTGGATTCTAACATTGGTGGTCAGCGGTGAGGACTCTGGATTTACATTTGTGATTTATGTACAGCAATTTTTTGTGAAACACCACGTAGTGAGTTCAGACCCATAACATAGCCACACACATACTTTTTTTTTCGTTTTGCTGGAAATCGCCAATTGTTAAAGAAATCATGCCTGGTTCAGCCGTGGTGGAGAGAGCAAAATCTGTAGTCTCTGACATTGAAGGTATTGAATGGGAAGAAGAGAGACTAGAGACCTACACCAAGAACCAGCTGAGAGGCTTCTGCAGGAGATTTAAGGTCCCCACTGTTGGATGTAAGCTCAAGACCGATTTACTCAAGGCGCTGAGGGCCTGGATTGAGTCAAGGGCCCCAGGAGATGTGGTAATTGTTGAACCAGCAGAAAGTGTCCAGAGTTTTAGAAGAGGCCTGTCGCCAGAGGAGTTGGCCGACAGGAAGGAAACCAGAGCTCATGAAATGGAGATGGCAAAACTAAAATTGAATGGGCAACTGGAGCTAGAAAGTAAAAAGCTGGCTCTAGAAGAGAGAAGAATCCAAATGGAGCATGAAATGAAATTGAGGGAATTAGATCTGAAAGCTGAAAGTTTAGAGTCTACTCCCTCTGGTGGCAGCACACCGTCAGAGCAGGCAGAAGCGAGGGTGTACATACCCAAGGATGTGGTTAAGGAATTTTTTAAGAATGATGACATAGGGCAGTGGTTCAAGGCCTATGAGGTAGCCATGTCTTCCCACCGGGTCCCTGAGAAAGATTGGGGAGCGGGGTTGTGGGGACGGTTCCTTAGTGAGGGGCGGGATACACTGCTATATTTGCCCTCAGATGATCATAATTCCTATCCCCATATGAAAGCTGCTTTGATGTCTAGGTATGGGTTGACCCCTGAGTTGTATAGGCAAAGGTTCAGGGGTTGCACCAAGATCCAAAACAGTACGTATGTTGAGTATGTGACTTTTTTTGCAGAGCACTGAATGGTTGGGTGAAGGGTAGCAAAGTTAATGATTTTCAAGGGCTTCTTGATTTAATGGCATGGGAGCGCTTGTCCAGTAATTGTTTTCCTGAGCTACGCCAACACCTGATTGATAGCAGGCTGACTAACCCTAGGAAGCTTGCTGAGGAGGCCGACCGCTGGGTCAGTACCAGGGTCCACAAGGGTCACGTGGGAGATTCCGCCAAAGGTGGGCAGGGTCGCCAGCAGAAGAGTGGGGGGGACAAGGGTAACCAGAGGGAGTTCCCAAAAAGGCCCCAAAGTAATCCCCAAGGGAACCAAGGGAAAGGTTCTCAGCCTCCCCCTCCCCAGAAACCGTCCGGGGCCCCGACAGGTCCTCCTGTTCAGAAGGGGCCCGTCAAATGTTACAAGTGTGGTATCATGGGGCATTATGCCTCTGATATGAAATGTCCTTTGTTTGGTAAACCAGCACCTACTGGTGCTATTCCCCGGCAGGTGACTAGTGTAGCCCTGGGGGAGGAGATGGGTGTCCAAGGTGGATGGGGTCCCACAGAGATGTCCCTTGTCTCATTAGGAGACCGTGAAGTGGTCCCCCAAACCCAGCTGCCTGAGAACACTAAGAAGTACAGGCAGTGGGTGACCATAAATGGCCATAGAGTGGAAGCTTTGAGAGACACAGGAGCCAGTGTGACAGCTGTCAAGTGTCACCTGGTGTCTCAAGAGCAGGTTGTCCCAGGAGCATTCTATCCAGTTGTTGCCGCTGACAACACAGAGAGTCACTGCCCAGTGGCTCAGGTTCCCTTTGAGTGGGGGGGGTCTCTGGTACTCTTCAGGTAGCTGTGAGGCCCGCCATGCCTGTAGACTGTCTGTTAGGGAACGATTTGGAGAGCTCACCTTGGGCTAAGGTGGAGCGGAGTGCTCACCTGGAGATGTTGGGTATGCCGGATTGGGCGTGTGTCACCACACAATCCATGGTAGCAAGTAAAGGTGCTCAAGAGGTCCTGGAGCCTGAGAGAGAGGCCCAGGGACCGGCCTTAAAGAGAAGGAGCAGGGGACGCGGGAAACCGGCCCCTGAAGTTCTCACGGCCCAGGAGGAAGCAGACCTTGAGGGGGATGCCCTGGAGCCTACCGGGGAGCAGATAGCTGAACTGGGAGACCTGCCTGAGCTGACCCATTGGCAGCAGGAAGGAGGTCCCTCCAGGGAGGACTTTTGTAAGGCGCAGAAGGAGTGCCCTTCTCTTGTGGGTATGCGGCAGCAGGCTGCAGACCAGGCCGCAGGTGATCAGTCTGGGTCACATTTCATTTACTGGGAGAACGACCTCCTGTATACAGAGCCTAAGGTTGCTGAGCCTGGGTCAGCCCGTGCGCTGGTGGTACCCCAGGAATTCAGAGCCTTCCTACTGGGGCTGGCTCACGATGTGCCATTGGCAGGGCATTTGGGGCAGGACAAGACCTTTGAGAGGCTTGTCACTCACTTTTATTGGCCTCAAATGCGCAGGAGTTCAGACACTCACTGCAGGACCTGTCAGACTTACCAGGCAAGTGGAAAGAGTGGAAGGAAGCAGAAGGCTCCACTCCAGCCATTCCCTTTGGTCGGTACCCCATTCCAGCGAGTGGGGATTGACATTGTAGGGCCACTGGACCCCAGGACAGCGATGGGCAATAGGTTCATCCTGGTCCTGGTGGACCATGCCACCCGGTACCCGAAAGTAATCCCTCTGAGGACAGTGACGGCCCCCGTGATGGGACGAGCACTGATGGGAATTTTCTCCAGAGTGGGATTCCCTCAAGAGGTAGTGTCTGACCGGGGTACCAATTTCATGTCCAAGTACATGAAATCCCTTTGGCAAGAGTGTGGTGTAACCTACAAGTTCACCACACCTTACCACCCCCAAGGAAACAGGTTGGTTGAGAGATTCAACCGAACCCTCAAAGGCATGATAATGGGCCTAGAAGGACCCATGAGGCGCAAGTGGGACGTTCTCTTACCATGTCTTCTCTTTGCTTACCGTGAGGTGCCACAGAAGTCTCTGGGGTTCAGTCCCTTTGAGCTTGTGTACGGCCACCCAGTGCGAGGACCTCTAAGTCTGGTCAAGGAAGGCTGGGAGCAATCTCCCAGAAAGCCTCCCCAGAATGTATATAGTTACATGCTGGCCTTCAGGAATCAGACTAGGCGATTCAGGCAACTTGCTGAGGCAAATCTGGAAGCCAGCCAGGAGGAGATGAAGCGGTGGTACGACCAGAACGCCACTCTGGTAGAGCTTCAGCCTGGACAGAAGGTGTGGGTCTTGGCCATCGTGGAGCCGTGTGCGCTCCAGGATAAGTGGACCGGTCCCTTTGAGGTTGTGGAGCGCAAGAGTCCTGTTACTTACGTGGTGGACCTTAAGTCTCCTAGGAACCCCTTAAGGGTCCTACATGTCAACCGCCTCAAGCCCCACTTGGAGAGGTCCCAAGTGGGCATGCTCTTGGCAACAGATGCTGGGATGGAGGAGGAGACCGAGCCTCTTCCTGACCTCCTGTCAGTCCAGGAGCAAGATGGGTCAGTGGACGGTGTCGTCCTCTCTTCCGCCCTGACCCCAGAGCAACAGAATGATTGTCGCCAGTTGCTGGGACAATTTTCTGACCTGTTTTCCCTGGTTCCCAGTGTCACTGATTGGTGCGTCCATGATGTGGACACTGGGGATAGTCCACCTGTGAGGCACAAGGCCTACAGGGTGACTGACAGGGTGAGGGCCTGCATTAAGGAGGAGGTCTCCAAGATGTTTGCACTCGGGGTAATTGAGTCCTCCAGCAGTCCTTGGGCCAGCCCAGTGGTCTTGGTCCCAAGGCTGCAGCGCCAGGAGCCACACCCGAACTCCTGTTCTGTGTGGACTACAGAGGACTCAATTCAGTCACTAGGACTGACGCACACCCCATCCCCAGAGCTGATGAGCTCATAGATCGGCTAGGGGCTGCCAACTACCTCAGCACGTTTGATTTAACGTCTGGGTACTGGCAGATCGCCTTGACCGATGTGGCCAAAGAGAGGTCCGCATTTTCCACCCCTGATGGACATTACCAGTTCCGGGTTATGCCCTTTGGGATGAAGAATGCCCCTGCCACCTTCCAGAGGTTGGTCAACCAGGTGTTGGTTGGGCTGGATTCGTTCAGTGCCGCCTACCTGGATGACATCGCGGTGTTCAGCTCCACGTGGGAGGAACACCTGCGCCACCTCTGGGAAGTGTTGTTGGCACTGCGCAAGGCAGGCCTCACGATCAAGGCGAGTAAGGGCCAGATCGGGCAGGGTTCAGTGGTGTACTTGGGACACCAAGTTGGGAGTGGCCAGGTGGCACCCCTTCAGCCCAAGATAGAAACCATCCTGAATTGGGAGTCGCCCAAAACCCAGACGGAGGTGAGAGCCTTCCTAGGTCTCACCGGGTACTACAGGAGGTTTGTCAAGGGGTATGGCAACATTGTTGCCCCCTTGACAGCGCTGACTTCTAAGAAGCAGCCCAGAAAAGTGATTTGGACTGACACCTGTCAGAAATCTTTTGAGGCCCTGAAAGCTGCTATGTGCACGGCGCCCATGCTTTTGGCTCCCAACTTCTCCAAAGAGTTTATCGTTCAGACAGGCGCTTCAGAGCATGGTGTGGGGGCTGTTCTTTCACAGATTAATGAGGAGGGCCTAGATCAACCTGTAGCCTTTATTAGCAGAAGGTTACTACCGCAGGAACAGAGATGGAGTGCTATTGAGCGTGAGGCATTTGCTGTGGTCTGGGCGCTGAAGAAGCTAAGACCCTACCTGTTTGGGTCTCACTTCCTGGTTCAGACAGACCACAGGCCCCTCAGATGGTTGATGAATATGAGGGGTGAGAATCCAAAGCTGTTGAGGTGGTCCATTTCCCTACAGGGTATGGATTTCACGGTGGAACATCGCCCTGGTACAGATCAAGCCAATGCTGACGGTCTGTCCAGATTTTTCCGCCTTAGTGATGAGGAACTCCCTGGGGTAGGGTAGTTCTCCCCACTTTTCAGCTGGAGGGGACACGTGTTAGACCTGGCACCTTGGCGTGAGTCTCCCTTCCTCTTTTTGTCGCTGTGCCTCATGTGTTTTTATGGTGTTGGCCGATCAGAGCACTGTGCCACTGCCAACCAGTGCCACAGTGCAAGTGCTCCCTATGTAAATTGTATATGTTGGTTGGATCCCATGATTGGCTTATTCGGTTTACTATCAGCCCCTAGTAAAGTGCACCCAGAGTGCCAGGGCTTGTAAATACGAATGCTGCTGGTGGGCTTGCAGCACTGGTTGTGCCACCCACAAAGGCGGCCTAGTAAGATGTGTCAAAAGTCTGCCATTGCAGAACCTGCGTGCAGTCGGGTACTGTCGCGCTGACTGCGCAAGTGCCCCCACTTGCCAGTCCCTAAACCTTCCCTTAACTTCATATCAGTCACCCCTATGGTAGGCCCAAGGGCAGGGTGTGTTGTAAGCATAAGGTAGGACAAGCCCTGATGTGTGTGGCATGTCCTCATAGTGAAATACAGCCATATTTGTTTTTCACTATGTAAGGCTACCCTGTTCTCATAGGCCAGAATGGGCTGTTAAGATTGTTACATCCTATGATCCTAACAGGCCCAGTGAACATGGTAGGAGAGCGAGTTTAGTATGCCTGAACTCAGAATAACAAGGTACACCTTCTCCTAAGGTTTATTTTAATATTCCGCGTTTGCAAATGCCGCTTTTAGAAAGCTGGCCTTTGCTTGCCTAAACCATTTCAGCCGCCTCTGCACGATGTGTATCTGCTGTCTGGCTGCGTGAGTGACAGGGCTGGAAGCACCCCGATGGGCGGGGCTAGGTAGGCCAGTAATGAATAGGACGATTGACAGGTAGATGGGTGGGAGGAGTGCACCTGAGCTCTGAATGGAACTGTGCTCTGCCACCTCAATGCCGGATCCGCCCCCTGTGGAGCATCTGATGACTCTGCCCTGCACCTTGAATGAAAGAGCCTGCATTGCGTAAACAAAGTGCTCCAGAACTGGAATGAGCTAGGCAAGGGCCCCCCTGGCCTGAGAGAACAAAAGAATTATGGTATAAATGAAGGAGCCCTGCTCCTAAGAAATTAGATCCTGCTACAAGACGAACCTCTGCCTGAGGAGAAGGAACCAAGGAAACTGTAGGAGGAGTACTGTCCCTGACCTGGGCGATTGGCCTGCAGTGGTTGCCCTGCTGCTGAGGGAGAGGAGAAAGACTGCTGAGAAACTTTGCTTCAACTTGTGCTGTTTAAGGTCTTCAAGGGCTTGTGCTGAGCTTGTCCCCTGAACGAAGTCCCGGGACCAGTGGACTTCACACCGTTTGAGAACCACCATTCTCCCTGCCAAGCTGACGCCGAGAAGCAGTGTGCACCATCCAAACCCGGCGCGTACTGTCGCAAGCCTGTGCCCCCTGACCGGCCCGAGCACCGTGACTAAGGCCCCCGAGCCGTAGCTCGCAACGCAAAGGAAGGACTTTGTGACACCTGATTTGCCCATCTGTGTCGTGCCGCTCGGTGTGCCCCCTACCCGTGCTGAGGGCAGGCTGTAGTTCATAGAGTGACCGGTACGCGGCTCCCCTTCGGAGCGTGCTGCCGGCTTCGCAGTGTGCTGAGAACAGAGGCGCTGTCCTCAAAGGTCCAGCTCGAACGCCGCGACTAACAGCCAGCGCATCGTACGTCTGCACCGTCCCCCTGAGCACCGCGACTGAGGCCCCCTTCGAGCCGTAGCTCGCACCGCGATTGAGAGGACCGTGCGCTGCACGCACGCGCTGATGATTATTCTGCCGTCCCTGACGAACTTCAACAAAGACTAAGGTACTGTGCCCCCTTCGCACCGCAAGGTGCGCGTGTCACCCGGAGTGTCTGCCAAACGCTTGTGAGCCGCTCACAACCCTCTTACTGCCGCACGCACCGGCCAACACGCACGAAGCGCACAGAACACCTGAATTGAACTGAAACCAAGAACTCTTTGAACAAACAGTATTGTGGGCCCGTGTTACACGTTATTGGGTCTTGTGATTAAGCCTGCTTATATAAAGAAGTCTATTTTTGATACACCCAGTGTGGAGTCTATTTGCGGGGGTAACATTGAATTGATGTATGTGATCACAACTGCTTAACCATTACGCCTACGATAACGCCTTGTCTGCTCGCGCCAAGCTACCTAGAGGGTGAGGAGGGGTTATTAAAGGAGTGTAACCCCTTACCCTGACTGGAAGAAAGGTTCCCTGCTTGGCATTAGTACCCACTGGTGCCAACTAGAGAATCTGGATTCTAACAGCACTTGTGTGAATGGGGGTGCTGGTGACACACCGCTGGGGCCAGGCGGTAGCTACTGCGATATGGGTGCCATACATTGACACGAGGTACCGCGATTCAGGCTGTAGAGCATGTCCACCGCCATTTCCCCATGTCTCCATGCCAATCACTACCGCGCTTGTGTGAATGGGGGTGCTGGTGACACACCGCTGGGGTCAGGCGGTAGCTACTGCGATATGGGTGCCATACATTGACACGAGGCACCGCGATTGAGGCGGCGGAGCATGTCCACCGCCATTTCCCCATGTCTCCATGCTAATCACTACCGCACTTGTGTGAATGGGGGTGCTGGTGATACACCGCTGGGGCCAGGTGGTAGCTACCACGATATGGGGCCATACAATGGCAATGGCCATCTGGCAAACATCAACAGTGCACAGTACCCCCATGGTCAATGGCACATCATTGTGCACATGATGCCAATGTTCCATATACTCCACTGGTGACTACACATGCCATGTTTGTGTGTGTCATTTCGTAGATTGGCCTGTACTCCCTCACATGTCACTTATGAATTTGATGGTCGTGTAGGCAGGACAGTGTTGTTCTGGACTCTATAATGTGTACACATTTTAATGTGTTGAGGTGCAGTGACAATCACGACAATGCTCGTCTCAATGAATGATGGTCTATTTTGGATGGCCTCTTATGTCTGCTCATGCACACAATCGTCATTTCTGCGCCAACTCATGGTCATTGTGTTGTGGATGTGTGCCAGGTTGAAATGACGCATGAAGGTGTGACAGGTACAGCAGCTAGGTAGGAGACAGTGGGCTTGATTTGTTACACATATGCTGGATGCTATACTCCCTGGCGTGCCCATGTGAAATGTGGCCATATCTCTATGTGCATTCACATTGACCAAGGTGGTGTCTGAGGTACTTGTTTTGTGTAAGTTGACAGGTGTGCCCTCTGTGTAGCTGAAGGTGTCCCTACATGTAAGCTGGTCTGTAACTCAATATTGATGGCAGTCATTGTTGTCGTTGTGCCATCCAGAACGTGAGATGCTGTGCCCATCCCATGATGTATTGAATTGACATGTGTCCACCTACATCTCAAATAGGAGGAGGCCAAATCTGATTTGTCACTTGACGGTGCTGGAGGACATGGAGGATGTGGCGATCATCCGGAAATGCCGTCTGGATAGAGCCACCCTAAAAACCCTTTGTGATCTGTTGAAGCCCCACCTGCAGCCTCGCCGGACAGATCCAACAGCTTTCACCCCTACTTATAAGGTGATGGGGCCCTGCATTTTTTTGCCACTGGATCGTTCCAAGATACAGTGGCCAGTGCTGATGGGATGTCACAACTGATGTTCAGCATGGTGCTGCGTGATGTACTGTCCGCCGTGATGATATACAAGGACAGATACATCCATTTCCCCAGGGGTGCTGAATTGCCAGCTGTGAAGGGAGACTTCTATCCCCTTGGACACATCCCCAATTTTGCTGGTGCCATTGATTGCACCCATTGCGGGCTCGTGCCACCACAGGCAAGTGAGCACATTTACAAGAATCACAAACATTACCACTCCATAAATGTGCAAGTGGTGTGCTTGGCAGATATGATCATCTCCCACGTGTGTGCCAAATTCCCAGGCTCGGCCCATGACTCCCACATCCTGCGGAACAGCATTGTGCCCCAGCTGATGGCTAATCTGCTTCCCGAGCATGCATAGATTGTGGGTGAGTATGCCTAGTAATATGACGTGCTGGGTGTGTGACCTGCTGCCCTCTGCCTCAGCGACATTGCAATGTCTATTTGTGTTTGTCATACCTATGTGACTCTGCATATCCCAACCGTCCCTGGTTGCTAAGCCCACTGCGGACTCCCAGGACCCCGGCTGAAGTCCGCTACAATGAGGCCCATGGGGGAACATGTCGTGTGGTGGAGCGTACTTTTGGTCTGCTCAAGTCACGTTTCCGCTGCCTGGACATGACCGGAGGTGCACTGGCTTACTCGCCCGGGAAGGTGTGTCAGATTGTAGTGGCATGCTGCATGCTCCACATCCTAGCCATTCGCAAGGAGATTCCCCTGCTCCTGGATGATGGTGAGGACCCAAGGCCCCAGCCTGCAAACCAACCTGTGTCCAGTGATGAGGACAGTGGAGAGGAGGAAGGTGTTGACCTGCGTGAACAGCTCATCACCCGCTACTTCACTTGAAGGTGGGTGACAATGTACAGCATACCCATTGTCTGCTGATATTGCTGTTGTCGTGAAGGGGTATGTGAGAATTGTCACAGCAGCCAGTTGTAGACTCAGCAGTGGTTGGCAATGTTTCTGGGGCGGGTCATTTGGGAACATCTACAGGACGTGTATGTTGACACTTGTTGCCCATTGTGACGTGTGCATGTTGGGTTATCTTGATGGTAGGTGTTGTGTGATGTCTGTGATGCCACACCCAGACCAGTGAATGTTGTTCTGTTGTGTTTCCCTAGGTGCCTTCAACTTCTCCTTGCCTACATGCAGCCCATACTCCGGGTACATTGTGATCATGTTGAAGACTGTACATCCTGCAATAAAGACGGAGCAGACACGACAACGTGTGTAAGGAATTTTTATTTTCAATGGTGACATGTGGGGGGGGTGTACATTTCCATTGAGGTGGTGGTGGAGCAGTGAGTTGACAGTTATGGTAAATGAGATAATCGAGTAGTCACCACATTGATGTGGTGACCCAGTCCAACAGACAGATGCCATTCACAAGGCAGTGTGGGGAAGGACAGTCCAAAAAGTCAATGCATTGGTGAAAGGGTGCCATCAGGGCTGGCTCCGTGACTGACGTTTGGCAGGTGCTTTGCCTCCAGATACTCCCAGGGTCTTCTTAGGACGGCCCCTTCGTCGTTTGGCAGGGGGGCCCAGCTGCAGGGCCATTGGGGTCTGAGGACTCACCCCTCTCAGTGGGCGCAGGGGTGCGGCCCACCAGAGGGAGGAGGAGGTGTTGGTTGTGGTTGTGGTGCAGGCCTGTCCCTCAGTACCGCCACTTGCTGGCCCAAGAGGTCTACAATTTGTCCCATGCGGGTGTCAATTGACCTCATCAGCAGGATGAGCTCGTGTAACAGTTCGTCCGACCGGCCCGTTCGTCCCTGGGCCTGTTCATATGCGCCAAGGACTCTGGTGATGTGTTCCAGAAATTGGGTCCCAGCCTCCTGGTATCTGTGGGTGACCCTGCCCCTCCCACCTACCCTGCATCCACAGACCTGTTGCCTCACCACTGTGGGCGCCCGCATCCTCTCCCTGCCCTCCTCCATCAGTGGTGTTGGGTGGTTATCCTCTGGGACAGGGAGGGTGTTGCAGGCAGCACTGGTGGTGGTGGTGGCCGCACAGGCCGTAACAGCAGGGGTCTGCAGGGAAGTTGTTGCCGCAGATGTGGTGGGGGGAACGATGGGGTCCTGGGACTTGTTGCTCTCTGGCACACCAGATGGGCCGGCTTCGAGCTCATCGTCCGTAGAATCCTGGGAGTCAACATCTGAGAGTCCATGCACTGGGGTGAGACTGGCTCTACAGGTTGCTGGTGTTGTCCTCTGCAGTGAGTTCTTGGTCACATGTGGATCAGATGGGAAATGGTCATTGTAGTGCACCCCACAAGCTTTGTGTTAGCTGTGTGTCATTCACTGTTTGTACACTGCACAATTGACTGATCATCACATTGCTTCCTATGTGCACTACTGTGCTTCCTGACATGATGCAGTGGTACATGCAATACTTGTCCATGGTGTAAGGTGTCAAGGCATGCCATGCGACCCGTGCATAATTTATGATTACAGGGACCTGTTGCCATCTAGGGACTGGCACAACATGTTTTACATTGAGGACTCTGTTGATTTGTCTGACCTGGCAGGTGTCACATCTGGCCATGGACTGGCCATTGTCATCTCCTGCATACCTTTGTCCTGTCATGTGCATATCCTGATTTGTACCACCACACATGCTTTCCTATTTTTCAAATGGTCCTTGTTGCACTTGCCCCATGGCGATGCACATGTCAATAGGTGCTGTGCATGATTGTGCCCAGACTTTCTTCTACATGTGCATTGGTGTGTCACACTTTGGTAGATGTGACAGTTTCCTTAGCTTACCTGTGTGCACACTGTGCGTGGCAATGGGGTCAGTATGCATATTTGTGCAATGGGAGGACTGGTGTTGTCATATGGCACCATTACTTTTGTGACAAATGTGTGGATGGATGACACTGGCTACTTGCCTGTTACGTGCTCGCCTTTAGGTTTGTGATGTGGCTCATCTGTGTGTCCTGCTCAGTGGTGTCATACGACAGAATGATATGTCTACCTACCTGTAAGTTTGTTGGTGTACTGCAATGGCTTCCAACTGCTTCTGGGTGCGGGAGTGCTCCATCCTGCCCAGGTGTGGGACAGAGGGAATGGTGGGAGTAGTAGTGCAGGCCTCCCACCCACAAACACCCTCCCAGGGAAGATGGCTACCCACCTGTAAGTTTGTTTGGTGTATTGCAATGCCTTCCAACTGCTTCTGGGTGGGGGAGTGGTCCATCCTGCTCAGGTGTGGGACAGAGGGAATAGTGGGAGTAGTACTGCAGGCCTCCCACCCACAAACACCCTCCCAGGGAAGATGGCTACCTACCTGTAAGTGTGTTCGGTGTACTGCAATTGCTTCCAACTGCTTCTGGGTGCGGGAGTGCTCCATCCTGCTCAGGTGTGGGACAGAGGGAATGGTGGGAGTAGTAGTGCAGGCCTCCCACCCACAAACACCTTCCCAGGGAAGATGGCTACCCACCTGTAAGTTTGTTTGGTGTATTGCAATGCCTTCCAACTGCTTCTGGGTGGGGGAGTGCTCCCTCCTGCTCAGGTGTGGGACAGAGGGAATAGGGGGAGCAGTAGTGCAGGACTCCCACGCACAAACACCCTCTCAGGGAAGATGGCTACCTATCTGTTAGTTTGATGAGGGTAATGTAATGGCTGGCACATGCTTCTGGGTGGGGTGGGAGAATGCTCCATCCTGCTCAGGTGTGGGACAGAGGGAATGGTAGGAGTAGTAGTACAAGACTCCCACCCACAAACACCCTCCCAGGGAAGATGGCTACCTACCTGTTAGTTTGATGAGGGTAATGTAATGGCTGACACATGCTTCTGGGTGGGGTGGGGGGGAGTGCTCCATCCTGCTCAGGTGTGGGACAGAGGGAATGGTAGGAGTATTAGTGCAGGACTCCCACCCACAAACACCCTCCCAGGGAAGATGGCTACCTACCTGTTAGTTTGATGAGGGCAATGTAATAGCTGACACGTGCTTCTGGGTGGGGTGCGGGGAGTGCTCCATCCTGCTCAGGTGTGGGACAGAGGGAATGGTGGGAGTAGTATTGCAGGACTCCCACCCTCAAGCACCCTCCCAGGGAAGATGGCTACCCACCTGTAAGTTTGTTTGGTGTACTGCAATGGCTTCCAACTGCTTCTGGGCGGGGGAGTGTTGCATCCTGCTCAGGTGTGGGACAGAGGGAATGGTGGGAGTAGTAGTGCAGACACATGCTTCTGGGTGGGATGGGGAGGGTTCCATCTTGCTAGGTTGTGGGACAGGGGGAATGGTGGGACTTGTAGTGCTGGCTGCCTGTACACATGTCCCCATGGTAATGTTGATAGCTACGTTTGGGGTGAATGGGAGTGGGTAAATGTTGGATCTGAGGGACTTGTTCTTTTGGGTGTGTGGTGCAGATGGATGGAATTTGCCCTAGGTGGTGTAGCTTTGTAGTTGCGCAAGACAGTACATAGCAGTGTGGTGGTAGTCATTTGTTTGTACTTACCAGCCTCTACTCCCCCGGCTACTCCTGTGAGACTCTCTGGATGCAGTATGGCAAGCACCTTCTCCTCCCATGGTGTGAATGGTTTTGGTGGAATGGGAGGGCCACCACCAGTCCTCTGAGCCAGCTCACGGTTCTTGCTTCTCCTCTCCTTGACAACCCTCTTCAGATCATGCCACCGCTTCATGATCTCCCTTTTGGATCTTGGGGTAGTCCCTACTGCATTGACCCTTTGGACTATCCTTGCCCACATTTGTGTCCTTGTGGCTAATGGTGTCTGTTGGACCAGGCTACCAAACAGCTGTGGTTCCACAATGACTATCTCATCTACCATGACTGTCAACTCACTCTCTGTGAATTTGGGCATTTTATGTGTTGTCATAGTGTGTGGTGTGCAAAGTGGTTTTGGGTGCAGGAGTGTGAGTGGTGGGTGTGGTAGTGATGTGTATGGTGTGTGATGTGCAGGGGGGTTAGTAGTGCAGGTGTGGAAGTGGTGGGTGTGCTGTGTGTGGTGTGGCTAGTGATGTTGTGTTCTTTGCCTCTCCTTTAAGCTGGGGTGTGTGTCCCTTCTCTCCTGGAGTATTGCAAAGGATTGTGGTCAGGGAAGGGGCTGGTTTTATACTCAGCTATGTGGGTGTGTCAAAATGGGGTATTGCTGTCAGGTGTGTTGTCCTGGGAATTGTATTTTACTTTTTGCCATGTGGTTGTGTCATTGGGGTGTGTTTTGTGTATTGGGGGGGGGGGGGCATGGTAGTTTGCTGTGTGCACTTTTTGGCCTTTTGTGTTTTTTTTGCTTCGTCCGCCATATTTTTCACGGATCATCCGCAGCGGTGGCTATGCTGCAGCTCTTCGGCTGGCTCTCTCATTCATCCCATTGTGTGACCGCGGCGGTCGGAAACTGCGGTAGGTACCGCGGGACCATCTGGGATATCCTAATTTCCCGTGCGGTGTCTCGGCTATGCTTGCGTCGGGTTGGTGTTTTTCCCCAGCATATCCGACCGCCGCGGATGGATTTTGACCATCACCGCCCACTACGGTTTTTCTTGGCCCCGTTCTGCCGCGGTTGGTGGTTGTTGGCAGATGATCCTAATTTGGCCGCTGGTTTTTCCACGGTGCAGGCGGGCAGCTGTTTTCTGCTTCCATGGCGGTCGGGGTGGTTTTCCGACCGCCATCCTAATGGGCCCCTAAATCTTAAAGTACAAGAAAAAATGCTGTCTTTGATGTAATAAATTTGGCATATTTGTGGAACTACAACTGTATCATTTGCAGGTCGGGCAAATTAAACTATTCACCAAAATCTATAATTCAGAATCTCTTTTTCATTTTCTACCTTAGGCAAAGGAAAGCCATTTGTTGTTGCATCAGTTTGTTGTGGCCTAGCAAGAAAATATATGAACATGCCACATTCTAGAATTAAAGGGTAATGAATATAGTTTCTAATTCTAAAACTATGAAAAAATTATATTTTGGAATAGGTGTATGTTTTCGAAAGGCAACTTCAAAATGTCATTTTATATCTTGTTGTGTATTTAAACATTTGACTTCACATCATCCTTTAGCCTGAGCTTCACCCAGCAGGGTCTGACCTTTGTCTTCGAGGTTTTCCGCTCCAAATGCTGCAAAATATCCTCAAACAAACAAACAAACAAACAGAATGTACTCTGTTGTCCTCGCTAGTCTCCTTTGTCTGGTTCAACTATGTCTGGGACCTCTAGGCGTGTTACAACACTCACTACACGCCTACTTTCATTAACACTGTTGCCATTTATTTATCATACCCTGCAGTACCTGTAATTCAGAGTGTGGACTTTCTGAAGTGGTTTTCCCACGTCACTTATAATGGGAGCATAGGTGATGTGTGTCATGACTGTGCTGCTTGAGCATTTGAAGAATATCTGTGTCTCCACAACATAGTCAAGTTTCACCCAGGTGAAGCGTTTGTTGATAAAAACTCTAGATCCCGTGGAGAACCAAAAAGATCTGTGTAGCATAATGAACACAAGTCAACTGTCACCTGCACACAGAGTTACTCTTGAATGCAAAATTTATAACGTGTTCAATACCTGTGCGCATCTATGGTGCATTAGGAGCACAAGTGTTTGTTAAACACTTAAATCCATTAGCTGGACCCAAGCTGTACAAAATTACGTAGATAAGGAGAATGACAGTTACCCACCACTATGTAAACTGTAAAAAAAAAACCTGCACACTCATTTGATTATGTCATCAGTGATGTCACCAATAATGTCATTTGAAACATCATCAGTTATGGCATCGAACATGTCATGAATGATGTCATATGTGAGATCATAATCAGTGCACAGCGGGGCGTAAGTTATAGTTAGTGCTGCTAACTATAACTGTTGAATTTCTGTGTTTTTTTAACTTCAAAAGGTTAATGTCACTGAGAAATTCACCCAACTAAAGCGTTATTTTAACCTTTGTTTTTTCTGTGACTATATGCATATATATATATTTTCCTGGTGTCCCCCTAGAGCACGTTGATGGTAAACACCCCCCAAATTCTATTGAGCCTGTGGTTTGATGGGCCATCCCTTCTTTTTTTTGGAGCCTTTTTACCTGGTGTCTAGTTGGCTTTCTGCTCCCACCAGGGGCTGATTTGGATAAGCCCCTCAATACCCGTTGGGGGTCGAAAGGCGGTTGCACCCACTCTGGACTGAGGGCTTGGCCAGATGCCTAGGCAGGCCACTCCCACGCCTTCTTGTTTTTTATACACCTTTTCCCTGATGGCTAGTGGGCTTTCTACCCTGTGGAGAGCTGATTGAGGGCAAACACCCCCCAACCAACAATGGGGGCAGAAAGACTGTATGCCCATGGCTGGAAGGGGCCCATGCCCATGGATCTGACCCTTTAACAAAATTTGCCATGGTGTCTAGTGAGTGGATCCTTGCTTGAGGATAGCAATCCCTGTACGACCCCAAACAGGGATCCCCTAGGGAGAGACAACATCCTTTCCAGGCATGGATCACTGAATTCACAGATCAAAGTGAAACCACTGGCACCAAGTGGCAATTATTAGCTCTACTTTCAATCACTGTGACATCAGCATGCTGTGCATCACAGTGATTGGAAAAAAAATCAGGATGCGAGGGAGGCTGTTTCCTCCTGTTCAGAAATATTTGTTCAAGCTCCAGAAATAGTTTCTCCTTGAATGCAGAGGACGAGACGATCATGTCCTTCGCATCCAGAAGTAATGCGAAGGGTGTAAAAATTACATCTGCAGCATTCTAATGGTAAATGAACAAGACATGTTAATTCTGCATCAGCAAGGTTAAGAAGCCGATATATATGGTATAAGGGTCTGGCCTTGATAATGGTGGTCAGACATCTGCCCATCTAGAGATAGGGTTGGGCAGTTCATTGTTATATTGACCATGCGCAATTGGTATTAATGAGACTCTGGAAGTGGCATACTAGGTGGATGGGTCTGCCCTTAACTGGGGTGATCTTGGATACACTGCCTATGTCTGGTTGGTGCTGAAGGGACATAGGACCGAGACAGAAATCAGGGTCATACAGGGAGTCATTCAATAGCTTCACAGTCCATTCAGAAGAGATGCTTGTTAAATAGTTCAATTCTGTTCTAGTGCCCAGGGACATTATTTCTCTGCAGCATCATATCCTATAGGACCTACAAGAAAACGTTCTCCCGATCTATCAGGGTGGCTTTCATGGCTGGATGAATTGCGGATCCCGCAGCCCATCCTCTCTTAAAAGCTTTCCCTATTTCCTACAGCTTTCGATACAGTACAAATCTCATGTGGGTGTCTCCTTGGTGTTGACATTTTGATGCCAATGCTTTGCATTGGGGTAAACCCACATTATCCCGGCACCTGATTCGACAGTGGCAGAAAGCTTAAAACCTGTCTACGGCATTTACCTGGCTGATCAGGTAGTACATTTACTTGGACCTACAAATTTGTGATAGGTTCAAATCATTGTGTGCAATCATCTAATCACGTAGAAGCATAGCTTGAACTGTGTGAAATACCTTTGCCTTTCATTCGTATTTAAGTTCTGTTGTGCAAGGAATCCAAAGTCCAGAGGTGCTTGCAATTCCCAAACTGCCAGGAAAGAAAAGTAGCAACTCCTCCAGTAAGCTTGCAGGACAAAGGTAAAAAAAAACAATAAAGATAAGGAAGAAACTCAGCCCAGCCTGGCTACTGCAGAAGGGCGCAATGTACCTGGCTGGCACTATTTTCCAACCTTCTTGAGATGCCCTTTGTTCCTTTAGTGATTCACAAGGTACTATTTAAAGCAGCAGTGGTTCCTGAACCTCACACTATAAAATGACCTGTTGCATTCCTCGCTCCATCACTGAACTTGTGCAAGACTTGGCAATAATTGCTTTTTCAGCCAATTAACTTCATGTATTAGATGTATTCTTAAAAACACCAAATCACAAGCATTCTTTTTTTTTTTTAGCTAAATCTCAACATTTCAACCGTGTAGACTGAAGGGTGTGAAAGAATCTGATGAAAATCAAAGCCCTTCACTGCCTCATCGGATGTGAAGCATTATATAAATAATGCATTTGTACCACCAAAGAACCAGCTTTATGACTCAAAAGGGGTATGGAGAGACCTATGTAAATTTCAGTACAATTCAGTACAAAAAAGTTCTGATTTATTTGCAAGAGAAGACAAATTGTTGCCTGCTTAAAGACAATACTAATTCACATTTTCCCTGAGGAATACAATCAGATGTGAAAGTCTGTGCCTGTGTTTGAATGTTGTTCAAATATTTTTTTTTCAGTTCAAGAGAATTTTATTATAATAAAAGAGGGTGTCAAAACAGGAACTACAATATCAAAAACATATCTTTACAATACAGATTTAACTACAGTAAAACAAGTTACAAAATTCGGACTTAATAGTAAGAGGAAGAAGGCAAAACTAAATATGCTAAACATAAATAACATTATACAAAGTACAAATTATGAGAAACATAAATAACATTATACAAAGTACAAATTAGGAATGAATAAAGGGTTCAGGGAGGTTTGAGAACTTCTTGCTGAGAGAGCTGGAGTTGAAAATCTCGTTTGGCACTGGCATCAATATACATTGTAACAGGTGACCATAAATCCAATTGTTTTGTAGCCAATTGTAAGGGGAAAACAAAGGTAGTGTCTAGTCTATGATTATGGCAAATCGCGTACCACCAAGCCTTATAGGAAATTTTTGTAAAGTCTTTCCAATTAATGGTGATTTGTTGAAAAGCGACCGCTAATAACAAATCAATGGGCCCGATTCACAGAACTAACTTAAGACAAAATCCTAAACTTACAACCATTTTCGTATTCACAGAAAGCACTTACTCATTTTGGTATTCACAGAAGACACTTACTCACTTCGGTATTCACAGAATTTAGGAGTCCTAACTTTAGGACTTCTAAATGCCTTCTGTGAATACCGAAAGTCTTAAAATTTTGATTTTTCTCAGTTTAGGAGTCCTAAAGTTAGGACTCCTAACTTTACTACTACTAAACTGAGAAAAATCCTAATTTTAAGACTTTCGGTATTCACAGAAGGCATTTAGGAGTCCTAAAGTTAGGACTCCTAACTTCTGTGAATACCAAAACGAGTAAGTGACTTCTGTGAATACCGAAATGAGTAAGTGCCTTCTGTGAATACCAAAATGGTAGTAAGTTTAGGATTTTGTCTTAAGTTAGTTCTGTGAATCGGGCCCAATGATTTTAGTATTAAGTGTAATATTATCCCAAATGGGTGATAGACTTCCCAAAACAAATGAACAAAAGAGAAAGAAAATTTGGTTGCAAAAATTGAATTAATTTGGGTCCAAACTTGTTCCCAGAAAGCATGGACATGTGGGCATGAAATAGCATATGAAAGAAGTCTGCATTTGGAGCAGAGCATGTCCAACAAGTGTCTGGGACTGAGCTGAATCTTTTACATAAAACTTTTGGTGTGAATAAAAGTCGGTTATAGACAAAGAACAAATTTTGCATTGTAGTAGCTGCCCTTGAAGATTTACGAATTTTGGACCAGAGATTCCTCCATGAGGTCCCAAAATCGTGTTCCCAAGCCATCTCTGTTTTTGACTTTTGTTCGAGTGTGTAATGTCACATAAATGACGATATAAAGTGGAATCTCTGGGAGAGTTTGGTAAAAGAGTATGAATTTGTGAGGGGGTGTCCGAACCAGTAGGGGGAGTCTGGGATACGAGCAAATGTGAGTATGTATCCATCACTGCCTTCTTGAGAAGTGCATATTTATTTTTAAATGAGTTAGGTAAATGGTATGATTGACAAAGCGAAGCAAAGGATAAGAAGTCTGATTGTGAAAGTAATTGGTGTATCCAAATAAGACCCCTTTGTCGCCACGTCTTCCAATAAATGGGTTTATTCTTGATGAGCAGGTTTTTATTATGCCAGATTGTTGAGTTAAGAAATGTGTCCGAGGCGATAGAGACTGGAGTGGGAGATACCTCCAGAAGTTTGGAAGTTAACTTAATTATAGGAGTAGAGAGGGACTGTGGTTTGCGGGAGAAGGAAAGATAATCTGAGAAAGAGAAGGGGAACAAGAAAAAGCATTCCACAGATGTCCATAGAGGTTCATTATCCGTAGAATCAAGCAACCAATGGGAGGCCTGGTGCAAAAGGAAAGCCATATGGTATATGTGTAAATTGGGGAAGTTGACACCTCCTTCAGTTTTAGGGCTTGAAAGTCTTGATAGGGACATACAGGGTTTCTTTCGTTGCCATAAGAAGGAAGAGAGAATGGAGTTAATCTTCTTAAACCACGTATTAGATATAGGGACTGGTATGTTGGAAATAGAGTACATAACTGTAGGTGAGAGCATCATTTTTATGGTATCCAGGCGACGCCACCAGGATAAGTAAAGGGGATGCCATTTATAAGCTAATTCTGAAACTTTTTGTACACATTTATTCATACATAATGAAACTGTGCCTGGGATTGAAGAAGTTATATGTAGGCCTAAATATTTAATGTGTTGGGGGCTCGAAGTGAAGTTGGAAGCACTAAATGTTGTTCAAGTTATAACTGATGGGTTTTAGGCTTGTTTAGACTGACAACAGTAATTGTCTCATTGGGTTGTTCTTACTATTTTGGGGGGCTTAAATACCAAAAGATCTGGTCTATGAAGGTGCCTCTCTTCAGGCTGAAATAATCTATATATAAGTAGAGGTAGGGATCCGCAATGCTTTTATTCCCATATACGTCTCTGTTTTCATTAATGAGATAGTAACCTCCTACTTTATACCTTCAATTTAAAAAGATTTTTCTTTTCTTTTCTTTTACAATTGGTAGTCCCCGTATTTTACTACTCCTGCCCAGTATACAAGGGGAAAAGTGTGAAAAGTGCAACAAATTTGATCATCACAATCAAAAAAATTTGAAAAGGCAAGGTGACCCCTCACGTGCGCACCACCAATCGGGCCTACTGGTTGGTACTCACCAGCTATGCCCACTTTCATCATCATTGGTAGTCATCTTGCCTTAAAAATAAAAAGTGTAGTGTCCAAACCAAAAGAAAAATGGTGCAATAAAAAGGTGAAACAGGCACATCCCACGATGCGACCTAGTGAATCTAAAATTGAAGAAAGTTGCACTTTTCTCGATACCCACTTTATTATTCCTTGTGTACTTTATTCAAAGTAAAAATGGTTGCTTCGCATGCATACCATAATACTGCGCCAACATGTTTCATTGCCATAACAATTTGAGGCAATTTCTTCAGGGCAAGCAAGGTCGCCTGCCACCAATAATGGACACTTCAATATATTTTTTCTTTTTTATTTTCGGGGACCTAATCGAGCTAAAGTCCTTCGTACCAGCTCTTTCCCATAGGTCACACCAGAGACTCCACCTGTGAGTCCTCTCGGTGGATTGACACTCAACTGTTATGTCAATCGCCCGGGGCCTCACAGAGCACCTCGTTACTATTTTGGGACCAATCCATGCCAGAACACAGATGCCACATGTATAGTCCATTTAATGAGTTGAATGCTAGCATCAGATATCAGCATCAAAAGCTCTGATGCTCCTGGATGCAGTGCTGCACAATCAGGGCTTCTCCAGTGCCCCCTCAAGTTCCCAACTACCTCTGATCCTGTTTTCACTTTGACATAGTCTTTCGATGCTGTGCCGGATTCATAATCAAACATCTGACAATCACTACAACATGGCCTCCAGAAATGCACATTCTGTCACCTAGAGTGCAGCTAGGGTGGGCCTTTTTAATTGACCATACGTACTATGTCCATGCTGCAGTCATTACATTTGAGGTGGAACCCGCCTCAGGACTGGGTAAGAAATAGGAAGCAAAGGTGTACTTCACCCACCCTACTGGGAGCTTTGAGAGGATAGGCCACCCAGAATCCCTCCTGTTTTTTTCTCCAGTCTCATGACTGAGATAAAGGACAGGAATTAGAGATCCCTGTTAGGTTCTGGTATCAAGAAACCTACCTAGGTTCTTTCTGTGTGAGGCACAATGGGAGAAGGCAGTTTGAAGAAATACAGAGCAGGTAGAGTAGAAAAAAAGTCCCTATTTCTTCTTGGAACTCCCATCAACCCAGCACTTAATTTCAGCCGGTGGGTGGCAGTGGGGGGCACCGGTACCTATTTTTGGGGCCAGCACTTATTTATCTGCATCAGATGTTTACCGAGTGTAAGACATGGTAGCTCGCATGTATGTGTAGACTTTTAATTTCTGACCCTCAGCAGGCATGCATCTTTTGAATATTTATAAAGAGCTGCTCAGGCAAGTGTATGTGCAAGGAATCAGAACTTCTTTTGGAGGGAATTACTATTTTGCCCTTCAGAGAAGCTTAAGACTGTCATTGTAAAGACTAGGAAGCATCTGTCAAAGATTCCTCGTCTTCTGACTCTCCTTTGCCTCGTAAACACCCTGCTTCATTGGTTTCCCACCTTCTCTTTTCCTGCTCTGTACCACCTCCCACATGCTCCGCCCACCAACACCAGCTTCGCTCCCTCCTTCCAGGACCTACTTAATTGAGGCTGCAGCGCGGCCACACCACTGGCATGTCAAAGGCAAATCGGTCTATGCTCATCTGTGCCTGGACCATGCCCGGACCGCGCTCAGCGCCAGGAACCCTGGCTCTCCTGCTACATGCAGATACACCATCGCCAATCTCTGAACCTCGGACTCTGCGACAGCAACTGCTGCCTCACTTTTCAATGTTCTATGGTAGGACCTTTTACCCGTCGGAACTGTCTCTTCTCCTGCAACACCGGTGCACCCGCACGCATGACGACCACCATTACGCCAACCACACAGACCACGGCTGCTTCGGAACAACTCTACTGCCTGCTGATTAATGCACGATCACTCTGTAAGCACGCCACAGAGATATGAGACACCATCACTTCTCTCACCCCTAATGTCATCTTCCCCTTGAGACCTGGCTGAACCCCGCATCTGCTCCTGACATTGCCTCAGCAACTCTTGACAGCTAGAAGATAGCGCACTGTGGCCGCATCAGCCAACACAGAGAGGACTTGCCATCATCCACAAAGAAACCATCCATTGCACCACCACCGCAGAGGACACCACCACGATCATGGAACACCTCTATTTCCCACTCAAAACGGATGGCAAAACCACCATCAGAGGCACCCTCACCTAGAGACCTCCAGAACCATGCCCCATTTTTTTTAAAACCATCCCTGACTTGCCTCACTCACCATTGACTCCAAACAATCCATCTTCCTCAGAGACCTCAAATTCCACCTCGACAACCTTAATGACACCAACACTGCCAACTTCCTCGAAAGCATGTACAACATCATTGTCACCCAACTAGTCACCAACCCCACACACAATGCAGGGCACACACTTGACCCCATCTTCACGGGCGGTGACAGAGTCAAGTACAGTCATGTCAACGAGCTCAACTGTACAGACCATGCCATCATTCACTTCACCATTACAGGATCCCCCGGCACCAGCACAAAGCCACCCAGCACCTCACACTGCAGTTGGAACAAAGTGTCAGAGAGCTGGTGGCTCAACACCCTTAACACCTCCCAACCTGACACTGCAACCAACCTAGAACAGGCTGTCAAGAACTTGTCAACCTGGATCACCTACTGCACCACCAGAGTTGCCCCCGCCAAGCACACCAAACTTAAGAAATCCACCAAACAGGCTATTTGGTACACCATGTAATGAAGAACCACGAAACGCAACTCCAAGCAACTAAAAAGGAAATGGAGCACCAGGAGGAAGCCCACAGACCCAGCCACCTTCAAGACATCCCTCAACCAATACCACCAACTCCTAAAAAAGGCAATAAGGAGCTCCTTGGCTGACCCCATCGAAGCCAATTCTAACCACAGCAAAGAACGCTTCAACATCGTTTTGAGTTCTCCAACCCCTCAGCCACCAAAAACATCATCATCCTTTCCCGGGAACTTTGCAACACCCTGGCAGACTTCTTCCACAACAAGTTCCACCATCTACAAAAACTTCAAACCCCAACCCACCCCCTCCGACCTCTACAGCCTTCTCTCGGCCACAGAGGCAAACCCCGACCACCTACTCACCAGCTTGGACCCCGCTCACCACGTAGAACTCTACAGCAATCATAAACTCCATCCACTCAGGAGCACCCATGGACCCTTGTCTTTTCCACATTTTCAAACTCAGGAGCAAGAAGATCAGCAACAAGCTCACTGCCATTTTGAAAGCATCCATCAACACGCCCACATTCCCCGAAGATTGGAAATATGCAGAAGTCAAACCCCTTTTAATGAAACCATTGGGCAACCCCAGCATATTCAAGAACTACCATCCCATCTCTCTACTCCCCTTTCCGGCCAAAGTCCTTAAAAAAACCATTAACCACCTATTCACGGAATACCTGGAAAACAACAAGCTTCTGGATACCTCCCAATTCAGATTCCGTACCAACCACTGCCACAAAACTGCCCTGATCGCCGCCACCAATAACGTCAGGACCCTCCTTGACTGGGAAGAGATGACGGCCCTGATCCTCCTCGACCTCTCAGCATCGTTCAACACCATATACCACTGTACCCTTATCCAGAGGCTTCATCAGATAGGAATCCGGGCAGACACCCTTAAATGGATTGTCTCCTTCCTCACTGGAAGAACCCAGAGAATCTGCCTACCACAGTTCATCTCAGAACCCAAGAACATCATCTGTGACGTCCCTCAAGACTCCTGCCTCAGCCTCACACTGTTTAACACCCACATGACCCCCTTGGCCAACATTGTTTGAACCCATGGATTAAGAATCATATAATACGCAGATACCCAACTCATCCTTTTGCTATCAAAAGATCCCTCCACCTCAAAGGCCAACTTCCGCAGGTGCATGATCAGCATCGCCGACTGGATGAAAAGCAACCGCCTAAAACTTAACACTGACAAAACGGAAGTGCTTATCTGTGGGAACAACACTTCCCTGTTGAAAGACTCCAAATGAGGACCCCCACCCACTCTGACAGACCATACCCACAACCTTAGTATTATCCTGGATGCCAGCTCATCATGAAAAGCAGTCTCATCTGCCTGCTTCCCCCCTCTTCGCATATTCCAGAAAATCTTCAAACGACTCTCCATCAACACCAAACAAACTGTCACTCAAGTGCTAGTCACCAGCCGGCTGGACTAGGCAACACACTCAATGTAGGAATCACCATCCATCTCCTGAAAATACTGCAGACCATACAGAACTAAGCTGCCAGACTCATTCTCAACCTCCCAAAATTGACTCACATCACACCCCACCTCAAGAAGCTCCAATGGCTCCCCATTCAGAAGAGATGTCAATTAAAGATGCTGATATACACCTACAAAGCCCTTCACAATCAAGGACCAGCTTAATCAACCACCAAATGACCTTCCACCAACCCTGCAGACACCTTGCATACTCCCCGCACACTCCCTTGCACACTCCCGCATCCTCTGAAGCAACAATGGAGGACGCTCCTTCTCCTACCTCGCTTCTAAGTTCTGGAACAACCGCCCCTTCACCTCTGGACCTTATCCTCTCTTCTGAATTCAGGAAAGAACTCAAGACCTGGCTGTTCAACTGAAATCCCTCGCAGTATAAGGATGATTTACTGTGCACATATATCACTATATCTCTGTGACTTTATGTGTATGTGTGTCAATTATGTATGCATATATGTTTTTAACTTCACAAAAATGCATGTCACCTATTTTATACTGAGAAACGAGTGACACTACACAATTTTTGGAGTTCTGCACTGCACTCCAAGCATGTTTTTTCAATTTCGCCACTACCTATAAATATGCAAAGTTTGACTCCCTGTGGGAAACCCAGGGACCGCCTACTTACTCCATACTTTCTCTCCTCTCTTTCAGATTGGATTATAAAATAACCACAAAGGGTTTCCCCTCTACTAGGTATATATATATATATATATATATATATATATATATACATATATTCTCTATCATTTTCTCGACTGAGTGTGAACAGGGCGGTAATCAATTGATACCTGCACCCCCATTCCTATCCAGTAGTAAGGGTAGGTTCTCTTCTTTTCAAAACCACCCCCCCGGTCCTGATGAAATGCCATGGATCCCTCCTGGACCATTAGGGCGTGAAACATGTTGACCTACATCACCTGCATTTACCACTAAATTGTTTTTCCTCATTGTTGCGAATTTACATTTTAGATACTGTTTTTAACCTTACCAGGTGGACCGAGGAATAAAACACTCAGGGCACCTCTGTGGTATTTTTAATCCACTACCTCACTTGTTCCACACACCTGCACTCACCAGCACTGCATTCTACTAAAAGATCTCCACCAAAGAGCCCTCTCGCGGGGCTCGTGGGGTCTTGCAGTGCCGCCCCCACAAGAAGCAAAAATGCTCAATGATGAAGCATGACACCTTCACAGGTGTGTGAGGACACTATTTCCTAAGAAGGAAGATCCTCCCCCAAGTACCGACCATCCACCTGTATTACATCACTCTTTTAGGAACAGTTACCCCCCCAGTGTTCTACATACTTGTTCTTGGAACCGAGATAACCTACCGGTGGGACTGTTCCTCCGTCTACACCGTAACTGCAACACAATGAGGGAATATGACACACAGGCTTCCACACTGAGTTCTAAATTGATCACCCAACACTACCCTCACAGGATTGTCAATCAAGCCTACAAAAGAGCGAAAAACAACCACTGGGACTCACTCCTGGAGACCAAGGTAAATCAACCGACAGATACGTTGACCTGAGTTACAACTTTAACTCCCTCATCTAAAATGATTCAGAAAATCATCAAAAAACATTGGTCCATCCTTAAAACAGGCACGTGGAGATGGTGGACCCTCTCTTTGCATACAGACGTACTAATAATCTTAGAGATATGCTTGTACATACACGCCCCATCCATCCTAAGGACCCCCAGATTACCCTCTGGAGTCTTGCACAGGTCATGGGACATTATCTCTGTGAGTCATGCAAAGTATGCTCTTTCACAAAAGCCACCAAGGAGATTAACGTGGGACTAACCTACTCATGGCAACAGAGGCACCATACTAATTGCAATACGAAGAACTGCATCTACCTTATTACGCGCCTATGCGGACTGCGCTATGTGGGGAAGACCACAAGGATGATTAAAATGGGAATCAGCAAACATTGGAGCACCATCCAGTGCAGGAAGGCCAGCACTAAGATGTCCTCCTACTTCGTAGAATTGAACCACACAGCAGATATTATAAGGTGGACAATTATTGAAGCAAACAGTAGATGGAACACCAAATCCCTTTTCTCTAGAGAACAACGGTAGGCTCTTCGCCTCAGGACACACCTCCATGGGCTGAACGATGGCATCCTCTGGTCCGAATGTACCAGATAACCCTTCCTTTCTTACACTGTTTAGGACATCTAAAAACATATACCCGCAATAACACTCATTTGGTGGAACATTCTGAGCAACATTCTTCTGGATACGAGTGGACTGGGGTTCACTCTAGTTTAACCACATGCGTAACTGAACATAGCTTGAATAAACATTTAGAGTCACATCCCATCCAGCTCCAATAGTTTTGGAACCATTTTAATATGTCCGCTACTACTGAGAGTAGTTTTTCCTCTTTGTACTCGCCCTAACCAGCCTTTCTATTTCTGATGATACAGTTTATCTATGGTACACCTATAACTACTACAGTTAACCTTGGCGCTTACACTATACCTGTTTTATATGTCTTTATCCTTGTCCTTTAGAGAATACACACTCCTAGAAGCTGCACACTCCAAGATGACCGCTCCAGGAATAGGCCTACAGCACATCCTCGACAACCCCACCCATATCCAAAGGGGCCCCGAGTTCCTGTTGCTGGTCAGGTGGATACAGGTGCACTCCACCCTTGCCGGCAGCTGGAACAAGCCTTCTTAACAGCTTCAGTCCCGTACCTTGTCCTTCCGGACGAGTAGGTGATGGGGTAGGTAAATACCTTTTTCAGCAAAAGAGAAGGAGGGGGACCGGGAGCTAATTATGGTTCAGTGCCCTTGCTCCATGATCAAGTTGTCAAACCAAAAAAGAGGGTCACTGTTCCGTCGGTGGGGGTGCAAAAAAGTAACCCACTCACCAGCAAGAGAAGTAAAAGAAGCAGAGGGAAAAACAATGGGGTAAACCTAGGTCTAGAACAAACTCTGCAGGGGGAAGGACAAGTCTTGTCTCATGTTGCCCTCACACACCCCAAAGGATGTCATGCTTAATTATCGGGTGTTTGCTCCTTGTCGGGCCGGCGCTGCAAAGCCCTACGGGTCCCCCGAAGGGTCACTTTAGCGGAGATCTTTTTGAGAACGGCTGTTAGATGAGTGCGGGTGTGTGGGGTGGGTCCTATGTGCACAGTGAAAGTGTATATGAAGGATAAAAATGGCTTAGGGATACCAGAGAAGGGTTATCTTTATTGTGACGGTACCCCTGTCATACTAAAAAACCCATAGGCTGTATGTTACTCCTGTGGGCAGTGATATGTACTCGGTAACTAAAAGGTCAGGTCAACATGTTTCGCGCCTAGATGGTCATAAGGATCTGTGGCGCTTCCTCAGGACCAAGAATAAATAGTGATGTGAAAAGTGAAAGTGAGTGGAGGGATTCTAACCCTCAGTGCAGTCAGGGCGGGCTAGTGCTGTGAAAATTTACAGCTCAGCTACAACTAAATAGTTGATCCATTCCTGATGTGACCTAGGAGTAAAAAGGGAGACAGAAAACAAAAAGACACACATGAAGTATAAATCATGGACATCAATGTGTGCCTCCATAGAAAATATAAAACCGCGCACAATGCGCATGAGACATGAGACTGACAATGCCTCTACTATGGGACTAGCCCCCGCAATGGTGGCCGCCCAAGTGGGCACAGTGTGCCGGCTGCTGGTTGCATCAAAGAGATGGGTGAACGCAGAGGCGGCACCACCGGTAACCGGGACAACCCCCCTGTGTGGTACCGTGCCTTGTCTGAAAAGCCCACCCTTGGGGCCAAGGTCCGGGGCAGTTACCCTGAGTCAGAACCTGTTAGAATTGCCACGCGCAAGGCTGACAATGGCGGCGTGGTGTGAGGTAGAAGGCCCGTCCCAAAGGACCAACACACACAAGTCCTATACCAAGCCCACTGTGCTACTTCTATCAAGTGGTGGGGATACTGCCGCGTGGAGGATTAGCCCTTGGGCTAGGGCGTAAGTAAACCCGCACCTTAATGGGCTATAGGAGGAAAGATGCGGGAGAAGGAAAAGAAGTAAAGTGAAGAAAGTGAACACTAGCACCACAGTACTAATACAGCGAATTACTGTGCTTGATATGCTGCCCCGGTCGCAGCCAGTGTTACTCACAGTTTCCGTGCGTGTGCTGTCTCTCAACACCTACCCATCCTGATGCCAGCCCGCATATTATCTGGCCGTGGGGGTGGAGGCACAGATATAGTGCTGGAATTAGCTGATCGGGCGGCTCCCTCTTCCGGATGCCTCGTCATGGAACACGGAAGCACGCATGCATGGGAGTGTAGTGTGAATATCCCAGCGTGCTGTGCCCGCGCGGGGTGCTGAAACTGTACCGTAGGGCCTGCGCGATGAGAATCCGTCTAGAGGAGGTAACCTACGCAGTTGTCATAGAGATCAGGAATAAAACGTATTTGTAATCCACTACCTCACTTGTTCCACACACCTGCACTCACCATCACAGCGTTCTACTAAAAGATCTCTGCCAAAGAGCCCTATCATGGGTCCCATGGGGTATTGTAGCGCTGACCCCACAAGACGCAAAAACGCCCAATGATGGGCACCTTCACAGGTGTGTGAGGACACTACTTCCTAATAAGGAAGATCATCCCCCAAGTACCGACCATCCACCTGTATTACATCACTCTTTTAGGAACAGCTACCCCCTTGTGTTCTACATACTTGTTCTTGGGAGCAAGGGTACTGGACCTCTATTGGCTCCCCGTCTCTCTCTATAGTGTTTTTGTTCAACTAAACCCACCCATGCAGCAGGGACCTCAGTGCCTGGATACCCTCACAGGTGATTAGCCATGCCTTAAAGATCCTGATTGATTGATTGAACAAGCTTTACACTAGACAGGGGGACTACTCAGAGGAGAACTTTGAAGACAGAATTAGGAAACTAATGTTGGTGACTGTGTCTAAGCAGTCTCCCACTGCTGCTGTATCTCATTCTGGACACCATGATGTCCTCATCCCTGGGTCAGACATAGGTGAAAATAAAGTGAACATTTCTCCCTGAGAAAAGAGGGAGAAATACGTTGAAAAAAACATATTTTACCTGAATTAATGTGCAAAGTTTAACAAAATACATGATTTCTTACTCCTAACTGCTGATTACTCACCTTTTGAAGATCCTCTAGGCACCAGGCTGGATACAGAGACATTTTCAGCAATGCTCCTGAGCACTTGTAGGTGGATCTGTGCAGCTATATGCTGACACCATTTCACCTTGGAAGGTATGGAATGGAGTAGCATAAAAAAACACCCTGGAATGTTGATGTCAGTTCCTTTCTTTCTGTGCCTTCTGATGTGGATCTGGGGCTCCATTCTCAAATTTGTTGGTCTTCCAATGACTCAAAAATATTTTGCTAGGAAATGATGTCCCCACCAAAGATGACAGGCTTCAATTTGTGCTGAGACTTCAGGAAACAGATGTCAGTCGCCGACCTGCAGGAGTTATGCCATTAGCCTCTGGGCTCCAGCCACACTGTAAGTACATGCAACCAATGCACCCTAATGTGCTCATAGGTGATTTGAGACTGGGGACAGCGCTGTACATTGCATAACATAAGAAGGTGTTTTGGTCTTCAGACAGGTTCTGGTCACCAGGCTATTCTCACAACTGCTGCACTTCCTGCTCAGAATCTTCTAATAATTCAAAGCCTAAATGTAGGAAGCTGGGTTTTTATGAAGTGGTGTAGGAAGCTGGGTTGTTATGTAGTGGTGCCAATGTCAGAGCATACCATACAAAAAGTCCAGACAACCCTCTTGTGGTTTACAGGGCTTACTTTAAGAACCCCAAGTGCTCTATTTGTGGTAATGTGCTTGAGCAGCTTATCAGACAGGAGTGTTAAGCATTTGTTGTACACACACAGTCAATAAATGGTTCACACAGTCAACAAGAATTATGAGTCCAATTTATAGAAATAAAGTACATTTTTATATGAATTTAGACACCAAGATCTTTAACAAAACGTAAGTACTTTTGGAGTCATCGATTTTAGAAGTTAGCAGTAAAATAACTTGAATAACGGTTTTGAGGCATGAGCCTCGAATGCTACAATGTTATCCTATGGGGAAAACACACACATAGCAAGCAGGTACTTGTAGTCGGAGTTCAGAGGTGCCCTTTGGGACTTAAGGTGCTAGGGGCCAAGATCTAAAGTTTCACCACCAGTTACGTTTTACCAGACCTCGTGTGTCCGGGTGCAGAGGTGCTGGTGATGGTAGCCACGAGCGCTACACCGGTAAAGTCAAGAGGAGCTGAAACAAATAGTCTGCAAAGGGGGCCTGGGGGACAAGTCAGGCTGAACTCAAAGGAGGGCTCAGGTCATGGGGACCCGAGGCCAAGGGGGCACAGTCAGAAGTTGTGGATCTGGGCTGTAGGGCATGGGTGCAGAGGTGCTTGGCTGGTTGGCCACTTGCGTTTGAGGCTCTCACGGTTGTCGGTGCATCTGCAGGGCCACTCTGGTCATGGGTCTCATCGGTCCTAAAGTCCCTTTATATGCAGGAAGATTTTCAAGGTGTTGGTGTCCGGGCTGGATGACGGACAAGCCTTGGATGGTGCAAGTGCCCAGGTACTCAGGGTACTGGAGCAGAGGGGCTCCTGGAGAGTCTAGCATCTTGAAACTCAGCAGAGAGAGGGGGCTGACCCCCTAGAGCCATGAACAGCTCTTCCTGAAGTATTGCTCCCTTGGTGGGCCCAATGGCCAACAACGCGGTGAACCAGGCAGATGCCTGCAGATGCAGGGGCATGGCTCATCTACCCCAAGGGAGATGATACCTGGTTCTCAAAGTGCTGGGCAGTCCACCAAGTGTTAGGGAGGATGCACAGGTGCAGGCCAAGTCAGGACTTTGCAATTAAGGAGCAAGCAGCAAAGCAGGGTTTGGCACCAGTTTCTGTGCAGGTCCTTGGTTCTCACGGTGTTGTCTCTTCTTTGTCCTTCTTCAGTTCCCAGGAAGTTGAATCTGTCAGTCTGGTATTGGGAGGACCCCTAACTACTAAATTTAGGGGCATTTAGTGGGGTATGTAGTAGTAGCCAATGGGCTACCTACCACTAGGGCGACTGCACATCCTATATGACCACTTGCTGTGGAGAGTGGGAAAAACCCTGACCCATAAGTCTCTATTTCACCAAAAAGCAAGATGGCAAAACCCTTCTTTGGCTGTTCACTTCCGATTGCCCCCCTTAGGGGTATGACTAGCCTGTGAGTGAAACACCCCTCCTGAATATCTAATTTCCCACATGCTCTGGTGCCAAATGGGCTCCAGGGTGGGGGGTAGTGTTCCCAGGTCTGGGGGAAGCTGGGGTCACATATCAAAGGCAGTTCTCCCTTGCAGAGGGTCAGAAACTCATCTGTGGTGGCAGGCTCAAAGATATCAGTCAGCAACACACTAAGAGACTAGTAGAGTTACAGGGGGTACTTTTAAGGTGCCCTTAGGGTAGATGTCTTCATATTTCAGATACTTGCATCAGTACGGAATTATTAAGACAAGGTATTTGATACCAAACACCATTATTTGCAATTAAGCCATTATGTAGCTGGGTAACTCGTAATGCAATTGCTCAGTACTTACCTGAAATAGCTTCCTGATCACTTGCAGTGACTAGCAATGGATCTAGGCATCACAGGGACATATCTGCTCATGCAGATGTGCCTTCATATGTACTATAATGCACTCTGCTGTAGGGCTCTAAAGGCCTGCTGTTGGGGTGACTTACATATAGTACATGTAGCGTAATTTGGCACTGCACACAGGGCAATGTCATGTTTTCAGAATGGCTTGTATCATTTTACTCATTCTTGCAATGACAGTCTGCCTGCTTGTGTTTGGGTCCCTTTTGGTGGCATAATACATGCTGCAGCCATTAAGGACCCTCTTTAGTACCCATGCCCTGAGTACCAGGGGTACCATTTACCAGTTTCTTACAAGGGTTCTAAAGTCCTTGCAATTGTTTTACAATTAACATTTGTATCATTTTAGGGAAAGAGCACAGGCACTGGTGCCTGGTTAGCAGGGACCCAGTGCACCTCTAATCAAAAAGCATCAGTACCAGTGAGCACATTTCAGGGCTACTTCAAGAGGTTAGCCTATCGGCCATGGCAACCTTCCAAGTAATGAAGCAGACAGCCTGTTTTTTTCAGGGCCGTGGATGCAGCACTAACTGACGGTACACAGGTAAACTTGGGCACCAGTCCTCCAACTCATCTTCCCCTCATACAATGCCCACCAAGCCATTTTAGTTCCTCCTTAGAGGCTCATGCTAGACTGGTGGTAGGTAGGATTAAGTATTTCCTTCAATGCTGGTGATACATCACATCCAATAAATGGGTCTTGCATATTATCCAAACAGGGTACGCCCTGTCTTTCATTTCCTCTCCACCACACATTCTTCCGAACCAGGGTGAATTATGGAGGAGTATCTATCCTGCTGCACGAGGTACACCTCTGCAAGGGTGCCATCGAACGAGTACTGGACTCGGAGAGAGGTAAGGTTTGTTATTCATAATACTTCCTCATCCTGAAAAAGGACAGGGGCTTCAGGCCTATCTTTGACCTTTGACCCCAGAATGCCTTCCTGTAGAAGAACAAATTCAAAATGCTTACTGAGCCATATTCTATTTGCTCTGGACCCTGCTGTCCTTGGACTTGCATATACTTGCATATACTTGTCTTGTAGTTGCACAGGTATTTCAGGTGGGTCACAACCACTTTCAATTTGCTATACTCCCCTTTGGTCTCACCCCGACACCTTTGAAGAGAGCGCCGACAGGGGACGCTGCACTTCTTCTGAGAATGGGTGTGCCATACCTCAATGATAATGGAAGGCTGCTGAAAGCAGGCTTGCCACAGTCAGTCATAGCCCACCTCCTGATGACAGCAGCACTCCTAACATCAATGGGTTTCACCAAAAATGTGCTGATGTCCCACATGCCTCCCTTACAGAACATGCCATTTATTGGGGCTTTAGGGAATCTGCCTTTTCTGGGTGGTCACCCCGTATTTTTTTCCTTTAGCTGGAGCCGTGTTTCTACTAGTGGAGGAACTCTATGCACCTTAACCCTGCTTATCAGTGGTAAAGTGCCTGCGTTTCCACTTTAAACGTGGTTGAACTGGCATATTCCTAACTGGTATATTTAACTTATCTATATGTTCCTAGAATATGTTACCAAGGTGCACCCAGAGCCTGGAAGTTAAATACTACAGGTGGACTGTAGCACCTACTGTGCCATCCACTACAGTGGTAGTGCAAACATGGCTTCAGACCTATCAGTTTAGCCTGACGGTAATATTGTAAAAACTGCAAATCAACCTCAAAATAAACCACTTTGACAGGTCAAACTCTCCCTTTTAAATATTAAAAGTCACACCTATGAATGCTTTGCAGTCCACAAGGCAGGGTGCATGGTATTTAAAAGTAGTACATGTAGCATTTTCATGTTAATATGTCTTTACAGTGATTAGCACCCAGCATCTATTTTTCATTGTGGCAGACTTAGCTATCCTTCGCAGAAAACCAGAGTACCGATTATAATCCTAATGCTGTATCTCCAGAATTGGAGTAGCTAGAAAATTAAACAATTATTTTAAAAGTTATTAAAAATCTAATTCAATTGTGAATTTTTTTTTTGAACACAAGTTACAGAAAAGTAACTTTTAGAAGGTACCTTATTTCCGCCTTAAGTTCTTAAAGGTTACATTTGTATTTTCTCTCTGATTTCTGCCAGCCAGTAATTAGTGTTTGAATAGGTGTGAAAAAGGTGTGAAGCGCTTCCCAGGAGCAAACAATAGGTTGACCTAAGTGGGCAGATGACTCCTCTGAACCTCACAGAATATGCAGGGTTGAGCTGCAGAATCCTTATTCGCAATGCATTGTCAAATCTGTCTTGAATGTCAAATCCTGATTGACAGGTCTGCTGGGCTTTACATATAACACTGGGGGTGTTTTTGAAAGGAAGGGGAAAAGGTTGCCCAAATAATTTTTGTGTATCAGCTGTTTGATTGCTGGTAACCTCCACTTTTATTCTACCAGACTTCTGTCTCTGAGCTTATTGTGGTCACAGTACCGGCCTTAACCTGAATTTTAGTGTTAAATGTGGGAGGGTACTGGGATCACCCTAGGAGTCGCCTCACACACCACTAGCCTTCGCCACACATGTTTCGTGCGGCCGAAGGCTTTTGCCGTCTTTAAATAACCCAAAGTTGGCCCCGGGAATTTTGGCCCCATTGGTTAGGGCGTGCCTAGAAGTCATTCCTACCCACTAGCATGTGCCAAGCATAAACGGAGGACCCCAAAGCACCCAATTCAAAGCACTCCTGGACTGGAAGAAGATCAGAAGAGGACTGCACCTGCTGTCTACAGCCTGAGAAGATCTATAAAGGACTAGACCTGCTCTGTCTTGCCAAAGAAGTAGACTCCAAGGGTAATAAGGCTGACCTCCTGTACAAGCTACATGGACACCCCAAGCTACAAGAGGTCTTTCATACAAGTACCTAGCTGATCACTGGCAACTAGACCTTAATGGACCCCACTGTTTGCCTCTGCTGGACACCCTTTGAGTTCATAAGTGCCTTCTTGAGGTTCTGGGGACTTTAGGAGTGTACTCCTGTGGTGGATTGGGAATTAAAAGACTAAAGTTAGAAGGTAAAATCTTTGACCTAGACAAACCTTGTTGGTGTATCTGAACCGTGCTCTATTGAGGTCAGCCTCAAATTCCACCTAGATCCCAGTCTACTGCGACCATTGACTATCATTGGCACGTTATGAAACTTAGAAAAATTATATCTCAGGTTCCCCTTATTTGATTCATATAATTTCTGTATTTATTGTTCTAATTTGTTTTTGGATTTTATTGGTTTACATTTCAACTATCCTACTGTTTTAGTACTGCATATATGCTTTACAGGTTAAACCTGTCTGCTCTATGCCATAGCTACCAAGGAGTTGCCAGGTTAATATAGAGACATTGAGAGTTCATCCTGACTAGAGTTGTGATTATTCCTTGAGAAGGATAGCCATCCACCCCTAAATAATAATCCTGTTACTTACAGGGGCAATCCCAGATATGCTGACGTTCAAGGCTTTTTCTCTACTGCATTGAGTCAGGGACATTCAGGCAAGGATGACAATAGTGCAGGCTTGATTCTAAATCTCTGTGAGGGTGGATTGAAGGCTTCTTGGTCTCTTAAGCTTGTGTATCCTCCTTATCAACTACGCCAGGTAGCACATGTGGACCCTGCAGTGGAACCTGAAATACCAGTGGGACAAGCATCAAGGCTGCCTTTACAACCCCTTCCAGGTTTCGAAGGAGATAACCCGAGATAGACAGTGGTGGCAGACCTATCACACTTTGCATTGTGGCAGACCACTCTCCCGCCCCCACCTAGAGTTAGTAGTGGTAACGGACTCATCACTACTGGGTTGTGTGGGTCATCTAGGAAAGGTGGAGATCAGAGGCCTCTGGTCGCAAGTGGTGAGCCAGCTTCACATCAACAAAAAGGAGCAATGCCCAATTCCTTTGGCTCTGAAGACTTACCTGCTGTTCATCAATAGAATACAGGTGCAGGTTCTCATGGACAACACCACTGCCATGTGGCACTGTAACAAACAGGGCAAAGTCGCCAATCACCTCTTGGGGTTCCTGAATGCCACAAGTGACCAATTAAGCAGATGTTGTCTGAAAGATCTCAAGTAGCTTATGCACCCCAGGGCGTATTTGATCAGTGGGGATAGTGCAGGCTAGATCAATTTGCCACACTCAAGAACACACAGCGTGAACTGTTTTGTACATTAGAGTTTCTGCCAGAGCATTTGTTAAGAGATGCATTCAACTTTGAATGGAAAAAAGGCCTCTTTAACACTTTCCCTTCCTTACCTCTCCTGGGCCGAATTCTGATCATCAAAAACCACCCGGTCAAAGTCATCCTAATTGTTTTGGATTGGGCATGGATAATATGGTACCTGCTGCATCTCATGAGCATGTGTCCTCCAATCAGGCTACCAATTTAGGATGACCTCCTGTCTCAGCAACAGCTCAAAGTCCTTCATTGAACCTATGCTACACAAATCTCCATGTGTGGAGACTGAGTGGCAGCAATTCACTGCATTTGACTTGCCGCCTTAGACCCCGCTGCCAATCGCCCATCCAGCTATGCTATTCAATTACTCTACTAGCGTTCTTTGCTCCCTCTCAGCCCTTGAAAGATGAGGAGATGTTGCATTATTTGGACCTCAAAAAGGCTGTGTTTTTATACTGATGTTATTAAAGGCCATTGAATACATGATCAGGTCTTTGTGTTGGTTTCTGGCGTGATGAAAGGAAAGACTATGCAGAAGAGGAACCTGTTGTGGTGGATCATCTATTGAACTATATCAAGACCTGCTATGCACTGGCTAAGAAGCAGGCCCCTGGAGGCCTGAGAGTTCATTCCACTAGGACTAAGTCTGGTTTGACTGCGTTGGAGTGAGGGGTGCCTATACTTGATATCTGCCAGGATGCAACTTGGGTGTTGGGACATATGCTCACAAAACACAGCTGCCTTAACAGAAAGATTCAGTAGTAAAGACATTTGCCCCCCTGGTTCTGCAGAACATTTTGATCTGAATATATTTCACAGATTCTCCAACTTTGAGAGGTACTGAATTGATATCTATTCCAAAATTGAGGAATCTGTGGTTAGTCATATTCATCAGAAGAACAAGTTACTTTTGATAATGCTCTTTCTAGTAGATACTGCCATATTTTTTTACTTCCCTGCCACCTCCTTGTTCTGTGGAAAGACCTCTTTTTGACATTGAAAAGGTCCCAAATTAGAAGTCAGCACACTTTACCAAACATTTGTTTTGTGCTGTATGTCTGAGGGTGCAGAAAGGGAAAAGACAAGAAACTGACATCAACTTGCAGGGATGAAGCTTACATGCACCACTGCTGCGTCACTTCTGGGATGGTATAGAGCTAGCATGGAGCTGCATGATGCCACCTACTGGCATATGGGAGCTTTGCTAAGGAAAAATCCCGGATCTAGTCTGATAACTGGTGATATTCACACGGTGAGGAATCTGCGGTTAAATAGAGTATCCACTAACAAGAGCATGGATACGACTATTGCAGAGACAGTGGTTGCGGGCTCCTTAGTTGCTAATTTGATTGGACTAACCTACATGGCAGAAGAAAGCATTCTAAAGATCAAGGGGATAAAAACATGACTAGAAAGAACTATGTAGGCACCTGTTTAGCAACAAGAAGAACAACTAACTTATCCTTTTGTAACACTTTTTCTAGTAGATACTCTATCTAACTGCAAATTCCTCACTTTGCTAACTTCCCCAAAGGCCAGACTGGACCTGGAATCTTTCATAGCAAGTCCTCTTGTGTTGGCTGGTGGAGTTGAGTGGCTCTGTGTGGAATTGAAGAAGACACTCCTAGGCCACTGAAGGTGTAAGACAATTAACAGACCATCTGGGCTAGCAATATGATATGGTAAACTCAATGTAAACAATTAATGTTTAAAAAATGTTTTTTTTATTTTAAAATAGTTAAAAGCATTTCAAAGCATATATCATAAAGGTCATTGGTTATAGACATGTTCTAATCTCGTTACAAAATACAAAAAATACATCAATACTGAAAAACATATAGACATAACATAAAAAATTAAAAACTTTAAACTTGCATATCTCCCGTTCTACTGTCTGGATTTTTTGTTGTTTTGGTCCCAAGTTTTTGATTACACTTTACTCTAGTTTTCTAAATTGGTGTGGGGTTTTCCTTGTGTTGTGTTTCACTTCATTGATGTTTGAAGTGCCAAGCTACCAGAGGGTTAAGCACAGGTTAGTTTGAGGTTTGCTTGTGGCTTCACTCTGATTGTGGTTGCACATGAGTAGCTTTTCACCCTCCCTCAACCACTAATCTAATCTTGAAAAAGGCCATAAATGAAGATCTGATGGCATTTCTGGAGGCTAAATACCTTTTGGATTAATCACAACATGGTTTGCAGCCGCAGCACTGTACAGAATGAGCCTTAGTTACTGCTTCTGAGGAGATTTGAATGGAGGTGGACAAGGGAGGGAGGTTTGCACTCATTATGCTAGATCTCTCAGCCACATTTGACACGGTACACCATCAAGTGCTTGTCAAATGGCTAGAGACATTAGGGATTAAGGTTGCAGCTCTGACCCTACTGTGCTTTTCTATCAAACAGAGAACAGACTGTGGCGCTTGGAGGGCACACCTCTAACTCCTTTTCTCTTCCTTGTGGGGTGCCTCAGAGAACATCATTATCCCCAAAACTATTCAAGGGCACCCCCCTGGCAAAACGTATTCGATCTCATGGTTTTCTGCAATATCCTACACTGATGATATGCAGATAGTCGTATCAATTTACATCTCAAATACATGGTGTGGCCAAAGAATTTAACACCTTTGCCGCGGGGCAAATTTTGCCGCGGTGTGAGAAGGGGCGGGGTTGGGCGTGACGCTCCCGTACTCAGGATGGCCCCCATAAATCACGGTGGGCGTGTGCTCATGTCGGCCGGGAGCTGTCTGAACTCTGCCCACTGATTAATTCTCTTGCACAGGCAGGGAATTAATACCGCGTGGGTGGAGAGGCAACGTTCGGACGGCTCCCGGCCATCATGAGCACACGCCCACCGTGACTCATGACGGCCGGGAGCCGTCATGAGCACTCAAGGGGTTAACAACTGTCTGGCACACATCACAAGGCGGATGCAGGAAAACTGTCTTAAGTTAAACACCTAGAAATCAGAGGTGATCATCTTTAGAAATGACATCTCTTTTTGGAATGATTCCTGGAGGTCTGTAGTTTCAGTCCCGCTTCCATCTCCAGCTTAAAAAGTGAAAATCTTGGGGTCATGTTTGATGACCAACTTGGTTTCTCTGAACAGATCAATCATATTACATCTTCGTGTTTCTATTACTTTACAATACTTAAAAAGGTTGTTCCATTCATTCCATAAGGCATGCAAAAAAGGGTAATTGTTGCCTTGGTTCTGTCGAAGATAGATTATTGCAATGCTCTTTTTTGGGAATACATAAATGTCTCCAATCAAAGATTCAGTCTGCTTGCTTCTAAAAATCCCAAAATGTAGCTCCATATCAAAGAACATTAGGGACCTCCACTGGCTGCCTATTCACAATAGGGTAAAATGTAAGGCCTTGTGTATAGTACACAAGGCACTGCATGGATCTGGACCTCTTGATTTTCAAAAGACCTTGGCATGGCATGTCCTTCGACGTGACTTAAGATCATCTACCGCTAGGTTGGTTATCATTCCCACAGTAAAGAAGGAAAATTGGGGTGGTAAACATTTCTCCTATCTGGCTTGCAATCTATGGAATTCCAATGCTTTTGTGTTGAGGTGTCAAATGAACAGGGTGTGTTTTATGAAATCCTTGTAGACTCTCCCTTTTTACCTGATTAGTGGCAGTACGCTTGCGCTAAGACGCCTTGGCATTCACATGCTTTAGAAAAATATTACTTACCATGGGGCCGATTCACAGAACTAACTTAAGACAAAATCCTAAACTTACTACTTTTGGTATTCACAGAAGTTAGGATTTTGTCTTAAGTTTGCCTTAAGACAAACTTAAGACAGACTTAAAACAGACTTAAGACAGACTTAAGACAAACTTAAGAGAGACTTAAGACAGACTTAAGAAACACTTAAGACAGACTTAAGACAGATTTAAGACAGACTTAAGACAAAATCCTAACTTAAGTCTGTCTTAAGTTTGTCTTAAGTCTGTCTTAAGTCTGTCTTAAGTTTGTCTTAAGTCTGTCTTAAGTCTGTCTTAAGTTTGTCTTAAGACAAACTTAAGACAAAATCCTAACTTCTGTGAATACCAAAAGTAGTAAGTTTAGGATTTTGTCTTAAGTTAGTTCTGTGAATCGGGCCCTAATTTCTTACATTTGGTTTGGGATTTTGTTTGTGTTCTGTTTTCACTTTATTACTGTTTGAGGGCTTCATATCTATTTGATATATATTTCCTCTAAGTTAAGCCTGACGTCTTTTTTGCCACGCTACCAGAGGGTTAAGCACAAGTTTATTTAGTGAACTTTATGATTCCCCCTGACAAGGATTGGGTGTATAATTTGAGTGGGCTTCCCATTCCCTCAATTTATAACCCAGGGGGATATTCTCAAGAACGTGTGATAATCATCGCAAAATTAGCTTAAAGCAACTTTGCATATCGCAGTCTATCGCGGGAAAATAACACCATGTTAACATTGTATTCACAACCCGGCGGCACCACGCGATAGTCCCACGAAAACACGTCAAATGACCACGCTAAAATCAACGCGACTCCACAAAAGTGTAAAACACCAACGCGAAAAAAGTTGCGATGCCCCAAATCGCGATACAAAAATCAGCGACAACAAACCACAAGCCTGTAATTCCAACACATCATGTGGGAAAATGCACGATAAAAGCAACAAAAAAACACACCAAAACCCATTTAAACTGCGTAGCACCATGGATGCACCCGGACCAAGTGCAGAGGACAACCCGAACCCCACAAGCCCCACGGATGACCAGCCAGGAACCCCATGTTCGGGGAAGGGCAAGGAGAAGAGGAAGAGGAAAAGGAAAACGGGGTTCAGTCCGCAGGAAGACCTGATCATCGTCACGGAGGTTGATAGAACACTAGCAACAACTGTTCGTCACCTCCACTGCGTCATTGGCAACACAAACGGAAATATGGCAGTCCATCGTCAACAACGTGAATGCAGTCGGAGTATCCATCAGGTCAATGGAGGAGGTCAAGAGGCACTGGCATGAAGTGCACAGCCAAACCAAGGATAAACTCGCTGACCAACAGGAAGGCAGCAAAGGCGACTGAAGTTGGGAGTCCTGCACCACAGGAGGAGCTGGATGAGCTGGATGAGCTGGAGGAAATGGTGGCCACAGTCATCAGTGTGGAGACGGTGCAAGGAGTCGGGGGTCTGGACACAGCTCGATATGATCCGACGCAACAGCAACAGGGTGAGTGACGACCAGGGACTGGGGGTACGGAGGGAGATGGGCACAATGGCACACATGCACAAGTATGTGCAGCACACTGCACACCCACAATGAATGTGGAACATGTTCCTGATTCCCTTGGCGCACTGCAGCACATGTAGAAACACCAAGTAGGCCCCCGTCCACAATGTGCACCAAGGGGCCCCCCTCCCTATCACCAATCTCACAACCGACCTGTGCACATGTGCTGAATCCAGCGCAACAGCGGCTCCGTGAGCCACACTGACAATGCAAGTGACACTGCATGACAGATAGCATGGCTGCAGTCACAATACATGACATGGTGCACGACACGACATTGAGGTGGCTGAGTGTGGACCACATCCGTAAAGGATCAGGTCACACTCTGACACATCCACCTGCACCTACAACCTATGATGTTAAAAACACATCGGCGGAAAAAAATGCACAAGAGTACCACATTTGTCCAAGAGCACAAATGACCCAAGTCGCAAACATATCAGCTCCAGAAAAGCACACAAGTCAAAGGCACACCGCCTCAAAGGGATAAGTGGCCCTAAATCAGAGCTGCAGGGGCAACTCACCAACAATGCAGCACACACACATAGCAATCACAATACATCAACATTGAATACAATGTGGTAGAAAGTGCAACACCTACACCACAGGACAGAGGACACAACTGGTGCCCTCGTGCGTAGAAACTGGCCAATCACATCTGGCATTGCATGACACTGTGAGATGATAATGTACGAGTACAACCACACCTCTGTCATGTACTCGAAATGTCCACTGTCTCCCATGAAATAGCCAGCTTCACCAAAACAGCCACAATGTACATTGTCATGCAGTGTGAATGTAAACATTTACGATGCATCAACATACATGGAACACACTGTTAAAATGCATCTTCCTGTTACATTGCAGAGGGACAATCAACACCTCCTGCAGAGCAGACAAACACATCTCTACAGTGATGATGAAGAGGACACCCTGCACATTTGCACTGACACCCTCCAACGGCTCATGGACAGCCTCCTCACCCCACCACCAGGAGCAGGGTAGCCCAGCTGCATCACTGTGAGCCCACACCCTGCACAGACCACAGCGCAGGAAGCACAACCACCACGGCTGGTTCACAGGACCCCCACGACCAACACATGGAATTCCAACGCCGTGTGTTAGGGTGCCAGGAGAAGATGACTGATCTGCTGTGGGTGGGGTTCGACCTCATGGAAGCTAAACTTGATGCTATACGTGGGTGTCTGAGTCCCATCAGGGACCACTTACAGTCCCTAACGGACACCCACTGTCCGCACCATGCTCACCAACAATCCTTGGCTGAACTCGCTGGGGCCATTACTCGGATACAAGAACTGTATAGTCGGACAGGCTCCAGCGATGATGGCACAGAGTTGGCACAGATGCGGAGGACAATGGAGACAATGGAGCCGATGTAGCCGGGAAGTATGGCTGCCACGGCTGAACACCAGAAAGATGTAGCTGGGATCTTCCATGTCTTACAGATCCTCATCTTGTCATTGCTGCCACTGAGCCTGTACCAGATGAATGGTGCAGGAACCTCGACACACACATCTCTGCCCCCTGACGTGTCATTGGCACACAATTATGCAGCCCTATTACCTTCGCACCCTGATGTGTCAGTGGCACACAGTGATGCAGGCATACCACAACCACACACACCTGACACACTGGACACAGAAGATGCCTGAGAGGAGTAAGATGTGTAGGGTAATGACCGTGTGAGGAAGGAGGTGGTAGCATCTGTCCCCCCCACATGGCCTGTCCCTGCCTAGTTTGGCCCTATGCATCATGCCCTGGAACAACACCTCCCACTGTCCCCCGAAACACTCTGCGACATTTACCTGGACCCCAACATGGACTGCCATATCTGCTCTGGTACCAATTACACAGCAATACAGCTGCGGACCAAACTCTTCCTCTCCAGATCAACTCTGCATTCCCCCAAGGACTCTGGTTGGCCCACCACTGGGCAACCGTGTTATGTGGGCATGAAATGGCCACGCACTGCTCCAGCTCCGACACTCCCTAGAATGTGAATAAAACATTCCAAATCACACAGATGTGTCATGTCTATGTTCACTCACATATGAAAGTATGGATGAATGTAGGGACATGGATTGCACAAAAAGGTACACCCTGGTAAATGACAGCAATGCGCATGTAAGACCCTGACCCACATGGCCAATTAGATGACTATGAAGGTGTTAACTAGCTGTGGCCTCATTGCACATGAACGATAATCTCGCAACCCCCCAATGTAGACCCACGTCCATGTATTAATTAGGGCTGTGTGTAGAAATGTCAACATCGGTAGCACGCCTGGAGTAGTGTCCCCATCGCATGTGGCCACAGTATATCTTGTAGTATGACCTATTCACACACATCAGTGTGGACACAGCCTGTTTTGATGGATCACATTGATCAACATGACAAGGAGTTGGACACCATACTCACATTGCTGAGGACACGTAAGAGCACATGTCTACTAGCAACTATCCCAGACACAATGGACCCGATTCACAGAACTAACTTAAGACAAAATCCTAAACTTACTACCATTTTGGTATTCACAGAAGGCACTTACTCATTTTGGTATTCACAGAAGGCACTTACTCATTTCGGTATTCACAGAAGTTAGGAGTCCTAACTTTAGGACTTCTAAATGCCTTCTGTGAATACCAAAAGTCTTAAAATCATGATTTTTCTCAGTTTAGTAGTAGTATAGTTAGGACTCCTAACTTTAGGACTCCAAAATGCCCTCTGTGAATACCGAAAGTCTTAAAATTAGGATTTTTCACAGTTTAGTAGTAGTAAAGTTAGGACTCCTAACTTTAGGACTCCTAAATGCATTCTGTGAATACCGAAAGCCTTAAATTTAGGATTTTTCTCAGTTTAGTAGTAGTATAGTTAGGACTCCTAACTTTAGGACTCCAAAATGCCCTCTGTGAATACCGAAAGTCTTAAAATTAGGATTTTTCTCAGTTTAGTAGTAGTAAAGTTAGGAGTCCTAACTTTAGGACTCCTAAACTGAGAAAAATCCTAATTTTAAGACTTTCGGTATTCACTAAAGGCATTTAGGAGTCCTAAAGTTAGGACTCCTAACTTCTGTGAATACCGAAGTGAGTAAGTGTCTTCTGTGAATACCAAAATGAGTAAGTGCCTTCTGTGAATACCAAAATGGTAGTAAGTTTACGATTTTGTCTTAAGTTAGTTCTGTGAATCGGGCCCTATGTGTGGCTCACAGAGGGGGAGATGCCAATATGGACTTACCACTAATGTTCATGCATCAGTCAGTCCCTCACTGTGTACGGACAATGCTCATTTAGGCACACGATTTGTCATACTAATCAACACTCATCACAGTTGTACACTGGTGAAGTTGCGTAGTCTTTATTAGCATGTGCGTGTCAGTACGGGCAAGGAATGGGCCACAACATGCAGACAAATGCTTCAGACACTTACAGGCAGCATGGGAACGTGTCGGGGTGCAACATATGTGGAGGCAGAAATGAACACAAATCATTACGGATGCAATGGTCTCAGCCCACCTTGCCTTGCTGGACGAGTCATGTGATGTTTAGCGTCTGCTCATTGCCCCGTGTCAGGTGACATGACTCACAGCCCATGGGATCTGCATAGAGCTGTACCACCGGACTGCACTGACTGTGTGCTCTGCTGACAGTGAGCAGGTGAAAGGGACCAACAAGGTCACATGTCGTGCTACATTGCCATGTGTGTAGTCTCCCTCCAGCAGTATGTCAGATTTAGGAACATGGCCAAACGACACTGTGCACCTCTGCCCATGGGGCCGCATCACCTTGCACAGGTGTGTGACAACACGCGTAGGTGCACGCACATGCATTCAGAGTCCGTGCGCATGCAGACATGTCCACTGTTGTTCTGGGATATGTGACCATTCCTCCACGATGCAACACGGTGTTGGGACCTGTGCTCTGGGTGTCAATCAGTTGTGGCAGCAGGAAGGTAGTTACTCTTCCATGAATGCGAGTGTAGCTTCATAGACATTCAGTTCCAGGTGTACGTTGTTCTCGAGTTCAAGGAACACGAGGGAGAGCCAATCCATTAATTGGTCCAGACAGATGTGCTCCATCCACGCAGTTTCACCAATCTGCAACACAGCCCAATAGGGGAGCGCTTCGATGTGGTCACTGCACATGATGACTTGTGCAATCTCCCATCCACTACTGCCTGCACATACGCCACAGATCAAAGCAAAACCAAAGGGGATGATGGACGGAGTGTTGAACATTGCAAGCACTCACCCCAAGTCAACTGATCTGGGTTTAATCCATCATCATTCTTTAGCTCACTCCGCCACCCCAGTTCAGACATGGCCATATGCAAATCAGTCTGACCCTGTGCCTCATGGGAACAGTCCAGCCTGAACTACCAAGCCATGTCTTCCCTGGACCTGAAACAAGCATCCTGGGACCGATTTCTGTCTAATCAGCCGTCATCAGCCAGGCTAGCTTGAATCCAGTGGCAAAGTGAGCTAGGGACCCACGTCTGGGAATACCCTGCCAACGTAGGGCGAACAAAGCAAAACCAAAGGGGATGATGGACGGAGTGTTGAACATTGCAAGCACTCACCCCCAGTCAACTGATCTGGGTTTAATCCATCATCATCAAGGCATCCCTTGCACGGGTATCCCGGTCGCACTCCTGTTCGTGCGACAACAGGGGGCGCACACACAAATCATAATCCAGTTCAGCTACCATTGTGTTGCATAGGCAGACATCCATGGGCCACTCGAATGTGCATGATCGACAGTGGAACCAGGGCTTGATGCATGTGACGTACGCAAGACAGAAACTCAGACGGTAACTGATTTGCAAAACTGCCAGTGGCAGTGATCCCAACAGATGCTGCATTTGTGCACGGTACAGTTCCACGTGACAGGGGTTGTGCATGTGCCCGGGATTGCCTGCCATTGCATTTGTTGGTCTTGTACCACCGGCACTCCTCAAACTGACGGCAGTGTGTCAATGTGTCAGGGGCATCCCATGCAGGTGTACCTCAAGCAGGGACAAGTGTGTTTCGGGTGTGGACAAGTTGGTGTTTCATTAGCGCCATTCGTGGTGTGGAAGTCATCAGAGTCTGGTATGGTATCTCACTCAAGGGGTGCCGGGCGCATTCAAGACCAAGGTCGGAGCTTCGGATGTCCTTCCGCCTTGTGTAGTGAGACAAAGGAGCTTTCATGTCTAATTTTAGTCTGACTACTGCTTGCATTTTTTAAATGTGATGGGGCCTTCGCGCTGAAATTAATGCTAGGCCTTTGATTTAGGGTGCACCAATTGTGATACACACGCAACAGTTGGCTTGTATGTGCCAAGTGCCCGATTGGCCTTGCGCTCTTTGTTCAGTCTCTCTCTTTCTCTCTCTTTCTTTCTCTCTCTCTCTCTCTCTCTCTCTCTCTCTTTCTCTCTCTCTCTGTCCTTTGATGAGTGCCTGACACACCTTTTTATCTTGGATGTTGTCTGGCAGGCTGTCACTTACAGATTGTCCAGGGATGACCCACCATGCCTCTTCAGAATGGTTGTTTGGAGACAAATTTGATTGGGATATTTTCTTTGGACTTTCAATGGTGAAAGATTGATTTTGCTTTTTCTGTACTCACATGACTGTTATTTGTTGTGATTCTGCGACATCAGGTGAATTATTTTGTTCATTGTTTCGTGACGACAATGTGCAATCTCTTGGTCTGGGGGAGGTGGGGGGTGCCCGGGTTAGGGCCCGGGCTGGGGGTTGTCAGGGGTGGCGGTGGGTGTTGTGGCCCTCTTGGGGGTCCAAGCTGCATGATCGTTGGCTCCTTGGTATCTGTTGTTCTTCAGGTGTGGCTCTGGGATGGGCTCCCTTTTCTGGGGCAGGTTGTAGTCCGACATTACACCAAGTCAGAGCAGGTGTTAGATTCCTGCTGCTAACGCGCCTTATCAAATGTTTTGTGGTCTTTTCGCCGATCTGGCTGGTCGTTGAGAATGTTGTGGAGTGGTGTTGTCACGGCTTTTTGCAAGGGAACGCCTACTCTGCATCTCATTAGCGTTAGTTGCCGGGGTCATCTGTGGCAATGTTTTTTGTGACTGCTATCATGGGTTAACTGGTGATATGGGCTGTTAGCACCAGCTTGTGAATGGGGTGATAAATTTATCGTGACTTTGGCTGCGAAAAAGTGCCGATAACTCGGCGATAGCTCCTTGAGAATATGCCCCCCATTTTCTTACATATACGTCTTTTGATTTGGATGGTAAAAAGACAATCAAATATTCAACTGAGGATTTTGACCAGCGAAACATGTTTCCTTTATCCAGTGTTGGGTTCTATGGTGGGGGACTTCTATACCCAAGTCTTGAACTTTGAAAAAGTTAACTTTGAACCCCAAAATCTCAGTAAACCTATCTAGTTCAATCTGGAGGGTCTTTTATGAGTGTTCAAGCTCACTAATAAAGCACAGGATATCATGAGTGAATAATGCCAATTTATGTTCTGCCTCCTCCACTTTTATGCCCTTAACTTCCATGTTTCGCAAAATCCTCGAAATCAGTGGTTTCATTGAAAGCACAAACAGTAATGGAGACCGGGCAACCATATCTCCTTCCTCTGGATATCTGGATTTTAATGTTAGTAGAGGGATTGCAAAGGAGAGCATGAATTTCATTTTCATCTTTATTCAGGTTCTATCCAGCACTCTAAACAAAAATGACCAACCACATCAAAAGCCTTCTGTGCTACAAGCGAGAGTAGGACTGCTGCCTAGTAGCTTTTCTGACATCTCTATTAAGCTAAAAGCTAGTCTCGTATTATCCCTATGTCTGGTGATCCTTAATAAATCCTGAATGTTGTGCCACTACCAATCTAAGCCAAATTGTGTCGAATTTTTTATCTCAGATGTAAACAAATAATTTAACAACGCATTTCTGAAGTGCGATATGATCCACAATCTGTGGGTTTTTTGCTTGGTTTAAGAAACAGTCACAGGTAGGAGATCGTCATTAAATCTGTCATTGATGTTGTAGTCAGGAAATATTTTTCTCAGTGGCTGCGAGTACTTTTATGCATGGTTTATAGAAGGAAGCAGGAAAGTCATCTGGTCCTGGGATGCTGTTACTAGGCATGTGCTTGACTCCCTATCGCACCTCCTCTAGCGTTATGGACTCTTCCATTTCCTCAACATCGCCCTGGAGTTGGGGGAGTATATTCTGACAGACAGTCCTATTGTCCTTGAGGATCTAATTGCTGCTGCTAGAAAAGGGCTGAATAGTAAGACGTAAAGGTGCCTGGGAGTTCCTCCATGGAGAGCTGTTTGTCGTGCTCATTTTCTTTTCCTTTTATAATGTGGCGTTGAGTTGATTCAGTTTGTATGCTCATAATCTATCAGCTTTATCGCCACTTTCACAATATTTTTATACAGTGTACAGGGTGTTCCAGGTTGCATCTTTCATGCCAGTTGCTGTAATTCTTCCCGAATTCTACATAGCTCTCTGTTTGTGAGACCAGACTCTGGTTGTTCATGGCGTTGTTCGGCTTGATAAGGTTGAGACTTTAGACCCTCTTTTTGTTGTTTAGCAAGGCGCTCCAAGGTAGCGGACAGTGAAAAGTATTCACTTAGAATTACCACCTTCGTGGTGTCCTACAGGATGGACTTAGTTACTTTGCCATTGTAATTTTCTGCTTAATATCTCTCAGTCCCCACTTTTATATTTCTTACACTGTTGGGTATCAAATGCTATCTCATTAAGTAGCTATGGCTGTGGACATGGTGTATGTGGAAGGAGGGTAGGTACTTGTAGCCATACTGGAGCTTGGTCTGATAAGGACCTAACACAAAGGCCTTCAATCTGTAGGGCGCGACCCCCGGGGGCCATAGAGTCCCGGGAAGGATGGGGAGGGGGGGGGGGGCTTGGGTGCGCATTCCCCAGCCTCACTTGTGCCTTTAATCCAGAACGTTTGCTGTCATTTTCGAAATAGGCAACTGTCCCGGGATCGCTAATTTCAATCGAATGCTTCAGCGGAACGTTTATTAATTGAGTCTCCTGTGCTGTCAAAAGCCTTCGTGCCAGGGTGCCTGCTTGCCTGAATGAACTGAAAATGTGCACTATTAGTTAATCTGCAAGTGTAAAGGGTGTTTAGGAGATGGTTCTGGCTTTAATTGATTGAATCACTCCAAGCTTTCTGATGACAAAGATTTTTTTTTTTTGAGTGGTTGTGCAAAGAGTTATCAACTGGACTGTGAAGTGTGTGCTTTTAATCTATTTACACAGCCCCTTAGTACCCCTACAGAGGTGTTGAAGAGACAGTTTTGCAAAAAACAATTGCATTACATATGCTCTGGTATTCCCAAAAGCTACATTTTGGAATTACAGTTTTATCGTAAAACTATTTGCACATTTTGTATCAGTCTAACTTACACAGTGTGTAATGCAAGTTTAAAATAATGACTTTCGTATTCACAGTGCTTTCTGTCACAGGCTGGGACCTCGTAGCACTGATAATACACAAGTCATCATTCTCCACTGTACCAACCAAGATTTTATTTCTGAGGATCTCTATTTACACACAGACGTCTGCAGTACTTTAACTAATAGAGGTTTCATAATGTACTACAGTGCCTTTCCCACTAAGTAACAACTTTTAGAATTTATTTTTCATTTAAGCTGCCCAATATTTTATATGTAGCTACCTGAGGGTGAAAGACCTAAATAACGTACAGAATATTTTGGGGCTTATTTATGAGAGGCTTGTGCTGTAAGTGTCTCAAACATACCTATGAGGCAGTGCAAAGTCACCCTGCATGGCTTTGCATGGCCTCATTGACATGAAATAAGACAAAGCAGAACAAGTCACTGCTTTGCCTTACTCTGAGCCAGGGAGGCATTCCACGGGCATTGCATGGAGTTCCCACGCAACATCCATGGATTTTGATGCTGCCCCAGATTTACAAAATCTCGTAAACCTGGCGCAGCGCCAAAAACAAAGGCCTCCCCAGAGGAGGCGTAATGAGGAGAAATGCAGCGGAGGTCTGGGCACACATAAACGTGGTGGGGCAATGCGGGGGCGGGACATGGTGGGAGGAGGAGTAAGTCGACAGACGAAGACATCAGTATTATTAAATAAATAAATAATACCTATTCCGTTGTCTGTCGGCTTCCCCCCTGCTGCGCCCTGCCCCGCCTCACCGCGTTTACCTGAGCCAGCTGTCACTGGAGAAATTTTTTCATTTCTCCCTGTTGCTTGCTTTTTCCATGTGTGCTGCATTCTGCAGCTCACATTGAAAGAGGAAAACACCTCTCTGGATTGTTTTTGTGAAGGAAGGTGCCCCTTCCTGTCAAAAACAATTGTGCCTACATTAATGTTAGGCAGCAATTTGTGCGCCAACGCAAAGGAAAAGGACATGAATGCACCGTATTTCATAAATACGGTGCATTCCTGTCCCTTCACATTGGCATAGGGCAGCGCAGCAAGAAGGCTTGCGGCACTGCCCTGTCCTCATACATTAGGCCCTTTGTTTTTAGCTGCACCTTTGACCACGCCCCCATGGTCACTGACCTTTGGTTGTCTAAACACTGTTTAATATTTTTTCCCCACTGTAAAAATGATTTGCTGTGGGAATTGGGGCATTTATGGTTGTCGAGGGGGTTCTAGAAATGGTTGTCAGGAGGGGGTCCTTACAACTAATTAATTTTGACAAGGGGGTCTCGGCATCAAAAGGTTTGAAGACCTCTGATCTAACATCTATTTATGTGTCTATGATACTGGGCTATAGGTCCTAGAGATCAAAAAGACGATGCAGGAATAGGTCCTATTGACCCCAGAGAGAACATGAAATCTTTTTGGTTAAGGTGTTGCCATCTCCATATGTCCACCAGATCTAGATCCTTTAAGGTCTCAACAAGTGCATGGGGAGGTGCAGTGGTCAAAGGCCATGGCTGAGATCTGTCCACCTGTGGTTGAAGCACAATATTAAAATCACCTCCAAATATCAGGCCCCCCTGAGAGGAAGGGTCATGCCCTGGGAAATAATGTGGAAAAGAATTGTCTCTTAATCTCGTTGGGCCCATAAATGGATCTCATTGCAATGAGAGTCTGGCCAAGCTTGCCTCTAATTCCCACTCCCTACCCTCTCTAGCCGTAGTTTTGGTTTCTGAGGTAAAATCAAAATCTTTTCAAACACAAATTGCCACATTCTTGATTTAGACGTATGAGTGGAGTGAAAATGGGTAAGAAATCAATAAGCTCTCAGGCTCTGAATGTCTTCCCACACCAAAAGAGTTTCCTGCAAAATTGCCTTGTTGACTTCTTTCCATCTAAGCAATGTATGGACCAAGGAGTTGAGGCCCTGGACATTTAGTGAAACCAACGTCAATGGTGAAATTACTGCCCTCTCAGAGACATTCCTGGTAAATTTCTAAATTTAAATCTCTTTAATTTCAGTGGAATGCCCTTTGGTAAATGATCTCTGTCTAAGCTAGTTCTAGGGTCTCTGTTCTGCTTCATCAACCATGTTATGCCTTCCTGACCTGTGTATTTAAACAACAAAAGGGAACAAAAATGCGGTATACAAGGACCTTGGGTATTGATGATCATCCAATATACACTCGAATCAGTACTATATTACTGCTGTCCAGCCGGTCAGTGAATTTTAATGGTTTTCAGATTTCAAGATTAGAGCAAAACAAATAAAGTGGGACACAGTCCTGCATCCTACACATTACAATAAACATAAGAATACGAAAACAAACATTCAGGCAGGGCAAGAGGCTTGTTAGTAGTATGGACAATGAAACAAGCAAAATGAAAGTGAAATCACAACTGTTACACATGAATATTTAAATTAAATTGTGTGTACGGTGGCAGGCAAGTTGATAACGTTTCGATCCCTTTTTACAAAAATACATGGGATCATCATCAGGACAAAATTAATACAAGCCTGAGAACAATAACAGCCAAACACGGTGGTAAGGCCGGAGTGGTTGGGGGAGTTACGCGGTGGAAGCTGGGGGCAAGAGCAGCAGTACAGCAATTTGCAGGGGGTGGTCAATGCTGCAAGGAACAGGGCGGTGACAATGGGGCCAGCCGGATAGTATGGAGTGAAGGATAGGGTACAGGTGGTCCTTTAAGGAATCTTTAGATTTGGTCCGGTGCTGGCTGGGGGTGTAAGACCAAGGGCAAGACACAAGTTTGATTGGCAGGGTCAGGTCCTGTTCTGACCTAACACTGAGCCATTGAGTGTCACCCGGCTGCACTGAACCGCAAGTCCACCAGCTTCATCCCACTAAATTCCCTCTTCGCAGGACCTGACCCTGCCAATCGGCCTTGGGTCTTCCCTTTGGCCCTCACCGAATTTCAGCAGCAGTCTTACACCCCCTGAATGGTTCTGATTTGTTGTTTTGTATAGTGAAATTATGTAAAAAAAAGTCATATAAAGCAAAAATCCCTTTGTACCGTGTGTGTACAAGCCAAAAAGCTGATTTTGTAAAATTTATTTTAATAAAAATATGAATCAATGTGTGTCAAAATTTACTGCAATGTTGAACCAATATTTGTATAAAATGAAAGCCTGTTTCATTTGTTTGGGCATTTCATAATGGTAAAATTTCAAGCTTAAGTATTTTTCAAATGTTAAAATTATTTTTATGGATTCAGTACTTAAGTTGCTTATTAATTTATCACACCCAAAGTATTTACTTATGCTGCTGAAAAAAATCATAATTATTGTTTCTGGTAGTTTCAAATTATTTATGCAGTATAAGTAAATACATAGGGCTTGATACATTTCTAATCTAATTTGGAACAGAGCTACACATTTACAGTTTGACTCCAAAATAGCTTAACTTATTTTTAGTTTCTTTTAGCATTGTGAAAAAAATGAAAATAAATATGCTGGCTTTCAGTTTAGTCAGCAACTGGTACAACATTACAGTAAATTGTAAATACAGTGATTCTTATATAATTAAAAAAAATAAAAATAAAAATGCACATTCAATATGAAAAAGATTAATCCTTGACGCATTTCTAAAATTTCCTTATGAGTCGTTTTTTTGTGTCTGATATCGAATTTTACAGATGGGACAATCCAACATATATGTGACAGAACATTCCATCTGCAAAAGTCCTTTTAAGTAATCTATATTTGCTCATTATTGATTTAAAATAATGTTACTAATCTGATCACATTCCTGCCTGTTTTGTTAAAAACTGTATGCCATAAAATTAATTTTTCTGACAACAGACTGGCTTAAATGCACATTTGTGAAGGAGCAAAACATCATGCAAATCTGTCACTTTTAACATAAATTAAATTGTATTGTTTATTAAAACATATTTGTAATATGTTTTCAATAAAAATGTATCCATTTAATCTTATGTTTCTAGTCTTTTCGGCTCATATGCTCACTATTGTTTGTTAATAATACTAACACACAATTGTAATATTTGGAACATCCACTGTATCAAAGTGCATTTTATATCTGTGTCACCTGTGATAGGGCTAATGTAGCATCCTTCACAATAGTGATTGAACATCACACCTGACACAATAAAAAGTTTGGCTTGTTTGGTACAACTGTCCCGTAAAGCAACAAACAAATTCATGTATATTTTGTTTTAGGCCGCGTGTGTCTGCTCAAAATAGTCCTTTTGGTAGTGATCAGAAATATATTGGTATAATGTTCCACAAAATAATATACAAAACTCATTATCATACACCTTGTGCAAAACTTACACCTTAAATAACTCTTCCTGTGTGTTGGACATGTTTTGACCTTTATGTTGATGTCACATTTGTTGCTGTAACAAAAAATAGTTTTTTACAGTGAAAAACTCAAAAAAGAACTTACCGTTTTGATGCTGTTGTTGGGCTCTCGACTGTCCATTAAGCTGTGGATAGGCCACTGCAGGTTTACGGGCTATTAGAGGGGGTCAGGTTGCGGTGCACATGCTTGGCATGTTGGGAGGACTGGCCGAGCTGGACGTCTGCTGACTAATTGATCCAGCATCATAGGTCCTCCCATCGCTTAAGTCAGTGAATCCTGCACAGCTTGTAGAACTAAAGGTCCGCTTTTTCTTAGCGATGGCCTTCCAGATATCATTATTTTGATGGGAGTTGATCTGTATGCATACAAAAAATGAAAAAACAAAAAAGAAATTATGAGACTTTTTATGTGTTTTTATTGCTGTAATACAATTTTGAGAAAATCCCAAGCATTTAAAAAAAAAAGTTATAGCAGCATAGTTTATTTTTCTTCTTCTAAATTACTCTTTTCCTTGTTATGTCCTTATTTCATTAGTCCAGATCAGTGACATCATCTAGGCTGAGGATTTTGTGGGGTAATACAAATAGCAAAATCATTTTGGGCCATATTATCAAGGAACGGCGATAACATTATCGCCACTTTAGCGGCAGGAAACTGCCGCTAAAGCGACGATAATGGACTTGATAATATGCCCTTGTGAATTCCCATAGAAGCCCAGGTTCTGGTGTGAACCTGGGATTCTATGGGAATTCACAAGGGCATATTATCAAGCCCATTATCGCCGCTTTAGCGGCAGTTTCCTGCTGCTAAAGCGGCGATAATGTTATCGCCGTTCCTTGATAATATGGCCCTTTATTTGGTATGTAAAAAAATATATATGTATATACCTATCTTTTTCCAACCTGGTTTGCCCATTAAGGGCGAGAAAATGGATGATAAGAAATTAACACTATGTTTTTCGATTATTTCGTAACATTTGAAGTGTACAGGAATGAATTATACACCATTTGGTGATAGTAGGTGCTAATGTGATCTTTAGGATATAAGTCACTTGGTGAGAATATTCGATAAGATTAACGATTACGAATGAGCAAAAATATCGTGGTTAATACATGTTTTGGTATACATTGAACGGAACATTTTAAAAGATGCAACTTTACATATTATTCTTTGATATTGTTTTCATTGGTGTTACTACATTATGGTTTACGATGTGAATATCAGTCAGTTATATGAACCGTAATATACCTTATGACACAGTTCAATATGGCGATGACTTGCAATAGATGATACTATCTGTATGTAAGTCCAATTTCTATTTTTGAGCCTTGGCGGCTATGTAACGCACCACGTCACAAACAGCCAGTGTGTGAACAAGAGATTTGTCTCGAAACGCGTAACGCTGGATTAAAGAATCATTGTTTGAAAACTGAAAACTGAGAGCGTGCATTAATTTGTGACTTTCTACAAAACATATATATATATATATGTTAATTTGTATTTAAACATATGATATATTTTCACAATCAACATAATGTTAATTGTGCATATTTCACATGAAAGTATGTTATTATATATATATTCACTGAAAAAAACATAGGTTTCAGGGGTGTTATAGTTCGCTGGACTTTTCACTCGTACAAAACCATTGAAATTCCCCTGTTATAGTTAGTTCAGCTAACTATAACTCGCGCTCCCAATGCACTGCTGATGACGTCACATATTACATCACTCATGACATGGTCAGTGACATCACTCATGACATCACTGATGACGTCTCCAACGACATCACTGATAACATCACTGATGACATCATCCAGTGAATGTGTGTTTTTCTGAAAATTAAATATGTTTTATATATGTATATCTCAAGGTCGATGGGAGAATAAATGGGTATATAAGCGTCTAAATGGATGATTTAAAAAAAAATTGATTGTATAACTGACTGATTAAGTGTATCTTAGTGAATACATGGCTTAGTGAGTAATGTTTGAATATGTAAATATCTGTATCAGTCTCTCACTTTGTGTATAAGTGGCTGCATGGGTTGGTGAGTAGGTACATGAGTGTCTATATAGGTTATTAGTTGTTTTTTTGAGTATCAGTATGAGTGTCTGAGTGTCTGTATGGTTCGGTGGGGGGTATTACGTAGTGCATAGATGCATGAATGAGTGACTCACTGTTTGTATGTGTTGAAGACAGCATGTGTGCAGGACTGTATGGGTGGATGAGTGTGTGTATGGGTGTGTTAGTGAGTGAATGACTGTCTCAATAGTGTTTATATGTAACTACATATTTTTTAAACTAGTATATGTGACTATTGGTGTATATAAGTGAGTATATGTGAGAGTGAGAGATTGGAAGAGTTCCTGTATGAATAAGTATGTGTTTCTATAAGTGATTGTTTAAAAGACTAAGTATGTGTAAGTTTCTATAGAAGTAAGTGTGGTCTTTTTAAGAAGCCCCCCTTCTTAAAAAAAAATACTGAGGGTCCCTGAGGGCCAACTAGCCCAACAGGTATCTCCAGTATGCGCCAGGGAGCTGCGTTGCAGAGAGGTGTTCTGAGGCCACGCCCCTTTTTACACCTCTCTGCAATGCAGCTCTGTGGTGCTTACTGGAGGTACCTAGTGGGCTAGTTTGACCCTAGGAACCCTTAGGATTCAAGGGGACTTAATCTCTCAACTTAGAACGGCCACAGGGCGCGTTTACACAGTGGTGAAGGGAGGAGACGGGGCCTGAGGTGACGTGTACAAACACGCCCTGTGGCGCGTTTTAAGTTGGGGAAATAATTCCCTTTCAATCCTGAGGGACCCTGGGGGCCAACTAGCCCACCAGGTGCTTCCAGTCCCCAGGGCCTGCCCCCTAATTTTTTTTTTAGAAAAAAATAAATTGGAAGCGGGCTGCCTGGCCCACCCTCCTGAGGCGTTAATCGGCCCCGGGGACCCCAACCCCCGGGGCATGGCCTTTTTTTTTTTTTATTCTTCTGGAGGGGGGCTGTGTTGCCCCCCTCCTCAGGCCACTTATGGCCCCGGGGACCCCATCCCCCGGGGCCAGCCTTTGTTTTCTATTATTTTTTTTTATATATGTTTATGGAAACACCTAGGACATGCTGGACAAACCGTATGTACCTATCACCATGACGATATGCGTGATATTCATTAAAAGGCAACTATGCATACAATGAATCCACATGGAATGTATTTACACTGCTAGTGAAGCTCTGACGTGTCTGACACCATACCGTGCCTAATCTTGGCACACCCGCCGGTGGGTACCCTCCATGTAGACACCCTTGTCGTTTATTTATACAAACATGGGTAGCTATTGACGGGCACATTTAACCCCTTCTGTGCCCATGACGAGATAGTCTCGTCATGGAGCGCGGTTGCGCTGTGCCCATGACGAGACTATCTCGTCATGGACCCCGCCCGCTAATACAATGCCCGGCACAGGAGGGGGAAAGGGCGGGGCACTCAAGGGGTTAATACACATGCACACCAAGCCATTCAAAGGGGATTCGACAAAAATTCAACAAAAACTTTGCAAGAAAACCCCTCACGGTTAATAAAACACACATCCACACCGCCGGATGTGTAATACTTTTTATTTTACTCTCTGGAAATGAGACGAACCTCACTTGAGAGTCACAGCGTGCTCCTGGCTGAGCCCAATGCTGTGTTACACCCACCAGTGCCCGCCGAGTGCCACACACCTCTGTGTTGTGTCCCACCAGCTAGTGCGTATGCTATGACACTCTCTAGCCCATGTGCACTGTAACATCACCCCGAGAATATGTCATGCCACACTTGCCTTCGCATAGGTTATATTGCCCCATCGAATGTGCCTTTCTCGATATCTATGTTAGAACGCACAGCGCTATACCATACATATTACAATCTGGGATCCATATCTTTGTCACAGTGCATATGCAATGTTACATTCCCCAGCACATATTTTATATTACAACTTTAGAGACTAGTTAGGTTACACAACACTGCCCTGTGCATATTATACTATAAGGTGCATATCGCATAGCACGAGCTAGTGCCTGTGCTATCTCGCGCTCTCCAATGAATCTGTCATTGTGCACATTGTATTACATATTATATTTCACGCCCCGGTTCATCTTATGTCACACATTTTGGTGCATAGTTTATACCATACACAATATCTAGTTTTCATTTTCAATCGTGCTCTCAGGACTATATTCTATATAACACTGCGTTCGTCTACCCTTTTCACGGGCATTACATTTTGCGATGGGGTTGGAGGGTCAGGGGGTGTTTCTGCCTAGTGAGTCCGGAGTCACAGTCACAAACGTCCTCTTCTTCCTGAATAAAAGTGAGATTATGCTGCATACTTGTTCATATTTTAAGTAGTTTGCAAAGACACACATTCTAAAAACAATAAAGTTCCTAATACCCGCCTTCTCTGAACAGTTAGCTTGCTGCCCCATCCACCTCCACCCTATCCTCTGTTGTCTGAATCCATGGACTAGCCTCCTGCCTCCTGCCATGCATGGTCTGATGTGCTCTCAATGCCCTCCATTTAGCATCATGTACCAGTCCACTCCTCCTGCCCTCCATTGCCCAATTCTATGCCCCATCATTGACCTCCTGCTCAGCCTCTGTGCTTAGCTTGCTGCCTCTATTCTCCTTCCCCCTGCCCTCCGATGTTTTGTGCATGCCCCTGCTCCATCCTTTTTGCCCACCATGTTCCATGGATCTGCTACTCCTATCTACTCTGAGTGTTCTGTTGAGCTGCCACTCTTCTTCCACCTGCCTAGCTTTGTCAGATGACTGTAACCTGTCCCTGCCACCTCCACCCTCCCTGTCCACATTCCATGCCCCTATCCCCTTCCTCCTGTCCTCCATGGTCCATTTTACTGCCACACCCTTCTGCCCTCCCTGGTCTGTTGTGCTGCAACTGCTCCTCCTGCCTACCCCGCGTGGTCTGTTGTGAGGCCCCTTCCCCTGAACTCTCTTGTCTGTGCCCAGGTCCTGACCCTGCCTTCTATCCTCCATGGTCCTTTGTGCATGCCCCTGCACACTCCTTCTTGCCCATCATAGCCATTGTGCTGCCACTAACCCTCCCGCTTGCCATACATGGTCTTCTGTGCTGCCACGGCCCCTCCCACCTTCCCTGTGTGGTCAGCTAGCTGCCCCTGACCCCCTCCCAACTTCCCTCCATGGTCTGTGTGTATGCCATCATAGTCTCACTGTTGCTCTCCATGGTGTGTCTTGCTTCTAGTGCCCATCCTGCCTGACCTCCATGGTCATCTTGCTGCTCCTGCCCTGCCCCCTTGCCCCCAGCCCTCTGTTTCCATGTGCAGACCCCTATTCCCTCCCTCCTGGCTTGTCTGTTCCATTGTAATGCCCCTGATCCATCCCTTGTGCCCTTTATGGTCTGTTATGCTGCAGCTTTCTCTCCTGTCTGTCCATTATGGTCAGCTAGCTACCATTGTTTCTCTCCCCTCTGTTCTCTGTTGTCCATGTGCATGGTCCTGTCCCCTCCCTATTGGTTTCCATGGTTTGTTGTGCTGCACTCCCGTCCTGCATGCCCTGTATGGTGTCTTGTGCTGCTGCAAACCCTGATGCCTGCCCTCTAGGGTCAGTTTGGTGCACCTCTCCATGTACCTCCTGTCCTCTGTTATCCTAGTCCATGTCCCTACCCCAATTCCTCCTGCCTTCCATGATCCAATGTACCAAACTTGCGAACATTTTGAACTTGGTAAGAGTCAGATGTTGAAAAAAAACTGGGTTATTGATTTTCCTCTTTGAGTTACATTGAAAAAGAGGAGATTGTAGACAGGAGACAGATCAAATAAAGCCCGTTTGAGCTTAAAAACATTGGACGTTTCCTGGCTGAATCGGGTCTGTTGGCATGTATGGTTGTACTACCACTGCCTCTTCCTTCTGCCCACAATGGTCTATTATATTGCCACAGCCTCACTTGCCAGTCCTGTATTGTTGGTTTGTTGCCCCTGCCCCCCTTTCCACTGCCCTCCATAGCCCAGTGTGGTCAAATTGTTGCCTCTGCACCCTCCTACATGCCTTCAATTTTCAGAGTCCTTGCCCCTGGCCTCTGCCTCTCAACAGTATCCTAATGAACAACTAGATTGCAAACATTCTATATTTATTACAAAAGTATGGAACGCCTGACGTCATCTTGATGTAATCAAAACTGTAATACCTAGAGCATTTCCTTTAGAAATTACATACATGAGAGGGTCTTATTTGCATCAAAGTTATGGTTAGTGCTCTAAAAAACTAAAATGAGGACATTTTCGGAGTTTTCAAATAGTGACAAAGCACTTTTAAATGATTTGTTATCTTTATGTTTTTTATCCAGTTGACCACTTGATTAAATGTTGCACTTAGGGGAGAGGATGTGGTGTTACTTCCAGAGCTGCAGACTTTGCAACTGGGGAACCAGGTTGGAGTTTCTGCCTCAGCTCGACATTCTGTGATTCTGGTCAAAACACTTAATCTCCCCATGTCTACAACCAAAATTAATTTGTTCTTGTGTGATGTAACCAATGCTCATGTAAAGCACTGCAATACCTGATAAAACTGCAAAAACACAAAAAATAAAAAGTGTTTTGCACACTTCTGTCATTGGGCTACATGTGGGCTACGTCTGGGTGATATCTGTGCTGCACTTGGGCTCTTGTGTCTCTGGTGGCCATCTTGGGAGATTTATTTGTTATGAAGTTTCCTAATTTCCTCATTTACTGCAGTCTCCTTAGTAGGAAATGCTTTCAGTTTTTTATTTTGATTCCATCAAGAAGGTATTCAGATATGTCACACATTTGCCATACATTCTGAATGTTAGCACTCTAGTTGCTCATTAGATCACTGTAGTAAAGCTACTGCTCACCAGGGAAGTCTGCTGCTGGTATTCAAAGTGCATGTTTCAGTCTGCATGTCAGAATTGTTTTATGAATTAGAAGAGGATTTGAGAAGTCAAAATGTGCCCTAATTTTTCTTTCTGCAGAACTAATCATAATTTCTATGGTACAATGAACCCCCTCATTTTGTTCCTTTGCAAATTAAATGTTTTAAGTCTTACCACTTTATTTCAATTAAGATGGCTGAAGGTGTGCCATACTTTTGTCATAAGTAAGACTGTTAGTGCTCTAGTTGTTCTTTAGAACACTCTGGGACATTCTGTCATTGGGCTATACTTGGGCTACATCTGGGTTATATTTGTGCTACATTTGGGCTCTTTTCTCTCTGGTGGCCATCTTGGGAGACTTATTTGTTATGAAGTTTCCTAATTTCCTCATTTACAGCCGTCTCCTCAGTAGGAAATACTTTCAGTATTTTACTTTGATCCCATCAAGAAGGCATTCAGATGTGTCACACATTTGCCATAAATTCAGAATGTTAGCACTCTGGTTGCTCATTAGATCACTGTAGTAAAGCTACTGCTCACCAGGGAAGTCTGCTGCTGGTATTGAAAGTGCATGTTTCAGTCTGCATGTCAGAATGTTTTAATGAAATAGAAGAGGATTTGAGAAGTCACTCAAAATGTGCCCTCATTTTTCTTTCTGCAGCACTAATCATACTTTCTATGGCAAAATGAACCCCCTCATTTTGTTCCTTTTTAAATTAAATGTTTTAAGAATTGCCACTTTATTCCAACCAAGATGGCTTCAGGTGTGCCATACGTTTGTCATAAGTAGGACTGTTAGCGCTCTAGTTGTTCTTTAGAAAACTCTGGGAAGCTGCAGTAGAACACAAAGGAATCAACTGACAGTCTCTGCCCTTGTTGGATGTACATGTTTTACTGAGAATGTCAGACATCATTCTCACATGACTGAGAAAGATAATGTGAATTTACAGAAAATATGCTCTCAGTTAGCTTATAGATCACCTTCCAAACATCTGTGGGAAAAGCATGAGAAAATAGTTTTCTCTCAAACATGATTCATGATATCACAGCAGAAGGCTTTTTCACATGGTAAAATCACCTTAGAACACACCACAATTCCTAAAATGAGTATGGTACCATCAACAAATGATTTATAATATAACTATAGTCTTAAAACCTTTTATTAGCTGCAATGCTTTTTAATGAGGTGCTATCATGTATATTGGTCCCAAGATGGCTGCCAACACTTCTTGGATGAAGTGCTGACAGCCAATCAGATCTCACGATGAGATGTGTGGTTAGGCTCCGCCCAGATATATATGTGATTTTACTTTTGATTTTCTCAGGAACTACTGAACGGATTTACACCATTTAAGCAAAAGGCACATGCCTGACCTGAGGACTACCTCTTTGCCAAATTTCAAGTAATTCTGTTCAGCCTTTCGGGCTGTACCATTGACTAAAGGTCCAATGGGAAAATGCATGGGGAAAACTTGTTTTGGGACCCCCCTTTTTCTCAGCCCCCGCTTGACGAATCACCCCGAGACTTTCAGGGTAGGAGCTGAGCGGAGCGCCCCATTAGTTTTGAAAATTTCATGAAGATAAGTCAACCGGCGCCAAAGTTATTCAAAATAGAATTTTCAGATTTCCTACGGGAACTCGGTCCTAACTATAACTATCTACTGGCGACCGCCAGTAGATAATATAGGAACACGAAAGTCACTGCCGCCGCACCACTTGTTCTAGGTGCTGTAGTCGCGGTGGTGAGCCCCGATATAGTCTTCCACAGCAGCAAAATGTCGGCAACAAAGGACGCACTCACTGTTCAGTCTCTTGCTGTTATCTTTATTGTGTGGACCCCACCCCGCACTGACAGACGTATTTCATTGTAAAACCCCTTCCTTAATGTCAGTGTCTCCAAGTCAATTGCTGACTTAAGTATACACTCATAGGTGCATGTGATGATCACAAGGTAAAAAGTAAACATAAAAGATGGTATTGCCGGCCGTAAAGAATGGCGGCCATCTTTAAACGTGCAAGAATAAACAGTGATAATAGTATGAAATAAGGTGTACACACATTCGGGGAAAAAGCATAGTAATCGCATCGTGCACATTGATCTAATTCATTCAATCATGACAAACAGAATAATTGTCTCTTTGGCTGTGCACAGAAACCTTAATATATCGGAAACATTTCCACTAGTTTCCCCTCATAATTGTGGCCCGAATGGGCTTAAACCAACCAATTGTAGTTCATTTTGGCTGAGCTCATGTACATAATGAATGGTCCCACACATTTCATCTCTGATCAACAATACACATGATTGTAAAAATTCAACAAGAAAGCTACCCAATTCCTTCATCATCCTGCACAAGATTGCTAAGGTGGTAGGGCAGTAGCTAAATAATATGTCTTGTTTAAGGCAGATTATCTCAATCAAGGTGATCTATGTTTACTAAATAGTGGGAAATAAAGATTAATTTACGAAGGGCAGTTGCAGACATTACTACATGTGTAACCTCAGATTTAATATCAAGGATTATAGATAGGGGAAGTCTAATCTAGGTGAACCCACATCTCATCATCTCCGTTCAGGCCTCCCGGGGTCATTGTTTGGAGCTTGATGATATACTTAGAATCCAAGAACCACAGCTTTCTAATCCTATCTCCCCCCTCTTGTTTTTGGGTAATTTATCCAAGCAAAAGAAACTGAGTAGGTCTCTGTTGCTTTGATGGGCTTCTTCAAAATGTCAGCCGATAGGATAGTTGGTATCCTTATGACTAATCGCCCACATATGCTCCAAAATCCGCTTCTTTGCGGGATGTATAGTGCTACCGATATACCGTTTATTGCAAGGACATACCAAGCAATAGACGTGTATTCAGGATTGCAATTCAGTAACAGGTTTATTTTCCATAAACTATTAGAATCTTTAGTGTTCATCCTATAGCTGGAGACTTTTTTGCTGTACTTGCATGCTTTACAACGTATGCAAAGGAAGAAGCCAGTAATCAGGTCTTTCTTAGGGGATGTGGACTGAAAATGACTATGAACCAAATGGTCACCCATAGATTTTCCTTTTCTGTAGGTGATCATAGGCCTGGGTGGGCGATCACCCCGCAGTATCTGATCTGTTTGGAGAATTTTCCAGTTTCTCTTGAAAATCTGCATAATTTGGACAGATCTACTGTTAAACTGTGTGATCATCCTAACCGGTTCCGTTTTCCTACTTATGAGGTCTCTACTCTTGGTGTTTTTAGTCACTAGCAGTTCTGTCCTGTGAACCTTGTTCACTTTAGCTTCTACTGCTCAGAAGCTATTAGTGGAGTAACCTCTAGCTGTGAAGCGTTCAAAGGCTCCTGTCTTTGCTAGTTGGTATTCAGTATCTTTAGTACAATTGCGTTTGATGCGCAGTTATTCTCCATAAGGTATATTGGAGATAAGACTTTTGGGATGATGGCTCCCAGCATGAAGAGTCGAATTACCTGAAGTAAGTTTCCAGTAAAGTTTAGTAAGGAGTCTGCTATTTTCGCCGTATACGTCTAAATCCAGGTAGCAGACTGTCTCACTGCTGATGGTGGAAGTGAAAAATAGATGTATCTCATTGTCATTCCGCGATTTGACATACTCCTCGGCCGAGGAGTGATCGCCTCGCTAAATGACAAAGAGGTCATCTATGTATCTTGCCCACAAAATTATGTTGTCAACCCATTGTTCATTCCTTCCTGCCCAGGCCATGTGCTTCTTCCACCAGCCAATGAAGAGATTTACATAGCTGGGGGCGAAGCACGTGCCCATCTCAGTCCCCCGTTGCTGTCTGTACAACTGTCCTGTGAAGATAAAAATATTATTCTCCAAGCAGAATGTTGTCACATATAGAAGCATTTGGTTATGTTGTTGGAATGTTAGTGGTCTTTTCCCCAGAAACCATTTCATAGCATGTAGACCTTGAGTGTGATGAATGAATGTATATAAGCTTGTGATGTCTAGGGTAATCAGCATCATATCTGACTCCATTACTAGCCCCTTTATAAGTCTCAGAAAGTCCTGTGAGACTTGCACATAGGATGCAAGGTCCCTTACCATCGGTGATAAAAACAGATCAATGTAGATAGAACAATTTTCTAAGAGACTTTCCATAGGTGCCACTATTGGTCTCCCTGGGGGATTGACAAGATCTTTGTGAACTTTGGGTAGATGGTAAAAAGTGGGAAGGACTGGATTCTCACAATATAGAAAAATAAATTAATCACGAGTTATCATTCCTTCAGTTTCCCATTCTGAAAGAAGTAAGTAGAAAGTACAAATACAGTCAAAATATTCTGATTTAGGTATAGGGATGTAACACTCCAAATCATCTAGTTGTCTCTTTGCTTTCCTGTGGTAGGTGTCTTTGTCTAAGATGACAATATTTCCTCCTTTGTTGGAGGGTTTAAAAATTAAGTTACCAGTAGTAATTCCCACTCTTCTCTGGTGAGATTGTATTGATTCTTGTTTGGAGTTATGTTCATCAGTTTCCTGAGGTCAGAGATGATAGCCTCATTAAAAACGTCTATAGCATCATGTGGGGTCTTTGGTATAGTTCTCGATTTGGGTTTAAGTTGACTTATCCCTCCTACTTGGGTGATCCCCATCTCTCTCACTTGTTTCTCCAAAGCAGCTTGTGTGTTATTTTCTACACTGTTGTTATAATTTTCCAAGGATATAAGAACTCCCAGTGTGTTAAGGTTGTTTTCTGTGATTAGGTCAGAGTCAATTCCTGTGGCCCCTAGGTTGGTAGAGGTCGTGTTAGGATGAAGCAAATGGATTTTCTGCAGCTTCAACTTTTGAATATATTGAAACTGATCAATCCTGATCTGGGTGTAGTCTGGTTCCATGGTAGGACATCTATCTATAATCCTTGATATTAAATCTCAGGTTACACATGCAGTAATGTCTGCAACTGCCCTTCCTTAATTAATCTTTATTTCCCACTATTTAGTAAATATAGATCACCTTGATTGAGATAATCTGCCTTAAACAAGACATCTTATTTAGCTACTGTCCTGCCACCTTAGCAATCATGTGCAGGATGATGAAGGAATTGGGTATCTTTCTTGTTGAATTTTTACAATCATGTGTATTGTTGATCATAGATGAAATGTGTGGGACCATTCATTATGTACATGAGCTCAGCCACAATGAACTACAATTGGTTGGTTTAAGCCCATTTAGGGCACAGTTATGAGGGGAAACTAGTGGAACTTTTTGTGATATATTAAGGTTTCTGTGCACAGCCAAAGAGACAATTATTCTATTTGTCATGATTGAATGAATTAGATCAATGTGCACGATGCGATTACCATCCTTTTTCCCCGAATGTGTATATACCTTATTTCATACTATTATCACTGTTAATTTTTGTATGTTTAAAGATGGCCGCCATTCTTTAAGGCCGGTAATACCATCTATTATGTTTACTTTTCACCTTGTGATCATCAATGCACCTATGAGTGTATAGTCAAGTCAGCAATTGACTTGGAGACACTGACATTGAGGAAGGTGTTTTATGCCGAAACGTGTCTGTCAGTGCGGGGGGAAGGGGGTCCGCACAATAAAGATATCAGTGATGTCATCAGTGATGTCATTTAAGATGTCATCAGTGATGTCATGAGTGATGTCACTGACAATGTCATGAGTGATGTAATATGTGACGTCATCAGCAGTGCATTGCGGGGGCCCGCGAGTTATAGTTAGCTGAACTAACTATAACGGGGGAATTTCTAGGGTTTTGTATGAGGGAAATGTCCAGCTAACTATAACACCCCCTATGGTTTTTTCAGTGAATTTCTAAGGTTTTTTAAATGCCAATTCCTAACTATAACGTGCATGAAACCTATGGTTTTTTCAGTGAATTTCAAAGGTTTTTTAAATGCTAATTCCTATCTATAATTTATCTCTAAAGCTATGATGTTTAATGATTTTCATTGAATTTCTAAATTTTTCAATTTCAGTGTGTCAATTCCTTTAATTATGTTTTTTTTAAAATACTTTTTTATCACTTTTTTTAACTTATTTTTTCAATTAATTCTTTTCAAAATTAAAAAATATTTGTTTTTATTGTGTTTTAAAAAAACATTGTTAATGTTTTAAAATATAGTTTTATATTTTCAAAACTTGATTTTTTATTTTATTTTTTTCATTTTTTTGGGATCCTCGCACCCAACGCGGTAGGAACCGCGCACCCTGCGTGCATTTCGCCGTTTTTAAAAAATTGTTAATGTTTTAAAATATAGTTTTATATTTTTTTAAATATTTTTTAAACTATATTTTCAAAACTTTATTTATTTTTTCCATTTTTTTGGGTTCCGCGCACCCAATGCGCTAGGAACCGCGCACCCTGCGCACATTTCGCCATTTAAAAAAAAAACAAAAGGGGGCCCCAGGGGGTCCTTCTGGGACCCCCTAAGCAACACTAGAGGGTCAGATTATTTCTACCCTGCCCCCTTTATATGTTTTAAACACTTATTCCGCTTACTTCTTCACCCTCGCTTCTACCGAGGCACAAAATGGCTGCCAACAGTTCCTGGTTTCGAATGTAGACAGACACTTGACAGCCAATTAGCATTCAGCGCGTGATCGGGAGGGTGCACGCTCGGTTCGGGGAGGGTGCGCTTAGGGTGCTCGGATCCTCCGAGGCCATAGATATATCTATCTTTTTTACTCTAATTTTCTCAGGAACTACTGAACGGATTTACACCATTTATGCAAAAGGCACAAGTCTGAACTGAGGACTACCTCTTTGCCAAATTTGGTGTAATTACGTTCAGCAGTTCGGGCTGTAGCTGCGTCAACAGGTCCTATGGGAAACTGCATGGGGAAAACGTGTTTTGGGACCCCCTTTTTTCTCAGCCCCCTCTTGACGAATCACCACGAAACTTTCAGGATAGGAGAGGACTGGAGCTGGCCAAAAGTTCGGAAAATTTCACGAAGATTTGTCAACCAGTGCCAGACTTATTGGAAATAGAATGTTGCGGATTTCCTATGGAAAATAGGTCATAACTATAACTACCTACTCGTCACAGTAGGCTGCTCCCAAGCCACTTGTACGGCGGGCACACAGTCGGGGTAGCCACCCCCATAAATCACCACTCTAAACCAATGTAAATATTCCTTTCCAAAGGAAACACTGGAGCCGCGGCCACGGATTTCAAGCGTGATTTATTAGCACCACTAGGTCCGTCGTGAATCCTCGGTCGTCCGATTCGCACAGCAGCGGGTGCCTCATGAAAGGGCCGGAATCAGGCCCTAATTGGATTTTATGTACAAAAGACGCAGCACTCCGGAGCTTGGATTTCAGCAACTTTAATCCAGCAACACACCACCTACGCATTTCAGCCTAACTCGGCCTTGATCATGGTAAGTGAGTCCTTCCTTTAATGCACTATATATACCCAGTCCGCCTTTATGTGGCATTGTGGGATCTGTAGTGCTATCAATGAAACTTTATTTACAATTATTTACAAAGGAATTATTTTACTGTCATATTCATGCATTTCATATTTAAACAGTATGTATTTTTATAGTAGAGTTATTTGGCAAGAATTACGGCATTCAGTTCATTGGTAATGTATGCCAAAATTATATTTGCAGCATTTTTTGTTCCGTGTAAACTCTAAAACTCTGACTGCAACCTGGATTACAGTAATTCGAAGGCTGTATATATTTTGAGAAGGAACATCGAATCAAGTTCAGGGTACTATACCGGAATAAATAGAACTTTAAAAAACGCTGCAAATATAATTTTGTCACACATTACCAATGAACTGAATGCCGTAAGTTGCTGAAATCCAAGCACCGGACTGCTGCGTCTTTTGTACATAAAATATATATATAGATATATATACACACATTACAAAAAAATTGCCCTTCAAACACAACACATAATAATGTAATTATAACATGTTTAAAAATACACACCATATTATTTCTAGGTCATTTAAAAAGACTTCACTTTAGTCACTACACTTCACCAAGGAACTAAAAGGGGCATTCTAGCCTGTATATAAATGTAAAAAAAAAGTTAGGCAGAATTACATTTTCATTTTAAACATGTACCTTTTTCTCTGGTGATCCACAGAGTACACTGTAGAGGGACAGGACCTCAGTAGCCAGCAGGCCCAGCTCCTCTGGCGTGACATTTGGCGTCCTGTCTCCTGCTTTTGCTGGCATTGTGGCTCCCACAGGTGAGAAATAGCAGCAAATGTTGAGGAGGTGTTGTTGGTCGCACAGAGGGAGGCATATGAGCTTTTTTTTAAATGCTGCGTACACCTACATGATGTGTGAGATCGTCAACAGAGACAGACACATCCGTTGACTTTTGTACATTGCTTTCACACATGCTACGTATGGCTGTGTCCGTTGTGGAGTTTCGCACCTACTACATGGGTAACTACCGCCGACTTCCATCTCATTGGAAATGTCCTGATGGCGAGGTCAGGCGTCCGCCATTTTAGAATCTCAAATGTTAAGTGCGTCATCAGCACTCAAAATGGTGGCTAGTTTGTTTACATATGCAAAAGGCTAATTTTATTAATTTGTTTTGACAAAAAGAGTATAATGTAGTGCATTACTGTGGTTAAATGTGATGGTTGCATGGTTATGTATACACTTACGTTGATAGAATTAAAAATTAAATATATTAAAAATAGGACTGCGTAAAGAATACATTTAACATGCCTTATTTACACATTTAATTTTACCCAAAAATAGACATGTAAAAAAATGTTATTAAAAAAATGTATTAAACTTGTGTTTAATTATGTAAAGAAATATTTTTTCTAAAACTAAATGAAATGTATGTTTTAATTCCAAAATACGTTAACAAAATTCATAACACAATATTTTATTTTTTTAACTGCAGACATATGAACCCAGGGAGAGTGATGAGACAATAGCCTCAAGTTCTGAGACCATTTCCAGACCTTGCCACTGTGGAAGAATGAGATATAATCAAAACATTCCGATTAGATAGACAAACTATTTTCGATTTATGTCATCAGCTGAAGTCAGATCTTCTGCCTCAAGATTGGAATCCCAAAGCAATTACACCAATGGTGAAATTAATGGCAGTCCTCCTTTTTGTGGCCACATGACCATTCCAATACACTGTTCCGGTATCTGGTGGAATGTTACAACCAAGTTTCTGTGTTGTTCTACAAGAAGTTCTTTATTCAATGTTGAGACACACCAACAGCTTCATACAGTTTCCATGAAATTAAGATTTTGCTAATGTGAAGGGAGATTTTTATGCTTTGGGTCACCTACCACATGTGGTTGGAGCAATTGATGGCACACATATTGCCTTGGTGCCACCACATAACAGAGTACATGTCTACCACAATCTGTAAAACTTCCATTCAATCAATGTGCAAGTTGTTTGCTTACTAGATTTGCATATCACAAGTGTGTGTGTGCGTTTTCCAGGATCTACAAATTATTCCTTTGTACTGCAGAAACACACCATACTCCTGAAAATGTCACAACTTGGACCTGAGAGGGCCTGGCTTGTTGGTAAGTACAATATGTATATACGTTGTTTGTATGTGAAATTTGGGATTTTTAATTTTTCATTTCATGTTGGAGATTCAGCTTATCCTAACTGACCACAGTTGTTAGCACTTCTGAGGAATCCAACAATGCCTGGTGAAGTCTGCTTCGATGAGGCCCATGTAACAACACAGAGGCCAGTGGAGCAGGCTTTTGGGCTACTATAAGGCCAGATTTCGATGTCTGGATAAGACAGGTGTAGTCCTCCTCTATTCAAGGTGTGCAAAATCATCATGGCAAGCTGCATGTTACACAACATAGCCCTGCGATGGCAAAACCCATACATTGCAGAAGAAGAAGATCACGAGGAGCCACCAGGTGAGAATGTTGAAATGCCACATGAACATTATAGCGGTGAATAGGAAGGAATTGACTTACGTCAAGATGTTATTGACAACTTCTTCACATGAGTGTAAGTATATATTCACATATTATGACATTACATTTAAAACCAACTTTTAATCTAATGAGAATAAAAGTCTGTGCTAGATATTTTTGTGAGTGGGCATGTTAAGGTAAATCTAGGGCAAAGATGTTTGTTGATATAAGTTTTGAAACATTGACTACTGTGTTTATTTAGATTGTTTCTCTTTGATTCTTCTTGGAAAAGATGAGCTCATAATTTGTCATTTGTAATGTGTCTATTTTGTTATAACATACAAATAAAAGAGAATATGTTATCTGTTTTAGGTTCCTTCTCCATGTTATCTTCATGTGGACATTTCAACGTTGTGACACTTGCAGTTATATGCTGCTGTTGTGAAATGCAAAGGGAACATGGGTTGATCCTGTGAAAGACACATGCACTTTGGATTTACAGATCTTGTACAAAGGCAACTTGTACAGTGATTGAATTGTATTTGTTAAGATTGCATTAGACTTATTTTCTGTTGAGGATGTAAACAACAAACCAAACAAAAAACATGATAAATCAACAATGGGGAATAAAACTAATATTAAAGAGCCAAAATTGTTTGAAATCCAAAGTCCGAAATATAACTGCCATCAAAAAGGTAAATGTGTCTAGAAAATAGTCCATAGAGTTAATGGTAGTCACACACTGGAGGAAATTAAGTTATCTTGCTGGTGGTGGTGAAGGTCTTGCCATCCTCTCCTGGTGGTTCGGATGAACGTCCCCTCCTGAGCGGGACGGCTGGATCCACATTTACAGGGACTGAGGTGGGTGCAGGTGTTTCTTCTTGTGGCAGGACCTCACTTTCTGTTGCTGAGGCGCATGTAGTAATCCCAGATGTTGTTGGACCACAGAAAGGAGAAGATGTTGCTGGAAAAGTCCTGCACATATGGGTCAAACAGTCCTACAGCTCCCTAGTCAGGGATCCCAAATCTGAGTTTAGATTTTCCATCTGATCATTATGCTCCCTCTGCAATTGGTGCGTCTCCCAGATCTCTTGGTGCTGATTAAGTGATCCCAAGACGTGGTCGATGGTGGCATGGGTGACAATGAACACAGTGGCCTTACTTTGCTGTCCCACATATTCCCTCCCACGAACCCTATCCCCACTACCCTGTGCCCTTTACCCAGTGTGGCCCATCCCACTGGTTCCTGGCTGAACTGGAGGTGATTGTATTGGATCAACAGCAGCCACGACCGGGGGGCAAAAGATTGGGTTGATGTTCCAGAGGCTGAGTTGTGGTAACAGGTGGGGTGGGGTGTGTGGATGTGGCCGAGTGAGACTCACTGTAGATGTCTGCCCAGGCAGACCAGATGGACCGGCCTCCTCCTCATCATCCAGACTTGGAGGAGTGAATTCCTCACTGAGGGCTGGAGTAGAGGTATCATCATTAGCAGTGGCAGATGGTTGTTTTCGGCCTATTATAAATAACAAGAACAAATATGTAAAAAATCATACATTAAATGATTTAGATGCAAAAAAAGAAGCAACCTAAAAGGAAAAAGTTAATTAATATAATGAATATCCTTTGAGTAGTATTGTAATACATTAGAAACTATGTTTAAATTACAGACACAACTACTTCTAAAAAGCAGGTGATATGATGTTCTGAAAAGGAAACAAAATTAGGAAGTATATATAATTTAGCAAACATTCAGCACAACCCAGTAGGGAGGTGAAATGCAAAATAAACCATTCCATGGCCCAGCAGGGTAAAAATCTGAATATTAAACAACTTATATGGATAAATAGCATTCGTCAACATATTAAAAGTTGCAAAGTACATTTATTATCAAAACAACTTATCTACAGCATACAACATAACATACATTTAAATCTTTTAGACATCCTACTTTGATTTGAGAAACAAATCATACCAATTCAGTAAAATAACAAGTAAGTACAAACTTACAGTATTAAACAAAAACGGACATTTTAAGACATAGGAAACAATGGAGATTGATAAATACATAATACTTTAACATATGTGAAAATATGTCAGAAAAGACAGAATGGTCATTATAACATTGCAATATTATGTTCACAAAACAAAAACAAGGCATCATGGTAGTTGTAGTCATTTCAGTTACACATTGACCTCAGACTTTTCCCAAAAAGAAAACGAGACTCAGAGCCTTCTCTGGCGCAGCTCCCAAGATCTGGAACTCTCTCCCACCTGAAATTCGCAGAATCCCGTACACGGCGGTGTTCAAACATGAAGTAAAATAAATTCTAATGAACAAGTTCCTGCCTTAATTGAATCATGGCCTGTCTGTTTGCAAAATGTTTTTTTTCTTTTCTTTTTCTCTCCTTACAATTGTAATGTCTATGTTTCTCTGCCTACCTTATTATGTAACGTTTTGCTAGCATCTATGTACAATTTTGTTTAGCTCGGCCTGCTAGCCTCCCTACCCTCTCTTCAACGTCCCCCCTCTACTGTGAAGCGCTCTGATACCCTTCGGGGTCTTGTTTGTGCTATACAAAACATTATATAAATAAATAAATAAAATTAACAACACTTTCAAAATTGTAAGTTGAACATACCTAGAAAAATATATGCAGTGAAAATGAACAGACATTTACAATATGAAACACATATATAAAACATGATATTAGGTAAAAAAAACACTTACATGCACCATAATCTCATGTGAAATTAAATGGAGATTGAGACCTGTAATGTTAAATCACTCATAATCGATTCTGACAAACAGAGAAACAAGGCAAGAAAATGCAACATCAAGTAAAACACATTGACAACTAATATATACAATTAGTAAAGCGAGAGAAACAACACTATTGCTACTAATTTTCTAAAACAATTCAAAATAAGTAAATTTATATTGGGGTTTATATTTTTTTAAAAGGTGCAAAACACATAAGCAACAGCTAAATTAAAATCTAAAGGAGATTTAGGTTTAGTGACATACTCAAAAGTGTAACTTTCTAGTCTCTGCTCCACCAGGGATTCCTGACAAGCCTTCTGGATGTAAGTTCTGCAAGACCTTCTCCTCCCAGGGAAAAAGTTGTAAGGGGGAGATGGAAGAACCACCACTAGTCCTCTGGGCCTCCAGGTGATGCTTGGAGGCCAGGGAATTTACTCTTCCCAACAGGCCATTCCATTCTTCCTTATTTCCTCCTGTGTGCACAGGTTGCTGGCTACAGCATTCACTCTGTCACCTGATCTGGCCCACATTTGCTTTTTCTGAGCTATAGTTGTATCCAAACATTTGTGGCTCTACTCTAATAATTTCATACAGCATGACTGAAAATTGTCCCTCCGTAAAACGTGGATTTCTCCTCCCTGCCATTATGAAATGTTAAACTTAAATGATTGTAATAACCCACAAGATATTAAAAAAAAATAATGAACAACATACAGAGAAAGTGAAAAAAACACCTGAGTTCACTGAAAAAGTGCTCAGGAACAAAGTTCTGCTACTGTGTAATAGCAAAGGATCATGGTATGAAATGGAGAGTGTTTTCTAGTGTGGTATGCAGGTGGAAACACTTAGTCAAAACACATCAGGTGTGTGATGCTATCATTCATTCAAATCCCACAAGAATGGTACAATGTTGAACGCATCCTGCAACAGAATCACTCTGTCAGCAAACCACAGCTAGAACAACGCCAGCAGAACTGTGAAATCTAAATATGCACACTGCAATCCTGCCATGGTGATGGAGTAATATTAGCCAGCAGAGGAGTCTGCCGCGTTGACAGCAGTGAACCATTTACGCAACGGAAAACAGGCGATCAACGCCGATGGTGGATCAGCCAGCTCACATCTAAATATGGTGGGTGGGAATTTGTCAGCTCAATGGAGTACTTGTAAATTCTGCCGCAGAGGGACAACAAAAGTCCGGTAAGATCTAAATCAGGCGCTAAATCTTTTCATAATTAATGGCTCCATTGGTTGGTGGGGCAGAGGTCTGAGCTCAGCTGACATGGGGAGTGTCTGTTTTCTGGGTTTGCAGCATTTCTTTAATTGAGGTGGCCTTTGGGGTTTTCGTGCTCTTCCCAACCATGGTAACAAAGCTGATCAATGTGCGCAAAGTCTCTTTTGGCCCTCGCTGGTATCCCCACCTCTTATTCCATATGAGTTGGTTCAACATAGAAAACTCATAGTCACCCAGTTCAGGAAAGAAGCATTCAAAATCCTTAGCTGATTAGGCGATTAGTCCAGTGCCGCCAGTAGAGTCTAGGGGGCAACAGTGTAGGTTTAGATGCAGGCCTCTTTGTTTTTGGTCAAATTAGGGTACTCTGTTCTCCACATCATTAACTGTTATGGGCAGCAGGGCAGATTCAACGCCATAAGGCCAAATGTGTTGTGGCTGTCCCTCCCACCGGGCCACACTGGTGGTCTTAGATTGTTTGGGGGCCACATGCCTCTTCACCCAGATGTGGGCTTTGAGTCTTCCCTTCAGGCTGGCCCACCTAAAATGCAGTGTTGTTGGCTATGTCCCAGTATATTTGCTATGGTGCTGTCTGTCCTGCCTTGGCATTCTGTGCGTCTCTGAGAGAATGAACGTACAAAAGGATTCTTTTTCAGTCGCCGCTGGCATATTTTTTCTGAACCACTATTGAGGCCCCATATGAGTTGACTGTAGCTTTAATGCCAGACAGAATTGTTCATGTTGTAGGCTTGGCAGGCTCTCAGAGAGCAGAGCTTAGCAGAGATGTGTCCTCGCATGTCTCCATCTGGCCACACCCCTTACTATACATTGATTTACACACTTGTATGATTCATTGCTTCTGTATAAATAAGTGTGTGTATAGCACTTTGGCACCCTACATTGGAATGTGTAGAGCTATTAAAGAAATTAAATGAAAACATAAATTAATAAATGCTATTTAAATCATTGTTAATCTAATAACTCATACAGACAGATCCATCTGACATTAATACAGTGCATGTTTACATCTCACATACAAAGATTGAACAAACTCAAAACCCTGTCTCCAAATCACAGTTTCTCTTCCGGCTTGGGGCTTTTGTTTGCCTCCATTTCATTGGCATCCAGGTGGTAGGCTCCAGATTGCTCAGGATGACACTCCAAGAAAAGGAGGCCCTCTAAGTAAGGCCTTTGTGTTGGGATCATCAGGAAGGGGAAATAAGAAACACTCTTATCCCCTGAAGGTTTCTGCTCCGAATCGAAAGCAGACAATGTGTAGATGCTACTTGTTATGTTTTGTATTCTTAGCCGTGCGGGCATGTTTTCTGTGTACGGGGTTTCTTTATTAAAGTTGCTTGATCTGTAGATTTGGAGATAAAAAAGAAGGAAGTTGCCTGGGTGGTTGAAGGATTATGTAGTGGGTTAAAGTAATTGAGCATTCTTGTATTTAATTGTGTTTTTATTATATTTTTTCTTCTTCCCTCCTTTTTTTCCTTCATTTTCGCCTCTCATTTGGTACATTATATTGTATAAGGGCTGGGATGTGGTGGATTTTTGTGTATTAAATTAATTGAAATGTGTTTTGTTGTGTATGCTTAGCGGGTTCCTTTGGAATGGAATTACAATGTGTGATTCCAATGTCCTTAGCATTCTGTTGGAGGTCAGTTTGTTGTAGGCAGAGGAACTGTGCAGACCGGTTTCCTGTGTGCTGCGTTACTTTAGTAAAGTAGCTTGATCTAAGTAATCCTGCCTATGTGTGCACTGATTGTGTGCATGCAGGAGGAACATCCACACAACACAACACTGCTGAATGTGTCCCATTACCAGCAAATTACACTGGAACGAGTTCAGCATATTTGCCCTGGGGCGGAGTCAGATCCCAATTCAGGCTCAATAATGACTGCCAGATCTGGTGGGATGCCTCTCATTTCCTGCACTGCATGCAAGGGAAACATGGGGAGTTAAATGTCGATTCAGCTCTGACACATGCGCAGGACCCACACCACCCTTTCCTGATCTTCCTATGGCAGGTCCCTGGTGTTTAAAATGACAGGGTGCAAGGCTGACTTCAAGCCTTAGATTCAGCCATCGTTTTATCTAGGAAAAGCAGTTCCTATAAAAGACAAGGGGGCTCATTTATGAGCCCCTGCGTCACTTTTGCGCCACCGGTGCGTCTCTTTTTGTGACGCACCAGTGGCGTAAAACATGCGCCATGATGCGCCATATTTACAAAGTGACGCATCTACCTAGATGCGTCACTTTGTAAACCCCTGCGCTACATTATACCTGCGTCAGATATAATGTATGCAGGGTGGGCGTTCCCACGTAAGTAAGCATCGTAGAAGTGACGCAGTGAAATCTACGAGATTTCACTGCGCAACTTCTAGGGTGCAAATGCGTCAATATCTTGCGCCTGCCTCACAGCAGGCGTAAGACTGATGCAGGCCCTTTCACATGGGGCTTGCCCCATGTGAAAGGACACATTGCTGGAGTTGCGTCACTTTTGTGACACACTCCAGCAATGCGTCACTTTTGCGCCTACAGATACGTCAGAAATACTGACGTATCTGTGACTCCTTGCGACATGATGCGTCATACTGTAAATATGACGCATCATTGGAGTCGCAGGAAAGGCGCAGTGAAAAGTGACGCATCACTGTTTTCACGCAGTGATGCGTCACTTTTCATAAATGAGGCCCAAGGAATTTAATAACCTGGCCCTACCTTCTCTGAAGACACAAATCAGAACGTGGAATTGGAAGTGGCAGGGTGTCCCTGTATACCCACTCTGAAACTGTGAGCTTGCTAGTATGTGGTATGTGGATAGAGCAAACTGAGCCGAAAAGCAGTGGAGCTCTGCTCAGATCAAAGACAAAGAGCCCGTCAAAATGTTAGGAAGGATAGTTGGGTTCTGAGTGTGGAAGGGGACTGTTACTTCAATGTATTGTTGTGTTATTTAAAGATGTGTTTCAGCTCTATATTTAATTGGAACAGGGTGATTGCAGTCCTGTGAATGCCGGAATGTATGTATGTATGTATGCATGTAACATTTGTATAGCACAAGCCTAGCTAAAAGGCAGAAAAGCAGTGTACAGGCTTAAATGAAAAAAGATACATCCAGGGAGGGAGGGGTAGCTGGGTTGTGTTACAACAGGTGTGGAGGTTTCACAGTGGGCAAGATAATTTTACCTTGGGCAACAGGGAGCTTGTTTTGTGAGAAGAAGTCACACCACAGAGTAAATGAATGGACTGTAAGAGAGCGTAATGATACTCTACTTAAATCATTGCTCATACATTTCTATCATAAAATACTTATGAGCTTATTCAGAATGTATATGTAGTCACATAAATCTACATGTGTACATTTACTCTTAAACCTTGTAGTAACTTTACTTTTAGCAATTCACCATTTCCGAGTGTATATTTACTACAAATTGTAGACACACATGTTTCTGCCCCTAAATTCAGGGGATGGAGCCTTATTAACAAATATAAAGTTACTACAAGTAACTTTTCACACTTAGGGGCCTAATACGATGCGGTCTGAAATGGCTCTGACCGTCAGTCGGAGCCGTTCAGACCGCATCGTAATCGGCTGCTCGGATTCCTTTCCGACCGTCCCATTTTGATGGGGTCGGTCGGAAGGGAATCTGAATCGGATTTCCGAATGGTCTCCGGCGGGCTCAGAGAGCCCGTCCACCATTCGGAAAGCCTTCAGTAATCCCTCGACCGTCACTTTCCATCCGAGGGATTACGATGGCAGATTTTCACAGCCTTTCTGTGCCGGCCTTTACGACACAGAAAAACTTTGGGAATCTGACTTTGGGGGCCCCCAGCAGGGCCTCCATGGGTGCAAAGGCCACCGAGTGGTGGCCTAGGGGGCACCTATGGTGCCCCCCTGTTGATCCCTGCACCCAGTGGCAGGCACCTTGAGGTGCATCTCTGCTCTTTACAATGAGAGCATGAATTCCGGTCAGAATGCGACCGAACAGTTTTCGGTCTCAACCTAATTGCTGGGTTGGGACTGACGAAAGGAGGTCATTCGGTCCCACTTCCCGGACAATGTCGGACGGACTCAGGTCCATTCGACATCATAATCGGGCCCTTAAGCGGAGATCTCCTTTTGGTAAAGTATTGGGAAAAATAAAAATGTTTATTGCACTGTACAAAAACAGTAAACATATCTGTATGCTGAATCTTAAAACAAGTGAATTTTCTATATTAATTTTGAATGTTGAACAAAATAATAAAATGCTACCACACTGATATTAAATTACAATTATTTTAAAAAATATTGATCAAAATAATTCTAACCTAAAATATAATGTTCATATGTATTTATTATGTTTTTAAAATTATGTTTATAATTAATTTAAATTACTTTAGTTATTTCATTTGAGTTGCATTCATTTTTATACTAAAATGGTTATTAAAATATTTAATTATTTGATGTATACTTTTTAAAGTATTTGAAATGATATTTAAAAAGTTACAATAAATTATTTTATTTTAACATTATTTCCTATGTGGTTCCTATTTAAGGATTTGCCTCTGTTCTTTTCTAGTGGGTATGTTGCCCTACTCGTGGTTTGCCATGTTTGGAGCTGGACTTAACTCCAGTCTGAGCTGCAGTCCGTGTGACTGTTTTGGGTAGTTTTGGCTATACTAACTATAGAAGTGCAGTTTGTTAATAGAAATGGCCTTACTTTTTGGTGGTTGGGTACTACAAAAGAGAGTTTATGAACAGGCCCAATAATATTTAAATGTATTTTAATGTAAAAAAAAATTAAAGTCTGCTGTGCACTTCCACTGAGTTATTTCAATGGCTAGGGTCTTGATTATGTTCACTTTTTAATACTTTGGGAACTGTTCTTGTAAAAAAACACTCACAAATATTATAAATAAAATACATAAAAACGAATACTACCAGTTCTGTTAAGTTGCCAATCAGTGTGTCCTGCTTTCAAATATGTCCTAATGTTGACTTTATTTCATTTTTGGCGCCAACATATCGGACCAGTCACCTACATACTCTGTGTCAGAGCATTATTGTTTCCAATTGCTAATTCGTCTGTGAAACCAACACATTCGTTTAAATGTGTATTATCTGATTTATACGACATTACAAACGCTGCGTAACAATTGTCTAGTTATTCTCAGAGGAACCACCAGATGTCAGCATTGCTCTACATCACACTCAGACAAGTTGCACAATGGTTTATTTCCTTTATTTTTACCATATTAGTTACACCGGTGCTGCAGCTGTCGCATTCGGGGGCTATTTAATGTGAACATGTGGCAGAGTAGAGCAGAGTAGTTCCCAATAAATCTTAGTGTGCTTTGGTTAATCTTATGTTTTTTAACTGATGAACAACTGAGAGCAAGAGACTATCAACCTAAAAGACTCTGTTTACTTAAAGCCTACGCCTTTTACAGTGTGGGAAATCCCCGACTGTAATTCAACTCTGTCTTACTTGGCAAGACTCCCTTTTGGTTTCACATTATTCTCGCAAATAAGCTTCCAGTACATTCACAGTGTTTCAGTGTTTCTACATTCTACCCAACCCTAAAAACTGGAAATTTTCCAAAATTTTCTAAGTTCTGCTTTGTTTTCTTTTGGTCTGGCCAGACAGCGCAACACACATTAACCTATTGTTACTAGTCCTTTACATGAAACGGTCTCCGTCTCACTTCATGCAATAGGCTATTTGGTATATCGTTCTACCTCCTATGAAGTGTTTACATTTCAGTAAATACTAGGGGGATATTAGCAACAACTTGCGATATTTATCGCAAAACGTGCTTAGCGCGTTTGTTTTTAATCGCCGCCTATCGCTGGATATTTTCGCGGAGATAACACGCTATTAGCAATGTTTATCTCCACTGTGATAAAATGTCCAGCGAAAGCGGCGTAATTCCTAAATATCGCTGGAAATCCAGCGATATTCATGCATTAATGCCATGGTGGACTTAGCCTGACAATCCACCCCCCATTGAGGAAACAGGTAAGTCATGTTTTTAGTAGGTGTTAAATACTAGCGATAATCGCGCGTAGCGTGACTTTTTTTTATCGCTTCGCCTGCGTTACTAATAGGGGTAAATTGTGTTAGCGACTGTTTTCAGTCGCTTTTAGTTGAGAACGCCTACTTTGCATGTCATTAGCGATAATTATCGCTGGCATGCAAGGCGATAGGAAAACCGCCCGCTATCGCAGAAAGCTGTCGCTAACGCCTGTTAGTGACAGCTTGCTGATAGGGCGATAAAAAAATCGCTGCTTTAGCTGCAAAAAGTGCAGCTAAAGCGGCGATAAAGCCCTTGCTAATATGCCCCTCGAATCTTTAATTATTTTACGTCTTCAATTTTTTTTGTAGTACATGCATTCTATAATCAAAGCAATCCGTTTTTTCTTATTTTTTTTAAACCAATGTATATATACACTTACTGCTGTCATCGTGTTATTTTGTAGTGCTTTAGGTACCAGAATCCAATAGGTCTGGCTTTAATGTTCTAATTAATGAAGAAAAAGGAGTACACAAACATGCACTGATATTGAGTCCACTGCCTTCACTATAATATGCACAAAGGCAGAACATACCATTTTATACATTTCGGGAGTTTCCCTTTCAGGTACACACTCCACCAGAGTGAAGGTCTCTTCCAACCATTCTGAACACATTGGGTTGGGACACAGGCATCGAGTATGTTCAAACCGCAAAGTCTTAAGTCTTGGCATATAGGAGAGGCGCACTCTAAACCTGCGCAGTGAGCAACAAATCTTAAGCCTGCAAACCCCGCCTACTGAGCACCTTGTAGCCCCTCCGAATGCCGTATGTAATTACAGCTTCCAAAGGAAGCACTGAGGCTGCCTCCTTTTCGCTGGTGCTTGCTCTTTGCTACAGCCAAACGTCCATGAAATTCCACGGAACTCGCATGCTTCTGTTTACCACCTTTCTACTTGCACAGAGATGCTTCAGCACAATAGCCATCTCCACCATCCCTTTCCCGCTGCTGTGTGGTAGGAGTGACAACTAGATCCTCTGTCAAAAGCATGTGCAAAGGTCACAACCTCGTTATCTGCTGATGTGGTTGCTTTCGTCCCCCAGGTGGCCACACCCACATATTAGTATTCGAGAGTAAGGGACAAGGAGACAAAGAGGAGGAGACCCCAGGGACGCTGCCTTATATACCAAAAATGAACTAGGTTTCAGTTTCCAAACGTGTACTCACACGTCATCACGAAATCTGGCCACCCAAACCAGCCTCTGCAACTGAAGCTCGGGTTTCATGGTGCGACTAAGGGCGCCCCTCCCCTAGGCGAGGGGGGCGCCTAGTCAGGAAATAAAAATACCCTCCACTTTGAAATAAAAGCTCTGATGGCGCCCAGCAGGCGATGAAAGTGAGCCTAACCCTCTCTAGTAGAGTTCCCATGTCTCATTCATCTATCCATTCATCCGTTCACCCTTCCATCCACTCACGGATATCCACTGTTTCACTTTTATATTCTGTCATCAAGTGATTGTTTCATCTATCATTCTTTTTTCCTCATTTAATCTGCCTATAAACTCTCCACCCATCCATCCATCCATCCATCCATCCATCCATCCATCCATCCATCCATCCAGCTATGAATCCATCCATCGTCCACCCTCTCTGCCCCATCCATCCATCCATCCATCCATCCATCCATCCATCCATCCATCCATCCATCCATCCATCCATCCATCTATCCATCCCCTCTGCCTGTCATCCATCCATCCATTCTACTGCCCATTCATCTACTCTGCCTACCAGCCATCCGTAAATCCATCCTCTCTGCCCTCCATCCATACATTCTCCACTCGGAGATGCATTCATTCATCCACTCTGCTATCCATCCATCCACTCTGCCTGCCACCCATCCATCCATTCTTCTGCACATTCATCCACTCTGCCTACCTGCCATCCATACACCCAGCCTCTCTGCACTTCATCCATACATTCTCCACTCTGCCATTCATTCATCCATCCACTCTGCTGTCCATCCATCCATCCATCCGACAGAGAAGGCTCATAAAGAACCCCATCCCTGCTGTAGCTGCTAAAGCGGGGAGATAACGGCGCCACTGTAGGAGAGCACAGAGGTGGCATACTTAGCATACGAGAAACCTGAATAAGATGATTATTAAAGCATCTATCCTTTTCATTATCATTCAATCAACGGTCCAACTCTATTACAGGTGATTGATAGTTCACAGGATCAATGCACATTATGCAAACCTACATATGACCTTGCTCTGATGCCACATTACTAACATCGTACTGCTCTATCTCAAGCCATCATCAATTACAGCTGACATGCATATCCTTCCACAACCTAAACTCCTTAGAAATCTGCCAGTTCAACTTGGGTACCACCGATGTTATTGGACTTGCCTTAGACCTTAGCCTCTCGCTCAATAGCAGACCTTTAGTGGTATCCGAATCCCTCTTTCATGGACAAACTACTTTAGAGTCCTTTGCTCTTTCAAACTAAATTCCACAGAATGGCCACCACCTTCTGCATATGGAGCCACGGATCCAAAGTCAATAAAGATGTGCGGAACACTTACAAAGAATTGACCTAGGGCAGGGCTGCAAGTCATTTTGCGGCACTGACCTACGCCAATTCGAAAGGGCAGGAATGCACTGCACAATTAGCAGCCATGTGCTAACGCAGGTAGCCTTGCACCATGGTGCAAGTGTATGTGATTTGTTGGCATAATAGTTTTTGTGCAGGAAGAGACACCTCCTGCACAAAAACAATAATTAGAGGCGTTTTCCTCTTTCTATGCAGAATGCAGTACACATGGAAACAGGAAAAAACAAGGAGAAATGTAAACATTTCTCCTCGTTATACCTGCTCTAGGTTGGCGCAAGGTTTTAGCGCTGCCCCAGGTTTAAGAGATATTGTAAATCTAGGGCAGAGTGAAAGTCCATGAATGTTGCATGGGAACACCCACAGCAACACCCCTGGAAGGCTTTCTTGATGCAGAGTAAGGCAAGGTAGCGACTTGCCCTGCTTTGCCTTATTCCATTTCTACACGGCCATGAAAATCCACACATGGTGGCTTTACAAGGCCTTGTAGACATGGCTAAGCCCTGTGTGTCAAGTGACGTTCCGGCGGCACACAGGGCTTGTAAATATGCCCCTAAATCTCCTCTTAGTAATCTACTCTCCACCATCCCCTCTGTACTATCTTGTTGCAACCTCAGTTTTGAAAAGTCCTTTCGGCGGGTCGCTGAGATGGACATTTATAAGACAAAGTTAGTCAATTTCAAAAGCTTTAGGACTGGACACTGCAGTAGGTTGTTGCCAGTTCTAAGGGTCACTGTTGCTGCACCAGATATAATTGAGAAAATGGCACTGAGAAGGCTCCATTCTCTTGTTAGCTTCCATGCACAACTTGTACTAGTGGATGGAGGCACAGCTACTGAGGGTTGTGGACTCTCTGCCACCCTAGTTTGTCTGTATAGAAGTGTGATGTTGCTGCCACAATGAACCTGAATGGTTGAAAAAGAATTTGAAATTATTGCTGGCCTAAAAGATGGCTGTAGTTTGTTTACGTTTGACTGAGCAAGTGCATGAATGAACTGGGAAGAATGCTCCCAGTGGTAATGGTGGGCACATATCTTGTTACTTTATGTAATCTTTTGCAGGGCAGAAACAGCTTTTTATTTACTACTCAAACTCTGGGCTACACAAATGCAGCGTTTACCCATTATATTGTTGCACAACTCAAAAGTGCTTATTTTAAAACAATTATAGAATGAAAAACGGCCCAACCTGACATTTGAGTATGTCACCTGTAGATTGTACACAGCTTGCTGCAGCCTGTGCATTGACTCACTGAGCACTCTCACCTGCAGAAAGCAGCAACGCTTAGCATACTCGCCCCCCAGTAATCATAGGATTTTTGCAGGGTGATGGTGTTTTGACAGCAGTAATGTCCTCTTTTTCTTAAATATTACCAGTTAATATAGGAGCCCTGTGACCTGCTCTCTAGGTATTATCATTGACTGACTGACTGAAACATTTATAAAGCGCACTTATGCCGTGGCGTCTTGGCGCTAGGAGGACCAAACATACAGCGCGAAATCCTAGGGTCTTGGAAAAAGGAAGGTCTTTATCTTTTTCCTAAAGAGAAACCTGTTAGATTCCAGCCTGACTGTCTCTGGAAGAGAGTTCCACAGATTAGAGGCCAGATAGGAGAAACCAGCTCCTCCCCATCTGGCTCTTTTAATTCTGGGGACACAAACCAGCCCTACGTTAGCAGACCTAAGGGTAGGTATGGGTTGGTACATGGGAATCATCAATTGAATGTCCAAAGCTCCACCTCCATAGATTGCCTTATGCACCATGCAGAGAGCTTTAAACTTTACGCTCTGGCCCACTGGAAGCCAGTGCAACTGTTTAATTACTGCTGAGGTTGGATGATGTTTGGGCAGATCATGGAGTAATCGCGCTGCCGCATTCTGGAGACATGATCGATATATAATAGCGATCCCTCCACCGTTGGTACCAGTTCTGTCTACATGAACCACTGAATAGTCAGCGGGGACCGCAAAATTCCAGTCGGGGTCAGAGGTCTCGCTGGCCCAAGTTTCCGTGAGGAACACCAGGTCAGGATGAGCTATATGAATTAGGTCTGCTAATTCATATTTATGCTTTCCCATAGATCTGGTGTTTAGTAGAATACCCTTAATTAGCTTGCCGCTAAGAAATGAGGAACAGGTATTATAGGCTAAAAGATCGTGGGAAAATGCGTCTGGATGGGTGTACTGTCCTTGCAAGCCACTCTCCAGACCGTGGTTATGATGCATAGAACCCATGTGTCCCTCCGTATTTGAAGCTTCGTACTGTTGAAGGCATCTAACAGGGGAAGTTTCAGGGGACATAGCCCACACCCATTGAGTTTACAGATATCACTAGGAGCCATTTTTACAAGGGGAATGCACTCACCGGTGTTTAAGGTGAGCAGCTCAATCCTACTATATTGTATTACAGAAGATGTAGGATTTCTGGCACTGGGCGACTTTTGGGCGCTGACGGATGCAGACGGGCTTGACTTTGGCGCGCCTTCGGCGCTCTGTGATGTAATGTGAGCGTCTTAGGGATGCTGTTTTTGTTCACATGCAGCATCCTTCCTTCCTTCCACTTCCTCAGATCCATCAACCCTTTCCAGTGCTTGAAGGTGGGTAGATAGCTTATTTAACTACTGTACAACAAACTAACATAACATTACACATTACTGGGGGATGTGTGAGACCGCGTCTTTGCCAGTGCTTGTTGCTGATAAGTGTGACTGTTCTCCAGGTCGGGTTAAAGGAATGTTTCTCCAATTGTCCTTTCTCTTCTTATTTTCTTTCTCATCCGAACTTTGCCAAATATCAGCATCTGCCTCGCCTTTCTAAAAATTGTAATATCTATTTTTCCATATTTCTAATTTAGAAACTAGTGTTTTCACCCTGTTTACGTTATCTTGTTTTCCAAGTTCTTTGAATAGGAAAAATAAATGATTCTTTTGATCTGCATAGTCTACAAACTATGCTTCTGATGAAAGATAAAAGAGAGGTCGTTTTTATACTTTAAGGGGCATATTCTCAAGGACTTATCGCCGAGTTATCGGCACTTTATCGCAGCCAAAGTGGCGATAAACGTATCGCCCTATTCACAAGCTGGTGCTAACAGCCGATAATCGCCAATTTTCCTGCGACAGCAGCCGCAAAAACATCGCCACAGATTACACCGGCAACTAACGCTAATGATATGCAGAGTAGGTGTTCCTGTGCAAAAAGTCGCAACAACACCACTGTGCAACATTCTCAACTAACAGCCAGATCAGCGATAAGAACCCAAAACATGCAATAAGGCGCATTAGCAACAGGGATTTAACACCTGCTCTTACCTGGTTTTAAGTCAGACGATAACCTGCACCAGAAAAGGGAGTGAAGCCCAGAGCCACACCTGAAGGACAACAGATGCCATGGAGCCACTGATCATGCAGCTCGGAGCCCCAAGAGGGCCACAACACCCACTGCCACCACCCCCAGGACACCCCCCTCCCGGGGCCCTACCCCAGGCACTCCCCCCTCAGGCAAAGATATTTCACATCAACTTTACGAAATCATGAACAAAACAATTCACCTGATGTTGCATAATTACAACAATTAACATTCATGTGTGGTCAGAAAAAGGAGAATCATTCATTCATCTTTGACTTTCCAAACAGATTTTTCATTCAAATTAAACTCAATATAACTATTTTGAAGAGTCATGGAGGGTCTTCTCTGGACAATCTGTAAGTCACAGACTGCAAGACAAAATTCAAGATAAGAAGGTGTGTCATGCCCTCATCAAAGGACAGAGAGCGAGAGAGAGAAAGAGTGATAGAAAGAAAGGGAGAGAGAGAGAGAAAGAGAGAGAGCAAGAAAGGGAGGGAGAGAGTGAAAGGAAGAGAGGGAGAGAGAGAGAAAGAGAGAGACAGAGAGAGAAAGAGAGAGACAGTGAAAGGGGGAAAGGGAGAGAGAGTGCAGACACTGTGGACCCAGGCCTCACTGCTCACCTGCTGCCACCGGTGTGTCTCCAACCACGTGCCGGTATACACTGCAGTCCACCAGGTCCCTTATCTGAAACAGAGTCCAGATTAATGAATGGCAGAGTTTATATCATTGCACACACCATCATCGCTTCCCGCCCCTGCGCACACTGGCTGCTGCACCCCAGCCCCTCCCAATGCCCAGCGGTGATTGCCTGCCCTTACGCACCCAGGCCTCACTGCTCACTTTCTGCCACCGGCGGGTCTCCAAGAGGGCCCACCACATGCCGGTGCAAGCTCCAAGCCCGAGGCCCGCAACCTTGGCAGCCTTCACATCATGCAGCCACGCACCACGGGCCACAAGTTCACACAAGTGATTCTGGGTCTTGATTTCACAATGACAGAGATCATATTGGTGCACACGGCATCATCAAAGGCTGCACACCCGCCCAGCTCTTTAGGTGCCACTAACTCTGTGAACCGCGAGGCAACACCACGTGGCAGTAGGTCCGAGCTGCCCGCTGGCTCAGGTCTACACTGCGGTCCAGCAGTGCTCACACAAATCCTTACCAGTCCGGACCGCCAGGGCGGCGCATCATCGCAAGCTGCACACCCGCTCAGCACTTAAGGTGCCCCTACCTCAGTGTACCGAAAGTCACCGTCCAGTGGTGGGAGGCCCGTGCCGGCTTCAGTGTATCCTGTGCAGTGTATCCTGTGCCACCAAGTCTGTGCAACACAAGTCATGGACCCTTTATGATTGAGTCTCGTGATATGTCAGGCGGACGCAGCCATGTCACCTCCCCAAGTGGGGAAGAACTGGGACACGTAGCGACGTTGTCCTCCCGTTATAAGTAAGCTGAGTGGGCAGGGTCGGCGTACGCCAGGCCAGTGTAGGGGTGTGAATAATTATCCCTGGGCTCTGGGCATGTTTCATATCTGGACTGGACAGGAAACCAACTGATGCGTGTGTCTCTGTCTCAGTGTCGGTGCCACATGGCCCGCAATCGACAATGTTGCAAAGTTGCATGCACCCGGAGGGTGGTGGCGCACGAAGGGATTGTACAAGGAGTGCAAGACCGCTCGGCTCTTGGCTCATACATGCCAACTGTTGTGTGTGTATCGCTATTGGTGCACCACAAACCTAAGGCCTAGCCTCATTTGCAGCGCGAAAGCCACATCACATTTCCAGAATGCAAGCAGTAGTCAGACTAACATTAGGGATGGAAGCACCTTTGTATCAATACATAAGGCGGAAGGACATCTGCACCTCCGACCTGGGTCTTGCATGCAGCAGGCACCCCCTGAGAGAGATACCATAGCAGATGATGACGACTCCCAGTGCTAATGAAAGACCAATGTATCCACACCCCACACACAGAAGTCCTTGCTCAAGGTACTCTTGCATGGAATGCCATTGACACTTACGTACACAACAACTCATACGTCCAAACGTTGCACACACATATGACTCATTGTTCCGAGCTGTGGCATATCATCCACATAACTGACGCAGGTCAGAAGAGTGCCGGTTCTACGACTGCCACCAACGCAATGGCAGAACATCCCAGGAACATGCACAACGCCTGTCACGTGGAACTGTACCGTGACCAAATGCTGTCTGTTTGTGTCTGATGCATTGGTCTGCATATTGTTGCCCTTGTCTTTCCCATACTGACACACACATGCTATTTAAGTCTACTCAACTACACTAGTGTTCAACTGTGATGAGTGTTAATTAGAATTACAAATCGTGTGCCTCAATGAGCATTGTCCGTACAGGGAGGGACTGACTGACCCATTTCAGTTAGGGGTGAGTCCCTATTGCCAGCTCCACCTCTGTGAGCCAGACATTGTGGTTGGGATAGATGCTGATAGCCCTGTGCTCTTACATATCTTCAGCAATGTGAGTATGGTGTCCAACTTCTTGCCATGTGCATCAATGTGATCCATCACTGCAGGCTGTGTCCACCCAGTTGAGTGTGAGTAGGTATGCAATGAGATGTTCTGTTGCCAAATGTGATGGGGGACATTACTTTAGGCCTGCCAACAACTTTGCCATTTCATACACAGCCCTATTTCTAACATTGCATGGGGCAAAGTTGTGAAATTGCGCTATTGTTGTTTCAGAGCAATGAGGCCACAGCTAGTGCACACATTCCCAGTCATCTCACTGCTTATGTGTGTCACGGTCACACATGCGCATTGCTTACATTTCCCAGGGTGTACCTTTTTGTGCAATCAATGTCCTTACATTCATCCATACTTTCATACTTGATCGATTATGGACATGACACATCTGTGTGAATTTGAATGATTTATTCACATTTGGTGGGGTGTCGGAGCTGGAGCAGTACATGGCCATGCAAACCCCACATTCCATTGTAGCCCAGTGGAGGGCCAGCCAGAGTCATGTAGGGATTGACTAGTACATCGGAAGAGGAAGACTACAGTCCGCAGTGTGATTGCTGTGTCATTGTCAAGCAAACAGAATATGGCAGTCCATGTCGAGGTCCAAGGTGAGTGTCGCAGAGTGTTTCGGGGGACAGTGGGAGGTGTTGTTACAGGGCATGATGCAGGGGGCAGAACCAAGTTGAAACAGGGCATATGGCTGAGAAGATTGCTACTGGCTCCTTCTTAATACACAGGTGGAATCTCCCGTATCTTCGTCATCTATGTCATCTGTCTGACATGTGAGAGCTGATGTTTGGTCTGCAGCACTGTGTGCCACTGACACATCAGGTGCCGTAAATGTGTGTGTGGAAGTACCAGCAGCATTCATCAGCGACTGCCTTAGTGGCAGCAATGCGATGATGAGGATCTGCAGGGCATGGAAGATACCAACGACTTTCCGCCGGTGTGCATCCGTGGCAGCAATTCTTTCTGCATGCCTCCGCTCCCTGTTCTACATTATCCTCAGTATCTGTGCCAACTCTCGGCTGACATCGCTGAGGCCACTCTGACTAGACAGTTGTTCTCCTCTCAGAGGCATGACTCCAGCGGTGTCGGGCATGGATTGTTGGACAACATGGAGCGAACTGTGGGTGTCCGTTAGGGAGTGTAAGTGGTCCGTGATGTGACTTTGACACCCACTATGTTATCTAGTTTGCCTGCCACCCCACCCGCACCTGTTCAGCCACCTCCTTCTGGCAGTCTAACACCTGACCTTGGAATGCGATGTGTTCCTCTGTGAGGTGTCGGGTGCTTCCTGCTGTGTGGTCTGTGCAGGGGGTGGGGTCTCCTCGATGCAGCTGGGCTGTCCTACTACTGGAGGTGGTTTTCCGTAGCTGTCTAGGAGCTGTTGTAGGGCGTCGGTGTTAAAGGTATGGAGGTCCTCTTCATCATCACTGATGAATTGTCTGATCTGCTCTGATGATTGTCCCTCTGCAATGTGAAGGGGAGGTGCATTTTAATATTGTGTTGACGCATTGTTCAAGTTTACATACAGACTGCATGACAATGTACATTGTGACTGTTTGGGAGGAGCTGACTATTTGATGCAGGACAGTGGACATTTGAACTACATCATGGATGTGACGTTGTACACGTATATTATCATCTCACAGTTTCCTGCTATGCCAGATGTGATTGGCCAGTTTCTGCACACATGCGGAACCAGTTGTGTCCTCTGTTCTGTAGTGAAAGTGTTGCACTCTGTACCACATTGTCGTCAAAGTTGATGTGCTGTTGTTGCTATGTGTGTGTGCTGCGTTGTGGGTGGGTCACCCCTGCAGCTGTGATTGCGCTGTCCCTTATCCCTTTGACGCCGTGTGCCTTTGACTTCTGTGCTTCTACAGTGCTGAGATGTTGCAGACTTGGCTAATTTTGGCTCTTGGTGGGAGTTGGGACTCTTGGGAATGGTTTATATGCAGAAGTGTTGTTCCTGTCAGGGGTTGTATGTGCACGTGGATTTGTCAGAGTGTGACCTGCTCCTTTCCGGATGTGTTCCACACTCAGCCAACTCAGTGTCGTGGCATGCAGCATGTCATGATAATTGGACTGCAGCCATGCTATTCGCCATGCAGTGTCACTTGCATTGTCAGGGTGGCTCACAGACACTCAGCTTTGTTGGTTTTAACACATGTGCATGGGTTGGTTGTGAGATTGGTGCTGTGTGGGGAGGGACCTCTTTGTGCCCATAGTGGATGGGGGCCTAATTACTGTTTGTATGTGTGCTGCAGTGTGCCAAGGGGGTCAGGGACATGATCTAGAGTCATTGTGGGTGTGCAGTGTGCTATACTTAATTGTGTATGTGTGCCATTGTGCCCATCTCCCCCCGTCCCCCAAGTCCCTGTTCGGTACTCACCTTGGTGCTGTTGTGTCAGGTCATGTCAAGCAGTGTCCAGACCCCCAACTCCTGCCACCATCTCCCCACTGATGACTGTGGACACCATTTCCTCCATCTCATCCAGCTCCTGGTGTTCCGCTGGACTGCCACCTCCAGTCTGCATTGCTGCCTGATGGTTGTCAGCGAGTTTCTTCTTGGTTTTGCGCTTTGCATCATTCCAGCGCCACTTGACTTCTCCAATTGTCCTCCTCACCTTGTCCAGGATGGCCTGCCATATTGCATATTTATTTGCCAATGACACGTTGGAGCTGATGAACAGTTGTTGTTGGTTTCTATCACCTCCGTGATGATGATCCTGTTTTCCTGCGGACTGAACCTCGTCTTCCTCTTCTTCTTCTCCTTGCCCTTCCGTGAGCCCGAGGTCCGAGGCTGGTCATCCTGGGGGCTTGTGGGGTTCTAGTCGTCCTCTGTACTTGCTCCGGCTTCCTTCATGCTGCTAAGCAGTTTGAATTATTTTGTTTGTGTTTTTCGGTGCTTTTATAGTGCATTTTCCCGCATGATGCATGGGAATTGCAGGCCTGTCGCTGGTTATTAACTGATTTTTGTATCGCAATAGGCCACATTGCAACTTTTTTCGTGTTTCACTTTTTTTTGGCTTCGCGTTAGTTTTAAAGCAGTCATTTGACGCGTTATCGTGGGACTATCGCATGGTGCCGCCGGGTTGAGAATACAACGTTAACACGGTGTTATTTTGACGCGATAGATGTCCAAAGTTGCGTTAAGCTATTTTTGCGATAATTATCACATGTTCTTGAGAATTTCCCCCTTTGTCTGAATGAGAGCTTGATATGTTATGTACTTGGTGTTCTTGCACATGGGTTTCTGGAACTCCATTTTAAGCACAGAAAAATATTAAATGATTGATTCTAATTCATGTGTGATGCTGCTCAGAAATATATGTGGTGTACACTGTCAGTTTCGCGTTACTTTTTTAATGCAGACCTGACACAAAGGGGCTTATTTAGAATTATATGGAAAAAGTGACGTACGGGCAGCACAAGGGGCTTGTAAATAAGCCCTCAAAGTGTTCTGCTGGTATATCCGATCCAACGCAAATCGTTATTCGATTTGGATTAAAACCCAAAGAATTGCAGCCCAGCTCAATGGGTTGCCGCACGTTACTTTGCATCAAGTGGGTCTTCTATGGTTGGTGCATGGGCGATACCAGGCAACCATCCATCAGTTTTGACTCAAATTCCTAACGAAAAAGAATTGTAGACAGGGATTTGTGCCAAATTTCTGTGCCTCCCCGAGACAGGTGTAACGAGGAGAATTTTTTAAATTTCTCCTTGTTTTCTTCCTCTTTGCATATGTGCTGCTTTCTACACCACACATACAAAGAGGAAAATACTTTAATACATATTTTTTGTACAGGAAGGGACTCCTAGCTTCATGTAAACACACTGACGAAAGATTTGAAATAATCCTTGTTATTAAGATTTTTCAGCTAACACCATACTTCTGTCTACAGTTTGGGCTTTTCTATTAATCTCAGACCTTCATCTGAATAAGAAAATTTTTCTAAGACAATTGCTTTGCTTTTTTTCTACTTAACTCCAATTTTGCCAAATTCACAGTAGTTCATTAAGAGATTTATTTTCCCATTTTATTGTGATGAATCCAGTTTATTCATGACTGAAACTTTTTGAGGAAATGGTCTTTCTACTTGTGGCATCCCTGTAACCCTTGCTCCTGGTGGAGCGTTGGGGTTGGAAGGAGCAATATTTTGTAGCTCAGAGGTGAGTACGATAAAATGTAAGAGCCTCATTTATGAAAAGTGATGCATCGCTGCGAGAAAACAGTGATGCGTCACTTTTCATTGCGCCCTCCTTGCGACACCAATGATGCGTCATATTTACAGTATGACGCATCATGTCGCAAGGAGTTACATATACGTCAGTATTTCTGACATATCTGTAGGCACAAAAATGATGCATTGCTGGAGTGTGTCACAATAGTGACACAACTCCAGCAATGGGCCGTTACACAAGGGCAAGTCCCATGTTAAATGTGCCTCCGTCAGTCTTACGCCTGTCATGAGTCAGGTGTAAGATATTGACACATTTGCATCCTAGAAGTGGCGCAGTGAAATCTTATAGATTTCACTGCATCACTTCTATGACCCTTTCTTGCGCTGGAACGCCCCCCCCGCATACATTATACCTGGCGCTGGTATAATGTGGCGAAGGGGTTTACAAAGTGACACATCTACCTAGATGTGTCACTTTGTAAATATGGCGCAAAAAGTGACGCACCTGCAGAGCAAAAGTGACGCATGGGCTCATAAATAAGCTCCTAAAGGTCTGTGATAGTTGTGGTTTGCAAAGGGTTTGTGGGGGTCTATATAGCTGCAAGTACACCCTCGATACGGAGCATAGGCACAGGGTTCAGTGTCTACTGGGATCTGTGTCCACAGATTTTCGAAAGTTTTGAAATTAACCACAGAGTTTCTAGATTTGCCTGCATTTTTAGGCAGAGGGAAATATGGGTAGAAACATCAGAAGGGAAGGAGGCATGACTGGGACCAAGGAGGCATTGCACTTCGGCGGAATTCAACAAAGACAAACACCACTGTATGCACCGACTGAGGTTCTCATTAGTTTTATGAGCATGCCAGCTGAATTGCAGGATCAGTGGAGAAGTGGACACCTGCACGCTAAGGGGCTTTGCTTTTTTGTGTATGTAAAGTATTACTCCTACACTATTTGTTTGTGTTCTAGTACATGCCTTCGTGAATTGGTCCCAAAACATCTCGAATGGGAATAAAACAGGAATGTTCAGAAAATAGTCATATACATTTAGTACAAATAGAAGGACTTTGCACTTTCACTAATAGTGAGTTGGACATTTTGGGGTCTGTAAGTCTGTGTACAATAGTACTCTTGCAGTACTACTTTTTAGGTCTCGCCTGACACAGCGCATGCGCTGGTCTGGCGAGACTTATTGAGAGTGCTCCAAAAAGTGCTACCAGGCCAGCCTAGAGCTACAGTGTATGCACGCGGGCGCGCGCGTGGCGCTTGCCCGCAAATACTTTCACTTTCGCGGCCACACGGCCGCTTTGGTGTTTGATCACGATCACTTTCACGGCCGCTTGGCATAGCCAATAGGTCTCGCTTTTGGGACCTTATAAGTATTTAGTTATGCAACTGTTGCATGGCTAAACACTTATAAGGTCCCAAAGGCGAACCCTATTGGCTATGCCAATGCTTGTTGGACTTGCAAATACTTTTGTGAATTGGCCCTTTGTTTTTGCATGGGAGTGGCCCGGTTCAAGTCACTTAGCCATCCTATAACATTATGTGCAAGCATGTGTACTCTGTGAAATGTACAAACATGCAAATACAGACCGATGAAAGGTACGTGATCGTGCAAATAACCTGGCATTAGGACGCAAAGAGGCTGCTGAGGGTTGTGTTATGGGAAAAGTGTGAAAGAAATGGAGAGCTGTACACAAGCCCTCAATTGCAACTGAAGAGAACCTTGCCCAAGTTGGACACAGACCATTCACGTTTTAGTTAGCTTGTTTTCTGCACATTCAGAAAAGTTGAAAATAAATACAAGTCAGGGCAGGTTGATGTATTTTCCCCACATTTGAATTTATGTTATCTTGGCCTCCAATGGCGTTCAGTATGTGGGAAGTGTCCCACATTAGCCGCCCTGTGTGGATGCATTGTTGTATATATGTCCACTGACTGTAAGGGATGCAGATCAGTGTTGTTTATGCCTCTGTGGATTGTTGTACATGCATGGCTCAAAATGTTGTTATTGGATTGCACATGTGTTTGGTGCCTGTGCATGTGGGCTTTGTTTTACCCAGTGTCGTTGAATCGTATGCATTTGTTACCATATTCCATCATTCGGTGTGTTGATATTGGATCACGATGGAATTGTTATTCCTCAGAGTTGGCTGTGCTGTGGCTTTGTTGTGCATCTGTAATTGCAGGAATGTTGTTGCACGAGTGTTGCCTTCACCTGTACTTTGCATACCCTTTTTCACATGAATCTCTGGTCAGTTAACACAGCTGATTTCTGTTCGTGTTGGTTGAGCCAAAGATTGTTTTGCGTCTTTACATCTGTTGAGATGCCACTGCTTACTTGACAAGACACTTGGGGGGCAGATTTATGAGCCCCTTGCGCCACTTTTGCGTCACTTTTCCCATGTTAAAAGTGACGCAAAAGTGGCGCAAGGGGCTCATAAATCTGCCCCCAAGTAGAGTATGAAATTAGTGCTATGAAACTTTTTCATTTTTTTCCATCCGAAAAATCTCTATTAAGGAAAGCATTTAAGATTTGTATCCCCGTTTTCCAAAAAATAGAGGGGTGCACCACTTCGTTGACTATGTGTTAATTACATTAATTACTAGATATTGTCATTTTTTGGTGAATTCAAGACGCTAGTTGCAAGCATTTCTTCACGTATCTTCCAAGTGAAAACTGTAATCTGCAGTGAGAAGAGTTGTGTTGTTGGCTATGGCGTTTCCACCAGTGAGGTGACTCTTGGCCAGAGGAGGTCCCCATTTCTCATCTGATAATGATCTCATGAGATTCAGACCTGATAGCCCAAATCACCCTCCCTTATGGAAATTCGTACTTATATCAGTGAGCGTTTTGGTTCTCTGCCAGTGCTGAGAGGGATTTCCTGGAAATATTATTCGTTTTGCAAAATTAAAATACACATGTACAGTATGAGGAGCAGTATTTCCAGTCTGATCATTTTTGGGTCACGTGCCCTTGCAGCACAGGGATCCCCCAGAGAAATCACGAACCTTCAGATCCTGACACACTCTCCAGTACTTTCCCTTGAACCAACGTGCATTAATTTTTGGACAACGTTTGTAGTTGCATTCTTTGAAAGTGGCTTGATGCAGCCTTTTGAGATCGGGATGATGTGTGGCTTTTCCAGAGTAACAGCATAATCTAGGTTGGAGCAAGAATATATCTCAACTGGAGCAGTCTTGGTTTTGTCTCTTCTTGTTCCTGGTGCCTCTGAAAGTGGTTCAATTTTTATGCTGAAAAGAGTAGGTAATAGGGATCAGCCATTTTAATTTCTCTTTAGTAGTGCAAATTATGTGTTCGATTGTTAATGTATGGAAATATATCTATGTCCCCATGTGACCATGACAGTTTCCAGGAGGTTGCACCCGACACATTTGGCTCTTGATCACAGAAGGGGATGTTGCAGGGCCCTACTTACAACCCCGGCAGCACCTCTGTAACTGAGAATCGTGATAATGATGCTTCTCGTAGAACTATAAAAGAGAGCTAACAATCCAGGTATGCTGATGATGCAAGTAGAAGAGATAACCATGACAGTGCAGTGCAGCTACTGGACTGCTTCATGTCTGTTGCACTGGCAGCTTTTTTTTATGTAAGTGACAGTGACAATGAATAAGCTGATGGTGGTTTTCGGTCACTGTTGTGGTGTTTTCCTCTGTGAACCACCTGAGACATACTGATGTCCAGAGATGTGCTTATGTACAAATGCCATGGATCATTTAGGCAGGTGGAACCTGAACCACTGGTGATGTGGTATTGATTGTATACCATCTGCAGTGGGCATCCTAATTTGGGTACTTGCTGGTTGGTGGCATGCAAGCACCTAATAATGAGCTAGGCTCTTTAAGACCCTTTTATCTGAGTAGGTGATTTGTTTTGTGCATTTGCTAAGAAAGTTATGCCATGTTGCATCCCTCAGTAGTGTAACCAAAGGAGCTCACTTGATATTGTTCTCTCTCTCCAATTCTCAAACTCCTAAATTTCCCAAGACAAGTATCTCCATGGCTGGTCCTTCAGGTCAGAGCAGTGACCGTCTTCCTCTACCACTTCCATGTCTCCAGTATACGGTGCAACTTCATGGATCGCATTGACCTGAACGTTGGCAGCGGTGGCTCCTTAGTTTGACGTGGCATCCACCGCCCAGTCTGTGAAACAGTCAGGACATCCTCTTCTCTGTTCCCTTAACAGACCTTAAACAGGACACACCACATGCCTTGCACTTTCTCCCTCACACCTGTGGCTATTTGTGAGCCTTCCCAGAAATTCACCTCTAGTTTGCTCCTGTTGTTTGTATGTCTTAACACTGTGAAGTTTCCAGTTCCCGAAGTATCTTCTGGCACCATGGCAACTGCGCACAATATAAATTGCTCCAATCAACACGGCTCAACACACTTTGCATTTTGACATACTCTAAAGAAGCTTTAATATCCTGCTCTGAAATCTGAATGAAAGAACAAGTCAGTTACACATTTTTCAGAACACAGCACCCAGTCGCCCTCTCTGCTCTGTCTGGCAGCTTAGCATAAACAGATAGTTTCCCCTAATTTCAATTGACTTTGATGTCGAAAATGGTTAAAGTTAAATCTATTATTGACATCAACAACTTCAACAGACTTTTTCTTGAAACATAATATATAGCTTAGATTTTCTTTAGATATAAAAAAAAAAGAACGAAAATCTCTTACCACTCAACTCATAACCTACCTAAACGGAAAGATAATTAAGGAATGAATAATGCTCCCACCAGAACTCCTCCAAAGTTGGAGGAGTGAAAGGAACATTTGCAAAATTAAGCAAAATACAGACAAGAGATGGTGTGAGGGGAGGTGATAGATAGGAACATGATAGTCTTAATGTTGCAAATCTGACAACCCGGAGAAGAATTCGAATGTGTAAAATACGTCTAGTAATATTTTCGTTACAGAATTGGAGAGTTAAGTAACGTGATGTACTAGGTTCGTAAACATCTTCAAAGCTTTGTTTATTTCATTGGATAACTTAAACTTCAAGGTATCTGAATTTCTATGCAATAAAGAGTTTTTACTCCCAGTGAAAATAAGTAGAACAAAATGTGTTTTTCTGCCTTTGGAATCACCGACTTTCTATGAGTGGAGAACAATTGCGAACGCAGCACGTACAATGTTGACTTACACTGTAGCTTTTATATTGGTGAACACACTCTTTGTTCCCAGAGGCTAAGGACACCCTGTACTCTACTCCTTTTATGTGGTTTCCCATAAGAGACTTAACTCTGTCGATGCTGTAGTCTAGCCTTTGTGGCAGAACAATAGAAATCCCACAACAACTCACAATGAAAGAAGAAAGCAAGTTATAGTTTATATTTTATTTTGAAACTGTATTTTGTAGTGGTTATGAGTGTTTCCATTCTTTGAAGAAGCGCAGTCCCACAATCTGCATCCATGGCTTCTAAGGAGCTCATTTGCGAACTGTATTTTGTAGGACGTTTAGTGGGAGTACAGTAGTACTACTCACGTACTACAACATGCTAGCCACCTAAACTACATCTGGAGCTCTACTCTTTTCCTATCTTTTCTATACAGAGATCTCTACCCTGACTACGCAGATCTCCTTGCATGAAATTTGGCTGCGCCGCACTATATCACTTTGGAAGCAAAGGGATGCGTCATATTAACTACAATATGACGTATCCCTGAGCTGGCGCACAATTGCCAGTCATGCGCTAACGCAGGCACCCTTGCACCATGATGCAAATGTGCCTGCGTTACGGAGATGCGTCTTGCTGCACGAAAACAATCACAAGAGGTGTTTTCCACTTTCAATGTGTGCTGGAGAATGCAGCACACATAGAAAAAGGATAAAAACGAGGAGAAATAAAAATATTTCTCCTTGTTGCGCCTCCTTACACCTCCCCTGGGGAGGCATAGGATTCTGATGCATTCCTAGGTTAATGAAGCATTGTAAATCTGGGAATGCAGCAGAATCCATTGGTGTTTGGTGGGAACACCCACAGCAACACCCTTGAAACACCCCTTTCACGCAAAGTGGTGTGTGAAAAGGGGAAGTATTTACAAGGACACGAAAAGCCACGCAAGGTGGCATTACAAGTCCTTGTAAATATGGGGCAGCAAAATGCGCAGCCGGTATGTAAAAAAAAGTGACGCATTGGTGGCACAAGGGGCTTATAAATATGCATAGGAGAGAGTGGGTGGAAAATTGTGAATACTTCGTACTGAATATGAGGGGTTTAAGAATGAGTGAGGAGGGATTAAGGGCCTAATTATGAGTCAGGCGACTCATGGGAGTGCACCAATGGCAGTCTTCGGAAAGCCCTATTATAAATAGGGTGGTCGGGCCACAATTGCCCCGCTGCAGCTGCCAGGGAACCGCCGTTCACTGACGGTGTTGCGGTGGTCAGGAGGCTGCAATATGCTTGGTGGGAGTTTCCTCTCCGCCAAGGTTTTCTTGGCAGTTCCTCCTCCATGAAAACCATGGTGGAGAGGAAACAAAGGGAGCCTACAGGGCCCCCTTGTGCCTCTGCACCATGGGGTGCATGCAGGGGGGCACAACATGTGCCGCCTATGTGCATGCACCCAGTTTCTGCACAGCATGAACTTTTCAGTCCATGGCATGCAGGGGCTATTTTTGCGTTCCCATTGCGGTTCCCATTTTTAGGGCACCTTCAAGGGAATGTCAAAAAAGCCCGCAGACACAAGAATCACTCGAAATCTGGCTGGCAGCCCGACCACAAGTTTGGTGGTGCGGTGGCGGGGCGGAACACGCAATCAAGCCCTAAGTGACGACTTGAGGAAGTGAGGACTAAGTGAAATGGCTACATTTTGTAAAAGGAGCCTAGATGGAGGTGGGTCTAGTCAGTTCTTGGGAAAACCCTACGTTCATCCCAGTCAACGTGGCCCAAATGGTCAAATTAAGATATTGGGAGAAGATTGCTGTCCAAAACTAACAGTCTAGCCGTCGGAGGAGACTTACTAGGTGCTTTTTATTGGTCAAATCTGTGCCAAAGCAGAGTAATTCCTTGGTTACATTCGTCCAGCGTGTGCATGTACACTATTTCTCTAGTTTATATATCGGACTTTTACCAATTGCTGCCTACATTGCACTATGGGATTCCTTTAAGCCGGGCAGACAAAGTGCAGTTTTTGCACACTCCTTGAGGGAACAGAGGAACATCTGATCTTATTTTGCCCCAAATATGCCACCCACAGATGTAGGTGGATTGTTCCTCTCTGCAGGTACTTATCTGTGATCAGTTGTAGAATCTGCAAGATTGATTGTTCATCAGTTGTTGTGGTGGCAGTTTCACAATTTCTTTATGCAGCATGGTCTGTTAGGTAAAAATTAATAGCAAAACTGCAGTAAACTGAAGTATTAGGGAAAGATTAGCAGGTTTCGTGTGTAATCTCCAGTTTTTAATTGACTATGCAATGGGTTTATATTCATTCTTAAGTGTAAATAATTGTTCTTTTCTGATATATTTAGTTTGCTGTTTTGCACATTTTTGATGATAAAATTGAATTTCTGATCTATTGCTAAACTTTGAAAATTTGACAAACAAAGGGTTTAAGGGGGATATGTGCCCGCCCACAAAAAGTCCATTCCTATTCTCAAACTGCACTTCTAAAGTTACTACAGCAAAAACAGTCCAAAACAGTAGCAAATGTACTTCAGCTAAGACCTGGGTTAAGTCCAGCACCAAACATGGCCAACTACTGGTACTACCACACCCTCCCATAGAAAATAGTGGAGATATTATTATTCTTTTTTTAATTTGTTTATTGAATTTTTAGCGATACAAAAGGACTTGTCATCAAAAAACAGAATGAGTACATCTGTAATCAGCAGCACAACACCACAATGGGGCCAATGTAACCCTCCCGCCCTTGCTTTACATATGAGATCTGGTGAAGAAGGGAAAAAGAAATTACAAAGAGTACAGTCATGTCAGCACAAGACGAAATACCAATCTGTATCACATGTTGTACATATTGGCGACCAATAGACAGCAATCTGGGGCACATTAGAACTACTGAGTGATCTTAGACAGCTACAGGGCCATATCCAGGAAGGGTCTCACTCGCCCCCACCACCCACACCCCCGTCCAGCGATACCATCCCATTTTGTGTACAGAGAGGGTATGGGATAAGTATGTCTCAAGCTATTCAGGGGGGTAACAGCATGGTCAGCATCGACATTAGGAGCACCTGCGTCATTGGAAGAGGTTGCTGCCGCAGCCAGCAAGTGTGTAGTTAAGGGGCTCCAAATATCCCTGGGCCTGGAAGTAGGGGGGAGGAGTTCAGCGTAGCTGAGTGATTGTTCCTGCCATGTAGTAAGATCTTGTATTCAATCATTGAATTTGGGGGCTCGACTCCTACCCCATCGGCACGCCACTCTACGTTTCGCTATTAGAAAGCCCAGGGCGACTAACTTCGTGTGTGCAGGGCCAAGGCCGTGTGTGCAGCCTAAGAGGGCCACCTCCGGCGATGCCTGCAGCGGTGTGTGGATCATATTAGACATTCCTGAAAAGACCTGCAGCCAGTAATGTTGGATGGGCGGGAACAGCCAGGCAAGGTGAAGAAAGTCCACACCCTCATACTTACATCTGGCACATCTGTCGTCATCTCTAAGTTTGAATTTGTATAGCTTGGCCGAGGTGTAATATAACCTATGTAAAAACTTATAGTGGATAATCCTCAAACGACTGCTTGCTGTAATATTTTGTGTCTGTTTGCAACTAAATTCCCACTGGTCGTCCATAAGCTGGCGACCCAGGTCTCGATCCCATTCTAGACGAGCTCTCGGGGAGTGAGAAAGTAGTGAGAGCTGGGCCTGATGGTAGAGTAGCGAAGTGACGTGTCTGGGGGGTTCGGCTCGCAGGAGAACATGGAGTGGGAGTAGCGTGGGCGGCTCTGCAGGGAAGGCCGGGGTAGCCGCTTTCACACTCTGCCTAAGTCTGATATACATAAAGAGCTCCATGGTGGAGGGTGTGTGCGTCCCAAAGAACTGCTCCCTGGTGCAGAAGATACCTCCCAGGTATAAGTCGCCCCAGGTGGAGAAGTGCAAATTTTCTAACATTGACTTGCATTGCCATTCATTAGTTACTTGGAGGGAGGGATGATGGAGCAGAGGCACTCTGGAGGAGTACAGCATTATCACGCCTAATCTGTCAGCTATCTTTCTCCAGGACTTGATAGTGTTTGCAACCGTAGTGGGATCCCGATCCCTCTCTCTACTCCCAGCGTACAAGAACCCAGATGAGGCATTAAGGGTGGAGGGTGCAGCCAATATACAGCGAAGTGAGCTTGTGCACTGTGGTAGTATAATTCAAAGTCAGGGAGTTCAAAACCGCCGTGAGAGAAAGGGAGAGACAGAGTATTCAGACCCAGCCGCGCCTGTTTGCCTCCCCATACTAGGCGAATTATCTGCGTCCTGAGTGCGGTAAAGAAGTGTGTATCGGGGTTGTAAGGTATATTAGTAAACAAATAGAGTAGTTTAGGCAATAGGATCATTTTAACCAGGGATATCCTACCTGCAGAGAGAGGGGCAGGGACAGCCATTTTGTGACGGAGTCAGTGATTTTGTCCATGATAGTCCCGTAATTAGCACGTATAAGCTCCTCTCTGCGTCTAGTGACTTTGATGCCTAAATATTTGATTTCCTCCGTCCGCCATGTCAAAGGAAAGTCTATAGGGAATTGAGGCACCGCGTCAGTGAGCGGGAAAACCGCCGATTTGGACCAGTTGACGTTTATACCCGAAATGGCTCCAAACTTAACCTCTCGCAATACTGGATTAAGATTATCTTGGGGCTCGGCTATGTAGAGAGTGAAATCGTCTGCATATAAAGAAATGATAAGCTGTCTAGTGGGGTAGATCAGGGCACGTTCTTTATGATGTTGTCTAATCTTCGCGGCCAAGGGTTCTATAGCAAGGACGAACAGTATGGGGGAGAGGGAGCACCCCTGGTGCGTGCCTCTGGTACTACTGAAGCTGAACGACCTTGCACTGTTCAGGAGGACAGTAGCCTTGGGTTGTTGATATAGTAATTCTATCCACCCTAGAAAGGCCAGCGGCATTCCCATATAACGCAAGGTGCCAATAAGGTAATCCGATTCGACAGAGTCGAATGCCTTTGTAGCATCGAGGAATACAGCGACAGCGTTACTGTCCGGTCGATGTCATGTAGTACTGTAGGAAGGGTACGGAGGTTGTGGGACGTCGCCCGATTGGGAATGAATCCTGACTGGTCTGGGAGGACCAGTCGTTCCATAAGTAACTTTAATCTGTTGGAGAGGACTTTAGCCAATATTTTTGTGTCGCAGTTAATTAGGGATAGGGGGCGGTAGTATTTCCATTGATTTGGGGGTTTGTCAGGTTTTAATAGGGAAGTGATCAAGGCCTCTCTCATAGTGGGCGGGAGACATCCTTCCTCTCTGGCCTCGTAGAAGACCGCCTTAAGTATGGGGGCTAGCTGTGTCAGATAGGTTTTATAAAATTCAATTGGTATCTTGTCTGAACCAGGTGCACGCCCTGATCTCATCTGCATGATCACGGTGGTAATTTTATCTAGCTCCAGGTCGGCGCTCAGGAACTCCCGCAGCATGTCACCTAGCCAGGCTAAGGCCGTGTCCTCGAAGTAAGCAAGGAAGTCAAGATGTAGCTCTCTATGAGCTGTTTACAAAGACTTATAATATCGCGTAAATGAGTGGAGTTGCTCGCGGAGGATCCTGTGAATCTCGCCCTCTGAGTCATATATTTCAGCCACGTGGTTTGCAAACCGCGGTCGTCTCACCAAGCCCACCAGAACCTTACCCGGGCGATCACCCTCGCCATATTGTCAAGCAATAAGATATTTGCAGAGGAATTTAGATTAGCTGTCGGCTGTATCAGCGTACTCCATCAGTTTATCGCGCAGATGAGCTTTGACAGCTTTGTCCCCACCTCAAGTACCCAGTCTCTGCTCCAGTTGCTTAATATCCTGTTCTTACCGGTTCAAGGTACGGCGACTGTCTTTCAGTACCCCCCCTCCTTTGGCGATACAGGAGCCTCTGATTGGTATTTTGAAGGCCTCCCAAACAGTAGTTAGGCTAGGTACAGAGTCAATATTGCATTAGAAATTATCCTGAATTTCCTGTTCGATCTCAGTTTTAAAAACCGGATCTGAAAGGTGTAATGGATTGAGCCGCCAATTGATGTAAGGGGAATGAACTGTAGGGGTTAGGAGTACTAGCAGTACTGGGGAGTGATCGGAAAAGGTCCTAGCCATATGGGTAATCGTGTCTATCCAATGGGCCATGCCAACTGATACAAACCAGTAGTCTAAGCGGGACCAAGTGGAGTGTACAGCCGAGAGATGTGTGCCCTTTCTGGTTGTAGGGTGTGTGTGTCTCCAAGCGTCAAGGAGGTAGTTGTCTGAGATAATATCTGTTAGCTGTTTCTGCATGTGGGAATAGTGTAGGGCAGTGGGATGGGATCTGTCCATTTCGGGATACATAACGGTGTTGAAGTCGCCTACCAAGAATAGGTATGTGGAGCCCACGGATAAAATTTCCCCCAATAAAGTAGCGAGAAAGGTAGGGCCGTCCACATTGGGCCCATAACAGTTGGCAATAGTTACATCGTGAGAAGCCAACCGCCCCCACATAAGGCAGTAACGGCCCTGTGTGTCTGTGGTGTTACCACCGAGGATAAAGGGTACGGTGCTTTTGATAAGGATGGCTACTCCCCTAGAATTGGTAGAATAAGAAGAGAAGCAGCGATGTGAGGCCCACTTAGTGGCGAAGGTGGGGGCTACAGACGGGTCCAGGTGAGTCTCCTGAAGCAGAGCGACACCAACATTATGCCTTTCCAGGTACCCCAAGATCTGTCTCTTTTTGCACTGATTATTTAACCCTCGAATGTTCCATGTCATACAGGTTATGTTGGATTGCGATTGAGTGGCAGCGATTATAAAAAGTAGCAAAATGTGCCGGACGGATGGAAATAGTCCAAAGGTCTAAGTGTCTGGCTTGTTCACACTTCGAATCATACGGAAAAACAGGGCATACAATACCTCCCCGCTCCCACACCGACTTCCCCAACTTATCGGGCATATAGTCCCTCCCAATTACTGCAAAGGAATGAAGCAAAAACAAAGCAAAACTTACATACGGGTGTACTCCCTTGTGGGTGATTCTAGGGGCCCACGTCCTGCCATTGCCCTCCAGGTGTTCCACCCGTCTGTCACCTCATGTCAGTAAGGCAGGAAGCAGGAAACAGTGACGGGAGGAGGCCAAAGTACCGGGCAAACCATGTTCATAAGTCACAACAATTAAGTCAATATTAGCGGAAGCATGAATAAAGTTCCTTGACGAGCAACACATGCCATGTAGGATTCAGGGACATCGGGATGGCTAGGCTTAGTCTTGCATCGACAATGGGGACTGTGATCTGGGTCGCACCTCAGTTGATGATCCGGCTGGCGACGACCCCCGGTGGTTTTTAAGGCAGTCCTCGACTTGTTGTGGGTTTTGGAATACCCGCTGTTTCCCCAGGTGCGAGATGTGAAGACGCGCTGGATACAACATAGCGCATTGAATGCTTTAGGCTTGTAGTTTTTTCTTGATCTGAGTGAATTTCCTCCTGGCATCTTGTACATTTTGTGTAAAATATGGGTAGAAAGACAAGGTTGTTTTTTCGTACTCCACTTTCTTCCGTTCTCGTGCCAGGCGGAGCACTGTGTCATGGTCTCGGTAGTTTAGAAATCTGACTATGACCGGGCATGGAGGCAGCCCAGGTGCTGGCCGCACAGTCAGGGACCTATGTGCTCTTTCCACGGTGAGGTGAGCTGAGAATGCCTCAGCCCTGAACAGTTTAATGATGAGAGTTTTGATGAAGTCTTCCATGCTGAAGTAATTGTCGACTCCGCCAGCCCTAGGATGGGGACGTTGTTTCTCCTCGAGCGGGCCTCCAGGTCTTCATTTTTCTCTGCGATAATTTTGAGGAGTCTGTCAATTTGTGAGAAGTGTTGTCTCCTGCTTGTGGCTCCATCCTCTAGTTCAGAGATTGTGTTTTCGGTTTCATCCAGCCAGTGTCCATGTTGTTCCAGCTTCTGCACTACAGAGTCCATGCGGGAATTCATCTCATCTATTATAGCGTCTATTGATGTTAGGCTGCTTTGCATCATCAGCAGGATTGCTTTCAGGTCTTCCTCCTGCCCCTCACCATGTTCAGATGCAGGCTGGTCACAAGACTGAGACCGCAATGTTTTGCGTGCTTCGAAGGGTATCTTCATTTGCTGCACGTCTGTTTTGCTCATGTCTGAATCTGTGTAGTAGGCTTGTAGCTGTGTCAAAGATGCGTGGTGGCCAGACTGCCCTATGAGTGGACATGTGGAGCAGACTGTGAAGTTCAGGGGTGCGCTGACTGGTAAGTGGCTTGAGCGGTCGGTGGCACCTGCTCAGGTGAGACGAGGATTGGTTCCACTGTTGTAAGAAGGACCGCTACCGCAGGACTGGGAAAAAGTGTCACCCATACAGCTCACTTGGTTCGTTGTGTAGGCACAGATATGGGCCACTTCAAGCTCCCCCTCAGACAAGGCTGCAATGTTCAGGGAAGAGGGATTTGGCCAGTTGGTACAGAACCTGCTAGGCCACAGCTGTGTTCTCAAAGTCAGCGGGGCAGGTCGCGGCAAACGTAGATGAGTTCAGGCAGGAATAACCACCTCTACCAGGCAGGCGGGAGAACAGCCATGCGGCGCAGCATTAATTCGGGGCATCAGTAAGCGGAGGGGCCCCAGTCAGCGACTTCCTCAATAAGGTAGCATATACAGTATGTGGGATTATGCTATGCACACGGCGCCCAGCAGTTATTCCAAGGAGCGCTGCCCCCGCTGTGGTCACCGGGGAACACCACGAGTCTAAGCAGAAAATGGTGCCCAGAAAATTGCCGAGGGGCCTGGCCCCGCACACTGCAGCGGCAGCCTCGAAGGGAGGGCAGCCTGCAAGGGGCAGGAGGAAGTCTTTTAGGGAGCGCATCACAAAGCGCATAGGCCGCACTGGAAATCCGCTGTGTATTCCCTCTGAGAGCGGAGCCATGGCGTGTGTGTGTAGGCAGCCGTCCCCGCGAGGCAAGCCTCTCTGCCACAGCCAGCTCCCAGAAGTGTGGATGGGCAGATCGCTCACCTTGCTGCTGGAGCGAGGGTCCGACGTCGTGCCAGGCAGAGATGAGGCTGATGTAAAGTGCACAGTGGGCCGGCCCCCGGCCTAGGCAGCAGCCGCGAGCCACGGGTACCCGTGGAAAATGGCGCCGAGCAGCCGCTCCAGGCACTCAGAAGCGGGGCACCTGCTCTGATCAGGACAGACGTATCTTTGCACAGCGCCAACTCCAGCAGGTAAGCAGCAGCTGCGAGGCATCCTCCGGACACAGGGATCTCGATTCCGCTACTAATTTAATGCAAAAGTGACTCAGGATGGAACTGATGTGTGTAAAGGCACCCGACTGGCAAGAGCCTCACTGGTGTGCGGCCATCTTGGTTGCGCATTACCTAGCGCCCTCCAAAATAGTGGAGATATTAAAAATAAAAATACCACTGCTAAGGAAATATTGTTCAAATAAGTTAATTTATTGTAACTTCTTTAAAATGTATATACATTTAATAAAATGTAAAAAACTGAAAATATAAATACAAAATAATCATTTCATTATAAAATACCGTAAGAACCTTTTGAAGTTAAAAATAAATGTAACTTTCATTGAAAAAAAAAAAAGATGAAATTAATTTATAATAATTCTATACACAATCTTTAGTAAACTTTACTACATAAATACATATGAACTTTATATGTTTTTCAAAATAAATCTTTGAAAAATATTTGAATTTGAATTATTTAAATGATCTAAATATTAAATCAAAATAAAGTTAATTGTATTGTAGAATATTTTCTGTTCTTCTACATTTAAAATACATGTAAAAATATTTTGCATTTATATATTCTTTTTAGTCTTTCTTTATTGTTTTTCAAAATAGATCGAACTCAATCAGTCCAGTACAATACAGTTGCTACCGGGTAAAGGGTCAAGTCTGTAGGCACGCATGTAGGTCACAGGGGTATACAATTTGGGCAGTGCAGCCACCGTGGGTCATACAGTGACACCTCCACTGATCCATGACAAGCGCAGAGGAAACAGATAGGGCCAGAAAGGTAGTCCAGGGCAAAATTGCACACCAGATACTTATCAGAAAGTGTACCCCCAACTGGGAAGGGCATAGATGTCAATCCTGGGTGGAGCCGCATGGGACCAGGCGCCAATATACTCATGTGGGTCCAGCACAAGCTCCTACCTGGTGTCAGGACAATCAGCAGCCATAGAGTCCAGCCCAATCGGTGCAGCACCTCGGGCACTAGAGTCCTCTCAAACGCGCTCAGCGATGGCCTCCACCCACACACCGGATCAGTCAGTAATCAGGCGTCCCATGTGCCTCCAGTGCCTGAGAGGGACGGATGCTTGGGTCGGGGCTGCTACCTGCCTCATTTGCCACCTGCTGTCTTCTCTCCTCAATCCAGGGCCGCCACTCCAAAGGGGCCATCCACCTGACCACTGCTAGGTGGAGTCACAGACACCATCAATCACCCCCCCTGCCACATGCTAGGTCCCAAGCGGTCCTCCACACTTCTCCTGAGCGCCACAGCCACAACAGAGGCTGCCACTCCCCAGTGGCAATACCCCTGGGCCTTGCCGGTTACACAGGGGGGGCTGCCTGCCAGCACATTTGAATCAATATTTTATATAAAAATACTTTTAGGTTTATGAACGTTTTACATTTTCTTAGACATTACTAAGGGGAGCTCTCCGCCTCGGCAGCAGAGATCTCCTCCTATGTGAGAAACGTTACAAGTAGTAACTTTTTGTACTCGTAAATTAGGCTTCAGCCCCTTAATTCAAGTGATGGAGACATGTAAGCCTACAGTTAGTAGTGCATTTACACTCGTAAATGGTGAATAACTAAAAAGCAGTACATTTACTACAAAGTGTAAGAGTAAATTTACATGTGTAGATTTACTCACATGTAAATGTACCTTTGTGAATAGGTCCCTCTGTAAGTAATCATAATTTGGGAAACCCTACTTTTACGTATAGTAGTACTCACTTGTCTACACACAGACACACACAAACACGCATGCACAAACAAACACACAAATGCTTGTACACATATATGCATTGAGACTCCCCGGTGGGCAGAGATATACACAGATACATGCACACATGCATGCATAAAAGTGTGTGAACCTGCAGGCTCAAACAGAAACATTCACACGCACAGTCACATAAATGCATACATGTGCACACACCCATAACGCTCCAGTGCATCTCTATTGACCACACATATGGCGTCATGTATTATGGCTTTGTTTGAATCCTAAAACCCAGCCTATCAGAAGCTGAGCTTCTAAAACGGAAAACATTTGTAGTAGTCTGAACATTCTAGTTTGTTTATGAATGCCAAGAGATATGTGAAAACAACACTTGGGTCACATGCATAAACTACAGAAACAAGATTTGTAATAATTGAAAAAACGATCTAGCTTCCAAATTTGGTGCAATGTCATTCAGACTCTTTTTTCGGTAGGTGACAACAACGGAAATTCAATGAGTGTTTCAATGCAAAAGTGCACTCTAACATCCACCAAATGCTCAACCCCTCAAACTTTCCAAAAGAGCAGACCACCATATCTGTGGTTGCCTTTCAATAAAGTAAACTTTTTTTTTGATTTAATGCAGCCCAATTCCTTAAAAGGAAATGTGGCTGAGTTGAAAACGAGTTTGCTTTTTGTGTTTGCTTGCGAACTGAGGACCACTGCCTGCTCCCTAACAAACATTTTTTACATTCGGAAAGGAGAATGGGTCCCAAGCAGACCCCTTCCCTTTTGTGAATACCTTACCACCCTAATTTAGGGGTCAGTAGATCAGATATTTGGAAGGCATGTCAGAAAGTAAAAAAAGAATCAAACATATTTAAGGAGAGTACATATGTCTGGAGTCTTGAGATCCTGAGTAACATTGAAACAAATGGAACAATATTACCTTTCAGCAGCCGTATTACATAAAGTGCCCTGGGGGGGGGGGGGGACATTGGGCATTTGCACCAGTTTTGTGCGCTCCTGGGGCACTTTGGTATTACAGAAAGGACAGCAGCACATGTTGCACCAGAACAATCTCAATAGAACATTCCCTAATTTGCTTGGGGGCGTGAACCCATGCAAATGAGGGAATCTCTTTGCCTCTATGCCTGCGCCCTATTATGGATGCGGGTGCAGGGTTTGAAAAGCTGTCAGGAGGCACAATGAAAGTGCACCACAAAAAGGTGGCATACTGTCTGTGCGCACCCTAATGGCAGCCCTCTGGAGGGGGGGAAAGAGATCCTATGGCTCCCAAGGTATCTTTTTGCAAACAAGTCATTGCACCCGTCTGCAAAAGGGATCTCTAATCCCTCCACAAAGTGCAGGCGGGTTGCCACTTTCACAGTGAAACATGGAGCTAAGCGGCAGGTCTGTATGTACTTTAATGTACTGCCCCCTCTTGACTTCCCTAAGGACTGCTGCTTCGTTTGTGGATACCTCATTTCATCTCATTGACACAGTTCCTATTGCACTTAACCATCTTCAAACTCCAATGAAATATTTCCTGAACAGCTGTAGAGTCCTTTACTGTGTATCCCTGGGAGGCCTGTCACTCCTTCACCCATACAGGCAGGAGCTCTGCAGAGTCCTTTCAGGTTCTGCAATGCTATATGACCTCCCTCTGAAAAGTAAGAGTTATACTAACATCTTGGCACTTTAAGCATTACTTTAAAACTGTGTTTGTAGAATTATTTTTCTGTTTGGATACATTTGAAGGCTACTTGCTGCACGTTTCTCTATTTCACATATTACCTGTCTACTAGAACCACAACTTAAAGCCATGTGATCCTATTTGAGAAACGTCCTAAGTTAGGTAGAAATGATTGCATCATTCTGCCCTTGAAGATCTCCCTTCCTTGGTGAATTCAAGGTGGACATCTGCCTGTTTTCTTCTACTATCACTACTGTTTCTATTTTGCAGACTCATTTCAAATGCAGAGTACTCAAGTTTTCTTTGACTGTCTTGGTACTTTGTCGTTGGAAGTGCAAAGACTTCAATCACCAGGAGTGACAGGTGGGTTTGGATTGTACCTCCGCTCTTTTTCCATGGGGGTATTTGAGTGGAGAATTGTGTGGTGCACAGCTCGTCAACCATGTCAGACTATTTTTTTGTGATTCAAATTTTATTTGAGAACCCATATTTTTATCTATTGATAATAAAATAAGTATCTGTTTGTCTGAAGGGGATGAATCTAAGATATTAAAGCAATGAACAGAATAAATATGGTTAGGGAAGAGGGAGATAGGAATAATTAGGAATTATGGTGTGAGTGCAATCCAAATAAAGAGCAGACAGCTCAGGAGGACATTGCATGCATCTATGTGCCCACAGTAGACCATACTGGATAAAGGCTTTTGACCACTGGCAACTAGTTCATTCATCCAGGGAGTTCTGCAAACACAACTGGGTTGTGACTAGAGATTTATCAAATGCAATTATGCCAGTGAAATATTGTGCTTCAGTAGGTGTCAATACATATTTCCCATCCTCCCTCCCAAACTATGAGATGAGCTGTCATTTGTTGACAGAGAACCTATTCTATTTTTTTCCTGGTGAAGTACTTTCCATTCTCCGTCCCAAGGAGTGAGCTGTCATTAGTTGGTTGGTAAACTTAACCTCTTTTCCTAGAGTGAACAGTGTTAAGCCAGTTCAAAGTGGGAACTGGCACTAAAAAGCCTTAGCGATTCCAAACAAGAGGACTCTTGTCCACTTTATGTATCACCAGTGTGGTAAAAGCAAGTGTAGGTATTTAAGGATTGAGAAGGCTCCGCTAAAGAGGCAAGGTACAAGTAGTTTTTCTGTGAAAGGCACCTTTGACAGGGATAGAATTGTATATCCCGAATCCAATTTCGAAAAATTGAAAAGAAAATTGCAAACAACTAATTAAATCCATTCCTAAATTGGCACTGGGAGATGCTCAAGTTCTGGCAAGAATCTCACAAAAGGTGCATACTTTGTGCCAGATTTGATGATACCTCAGTGGCTAGAAGAACGATCTGGGCTTTATCCCAAGGTTTTGATTATCCCTCAAGATCAAGCGTGATAAAAGGTGTCATCTACAGCCAAAGACTTACTCAAATCCCTCTGTATCCAATATTATTTTCACTATGCTTACTACACAAATTCACAAGCTAGGTCAAGCATTGTGGGCAGAAACAGAATTGGCCTGACATCTTTCCCTGAACTCTAATATGAAGAAGAGCCATTCCTATTCAACAAACTAAGTTAAATTTAGAAACATTAATGAGAAGTCCCACTCAATCCCCTGGCATCTCCAACTTTGCTAATTATATACTTCCCTGATGAAGTTATACTGAAATATTGCAGGCAACTGATCTGCTTCTGTTCACAACAGCTTCTATTCTCAGGTTAAAAAAGCTTTACTGACATGCTTGACTAAAGTCTGCCATGATCTGAAACCAGAAGACTGGGTGCATAGCAAGGTGCACCAATGCAAGTCAATTCTTCAGCCAAGGTGGTGTGGTCCAGTTAAAGTACTGCTGATTACCAACAAAGCTGTGAAGTGCTGAAGACTGTCTTCCTGGATTTGTGTTTAGCACTGCAAATAAGCAACAAAGCCTGCCAAAGTTGGCCCACCAAGCAGTGAATCCCTTTCCCTACTGCAGAGTACAAGTAGAAGTCAGGAAAGAGGTCTTAATTTCTCATCATCCTTCTGCACAGGAAGTGGCATCACTGCATTTCCCATCTATCTGTACAAGAAGTGACTTCACTGGTCTCCCATCAAAACTATTTTTTTTTAAAAGAAGCCTGGCAAGTGGACTTCATTTCCCATCAGCCATCTCCACAGAAAGTGACATTACTCGTCTCCCACCAAAACCATCCTTCAAAGAGGAAGCTAGGAAATAGAAATTGATTTTCCACTGACACAACACTCGGGTGACTTCAGCCTCTCAGATAACAAGAGCTTGAACAAGCCAGGAGACACTCTCCTTAGCCTCATCAACAGACTTAATGTGGTCCAGCATGCCACCCAGCTAACACACTTTGAAGGCTACATCCTCAATATTTTCTTTTCCACATCAACAACAATCCATTGCAAATCATTCCCACTCCTGGACTGGACCAACCACATCGCCATCCTTATTTCCAAGTTTGGCCTTCCTATTAGCAAATTGGGGTCAACCCAAAAGAGCAAACCAAACCTTCAGATCCTTCAAAGACTTCTTCATTGACAACTTAATGCATTAACCCTTGCCCAGCCAACTTCATGTCTAATGCCAGGATCTTTCTAAATGACTGCAAACACTGTTTTGGAAAACTATGTGAACATCCATGCTCTAACAAAAACATGCAAATGTTAGTCACAACATTCAGTACCGTGGTATTCTGAAGACCTTTGCTGACAATAAACGCTCCTTTCACATGATACTGACGTACCTCCATGCAACATGCAGACAGCTCATCAAATCCACTTAAGTAAAGTATACAAACACCATCATTGTATACACCAACAGAAGCAGGACACTTTTCAAGGCAATCAATGTCTACATCAAGCCCCTGCCTGACTCATCTATCCCACTCTCCACAGACAAGTGCAGTGCCATGAACCTCATCTTGAGTGAAAAATTAAATTAGAACCGACAGCTTATTGAGAATACCAAGCCTGCTTCTCCTCTTACAGCCATGCCTTCGTGTAGAATCCCACAATGGGATATACTCAACTCCTACAAAATCACTTCCTTAGATGATGATATCTTACTCTCTTTCTTCATCAAAGCTCTCTAAGGGGAACTTCTTTCACCCCCTGCTAACCACTGTCAATGCCTCCCTCACTGAAGATATCTACCCAGAGGCTATCAAACCAGGCCAGAACCTCCACTCCTAAAGAAACCTAAATTAGACCCTGGTGACCTCATCAACTAATGGACTTCGACTACCCTTCATCAGCAAGATCATTGAAAAAGCAGTCTACTCTCAAATCCAAGATCACATCAATGCTTACCATGTCCTGCATGACTACCAATGTGGCTTCAGATCACACTGCAGGAAAGAGACTGGTATGTTTCACAGAGAAGATGCCCCCTGAAGACAGATGAAGATGACTCCTGCCTTCTGATATTGCTGGATCTCTCGGATGCCTATGACATAGCCAACCATCCCACCCTCATCCACACCCTGGAGTCTCGAATGTGATTCATTAGCAATGTCCTTTACTGTTCTTTTCCTACCTTTCCAATCTACACCAGTTTGTTCACGTGGGCACCTCCAGATCCCAAAAGATTTCTAGTGCCTGTAGAGTCCACCAGGACTCCATCTTGTCTCCTGTAATCTTCAATCTTTACATGGAGCTCTTTGGGGCTCTACGCACAGATAATAGCATTACGATTCACCAATTTGCAATGATATACAACTCTACCTGAATGTTCTCTCAGTTCCAGACATCCACTGTCTCAAACACTGCCTGTATGTCATCCAGACCCAAATGTCTACTGTCTACCTGTAGCTCAACTCAAACAAGACAGAATTACTGGTATTTGCCAAGAACAACAAGCAAGAAGTTTAACAAATATGGCTAAATGATGAGCAACTTGAAAGCTTCAAACCCCAACTTTCAATGAGTGCAAGTCACTTGGATTCACCTTGTATGCCACCCTCACCCCTAAGGAACACATTGGAAAAAAAAACAAAGGAGTGGTACCAGCTCTTGCGACTAAAGAAAGTAAAACTGTTTCTACCAAGTGGCTTAGGAACCGCTGTTCAGGTCCTAGGAATACTGCATCTGGATAGTGGTAATGCCCTGCCATACTCCACATTGGCACCTCATAAGGCACCCTACACACTGCAGCATGTCTCATCCAGATTCAGAAGAAATATGATTACATCATCCTCATCCTGATGCAATGCCATTGGCTTCTCTTGCCAGCCTGTACCATCATATTGAAAATGAGCTACATCATTTACAATGCTGTTGTAATTAACCTGTTGCCCTTTTACCTCCATATTGGTTCCTTCCGTTTCCCCCTCCTCCTCCTCCTTTATTCATCTGCTCTCCCTAGAATGTTGCGATGATTCTATTGTAAGCTCCCTGAGCCCAACTGTCATTCTGGGCCATGGATGTCATGTGAAGCGTACCAATAAAGTTTCCTACCTTAATTAAAGCTTCGTTATTTCAAATGCCCTCATGAGAAGCTCCCCCCATATCTTATAGACATGGTCACAATCTCTGGTGGCTCTCTGCACAACTACTGCCAGGTCACCATCAGTCACCATCAGACTACAGACTAAGAAGTGTAAAAAAGAAAACACAAAGAAGCGTTCATGTATCCATAAGGACTGCACAAACGCTGATCCAATTTAGGAAAGAGTTGAAGACACACATCTTTAAAGAACACTACCTGTGGTCGTGATCAGGGGGGCCTCAAGACCTGCACAGATCGGCTGCATTCTTTGGGCAGGCATGGGTCCTTTCCTAGGAGGTGGGACACTGGCTGAGGGAGAATGGTCTATATGATGTTTGGAGAGACAGGCAGACACAGGCACGGGATTACACTTTTTGTTCACATGCTCATAAGACACATGCCCGACTGGACTATTTCTTAGGCAAAGGTGAGCAGCGGGGCCTAGTGGAGACGGTTGAGATTGAGTTGCGATCCCTGTCTGATCAGGCGGCAGGGTTGCTCTCCCTCCAGATTCCCCTGGAGTGCTGATGCCACTGCCCATGGTGTCTCAGGGAGAGTTTACTGCATCGACATTCCACGGCACGAAGGGGCGAGCAAGCGATGACAGAATTATTGACCTTTAATGATATTGTAGAGATCTCACCAGCCACCTTATGGTAGACTCTAAAAGCAGTGATCCAAGGTTAGCTGATTGCCACATTGGCGTTGGACAATAAACTTTGTTGAGACAAACAAGAGGCCCTTCAGAGGGAGTTCCTGGAGTTGGACCGCATTCACAAGTGTACTGGGGTGCCCAAGGTTTGTCGACAACTGGAGCCTACGGGCACGCACTTATTGGGCATGGACCTGAACAGGGCTAAATATGCCCTACTCACATTGAGACACTCTTTCTACATCAGTGGTGACGTGTGGTTGACTTTTGACCAACAAACTCCAAGCTCAATGACAGCTGACTCGTGTTGATGTACTCTTGGTGCCCGATGGCTTTGACATCACAGGGGATGGCCCCATTGCAGCAACATTCCGGAACCATTATCAAGTGCTCTATTAGGTGCTGGAGCTTCCTCAAGATGCTCCCCATAAATCCTTCAGGGCATGTGCACCTCTTGCTTGACGTTCGCACAGGCCGACGCCCTGAACCGACCAATCCGGGTGGAGGAAAGGATCTCCACCATTGCCATATGGAAAGCCCATAAGTCTCCGGGTCTGGATGGCTTCTCTGCCCTTTTTTATAAAAGTTCTGTGCCACCCTAGCCACTGTCCTTACTCGTTTTTTTTACTCCTTTACTGAGTCAGGGAATTTGCCTCCCTTGATGCTGGATGCTGCCATTGTTGTCATTCCCAAACCTGGGAAAGACAGGAAGCAGTGTGGTTTATTCCACCCAATATCCCTGCTTAATGTGGATATTAAGCTGTTCACAGGTATTCTTGTGGTTCGTCTGGGCACTTACATGCACGGCTAGGTGGACCTAGACCAGCCTGGGTTTGTCCCCCATTGTCAGTGTGGGGGACAATATTAAGATAAGTTTTCACCTTATTGATAAGGCTAAATGATCCCGGAGGGAGATAATGCTTTAGCCTGTAGATGCTGAGAAGGCGCTCAGCAAGGTTCACTGGCAGAGACGCTCCGGCACTTTGGCTTTGGGCAGAGATTTTGCCACTGGATCCTGAGTAACTAGAGGGTCAATGGCCATATCTCTGCACTCTTTTCCATCTGTAGGGGAACACAGCAGGGGTGCCCAATGTCACCCATACTTTTTGCTCTCTTCATGAAGCCTATGGCCAGAGAGTGTGTGACAATTCACATATCACTGGAGTGTGTTTTGGGGGGGGGGGCAGGAACACACCATCAGTCTGTATCCCAATGATGTGATAGCTGCAATTGATGACCCTCTGTGAGCACTCCTGGCTTCCTTGAAGGAGCTGGAAGACTTCCGGAGAGCAGTGGGTTTTTTGGTTAATCTCCAGAATCGCAGGCCCTGAATCTTTCTGTTTCACCGGCTATGCATGCGTTACTAACCACCCAATATCCACTCCAATGGTCATCTACCTCGATCTCTTATTTCGGAATCCAGGTGGCCCTAACAGTGCATGCGATGGTGACCATCAATTATCAGAACTTGCTTCAGGTGGTCCATCGAGACTTAGGTCAAGGAAGCACTATCGTCTTTCATGGTTAGGTTGAGTGGTGGCGTTAAAAATGGCCATTCTCCCACGGGTCCTGTTCCTCTTTCAGGCCCTCCGCTCACCCCTCCCTTGGGTATGCTTCAGACACTACAAAAGGGAGGCCCGCATGCGTCGGGAACAAAGCTCCTGCTCGACTCAGGAGAGGGGCCTGAGGGTCCCAAATCTTTTGCATTATTACCAGGCTGCACAACTCCTATTCCTGGTAGAACGGAGCCGGGATGAATCTGAGAAGCATTGTCTTTTTATTGATGGAGCAATGGTAATGTGATCATCTGTGGAAAGTTACATTCTTGCATAGATCCCAGAAGGCACGGGACCTATGCTCCTCACCTATTACTAGTGCTATTCTGGAAGTGTGGGATCGGGTGGCCACTTTGAAAGCACTGACATTGTTTCCTTCCCTCTTGACCCCAATTCTGGGCAACACCAGCTTTACACCGGGTTTAGATTATGCCACTTTCTCCTTGTATTAGACTCCGCTCTCCTGGATAGAGAGAATCTCCTTGATTAAAATGATAGTATTTCAACAAATACACCAGGCCCTTCTCTGGTTAATTTTGCGCAGGGAGCAGCCAAGAGTGCGTCGGGAAGTGTTAACAAGGCTTTTGCTGACAGGCGATCAAGCACTGCCAGATTTCTATACATATTATCTGGTTGACCAACCTCATTGTTTAAAATATTTGTCCTCACCCCAGGTGGTGCCCGATGCATGTCTGAGCAGAGTGTGCTATCGCCCGGTCGCAGTCTATCCTGGGACTTATTGGTGCGCCCTCACTAGTAGCTCAATGAGATGTGGATGTCCTCGCAACAACGTGTTGGCCATGGTGGGAATTGGTGAGGGGAATGCAACCTGAACGGCCATACTCACCACTATTACCTCTTGTGGATAACCTGTTGCTGCCATCAACTAGGGAAAAGGCCATTAAGGTCCTATTGAGACTCGTGGGACTGTTGATACTGAGGGAGCTCTTTGAAAACTGTTCTTTCATCTTGTGCCATATCTTTTGTGCCCAACGCGACACCATCAGCATCATTCTGTTACCTCCAGCTGCGATCTGCAACTTCAGCAAGTCTACCTACATTCCCCGTGGGCCACCTAAAATACCACTTCTTACATCCAACATAGGCCGAGGCGACATAGGACCCTCGAACAGTTACTTATATGTTAACTACATGGCTGATACATTGGGCACACTCATTGAGGCTAGACAAAAATGGGAAGATTCTCCAGGACATAGGCTTAATATTTGCACCAATACAGCTGATACAATTTAAATATTTGCACCAACACTATCATACTCCCGAGCCTACTGCTAAATTTGGCGGGGAGGATTGTGGTAAATGTGGGTGATGTGGTACACTGTCAGCTTTTTTTCTGCATATATTTTTTGGGTATGTCCTGTATTAACACCTTACTGGCAAGAAGGTTTCTAAAGTATGGCAGATATATTGGAAACCCTGCTTGGTCCCTCTCCCCAAGTTGTTCTTTTGGTGGATACCTCATGCATCCTTAAGGAGTGTTGACGACTTGCTACCATCCTGTTTGTGACGGCTAAGAGGCGTGTCACCATGTTCTGAATGGAAAGGCAGGTCCTGCTGAAAAAAACATGGCTCCATGATGTAGCTTACTACCAAGAAATGGCTGAACAATATGCCGAGACTCTACACCCCTCAGTCCTCCCCAAAAATATCTGGTTTCCATTACAAACTGCCCTACACAACACTGAAATGTCCTCCACCCCCTCCTTGCGGCCTCTGGATTCTCCGGCATTGCTTACATAATAGTGATCATCAGTACCCTATGGGGCATATTCACAAGGAGCCATTGCCGAGTTAACGGCACTTTATCGCAGCCAAAGTTGCGATGAATTTATCGCCCCATTCACAAGCTGGTGTTAACAGCCCACAGAGTTCTCGCGCACGTTTCCACATACCCGCATTTTAAAAAACTAAATTGCACCAGGGAACCTTTTGTTCACTTTTCATGATTCTGTTTCCTGTGCTCTCCTTTTAAATTTGTTGCTTTTAATTGCATTGTATCGTATTTTCACCCCTAAGATGGCGCTGCCCTAATTTCGTGCTCTTGTCCACTCTAGAGTCACGTGGGGCCCGCCAGTCAGAGCGACACTCCTGCCGACTTTCTCGCTGCTCTCGCTGCTTCAAAAGCGACCCGATGCAAGCGCTCAGCGCGCGCACGCAGCGGGCATGCCGATCAGGCCAGAGGCGCGCCAGAGGCAAGACCGTCTGCGCCCGTCCGCGACCCGACATGCCCAGCGGCCAGCAATGATGCCCAAATTGCTATAAACACTTCCAATTTACTTACTTATGCTGCCAATGACCTCCTGCCACTTAGAGGTAATGCTTCTTCCTCTTGTACCACGTGCAATCCTTTACAACATAGTTTTATATGCCCTAACTGTAACTTTGCGCTGGGTCATAGGAACACTAAATGGGTAACTGCCGTATGAAGAGCAATAGACACCTCTACACACAAAATTTCCTTTCCAAAGATAGGCAAGTACCTACACTTTTGGAGTATTAACTGCCGCTCCCTTTCCAAGAATAAAGCACATATATTTGACCTTCTGAATACAGAGAAACCCAATGCCTTGTTTCTCACCGAAACCTGGCTCCATGCTAGTTCAGGCCCAGATATTGCCAGTGCCCTTCCCCCTGGTTATGTCATTACCAGAAGTGATAGAGAAACTGGGAAAGGAGGTGGGATTGCGGTAATCTTTAAATCCATATACTCCTGTAAACTAGAGCCCCAGCCCTTCCCAGATTGTGAAGCTGCCTTGTTTAAACTCGCTGTTTCTCCTCGAATGACCTTATCTGGCATGCCATGTCCATTAACTCCTGCCTGCCTTTGGTACCGAAACACAGTTTCACTCACCACCCTCCCGCCCCTTGGTTTAACAATGACCTTAAGACCATGCACGCACTTGGAAAAAAGATGGCGTAAATTCTATGCCCCCAGTTGTAAGTCTGATTACAAAGTCGCCCTCAACATCTACCATTTGGCCTGCAAGGCCGCGAAAGCCACCTTTGTCACTAATACCATCACCAATTCACTGAATCGTCCTCGGGCATTATTTTCTATGGTTAAGAAGCTGGCAGGATCTAACACCATACCTGTGCCTCCCGCCCTTGATGCGACTCAATGTAACAATATTGCTAATTTCTTCATCACTAAGGTTGAGACCATATATAGCACATTAACTATCTCCACTCCTGCTAACACCGAGAGGCTTCTGTTTGGCACTACCTGTGAGAGCCACCTTCCCTTAACAGACAAGATCTCAATATGGCCTCCTCTTGATGACGGATCTTTTTCTGACAGCCTAGCCAGGGTAAAATCTGGCTCTCCCCTAGACCCCTTACCTGTTAACATCCTGCAACAGCTTTCACCAGATATCCTTGGAGTTCTTAAAAAACTTCTAAACTCTTCTTTACGAGAGTCCTTCGTTCCTCTGGATTGGAAGCGTGCTATGGTGGTCCCCTTTTTAAAAAAGTCTGGTGCCGACCCTACGATTCTGTCAAACTTCCGCCCAATTTCACTGCTGCCCGCGCTTTCAAAAATTTTGGAAAAACATGTGAACTTTCAGCTTACAGCCCACGTGGAAAGTTCAGGCTTTTTACATCCCTCCCAACCAGGATTTAGAACCCATTTTTCTACGGAGACCACCTTGTTGGGGGTAACTGAGAAATTGCGCTCCTGCCTTGACCGGGGGGAGACTACGGCACTCATTTTACTTGATCTGAGTGCCGCATTCGACACAGTGTCACATACCATCCTCTTAAAGTCCCTCCAGTCGGCAGGAGTTGAAGGCCCCGCTCTATCTTGGCTGGCCTCTTTTCTCAGCAACCGCACGTTTCAGGTCTTCTCTTCGAACTCCTCATCTACTATCCGGTCATCTGCGTACGGAGTCCCCCAGGAGTCCACTTTGAGCCCTTTGCTCTTTAACATCTATGTGAGACCCCTGGCGACCATTGTGGAGGATGCGGGTCTATCCCTATACTCGTACGCCGATGACACCCAAATTATCTTCTCTTTATCTTCCACTAAGGAAGCTTCTATATCTTCTCTTCAGCTTGGCTTGCGTCGGGTGTCGGAGTGGATGTGTTCCAATCTTTTGAAATTAAACGGAGATAAGACCGAGGTCGTCATCTAAGGTAAACAAGAGCATCTCTGGGGCCCCCAACTTTGGCCCCAGGAAATGGGTCCCCTTCCCCAACCAGTTACCCAAGTTCGTAATCTTGGGTTTATCATTGATAACCATCTTTCAATACGGCAACAGGTGGTTAGCGTTGCTGTCACCTGTTTTACCATCTTAAGGTGGTTGCGGAAGATCATCTGGATGCTGCCTGACTCCACTAAAAAAACGGTAGTCCAGGCACTTGTTACCTCTCGCCTGTACTACGGTAACATACTTTACTTGGGCGGAAGTCAGGAGTTACTGAAAAAGCTCCAGGTGGTCCAGAATTCCGCAGCCCGCCTCCTATGTCACGTCCCAAGAAAAACATCCATCTCTCCCTTTCTTTGGGACCTACATTGGCTCCGCATTGATAGCCGTATCAAATTTAAGACTCTGTGTTATGTTTTTAAAATCAAACAAGGGACCGCTCCTGCCTACCTTCAGGAACTTATCCATCCATATGTCCCTCTCCGGTCCTTACGTTCCTCCACTCAAGGCAATTTGGCAACGCCCAGATTTAAATTAACCAGAATGGGTGGGCGCTCCTTTGCATGTCTTGGGCCAAAACTCTGGAATTCCCTCCCAAGTTCTATGAAACACGAATCTTCCTACCTCAGGTTTCGCCGAGATCTCAAGACCTGGCTTTTCTCTCAGTGTCTAGCTCACCGTTTACTCAGTCTGCAGTAGTGGACATGCCTGCGCCGGGAAACCCTGGCAAGGGTAGCTGTGCGCAATATAAATTTAATTTAATAATAATAATAAGGCGCGTTAGCAGCAGGACAATAACACCTGCTCTGACCTGGTGCAAAGTCGGACCACAGCCTGCACCACAAAAGGGAGCACAGCCCACAGCTACATCAGAAGGGCAACAGATGCCATGGAGCCACTGGTCATGCGGCCTGGACACCCAACAGGGCCACAACACCCACATCCACCACCCCAGGACCCCAACACCCACCTGGACCACACCCCCGGACCACCACAGAGGCAGCACAGACAAAGACAGCGGACCCCCAGGAAACACACCAGCCACACAGACCCAACGCCTGACAATGTCATTGCCCACTACAGGCTCAAAAGGACAACCATTGTACGCATCCTGACCAACAACGCCCAACAGGCCGATGGCAACAACACAGCGGACAACCAACATCCCATCCCACACAAAGATGCTGGCTGTGCTGCACCTGTTAGCCCCTGGTGCCCCCCAACCAACACCCGCCACAGTCGGAGGAGTCACACAGCCAGCCACATCCAAGTCCCTCACACCTGACCTGGAGAGCACCATCAGGCTGGTACCCCAGTCCCTATACGTCCAACACAATGCGCAGGATCAGCTGGACACCAAGCAAGGCCCATACGCCATAGCTGGATGCACGCACGTGTTAGGGGAAATCCACAGCACAAATGTCATACCTGTGCCCCCTGCTGACAAAGCACACAATCACCGCAACAGAAAGCACGTCTCACATCAATGTGCAGGCAACAACTGAACACCGTGGAACCTCCACCAAAGTCGCATCCAAATACCCAGCCAGTGTGCACGATTCCTCCATCCTCCGACAGTCCATCAGCAACCAGTGTCCCCAGGATGGCACCAAGAAAAATGCACAGTACCTTGGCAAGTTCCAAATGAACACCCCACTCACCTCAACTCCACAACCATGCAACCACTACTATGGCAATGCACACGTCACAAAATCAAAACCAACATGCTAAACAACATGCCCACCCACCAGACACGACAGAACAACTCACAATGGTAACCTGGGCAAGCCGTGAACATGAGCCATCAACGGCATGGCACCTCAGCCACACTGTGGGGAGAGGAGGCAACCAGGCATGTGTGAAAGAGGCAGGAGAACCATGACTGGGAAAGCACACAATGCCAAGAGTTGCAGAGATGTGCTGGAGAGACCGCAGCATGCAGACCACACCCATATCCATGGCGACATACACCTCTGGTGCATGGAGTGTAGTGGACAGTGGATGCAACCATGTCACCCCAGCCATCGGAGGAGTTCACAGAAATGTTGCCTGTCACGCACCCCCCCCGGAAACATGAGCGGAGTGGGATGGTCCGACGTACGCCAGGCCAGCGTAGGGGTGTGAATAAAAAGCACGTAGCCCTTGGCTTGGTCCTCTTCCGGAAAGCCCAATGTCTCTGCCAGGGCGGCGCCTCTCACCACGTCACGAGTCCGATGCCGTCCTCGTGAGCGGAGTTGCCTGCGATCCTATGCGCCTGCTGTACCTCGACCCGCTGGACCCCAAATCCGTCAGACCCGCCCCTGCGCAGGCAGGCCACTCTGATCACCTTCCGACACCGGCGTGTGTCAAGGAGGACCCACCACGTGCCTGTGCAAGCCCCAAGCCCGAGGCCCGCGACCTTGGCAGTCTCTCAGACCATCACGGCCTCCACGACACAGGCCCGCTTTAGACCTTTCTCGTTGACGTACTCTACTGCTGCCTCCGGCCTGCACTACGGTCAAGTAGGTCACACATTTGGAACTGATTCTTGATTACACCATGGCAGTGAACATTATTTAAGGTAGAGTTCATGTCACTATACTCCCTTCGATGTGGTGCCGCCAAGTCTGTGCATAGCATTACAACCAAACGTGTCTGTGGGCCTACGCGGACTACTGCCCTCGGCCAACGCTGCGCAAGAGTAGGTCACAGAATTGGAACTGGACACCGATTATTCAGAGGCAGAAAACATATCATCGCACGCAAGGCGTAAGTGCAGTCCGTAGGGAATAACTTCATCGTTACGGAGGTGATCGAACACTACCGACAACTGCCCTGGTGTCACTAACTCTGTGCATCGCGAGCCAACAACAGGTGGGTGTGGGCCAGTGCTGACCGCTGCCTCCGGCCTACACTGTGGTCCAGTAGGTCACAGAATCTTGATATAGCGATGGTGGAGTTCATATCAGTGTACCGGCATCATCGCAGACTGCATCCCCTCTCAGCACCGGTGCCACTAAGTCTGTTCCCCGACATTCATGGACACTCTCTTTTCGTACATTTGTGGCATCTGAGTGTAGGGACTAGGGGCTAGTTTTCATCCTCATGTAGCTGATACCGAATTGGAGGTGAAAACGAGGCTGTCGCTTTCCACTCCACCATTTGCTGCTTTCGGATAACATCAGACCTTCCGCATCATGCCCTAAAGGACATCTTCCTCTGTCCCCTGCAAGCCTCCGCCACATTCACCTTTGACAACGATGAGGACCCGCTCACTGCACGTGGACCTACCGGAAGTCACCGTCCCGTGGCAGGGTGCCTGTGCCGGCCGCTGTGCATCCAGGGCCACTAACTCTGTGCTGGTCAGGTCCGAGACCCCTTCTTCTGAGATATTGGATGGCCTCTGAGGCAATGGCTTTAGGGTCATCGACGCCATGTGTCTGTGGCCCTGCGCTGTTCCCTGCCTCCGGCCTTAACTGCGGTCCACCAGGGCTCACACACCAAATCGAGTCCTGACCGGCCCGGATGTTGCATCACTGCAGGAGGCACACGCCACCACCGCCAGGACTACCTCCAACCACCATCTGCCAGAGTCGAGATGGTGGTCCTGACAGATTAACAGAGTTGCTCACACCTGTCATGGATGCCATCATCAGACTGATACCCTGCTCAGCACTTCAGGTGCCACTGACACAGTGCACCGCAAGCCATCGTCCGTTACTGATTGAGTTTTGAGCTGCGGAGAGGTTGCACAGCTATGTCACCTCAAACAGTGTGGGGGCCCTGAGACGTTGATGGGGAAGAGGATGTAGGTGTGACACACCCTACTGCATCTGCATCAGGTATCTATCGAAGGGACACAATCTGAGCCTTTTTCTTCACATGGGCGCGCTCATCTCTAGTGTCCTGAGGAAATATGAATTTTGTGATCAGTTATGTCCCCTATCGTAGACCCCAACGACTCCATGTGCATGCTATAAGTACATGTATGTTCCCTCCTGCTCCAGTTCTGAAGACGCAAATATATGTGCGTCCACCGTCAACATGTCCTCTTTCAGATCCGCCATGAATGGGTCAGATATTCCATTCCTAAGTATGAAAGGCCACCGACTTTATGTGGTTCACTTCCCACATTTCACAGATTCAGGCGAGTAGGCCCGAATTCTGTCCTCAAGCCTTTTCCTGCCTTCTGCTTCTGAAAGCTCCAGTCTGAGCCTGCATCTGTGACCATGAACTTTGTCTTACTCCTTGCGCGGCTAACGGTGCCTGATCCAGCCTGTCGCCTGCCAAAAACTGTATTTCACCTTCGAGATTATCTCCTTCGCTCCTCATCCGATGCATTCCTGTCTAGTAGTTTAGGTAAACACTCCTCCAGCTACCGTGCAAAGGGGCCAGGCCTCGCTGTCCTCATGCAAGTAATTCATAGCCCCGTTACCATGGAATATTCCTACCCCCTCGCATCTAGTGTAGACACTTAGACGCTTGTACACGCACTAACAGTCAGTATAGTCAGTATAGAATAAGATTCTATCCTAAGAGACCTCTCTTTTTGGATAACACAGTTCTTTAAACATAGGATATTAGATATGATTCGGGATTAGGTTGACATAACCCCAGACTTCTGTCTCCACATGTAGAGCTAAATGTCAAGTCCCCTTCACCCTCTAGTTGCACGTCAAAACACACGTCATGCGGCTGCGTGCGCATCTTTGCCAAACATTTCTGCTGACATTGCAGGATTCTTTTATGGATCCACCCACTTGTGACATCATGTTTAGTGACGTTTCTTGAATTACGCCCTTTATTAGCTACGTATGCACCTTTTATCAGCTGTTACGCCTCTTGCATCTGTTTCACTGTAATGTATTTTCTATAAAACTGCCTATCTGTCAATAATATATGTTTCCTTCCTTCCTGAACTTTCGTGGTGATGGAACAGAAGGCCCACAATTCGAATTGTCTTCCTTTTTATAGGAATAAAGCATTTTAAACCCTCTCATACCACGGATTCTGCCTCTTATATTTACTGAGTTATTCTTGATAGATTTTACCGCATAAAAAATAGTACCGGTAACGAAATATTTACCACATAAATTGGCGCCCGAACAGGGACACTTTCTCATCTCACGCGCCGGCGGTGCGTTGCAGGCCCGGTCTCCTGCCACAGCTGAACGGACAACAAAAACGCGTATCTGCAGGATTTCCTGTGTCTCCTTCCGGCCAAGCGGGGACGACTGAGGCTGCGATCAACACCCAGACGAGGCGGTGAGAAGTGCGAAGTATCCCGACCAGAGCCTAGCTGAGAGAGCAAGATCCGAGGTATACAGAGTCCCGCCAGGTTCCGAAGTTCCGAGTCCAGTCGAGTCGAGTCCAGTCCGGTCCAGTTTCAGTTCCGTTCCGAGGCCTTCCGTTCCGAGCTACCCGGTGAGTACCATTATCGGGGAGGCATTTTACGTGCACATAGTCTGTGCCGGTCAAGACGGGTTTGGGTACACAAATCCGGTCTGCACTGTTTCAGCAGTGTATCTGTACTGTTTAGCAGTATATATAGTAATATAGTATGTCTTGCATATGAATAAGTATTATCTAGTGTCAGTATAATGTCAATAACTAGTTTTCTATTAGTTATCATTGTTCGTAAAACTGTTAAGCGTTAAATGTTTTAATACGTTCTATATATTGTGGTGTGAATGACTGTTCATTATTGTGTTTTCTTGTATAAAGTGTGTTCTAGAAACAAGATCTAAAAATGCCGCTCTTTTCGAAACTAAGACAGATCAAAACTAGAAAAGGTGTACTCGAAGAAGCTGTTCCCATTCCACCTAGGGATACTCCAGGATACTTTATGTATCATAAGCATGGTCTAGATGCCGTATTATTTCTTGATTTATGGGTGGACTACACCAAAGAATTACCAGAGAGTCAGAGATGGCCCGCAGCGGGGACCTGGGATGCAGATTGCATCATGAGAGTAGAAGAAGAATTATGGAAAAAGAAAGCCAGACAGTCACAGAAAGATGCCATTGAATTATGGCGTAAAGAATCATACAGACGTACAGAAAAAGCACACAGACAGGAAGAGAAAGGTAGAGAGAATTCAAATAAAACTCGAGAAAATCTATTACTTGAGGGAGGTACTCGAGTAAACTCAGAACAAATAGATAGACAAAGAAACGCCCTTATGAATGGTATGTATCCACTTCTGGCCGAAGGGTTACCTAAGGCTACTCAGGAAATACCAAAAGACTTGCCACCTCCATTGTTTCCGATAAAAGCACATCCCAAATCATATCCCAAAACAGCAAAGGACGTTTTTCTTTCGTCCTATTTAGATGACGCAGCTCCCGAGTATGCTAATGCCATACCACCCACACCGCTTGCCGATGGTGTTCAACACCAAGAGCATCCGTCTGTATCCCCGCAATTACAAACTCCTACACAAGTTCCAACAGACCCGTCCGTTTCTACAGTTTTTCCCGCATCTACAATCTCTATCCTACACCCAACGAATCCTTTCGTGCATAGCACCTCAGACGGTGCTACAGGAGGTACGACAGACATGTTTGCCACTCCGCCGCGAAATAAACAGACTCTTAGAGATTTAGCCCTCCAACGTACGCCCAAACTAGCAAATCCCGACATGCTTAAGGAACTTCTAGTAGATTGTAGATATGATCCTGTGCCCGGTAAACGGGACGAAATGCTGCTGTCATCATTACGTATTCGACGAGCTGCAATATATTTAACGAAGCTACCAGGAATGACTACACATTTAGAAAATATGTATCACTTTGTCCAGTCAGGGCGAAGTCCTGAAAGTATTAGCAGAGCCATGGAGTACCAGAAAGCGGAGGTACAGGGACAACTGTTACGTTTCCTCATAAACTGTGTAATTAGAAATCAAGACCGGCCTGGGGTAAATCCGGAAGAAATGCAAAAACTTGTCACTTGGGGTCAGCATATATCAGAAGGGAGACATGATAAACAGTTATGTATAGTCGCTATGTATCGAAAGATCCGCAAAGAAGTAGAACGAATACACGAAGAAAGATTAGAGGTAGACGCCGCTAACCTAAACAGAGAAGAGGAGGAGCAAGAGTCAGAGCAAGTAGAAACGATAGCTTATGTAGGTAGAGGAAGACCCCATAATAATACCAGAGGTTTTAATGATCCGGTACGTCCAATACGTCCAGAATATAATAGACATTTTCCAAACCCTATGCTAAATACAAAATCCCCCGAACACTTATTCCAAGCCGCTGATAAATTACTCCGAGATCGAAGGGGGTACCACATGCTCGATTCCATGGACGAACAGGAATTAGCCAGGTCAGCAGTACAATGGGCTGACAGTCCCAGCGAATACAATGACGATGTACTTGCACACACGTTTCTGAATCTAGATCCATATGAACAGCGTTTAGCTAGTATATACATGATTCAACACCTCCTTATATTATATAAAAGCCAACACTCCGATCCAGGACCCTTACCTGACATATTGACAGAACTACTCACGAACATATGGAAAGGGTCAGGCACTGATTTGATTAAAGAAATACTAGAATCCCGAAACCAATATTTAAATTTCGTATGCCCAGAACACGTTCCAGTTCCCATTATGGGAAGAAAAATGTATCACATAGATAGACAGAACCCGCTACGCGAAGTACACCCAATTAGAGGTGCCGGTGATAATTTTACACGCGTATTTGTGTACACACCTATAACTAAATTAGAATTATTAGAAATGAAGAAAGTAGTACCCAGCCATGACAAAGACCCAGCAGGTTTCCATCGTGAGATAAAAGACATGTTACTCATGGGAGAGTATACCTACCCCGACATTATGAAAATATTAAAAGTCCTATTACCCGCCGGTGTTTATGAAAAACTCAAAGAAAAAGAATGGGAGGTGGGAGACCAAAAGATAGATTGGACAGCGTTGGAAAACGAAGAAAAGGCCCGAGCTGCAGGAGCAGGGCTTGGGGAAAAGACTACAGCACTAGCAGGATTACTAATACAGGTACTGCCACGTTTATTAACTACGAAAAAGGAAGACTGGGGTGCAATCTCAGCCTGTAAACAAAAGCCAGACGAAGATACTAGTGATTTCTATTCCCGATTTGAAAAATGTTTTGGTATAAATAGTGGCATAAAAGCCAGTAGTGAGTCATACCCACATCTGTTTGTGACAAAATTAGTTGAAAATTCTCTGATACAAGTTAAGAATAGAGTATTGAAATTCGAAAGTACCTGGCAAGGTAATACCCCATCACAGATGCTACAGATGTTACAATATCATCACAATAGAATTAAAGAAGAACAAGAACACGAACAAAGACGTATGAAAGATACAAAAATGAAAATGCTTGTTGCACAGTCGGTTCCAGCCGATAGTCATCAAAAGGGTGATTCCGCAGGCCCTGCAAAAGGGACATGCAACTATTGTAAACAACCAGGTCATTATATACACGATTGTCCAGTCCTGAAACATAATATTGCTACAGGTAGAACACATGAGAGACCACGTCCACCTAGACAGGATCAGAACCAACAACAAATACCTCAGCAAGCACAACCTAGGTTAGCTCCGCAACAGCTAGCTCCGCAACAGGCAGCTCCACAACAAATTGTAGCACCACCACAAGCGCAGCCTATTGCTGCAACACAAGCAACGACACAACAGATGTATCAGTATGCACAAGCAGATTATCATTATCCCGATTATCAGCGATACTCATGAGATAGCCTAGAGAGGGAAGATGGCTTACCCCTTATTGAGGTTCCTGTAGACCAAGAGGGACCTTATGTACATAGCGAACTATTAGGGGAAGACAGAAAGTTTTTACTTGATACAGGGGCAAGCAGAACAACTATAAGACGTAGTGAAGTTCCAGGGGCACCCCTCTCAGGCTCACAGAATATTTCCCTTGGATTCTCAGGAAAACCTATAATTAATGATGTAACACAACCTCTTCCACTTACGATTGGTCCATTGACACGTACTACAGATTTATTGCTTACTAAATCATGTCCAGAAAACTTGTTGGGCATAAAAACATTGAAAGCTCTAGGAGCTATAATATGTTGTTCTCCGGAAGGAGTACGACTATTTTTACGTGACTTTAAAGGTCACTACGTATCCAGAGACATGGATCACCGACTGCAGAATTTACCTACACATTTATGGGCACAAGGCCCCACTGATGTTGGTTGCATGAACATTACACCATATCGAGTTACACTGAAATCAGGAATAGTACTACCACGAATACGACAATACAAGTTACCCCCCGATGCTGTTGTGGCTTTGCTGCAAATCATTGACGAGCTCATTACACAAGGAGTGGTTGTCGAAACTGACTCCAATGTATGTAATTCTCTGATAATTCCGATTCTTAAAAGAACGGATCCAAAAGCTCCACCAGTATATCGATTAGTTATTGATCTGCGCGAATTAAATAAATGTATTGTGCCACAATACCCCGTGGTCCCAGATATCTCTTCATTACTCACAGCTATTGACTCAGAGGCAACGTTCTTCACTGTAATTGATCTCAAGAATGCTTTCTTTAGTGTCCCAATCGATCCGGAAAGTCAATATTTGTTCGGTTTTAGTTTAAATGGACGAAGTTTTAAATTCACACGCGCACCTCAAGGATTTACAGAAAGCCCCAGCATCTATAGCCAAGCACTGAAACGAGAACTTGACAGTATCCACATGCCAGTTAACACTGCCTTGCTTCAATATGTCGATGATCTACTGATCACCGCCCGAAGCGAACTTGAATGTGAAAAAGCGTCACTGACGGTTTTAAAATTTCTGGCTGACAAGGGGCACAAGGTGTCCCCTTCTAAGCTGCAATTCTGTGTCCAGCGAGTTGTTTACCTTGGGCACTCGCTGTCCAAGGAGGGAAGGCAGCTTACACCCGACCGCATCCAGTTAATCGCTAACATGTCACCACCCAAGACACAAAAGGAGGTACGGGCTTTTATAGGCCTCACTTCATACTGTAGGCAGTGGATCCCTCAATATGCATTTCTAGCAAAACCACTCATCCAGTTGACAACACAGGAGGCAGCCACATCGACTGTCCTCCCTTGGACTCAAGAACATACACACGCCTTTGAAAGTTTAAAGAAAGCTTTATGCCAAGCACCTGTCCTAGCAACACCATGTTACAGTAAACAGTTTACACTCTTCGTTACAGAACGCGAAGGTACTGCTTTGTCAGTACTCACTCAGGAACAAGCAGGATCACACAAACCATGTGCTTATTTCTCTAGTACATTAGATCCAGTAGCTCAGGCTCTTCCTGCGTGCCTGAAATCGGTGGCAGCAACAGCTTTAGCAATCAGACAAAGCGATGCCATAGTGTTGGGACATCAATTGACAGTACAAGTACCACACGCAGTAGAGGTTCTTTTGAATCGCACACAAACACAACACTTGACTATAGCGAGACTCACCGGCTACGAACTGACATTGTTTCAGCCACATATAGAAATCAGACGTTGTAATACGTTAAATCCTGCCACACTGTTACCAGTGGGCGGAACAGATCCATTGGCACATGATTGTGTCGAAGTTATTACTATCACAACGAAACCCAGACAAGACTTGACAGATATCCCTTTGTCAGATCCAGACTTGACATTGTATGTAGATGGGTCACGTATGAGAACAAGTACAGGAGAGTTAGTGGCCGCTTACGCAGTCACAACAGACACTGAAGTCATTGAAACAAATTGTATTAACACTTTGTCAGCTCAAGCAGCAGAGCTCATCGCTCTGACACAAGCCTGTATTCAAGCCAAAAATAAAAAAGTCAACATATACACAGATTCACGTTATGCCTTCGGAGTCGTCCATGACTTCGGCGTACTGTGGCGAGAGAGAGGTTATTTAACTTCTCACGGTGCCCACATCCAACACGGACCCCTCATTCAAGCCCTATTAGATGCGATTCATCTACCTACTGAAATATCGATTATGAAATGCAAAGCCCATACAAAAGTTATCGATATTATTTCTCAGGGTAATGACCTAGCTGACAGAACAGCTAAACAGACTACTCAGAATCAGACTCTCACAATTGACGCGACAAAGACAATAGTCCCGACACTAACACATTGCATGACAGTTAAGGATCCCGCCCTTGATGTAATTGACATACAGACACATGCTACACCAGAGGAAATAAAGACATGGACTGAATTAGGAGGGATCCAAACAGATCAGGGATGGATGACGAAGGAAAAATCTATATGGTTTCTTCCCGACTCTATGGTCCAAGTCATCATTAACACAATACATAGTCCAGCACACCTAGGAGAGAAAGCTATGCTAGACAGCATTCAACACATTTGGTTTAACAAACACTTGCGAGCCGCAGCTAAACAAAAGGTTCGTACCTGTATGATATGTTGTCAGTTTAATCCAGGTAAAAGCGTCCCCGTAGAGCAGGGTGGATTTCAACCTCCTAATCATGCTTTTGAAGTCCTCCAGATGGATTATATCCAGATGGAACGATGTCGAGGATTCAAATATGTTCTCGTAGTTGTCTGTGCTCTTTCCCGTTGGACAGAAGCATACCCGGTTTCAGATTACACTGCCCCGACTACTGCCAAACAGTTAGTTCGAGAATTCTTCCCACGGTACGGTTTACCACGTGTTGTCTACTCAGATAACGGCCAGCCGTTCTCATCCGAACTGATGAAACACGTTTCCCTTCTATTAGGCTATCAATGGAAATTTCACTGTGTCCGACATCCCGAGGCAGCAGGTCTCGTAGAACGCCATAATCAAACTTTGAAAATTAGATTGTCCAAAATATGTAGAGAAAAAGGAGTCGATTGGATAGTAGCCTTACCAGTTGCGCTCTTTTACATGAGAATGGTAGCACATTCTCGAACAGGGCTATCCCCGTATGAGGTGATCTTCGGTAGACCACCAAATATGTGGGGGACGCCTATACCTCGTAAAATCACTGACGTTGACTGTAATATGCTGACAGATTACCTGGCTTCCTTGATGTCTGCACTACAATCTTGTCGTTCACAGGTATCCGCAGCTTTTCCCGACAATACTGAGGTGAAGCCCCATGACGTGGTTCCTGGTGACCTGGTGCTGGTCAGGAACTTTGACCGGAAGACCCAACTGGATCCTAGGTGGAAGTCACCGAAGTTAGTTCTACTCACCACAAGGACAGCCGTGAAAATCGAAGGAAGAAAAGGGTGGTTGCACTCGAGTCATATCAAGAAATTTTATGGACTACCACCCGGTGTAGATACTCAACCCTGTATTCCCTCACAAACAGACTCAAAGCTCCCCTTGGTTGAGCAATCGAACTCAGAAATTTATAAACTAAAATTGAGGTCTAATAAGTCAGACAATTTGATTGTTTAAGTCCTCTCCAAGGTGAATCGGTTGAATTTGTCTCTGACATGTATCCTCTAGACCGGAATAGAGAAAGAAATCAGCGAAAGCAGCTGAAAAAGCATGCGTATTATAAATCACTTCGTAGTCACTGTACAGTAACATTATTAATTTTGTTTTTTCTAAGTCTTCTGATTATTATTTTTAGCATACTATTGCACATGTATTACCCTATTCTTAAACGTGCTTATAATATAACTGCAGAACATTCTTTTAGTGAATTTCCTCCGCATGAGTTGTCCTATAGATTTGCGCTGCGCAACAACACATTCATTAGTATGTTACATCATTCCCATCAAACCAGCAATGCCACGAATTGTTGGATATGTGGCCGACTCCCTCCCTATTAGAACTATAAGGGAGTCTTGCCCCTCTTTCCCTATCCGTTCACACACAATGGCTCCTGTGGAGCATGGTTTAGTTTGATTAATACCCTAGATTCAAATTCCGCAGTTTATCAAGACAACTGGGTATGGGGAAACCTGAACCTAGTTTTGCTTAAAGTCTGCTACCCTAACAAGGAGGGACTTCCCAAAAGAACAGGAACTGATCTAGAAAATGAAGTATACGGATTAGGTAATTTCACGCTTAATCTCATGATCCTGAATGTTGAATCCGAAGCTGCACCAATTTTGCCCGCTATGTCAGTATTCCCAGTAAAAGGGGAATTATGTATAAGAAAGAATGGTTCCATACACATGGGCCATAGTAAATGCACCACTGTAATAAAATTCAGTGATCAAGGCAAGTCTACATTTAGAGCTTCCCATCATTCCTACTTCATATGTGGCCAGACCGCATATATATGTCTACCTTTAGATTGGGATGGTACCTGTTACATAGCATTCCTTCTGCCACCTGTTTTCCTAGCTCCTCCTGATTATCATAGAAATACTCATTTAGTACACAATAGACAGCAGAGAGATCTCCCAATTGTCGATTACACTGAAACAGCATGGGAGAAATACACAGATTTCAATAAAGGTTTCTTTCCCTATATAGGTACAGTCACTAATAGTAAGCTGATACGTAGATTAACCAGAACCCTTGAAGCAGTAGTGAATGAAACTATTTCCGCCTTAGGCAATTTAACAGAAGAGCAGTCTGCTATGCGGATTGTTGTGCTCCAAAATCGTCTTGTCCTTGACGTCATCCTGGCCGATAGGGGCGGAGCTTGTAGGGTCATCGGATCAAGTTGCTGCATTTTCATCCCAGAAAATTCGCCATCAGTATATAAAGCCATAACTCGCCTTCATAAAATTGTAAGCCAGATACACCAGAATCCAGGCACCTGGACTTGGTCCGGTTGGTTCTGGAGCGTGTTGTCAGCCTGGGGATGGAGAATCCTATCCTTCCTAGGTATTGGTTTTCTCATACTATTCAGTTGCTGCTTATGTCTACAATGTGGGCCAGCGATTTGTGGTCTGTGTGCCACCTCGTGTATCCCACATCCAAGTTTTCGTTCGAGATCCCGGAAGAAGAAAGAAGAACAAATGATGCTATATGAACAGATCGATGGATTGATGAAGATTGATATCTCCTAAGGGTCCGAAGGGGACAAGGAGGGAATGAGGAAATATGAATTTTGTGATCAGTTATGTCCCCTATCGTAGACCCCAACGGCTCCATGTGCATGCTATAAGTACATGTATGTTCCCTCCTGCTCCAGTTCTGAAGACGCAAATATATGTGCGTCCACCGTCAACATGTCCTCTTTCAGATCCGCCATGAATGGGTCAGATATTCCATTCCTAAGTATGAAAGGCCACCGACTTTATGTGGTTCACTTCCCACATTTCACAGATTCAGGCGAGTAGGCCCGAATTCTGTCCTCAAGCCTTTTCCTGCCTTCTGCTTCTGAAAGCTCCAGTCTGAGCCTGCATCTGTGACCATGAACTTTGTCTTACTCCTTGCGCGGCTAACGGTGCCTGATCCAGCCTGTCGCCTGCCAAAAACTGTATTTCACCTTCGAGATTATCTCCTTCGCTCCTCATCCGATGCATTCCTGTCTAGTAGTTTAGGTAAACACTCCTCCAGCTACCGTGCAAAGGGGCCAGGCCTCGCTGTCCTCATGCAAGTAATTCATAGCCCCGTTACCATGGAATATTCCTACCCCCTCGCATCTAGTGTAGACACTTAGACGCTTGTACACGCACTAACAGTCAGTATAGTCAGTATAGAATAAGATTCTATCCTAAGAGACCTCTCTTTTTGGATAACACAGTTCTTTAAACATAGGATATTAGATATGATTCGGGATTAGGTTGACATAACCCCAGACTTCTGTCTCCACATGTAGAGCTAAATGTCAAGTCCCCTTCACCCTCTAGTTGCACGTCAAAACACACGTCATGCGGCTGCGTGCGCATCTTTGCCAAACATTTCTGCTGACATTGCAGGATTCTTTTATGGATCCACCCACTTGTGACATCATGTTTAGTGACGTTTCTTGAATTACGCCCTTTATTAGCTACGTATGCACCTTTTATCAGCTGTTACGCCTCTTGCATCTGTTTCACTGTAATGTATTTTCTATAAAACTGCCTATCTGTCAATAATATATGTTTCCTTCCTTCCTGAACTTTCGTGGTGATGGAACAGAAGGCCCACAATTCGAATTGTCTTCCTTTTTATAGGAATAAAGTATTTTAAACCCTCTCATACCACGGATTCTGCCTCTTATATTTACTGAGTTATTCTTGATAGATTTTACCGCATAAAAAATAGTACCGGTAACGAAATATTTACCACAGTCCCATCCCCAGTGCACTGCAACTCACGGACACTTGTTTGATTGTTGGCTGTCCTCTGGACTTTCTCCGGCTCCCTCCATGTTGCTCAGCAGTTGACTCTTTTATGCATGTGTTTTCTGTTTCCGTTGCACTAGTGTCTAATGTTCAAGTGGTTGCCAGCACCAGCCGTTAGGTGAGTGCGGGCACCCAAGCCACCCTACACCTACGTGGGTTACCAATTTCACTCCGGAACCCCACTTTTATCGTGCACAACTATCACATCAGCTAGGTCCTGAAGAAACGCCATTGATCTCGCAGACAAACCAGGCGTGAAACATGTCGACCTTTTATTAGTTACACGGGCACATTGAGCCCTACAGTAGCTCACCAACCTTTTGGTTTTTTAATCTACCAGGGACACCACACTATTAAAAGACTTTCCTTTGGATACCCCTAGGTAGTTTTATTTACCCACTCCTGCACGCACTTCACTACCATCCATTTGGATCCACCCCACATACCCGCACTCACCTAACGGCTTTTCTCTCAAAAGATCTCCACGAAAGTGACCCTTTCGGGGGACCCATCGGGCATTGCAGCGCCGGTCCGACGAGGAGCAAAAGCCCGATGATGAAGCATGACATCCTTCGGGGTGTGTGAGGGCAACTAAGAGGCAAGACTTGGCCGTCCCCTTTGGGATTGGGCCCTTGATACCGGGGATATACCTCTGCCTCTCTCTTTTTCATTCTTTTCTCACCTTCTATTCTACTCTTAGTCTTTCTATCTCCATCTGTTGAGCAGGTGAGATTATACACCCTCAACTCGGAACAGTGTCCATTATGATTTAACATGGCATTGGGGTGCCATGTGTGGGTGGGTGAAGTGTCGTGAGCCAGCTGTGCTGGCGGGTGCTTCCTGCTCTGTGGTCTGTTGCAGGCTCTGTGTTCTCCTCTAAGTAGCTTGGCTGCCCGGGTCCTGGTGGTGGGTTGCGTGGGAAGTCCATGGGTTGTTGTAGGGCGTCGGTGTCGAAGGTGTGGTGGTCCTCTCCGGCATCACAGATGTGATGTCTTCTGTGCTCTGCTGGAGGTGTTGTGTGCCCCTATGCAATGTGAAGGGAGATGCATGTTGACATTGTGTTGACATGTATGTTGGTGCGTTATTCTGGGTTACATGCAGACTGTATGACAATGTACATTGTGACTGTTTGGGAGGTGCTGACTACTGCTGTGGGACAGTGTACATTTGGACTACATGACGGATGTGAGGTCGTACGCGTACATTTCCATTTCACGTTTTCCAGCTCTGTCAGATGTAGTAGGCATGTTTCTGTGCATGTGCAGAGCCAGTTGTGTCCTCTGTTCTGCAGTGTCAGCTTTGGGCCCTATACCACGTTGTTGTCAATGTGGGTGTGCTGTTCTGGCTATGTGTGTGTGCTGCAGTGGGCCAAGGGGATGAGGGACATGATCCTGGGTGATTGTGGGTGTGCAGTGTGCTACACCTGGTTGTGCTTGTGTGCCATTTTGCCAATCTCCCCCCCGTCCCCCCAGTCCCTGGTCGTTACTCACCTTGTTGATGTTGTGTCAGGTCCTCTCGAGCTGTGTCCGTACTCCCTACTCCTTGCACCGTCTCCACAGTGATGACTGTGGCCTCAGTTTCCTCCAGCTCCTCCTGTGGTGCAGGATTGCCACCTCCTGTCCCCGTTGCAGCCTTCCTGTTGGCAGCGGGTTTGTGCCTGGTTTAGGTTGTCACATCATGCCAGCGCCTCCTGACCTACTCGATTGGCCTCCTCGGCACTCCGACTGCATTCCAGGTGGTCTGCTTGTGGGTCAGTTCCTGGTAGTGTTCTGTCACCTCCATGACGCTGATCTGGTTTTGCTTCAGACTGCAGCCCCTCTTCCTCTCCCTCTTCTCCTCGGCCGTCCCCATCTCCGTTGTTCCTTGCTGGTGGTCTGTGAGGGTTGTGGGGTTCGCGTTGGCCTCTGCGCTCAGTTAGGGTGCATCCATGTTGCTACGTGCTTTGGCTTGTTTCTGGTGTGTTGTTTCTGTGGGTTTTATGGTGCATTTTCCCGCCAGACGCGTGGGATTTGCAAGTCTGTGGTTGGTTTTCGCTACTTTTTGTACCGCGATTGGCCTCCTTTTTGCGTTCGCGTTTCGCATTTTTGCGGCGTGGCGTTGATTTTTGCACGACCATTTGATGCGTTATCTGGTGACTATCTCATGTTACCCGCTGCGTTGTCAATACTAGGTTGGCACGGCGTAATTTTCCAGCGATAGGCTGCGATGTTGAGAGTTGCGTTAAGCTACTCATGCGGTAGTTATCACACGTTCTTGTGAATATACCCCTATGTGTAAAAAGGTAACTGAATTCATGTCGGTATGGTGATCTCAAAATATACCCACATCTGTACCCCTTTCATAATATAATGCATGTTAATCCTGTAAAGTGCTGACTGTTGTTATACAATGAACAATTCAATAAATATATATTTTTTTTAAATAAGCTTTCTAAAGACACTTGCAAAACTTCCTTTAAAGGCTGGATAAACTGGATCACCCACCTCAGAGGGGCAGATAACATTGCATTACAAAACTCGCCGTGGGAACCCTCAACCAGGATGATGTGGAGCACTTTGGACACTTACCTTGACTCTTATGAACCTCCATGAACCTCCATGATCCCCAACATATGCCCTTATATCATAACCTGTGCCTTACTCTGTATCACTTGTTTATCAGTATGCATTTGTTATTACTTGTACCAGGCGGGTATAGGCTAGACCTACCAGAAGGGTCTGCCTCCGCACCAGCATATGTAAAACTGTGAAATATATGTTACTGCTTGAAATACCGTAGCCCTCTCTTCCTTCTTTCTCTTCTCTTTCTCTCCTCACCCCTCATTTTGCTTGCCTGTCTCTTTTTTCCTTTCCCTTTTCTACTAGCGTTCACTTGGGTTAGACTCTTGTTATCCATGTAGGCGTATTAACACCACTATGCGCCTGTCATGTGATAACTTTGCCTCACACTTATATTATATTGTTTGATAACCCTGAAAAAGAAAAGAAGCTTTCTAAGTCGGATATGTGATTGCGAGGAGACTTCTGCCTCATTTTAGTGACCACTCTTTTTTTTTTTAAATACATTTGTCGTGTGGATTCATCCCCAATGCAGAGTTCCGCAATTTCTTTAAAATAAAGTTGATGCTGGCATTATCGATACCCTAGTAAATACATTTCTGATGCCTTTATGTTTTGTCCAATACAGGCAAAATTGTTTCTACCCAATGTACCTTCTAAAAATGTATCAATCTGAAATAGAAAAATCAGCCATTAAACTTTCTCTGAAAACCAGTCAGCAAGCAAACCTGAAGAACCCCACGTGCCGGACGTCTTTCCCTCTGTTTGTCAGCATTAGGTTAGTTACCAAAGGTCAAAGACATAGGACAGGGTGTTACACCCGTTTCAGATCACTCGTCTATACTTCTAAGAACTAGTTCTGGCAGGCAGAGGCCACGATTTACATGGTCATTTAACAGCGCCATGGTGCTGGACTAGACATTCTTGCATATCATGAAAAGCAACATCTGTATGTTTTTAGGTCTCGCCTGCGAACGCAGCGCGAAGCGCTGCTCGCAAGCGAGATCTATTGTTGCTGACTTGCCTCGGAAGTGGGACAGGAGATGTGCACGCGCAGGCTTTTGGCGGATTTGAGTTGGTGTACGCGCCTACAGCCACGCGGCGTGCACATCTCCTGTCCCGCTTCCCTCGCAAGCCAGCATGCAGTTTCACTTTCGTCAACACGCACGTCCTAGGCAGCCTCATGCTATTTAATATTTTTTTTTAAATGCGCACGCGCGCTCCAACCACTTACCGGCTCTTGTTGGGACTCTGCGCTGCTCCTCTGCTTTTCCTGCCGGTCACTGCAGCAACACGCGGGGCTCCGTTTTGCTCACAGGAGCCCCGCCTGAAATCCTGCTTTGTCCACACCATGCACCATTCACGAAGGCGGGGTGGGCTCCCGCCGGACTTCCTGTATTGTTTGGCGGCCCCCTCCCTGGGCCGCACGAGCCGCGCAGCACTCATTAAAAGTCCGGCGGTGTTGAAGTCCTCACATGCCGCTACTGGGCACGAGCTGCAGAACACGCACAAATTACATGTACCGCGCATGCGCGGGCAGCCCTCGCAGGTCTTCTCCCCGGCCCGGATGTGGAGCTGCTTTCTCTTTTGCTTGTTGACATTCCTAGTGGTGCCAGAGACAGATGAAAGGGGGCTTCCTCGACTTCAATTCATTAAATCCCGGTCGCGTGCGTGCATGTTTGTCTGTGGTTAAAGAGAGCGAGGGAGGACGCGCTGCTGTCATGGCATTACAAAGGGGTACGTGCTTTGAATAACTTGTTTTCCTTGCATTCTTGTGTTTAATTTTTTTCGCCCCTCACAGCCGGAAGAATGTGGTGTCAGCAGGTCGGGGGTGGGGACATAGCATGTTCCAAGCTGTGGATCCTTCTAGTTTCCGCTCTGCTCCTCCCCCTTCCGCCACCCCTTCTAAAAGTTATTGCCGGAGTCCATGCAGGCTCAGGTAGGTAGATGAATGTAAAATGTTCCTCTCCATTAGTAGTCGCACTTGACTGGAGTCTCATTACATTATTATGGCGCTTTAGCAGTGGAATGTGCCTCGCGCTTGGGCCCAGAGCACCCCTCATACTTTCCAGATAACGTAAATTACCCTCAAACTCATTGCCTCGAATGATCAAGCATTAAATTGCTAGTAAAAACAAATCAAGAGAAAGAAGAGGAAAGCAGAACAGGGGTTGACTCGAGACTGTTTTTCAGCAGCAGAGACGAGTCGCTGACTCTTAGGCACTTGCACAAGAGAAATCCACGGCAGGCTTGCTGTACATTGATTCCAGCGGCATTTAACACCACACCTGTAGAACCCAAACGATGCTTTATAACTGCAAATGATGGCCTGCTCTCATGCTGTGTTCTTTCAAAGTAAGTGTTTCCACACGAGAGACGGAAGGGAAGCCACTGACAGGAGCGTTCTTCTAGGAAGGTGTCCTGATTCCCCCAGTGGGTGTCACGATCTTTTGTCTTTGTGTTGTGATCTTTCTTCTACATGTTGCATGAATTCCAGCCATGATGACACATCTTTGTGTTGCAGCAGTGCTTCTTGGTGCTGTAATCGTATTACAATTTACAATCCATTCCTTGTACCAGAGTGTGTGTGATCCACCTAAGGTGTCCATTTTATCAGCCAGATAGATGGGAGGGTTCTCGCATACAGACTTATGAGCAATGCAGCCTTTTTTAATCAACTCGACAGAAAGCCAAAAGACCAAAATTGGAGTGATGTTGTCTGATCTCCTAGCATGAGATATCAGACGAGAGTAAGTGTTGAGGGCTGTGTTTAAAGGGACAACTTGAATTTTGGATATGTAGTAGCCCATTCTAGAGAGGACTGAGGCAGGAACCATTCATTTGAGGTTTGATGGATTTAATTGCAGTCCCAACCAGCGCTTAATTTGTAAAAAAAATAAAAATAGAAGTGACACGCCCCTCATCAGGAGACCCCTGCAGCATGCACCACCGGTTGCCTCTGCCAGAGCTGACAATGACGGCATCAATACACGACTGATCATCACTCCGTTGAACGTGTGGCAATTCCAGGCCTCCAAAGCTAGAACAAGCCTTTGCAATGCAATAGGTCTCGCATTTACGTGAGTTCAAGCTGTTGGCATTGTAAATGACATTGCCTTTTATTTATGTTTTAAAGACCAAAACATAAATCACAGGCATTGTCATTTACAATCCCAAAAGCTCAAACTCGTGTAAATGCGAGACCTATTGCATTGCAAATGCTTGTTATTCAAGCATCTGTGTCAGATCATGTGCATGTAACATGATCTTTTGATGACGGTATAATTAATATTTATAACAAACGATTAAATTACTTTAAAAAAAACATTGTTCCGTAGGAAATCATCAAAAATGCCATCCATTTTGAAACATTAGAGAAATCAGACAGGGGTGTACTCTTTCATCTTAACTTTTCAATGCAAACATTGACACTGGCACAAAGAATACGTCAGGATATATCAAGTATGTTTTTGTGAAGGTGATGTATGTCAAATAGTACAGTATAGTTACTAAAACTATTACAATATTTTGGAAGCTAGTATGCGTTTGTGTTGCAAGAAATCATATTATGTTCAAATATTATGCAACTGAGTCATCATTAAAATATCATATTTTATTTCTATATTTATTTTTTGTTTTTTGGAGCGTGAACCTGACACCCATGGGCAGCAGAACACTGTATATACGAACTTGAATGGTAAATAATATACAGAGTAGCTAGTACAGGTTATCCAAGTCAACAAATAAGCCAGCTCCTTGGGACGAAAAGTCTCAAGAAAATTAATGGAGAATTTGGGCATTTTTCAGGTTATGGGGTAAGTGGGTTAATGCAATGAAATATGCGTTCCAAGGCATGTTCCGGTATTATTACCAGATACGGTGCAATATGTGGGTGTAATCACACCAGACAGGTAACAGTTGCTTAAATCTATTTTGCCTATATTGTTTTTTCAGACTGTGGTTCAGGTATTGCCTAGCTATCAAAGATAACTCTCACATGATTTTTTTCATATTAGAAATGTCCTGATGGACATACTGAGGTATCTCTTGACTGAGAAGAAGGGTTATATTTGTTCTGTGTTTTTTTAAGGGTGGCAAAAAACTTAAATTGACCTAGAAAAAATATGTCAAGTTGTCATGGTAGGTGATCTACCTTTGTCTTCCCAGATGTATTTTTGGCATGACAGATTTAAAATTGTACTTATATTATGTATATAACGTAGTAGCCAGAGGCGGCTCCTCCACTTTAGTAGAGGAGCATCGCCCCACATCTAAAAAATAATACAGTGATAAAGTTCATTTATTACCGTTTTATTTGTCAGCCACTCGTCCTGAACTAAGTGTCAGGACGGCGTGGGGTCATCGCTGACAAGTGGCAGCAGCAGGGAGCTGTATGCTTTAAAATGTGTAAATCTCTTTGGCCGGCTGTCTTGGGCCGGCCAGCCAGACATGAGCATTTTAAAGTTCTCTAACCTAGCTGTTTTAGACAGCTGGGCTGGAGAACGTACAGGCCTCCATTGCTTGTAGGAGTGCTGGGCGAGCCCACTTTATCCAATCTTGGTGCTGCTTATATGTTATGAAATCAGCACCAGGATTGGGTAGTGCAATTTCCTGCTTCCGGGGCCAACAGAAGACGCCAGAGGGGGAGGACGTTGCGCTGGGAAGAAAGGAACAAGTACGTTTCTTTTATAATTGTTTCTTTTTTTGTGCCCCCACACCCCGACCCCTGGTACATGCCAGCTGCCACTGGTAGTAGCATGCTCATAATTGCAAATGTGTTTGTCGCTTCCTTTTGACTTTGAGAGATTCATTTTTGAAGTTTATTAACCACTGCATCCTACATTTAGAATCTAGCAGTATTGTGACCGATGTTTGCAACTACTGGGCGCATATACAGAATGAGTTCGGCCCCATCTGAACACCACATAGTTTAGTCATATCTTACAATTTAGGCTTTTAAGACCTCCGCACAATGATAGGATACTTTTTGTGTGTTCCAACTAATGGATAGTATGAGGATTATGTGATATTTGTGCATGATGTAATTCTTTGCTCTTGTTATTATTTGTCTCTGGCCTCCTGCCTGAGATTGAAATGTAGAATGTTGCTGGGAGTCTGTTGGGCATTTGATGACAGGCAGGAGTAGATAGAGTTTCTGTACCTGAACATTAAACCTGATGTTTAACTTATCCCATTTCTCTGGATGTTATTCCTGCACTCCCCAGCTTCACAGATTATTTCATCAGAAGAGCTCAGGTATACAATTTGAGCCAATTCTGTTCTGGTCCATTTTGAAACAATGGTGCATTCTCTGAGGATATTCTTAACAACAGCCAAAATATACTTAAAACCCATTTCCAATGTCTTTAAACTATAGCATGACTTCTAGGTTGATTTGAGCTATGAGACGTTTAGACAACCAACTCCTCTCACAGAGACCTTCACATGGGAATGGTCCAGTGGTTTACCAACAACAGATACTCTACTATCATATACTCACCTGGGCCCATCAAACACGCAATTGAGTAAAACCGCTGGGTGTTGAGTTTATGAGTTTCACAACTGTTTAGGATCAGTTTAAATACTCATTTTCCTCAACTAACCCTTCACAGACCAAAAGGTTCTTTCCTCTGATCGATGGACCATTAGTCGAACTAGTTGATGGTGAAAATGACATAAAGCTAACTTACTTATACTTTAAATTTTGAATAACCACAGACTTCTTTGGCTTTTTAAAAATGTATCTGATAATTTGTGTATGTGAACCACTTCAAAGTTACAATACATTCACCTTTTCACTCATTGGAAAGAATATTCAATAAAATAAACATCATATATTCATCACGATTTCAAGCAATGATCAATGCAAAGAAAGGGAGAGGATAGAGTGAAAAGATCATTCAAATAACGAGAAAAATAGTTAACCAAGGATGGTGTGAAAACCAACCCCCTGGCCAAGGGGCAGGTGAGGGTCCCCTGAGATAGATTCAGGAAACAAAGTCTTAAGGAATCAGGACAGGATAGTTACCTCTCTAATACCGACGCTTGCGTCGCACCCCTCTCTGACACTCTCTTCCTCCTCGAGATTCTTCCGCAAGTCTTTTTCTTTTAGTTCTGCTTCAGATTCTGCATTCGATTTTTCATCAGCATCTCACAGCATCAGCACCACCCACTGCACCGACAGCATCTCCCCTCAGCAGCATTCAGCGAATCTTCAGTCTAGCTAACTAACTTAAGCTACCTCAGATATACCTTTTCATTAGGATTGTTCCACCCATTAATGTTTCAATATTGTAAAGATGCGAACTATGATTGGTCAGGAAAGGGAAGGATGATCATCACACCATGCTTACATATCACTTTTTCAAATTGCCCATTGTTAACAAACCCATCCCCTCAACTTTTATTCAAAACCCATTTTCCCATTCGCCTTTATTCAGCATTTGCAACATTTTATTATACATTTAGCGAGGTTCCTTCCTGGTTGAACTCTTAATCCTCGGGTTCCCAGGGTAAGGCACTCTGTGGCCTTGGCCTCCATTGAAACTCAACAACATCACTCCTGGCTGGTTTACAGTGTACATGCGCAGTCGCTTCCCACTCTTTTCATTTCAGACACATATGAGAGGCCCAAATACACACTAATAAGAAGGTTAAAAAGAGAAATATTAATTTCACAAATAAATGGTTTCACTGTATACCACCCACCTCTACTCCATTCCCTTTTACTTATTAATACTTTCCCCGCATTAGCATTAATGTAAGGGCCTGCTTTCTCTCCAGTGAAGCAGATGCCATGCATGCGAGCTTTCAAGCTGCCATATTAGTGCCTTCAGCTCATGCGCAAGAATTTCCCTCCAAGCGTTACAACGTCATACTACGTAGATGAAGTTGGCGCATGCGCAGTAAAGAATCCCCATTTAGTGAGTTTTAATCCTTCATTCATTTGATTATTATTAGTAAACACATATGCAAGCTTCGCTAACCCTCGAATTGATGTGGTGCATATTAGTATTACACAAAACAGACTTAATAACTGGTTAGTAAGTTAAAGGAGCGGATTGCATCCGAGTGTGTCTCTTTTCAATGAGTCCTCACTCCAGCAATCCCCTCTCTAATGGCATTTTAAGCCATCAAAAATTACCCATCCCAAACCAGATGCCAACTTTAGCAAGTCTCATTCTCATGTTCCTCTCCTGCTTTCTCATTCTCATTTTTATTTTCGAAATTCCTCATTTTCTTATAAACTCTTCCTTTTATTTCTTCCATTTGTGTTTCGTCAAATTCTCTCTTCCTTTTCCTTCCCTTTCCATTAATTTCATTTTTCCATTCCTTTCCCTTGTTTCTACAACATTTGCACCAAAACATGATTGTTAATACTATTATTATTATTCCTACTATTGGGAAGAGTTACTTGACCTAAAACACTTTTCACTAAATCAGAAAACCAAATACGTATTGAAAAAATACTTTTTGTTAGTTTCTCCCATACACGGTCAGCCTCAAGTGGTGTCAAGTCTTCGTGTAATTTTGTAATATTCTTTATATATCCCCTAATTTCCTTACATTTATCCAGAATGTAAGTGCAACAATGTTGCACCTTCAACATTCTACAGACTCTGCCCTCTTTTGCTAATAAAATATTAAACGCAAGTCAATTTTGCAAAACCATAGATCTAATCGTAACCATCTCTGTATTAATCATCAAGAAACCCCCAACAGTATCTGTCGAAAGACGATCAACTACTGTCGATAATTTACAAATTTTGTGTGAATTTAGGATGACTCCCACTGAAGGTATCAATGCACCAAATATGTCACCTACTATTTCTGAAAAACTAGCTCTCTTTCTTTGTGTTAATTAATTAGTGTTTTCATTGCTGTCAGTGATTCTTTTTACGTAATAGATTTTTCGGAAATACAATCCCAAAATAGCAACTTCCATACCCCCGTGCAGTCAGCTTATAGTAAGCATTATTCCCACACACATAGTAAACTCCAAGAAAAACTGAATGAGTTCCCCCTTTTAGTCCCCAACCTCCCCAAATCAGGAAGTTATTTTCACATTCACTGGAACCAATAAATACATTGTTATAATCTGTCTTTAATCTGTGGAGGCAGGTTTTCCCTTTCTTTACAAAGTCTAGGGACATCGCAGCATGAGCGTTGCCAGCTGTATAAAATAAGTTCCCTCTTTCTCAGCCCAGGGCGGTACATTTGTTTTATGTTCAGCAGCTTTCTTTTGGAAATCCTGTCTCCTTTCCTCAACTAAATTCAAAAACAGCTTCTCCTCTTCACGTAATGTGCATGTTAGGTTATCTTTGTTTGCCTTTACTATATCTATTGATTAGTGACTTTATTTCTTGCCATTTTGACTTAAGAAGATTTCTCTTCTTAAGTCAAAATTCAAAATTTGGCACAATCTGTTCTTGTTCAGTATCACTTTCTGACTGTTCCTGTTCAGGTCCTGTTATGGTTATTTGATCCGCCTGAACTTGTTCTTCTTTCCCTGTCTGATCCTGTTTGGGCCTTCCTTTAATTTGATTTTCTTCTTCGGCTCAAACATGTATTTCTTCTCCTAACTGGTCCTGTTCAGGTCTTAATATAATTTGTTGACTGTCCCTCCTCCGGTCTGGGAATGTGTTGGTTCATCTCTGTCTGAGTATGTTCTCTCCTTCTCTGGTCCTTCACAAGGTTTTTATCAGTTTCGTTCTCTTGTTCCTGAGCATGTTCTTCTACACCGATCTAGTCCTGACTACTTTCCTGTCTCTCTAACCTTGTTCTTCCTCTTGTTTGGATAACAACTTCAGGTGTGTCAATCTCTGATGTCCATGCCCCCTGACTTGTGCTCAGTTGTTCTTCGTCTATCACTTCGGAATCTACCACTCTAGATTCTCCGACTTCACAACCTTCAGCAGTCACAACTGGTTCAATCAGTTGTTGCTCTTTTTCATTGGGTCTGGAACTCGTTTGGTATGGCTGACATGGATCCAATTGGGTAGACCTGCACACTTCACTGCTGTTGTAGTGACCAGTATGACTTGACGTGGGTCATCCCACCTGGGTGCTAATCATGATTTTCTGGTTTGTTTCTTCACTACCACCCAGTCTCCAGGATTCAAATCATGCGCCTGCGTTGGCTGCCAGGCAACTGCGTCTTCTCCAACCTGGTGAGAGACAGAACGCACTAGGTCAGCCAATCCTTTGCAATAGTGCAATACCAAATCATCAGTTATATTAATTAATTTATGTCCAGGTAGGAATGCTTGTCTCATTGCCCTTCCCATGAGTATTTCATGTGGACTCAATCCTGTTTTTATGTCAGGAATACTTCGGCGTCGCATCAACACAAGGGGCAATGCATCTGGCCATTTCAGTGATATGGATGCACACGCCTTTGCCAATCTTGATTTGATTGTGGAATGTATTTGTTCAACCACTCCAGAAGCCTCTGGGCGGTATGCACAGTGCAGTTTTTGTTCAATTTTGAATGCTTTACAGATTAATCAAATTATTTCATTATTAAAATGAGGTCCTCTATCTGATTCCAAAGTCACTGGAAAACCGATTCGAGGTATAATCTCCCTCAACAGTAACTTTGCAACTGTGAGGCGGTCATTTCTTCTGGTGGGATATGCCTCTAACCATCTCGAGAACAGGCTTACTGTTGCTCGGGGGCAACTCAGTGAAGTCTATTTGTAACCTTGTGAATGGTCCTTCTGATTTTCCAATTTTACCCCAACTGACCACTGTTTTCCTACCTGGGTTTATTTGTTGACAGACTAAATATCTCTGACATAAGCTCTCTGCAACTACCCTAAACTTTGTATTGTACCAATTTTGTCTGAACAGTCTAATCATTGCGTCCCTACCTACATGTGTGTCTCCATGATTCATTCTTGCCATTTGTGAGAGTAAACGATCTGGCATGACTGCTCGACCATCAATGTACACCCACACATCGTCTTCGACCCTTCTTTCACAACCTGATTTTATCCAGATTTCCCTTTCTTTTGCCTCAACTTCATCCTGTAACTGCCTAACCTCATCCCATGTTGCTAAAGGTGAGAAAAGCATTAGTTGGCAGCTGATTTCACTTGTTTCAAACTTTCTGTTAAGTGCTAATTTGTTCTTGGCACAATATTGGGCAATTTGGTCAGCATATCTATTTCCTGACACCACATAGTCATTTCATGACTAGTGAGCAGCACACTTAACCACTGCAATTTCTTTTGGTAATTGTATTGCTTCAAAAAATTCTTTAACATTTTTGCCATTACGTATAAAGAAGTCAGAAATCCCCTCTGCATCCAGAGCTGGCCATAGCCGTGCACAACCCCGAAACCATATTGACTGTCCGTAAATATGGTTATTTTCTAATTTTTCCCAATTTTGTATGCCTTTGTTAAGGCCACCAATTCGGCTACTTGTGCAGACTTGACTCCCGGTAAACAGGATGCTTCAATAACTCCTGTAACTTTGCATACAGCATAAGCTGCACTAAGTCCTCCATCCTTAGTTCTCAAGCAAGAACCATCTACAAATAGCTCGAGGTCTGGTTCTTTCAGGGGTTCTTCGTTTATATCAGGTCGGGGCTTGGTGCACAGTTCAGTCACATCCAGGCAATCATGATCTACCTCATCTTTCACTTCTTCACAATATGGATCTGGTAATAGAGTAGCTGGGTTGATGATGGTGCATCTGATCACTGTCACATTTACCGCTCCCAGAATCACTCTTTCATACTCAGTCATCCGACTAGGTGTAAGGTGCTGTGTTTGAGTTCTTGTTAAAAGAATCTTGACTGAATGTGGAACATACACTTTTACTGGATGTCCCATCAAAATTGATTCACTTTGCTCCAGACTCATACAGGTAGCAGCAACTGATTTTAAGCAGCCAGGTAAAGCTGAAGCTAGAGGATCAAGAGTAGCAGAAAAATATGCTACTGGTCGTCGGCTTAGTCCACGTCTTTGAGTCAAAACTGAAAGTGCACAACCTTCTTTCTCACAACAGAACAGTGCAAATTCTTTTGCATAGTCAGGCATGCCCAAGGCAGGGGCCTCACACAGACTGTTTCGTAACTTCACAAAAGCTTCCACACATTTATCATTCCAAATAATTGGATATTTTGCCTTTTTTAAAGTTAGCTGAATTAATGGTTTTGCCAGCAGGGAAAATCCCAAAATCCACTGCCCGCAGTATCCAACCACTCTAAGAAACATTCTCATCTTCCTTTGTGTCTTTGACATTTGAATTTGCTTTATTCTTTTTTCTCTTTCGAAGGTGACTTTTCTTACTCCTCTCTCTATTTTATGGATCAAATATTTTGCTCCTCGCTGACAGAATTGTAATTTTTCTGGGGACACCTCGTGTCCTCCTTCAGCCAAATGATTCAGTAATGCAATTGTGTCAATGACATAATCTTCTTGTGATCTGGATGCCACTAGCATGTCATCGATGTACTGAACCAGAACCAAATTCTTGGGCATCAGTAATGTTTCTAAACACTTTTTCAAGATCTGATTAAAGATAGAGGGACTCTCTGTATACCCTTGAGGAACTCGGCACCATGTCAAGACACGGTCTTCAAACTTAAACGCGAACACATACTGTGAGTCTGAAAGTAAAGGAATAGAGAAAAAGACTTGGTACAAATCAATGACTGTAAACCAGCCTGCATTCCAGGGTATCTGATAAAGGATTAGGCACTACTGGACAACAAGGCACTGCAATTTTATTTATCTTTCTCAAATCTTTCACTATTCTGTACTTCCCACTAGACTTTTTAAGTCCCATGATTGGTGAATTACAAGGACTATTCATTATTTCCTTCAAAATGCCTTGTTTAATCATTCGGTCAATTTCTGGAGCAACTCCTGCTTTTACTTCTGGACTCATTTTGTATGGTTGGGTGTTTGGGTAAACTGCTCCTTCCTTTACAGTTACTGTGACTGGGTCTATAATGGCCATGAGACCATCATCTTTTCCTGTAAAATCCCACACATTAGGATTCACTGTGTCTCTCAGTTCTTCTGGCAATTCACTTTCAGTCATCAAAGAAAACATTCCATCTACTTCTGTACCTTGTTTAGCTAGGAGCATCTTATATACAACATCCTCATCAGGGGTTTGGAAGGCAACACCATCCGGTGTACATTTTTCACAGCATGTCTCTTCCTAACAAGTTTACTGGACTGGAATGACATACTACAAATGTATGCAGGTCTTTAAAATTCCCTATTTGTACTTTTAATGGCTCTGTGACTGGGGTTCTAATCTGTTGGTTGGATACTCCGACTACTTGGATGCTTTTTCCCGAGAGGGGTAGGTTTGGGATGTTTGCTGTTCTCACAGTAGACCTGGTAGCACCAGTGTCCAATAGAAAAGTGAGTCATTACCTTCAACTTTCCCATCAATAAATGGACCTGACTGATCTACCGGCAAGGATGCGCCAAGTACCCACTCCTCTTCCTCCCCCCTCAGGCACCGTCATTGCTCGCTCTCAGATTCGTCATTGTTATTCTGCAAAAGATATTGTGAAATCACAGAATGTTTCTTACCTCTTCCTCTGTGTGATCAGGCATCTGTATTATAGCTTTTAGCATTCACAAAATCTGGCATAGGAGCTGGTGGCATCTGATATTGTGGAGTAACTACCTGCTGCGGCTAATTCAAAGTCACCTCATTCTGCATATGTGGATTTAAATTTTGATTTGGCCCATTATTATTCTGAGTACTCTTACACTTGTTTTTCCAATGTCCAAGCTTTCCGCACGCATGACAAGGAAACTTCTTCGCATCTTCTCTATTCATTCTTCCTCTCCATTTACCACCACTCGCTCCTTGGTCATTCTGATTCTGCTCTTTCACCTGACTATCGGTCTGGGTATTCAATTTGTTTTCCTGCTGCTCTCCCAATTTCACTTGTGCCTACATAATTTTCTCTTTTAACTTTCTATGTCTTGCCTCAATATCATCTCCGCAGTATTTCGCGTACTTCAAAATATCATCTATCGGTTTTCCCTGCCAACACAGCATATGCCGTTGAATCATCTGATTAATGTCTGGTTTCAAACCATGCACAAACTGATACACAAAATGTCCCATATGTTTGTCATCAATGTTCTCAAAACCACTATACTGCTTAAACACCTGTAGCAACCTTTCATAATATGCATGCACAGACTCATTTGGCTCTTGCGTTGTTCTATCTATCTTTACTCAATCTGTCTCTTTAGGAGGGATTTTTCCTTTCAGGAAGGTAATTACTTGATATTTCTTCATTACGTCATCTGAGGGTGCCCCTGTTTTATCATCTGGTACTCCTCACTTGGCCAATCAACTGTAATCTTACATTCTGTCCATAAGTCAGCAGGTACCAGGATATGAAGCAAACCATATAAATCTTTCAACAAAACCTTCAAAACTTTCACAAATCTTTTCACCTGTTTGTACAATTCTACAGGCTTTTCTCTTAACATGGAGAAATCATTGGTAAATGACAAAATATCCTGTCTGCTCCATGGCACGTGAACATATCCACCTCCTGGAACTTCTCTCTTCGGACACAATCTCTCTGCCTTCCCTGATTCTTTTAATAAGTATTCAGATGGTGTTCGACTTGCTTGTGCTTCCTCCTTTTTCCTTGTCCACCTAGTTCTCCACCTGTCTAGATCGCCCCACTTTTGCAAAATAGTTATTAACTCTCTTCACTGTAATTTTCTTCCACACACAAGTATTATATCCTCTTTCCATCATCATAAAGGAAGCAGGGGTTGTCAGTGGTGGAGTAGGAATTCCCTCTCTAGTCAACACTGGCTTGTCTTTCTTAAAGAAATTCTTTATTTTCTTCATCATTGACATTTTTCTCTTTTCCCCATACATTCTGAATGAACGATATATAAAGTTGTATTCAGCAAAACCTGAAAATCTTTTATCTGCGTGACACACACCAGCAGTCAAATCAGAATCCCACATATAATTTCTTTTGACCAATCCTAGCGTGGCTTCTATTCTTTCAACCAATCAGACTCGGGCTCACGCTGTTCGTTTAACCAATACTAGCGCGACCCTTTGTCATGCCAGCCTTACTCCTCACTACTGACCCTTCCTTTACAAAGCTGCCCACGCCCACTGTTTCGACCTATCTCAGCGCGACTCTCTGTGACGTCAGTGCAACTCCGGCAACTGACCCTCCCGTTACAAAATTCCTTCTGTCACTCACCCGCTGTTTCATCTAATCCCAGCGTGGCTCTCTGTGACGTCAGTGCAACTCCAGCAACTGACCCTCCCTTTACAAGGTAATACGAAAAACGTATTTCTTAATACTTTTCCATTAAATTCTTTGTTAATAACAACATGAAACCATTTGCTACTCTGTCTGCTCCACTAAACAAAGGATAGATTATTCCTTTCCACTGCGAGAAAAACCTTCTGCTTACTCTTCTTTCACTGCGAGTAAAACCTTCCGCTTACTCTTCACACAAGCTCGAAAGAACCTGCTACTCCTTCAGTGTTACCCTTTCTAGGTGATATAAGACCAAAGTTTTCACCAGCGAACCTCTTGCTATCACTCACTCTCAACTTCTATTCGAAAATAGTCCTTAATTTAACATTGCCAGCCCTACCTAGCTTCTCAGTGTTATTCCAACAGACCAGTAACTCACTGCAGTGTGGTTTCTATCGCCACCCGCTATTCAATTTCCCGGGAATTCTGAGCAACATAAAACAAGACGCTAACTCCTTTGTTAAACATAAATCATAAATCAGTATATATCACAAAAACTAGTCAATAATAACCATCCTCTGCTACCAGAAAACTGATCCAGCAGTTTACCAACAACAGATACTCTACTATCATATACTCACCCTGGACCCATCAAACACACAATTGAGTAAAACCGCTGGGTGTCGAGTTTATGAGTTTCACAACTGTTTAGGATCAGTTTAAATACTTATTTTCCTTAACTAACCCTTCACAGATCAAAAAGTTCTTTCCTCTGGTCGATGGACCATTAGTTGAACTAGTTGATGGTGAAAATGACATAAAGCTAACTTACTTATACTTTAAATTTTGAATAACCTTTGGCTTTTTAAAACTTTATCTAATAATTTGGGCACGTGAACCACTTCAAAGGTACAATACATTCACCTTTTCACTCATTGGAAAGAAAATTACATCAAATAAACATCATATATTCAGCACGAATTCACGCAATGATCAATGCAAAGAAAGGGAGAGGATAGAGAGAAAAGATCATTCAAATAACGAGAAAAATTGTTAACCAAGAATGGTGTGATAACCAACCCCCTGGCCAAGGGGCAGGTGAGGGTCCCCTGAGATAGATTCAGGAAACAAAGTCTTGAGGACAGGATAGTAAACTCTCTAATACCGACGGTTGCATCGCACCCCTCTCTGACACTCTCTACCTCCTCGAGATTCTTCCGCAAGTCTTCTTCTAACCCAACTAAATCAAGAAATGTAGTTCTGCTTCAGATTCTGCATTCGATTTTTCATCAGCGTCTCACATCATCAGCATGACCCACTGCACCGACAGCATCTCCCCTCAGCAGCATTCTGCGAATCTTATGTCTGCTTTCTCTCCAGCAAAGCAGATGCCATGCATGCGAGCTTTAAAGCTGCCATATTAGTGCCTTCTGCTCATGCGCAATAATTTCCCTCCAAGCATGACAACGTCATACTACGTAGTTGCAGTTGACGCATGCACAGTAAAGAATCCCCGTTTAGTGCGTTTTAATCCTTCATTCATTCGATTATCATTAGTAAACACATATGCAAGCTTCGCTAAACCTCGAATTGATGTGGTGCATATTAGTATTACACAAAACAGACTTAATAACTGGTTAGTAAGTTAAAGGAGCAGATTGCATCCGAGTGAGTCTCCTTTCTACGAGTCCTCACTCCATCAGGAACACCCACATTTGTAAACTTATGATGCCCACATTATCTATCAGTTCAAGAAAGCCAAGTAATTGGCAGATGTTGCGCTGTAACAAAAAGACATCATTTTACACTAGAAAAAATAAAATCAGGAGAAAACAAACAACTTACAGGCACATTCTCATCATGCTCACAGACCAAATACAAAATCAGAGCAGGAGAGTATCTCATAATCCACGATTCAGTCGGGGAGCCAGAATGGGGACAGAGTAGCATAAAACTACATCATACACAGGTACGACTGATCACTGACAGATAACAAATCATTTTTGCCAATCAAATGTACACCAAAGCGAGGTCACATCAATAACTTCTTCATTATAAATGTGTTCACCCCATGTGTTCCAGAACTGGTGACATCCCTAATTAAACAATGTGCTCCACTGGCCATCAAAACATCTATGCCAGGAATGGTCAGAAGGGACAATTTAGGGCTTTTAAGAAGACTCACTCTCTAAAATCAAGTAACTAAATGAAGAGTCATCTGTGTGGGAACTGGGAGGAGCTCCCTAACAAGCTGCCCAAGAAAGAGAAATCCCCACGTACGCCTGTCAGAACAATCAAGAATAGTCCTTCCTGCCACAGAGTGGCAAGCTGAAGCAAAGTGAATAGAATCACTCTCATAAAAAAACTCTATAAGAAGACCGCTCATAAAAACCTCATGGGTCTCACCAGAGGAGATAGCAAACAAAATAAACATTCCTCTGGACAAAAATCAGAAAACTCCAAGTAACGCCCCTATTTGAGAAAACTTGTGCAGTACCAGGCACTGACTAGATTGGCAAAAGCAACTCAAAGTAACATCCCTATTTGTGAATTGAGCTCCCCTCGTATGTCATTTTCTCAGAGAAAAACTATATTGCTGCACACATCACTGAATGAACCTTTCTTCCTCCTGGTTGCCAGAAGGGTTGACAAATTCAGTTGGTACAGGACACTTTTTCCAGTACTCTCGATTAGTAGGCAAATAGTTCAAATAAATATTCAAAATATACAACAAGATGGCAGCCCTTGGCCAAATAAAATGATCTTAAGAAGAAAATGTACAATTTAACTAGAACCTAGTAATTAAGTGTGAAAACCCACTTCCTAACCTAATTAACAGAGTTCAGGCTATACCTACATCCTCAATATAAATATTATAATCTTCATTTTTTAAATAAATATTGCACCAGAAACCAAGCACTGGCTTCAAAATGTGATCTGTATATCGAATGATAAGGAATCTGACAGAAAAAAGGAGCCCTCTGCAGCTCCCTCAACAGGCAATAAAATTCTGTGAGGGGCATATCAGCAGTTTCTGAGCTCGACTAAGGTGAATCTGGAATGCAGGCCCAATTGTACAGAAACTACCTTAAGATAAACCACGGGGTTCCGATTCTGCCCTGGGAAAGCACTGCCTACAATCCCCAAATGTTAGTTCACAGTGTTGCCCTAAACCATCTATCATAAAGTGAGAAAAACGGAACTATGAAATTGTATTAAAACATTGGATTGTTGAGTGCTCTATTGAAGACAATGGAGTGCTCCGGGCTTCTACTGGCAGGTAGAAGCCCCGAGAGCAACATTCCAATGTTTTTTTCATTTCGCAGCTGTGCTGTGAACAACGGCCTCTTGGATCCCGAGGGGGTTTTAAACCCCCTCCGGCTCCGAGAGGCCTTTGTTTTTACAACATAGAACATTCTGCCCTCTAGGGGAGGAATGTTCTAAAAGCCTTAGAGCCCTCTGTAGTGGGCTCTACTGGCAATAAAAGGCCCGCTCCCTTGTTAAAGGCCTTTGCCTTTTAAAATTGGAGCGGGTCTTTAATATAGCCTTATAGCCCGCCGTAGCGGGCTATACCAGCTATTAACAAGGGAGCGGGACTTAAATACCTGGTAGCCCATCTACGGAAGGGCTATAAGGCTATTAGAACATTCTGCCACTAGAGGGCAGAATGTTCTAACATATAAAACAGAGGCGTTTCGGGGCCTGTGGGGGTTTAAATACCCTCGAGCTCCGAGAGGCCTTTGTTCACAGCAATAGCTGTGAACAAAAGCAACATTGGAATTTTGCTCTGCGGGCCTTTACCGACCCATAGAAGCATGGAGCACTCCATTGTATTCAATAGAGTTCTCCACATTCCAATGTTCTAATGGCCGGTAGAGCCCTCTTCGTTGGGATTTAAGGCTATATGAAAGGGAATACTCTGTAGAAGCATAGAGCATCAAAGAAGGGAACGTGCTCACTTAGTCAGGGCTAGTCATACTGGGGCTGATGATGTCATAAGACATCCATTATGTACTGTGCTATGAATCTGATACTGCTACGCGGAGTTTTTTGTATGAATCCTTCCTATATATATTTAAGCCCTTTTTGCTGCAAACGTCATGATTGAGGCTCCAGTCTTGTAATAGAATCCTGCTCGTCCATCATCCTGTATTCCTTATTCTTTTTACATCATTTGTCAAACCACCATCACCCTGCTGCATCCTCTAGGTTGACAGATGTTCACACCTCACGCAAAACAAAGAGTCTATACAATTCTTCAATTGAAACTACACTAGGTGTGGTCCTTTTTGCACGCGCTAGTTGTATGCCACCCAATTATTTGTTATTTTTTCATGCAACTGCAATTCAGCAACAGCATTTCTATTATTTCATTTGTAGGTCACCCGAGGCAGTGTGGGTGGTTCAAATTTACTAAATTACTTAATTAATTATGCTAACACCTTTCAACAACAAACACAATGCAATGTTTTAGTAAAGGTTGAGGTCTGTGGAAACACCGTTGAAGGAGTTCTTCAAAGTCACGTGTGTCCTACTGACTACTCAAAACGCTGTAATATGAAACTTTAAAGGAACCCCAATAAACATACATGCTTCAGGGGGTGTATAGTTGGCAACAAACATAGACTTAAAGCAGAGAAAACAAAGTTGGATGTGTTTGGCAACTGCAGTGAACAATTTGGTGCATGAATCAGATGACAGACAGATAATCCACGCGAGCTAATAACACACAATAAGTATTTACATGCATGCCGTGTTTTTAAATGCTTGTTTTGTGTCTTCATGCTGGCATGTTTCAAATCAGTCAGTGAGTGGGCCTAGGTTAATGGAAGAAGTAAATGAGGCATTGTTAAGGACCCCCCACGAGAAGACAGAAATGCAATCATCTGTGAAAACAATAATAGTGCTTACATAAATCGGGACAGCATTAATGGATAGAATATTGAATGGCATATTTTAATTTTAGGTTCATGTCAGTTAATATTTTATTCTACAGAAATATATTAATTTATAAGCGGGGAGACAAGTTACTATTCAGCAAATTATATCTATTGAGATCCAAAGTGAGAGGTGGCCCTGTTCAGTTTGTGGCCTTTTCCAAACTGCATTTTGTAGTAAGTTAGGAGTAATACAGTAGTACTAATAATGCACTACAAAATCCTATTCACAAACCCACGTGCAAAGGTCTCTGTCTCTCCTAACTTTTAAGTGTGGATAGCTCTGTCCCGATAGTAGCAGTAATGTGGGAGGAACAGCAGGGAGTGGTTGGAAAATGGGAAATACTTATTGCTAAATGGAAGGAGTTTTGGGAGGAGTAAGAAGGGGTTGGGGAGGGCTGTGGACGGGTTTAGGGAGGGTCATGCACCCACCTATAAAAGAGTAAGCCCCTTCTTAATCACAAACTGCACTTCTACATTTACTAGCTGAGAAGGATCCAAAACAGTTGTAAATGTCGGAAGAGTCAATCACCACCTATGGACACTCACAGGTTCTGATACACAATCCCACAGAAAAAAATGGAAGTAGGGATTTAAATCCAACCAGTTAGGAAATCATGTTAAAATAAATTACCGAACTTTAATTATATATCTATCTATCTATCTATCTATCTCTCTCTATATATATATATATATATATATATATATACATATAATCTGGTGTAAAAATTAAGTATAAAAAATAAATGAATATTATTTCGTTTTAAAATAATTTAATAACCGTTCTTATTTTAAAAATAAATGCACCTTTAATTATTTTATGAAAAATAATTAAATGAAAGTTATTTTATACATAACTTCTAGTGGGCTTGTATACATGAAAAATAGAAACATTTTAATTTAGATGGGTTTAATTTTTTAAGAAATGTTTAAAAACGATTTTATATTTAATTTATTATAGTTATGTTTATTAAAAATGTACTTTAATATGTATTTAAGTGCAGTAACTTAAAAGAATTCTACATTAATAAATGTGCACGTTTATTTAATTTTTAAATTTAACATGTAAAAACATTTTTTAAAACATTTTTAAAAATGTCCCTATACATTACCGCAGGGAGATCTCCGCCTCATTGCAGTGGTCTCAGCAAATTGTGCAGAATGTCAAATACAGTTGTAAAGTCAGTACTAGTAGTAACTTTATGTTCATATTTGATGTTTTAACTGACTCCTTGCCTTATTTCAGGGTGTGGCGACATGTGCGGCTACATTTTGAGTAACTTTACACCCGTAAATAGTCAAAAGTCAAAAGTAGTAAAGTTACTCAAAAGTGTAAGAGCAACTGTACATGTGTAGATTTACTCATGTGTAAAGTTTTCTTTGTGAATAGCATCCTTTAAGTCAGAGTCTACCACCAGACCTCCCATTTGATGTAGGCCATGCCCTCTGACTACAATATGTCCGGAAAATGCCACCAAACTCTCGATTAGGACAATTTGGAGGAGTCACGTCCAGCCTCAGAGAAACTATTTTGAGGGGGGGGGTGGGGAATTCAACCATGCATCCAAAACCACCATTTTGAGGGAACCGAGAAACTGGCTGCCAGTACAATCCTATCACAAATTTTTGAAGTGAATGATAAAGTTGGTTAGGGTAACAAGAGATATTTTTAAGATAGGATCAGACCAGTCTGTTCCAAACAGGTCCCTTTCATCCACCTTCCCTGGAAGCACGCCCAAGGTGCAGTGCGCCCTTTCCAAGGCCTGTTAGTTCAATTGCTTCCATAGAGAGGAGGTTCAGAGCTCTGTTTAGACTTTGAGAGAAGGGGGACTTAATGAGGAGGTCATGCTAACATTACAGGCAGAATAGTTAATAAAAGGATGCTTTCTCAAACGCAGCTCAATATATGACATATTTTCAAATTCTAAAAGCTCTCCCACTGAGGGCTTGTTCACATACGTCCATCCATGCCCTCTTGCATGAAAACCAATTTCTGCTTAACTTACTTAGTTTTCTCTCTGCCAAAAAGACCAGGGTTAGCTCTTTGACCTATGCCTGTTGTAGGACCTGCAGTATGGAATCACTAACTAGCTTCACAATTTAAGACCACACCCTGTTGTTACACATTAAATGGTTCAGTCATTGTATAGAGATACAAGTTTGCTCACAACACGCAGAAAAATCAAAGGCAAACGCATGAAAAGCAGGACACACAAAACAAGCCTTCAGGGGACAATGGATGGATCGGCAGAATGTTATTCTTGAATGATTGATCCACAACCAAAGGTGTATCATAGTTGAAGTGGTTTAAGTTTCAAGAATCTTTATTAAAATGCATAAAAGGCCAACTATCAACATTAGTGACACAATATAACATATCACCATTACATCGAACTTCCAATTTTATTATAACTTTAGCCATACTACAAAATTAAAAGATTGCTATTTCTCCGTACAATATATATTAAGCAAAGGGGCAGTGAAGAATGGGTAGGAAGGGTAGGAACAGGCAAGGCAAAATGATCAAAGTTTGGAAGACAAGAAGGGTAACTAACCTCTGCTAAAAGCTACACAATTATGAAACACTGAAAACATTCCACCAAGCCTTAAAAAAACAGAGCAGTTTCAACCAGATGTCACTTATGTCTCAAGCTTCAGAACATTTCCATTTCACACCTTTAACCCCTTCGACGCGCATGACGGAACGGTTCCGTCATGCACGTCGGTTGCGCTGTGCGCATGACGGAACCGTTCCGTCATGGCCCCGCCAGCGCACGGAATCTTCAGCGTGGCGCGGAAATCCACGCCGCGCTGAAGAGGTTAATAAAGGAATACACTACATCTGGATCTGAGAAGAGGAAACTCTTGCAGTCACAGATCTTCACCAGCCCGGTTCCACAATTTGACAGCAATCCCCAAAAGCAGTAATTCATTGCATATGTCCATCAGGTGTCCTCGCCTGTCTTGGGGAGATGTACTTCGATGCAGAAATAGGAGGATCCCATCATTTTCGTTCTGAAGATCATGCTTCAGTTTTGATGCCACCTTCTGAATAGGTTCTTGCAGGTCTAGCACTAAAAATACCAAAATAGTGCTGCTGGAGAGGCAGAAGGCTTTCTTTACCATGGGTGGGCAGAGTACATTTAGAGAGTGAGATGGTCTTGGGAGAAAGATCGTATGACCGCTATAAAGTCCATATCTACACTCAGATATGAGAATCTGAGAACCATAATATTTGCTGCCCAATTCATATTTTCTAAGACCTCCACTTTCCCATCCACCACAATAAGGCCATTCACTGTGCTTCTTTTAATGATTCCACCTCTTGCAATTCTAGATTCACTGCAGTTAGACCATCCTCCACTGTCTGAACTATCTTCTTTATTACGAACAACACCACCTCTCTACTTTGCCCAGTCACTCCTTAATTGTGGCCATGGAAAAACCCCCCTGTCTAGCTTTTCTCTGATGTTCTCTTAAGCATTCATCATAGCTATCTGGCCCGAAGCATGTACACATTGTATCCATCTTTGTGACTGCCTTCTTCCTTCTCCACTGTGGCACAAACATAAGTCCTGTTTCTCCCTGCTAGACTGTTTCCCTAACATATGGGATTCTCAGCATGTAATCTCAACTTTCAAGAGGTAGCTGAGGTCTGCTCTGTGACTTCCATCTCAGCCACTCTGGTCTTGGGGGATCTTCCTCTAATGACTACCTTCAGCCCCACACATGGGTCGTCTGGCCTCCTACATTCGGGCAGGTACCAGTTAAATTGCCTTTCGACACTTTTTTCTAAGGGACCACACACAAAATTAATATCACAAAAAGGACACTGTTCCACACACAAAATAACATTTTGACAGCTCAGCAGGAGACTATGTTTACCAGGCACATGCCATTCTCACTAGCCATTGCATCCAATAGGGCCTTGTCTCCCTTGTGCTTGCCATAGCCTCTCCAACTCGAAGCAGATGGATACTCTTTGGATCTCTATGGTTGTCTCACTCACAGGGCCTCATGGGCTCAAATCAAGCTTATATCCAATTAATTTCATCACCAATCTGCTTTACCTTGTGAGACTTGAGGTCTGAAGGCCAGCACCAGGCAAAGCTGGTGCTGGCTGGTGCTGAAGGAAACATGGCCATCTAGTGCCCCTCCCTCGGCTTGTTTAAGAAAAAGGCACACAAGTGAGAGCTGCCTCAGTCACTAAGTCTCAATCCTAAATCATTTCAAATGGCTTACTAATAAATCTAAACATGCAATCATCTTAAAGAAGATCTTAAAGTGAATAGCGCAGAAATATTTAATTTTTGAAAAATACAAAAAAATGCACTTAGATAGAAACCTGTACAGTTAAAATAAACATTTGTGTAGTCTCTATGCGATAGTTTCCTACTCATGGTCATTGAATCAGGATGCTCTTGATTTTAACCTTTATGCCTCATCCAACCACCCCTGTCCCAGAAGCATATGCACTGCAGCACAACAACCTGATACTTGCCATCCCCCACACTGGGCCAGCTTCCAGCTTCCAGCTGCCAGTGTCAAAACAAGTTTTCCCACAGCCACAATCTTGAAAGGCGCTGAATAAGAGTAATGTAATTTTTGCACCATTTGGGGTCTCTTCATGTGCATTATATCTTCACACTTCACTAGGCTTGCCATCACTCATCTTACTGAACTTTATTACTTTGCTTGATAATGTTTTTGGTTCTTGGGCACTTCATTCCAATCATGCAAACTCCACTACTCATCACTTTTTAACCACCATGGGAACATCTTCATATTGACTACTCTTTCTCTGAGTAATTTAAAAGGTGATATTCCACTCATTGAATTCAAAGTCATATGGTGTACCCACAATATCCCCCTCAGAGATAATGACCTTCAGCACAGCTTCTCAACTCAATCACTCAATCACTATGGTGGCGTTGACTGCACAAAAGTGCATAGAACCCATCCACTCAATCACTGTGTTAGTGTTGACAACACTAAAGTGCATAGAACACATCCACTTGAAGCTTTAATGCACAAGCTTCAAGATGAGTCTTTCAGTACGGGAACTGACATAACTTCCAGCCTTCTACCTATTTGAGTCAATTCCTGGGGGCATTACACTTTCTGGATGTTCCCAGCAAATGATAATCACAGGCAAGGACACTGTGTGCTAGGGCCAAGAAAGGCCTTTAACCACAACCCATACTGTACTCAAACCTATAGAGTTAGGTATAATAAAGCCCCCCATAAAACAAGTTCCCACAATCACACCAAGGTGTAGATGACACAAACACTCACAGAATACCCTCCAAACACATAGACCTAACCCCATACATATACCATTAACTACCACACACCTTCACACTACAGAACTGACCTTCCAATTGCTGTTCATTAACACTCACTCTGCAGTACTCCATGCACCATACATCACAGACCTCATAGCCTATGACAAGCTTGATACACTCTTCATCACAGAAACATGGTTTATCCCCTCATACTCACACATTCTAGACATGCTGCTTCCCAAACACTACAGCAGCCATCATGTGGACCACTCGCATAAAAAGGAAATGGGCCTTACTAGCACCCACAAGCCCTCCTAGTCCTGCACTCCAGATAAACAAGTTCTACTTCACTCCATAGGAGCTCCTGACATGCTACTACCCACTCGCTGCAAACCAGATCGCTTTTTTCCATCTCATCTACAGACCTACTGCACAGAACAAGGAATTAATTATTGAATTCTCGTCTCTTCCCACACCCTCTTCCATCTGACATACCCATACCATAGTCAAGGGTGACTTCAACCACCATGACAACACAAGCTAAAAAAGAAGCAACAGACATTAATCTCAAACTGATTGACACAATCAATGTAGTACAGAACATTACCCAATCAACACAGTTCAAAGGCCAAATCTTCAACCTCATCTTCTTAACATCACTAACATCATATTCAAGCCACCAATACCCCTGGGCTGGAACAACCACTTCATTGTGCCAATTTCACTGCTCAGTGTTCTACCAGCAAACCTAATGCTTGAACTCATCTCTTGCCTTGTGAACTCCTAGTCAAACATCAACTCTCTTCCAAAGGAATTCAACATTTTTGGGAAAATCATGTGAACATCCATGTTCCATCTAAAACATACAAGTGCAAGCCAAAACCTTCAGCAGCCTGGTACTCTAAAGACTTCACTGACAAAAAAGGCTCCACCTGCAGTAAGAAAGAAAATGGAAGAAAAACAGAACGCCAGATGACATCTTGATACTGCAGTCCATCCTTTCAACACGAAGACACCTCAACACATCAACCAAAGCAAATAATTATACTAACATAATCAATAAAGCCACCAATAGAAGCAGAACACTTTTCAAGACATTCAAGCACTGCACTGCTTGCCCCGCCCCATCCTCCAGTCCTCAGACACGTGCAATGCCCTCAACCCCTTCTTTTCTGAAATAAAACATAAGATTCAACAGCCCATTGACAATGCCAGGCCTGCTTCTCCTCTTACACCCAGCCTCCTGGTAGAATTGTGCAATGGTCACTCTGCAGAGTCCTGTCTGACACTTGTAAATCTCATCAACATACTGTGCTTCATCAAAGTCACTGCCTATCTGCATCAAAGCTTTCTCTTCAAAACTCTTCTAACCTAACTCATCATTGTGAACCCCTACCTCACTCAAGGCTTCATCTCAAAACCTCTCAGAGCAAGCCAGATCCTCACATGTTCACAGAAACCTACACAAGACCCTGATGACCTCACCAGGTACCGGCTGTTCAATCACCTACCTTTGCTTGGCAAGATCATTGTAAAAGCAGTCTATGTTCAACTCCAAGATAGCATCAATGCTAACCATTTCCTGCACATCTACAAATCTGGCTTCAGACCACACTGAAGCATGGAGACTGCTACCTTACACCTAATAGGCTACACCACCTGACTATAGTTAAGATGACCCATGCCTCCTGATATTGCTGGACCCTTTCAGCTTCCTTCAATGCAGTCTAACATCCCACTCTCATTCACACCCTGGCAATTTCATTACCTGATTCTCCTTCAACTATTCTGGCCAGGATCAATTCTTTCCCAAGGCACCTTTGGGTCCTGGAAGATCCCTATCACCTGCAAATTCCCCCTAGGTTCCATACTGTCATCTTCAGCCTCTACATAGAATCTCAAGGGCTCTCCACACAGATCCCAGAATCAAAATTCACCAATATATAAATGATACAAACCTCCCCTTGAATGTTTCCTCTTCTCCATACATCCTGTGGTAAATAATTTAATTACCGGGACTTAATTTGATACAGAACATAATAAAAATAGCTCAGTAAATAAGAGGCAGAATCCGTGGTACTAGAGGTTCGGAATGGGCTTTATTCTAATGGACGATTTCGAAATCGTGGCCTCCAAGTTCCATCACCACGGAGGTTCAGGAAGTGAAGTACATACATTATTGATAATTATTCACTTTTATACAATAGGCATTACAGTGAAGTAAATGCAAGAGGCGTAACAATTGATAGCAAAGATAACATTTCACATGCGTAGCTGAAAAAGGCGTAATTGGGAGTAACAAGGAAAACGTCATTGGTTATGATGTCACATATGGGTGGACCTATGAAATAATTTCGCAATGTCAGCAGAAATACTTGGCAGAGATGCGCGCGCAGCAGCATGACGTGTGATTGACGTGCAGCTAGGGGGTGGAGGGGACTTGACATTTAGCTCTACATGTGGCGACAGAAGTCTGGAGGGTCAAGTCAACCTAATCCCAAATCATATCTAACATCCTATGTTTAAAGAACTATGTTATCCAAAAGAGAGGTCTCTTAGAGTAGAATCTTATTCTATACTGACTATACTGACTGTTAGTGCGTGTACAAGCGTCTAAGTGTCTACACTAGATGCGAGGGCAGGAATCTTCCATAGTAACAGGGCTATGAATTACTTGCATGAAGACAGAGAAGCCGGGCCTTTGCTCGGTAGCTGGAAGAATGTTTACTGAAACTACTAGACAGGAATGCATTGGGCAGGGATCGGAGCAGATAATTTCGAAGGTGAAATACAGTTCTTGGCAGGCAGCAAGCTGATGTCAGGCATCGTGAGCCGTGCAGGGAATGAGACAAAGTTCATGGTCACAGATGCAGGCTCGGACTGGAGCTTCAGAGACAGAAAGCAAGAAAAGCTTGATGACAGAATCAGGGCCTACTTGCCTGGACTGTAAAAATGGCATAAGTGAACCATATAAAGGCGGTGGCCTTTTGTACTTAGGAATGGAATATCCGGCCCATTCATGGCGGATCTGAAAGAGGACATGTTAACGGTGGACGCACATGTATTTGCGTCTTCATAACTGGAACTGGAGGGAACATACATGTACTTGTAACATGCACATAGAACCGTTGGGGTCCAAGATAGGGGACATAACTGACCAGAAAAATCCATATTTCCACATTCCCTCCTTGTCCCCTACTTGCCCGTCAAGAGACATCAATCTTCATCAATCCATTGATCTGTTCATATAGCATCATTTGTTCTTCTTTCTTCTTCCGGGATTTTGAACGAAAATCTTGATGTGGAATGCACGATGTGGCACACAGACCACAAATCGCTGGTCCACATTGCAGGCATAAGCAGCAACTGAATAGTATGAGAAGGCCAATACCTAGGAAGGATAGAACTCTCCATCCCCAGGCTGATAACACGCTCCAAAACCAACCGGACCAAGTCCAGGTGCCTGGATTCTGGTGTATCTGGCTTACAATCTTATGAAGGCGGGTTATGGCTTTATATACAGATGGCGAATTTTCTGGTATGAATACACAGCAGCTTGATCCGATGACCCTACAAGCTCCGCCCCTATCGGCCAGGATGACGTCAAGGACAAGACGATTTTGAAGCACAACAATCCGCATAGCAGACTGCTCTTCTGTTAAATTGCCTAAGGCGGAAATAGTTTCGTTCACTACTGCTTCAAGGGTTCTAGTTAATCTACGTATCAGTTTACTATTAGTAACGGTACCTATATAGGGAAAGAGACCTTTATTGAAATCTGTGTATTTTTCCCATGCTGTTTCAGTGTAATCGACTATTGGGAGATCTCTCCTTTCTCTATTGTGTACTAAATGAGTATTTCTGTGATAATCAGGAGGAGCTAGGAAAACAGGTGGCAAAAGGAATCCAATGTAGCAGGTACCATCCCAATCTAGAGGCAAACGTACATATGCCGTCTGACCACATATAAAATAGGAATGACGGGAAGCTCTAAATGTCGACTTGCCTTGATCACTAAATTCTATTACAGTGGTGCATCTACTATGGCCCATATGTATGGAACCATTCTTTCTTACACATAATTCACCTTTTACTGGAAATACTGACATGGCGGGCAAACTTGGAGTGACTTCGGATTCGACATTCAAGATCAAGAGATTAAGCGTAAAATTACCTAATCCATATACTTCGTTTTCTAGATCAGTTCCTGTTCTTTTGGGAAGTCCCTCCTTGTTGGGGTGGCAGACTTTAAGTAAAACTAAGTTCAGATTTCCCCATACCCAGTTGTCTTGATAAACTGCAGAATTTGAATCTAAGGAATTAATTAAGCTAAACCATGCTCCACAGGAGCCGTTGTGTGTGAACGGGTATGGAAAAAGAGGTAGAATTCCTTTATAGTTCTGATAGGGAGGGAGTCGGCCACATATCCAACAATTTGTAGCATTGCTAACCTGATGGGAATGATGTAACATACTAATAAAAGTGTTATTGCGCAGCGCAAATCTGTATGACAATTCATGCGGAGGTAATTCACTAAAAGAATGTTCAGCAGTAATATTATAAACATGTCTAGAAATAGGATAACATATGTGCAACAATATACTTGTAATAATTATAAAAAGACTTAAGGAAAACAAAATTAATAACGTCACTGTGCAATGACTACGCAGTGATTTACAATACGCATGTCGTTTCAACATTTTTCGGGTTTTTTCTCTATTCAGATCTAAGGGATACATGTCAGAGACAAATTCAACCGCTTCACCTTGGAGAGGACTTAAACAATCGAATTGCCCGACGGATTAGATCTGAGTTTTAGTTTATAATGTTTGTGACTACTGGTTTCAACCAAAGGAAGTTTTGAGTCAATGGGTGAAGACACGCGAGGTGTAGTTTTTATATCCGATGGTAGTCCATAAAATTTCTTGATATGACTTGAATGTATCCAGCCTTTTCTGCCTTCGATCTTCACGGCTGTCCTTGTGGTGAGCAAGACCAATTGTGGCGACCTCCACCTAGGATCCAGCTGAGTCTTTCGATCAAAGTTCCTCACTAAAACGAGATCCCCCGGAATTACGTCATGGGGTTTCACTTCAGTGTTGTCAGGAAAAGCTGCAGCTACCTGTGAACGACAAGATTGTAGTGCAGACATCAAGGAAGCCAAATAATCTGTCAGCATATTACAGTCAATATCAGTTATTTTACGTGGTATAAGCGTCCCCCACATATTTGGTGGTCTGCCAAAGATCACCTCATACGGAGATAGCCCTGTTCGAGAGTGTGCTACCATTCTCATGTAAAAGAGCGCAACTGGTAATGCTACTACCCAGTCGACACCTTTCTCCCTGCATATTTTGGACAATCTAATTTTCAGGGTCTGATTATGTCTTTCCACAAGACCTGCTGCCTCGGGGTGTCGGACACAGTGGAATTTCCACTGATAGCCTAACAAAAGTGAAACGTGTTTCATGAGTTCGGATGAGAACGGCTGGCCGTTATCTGAGTAGACAGCACGTGGTAAACCGTATCGTGGGAAGAATTCTCGAACTAGCTGTTTGGCAGTAGTCGGGGCAGTGTAATCTGAAACCGGGTATGCCTCTGTCCAACGGGAAAGAGCACAGACAACTACGAGAACATATTTGAATCCTCGACATCGTTCCATCTGGATATAATCCATCTGGAGGATTTCAAAAGGGTGATCAGGAGGCTGAAATCCACCCTGCTCTACGGGGATGCTTTTTCCTGGGTTGAACTGACAACAGATCATACAGGTACGAACTTTTTGTTTCGCTGCTGCTCGTAAATGCTTGTTGAACCAGATATGTTGAATGCTGTCTAGCATAGCTTTCTCTCCTAGATGCGCTGGACTATGGACAGTGTTAATAATGACTTGGACCATTGAATCAGGAAGGAACCATACAGATTTTTCCTTCGTCATCCATCCTTGATCCGTTTGGATCCCTCCTAATTCAGTCCATTTCCCTATTTCGTCTGGAGTAGCATGTGTCTGTATGTCAATTACATCAAGAGTGGGATCCTTAACCATCATGCAATGTGTTGGTGTCTGGACTATTGTCTTTGTCATGTCGGATGTTTGAGTTTGAGCAGTCTGTTTAGCTGTTCTGTCAGCTAGATCATTGCCTTGAGAAATGATATCAGTAATTTTCGTATGAGCTTTGCATTTCATAATCGATATTGCAATGGGTAGATGTATTGCATCTAATAAGGCATGAATGAGGGGTCCGTGCTGAATGTGGGCACCGTGAGAAGTTGAATAACCTCTCTCTCGCCACAGCACGCCGAAGTCATGTACAACTCCGAATGCATAACGTGAATCAGTGTATATGTTGACTTTTTTATTTGTGGCTTGAATACAGGCCTGTGTCAGAGCGACGAGCTCTGCTGCTTGAGCGGACAAGGTATTTATACACTTGGTTTCAATAATTTCGGTGTCTGTTGTGACTGCATAAGCGGCCACTAACTCTCCTGTACTTGTTCTCATACATGAACCATCTACATACAACGTCAGGTCTGGGTCTGACAATGGAACATCTGTCAAGTCTTGTCTGGGTTTCGTCGTGATTGTAATAACGTCAATGCAGTCATGGGCTAGTGGGTCTGTTCCAATTACGGGTAAAAGTGTGGCAGGATTCAATGTGTTGCAACGTCTGATTTCTATATGTGGCTGAAACAATGTTAATTCGTAACCTGTAAGTCGCGCTATAGTTAAATGTTGTGTTTGCGTTCGATTCAAAAGAACCTCTACTGCATGTGGTACTTGTACTGTCAATGGATGTCCTAACACTATGGCATCGCTTTGTCTGATTGCTAAAGCTGTCGCTGCCACTGATTTCAGGCACGCAGGCAGAGCCTGAGCTACGGGATCTAATGTACTAGAAAAATAAGCACACGGTTTGTGTGATCCTGCTTGTTCCTGTGTGAGTACTGACAAGGCAGTACCTTCTCGTTCTGTAACAAAGAGTGTAAAATGTTTTCTGTAATATGGTGTTGCTAAAACAGGTGCTTGGCATAGAGCTTTCTTTAAGCTTTCAAAAGCTAGTGTGTGTTCCTGAGTCCAAGGGAGGACAGTCGATGTGGCTGCCTCCTGTGTTGTTAATTGAATGAGTGGTTTTGCTAGAAATGCATACTGAGGGATCCACTGCCTACAATATGAAGTGAGGCCTATGAAAGCCCGCACCTCCTTTTGCGTCTTGGGTATTGGCATGTTAGCTATTAACTGAATGCGATCTGGTGTAAGCTGCCTTCCCTCCTTGGACAGCGAGTGACCAAGGTAAATAACTCGCTGGACACAGAATTGCAGCTTAGAAGGGGACACCTTGTGCCCCTTTTCGGCTAGAAATTGTAAAACCGTCAGTGATGCTTTTTCACATTCAGGTTCGCTTCGGGCGGTGATCAGCAGATCATCGACATATTGAAGCAGAGCAGTGTTGACTGGCATGTGTATACTGTCAAGTTCTCGTTTCAGTGCTTGGCTATAGATGCTGGGGCTTTCTGTAAATCCTTGAGGTGCGCGTGTGAATTTAAAGCTACGTCCATTTAAACTAAATCCGAACAAGTATTGGCTTTCCGGATCTATTGGGACGCTGAAAAAGGCATTTTTGAGATCAATTACAGTAAAGAATGTTGCTTCGGAATCAATAGCTGTCAGTAATGAAGAGATGTCTGGAACTACGGGGTATTGTGGTACAATACATTTATTTAATTCACGCAGATCAATAACCAATCGATATACTGGGGGAGCCTTTGGATCAGTTCGTTTAAGAATCGGAATTATCGGTGAATTACATACATTGGAGTCGGTCTCCACAACCACTCCTTGGCCGATAAGCTCATCAATGATTTGCAGTAAAGCCATTACAGCATCTGGGGGTAACTTGTATTGTCGCATTCGTGGTAGTACCACTCCTGCCTTTAGTGTGACTCGATATGGTGTAATGTTCATGCAACCAACATCAGTAGGGCCTTGTGCCCATAGATGTGTAGGTAAAGTCTGCAGTCGGGGATCCATGTCTCGAGACACATAATGACCTTTGAAATCACGTAAAAACAATCTTACTCCTTCCGGAGAACAACATATTATAGCTCCTAGAGCTTTCAGTGTTTTTATACCTAACAAGTTTTCTGGACATGATTTAGTAAGCAATAAATCTGTAGTTCTGGTCAAGGGTCCTATCGTAAGTGGAAGAGGCTGTGATACTTCATTAACAATAGGTTTTCCTGAAAAACCAAGGGAAATATTCTGTGAGCCTGAGAGGGGTGCCCCTGGAACTTCACTACGTTTTATAGTTGTTCGACTTGCCCCTGTATCAAGTAAAAATTTTCTATCTTGGCCTAATAATTCACTATGTACATAAGGTCCTTCTTGATCTACAGGGACCTCGATAAGGGGTAAGTCAACTTCCCTCTCTAGGCTGGTTCATGCGTATCGTTGGTAATCAGGATAGTCATACTGTGCGGTCTGGTACAGCTGTCGTGTCGTGGTTTGTGTGGCAGCAGCAGGCAACGCTGGTGCGGCCGGCACAAACTGTATAGACTGTTGTGGAGCTGGCATGGCCTGTGCATGCTGCGGTGCTCCTTGTTCATTCTGATCCTGTCTAGGTGGCCGTGGTCTTTCTTTTGTAATACCTGTGGCGATATTACGCTTCAGGACTGGGCAATCGTGTATATAATGACCTGGTTGTTTACAGTAGTTGCATGTCCCTTTTACAGGTCCTGCTGAATCACCGGAATGTGTCGTACCCTTTTTATGTCCTTCAGCTGGAACTGTCTGGGAGACTAGCATTTTCATTTTCGTGTCTTTCATGCGTCTTTGTTCATGTTCTTGTTCTTCTCTAATTCTATTGTAATGGTACTGTAACATTTGTAACATTTGTGATGGGGTATTACCTTGCCAGGTACTCTCGAATTTTAATACTCTATTCTTCACTTGGGGCAAAGAATTTTCAACTAATTTTGTCACAAACAGATGTGGGTATGACTCGCTACTTGCTTTTATACCACTATTTATACCAAAACATTTTTCGAATCGGGCATAGAAATCACTAGTGTCTTCATCTTGCTTTTGTTTACAGGCTGAGATTGCACCCCAGTCTTCCTTTTTCGTGGTTAATAAACGTGGCAGTACCTGTACTAATAAACCTGGTAGTGCTTTAGTTTTGTCCCCAAGCCCCGAACCTGGACCTCGGGCCTTTTCTTCATTTTCTAATGCTGTCCAATCTATCTTTTGGTCTCCCACTTCCCACTCTTTTTCCTTGAGTTTTTCATAAATGCCAGCAGGCATCAATACCTTTAATATTGTCATAATGTCGGGATAGGTATACTCTCCCATGAGTAACATGTCTTTAATTTCTCGGTGAAAACCCGCTGGGTCTTTGTCATGACTGGGTACCACTTTCTTCATTTCCAACAATTCTATTTTTGATATGGGCGTATATACATATACACGTTTAAACTGATTGTCCTCGCCCTTTATTGGGTGCACTTCTCGTAAGGGATTCTGTCTGTCCATGTAATACATCGGTCTTTCCTTGATGGCCAGTGAATCATGTTCTGGACATACAAAAAGAATGTACTGCTTTCTGGATTCTAGTATTTCCTTAATTAACTTAGTACCTGAACCTTTCCATCTATTCGTGAGTAATTCAGTCAATATATCAGGTAAGGGACCAGGATCTGAATGTTGGCTTTTATATAGTATAAGAAGTTGTTGAATCATATAAATCCCAGCTAAACGCTGTTCATCTGGGGTGAGGTTCAAAAATGTGTGTGCTACTGTATCATCATCATACTTTCCGGGACTGTCAATCCAATGAACGGCTGACCTGGCTAATTCTTGTTCATCCATAGAATCAAGAAAATGATAACCCCTTCGTTCTCGCAGTAATTTGTCAGCGGCTTGGAACGAATGCTCGGGGGACCTCATATTTATTATAGGTGTTTGGAAATTCCTGTTATTATCTGGACATATCGGACGTATCGGGTCAGTAAAGTATCTAGTACTATTACAAGATCTTCCTCTACCTACATAGGCTATGGTTTCTGACTGTCCTGTGGACAGTCCTGATCCTTCCTCCTCCTCGTTTTGTTCAAACTGGTCTACCGCTAATCTCTCTTCGTGTAGGCGTTCTATTTCTTTACGGATCTTTCTGCACATGGCTATTATACATTTTTGCCTGTCATGTCTCCCTTCTGATATGTTCTGGCTCCATCTGGTAAGAGTTTCCATTGTTTCCGGGTCTACCCCCAGTCGGTCTTGATTTCTGATCACACAATTTATGAGGAAACGTAACAGTTCCCCCTGTATCTCCACTTTCTGGTATTCCATAGCTCTGTTAATACTTTCAGAATCTCGCCCTGTTTGGACAAAATGATATATATTATCTAGATGCATAGTCATTCCTGGTAACTTCCCTAAATACACCGCGGCTCGTCTGATACGTAATGATGCCAGGATCATTTCGTCCTCTTTGCCGGGCACAGGGTCATATCTACAATCTACAAGAAGTTCCTTAAGCGTGCGGGAATTTATGAGTTTGGGGGTACGTGGATGTGCTGACTCTTGAAAGGTAAGTTTATTTATTCTGGGTGGCGTAGAAAAAATGTTGGTAGCCCCTCCCGTAGCCCCGTCTGGGGTATCGGGCGTGAAAGGATTCGTTGAACGCGATACAGCAACTATAGGTGTGGACATAGCTATAGAAGTAGCTGTAGGAACAGATGAGGAAACAGATGTGCTTGCCGGAACTTGTGTCAGGATTTGTTGTTGTAGAGATACAGATACAGGATCTTGGCGTTGAACCTCCCCGGCCGTCTATGTGGGGCGGGGTTAGCATACTCGGGAGCTGCGTCATCTAAATATGAGGAAAGAAAAACATCTTCTGCGGTTCTAGGATGCCCCTTGGGATGTACTTTTATTGGAAATAATGGGGGTGGCAAGTCTTTTGGTATCCCCGCAGTAGCCTTAGGTAATCCCTCGGCCAGAAGGGGATACATACCCTTCATAAGGGCATGTCTTTGTCTGTCTACTTGTTCTGATTTCACTCGTGTACCTTCTTCAATTAATAGATTTTCTCGGACTTCATTTGAATTCTCTTTACTCTTCTCTTCCTGTCTACGTGCTTTTTCTGTACGTCTATACGATTCTTTACGCCATAATTCAATGGCGTCTTTCTGTGATTGTCTTGCTTTCTTTTTCCATAATTCTTCCTCTACTTTCACGATGCAATCTGCATCCCAGGTCCCAGTTGCGGGCCACCTCTGACTCTCTGGTAATTCCTTGGTGTAGTCTACCCATAGATCAAGAAATAATATGGCGTCTAAGCCGTGTTTATGATACATGAAGTACCCTGGAGTGTCCCTAGGAGGAATAGGAACAGCTTCTTCGAGTACCCCTTTTCTAGTTGTGATCTGTCTTAATTTCGAAAAGAGCGGCATATTGAGAACTGATCTGATACTTGATCTTGAACAAACTTAATACAATAAACACGATAATGAACAGTCATTCATACCACAATATGCAGAACGTATTAACACATTTAACATTTAACATTTAAATGAGCAAACAATGATGATGACGATCTAAGGAAAACTTAATCACTTAAACATAATACTCGGCATTATCTGAATTATTCTGAATTTATATACTTGATATACTAGATATACTGCTAAACAGTACAGATACACTGCTAAAACAGTGCAGACCGGATTTGTGTACCCAAACCCGTCTGGACCGGCACAACTTATGTGCACGCCAGAACGCCTCCCCAGTAATGGTACTCACCGGGTAGCTCGGAACGGAAGGCCTCGGAACGGGACTGAACCGAACTGGACCGGACTGGACTCGACTCGACTCGAAAACTTCGGACACGTCAGGACATCGGAAACCTGGTGGGCCTCTGTATACCTCGGATCTTGCTCTCTCAGCTAGGCTCTGGTCGGGATACTTCGCACTTCTCACCACCTCGTCTGGGTGTTGATCGCAGCCTCAGTCGCCCCCGCTTGACCGGAGGGAGATACAGGAAATCCTGCTGGTACGCGTTGTTGTCCGTCCAGCTGTGGCAGGAGACCGGGCCTGCAACGCACCGCCGGCGCGTGAGATGAGAAAGTGTCCCTGTTCGGGCGCCATTTATGTGGTAAATAATTTAATTACCGGGACTTAATTTGATACAGAACATAATAAAAATAGCTCAGTAAATAAGAGGCAGAATCCGTGGTACTAGAGGTTCGGAATGGGCTTTATTCTAATAGACGATTTCGAAATCGTGGCCTCCAAGTTCCATCACCACGGAGGTTCAGGAAGTGAAGTACATACATTATTGATAATTATTCACTTTTATACAATAGGCATTACAGTGAAGTAAATGCAAGAGGCGTAACCATTGATAGCAAAGATAACATTTCACATGCGTAGCTGAAAAAGGCGTAATTGGGAGTAACAAGGAAAACGTCATTGGTTATGATGTCACATATGGGTGGACCTATGAAATAATTTCGCAATGTCAGCAGAAATACTTGGCAGAGATGCGCGCGCAGCAGCATGACGTGTGATTGACGTGCAGCTAGGGGGTGGAGGGGACTTGACATTTAGCTCTACATGTGGCGACAGAAGTCTGGAGGGTCAAGTCAACCTAATCCCAAATCATATCTAACATCCTATGTTTAAAGAACTATGTTATCCAAAAGAGAGGTCTCTTAGAGTAGAATCTTATTCTATACTGACTATACTGACTGTTAGTGCGTGTACAAGCGTCTAAGTGTCTACACTAGATGCGAGGGCAGGAATCTTCCATAGTAACAGGGCTATGAATTACTTGCATGAAGACAGAGAAGCCGGGCCTTTGCTCGGTAGCTGGAAGAATGTTTACTGAAACTACTAGACAGGAATGCATTGGGCAGGGATCGGAGCAGATAATTTCGAAGGTGAAATACAGTTCTTGGCAGGCAGCAAGCTGATGTCAGGCATCGTGAGCCGCGCAGGGAATGAGACAAAGTTCATGGTCACAGATGCAGGCTCGGACTGGAGCTTCAGAGACAGAAAGCAAGAAAAGCTTGATGACAGAATCAGGGCCTACTTGCCTGGACTGTAAAAATGGCATAAGTGAACCATATAAAGGCGGTGGCCTTTTGTACTTAGGAATGGAATATCCGGCCCATTCATGGCGGATCTGAAAGAGGACATGTTAACGGTGGACGCACATGTATTTGCGTCTTCATAACTGGAACTGGAGGGAACATACATGTACTTGTAACATGCACATAGAACCGTTGGGGTCCAAGATAGGGGACATAACTGACCAGAAAAATCCATATTTCCACAATCCAACTATGCAAACACTGCCTCCACCTCAAACAGACCTGGCTGTCCACTGCCTACATAAAGCCCAACCCCATCATGACAGAATTCCTGTTCATTTCCAAGAACATCAAGCAAGAAAAAACTTCAAACCAAGCTCAATGCCATGAACCTTGAAGGCTTCGAACCCCAATTTACACTGAATGCCTAGTTACTTGAATTCACCCTTGACATCAACCTCAGTCTAATGGGATAGGTTTTCCAAAAAGACAAGGAGGGCTTGTACCAGCTCTTCTTTCTAAGGAAAGTGAAAGTTGCTTCTTCCAGAAAGCGACTTCAGACCTGTTGTCCAAACCCATGTACTCTTGCATTTGAATGGCGGTAACCCCCTGCTCTATGGCCTACCACACTCCACATTGGCCTCCCTTAAAGACTTCCTACATTCTGCAGGACATCTCATCCATGGCCTGGAGAAAAATGATTCCATCACCCCCATTCCGATGGAAATTCATTGGCTCCTCTTGCTGGTCTACACCATCTTCAAAATCCGTTGCATCGTTTACAAAACCATCACAACCAGCACCCCGCTTATCTTGAAGACAAGCTCACTATGCCTCGTGGCTCTCAGCAGATCTGCAGCTAGTACACCATCATGCTGGAGACTAAGAAATTTAAAAATGAAAATAAACAAGGCAGCAGTACTTTTCTATCTATGAACACCACACAGGATCTGCAATAACCCGTCAGGACTGCCCCAACTCTGCTACAATTTAGGAAAGAGAAAAAGACGCACCTCTTTAAAGTACACAATATCACAATGTGTTAACAGTATACTTCTGTTCCCATAACCCAGCTACTCTTCCTATCACTCATCGACTATATGTTTACATGTTTGTCATTGACCCTCTGCAATGCTATTCAAGTACCACACACACACACACACACACACACACACATCATAATATATATATATATACATATATATATACACATATATATACACATATATGTGTGTGTGTGTATATATATATATATATATTCACTGAAAAAACCATAGGTTTCACACATGTTATAGTTAGCGGAAATTTTACTGATAAAAAACCAATGAAATTCCCCCGTTATAGTTAGTGCAGGCAACTATAGCTCACGCGACCGCAATCCTCTGCTGATGCTAATACTGTATTTAGACACTTATTTGCCCATGTCTTCTTCCATACATTTTTAGCTCTACATATATTACAAATATTTTTTTTTCATAAAGACACATATGTCATCAGCAGAAGATTGCGGTCGCGTGAGTTATAGTTGCCTGCACTAACTATAACGGGGGAATTTCATTGGTTTTTTATCAGTAAAATTTCCGCTAACTATAACATGTGTGAAACCTATGGTTTTTTCAGTGAATTTGCAAGGTTTTTTAAATGCTAATTCCTAACTATAACGTGTGTGAAACCTATGGTTTTTTCAGTGAATTTGTACGGTTTTTTAAATGCTAAGTTACTTTACGCCATTCGTGGCGTGCGCGCCCACTTAACGCAGTTCGTTCCGTGCGCGCACGGTGCGCTTCGCGCACCGTGCGCGCCCACTTTACGCAGTTAGTGCCGTGCACGCACGGTGGGCACGCGGTGCGATGACAAAGCAAGAAAGCACGTCAACAAATCTGTTTCTGCTTTCCTCCGTGACTATGGTATGGGTGCCATTTACCACAACAACTTGCGTTATGACATGCAAGACATTTATAGAGGAGATGGTGTGCACTTCAATGATGAAGGGAACAGAGTCTTCCTCTTGAACCTTAGACTCTGCATCGGTACTTACTTGTAGGTACCACTAAAAAATCATTTCATAAACACAACGGCTCTTTTTAGAGCCCCCTAATATCTAAACACTTAAATCTGATTTTCAATTTTTTTATTTTTTTTTCTACCGTACGCTTACCGTAAGCTTACCGTACGCGTACCCCGTGATTTTTTTTAAAATCAATAAATGTTTTCTTTGTACTTTTCTGTCCTTCTTTGACCCCCTTACAAATGTTAGGGGGTCTGTAACTCTCCTCATTGCCCCCTTTCCTTGTTTTCACTCTTTTTTTTCAGAGTGAAATACACAAAATGGCGGCCGCCGCTTCCTGGTTTCGACCGATTCGAATGTTTACTAAGATCTAAGAGCCAATCAGAATCGCGCTCGCGCACGCCACCGTACGCTTACCGTAAGCGTACGGTAAGCGTACCGTAAGCGGGCTCAGATATATATATTGATTTAAAGGCTATTTTCTTAGAATCTACTGAACAGATTTACACCAAACCTACAAAAGGCACTTCCTTGACCTAGGGACTACCTCTCTGCCAAATTTTGAGTAATTCTGTTCAGCCGTTCGGGCTGTAGCTCGTTCTAAAGGTCCTATGGAAAAATGCATGGGAAAAACGCGTTTTGGGACCCCCCTTTTATCTCAGCCCCCGCTTGACGGATCCCCCCGAGACTTTCAGGGTAGGAGCGGAGCGTAGCGCCCCACCTATTTTGAGAAATTCGCGAGGATTCGTCGACCGGCGCCAAAGTTATTCAAAATAGAATGTTGAGGTTTTCCTATGGAAACGTGGTCCTAACTATAACTACCTACTGGCGACCGCCAGTAGGTAATATATATATATATATATATATATATATATATATATATATATATACATACAAAAAAGAAGCAGCAAACTCTTGGTAGTTGTCAAGTTTAGGTGGAAAGCGGCTCCTGTAGAGAGCACGCTCAACACCAGCGACATTCTAGATCTGTTCACCTCAAATGTCTGCCTTTCTATCAAAGTCTTTAAGCATAGGATTAGCACAGTGCCATCCATACTAAGACATAGAAAAGCACAAAGTCTTTTGCCATTTCAACAGCAACGTTTTTAAGCATAGGACTAGCAGAGTGCTGTCCTTGCCGAGCTGTAAAATGACAAAAGCCATTTACCACTCCAGGCGCAGTATTACAGCTTGGAATTGGTAAAATACCAACCAAGCCAACCTGAAATGAGTAAAAGCAACCCCTGACACATTGTTTCACTCTAATTAGAGCTCTTAAGAGAGGTATAGCTTTGTCCAGACACAAGGGATCGCCCAGTATAAGTAAAACAATACCCTTTCAGTCATAGAGTGATGAATAAATTATGCAAAAAAGAAGCCGAGAACTCTGGGTAGTTCTCAAGTTTAGGTGGAAAGCAGCTCCTGTATATATATATATATATATATATATATATATATGGAACTACAGTCCTGAAACGATCGTAGTATTAAGATCAACAAACCAGGTACGGACCTCCAACGTGGTGAAAAATAATTTTCTTTTATTGTGCAGTTTTTAAAAGTGCCAGTGCAAAGTAATTCGACAGCAAGTGCCCAGCCTGACGCGTTTCGACTGCCCAACGGCAGTCTTGATCACATGACGCGCTGGACCAATGACAATGTATATATAGTTAAAACTGTAGAGTCACATGGTATAAACATTCCAATCAGTTATAGACACAAGCATAGACGGTGAAAACAGACCATTACATTCATAAAGCATACTAGCTTAAACATAATACATCGTGTTTGAGAAATATGAGGAAAGTAAAAAAATAATGGCATAGTGCTGAGGAAATATGAATTTTTTATGGTCAATTGTGTCCCCTATCTTAGACCCCAACGGCTCCATGTACATGTTACAAGTACATGTATGTTCCCTCCAGTTCCAGCTATGAAGACGCAAATACATGTGCGTCCAACGTCAACCTGTCCTCTTTCAGATTCGCCATGAATGAGTCGAATATTCCATTCCTAAGTATGATTGGCCACCGACTTTATATGGTTCACTTTTCACGTTTTACAGTTCAGACGAGTAGGCCCTGAATTCTGCCATCAAGCCTTTTCCTGCTTCTGCCTCTGAAATGCTCCAGCCTGGACCTGCATCGGTATCCATGAACTTTGTCCTACTCCCTGCGCGGCTAACGGTGCCTGACGCGGCCTGTTGCCTGCCAAAAACTGTATTCAGCCTTCAAGTTATCTGCTCCGTTCCTCAAGAAATGCATTCCTGCCTAAGTAGCTTAGGTAAACATCCCTCTAGCTGCAGAGCAAAGGGCCCGGCCTTACTGTCTTTATGCAAGCAATTCGTGACTCTCGTTACCATGGTAGGCCCATGCCCCCTCGCATCTCATGTAGACACTTAGACGCTTGTACACGCAATAACAGTCAGTATAGAATAGGATTTGTCCGCGAAGACCTTTCTTTCTAGATAATATAGTTCCTTAAACACAAGATATCAGATATGATTTAGGACTAGGTTGTCCTGACACCCCAGACTTCTGTCTCCACATGTAGGGCTAAATGTCAAGTTCCCTTCACCCTTTAGTTACACGTCAATCACACGTCATGCGGCTGCGCGCGCATCTCTGCCAAATATTTCTGCTGACACTGCAGGATTCTCTTATGGATCCACCCACTTGTGACATCATTTTAAATGACGTTTCTAGTATACGCCTATTATTACGCCTATTTTCATTACGTATGTGTATTCTTATCTGTATTATCAGCTGTTACGCCTCCTGCATCTGTCTTAATGCAATGCTTTTCATATATATATTGTTACTTGTCAATAATGTATTGCCTATCCCTTCCTGAACCTTCGTGGTGATGGAATATGATTGCCTGGTTCGAACCATAATTCCTTTGTAAGGAATAAAGTCCTTTTCAGAACCTCTAATACCACGGATTCTGCCTCTTATTTTGACTGAGTTATTCTTACTAGACTTTACCGCATAAAAAATAGTACAGGTAATTTAAATATTTACCACATAAATTGGCGCCCGAACAGGGACACTTTCTCATCTCACGCGCCGGAGGTGCGTTGCAGGCCCGGTCTCCTGCCACAGCTGAACGGACAAAAACGCGTACCCGCAGGATTTCCTGTATCTCCCTCCGGCCAAGCGGGGGTGACTGAGGCTGCGATCAACACCCAGACGAGGCGGTGAGAAGTGCGAAGTATCCCGACCAGAGCCTAGCTGAGAGAGCAAGATCCGAGGTATACAGAGGCCCACCAGGTTCCGAAGTTCCGAGTCGAGTCGAGTCCAGTCCGGTCCAGTTCAGTTCAGTTCCGAGGCCTTCCGTTCCGTGCTACCCGGTGAGTACCGTTGCTGGGGAGGCATTTAGACGTGCACATTAATTTGTGCCGGTCATGACGGGTTTGGGTACACAAATCCGGTCTGCACTGTTTTGGCAGTGTATCTGTACTGTTTAGCAGTATATCTAGTATGTTCCTGTATATAATTCAGTATTATCTAGTATTAGTATTATGTCAGTGACTAGTTTTCTTCTAATTATCATTGTTCGTTAAATGTTAAATGTTAAATGTTTTAATAGGTTTAAAAATTGTGGTATGAATGAGTGTTCCTTATTGTGTTTATCGTATTAATTGTGTTCAAGTCCAGTTCAAGTAAGAATCAAGTAGCAAGGTTTAAAGATGCCGTTCTTTTCAAAATTAAGACAAATCAAAACTAGAAAAGGAGTACTCGAAGAAGCTGTTCCCATTCCACCTAGGGACACTCCAGGGTATTTTATGTATCATAAACATGGCCTAGATGCCGTATTATATCTTGACTTATGGGTGGACTACACCAAGGATCTAGCAGAAAGTCAGAGGTGGCCCGCAGCTGGGACATGGGATGCAGATTGCATCATGAGAGTAGAAGAAGAATTATGGAAAAAGAAAGCCAGACAGTCACAGAAAGATGCCATTGAATTATGGCGTAAAGAATCGCATAGGCGCACAGAAAAAGCGCTCAGACAGGAAGAGAAAAGTAGGGAGAACTCAAATAAAGCCCGAGAAAACGTATTAGTTGAGGAAGGTATCCGAGTAAAAACAGAACAAGTAGACAGACAACGGAACACTCTTATGAATGGTATGTATCCTCTTTTGGCCGAAGGTTTACCTAAGGCCACCCCGGAAATACCGAAAGATTTGCCACCCCCATTACTCCCGATTAAAGTACACCCCAAGACCGCAAAAGACATTTTCCTTTCTTCCTATTTAGACGATGCAGCCCCCGAATATGCTAATGGTGTGCAGCCACGCACACCACCCGTTAACGACACTCAACCCCAAAATCAGCTGCCCTCAACTCCGCAACAACAAACTCCCCCTCACATTCCAACAGTTTCATCTGTTTCTACCACTTTTCCTACATCTACCGTCTCTACCTCACATTCAACGAATCCTTTCGCGCCTAGCACCTCAGAAGGTGCAACAGGAGGTGCGACAGCGATTTTTTCCACGCCACCGCAAGGAAATAAATTGTCCTTTAGAGATTTGGCATATCAACATACACCTCAAACAGTAAGATCCGGTATGTTTAAGGAACATCTTGTGGATTGTAGATATGATCCAGTGCCCGGTAAAAATGACAGAATGCTGCTGTCATCACTACGTATACGACGAGCGTCCACATATTTAATGACACTACCAGGAATGGTTGCTCATCTGGACAATATATATCACTTTGTCCAATCAGGGCAAGGCCCTGAAAGTATTGATGAGGCCATGGAATACCAGAAAGTAGATATACAGAAACTACTGTTAAGTTTCCTCATAAACTGCTTGATCAGAAACAGAGATAGGCCTGAGGTAGATCAGGATGAAATGCAAGTGCTTACCAGATGGGGTCAGAATATATCAGAAGGGAAACATGATAAACAGAAGTGTATAGTAGCTATGTGCCGAAAGATCAGAAAAGAAATAGAACGAATACATGAAAACAGATTAGAGGCAGACAAAACTGAATCAGAGGGAGAGGAGGAGGAAGAATCAGAAATGCCCACGGGACAATTAGAAACAATAGCTTATGTAGGTAGGGGAAGATCCTGTAACAATACCAGACACTTCAATGATCCAATACGTCCGATACGTCCAGAATGTAGCAGACATTTTCAAGCCCCTATGTTAAATGCAAGGTCCCCTGAACACCTATTCCAGACTGCGGATAAATTACTCCGAGACCGAAGGGGGTATCATATGCTCGATTCTATGGATGAACAAGAATTAGCCAGGTCAGCCGTACAATGGGCTGACAGTTCTGAAAAATATAGTGATGATGCGCTAGCACACACGTTTCTGAATCTTACCCCAGACGAACAGCGTTTAGCTGGTATATACATGATACAACACCTCCTTATATTGTATAGAAGCCAACACTCCGATCCTGGTCCCCTACCTGATATATTGACAGAATTACTCACGAATAAATGGAGAGGTTCAGGTACTGATTTAATTAAAGAAATTCTAGAATATCGACACCAGTACATTGTCTTCGTATGCCCAGAACATGTTTCAGTTCCCACCGTGGAAAGAAAAACGTATCACATAGACAGACAGAACCCATTACGCGAAGTACACCCAGTCAGAAATGATGACAATACGTCTAGACGCGTGTTTGTGTACACGCCCATAACCAAAATAGAACTATTGGAAATGAAAAAATTAGTGCCCAGCCATGACAAAGATCCAGCAGGTTTTCACCGTGAATTAAAAGACATGTTACTCATGGGTGATTATACCTATCCTGACATTATGAAAATATTGAAAGTATTATTGCCTGCCGGTATTTATGAGAAACTCAAGGAAAAAGAATGGGAGGTGGGAGACCAAAAGATTGATTGGACCGCATTAGAAAATGAAGAAAATAACCGAACTGCAGGCGTAGGGCTTGGGGACAAAACAAAAGCATTGCCAGGTCTATTGGTACAAGTATTGCCACGTTTATTAACTACGAAAAAGGAAGATTGGGGAGCAATTTCAGCCTGTAAACAGAAACCTGATGAAGACACTAGTGATTTTTACTCCCGATTTGAAAAATGTTTTGGTATTAATAGCGGCCTGAAAGCAAATAGTGAGTCATATCCACATCTTTTTGTAACAAAACTAGTCGAGAATTCACTGCCGCAGGTTAAAAACAGAGTATTGAAAGTTGAGAGCACTTGGCAAGCTAACACCCCTTCACAAATGTTACAAATGTTACAGTATCACCAGAATAGAATTAGAGAAGAACAAGAACACGAAACAAGGCGTATGAAAGACACGAAAATGAAAATGCTGGTCGCCCAGTCAGTTCCAGCTGACGGTCATAAAAAGGGTACGGCCAGTAATTCAGCAGGTCCCGTTAAAGGGACATGCAACTATTGTAAACAGCCAGGTCATCATGTAAACGATTGTGCAGTTCTGAAACATAAAATCGCTACGGGTAAAACTAAGGAGAGACCACGTCCGCCTAGACAGGATCAGATCCAACAACAAGTACCTCAGAATATACAGCCTATGCAAGCTGCACAACAGACCGTACCGCAACAACAGCCACAGCCTATTGCTGCAACACAGAACACGACACAACAGATGTACCAGTATGCACAAAATGACTATCCAGAGTATCAGCGCTACACATGAAATAGCCTAGAGAGGGAAGTTGGCTTACCCCTTATTGAGGTCCCTGTAGATCAAGAGGGTCCTTATGTACAGAGTCAAGTATTAGGGAAAGACAGAAAGTTCCTACTCGACACAGGGGCAAGCAGAACAACTATAAGTCACGATGAAGTTCCAGGGGCACCCCTCTCAGGCTCACAAAATATTTCCCTTGGTTTTTCAGGAAAGCCCACTATTAACGAAGTATCGCAACCACTTGCATTTAAAGTCGGTCCATTGACACGGACTACAGATCTATTGCTTACGAAATCATGCCCAGAAAACTTGTTAGGTATAAAAACATTGAAAGCTTTAGGAGCTATAATATGCTGTTCTCCGGACGGAGTACGACTATTTTTGCGTGACTTTAAAGGTCACTACGTGTCTAGAGACATGGATCACCGGTTACAGAATCTACCTGCACATTTATGGGCACAAGGCCCCACTGATGTAGGTTGTATGCACATTACACCATATCGAGTCACACTCAAGGCAGGAGTGGTATTACCACGAATGCGACAATACAAATTACCTCCAGATGCTGTAGTGGCTTTACTGCAAATCATTGACGAGCTCATCTCACAAGGAGTGGTTGTAGAAACCGACTCCAATGTATGTAATTCTCCGATTATTCCGATTCTTAAACGAACTGATCCAAAAGCACCCCCAGTATATCGATTAGTTATTGATCTGCGAGAATTAAACAAATGCATTGTACCACAATACCCCGTGGTCCCGGATATCTCTTCATTACTGACAGCTATTGATTCGGAGGCAACGTTCTTTACTGTAATTGACCTCAAGAACGCCTTCTTCAGCGTCCCAATCGATCCGGAAAGCCAATATTTGTTCGGATTCAGTTTAAATGGACGAAGTTTTAAATTCGCACGCGCACCTCAAGGATTTACAGAAAGTCCTAGTATCTACAGCCAAGCACTGAAAAGACAACTCGACAGTATCCACATGCCTGTTAACACTGCACTGCTTCAGTATGTCGATGATCTGCTGATCACAGCCCGAAGCGAACCCGAATGTGGAAAAGCATCACTGACGGTTTTACATTTCTTAGCCGACAAGGGGCACAAGGTGTCCCCTTCAAAGCTGCAATTTTGTGCCCAGCAAGTTGTGTACCTAGGGCACTTGCTGTCCAAATGGGGGAGACAGCTCACACCTGATCGCATCCAGTTAATTGTAAACATGCCACCACCCAAGACACAAAAGGAGGTACGGGCCTTCATAGGCCTCACTTCGTACTGCAGGCAGTGGATCCCACAATATGTATTTTTAGCTAAACCACTCATTCAGTTGACAACACAGGAGGCAGCGACATCGACTGTCCTCCCTTGGACTCCAGAACATACACAAGCTTTTGAAGATTTAAAGAAAGCTTTATGCCAAGCACCTGTCTTAGCGACACCATGTTACAGTAAGCCTTTTACACTCTTTGTTACAGAACGTGAAGGTACTGCTTTGTCAGTACTCACGCAGGAACAAGCAGGATCACACAAGCCATGCGCTTACTTTTCTAGCACATTAGATCCCGTAGCTCAGGCTCTTCCTGCGTGCCTGAAATCAGTCGCAGCAACAGCTCTAGCGATTAGACAAAGCGATTCCATAGTATTAGGACATCAATTGACAGTACAGGTACCACACGCAGTAGAGGTTCTCTTGAACCGGACACAGACACAACACTTGACAATAGCACGACTGACTGGTTACGAATTGACATTGTTTCAGCCACACATAGAAATCAGACGTTGTAGTACATTAAATCCTCCCACAGTTTTGCCATTAAGTGGAACAGACCCACTGACACATGATTGTATTGAAGTCATTACTATTACGACGAAACCCAGACAACACTTGACAGATGTCCCATTACCAAATCCAGACCTGACACTTTATGTAGATGGTTCATGCATGAGAACAAGTACAGGAAAGTTAGTGGCCGCCTATGCAGTCACGACAGACACCGAAGTCATTGAAACAAATTGTATCGACACATTATCAGCTCAAGCAGCAGAGCTTATCGCTCTGACACAAGCCTGTATTCAAGCCAAAAATAAGAAAGTCAACATATACACAGATTCACGTTATGCATTCGGAGTCGTTCACGACTTCGGCGTCCTTTGGCGAGAGAGAGGTTATTTAACTTCTCACGGTGCCAACATTCAACACGGTCCCCTCATTCAAGCTCTATTAGATGCAATACATCTACCCACTTCAATATCTATCATGAAGTGTAAAGCCCATACGAAAGTCACCGATATTATTTCTCAGGGTAACGACCTAGCTGACAGAACAGCTAAACAGACTGCTCAGAATCAGACTCATATAACTGACACGACAAAGACAATAGTTCCGACGCTGACACACTGCATGACAGTTAAGGATCCCGCCCTTGATGTAATTGACATACAGACACATGCCACACCAGAGGAAATAAAGAAATGGACGGAATTAGGAGGGATCCAGACAGATCAGGGATGGATGACGAAGGGAAAATCTATATGGTTTCTCCCCGACTCAATGGTTCAAGTTATCATTAACACAATACATAGTCCAGCACATCTAGGAGAAAAAGCCATGTTAGACAGTATTCAACACATTTGGTTCAACAAACACTTACGAGCTGCAGCCAAACAGAAAGTCCGAACCTGTATGATTTGTTGTCAGTTCAACCCAGGTAAAGGAGTACCTGTAGAGCAGGGTGGATTTCAACCTCCCGATCACCCTTTTGAAGTCCTCCAGATGGATTATATCCAGATGGAACGATGTCGAGGATTCAAATATGTCCTCGTAGTTGTATGCGCTCTTTCCCGGTGGACAGAGGCGTATCCCGTCTCAGATTACACTGCCCCGACTACTGCCAAACAATTAGTTCGTGAATTCTTCCCACGATATGGTTTGCCCTGTATCGTGTACTCAGATAATGGCCAGCCGTTCTCATTTGAGCTAATGAAACACGTTTCACTTCTGTTAGGCTATCAATGGAAATTCCACTGTGTCCGACATCCCGAGGCAGCAGGTCTCGTGGAGCGACATAATCAAACTCTGAAAATTAGACTGTCCAAAGTATGTAGAGAAAAAGGTGTCGACTGGATAGTAGCTTTACCAGTTGCGCTCTTTTACATGAGAATGGTAGCACACTCTCGAACAGGGCTTTCCCCGTATGAGGTGATCTTCGGTAGACCACCAAATATGTGGGGGACGCCTATACCTCGTAAAATCACTGATGTTGATTGTAATATGCTGACAGATTACCTGGCTTCCTTGATGTCTGCACTACAATCTTGTCGTTCACAGGTAGCTGAAGCTTTTCCCGATAACACTGAGGTGAAGCCCCATGACGTGGTTCCTGGAGACCTCGTACTTGTAAGGAACTTCGACAGGAGGAGTCCATTGGAGCCTCGCTGGCAACAACCGAAACTCGTTTTACTGACCACGAGGACAGCCGTGAAGATAGAGGGCCGCAAAGGGTGGTTACACTCGAGTCATATCAAGAAATTTCATGGACTACCATCGGATTTAAACGTTCAGCCCTGCATTCCCTCACAGACTGACTCAAAACTCCCCCTGGTTGAAAAGACAGAAAAAGAGAACTATAAACTGAAACTAAGGTCTAGCAAGTCAGACAATTCGATTGTTTAAGTCCTCTCCAAGGTGAATCGGTTGAATTAAGTCTTTGACATGTATCCTCTAGACCGAATGAGAGAGAAAAATAGACAGAAGCAGCTCAAGAAACATGCATACTGTAAATCACTTCATAGTCACTGTATAGTGACATTGTTGATTATGTTTTTTCTAAGTCTTATTATTATTACTGCAAGTATACTGTTACACATGTACTATCCTATTTTCAAGCGTGCTTACAATGTTACTGCCGAACATTCTTTTAGTGAACTACCTCCACATGAGTTGTCCTATAGATTTGCGCTGCGCAACAACACATTCATTAGTATGTTACACCATTCCCACCAGACCAGCAATGCTACAAATTGTTGGATATGTGGCCGACTCCCTCCCTATCAGAAATACAAAGGAGTTCTGCCTCTCTTTCCATATCCGTTCACACACAATGGTTCCTGTGGAGCATGGTTTAGTTTGATTAACTCTTTAGATTCAAACACTGTAGTATACCAGAGCAACTGGGTATGGGGAAACCTGAACTTAGTTTTGCTTAAAGCCTGTTATCCTAACAAGGAGGGACTTCCCAAAAGAACAGGAACTGATCTAGAAAATGAAGTATATGGATTAGGTAATTTTACACTTAACCTCATGATTCTAAATGTTGAATCTGACGCTACACTAGTCTTGCCTGCTATGTCCGTATTACCAGTCAAAGGTGAATTCTGTGTAAGAAAGAATGGTTCAGTACACCTGGGTCATAGTAAATGTACTACTGTGATCGAATTCAGTGATAAAGGCAAGTCTACATTTAGAGCTTCCCGTCACTCCTACTTCATCTGTGGTCACACCGCATATATACGCCTACCCCTAGATTGGGATGGTACCTGTTACATTGCATTCCTTCTGCCACCTGTTTTCCTAGCCCCGCCTGATTATCATAGGAATACCCATTTAGTACACAATAGACAGCAGAGAGACCTCCCGATTGTCGACTACACTGAAACAGCATGGGAGAAATACACAGATTTCAATAAAGGTTTCTTTCCCTACATAGGTACAGTCACTAATAGTAAGCTGATACGTAGATTAACTAGAACCCTTGAAGCAGTAGTGAATGAAACTACTTCCGCCTTAGGCAACTTAACAGAGGAGCAGTCTGCGATGCGGATTGTTGTTCTTCAAAATCGTCTTGTCCTTGACGTCATTCTGGCCGACAGGGGCGGAGCTTGTAGGGTCATCGGATCAAGTTGCTGTGTTTTCATACCAGAAAACGCGCCGTCAGTATATAAAGCCATAACTCGACTTCATAAGATCGTAAGCCAGATACACCAGAATCCAGGCACCTGGACTTGGTCCGGTTGGTTCTGGAGCGTGTTGTCAGCCTGGGGATGGAGGATCCTATCCTTCCTAGGTATTGGCTTTCTCATTCTATTCAGTTGCTGCTTGTGTCTACAATGTGGGCCAGCGATTTGTGGTCTGTGTGCCACATCGTGTATCCCGCCTTCAAATTTTCATTCAAGATCCTGGAAGAAGAAAGAAGAACAAATGATGCTATACGAACAGATTGATGGATTGATGAAGATGGATATTTCATGAGGGTCCGTAGGGGACAAGGAGGGAATGAGGAAATATGAATTTTTTATGGTCAATTGTGTCCCCTATCTTAGACCCCAACGGCTCCATGTACATGCTACAAGTACATGTATGTTCCCTCCAGTTCCAGCTATGAAGACGCAAATACATGTGCGTCCAACGTCAACCTGTCCTCTTTCAGATTCGCCATGAATGAGTCGAATATTCCATTCCTAAGTATGATTGGCCACCGACTTTATATGGTTCACTTTTCACGTTTTACAGTTCAGACGAGTAGGCCCTGAATTCTGCCATCAAGCCTTTTCCTGCTTCTGCCTCTGAAATGCTCCAGCCTGGACCTGCATCGGTATCCATGAACTTTGTCCTACTCCCTGCGCGGCTAACGGTGCCTGACGCAGCCTGTTGCCTGCCAAAAACTGTATTCAGCCTTCAAGTTATCTGCTCCGTTCCTCAAGAAATGCATTCCTGCCTAAGTAGCTTAGGTAAACATCCCTCTAGCTGCAGAGCAAAGGGCCCGGCCTTACTGTCTTTATGCAAGTAATTCGTGACTCTCGTTACCATGGTAGGCCCATGCCCCCTTGCATCTCATGTAGACACTTAGACGCTTGTACACGCAATAACAGTCAGTATAGAATAGGATTTGTCCGCGAAGACCTTTCTTTCTAGATAATATAGTTCCTTAAACACAAGATATCAGATATGATTTAGGACTAGGTTGTCCTGACACCCCAGACTTCTGTCTCCACATGTAGGGCTAAATGTCAAGTTCCCTTCCCCCTTTAGTTACACGTCAATCACACGTCATGCGGCTGCGCGCGCATCTCTGCCAAATATTTCTGCTGACACTGCAGGATTCTCTTATGGATCCACCCACTTGTGACATCATTTTAAATGACGTTTCTAGTATACGCCTATTATTACGCCTATTTTCATTACGTATGTGTATTCTTATCTGTATTATCAGCTGTTACGCCTCCTGCATCTGTCTTAATGCAATGCTTTTCATATATATATTGTTACTTGTCAATAATGTATTGCCTATCCCTTCCTGAACCTTCGTGGTGATGGAATATGATTGCCTGGTTCGAACCATAATTCCTTTGTAAGGAATAAAGTCCTTTTCAGAACCTCTAATACCACGGATTCTGCCTCTTATTTTGACTGAGTTATTCTTACTAGACTTTACCGCATAAAAAATAGTACAGGTAATTTAAATATTTACCACAGTGCTCCAAATTTCATGACATCAACCTTCCCACATTATGTTATTTTGATTCTTAAAATTCTAACACAGCTAAGATCATTTAAAACAAGAAAGTTTTCTTATTTAAAAAAGCTTGTGCTAATTTGACCACCAATGTCCTGCAAAATACTAGTATTTTCTTTTAAAGTTAAATTGGATTCACTGTCAAATGCTCATACTAATCAGTCTTTTCAGTCACTAAAATGGAATGTACTAATGTGCAAAAAATATGCAAAAAAGTGCTAGTGTGCAAGTGCAAACAAATATATATACATAGATAAAGCAGCATATATGCAGACATCACTTGAGTCTAATTCTTATTTTCATTATCTTAAGTTCCTTCTTTCTTTCTTTTTTTCTTTTTTCTCTCCTTTCTTTTTATCATTCTCATTTCCGATTTTCCCTCTCCTGCGATACTTTCAACACAGTTTTGAGATCTCATTTTCCAAAATAATCAGTTTCCTTCAACCTATTAAGAACATACAAGAGCAACACACAAAATGAGTATTTGACTGAATTGGTTCTTAAAAGAATAAATGTAAAGAAAAACACGTTCATAATAAACCTACGGTCTAAAAGAACAAAAGTCTGAATTGTCAGATGTTTTTAAAAAACATTTGACCACAACAAATTTTATAATTAAGACAAAATTCACAGAGCTTTAAAATCGGCAATATATCTCTCTGAAAACCAGTTAAAATCTAAAATAACATAGGCTAAAAAACTGGAACATAAAAAGAGAATATACATCGATTACAGGAGTCTTCCCAAAGTGTACATTTCATCTAACATAAATAATTATAAAAAGTTGTGCAAATCATCACTATTATTCAATCCATTGGGCATTTTAGTGTCGAGTAACATAATGAATTCCGATTCAACCTGTCTTAACCTCTTTTCTCGCATTACCTCCTCTCATATTTTTGGATACTGCACTAATAACATAATAACTAAGATCATTCAAATTGTTATTATGCACCAGTTTAAAATGCCGCGCCACAGGATAATTGGTATCAGATTCACAATCGCTCTCAGATGTTGTAATATTCTGTTAAACACCTGTAATTTGGTACTGCCCACATAAAGTAAGTGACAGGTACATTCTAGGACGTAAATAGCGAAATCTGTTCTACAAGTGTAGTGACTTTGCATTTTAACTGGTTCTGGGCTAAAAGCTGTGACATATTGTGAATTTTTTTTCCCAAATTTACAAGCTCGACAAGAACTACAACTGGAGAAACCTGATCTTGCAGAAAGCCAACTATTAGAAGTTATAATTTCAGGGCTATTTCTTACCAAAACATCCCTCATTGAGGGTGCCCTTCTAAAAGTAAGGCTAGGCAGTTTAGGCATAATACGAGACAGAGTTAAATCCGATAGAATAATTGGCCAATTCTTGTATAAAATCTTAAGGACTTGTCTCTCTTGCCGACAAAAACTTGTAATTAATCTTATATTGTCAACAGCCTGGACAGCCAGACTGTCCGAGCTTTCATACAACTGTCTAGATGAGCTTGACACATCAGGTAAAACTTTATACCCTCTATTCAAGAACCTTTCAAATGCTTCTGCTTGACATTGTTTAAGGTCCCCTTCATGACTATAAATGCGCTTAATCCGCAAGAATTCCCCATAGGGAATACTTCGTATAAGATGTTGAGGGTGTGAACTAGTCGCATGTAGTACTGAGTTACCAGCTGTTGTTTTTCTATGCAATTTGGTATGAATCATGTTGTCTTTGACAAAAATTTCAACATCCAGAAACTGTATCCTACTGTCACTAATATCCGATGTAAAAGTGAGATTTAGGGCATTAAAGTTTAGATCATTCACAAATTTTTGGGTTGTTTCAATAGAACCTTTCCAGATAATACACACATCATCTATGAACCTCCACCAGTGAAGCACATGTTGGTCATAATGATATATGTCCGTCTAAATGCATCATGCCTCAATAAAGCCGGCTTTATTGAGGCATGATGCATTTAGACGGACATATATCGCCGATTCACGGCAGTATCTCACAGTTATGTCCGAACAATGCACCTACTACAAAATGGCGCTGATGTTACAGCGTTCCTTTTGGTCCCTTTTCTGTTGTGTGGACACGGAAATTATTGAAAAACATGGCGTTCGCGGTGCCTCAGTAACATCGAGAAAGGCATTCCGCCGAAACGCGTCTGTTGTGCTGCTGGTCATTTGATTGATTGAATAAATTATATTTCAACGCCCCGTGAGTGCGACATCCTTTCTGTTGAACACAAGAGGGAACTGAGCATGATATATATTTATATATATATATATATATATATATATATATATATATATATATATATATATATATATATATATATATATATATATATATATATATATATATATATATATATAGTCGCCATTAGGTAGTTATAGTTAGGACCTATTTTCCATAGGAAATCTGCAACATTCTATTTGGAATAACGTTGGCGCCAATTGACGAATCTTCGCGAAATTTTCCAAACTTTTGGCCAGGTCCGGTCCGCTCCTATCCTGAAAATTTCACAGTGATTCGTCAAGCGGGGACCGAGAAAAAAGGGGGTTCCCAAAACGCGCTTTCACCATGCATTTTCCCATAGGACCTGTTGACGCAGCTACAGCCCGAACTGCTGAACGGAAATACACCAAATTTGGCAAAGAGGTAGTCCTCAGTTCAGATTTGTGCCTTTTGCTTAAATGGTGTAAATCCGTTCAGTAGTTCCTGAGAAAATTAGAGTTAAAAAGATAGATATATCTGGGCGGAGCCTAACCACACATCTCATTGTGAGATCTGATTGGCTGTCAGTACTTCATCCAAGAAGTGTTGGCAGCCATCTTGGGACCAATATACATGATAGCACCTCATTAAAAAGCATTGCAGTTAATAGAAGGTTTTAAGACTTTAGTTACATTATAAATCATTTGTTGATGGTACCATACTCATTTTAGGAATTATGGTGTGTTCTAAGGTGATTTTACCATGTGAAAAAGTCTTCTGCTGTGATATCATGAATCATGTTTGAGAGAAAACTATTTTCTCATGCTTTTCCCACAGAGGTTTGGAAGGTAATCTATAAGCTAAACTGAGAGCATATTTTCTGTAAATTCACATTATCTTTCTTAGTCATGTGAGAATGAAGTCTGACATTCTCAGTAAAACATGTATATCCAACAAGGGCAGAGACTGTCAGTTGATTCCTTTGTGTTCTACTGCAGCTTCCCAGAGTGTTCTAAAGAACAACTAGAGCGCTAACAGTCCTACTTATGACAAACGTATTGCACACCTGAAGCCATCTTGATTGGAATAAAGTGGTAACTCTTAAAACATCTAATTTAAAAAGGAACAAAATGAGGGGGTTCATTTTGCCATAGAAAATATGATTAGTGCTGCAGAAAGAAAAATCAGGGCACATTTTGACTTCTCAAATACTCTTCTATTTCATAAATAAATTCTGACATGCAGACTGAAACTTGTACAATACCAGCAGCAGACTTCCCTGGTGAGCAGTAGCTTTACTACAGTGATCTAATGAGCAACTAGAGTGCTAACATTCAGAATTTATGGCAAATGTGTGACACATCTGAATGCCTTCTTGATGGAACCAAAGTAAAAAACTGAAAGTATTTCCTACTGAGGAGACTACAGTAAATGAGGATAGGAAAATTCATTACAAATAAATCTCCCAAGATGGCCACCAGAGACAAAAGAGCCCAAATGGAGCCCAAATATCACCCATATGTAGCCCAAGTATAGCCCAATGACAGAATGTCCCAGAGTGTTCTAACGAACAACTAGAGCGCTAACAGTCTTACTTATGACAAAAGTATGGCACACCTGAAGCCATATTGATTGGAATAAAGTGGTAACACTTAAAACCTTTAATTTACAAAGGAACAAAATGAGGGGGTTCATTTTGCCATAGAAATTATGATTAGTGCTGCAGAGAGAAAAATTAGGGCACATTTTGACTTCTCAAATCCTCTTCTATTTCATAAAACAATTCTGACATGCAGACTGAAACATGCACTTTGAATACCAGCAGCAGACTTCCCTGGTGAGCAGAAGCTTTACTACAGTGATCTAATGAGCAACTAGAGTGCCAACATTCAGAATTTATGGCAAATGCGTGACACATCTGAATGCCTTCTTGATGGAACCAAAGTAAAAAACTGAAAGTATTTCCTACTGAGGAGACTGCAGTAAATGAGGAAATTAGGAAACTTCATAACAAATAAATCTACCAAGATAGCCACCAGAGACAAAAGAGCCCAAATGTAGCCCAAATATCACCCAGATGTAGCCCAAGTATAGCCCAATGACAGAATGTCCCAGAGTGTTCTTAAGAACAACTAGAGCGCTTACTGTCTTACTTATGACAAAAGTATGGCACACCTCAAGCCATCTTGATTGGAGTAAACTGGTAACACTTAAAACATTTAATTTAAAAAGGAACACAATGAGCGGGTTCATTTTGCCATAGAAATTATGATTAGTGCTGAAGAAAGAAAAATTAGGGCACAATTTGAGTGACTTCTCAAATCCTCTTCTATTTCATTAAAACATTCTGACATGCAGACTGAAACATGCACTTTCAATACCAGCAGCAGACTTCCGTGGTGAGCAGTAGCTTTACTACAGTTATCTAATGAGCAACTAGAGTGCTAACATTCAGAATTTATGGCAAATGTGTGACATATCTGAATACCTTCTTGATGGAATCAAAGTAAAAAACTGAAAGTATTTCCTACTGAGGAGACTGCAGTAAATGAGGAAATTAGGAAACTTCATAACAAATAAATCTCCCAAGATGGCCACCAGAGACAAAAGAGCCCAAATGCAGCACAAATATCACCCAGATGTAGCCCACATGTAGCCCAATGACAGAAGTGTGCAAAACACTCATTTTTTGTGTATTTGCAGTTTTATATAGTGCAGACTTGTCAGGTATTGGAGTGCTTTACATGAGCACTGGTTACATCACACAAGTTCAAATTCATTTTGGTTGTACACATGGGGAGATTAAGTGATTTGACCAGAATCACAGAATGTTGAGCTGAAGCAGAAACTCCAACCTGGTTCCCCAGTTGCAAAGTCTGCAGCTGTGGAAGTAACACCACATCCTCTCCCCTAAGTGCAACATTTAATCAAGTGGTCAACTGGATAAAAAAACATAAAGATTACAAATAATTTAAAAGTTCTTTGTCGCTATTTGAAAACTCAGAAAATATGTCCTCATTTTAGTTTTTTAGAGCACTAACCATAATTTTGATGCAAATAAGACCCTCTCATATATGTCATTTCTAAAGGAAATGCTCTAGGTATTACAGTTTTGATTACATCAAGATGACGTCAGGCGTTCCACACGTTTGTAATAAATATAGAATGTTAGGAATCTAGTTGTTCATTGGGATACTGTTGAGAGGCAGAGGTCAGGGGCACGGACTCTGAAAATTGAAGGCAGGTAGGAGAGTGCAGAGGAAACAATTTGACCACACTGGGCAGGCAGGAAAGGCAGTGGCAGCACAACAGACTATGGAGGGCAGTGGAAAGGGGGGCAGGGGCAACATACCAACAATACAGGACTGGCAAGAGAGACTGTGGCAATATAATAGACCATTGTGGGCAGAAGGAAGAGGCAGTGGTAGTACAACCATACATGCCAACAGACCCGTTTCGGCCAGGAAACATCCAATGTTTTTAAGCTCAAATGGACTTTATTTGATCTGTCTCCTGTCTACAATCTCCTCTTTTTCAATGTAACTCAAAGGGGAAAATCAATACCCCAGTTCTTTTCAAAATCTCCCTCTTAACAAGCTCAAAATGTTCGCAAGTATGGTACATTGGATCATGGTAGGCAGGAGGAATTGGGGTAGAGACATGGACTCAGATAACAGAGGACAGGAGGGACATGGAGAGGTGCACGAAACTGACCCTACAGGGCAGGCATCAGGGTTTGCATCAGCACAATACACCACACAGGGCATGCGGGACGGGAGTGCAGCACAACAATCCATAGAAAGCAATAGGGGGGGGGGGCAGGACCATGCACATGGACAACAGAGAACAGAGGGGAAAGAGGCAATGGTAGCTAGCTGACCATGATGGACAGACCGGAGAGAAAGCTGCAGCATAACAGACCATAAAGGGCAGGAGGGACAGATCAGGGGCATTACAATGGAACAGACAGGAGGGAGGGAATAGGGGTCTGCACATGGAAACAGAGCGCTGGGGGCAAGGGGGCAGGGCAGGAGCAGCAAGATGACCATGGAGGTCAGGCAGGATGGGCACTAGAAACAAGACACACAATGGAGAGCAATAGTGAGACTATGATGGCATACACACAGACCATGGAGGGAAGGTGGGAGGGGGTCAGGGGCAGCTAGCTGACCATACCTGGAAGGTGGGAGGGGCCATGGCAGCACAGAAGACCATGCATGGCAAGCGGGAGGGTTAGTGGCAGCACAATGGCTATGATGGGCAAGAAGGAGGGTGCAGGGGCATGCACAAAGGACCATGGAGGATAGAAGGGAGGGTCAGGACCTTGGCACAGACAAGAGAGTTCAGGGGAAGGGGCCTCACAACAGACCGCGCGGGGCAGGCAGGAGGAGCAGTTGCAGCACAACAGACCAGGGAGGGCAGAAGGGTGTGGCAGTAAAATGGACCATGAAGGACAGGAGGAAGGGTATAGGGGCATGGCATATTGACAGGCAGGGAGGAGGAGGCAGGGACAGGTTACAGTCATCTGACAATGCTAGGCAGGTGGGAGGGGAGTGGCAGCTCAACAGAACACTCAGAGTAGATAGGAGTGGCAGGTCCATGGAACATAGTGGGCAAAACGGATGGAGCAGGGGCATACACAAAGTTATCAGAGGGCAGGGGGAAGGAGACTAGGGGCAGCAAGCTAAGCACAGAGGCTAAGCAGAAGGTCAATGATGGGCCATAGAATTGGGCAATGGAGGGCAGGAGGAGTGGACTGGTACATCATGCTAAATGGAGGGCAGTGGCAGCACATCAGACCATGCATGGCAGGAGGGAGGAGGCTAGTCCATGGATTCAGACAACAGAGGATAGGGAGGAGGTGGATGGGGCAGCAAGCTAACTGTTCAGAGAAGTTGGGTATTAGGAACTTTGTTTTTAAAATGTGTGTCTGTGCGAACTACTTAAAATATGAACAAGTATGCAGCACAATCTCACTTTTATTCAGGAAGAAGAGGACGTTTGTGACTGTGACTCCGGGCTCACTTGGCAGAAACACCCCCTGACCCTCCACCCTCCATCGCAGAATGTAATGACCGTGAAAAGGGTAGGTGGACGCAGTGTTATATAGAACATAGTCCCGAGAGCACGATTGAAAATGAAAACTAGATATAGCGTATAGTATAAACTATAAACCAAAAAGTGTGATATAAGATGAACCGGGCGTGAAATATAATATGCAATACATTATGCGCAATGACAGATTCATTGGAGAGTGCGAGATAGCACAGGCATTAGCGCGTGCTATGCGATATGCGCCTTGGAGTGTAATATGCACAGGGCAGTGTTGTGTAACCTAACTAGTCTCTAAAGTTGTAATATAAAATATGTGCTGGGGAGTGTAACGTTGCATATGAACTGTGACAAAGATATGGATCCCAGATTGTAATATGTATGGCATAGCGCTGTGCGTTATAACATAGGCATCGAGGAAGGAACGTTAGATGGGGCAATATAACCCGTGCAAAGGCAAGTGTGGCATGACATATTCACGGGGTGGTGTTACAGTGCACATGGGCTAGAGAGTGTTATAGTATACGCACTAGCTGGTGGAATACAACACAGAGGTGTATGGCACTCGGCGGGCACTGGTGGGTGTAACACAACATTGGGCTCAGCCAGGAGCACGCTGTGACTCTCAAGTGAGGTTCGTCTCCTTTCCAGAGAGTAAAATAAAAAGTATTACACATTCGGCGGTGGATGTGTGTTTTATTAACCGTGAGGGGGGTTTCTTGCATAGTTTGGTCGAATTTTTGTCGAATCCCCTTTGAATGGCTTGGTGTGCGTGTGTATTAAATGTGCCCGTCAATAGCTACCCATGTTTGTATAAATAAACGACAAGGGTGTCTACTTGGAGAGTACCCACTGGCGGGGGCGCCGGGATTAGGCACGGTAGGGCGTCAGACACGTCAGAGCTTCACTAGCGGTGTAAATACATTCCATGTGGATTCATTGTATGCATAGTCGCCTTTTAATGAATATCACGCAAATCGTCATGGTGATAGGTACATACGGTTTGTCCAGCATTCCTAGGTGTTTCTATAAATATATATTTTTTTTAAATAATAAAAAACAAAGGCCGGCCCCTGGGGATGGGGTCCTCGGGGCCATAAGTGGCCTGAGGAAGGGGACAACGCAGCCCCCTCCTAAAGAATAAAAAAAAAGAAAGGCCATGACCCGGGGGTTGGGGTCCCCGGGGCCGATTAAGGCCATGGGAGGGGGGCCACGTGGCCCCCTTCCAAATGTATTTTTTTCAACAAAAAAATTAGGGTGCAGGCCCTGGGGGATGGGGTCTCCAGGGCCAATAAATTAGAAAATTAAGGGGGGCCACTCAGCCCTCCTTCTTATAAAAAATAAAATAAATAAAAGACCGGCATCGCGCCGGAGGCCACGCCCCTTCCTTTGCCCCACTCTGCAAACGCGCACCCTGGCCAGTTGTAAGTTGGGGAATTAATTCCCCTCCAATACTGAGGGTCCCTGAGGGACAACTAGCCCAACAGGTATCTCCAGTATGCGCCAGGGAGCCCCTTTTTACACCTCTATGCAACGCAGCTCTGTGGTGCTTACTGGAGGTACCTAGTGGGCTAATTTGACCCTAGGGACCCTTAGGATTCAAGGGGACTTAATCTCTCAACTTAGAATGGCCACAGGGCGCGTTTACACAGTGGTGAAGGGAGGGGACGGGGCCAGAGGTGACGTGTGCAAACCCACCCTGTGGCGCGTTTTAAGTTGGGGAAATAATTCCCTTTCAATCCTGAGGGAACCTGGGGGCCAACTAGCCCACCAGGTGCTTCCAGTAAGCGCCACTGCTCTGCGTTGCAGAGAGGTGGTGCAGGCCGGGCCCCTTTTTACACCTCTCTGTAATGGCGCTTACTGGACGTACCTAGTGGGCTATTTTGCCCCTAGGGACCCTCAGGATTCAAGGGGACTTAATCTTCCAACTTAAAGCGACCACAGGGCGTGTTTACACAGTGGGGAAGGGAGGGGATGGGGCCTGAGGTGAGGTGTGCAAACACGCCCTATGGCGCGTTTTAAGTTGGGGAAATAATTCCCCTTCAATCCAGAGGGCCCCTGGGGGCTAACTAGCCCACCAGGTGCTTCCAGTAAGCGCCACTGAGCTGCGTTGCAGAGAGGTGATCCAGGCTGTGCCACTTTTTACACCTCTCTGCAACACAGCTCTGTGGCACTTACTGGAGGTACCTAGTGGTCTAGTTGGACCCTAAGGACCCTCAGGATTCAAGGGCACTTAATCTCCCAACTTAAAACGGCCACAGGGCGTGTTTACACAGTGGGGATGGGAGGGGACGGGATCTGAGGTGACGTGTGCAAAGACGCCCTGTGGCGCGTTTTAAGAGGTAGTTTTAATACCCTGCCCTATTATATACTAGGGGCTTACAGAGGAGGTCATGCTAATCACAGGGGGACCACAACGCATAGTGTTCCCTAGTGTATGTAGGTGTTTTCACTGTATTCTGAGTGTCTTTTAACATAGCACTGGCTCTAGGACTGGTTAGTCAGACTCAGTTACCACCGGTATCCGTCTGAAAAATTGAGGGTACAGGATGATTTTGCAACAAGGCTTCTTTCTGCTCTTCTGTTTGTTCTTTCTGCACGTTATCCTTCTTCCTGCACTTTTCTTCGTCTTTGAGGACTTCTGTTGTTTCTTTCTGCATTTCTTTTTTTTCTTTCTGTGCGTTTTTTCTTCTTTCTTCACATGTCCTATCTCTGTAGGCATAGTTAAAAATTTGCATTTAAAAAACCTTTGAAATTCACTGAAAAAACCATAGGTTTCAGGCACATTATAGTTAGGAATTAGCATTTAAAAAACCTTAGAAATTCACTGAAAAAACCATAGGTTTCAGGGGCGTTATAGTTAGCTGGACTTTTCATTCGTACGAAACCATTGAAATTCCCACGTTATAGTTAGTTCAGCTAACTATATCTCGCGCGCCCGCAATGCACTGCGGATGACGTCACATATTACATCACCCATGACATGGTCAGTGACATCACTCATGACATCACTCATGACATCACTGATGACATCTCAAATGACATCACTGATGACATCACTGATGACATCATCCTTGTGATAGAGTGGCAGACCTCCTCTCCCCCTAATATAACCTTTGATACACACATTCAAAAATAGAAACTACAATTTTCAAAACAATGGACATATCAATACCAGTTACAACAACCTATTCAGTAATTCTAAGATCCACATACACATCCACTCATTCACCAACAGTCCTATACAGTCACTCATACATGTACTCACTCATCATATGTACTCATACACCTATACATCCTGTTACACAAAGCCACTCATCCATAGAGTTACTCACACACATAGTCACTCATGCTAATAAAGAACCAAACATCCATTTACTTGCATATACAGTTATACACACACCACCACACTTACTTCTACAGAAACTTACACATACTTAGTCTTTTATACAATCACTTATAGAAACACATACTTATTCATACAGGAACTCTTCCAATCTCTCACTCTCCCATATACTCACTTATATACACCAATAGTCACATATGCTAGTTTAAAACATATGTAGTTACTCATAAAGACACTATTGAGACAGTCATTCACTCACTAACACACCCATGCACACACTCATCTACCATACAGTCCTGCACACATGCTGTCTTCAACACATACAAACAGAGAGTCACTCATTCATGCACCTATGCACCATGTAATACCCCCCACCGAACCTTACAGACACTCAGACACTCATACTGATACTTAAAAAACCAACTAATAACCTATATAGACACTCATGTAGCTACTCACCAACCCATGCAGCCACTTATACACAAAGTGAGAGACTGATACAGATATTTACATATTTAAACATTACTCACTAAGCCATGTATTCACTAGGATACACTTAATCAGTCAGTTATACAATCAATTTTTCAAAAACAAATCATCCATTTAGACACATATATACCCTTTTATTCTTCCATCGACCTTGAGATATACATATATAAAACATATGTAATTTTCAGAAAAACACACATTCACTGGATGATGTCATCAGTGATGTCATCAGTGATGGCATTCGCGATGTCATCAGTGATGTCATCAGTGATGTCACTGACCATGTCATGAGTGATGTAATATGTGACGTCATCAGCAGTACATTGCGGGCGCGCGAGTTATAGTTAGCTGAACTAACTATAACGGGGGAATTTCAAGGGTTTTGTACGAGTGAAAAGTCCAGCTAACTATAACGCCCCTGAAACCTATGGTTTTTTCAGTGAATATATATATATATATATATCACACAACTGAATTCGAATAAAGCACACACTCGATAGATGTTGTTCAGTGCAAGTTTAATAACCAAGTCGTAACAACTTGGATGACATGATTAACATGTCCTATAGCAAGCAAGGTGTCACTTACGTTCTTTGTCTTCCTCTTTTTCTGTGCCATGTACAGTTTGCTAATTCAACTTGCACTACGTGTTATACTTGCAACTTGTTGTAACCATATGCAATTTTTAATTTCCATTTTTATTTTTCTCACAGGAGGGAAGGAAGGGGCCCATTGTATGCAGACGGACACTTCCACATGGGTTCACTCCCCTTTTCTTCCCCGGGCTCAGGTGTGCACATAGTTAAGATAAGAGTTTTTCAGTTATACGACTGGTTCTTAAACCTGCACTGAGCAACATCTACCGAGTGTGTGCTTTATTCTAATTCAGTTGTGTGGTAATACGCCCTGTTTTGTTCCTCCGACTCAGCGCACCACCTGACCACGGGCTAGGGATCCCGGAAGGAACTTGTTGTGGACTGATATATATATATATATATATACATATATATACGTATATATATATTATCTACTGGCGGCCGCCAGTAGATAGTTATAGTTAGGACGGTGTTTCCATAGGAAATCCGCAACATTCTATTTGGAATAACTTTGGCGCCGATTGACGAATCCTCGCGAAATTTTCAAAATAGGTGGGGCGCTCCGCTCCGCTTGTACCCTGAAAGTCTCGGGGGGGGGATTCGTCAAGCGGGGGCTTAGAAAAAAGGGGGGTCCCAAAACGCGTTTTTCCCATGCAATTTTCCATAGGGACCTTTAGTCCAAGGTACAGCCCAAACGGCTGAACAGAATTACTTTAGATTTGGCAAAGAGGTAGTCCTCGGGTCAGGGATGTGCCTTTTGCATATCTGGTGTCAATCCGTTCAGTAGTTCCTGAGAAAATCAAAAGTAAAATCATATATATCTGGGCGGAGCCTAACCACACATCTCATCGTGAGATCTGATTGGCTGTCAGCACTTCATCCAAGAAGTGTTGGCAGCCATCTTGGGACCAATATACATGATAGCACCTCATTAAAAAGCCTTGCAGTTAATAGAAGATTTTAAGACTTTAGTTACATTATAAATCATTTGTTGATGGTACCATACTCATTTTAGGAATTGTGGTGTGTTCTAAGGTGATTTTACCATGTGAAAAAGCCTTCTGCTGTGATATCATGAATCATGTTTGAGAGAAAACTATTTTCTCATGCTTTTCCCACAGAGGTTTGGAAGGTGATCAATAAGCTAAACTGAGAGCATATTTTCTGTAAATTCACATTATCTTTCTCAGTCATGGGAGAATGAAGTCTGACATTCTCAGTGAAACATGTACATCCAACAAGGGCAGAGACTGTCAGTTGATTCCTTTGTGTTCTACTGCAGCTTCCCAGAGTGTTCTAAAGAACAACTAGAGCGCTAACAGTCCTACTTATGACAAAAGTATGGCACACCTGAAGCCATCTTGGTTGGAATAAAGTGGTAACTCTTAAAACATTTAATTTAAAAAGGAACACAATGAGGGGGTTCATTTTGCCATAGAAAGTATGATTAGTGCTGCAGAAAGAAAAATTAGGGCACATTTTGAGTGACTTCTCAAATCCTCTTCTATTTCATTAAAACATTCTGACATGCAGACTGAAACATGCACTTTCAATACCAGCAGCAGACTTCCGTGGTGAGCAGTAGCTTTACTACAGTGATCTAATAAGCAACTAGAGTTCTAACATTCTGAATTTATGGCAAATGTGTGACACATCTGAATGCCTTCTTGATGGAATCAAAGTAAAAAACTGAAAGTTTTTCCTACTGAGGAGACTGTAGTAAATGAGGAAATTAGGAAACATCATAACAAATAAGTCTCCCAAAATGGCCACCAGAGACAAAAGAGCCCAAATGTAGCCCAAATATAACCGAGATGTAGCCCAAGTATAGCCCAATGACAGAATGTCCCAAAGTGTTCTAACGAACAACTAGAGCGCTAACAGTCTTACTTATGACAAAAGTATGGCACACCTGAAGCCATCTTGATTGGAATAAAGTGGTAACAGTTAAAACATTTAATTTACAAAGGAACAAACTGAGGGAGTTCATTTTGCCACAGCAATTATGATTAGTGGTGCAGAAAGAAAAATTAGGGCCCATTTTGACTTCTCAAATCCTCTTCTATTTCATAAAAAAATTCTGACATGCAGATTGAAACATGCACTTTGAATACCAGCAGCAGACTTCCCTGGTGAGCAGTAGCTTTACTACAGTGATCTAATGAGCAACTAGAGTGCTAACATTCAGAATTTATGGCAAATGTGTGACACATCTGAATGCCTTCTCGATGGAACCAAACTAAAAAACTGAAAGTATTTCCTACTGAGGAGACTGCAGTAAATGAGGAAATTTGTAAACTTCATAACAAATAAATCTCCCAAGAAGGCCACCAGAGACAAAAGAGCCCAAATGTAGCCCAAATAACACCGAGATGTAGCCCAAGTATAGCCCAATGACAGAATGTCCCAGAGTGTTCTAACGAACAACTAGAGCGCTAACAGTCTTACTTATGACAAAAGTATGGCACACCTGAAGCCATCTTGATTGGAATAAAGTGGTAACAGTTAAAACATTTAATTTACAAAGGAACAAACTGAGGGGGTTCATTTTGCCACAGCAATTATGATTAGTGGTGCAGAAAGAAAAATTAGGGCAGATTTTGACTTCTCAAATCCTCTTCTATTTCATAAAAGAATTCTGACATGCAGATTGAAACCTGCACGTTGAATACCAGCAGCAGACTTCCCTGGTGAGCAGTAGCTTTACTACAGTGATCTAATGAGCAACTAGAGTGCTAACATTCAGAATTTATGGCAAATGTGTGACACATCTGAATGCCTTCTTGATGGAACCAAACTAAAAAACTGAAAGTATTTCCTACTGAGGAGACTGCAGTAAATGAGGAAATTTGTAAACTTCATAACAAATAAACCTCCCAAGATGGCCACCAGAGACAAAAGAGCCCAAATGTAGCCCAAATATCACCGAGATGTAGCCCAAGTATAGCCCAATGACAGAATGTCCCAGAGTGTTCTAACGAACAACTAGAGCGCTAACAGTCTTACTTATAACAAAAGTATGGCACACCTGAAGCCATCTTGATTGGAATAAAGTGGTAACACTTAAAACATTTAATTTACAATGGAACAAAATGAGGGGGTTCATTTTCCCATAGAAATTATGAATAGTTCTGCAGAAAGAAAAATTAGGGCACATTTTGACTTCTCAAATTCTCTTCTATTTCATAAAAATATTCTGACATGCAGACTGAAACATACACTTTTAATACCAGCAGCAGACTTCCGTGGTGAGCAGTAGCTTTACTACAGTGATCTAATGAGCAACTGGAGTGCTGAGTTTATGGCAAATGTGTGACATATCTGAATACCTTCTTGGTGGAATCAAAGTAAAAAACTGAAAGCATTTCCTACTGAGGAGACTGCAGTAAATGAGGAAATTAGGAAACTTCATAACAAATAAATCTCCCAAGATGGCCATCAGAGACAAAAGAGCCCAAATGCAGCACAAATATCATCCAGATGTAGCCCACATGTAGCCCAATGACAGAAGTGTGCAAAACACTTATTTTTTTTGTATTTGCAGTTTTACATAGTGCAGACTTGTCAGGTATTGGAGTGCTTTACATGAGCATTGGTTACATCACACAAGATCAAATTCATTCTGGTTGTAGACATGGGGAGATTAAGTGATTTGACCAGAATCACAGAATGTTGAGCTGAAGCAGAAACTCCAACCTGGTTCTCCAGTTGCCAAGTCTGCAGCTCTGGAAGTAACACCACATCCTCTCCCCTAGGTGCAACATTTAATCAAGTGGTCAACTGGATAAAAAACATAAAGATTACAAATAATTAAAAAGTTCTTTGTCGCTATTTGAAAACTCAGAAAATATGTCCTCATTTTAGGTTTTTAGAGCACTAACCATAATTTTGATGCAAATAAGACCCTCTCATATATGTAATTTCTAAAGGAAATACTCTAGGTATTACAGTTTTGATTACATCAAGATGACGTCAGGCGTTGCACACTTTTGTAATAAATATAGAATGTTAGCAATCTAGTTGTTCATTGGGATACTGTTGAGAGGCAGAGGCCAGGGGCACAGACTCTGAAAATTGAAGGCAGGAAGGAGAGTGCAGAGGCAACAAATTGACCACACTGGGCAGGCAGGAAGGGCAGTGGCAGCACAACAGACTATGGAGGGCAGTGGAAAGGGGGGCAGGGGCAACAAACCAACAATACAGGACTGGCAAGAGAGGCTGTGGCAGTATAATAGACCATTGTGGGCAGAAGAAAGAGGCAGTGGTAGTACAACCATACATGCCAACAGACCCGTTTCAGCCAGGAAACGTCCAATGTTTTTAAGCTCAAATGGGCTTTACTTAATCTGTCTCCTGTCTACAATCTCCTCTTTTTTAATGTAACTCAAAGGGGAAAATCAATACCCCAGTTTTTTTTCAAAATCTCCCTCTTACCAAGTTCAAAATGTTTGCAAGTATGGTACATTGGATCATGGTAGGCAGGAGGAATTGGGGTAGGGACATGGACTCGGATAACAGAGGACAGGAGGGACATAGAGAGGTGCACCAAACTGACCCTACAGGGCAGGCATCAGGGAGTGCAGCACAACAATCCATGGAAAGCAATAGGGAGGGGACAGGACCATGCACATGGACAACAGAGAACAGAGGGGAAAGAGGCAATGGTAGCTAGCTGACCATAATGGACAGACAGGAGAGAAAGCTGCAGCATAACAGACCATAAAGGGCAGGGGGGACGGATCAGGGGCATTACAATGGAACAGGCAAGCCAGGAGGGAGGGAATAGGGGTCTGCACATGGAAAAAGAGGGCTGGGGCAAGTGGGCAGGGCAGGAGCAGCAAGATGACCGTGGAGGTCAGGCAGTATGGGTACTAGAAACAAGACACACCATGGAGAGCAACAATGAGACTATGATGTCATACACACAGACCATGGAGGGAAGGTGGGAGGGGGCAGGGGCAGCTAGCTGACCACACAGGGAAGGTGGGAGGGGCCATGGCAGCACAGAAGACCATGCATGGCAAGCAGGAGGGTTAGTGGCAGCACAATGGCTATGATGGGCAAGAAGGAGGGTGCAGGGGCATGCACAAAGGACCATGGAGGATAGAAGGGTGGGTCAGGACCTGGGCACAGACAAGAGAGTTCAGGGAAAGGGGCCTCACAACAGACCGCACGGGGCAGGCAGGAGGAGCAGTTGCAGCACAACAGACCAGGGAGGGCAGAAGGGTGTGGCAGTAAAATGGACCATGGAGGACAGGAGGAAGGGGATAGGGGCATGGCATGTGGACAGGCAGGGTGGAGGTGGCAGGGACAGGTTACAGTCATCTGACAATGCTAGGCAGGTGGGAGGGAAGTGTCAGCTCAACAGAACACTCAGAGTAGATAGGAGTGGCAGGTCCATGGGATGGAGCAGGGGCATGCACAAAGACATCGGATGGCAGGGGGAAGGAGAATAGGGGCAGCAAGCTAAGCACAGAGGCTAAGCAGGAGGTCAATGATGGGCCATAGAATTGGGAAATGGAGGGCAGGAGGAGTGGACTGGTACATCATGCTAAATGGAGGGCAGTGGCAGCACATCAGACCATGCATGGCAGGAGGGAGGAGGCTAGTCCATGGATTCAGACAGCAGAGGATAGGGAGGAGGTGGATGGGGCAGCAAGCTAACTGTTCAGAGAAGGTGGGTATTAGGAACTTTATTGTTTTTAAAATGTGTGTCTGTGCGAACTACTTAAAATATGAACAAGTATGCAGCATAATCTCACTTTTATTCAGGAAGAAGAGGACGTTTGTGACTGTGACTCCGGGCTCACTTGGCAGAAACACCCCCTGACCCTTCACCCCCCATCGCAAAATGTAATGTCCGTGAAAAGGGTAGGTGGACGCAGTGTTATATAGAACATAGTCCTGAGAGCACGATTGAAAATGAAAACTAGATATAGTATATGGTATAAACTATGCACCAAAAAGTGTGATATAAGATGAACCGGGCGTGAAATATAATATGCAATACATTGTGCGCAATGACAGATTCATTGGAGAGCGCGAGATAGCACAGGCACTAGCTCGTGCTATGCGATATGCGCCTTGGAGTGTAATATGCACAGGGCAGTGTTGTGTAACCTAACTAGTCTCTAAAATTGTAATATAAAATATGTGCTGGGGAGTGTAACGTTGCATATGCACTGTGAAATGAAATGAAATGAAATGAAAAATTATATTTATATAGCGCATAGACTACCCGGAGGCCTCGCAGCGCTTTAATTGATCACTGTGGCGGGCCGCAGGGTGAGACTAGCACGTTTTTGCAAACAGGTGGGTTTTCAAAGCTTTCCTAAAAGCCAGCCGGTTATTATTTTCTCTGAGGGCTAAGGGGAAGGAGTTCCAAGGTCTCGCAGCAGTATGGGAGAAGGAACGGCCGCCCCAACGTGCTTTGTTGATTTTAGAAGTGGTAACTAGGTGCAATGATCCCGAGCGAAGGGCTCTGGATGGAGCGTAGGGCACAACTAAGGGGGACAGGATGGCAGGGCCTGTTCGATGGAAAGATTTGTGCACAATGCACATAGCCTTAAACTGTGCTCTAGCAGCCATCGGGAGCCAGTGCAATTCTTTTAGAGCTTTCTTGGCTGACTGCCAGCGGGGGATGTTGAATAATAATCGGGCGGCGCAGTTTTGTGTGACTTGGAGCCTGTTGATCACTGAAGCCGGGGCACCCAGATATAGCGCATTTCCATAGTCCAGGCGGGAGAGTATCAGGGCCTGAACCATGATTCTCCTCGCCTGGAAAGGAAGCAGAGGGAGTACTTTGCGGAGCATTTTCATTAGGCCGACACACGTGGAGGCAGTTTTGGTAGCCTGGACCGAGAAGTCCAGCGCTTTATCGAGCCAGATTCCCAGACTCTTTATCTGCGGTTTGGGAGGGGGGGGAGCACCAAGGCAGGTGGGCCAAATTGATGTCAAAATGGTCAGAGAAGGGTTACCCAATAGCATAATCTCTGTCTTCTCCCCGTTCAGTTTGAGACAGGACGATTGCATCCACTTAGCAACGGCCTCTAGACAGAGGCCCAGGGTGTTGGACGGCTCCTCAGTGTGGTCCAGAGAGACCACCAACTGGGTGTCGTCCGCGTAGGTGACAATACGCACGCCAAAGGGCTGGACTATCTCCGCTAGAGGTCGCATATAGACATTAAAAAGTGTGGGGCTCAGGGAGGAGCCCTGAGGAACCCCACATCTAAGTGGTTGCTTAGGGGAGACTGCTTTGCCCTCAAACACCTGGAAGAAGCGCTCGTCCAGGAAGGAGGTCAGCCACTCCAGGGCCGCGCCCGACACGCCCATGCCTTTCAGACGGTGTAGCAGTGTGGCATGGTTGACAGTGTCGAACGCGCCACTGAGGTTGAGTAGTATGATGGCTGCTTTTCCTCCCCGGTCCAGCACCAATCTAGTTTCTTCCGTCACTGCTAGGAGAGCAGTTTCAGTTCCATGCTGCGGGCGGAAACCCGTCTGAGAGGCGCATAGCAGACTATTTGATTCTAAGTAGTCCACTAAGATATTATTGATGTGCCTTTCAAGCAGTTTGCTCATCCAGGGAAGTAGGGAAATGGGGCGGAAATTGGCCAAGTTGTTCTGGTCCAAGGTGGGTTTTTTCAAAAGGGCCCTAACCATCGCACATTTCCATGGTGCTGGGACGGAGTTAGAGGAGATGGAAGCATTAAGGACATCCAGAATGACAGGGCGGATGATGTCCATCACCTTATTGAGAGTTTGCGGGGGTGCTGGGTCATTGGGGGATCCCGAGATGACTTTAAGAAGCATTCTGTCTAAAGTGTCGGAATCTAGGAGGGGGAATTCATCCAGTGAGCTGGGGGCTAAGAAGTCAGAATCTGTAGTGGTGGTGTGGTCCATGTCACCACTGCCAGTAGAAAATGAAGAATAGATGGCCTGGGTCTTCTGGGAGAAGAAAGTGGCTAAATTATTGCAACGGGTTTGTGCGCCGTCAGGTGACAGACGCTCGGGGGGAGGGGGAGAAATTAAAGATTTGGCTATTTTAAAAATTTCTTTGGGGGAGTTTGCAGCTAGATTAATTTTGGCTTCATAAAAATGGGCTTGCGCAGATTTTATTTGATTTTTATAGAGCTTTATTGCGGCTCTATACTCAACTTGCTTTGATTGTGAGTAATCTTGTCTCCAGGCTCTCTCTAGCCTGACAAAGATATGGATCCCAGATTGTAATATGTATGGCATAGCGCTGTGCGTTATAACATAGGCATCGAGGAAGGCACGTTAGATGGGGCAATATAACCCGTGCGAAGGCAAGTGTGGTACGACATATTCACAGGGTGGTGTTACAGTGCACATGGGCTAGAGAGTGTCATAGCATACGCACTAGCTGGTGGAATACAACACAGAGGTGTGAGGCACTCGGCGGGCACTGGTGGGTGTAACACAGCATTGGGCTCAGCCAGGAGCGCGCTGTGACTCTCAAGTGAGGTTTGTCTCCTTTCCAGAGAGTAAAATAAAAAGTATTACACATCCGGTGGTGGATGTGTGTTTTATTAACCGTGAGGGGGGTTTCTTGCATAGTTTGGTCGAATTTTTGTGGAATCCCCTTTGAATGGCTTGGTGTGCGTGTATATTAAATGTGCCCGTCAATAGCTACCCATGTTTGTATAAATAAACGACAAGGGTGTCTACTTGGAGAGGACCCACCGGCGGGGGCGCCGGGATTAGGCACGGTAGGGCGTCAGACACGTCGGAGCTTCACTAGCGGTGTAAATACATTCCATGTGGATTCATTCTATGCATAGTTGCCTTTTAATGATTATCACGTAAATCGTCATGGTGATAGGTACATACGGTTTGTCCAGCATGTCCTAAGTGTTTCTAAAAATATATATTTTTTTAAAATAATAAAAAACAAAGGCCGGCCCCGGGGGATGGGGTCCCCGGGGCCATAAGTGACCTGAGGAGGGGGGCAACGCAGCCCCCTCCTAAAGAATAAAAAAAAAAAAAGGCCTTGACCCGGGGGTTGGGGTCCCTGGGGCCGATTAAGGCCTTGGGAGGGCCAAATGTTTTTTTTAAAGAAAAAAATTAGGGTGCAGGCCCTGGGGGATGGGGTGAAAAAGAAGGGGGGCCACACAGCCCTCCTTCTTAAAAAAATAAATAAAAGACTGGATTTGCGCCGGAGGCCACGCCCCCTCCTAGCAGCACTCTGCAAATGCACCCCCTGGCCAGTTGTAAGTTGGGGAATTAATTCCCCTTCAATAATGAGGGTCCCTGAGGGCCAACTAGCCCAACAGGTATCTCCAGTATGCGCCAGGGAGCTGCGTGGCAGACAGGTGTTCTGAGACCACGCCCCTTTTTACACCTCTATGCAACGCAGCTCTGTGGCGCTTACTGGAGGTACTTAGTGGGCTAGTTTGACCCTAGGGACCCTTAGGATTCAAGGGGACTTAATCTCTCAACTCAGAACGGCCACAGGGCGCGTTTACACAGTGGTGAAGGGAGGGGACGGGGCCTGAGGTGACATGTGCAAACAAGCCCTGTGGCACGTTTTAAGTTGGGGAAATAATTCCCTTTCAATCCTGAGAGACCCTGGGGGCCAACTAGCCCACCAGGGGCTTCCAGTAAGCGCCACTGCTCTGCGTTGCAGAGAGGTGGTGCAGGCCGAGCCCCTTTTTACACCTCTCTGCAATGCAGCTCTGTGGCGCTTACTGGAGGTACCTAGTGGGCTAGTTGGACCCTAGGGACGCTCAGGATTCAAATGAACTTAATCTCCCAACTAAAAACGGCCACAGGGCGTGTTTACACAGTGGTGAAGGGAGGGGACGGGGCCTGAGTTAACGTGTGCAAACACACCCTGTGGTGCGTTTTAAGTTGGGGAAATAATTCCCCTTCAATCCTGAGTGCCCCTGGGGGCCAACTAGCCCACCAGGTGCTTCCAGTAAGCGCCACTGCGCTGCGTTACAGAGAGGTGGTCTAGGCCGTGCCCCTTTTTACATCTGTCTGCAACGCAGCTCTGTGGCGTTTACTGGAGGTACGTAGTGGTCTAGTTGGACCCTAGGGACCCTCAGGATTCAAGGGGACTTAGTCTCCCAACTTAAAACGGCCACAGGGCGTGTTTACACAGTGGGGATGTGAGGGGACGGGGCCTGAGGTGACATGTGCAAACACGCCCTGTGGCGCGTTTTAAGAGGTAGTTTTAATCACCTGCCCTGTTATATACTAGGGGCTTACAGAGGAGGTCATGCTGATCACAGGGGGACCCCAACGCATAGTGTTACCTAGTGTATGTAGGTGTTTTCACTGTATTCTGAGTGTCTTTTAACATAGCACTGGCTCTAGGACTGGTTAGTCAGACTCAGTTAACACCAGTATCCGTCTGAAAAAGTTGAGGGTACAGGATGATTTTGCAACAAGGCTTCTTTCTGTTCTTCTGTTTGTTCTTTCTGCACGTTATCCTTTCCTGCACTTTTTTTCGTCTTTGAGGACTTCTGTTGCTTCTTTCTGCATTTCTTTTTTTTCTTTCTGTGCGTTTTTTCTTCTTTCTTCACATGTCCTATCTCTGTAGCCATAGTTAGAAATTAGCATTTAAAAAACCTTTGAAATTTACTGAAAAAACCATAGGTTTCAGGCACGTTATAGTTAGGAATTAGCATTTAAAAAACCTTAGAAATTTACTGAAAAAAACCATAGGTTTCAGGGGCGTTATAGTTAGCTGGACTTTTCACTCGTACAAAACCATTGAAATTCCCCCGTTATAGTTAGTTCAGCTAACTATAACTCGCACGCCCGCAATGCACTGCTGATGACATCACATATTACATCACTCATAACATGGTCAGTGACATTACTCATGACATCACTGATGCCATCACTGATTACATCTCAAATGACAACACTGATGACATCACTGATGACATCATCCAGTGAATGTGCGTGTTTCTGAAAATTACATATGTTTTATATATGTATATCTCAAGGTCGATGGAAGAATAAATGGGTATATAAGTGTCTAAATGGATGATTTGTTTTTGAAAAATAGATTGTATAACTGACTGATTAAGTGTATCTTAGTGAATGCATGGCTTAGTGAGTAATGTTTAAATATGTAAATATCTGTATCAGTCTCTCACTTTGTGTATAAGTGGCTGCATGGGTTGGTGAGTAGCTACATGAGTGGCTATATAGGTTATTAGTTGGTTTTTTGAGTATCAGAATGAGTGTCTGTATGGTTCGGTGGGGGTATTACGTAGTGCATAAGTGCATGAATGAGTGACTCACTGTTTGTATGTGTTGAAGACAGCATGTGTGCAGGACTGTATTGGTGGATGAGTGTGTGCATGGGTGTGTTAGTGAGTGAATGACTGTCTCAATAGTGTCTTTATGAGTAACTACATATGTTTTAAACTAGTATATGTGACTATTGGTGTATATAAGTGAGTATATGTGAGATTGAGAGATTGAAAGAGTTCCTGTATGAATAAGTATGTGTTTCTATAAGTGATTGTTTAAAAGACTAAGTATGTGTAAGTTTCTGTAGAAGTAAGTGTGGTGGTGTGTGTATAACAGTATATGCAAGTAAATGGATGTTTGATTCTCTATTAGCATGAGTGACTATGTGTGTGAGTAACTCTATGGATGAGTGGCGTTGTGTAACAGGATGTATAGGTGTATGAGTACATATGATGAGTGAGTACATGTATGAGTGACTGTATAGGACTGTTGGTGAATGAGTGGATGTATATGTGGATCTTAGAATTACTGAATAGGCGGTTGTAACTGATATTGGTATGTCCATTGTTTTGAAAATTTTAGTTTCTATTTTTGAATGTGTGTATTAAAGGTTATATTAGGGGGAGAGGAGGTCTGCCACTCTATCACAAAGATGATGTCATCAGTGATGTCATTTGAGATGTCATCAGTGATGTCATGAGTGATGTCACTGACCATGTCATGAGTGATGTAATATGTGACGTCATCAGCAGTGCATTGCGGGCGCGCGAGTTATAGTTAGCTGAACTAACTATAACAGGGGAATTTCAATGGTTTTGTACGAGTGAAAAGTCCAGCTAACTATAACGCCCCTGAAACCTATGTTTTTTTCAGTGAATATATATATATATATATATATATATATATATATATATATATATACATACATTTCTCAGATAGACACACATCGTCATGTAACCACCAGTTTTAGTTGCCAATACTACTGGGGCAAACAATGATTTTTCAATCTCTTTGATAACTTGATTTTCAAGTAGCTTCTCTGATTGCACTTCTCTGAGACGTTACTTAATTGATCTGGGCATATGACATTCTTTGTGGACACTGAAACTGCACCTTTCTTCAATACAAATAAGTAATTGGACCTACGAGTAAGCCTAATTTCTCATCAAACGGTTTGGGAAAATTCTACCATACACATTCACGAGGTAGCATCATAGACAATAACATTACTTGTTTTGCTGCCTTCAAATCAAGTATGAATACCAATTCCCACTGCTGTCTCCATCACAATACGTTTGCACCTTTCCTTGCTTCATAAACCTTTCCTACATTGGTTCTTTCTACGTATTCTAATACTGTTAATGTCAAACCAATTACACAAATTTTGTTCCGGGATATGCTCCTGGTAGTATGTCTGACGCCTCTAAAATATCCGCCCAATCAAAAAACTTACCACCACATTTCTGCTATTTAAAATTATTGTACATTCTGGTACCATCACATCATCATCCTCTTCTCACCCACTCAGTGTTGATATCTTTGAAATGATCTTATTTTTTTCACCTTGCTGTTTTCCATTATGCATCACTTCTCCATCTCAACACATGAGCATGGTGATCCTTATAGTTATATTTTGGGCATTGCAGATTTCTCACATACCACATCAAACTGTTTGACATGTGAACTGTATTCCAATCTTACAGCACTTTGCTTTCTTTTCTGTTTTTTACGTATAATCCACTTCTGCACCTCATTCACATCCTCCACTCTTGTAGTTGACAGCAAGCACACCCCTGTTTTCTCCTACACCCCTCATTTCTTTCATGCAGACTGCAGGTTGCTCCATGTTCTCAACAATGGCTACTGCTTCTTGAAAATGTGGGTACTTTACTAGGAGTGTGTAGTGTTCTGTTCTCGCGCGCACTTCGCCCACGGACGTTCCATGCCCTGTTACCTCATGCTGTCCGTTGGTGCGTTATGATTGTACTGTATTCACAGTTGCTAAAGGACGGTTGGTGAGCCATCGCCGTGCTTGCACGCATGGCTTATGACTGGCAGTGGGATCTTGATGTTACGACATAATAAATACTTCTATGATCTATACTGGTATTCTGTCGTAGGTACATCTTTCGTGGTGACGAGCTGAAAGCAGATCAATCAATCAATCAGGGAATTGTAAGCGCGCTACTCACCAGTGAGGGTCTCAAGGCACTGAGGGGGGGGGGGTCCGCAGATCTGTTTAGCCAAAGAGCCACGTCTTGAGGGTCTTCCTGAAGGTGTTCAGGGAGGGGCGCGTCTGATGTCTGCCGGTAGCTCATTCCAGGTCTGGGCTGCAATGTGAGAGAAAGATCTTCCGCCTGCTCTGGCTCTGTGGATGCATGGGGTTTCGGCCAGTGCGAGGTTGTAAGAGGGGAGATGGGAGGTTTCTTTTGGGTATGTGGAAGTTGATTCTGTCATTGAGGTATTTGGGTCCGTGGTTGTGTAGGCATTTGTTGGCATGAGTGAGGATTTTGAAAGTGACTTTTTCTCCACGGGGAGCCAGTGGAGACTTCGTAGGTGTTGGCTGATGTGTTTGTGTCGGGGGATGCGGAGGACGAGTCTGGCAGCGGTGTTCTGTGTTGTCTGGAGTTTGCGGAGTAGGGGTTGATGCCGGCGTAGAGTGCGTTTCCATAGTCCAATCTGCTGGTGATGAGTGCATGGGTGACTGTCTTCCTTGAATCAGGGGGGATCCACTTGAAGGTCTTGCGGAGGGTGTTGAAGCAGCTGGAGGTGACAGCATTGACCTGTCGATTCATGGTGAGTGATGAGTCGAGTACAATGCCGAGGTCTTGGCGTGGTGTGAGGGGGTAGGTGGGCTTCCGAGGGCGGTCGGCCACCAGGTGCTGTCCCATGCAGAAGGGGTGGTGCCGAGGAAGAGGACTTGAGCTTCAGGCAGCTGTTTGTCATCCAGACTGTCCACATGGAATCTACGCATGTATGGAATGCATTCAAACCACAAACATTATGGTATCCTGAAGTGACACCATCTTTGAGCCAAAAAGAAGACACACTTACAGCCTCTCTACGCTCTCACCTCCATCGAGGACTCATCCACGGACAGGGGTGAAGTGGAACTGCTGAGGTGTTGACAAACTGGAAGTGAACCGTCATGCGACTGAGCCCGGATTTCTACTCGAAGGTCCATTTAATTATTTTTTGCTTCCTCCAAGAGGCGTATTCCGAGGAGAAACAGTGCGTAATTCAACATGAGTAGGCGGCTCTTTGATTCAGGCGAAGGCGGGATTTGGGTTTTTCCAAGTGCCTGTCTTCCGCCCTCCTCCACCCGTGATGGAGCCTGTCTGCGCGCACCAGTCCCCTTGTGGCCACCTCATTTTTCCTCTCTGCAGCGCATCTCCCCCTTAACACTAACTCAGACAGAATTTCACTGTTTTGCGGTTCGTCGTTTTGTTTGTAGGCTGTGGCAAAGCATTTTTGTTTAACGCTGTGGTGACTAACACAGCTGATTTTTGCATGACTATGGCTACGAGGAAACGCCTAGTTTTACTTATTTGTCATGCTCTTTATTAGGGGTAAACTTACCCACATGCTTGGTTTCTATTTCACAGTTTAGCTGTGCTGCTCATGCCTTTAGAAAAATGTTGCAGTGTCTCACTGTATTCAGGCACTGCCTCTGGAGAAGATCTTTCAGAATACTGCAAAGCAAAGTATGAGTTAATCTTCAGCATTCTACAATTCGCATAACATTGCTTTTGGTTTTTTGGATATGACTTGGCAATGACCTTGTAACAGCGTGGTGCCGCGCACACCATTCTGAAAAATGTATCTTTCCATTTTTTTTTGTTTATTCAAATTGCATGCGCGACCTATTTTTGGGATATCAGTAAGCAAGCTGTTAATCCACCACCACCGTCCCTTTACTGCCCATGTGAACCACCAATTAACTGGCGTAACTGGCTTGATGCATTTGAAACCTACTTGGGCACGATTGGAGCACATAGATTCAGATCTGAAAGAAAGAAATATTTATTGTTTTAATCTCTTGGGTTTGAAGGAAGAGCTACTTTAACCCCTTCGCTGCTGCGGACATTCTGCTGCAGCGCTGGGGGGGGCAGGGGGGCAGCGCGGTGGGCCTGTGCTCATGACGGAGCCGCTCCGTCATGAGCCACAGTTGAGCTGTGCTCATGACGGAACGGTTCCGTCATGACTCCGCCCATTTGCGTTGTCGCTCCGCACAGGCGGGGAAACAGCGCCGCGCAGGCGGAGCGGCCGCCAACAGGATTGTCATGACGGAACCGTTCCGTCATGAGCACACGCCAACCGTGGCTCATGACGGAACGGTTCCGTCATGAGCGGGGAAGGGGTTAAAACATCTACCAGATCCTGTGGGTGTGGTTGGGGAAGAACTTGATGAATATCAAAGTACCATTAAGAAATTAGCATGTAGAAATGATGTCCAGCCAAGTATTGTAGTATTAAGACACATGTTTTTTAAAAGAGTACAAAAGAATGATGAAGATGTCGACTCAACACTTATATTAGTGCCCTCAGAAAAATGATAGCATATTGCGAATTTGAAAACTTTAGTGAGCAAGTGGTACGTGACCAATTTTTAAGCCATTGTGCTGATAGAACCATCAGACAAAAATCATTGTCCTTAAGGAATCCCTCCCTTGATGAATCTGTACGCATAGCACAAAGTATTGAAAACGCTCAAGTCTCAGTGAAGGAACTAGAAAATAAAACAGTGGAAGTGGTTACTCCTGTACGCATTAACAACTACAAGCGAAAAACCTCTCAAAGTAGTTTTTTTTTAAAGAACAGACATCTGCTTTCGGTGCGGTAATTCTGCGCACAGCAAAAATAGCAGATCGTGTCAAGCAAAAAATGTAGTCTGCGTGTCTTGAGGCAAAGTAGGCCCTTTTTCAAAGGTATGTCAAGGGCATAAAATAGAAAATGTCAGAGTAGGACATGTCAAAGACACAAGTGACAGTGACATTGACGACCCTTTGACTGAAATGAAAGACATGATATTAGTGGTCACGGAGAGTGATATTAGGTCTGGTGATCCCTCTGATTGCGTTGACCCTTACGCTAACATACTCGTTGGGGAGAAGAATGTACATCTCCTCGTGGATTCAGGCGCACGTATCACTGTGATCACTAAATCTCTTTTCAACGCCAGTTGGGGTGATAGACAGTTGTTCCCCCCTAATCGTGCACCCGTGTCCTACAAAGGACGTAAGTAGCTCTACTAGGGTGTTTCAAAGATATCATGGAATTTAAAGGTAGACACATTCAAGGGAAAATCTACGTAGCTGTCCAAGGAATCAATATTCTAGGGTGGTTTCACCAAGGGTTTTTCGACATGATGAACAACTTCCCTAAAGTATTCTCAGGGGAACTTGGCAAAAATCAAAGGGTACAAACATAAAATAAAAGTGAAAGATGGTGCCATAACCATTAAACACAAGTTAAGAAGTGTTCCTTTCAGTATCAGAGAAGACCTCGAGAGAGAACTCACAACATTGTGCAACAGAGTAGTTATTGAACCTGTTGAATCATCAGACTGATTGTCCCCACTTGTTGTAGCGTGCAAAAAGAACAATGAACTCAGACTTTGCATAGACTTGCGCAGCCTAAATAAGGAAATATGGGTTGACTCGCACCCTTTACCCAACATCACCGAAATGTTGGCCAGAGTGGCAGGAGTTACGTTCTTCACCAAACTGGATCTTGCTTCTGCATATCACCAAGTAGAACTTGACAAAGACTCTCGCCATCTCACTGCATTCAACTCACCTTCTGGCATGTTCCAATTCTGTTGTATGCCATTTGGACTGGCATCGGCAGCGTCAGTGTTTCAACGTCTCATGGTAAATCTTTTCAAAGGGATTAACAACGTGGCCATCTTTCAAGATTAGGTTTTTATACATGCCGCCAATGAATCTACACATGATGAAACCCTGCACAAAGCATGGGATTGTTCTAAAACATAAAAAATTTAAGTTCTCTAAGAATTCTGTAGAATACTTAGGTCGTACAATCTCGAGTGCTGGTGTCACACCCAAACCTAGTTTAGTTCAAGCCATTTTGGATGCATCGCCTCCTGTAGAAAAAAGTTGGCATCAAATCTTTTTTAGGGTTGAGTGAATTCTATTCCCGGTTCACCCCTGATTACGCCACAAAGGCCCCATCTCTAACTTTTTGAAGCACGAAACAGCTTTTGCATGGGATGATGATTGTAGTAATGCCTTTAAATGGTTAAAAACTCAACTCAGTATAGTCAAGGCATTGAAACCTTTTAACACCGCAGTACAGTGCAAGTTAACTGTTGACGCAAGCTGCTATGGTCTTGGTGCAGTCTTAACCCGGCAGGTTGGCACTCAGGAACACACACTAGGAATTGCCCTGAGGGTGCTAAGAGACACAGAAACACACTATTCTGTCATCGAAAAAGAATTACAAGCATGTTGGTGGGCCATCGAAAAATTCAAATGTTATATATGGGGCAGGAAATTGACTCTACAGACCGACCACAAACCTTCGGTAACACTAATTATCGCAACAGTACACCACACTTAGCCAGACTTGCTTCTAAACTCCTCCAATTCCAATTTGATATGGTACACATCGCTGGAGGAAAAAATGTGCGTGCTGATGCTCTCTCACGTTTGCCTCCAGTTCCAAAATTGTCAGAGGGCAGTGACAGACCCATTTGTGATGACGAACTAGATGACTGTTTAGTTGCTGTTATAGAACTACAACACATTTGTTCAATTTGGGAAAATGATTGGAAGTCTGCCATGCTTAATGATGAAAGGTTGAAATGCGTTAAGAAATACATTGCGGAAGGGTGGCCAAAGGAAAAAAATGTAAATGTTGATATACATCCTTATGTTGAAATATGTGATGAATTGTCTGTAGAAAATGACCTTATCCTCAGGTTAGAAAAAATAGTACCCCTGGGTGACCTCAGGAACACCCTCTTGACTAAAGCTCACGAAGGACACCTGGGTGCTACACTCACCAAACGTAGAGTACGTGAATACTTCTGGTGGCCAGAAATGGACAGAGACATTGACGCCATGGCGCAAGATTGTCCCATTTTTTCTGATAGCGAAAAGACCCTACGCGTCTCTAACCCACCCCTTACACCCATTCCCCTTCCAGACAATACCTGGGAAAAACTGGGTATTGACGTAATAGGCCACTTCCACACCTTACCACTTCAGAACCGTTTCGCAATAGTGTTACTTGACTACTACTCGAAGTGGCCTGAAGTAAAATTTGTAGCCAAAGTGGATTCTAAAGAAATCCTTGACTTCATGAAAGAGGCTTTCATGCGGGAGGGATTTCCCAAGACTGTCATTTCAGACAACGGTGTGCAGTTTATTTCTGCTGATGTTGAAGAGTTCTTTAATGAATCTTCCATCAGTCACCTCAAAAGCTCCATCTATTATCCACAAACCAATGGATTAGTAGAAAGGCTCAACAGAGTCATTGGGGATTGCATACAGTGGCCCATATCTCACATCAAAGTAATACCAGTTGCCATAAGGACCATGCTGTGGTTCTTCAGAACCATGCCCCACTCATCCACTGGTGTTTCTCCATTCGAATTGTTAAAGGGCAGGAAGGCTTGCTCTGAATTCAGACCTTGCCTCGCTGAGAAACGAGCCGCGTCGTCCTTACCATTGTATACGCCATGATGATCACCCGGAGAGCTGGGAGACCGCGCCTTGTGCCGAAAGAAATGTTACGCGCTGCCGCCGGCCTCCATTCTTCAATTCTCCATTCAACGCAGGAGCCCAGACTGAACTTGCACCTGGGCGAGGAAACCAACATTCCGAGCTGAGGCCCAAAGAGCGGCCGCCCTGGGCAAGATGGCGCCAGGGGACTTTGGTGGCCTCTCATGAGCCGAGAGACACAAGCAAGGATGGTGTGAAAGTCGGAGGCAAGGTGAAACCATCGGATAGCAGTGAGAGATGGCCCTCCGATACTGGCAGCTGACACCGATTGGAGGGCTCGGGGATCCAGAGAGGACCTTGCCCGCCATTTTGGGAAACGAGGAGCGATTTAACGGCGGTGAGTGGGGGGTACCACAAGATACCTGGCGGCCCATAGCGCGCTCCGGAGGTGGACTGGGCCGTCCCCTGTAAGCAAAGGGCCCGTCTCCATCACAGGAGGGATTATGATCCCCGCCCGCGCCTGACATGGCGCCCATGTTCCTGTAGCTATGGGAGGGACAGTGTCATCCAATTCCAGCTGGTGACCTACCCCCTGGACCACCAGGGAGTGTCTGGATCACCCAAAGACACAATCCTGGGATCTGGCTTGTCTCTAGCAACAAGGGGCATGAGCATCACACCGCACCTGACCCTAAGATGGCTGCCACTGATCCCATCTCGTGAAGGAGGAAGCCTCGTGGCTGAATCCAATCGTCCCCACAAGGTCCTGGGCCACCAATCCTCTGGGAAAGGAGCTAAAAGGTGCAACTGGGAGGTTCTGGAACCACTGGAGGAACACTGAGATAACACAGGAGTCAGGGACTGCATCTATGCCACACTGACCTTTTTGCCAGCTTTGTGTGGCGAGGCCGGAGGCAACGGCGGAGGCAAGAGGGCGCCATAGCCGCTCTTCGGGAGATTTCCCTGAACCGACGCAGGAAGCATTGCTATCGAATGCATATCAACCCTACAGTAAGTCTTAGCTTCCCAGTAACTCTGGGATGGGTGCTACCAATTAGTCTTTGACGATGCCCCCTGGACTGAAACCCTGAACATTATACACACCACGGAGCCGGATCAACATGGCCCATGCCCGGTGGAACTTTGATGGAACTTTCGATGGACCTTTGACGATGCCCCCTGGGCGGATACCAAAACTGTTTGTACTCACCTCGGTGCACGAGCAACCTTGGCCAATGCCCGGTGAATCTGTCATATGCAGCTATAGAGGAGTCTGGCCCTGGTTTCACCCCCTCTGCAGTCACCTACCCAGCCGGTCATCTGACATTGTTTTCCTCGTTTCAATGTTGTGTTTCCTTCCCTCCCTCTCCTTCTCCCTACGTGATTCTTTGATTTAATTGATGTAACTATGTACCCTGTAACTCACTGATCCTCACGTAAAGCGCTCTGATACCTCCGGGTCTAGCCAGCACTATATAAAACTTATCAAATAAATAAATAAGTAAATAAATAAATATTAGACTCCGGCCAGATGCAGGTAATTCCCATTCTTCTCTCTCTTTCTCTCCCCCTCTCTCTTTCTCTCTCTCCTCTGTTCACCACGCTTTTGCTTTTCTCTTTAATGAAAAGAGATATGTAGTGTTCTGTCCTCGCGTGCACCTCGCGCGTGGACATTTCATGCCCTGTTACCTCGCGCTGTCCGTTGGTGCATTATGACTCTACTGTATTGACAGTTGGTAAAGGTGTGTTGGCGAGCCGGCGTCGTGCTTGCACGCATGGCGTATGACTGGCAGTGGGATCCTGATGTTACGACATAATAAATACTACTACAATGTATACCGGTATCCTGCCGTCAATGCAGAGTGTGTCTTGAACCTTGGGCTTATCCAGTCCCACATTACATATTATGGCAAATTCCTATATTTGCACATAGGCACCATAATCCTGAAAACTGAAACATAATAACTAATTTTCTGTCTTTGGACACTCGAAAAAACGTGTGTCTTTCTCACACAACATTAATACATCAACCAAAATGGGATTCCAATATCCTTAGTGATAGGGCATAAATCCCGCACACATCCCCTTCATCTGTTCCTACAGTAAACACAGGTATACTCCTGTCCTCAGTCCCAATAGTATGGAGTAGTACATTCTGCCTCCTCAGTGGAGAAAATGCATTTGTAAAAGATAGCTATTGCAGTGTTTTCCTATTGTTTTACGGAAGAACATGTTCCACAGATTGCAATAAAAACAATGAGATATGGGGTAAGCCTGCTCCTGCCATATTATTTAGAAACATAACAAATTAAAGTAATACCTAAAAATAAAAAATAAAAAACAACAAGCTAAAATGACAATTCAAAACGCCCTAAATAAAAAAAAAAAACATGTTTTCCTTCCTCAGTCTTTGTCAGAAAAGCAAGCCAAGAATAACTATGAGTCAGTTAAAATGAAAACTCTATGCAGACCAACATCTAGTTAGAATTTTCATCTTGTTGACTGCATGTAACCATTTCTGCTAGGAAAACGTATAGAGCGTATGCACACCAAAGGGTTTCTTGGCACCATGCCAACCAGGAGGGAGAAGAGAGGGTTTAGGTAAATGAAAGGCTTGCTTAAACACCCAGGCTTTCAAGAGCTACCTCAACCTCAGGAAATTAGGTTCCAGCTGGATGTCATTGTGTATATACCTATGGGACAAGGATCAGTCATACTACTTAGTTCTCTTATATTGTGCACCAATTCCTCCTCTGGAACAGCTGTAACACTCTTCTACACCATTTAGTGCAAGCGCTGAAACCACACCCAGGTCTATCTAAGATGGCTACCACATTGTATCATCGCAGCATGTGATGACGCACCATGTCATAGGTCAATCTCCAAACATTGGTGTGTCTCAATATGGGGTTTCTGATTGTTCTTGCATGCAACAGATTCTAGGTTGGAGGTAAGGTGGCTGCTGCACAAGGTTGCTGAATGTTCCACATGAGAAGCTGATAACCTCACATTTGGATGACTAGTTACTACACCTACAATTTCCATACAGTTATAATACAGTGTCCTTTGGAAGGTGTCGGCTGACTTCACCTGTTGCTTGTTACTGCTTCTGCTAGCACTGTAAAGATCTCCTTTGGGACCCGAATAGTGGAGGTGAATCCAACAGGACTTTGTGTCCCAGAAGTCGGTGACCTCTGACTCCACCTGTAGCCTGTTACTGCTGCTGCTAGCACTATAGAGTACTCCTTTCTGACCCACAGGGGTTTTTCTATAAACCAACTCAGCGGCCAATGCCCCATGCCCCCATGCCAACACTCTCAGACTGAGCCATCTTTGCCAGGACTGGCATGTATTAACAGATATGCAGCTCTATCTGGCCTCTCTGACATCGAGTGACAGGGGGGAGCAGAGGCCATCATTGAACGAGGCCATATCTAATCAGATTGTGGTCTTCTTTCCATCACAAGTCCCCCCAAGTCTTTTTCATTGGCGCGCATTCCTCGCTAAGGAAGGAACAATTGAAGAGACTGCTGGGGAAGGCCAACCCTTGCTTCGTGATCTGGGGCTGGTCTGCAATTTGCTGTTTTAACCAAGGAAGAGGCTGTTGCGACTGTGCTTTGGGCGCTGGGTCCCCCTGCTTGACAAAGACTGTGCTTTGTGCTGTGTCTTGTAACCCCAAGAGCCCGAGGTGAGCTGGCTCCCTGTTTGGAAACACAGAAACATAAAAGTTTCCGGAGAAGTTTCAAGCGACAGGGTGGGCGCGTGTTGTGGCAGCTTGAGACCCTCAGAAGGTGTGCCCTGTGATCTTGGACACACGAAGGAGGAGTTAGACTTCCGACGCGCTGGGTGCGTGTCGTGGTGCACAGGAGATGTTGGTGAGGAGCGCCTTGTCAACGTGGGCATCGGAAGCTGGGTGAGTCTCGAACGCGCTGGGTGTGTGTTGTGGTGCACCGCAGGCATTGGTGAAGAGAGCCTGGTCAGCATGTGCATCAGAGGTGAAGTGAGACTCGGACGTGCTGGGTGCATGTCGTGGTGCACCGCAGGCATTGGTGAAGAGCGCCTGGTCGGCATGTGCATTGGAGGAGAAGTGAGTCTCCAACGCGCAGGGTGCGTGTTGCGGTGCACTGGAGGCGTTGGTGGGAAGCGCCTGGTCAACTTGTGCATCGGAAGTGGAGTGAGTCACGCTGGGTGCGAGTCGGGGTGCACCAGAGGAACTAGTGAAGAGATCCTGGTCATCAAGTGCACCGGAGGAGAAGTGAGGCTCGGACACGGTGAGCGTGTTGAGGTGTGGCCGAAGGCGTTGGTGAAGAGCGCCTGGATATCGGGACACCTGAAGTTGGAGTAAGTCTCAGTGAAGCAGTGTACGTGCTTTGGTGCAACCTGGGACTGTGGAGGTGATCGGCTGATCATCGTGTGCACCGGAAGAAAGTGAGTCTCTGCAATGCGGTCTGCGTGTCATGGTGCCAACTGAGACCGCAGGAAGGAGTGCCTGGTGAACGTGCACTCGGAGTCGACGAGAAGTCCCATCAGCGTTGGGTGTATGGCTTCGTGCCAGAGGAGACCCAGAGGGTGCTGTGGTGAACGTGCACCTGGAGTAACGTAATCTCAGGGGCATGGGGTACGTTTGCCCCGCGGCTGCCTGAGACCTTCCTAATAGTTGCGGCCTGGACTGGCAGCCCCGGAGGACCTGAGCTGCCAGGCCGAGCTGCTGAGGTCCATTGAGAAAGTTCTACACGGAAGGCCCAGTTCGCTGAAGGTGGAAAGGAGAGTTGGGTCGCGCCCCCAGGTAACGTGGATCATTACCTGGGCGGCGTGCAGGCTCGGAGAGCCTTTGCTTCAGCTCAGAGTGGGGCCTGTACCGACCGAAGGAGTGGCTGTACTGGGACCAGAGCGGGAAGCTGTACTTTATGTCATCGTTGATACGTGTGGGGGGCAACTGTTATCAGAGAGGCTGATTGTCGTAATACACATTGCCAATATCACTGCTAACTAACTGCCGGACTGTCTTATGATGCCTGACATTATTTTTGCATAACGTAGTGCACGATTGTAGAGCTACGCATTGCATTATTTCTCCATTGCAAAGTACACGATTGTAGCGGCCCACATTGCATTATTTCTCCATTGTAAAGTACAGGATTGTAGCTACGCATTGCATTATTTCTTAATTGCAAAGCACATGATTGTAGCAGTGCGCATTGCATTATTTCTTCATTGCAAAGTACGTCATTGGGGTGGGACGCATTGCCTTATTCCTTCATTGCGTAGTACATGATTGTAGCGGTACGCATTGCATTATTTCTCCCATTGCAAGGTACCGGGGTGTATCGTTAAGCATTGTATTATTTCTCCTTTGCCAAGCACAGGATTGTATAGCTACGCAGTGCACTATTGTTTGTCTATTGCAATGTGTGTGGTTCTAGCATTATGACCAGCACAGCATTTGGAAAACGGTGGTTGGGATTTGAACCTACCAGCCAGCCGGAACGAATATTACCCTTTATTATATGTTGGCTTTTGTAACGTGTGGTCTGGTCGTATATCTTTTTATATAAAGTTTATACTCATTTTATCAAACTCGTGTGGAGTCCATTTGTGGTGTCACCAGTGGGTTGCTGTGGGTGTGGTGGCACATACTGTACACTCGCGCGTTGGAGATAGGAACTGGCTGCTCATGCCAAGCTACTAAGGGGGTGAGCAGGGCTATCTCAAATGGTGTCCTTTCTTGGCCTAATGTTGAGGGAGGAGTCCCGGGTCTCGCATCTGGTGACAGTGGTGCGGGACGGGGACTCCGGCTTCCAACATTTGGCAGCAGAGCGGTGGGATATGATCCTAACGTAATTGAAACGCGTGTGTGCAAAACCACTCACAGTAATTGGTGTTCATCATAAATTGATCGCAGACCACAACGCAACAACACGTTGTTTTGAATTATTGGTTCCATTGTTGAGAAACCTTTAAACGACACATCATGTCTCAGGAGGGGAGCCAGATAGCCGGTGAGGCTGCGGCTGCAGAATTAGAGTTTAACATTGAGGCATTGTTTACCTACAAGGTTGATCAGTTGAGGAAATTCTGCAGAGCTTTGGGATGTGCCATCAAGGGTAGCACAAAGAAGGAGGAGCTGCAAGTGGCCTTGAGGGCCTGGTGGGAAGCCAAAGAGGCTCAGGAGACGGGTGATGTTGAGGTGGATGAGGATGACCCAGGGAATGGATTTGGTCCACAGGATTTGCCAGTGGAGGGACCAGCCGCAGGGGCTGGTAGTAGCCATTCAGGGAGGTGTTTTTCACCAGAGGACCTGGAGGAAAACCAAAGGGTCAGACTTCATGAGTTGGAGGTGTTAAAACTTAAAACTCAAGCAGAGGAGAGCAGGAACGCTCTTGCGCTGGAAGAGAAACGGATTCTCTTTGCTCATGAGTAAAGCATGAGGGAACTGGACATTAAGGGTAGACAAGCCGAGCCCAGTTCGAATGGTGGCAGCGCACCACCAGTGCCAGTAGGGAAGGTGTACATTCCCAAGGATTTAGTGCGAGATTATCAGAGGGGTGATGACACTTATGCGTGGTTCACGGCATATGAGATCGCACTAAGGATGAATAAGGTGCCTGAAAAGCATTGGGGGTGGGCCTATGGAAACACTTCGAGGCTTCAGGGAGGGACGTTCTATCACCTTTAGAGAGGGCGGGAACCCTGACCTACACCAACATGAGGGAGGCTTTATGCCTCCAGTATGGGCTCACTCCTGAACAATACCGGCAGAAGTTCAGGACCTCTAAGAAACTAGAATTCCGTACTTGGGTAGAATGTGTGAATGAGTACACATGGGTACTGGATGGTTGGATGCTGGGCAGCAAGGTCAATGATTTTAAGGGCTTATGCAATTTAATCAGTTGTGAGCACTTTAGTAGTCTGTGTGTTCCACAGCTGCGGCATCATCTATTGGATAGTAAGCTGACTGATCCCAGTAAGCTTGCTGAGGAGGCGGAGCGCTGGACTAGTACACGGGTCCACAAGGGAATTAGGAGTACCACTGCCAAGAGTATGCAGGGTCCCCCGCCGAAGGTGGGGGAGGACAAGGGTAACCTCTAAAGGGCCCCAAGGTAGTTCCCCCAAGAAAGGGTCCCAAGCTCCTTCGAGGGCAAGAAGGAGCCCCGAGGTCCTCCTATGTGTTACGTCTGTAAAGAAGTGGGTCATATTTTCCCTAAATGCCCCAAAAAGTAATCTGCACCCACTGGGGCTCCAACACCTGGTTTAGTGAGTGTAGATTAGGGGGAGGAATTGAGTCCTTGGAATGGGGAGGAGCAAGCCGTTATGACCCTAGCCTCCTTAGGAGATCGAGGAATGGTCCAGGAAATCCCTCTGCCTGAGGACACTAAAAAGTACCAGTAGTGGGTGACCATCAATGGACAGAGGGTGGAGGCTCTGAGGGACACCGGAGCCAGTTTGACATCTGTCAGGTGTCAGTGGGTGTCTGAAGAGCAAGTAATTCCCGATGTGCTTCACCCTGTAATGTCAGCAGACAATTCAGTGCGCCTCTGCAAGGTGGCACTGGTTCCCTTTGAATGGGGAGGGGTCTCAGGTTCCTTGGAGGTTGTTGTAAGTCCAACGATGCCTGTAGACTGTCTGCTAGGGAATGATCTGGAGAGTTCTCCCTGGAAGGAGGTGGAGCATCAGGCGCATTTGGAGATGTTGGGTCTACTTGAGTGGGCTTGTGTGACCACTCGGTCTATGGTAGCCAGTAAAGGTAATCAAGAGAACCGGGAGCCTGAAACAGTGGCCCAGGTGCCTGCCAGTAAGGGAATAGGCAGGGGGCATGGGAAACTGGCCTCCACAGTTTCCACAGTCCAGGAGGAGGCACCCTTTGAGGGGGATGCCCTGGAGCCCACGGGGGAACAAGTGGCTGAACTGGGGGACCTACCCAGGCTGACCGAATGGCAGCAGGACGGGGGGCCCTCCAGGGAAGAATTCTGTGAGGAACAGAAGAAGTGCCCTTCTCTCGTAGGTTTGCGGCAGCAGGCAGCAAACCAGGCAGCAGGTGATCAGTCGGGATCACACTGATTTACTGGGAGAACGATCTCCTGTATAGTGAGCCAAAGGTGGCTGAGCCTGGGTCAGCCCGGGCGCTGGTGGTACCCCAGTGATTCAGAGCCTTCCTATTGGGGTTGGCTCATCGTGTACCTTTGGTGGGACATTTGGGGCAGGACAAGGCCTTTGAGCGGCTTGTCACCCACTTCTACTGGCCCCAGATGCGCAAGAGTTCTGATACTCATTGCAGGACTTGTTAGACTTGTCAGTTGAGGTGTAAGAGTGGAAGGAAGCGAAAGGCTCCCCTCCAACCTTTCCCTGTAGTCAGCACACCCTTTGAGAGGGTGGGCATTGACATTGTGGGGCCTCTGGATCCCAAGACGGCCATGGGCAGCAGGTTCATCCTGCTCTTGGTGGACCATGCCACCCGGTACCCGGAAGCCATCCCTCTCCATACGGTGACAGCCCCCGTGGTGGGCCGTGCACTGATGCGGATTTTCTCCTGTGTTGGGTTCCCAGAGAGGTGGTGTCCGACAGGCGTACTAATTTCATATCGAGGTATATGAAATCTCTGTGGAATGAGTGCGGTGTAACTTATAAGTTCACCACACCTTACCACCCCCAGGGTAATGGTCTGGTTGAGAGGTTTAACCGGACCTTGAAGGGCATGATTATGGGTCTGGAGGAACCCATGTGGTGTAAGTGGGATGTCCTCTTGCCATGCCTGCAGTTTGCATACAGAGAGGTGCCACAGACGTCATTGGAGTTCAGTCCCTTTGAGCTCCTGTATGGGAACCCGGTCAGAGGACCCTTGAGTGTGGTAAAGGAGAGCTGGGAGAAGGCTCTTAGTAAACCCATCCAGGGTGTATACAGCTACATGCTGGCCTTCAAGAACCAATCTAGGCATTTCATGCAGCTCGCTCAGGCGAACCTGGAAGCCAGCCAGGAGGATATGAAACGGTGGTACGACCAGAATGCCACTCTGGTCGAGTTTCAACCTGGGCAGAAAGTGTGGGTGATGGTGCTTGTGGAGCCTTGTACACTCCAGGACAAGTGGACTGGGTCTTATGAGGTGGTGGAGCGCAGGAGCAAAGTGACATACCTGGTGGACTTACAGTGTCCTAGGAATCCTTTGAGGTTTCTCCATGTTAACTGCCTCAAACCACACTTTGAGAGGTCTGAGCTGACCATGCTCTTGGCTACAGATGACGGGGCGGAAGGAGAGTGAACCTCTTCCTGACCTCCTGTCAGCCAAGGAGAAGGATGGGTCAGTGGATGGTGTGTACCTCTCGTCTACCCTGACCCCGGAACAGCCGAGGGACTGTCGCCAGGTATTGGGTCAGTTCACCTCCCTGTTCTCCCTGACCCCAGGAGTCACCCATTGGTGCATCCATGATGTGGACACCGGAGACAGTCTGCCTCTGAAAGAAGAATTTTAGAGGGTAGCTGATATGGTCAGGGCAAGCATCAAGTAGGAGGTTTCTAAGATGCTGGCGCTAGTGGTGATTGAGCCATCTAGCAGTCCCTGGGCCAGCCCAGTGGTCCTTGTGCCAAAAGCTGCTACGCCGGGTGCCACTCCTGAACTTTAATTCTGTCTGGATTACCGTGGGCTCAATGCGGTCACTAAGACTGACGTGCACCACATCCCCAGTGCTGATGAGCTTGTGTATCGGCTGGGAGCTGCCCGGTACCTCAGTACATTTGATTTGACATCTGGGTACTGGCAGATTGCCTTGACCGAGGGGGCCAAGGAGAGGTCAGCGTTCTCTACGCCAGAGGGGCACTACCAGTTCAGGGTTATGCCCTTTGGGTTGAAGAACGCCCCTGCCACCTTCCCGAGACTGGTTAACCAGGTGCTGAGTGGGCTTGACGAATTCAGCGCCGCTTCCTTGGACGACATTGCAGTATTCAGCTCCAGTTGGGAGGAACATTTGCAGCACCTCTGTGAAGTATTGATGGCCTTGCAGAGGGCAGGCCTAACTATCAAGGCAAGTAAGTGCGAGATAGGGCAGGGTTCCGTGGTGTACTTGGGACAACTGGTGGGGAGCAGCCAGGTGGCGCCCATACAGGCAAAGATTGATACCATCCTGACTTGGGAACCCCCCAAGACCCAGACAGGAGTGATGGCCTTTCTAGTATTCACTGGGTTCGTGAAGAGGTATGGCACCCTTGTTGCCCCCTTGACAGAACTGACGTCCAAGAAACATCCCAAGAAGGTGGTCTGGACTGATGCCTGTCAGACCTCCTTTGATGCCCTGAAGACTGCCATTTGCATAGCTCTCATGTTACGGGTGCCGTATTTCTCCAGAGAGTTTACAGTGCAGACAGATGCTTCAGAGCATGGGGTGGGAGCAGTACTCTCACAATTGAACAACGAGGGCTTGGACCAACCCATAGCTTTCATTAGCAGAAGGCTACTTCCCAGGGAACAGAGGTGTAGTGCAATTGAAAGGGAAGCTTTTGCTGTGGTCTGGGCGCTGGAGAAGCTGAGGCCCTACTTGTTTTGGACCCACTTTTTGGTTCAGACTGACCACCGGCCTCTCAGACGGTCGATGCAGATGAGGGGTGAGAACCCAAGCTGTTGAGGTGGTCCATCTCCCTACAGGGAACACCGTCCAAGGACAGAACACGCCAATGCTGATGGTCTGTCCAGATTTTTCCGCCTTAGTGATGAGAACTCCCATGAGGGTGGGTAGTTCCCCTCATTTTTCGGCTGGAGGGGATGTGTGTTAGACCTGGCATATCTTGGCGTGATTACCCCTGACTTTTTGCCTCTGCCACCTTTGCTTTTAGATGCTTTGGGTACTTTGCCACTGCTGATCAGTGTCAAAGTACAAGTGTTCCCTGTATAAAGTGTAATGGTAATTGGTTGGCCATAATTGGTATGTTTGCCTTACTAGTAAAGTCTCTAGTGATGTGAACTATGTGTGCCAGGGCTAGTAATGCAAAGGTGCGCAGAGACAGGAACACAGGCCTGCAGTGTAGGGCCTGCGCGCAGTTTGCTAAGTTAGCATGGTGTCCTGACAAGTACAGCCACTTGTCAGGCCTTACTTTCCCTTTTGCGTACACAGCACCACTGTGGTAGGTCTCGGGTAACCCCTGGGCAGGGTGCAGTGTAAGTAAAAGGCATGACACGTACTGAAGTGTGTGCTATGTAGGGGTGGGCGGAATTTGCAAACTATCGCGAAAATGTTGAAAATCTCCGCAAACACGCCGGAAATATCGCAAAGACGCGGAAGTTTTTTTCCCGCCTGTTTGTGGTATTTTTTGCGTGATCGCGGCTCGCTAACTTACCCATGCGGTTGCTCACGGGCGCGGCCATCTTGTTTTCACTTGTCCCGCCCTCCCGGGATGCTTACTTCCTGTTCCGGGTCGCGCAATGCATGCTCGCGCCCATTCGCGGTACGTATTTCCTGTTCGCGAACGCTTTTACTTGCTTTTTGCGTGCTCGGGGAGAAAATATTGCGCGAACTTGTGCACGTGGTCACAATGGGCGTGGCCATCTTGTTTTTCACTCTATTGCATGGTTCTGGGGCCTGATTTTCAATCCTCCCTGCATCTTTTCAATCCTTTGTTTGAAGCCACTTTTTTAAAATCTTTTTTATTTATTATTTCTCTAACTATTTTCCTGCTTCTATATTTTTGGTTTTTGTCTACTTTTTTTTTGTTTTTTAGGTACTTTTTAACTCTTTCTATTGCCTTCTATTTATTTCCTTTACTTACTTTTAAAATGTTATTACCTTTTCTTTCCCGCCCCGTTCCAGAACCATGTCAAAGGGTAGGGCTCGTCGCAGCCAGAGTCGCAACCGCCTTTCTTGTGGAAGGCGGCGCCCACAAGGGGTGCAGGCACGGGCCTTATTTGGGGAGGTGGAGTTGGCTGCACTCATTTTCTTTGTGAAGCGCCACCTCCCCTCAACCCTGGCAGCAGGTGGCAGGCCTGGGTCTGGGTACGGCCTCCGGGAGCGTCGACAGCGGTGGGGGAAGGTGCGCCGGGCAGTATTGCGCTGCTCTGGGGTCCGGCGCACCCAGGCGCAGTTGACGCACCAGTGGTCCGACATCCTGGACCGTGAGCAGGGCCTGCTGGACCTGCTAGGAGTGGAGGTCCCGGGTCTTGGTGAGTAACTATTTAATTATTACTACTTTGTGTCTGTTCTTCTGCTCTGTGTTATATTGCGAATATCTTTTTTTTCTTCTAACCAGCTAGAATGTTGCTGCTTACATTCCAGGTTAATTACGTGTAAAAGTCTTCTGTGATTGTTATGACACAGGTGCTCTTCTGTGCAACTACTAATCTTACTTGTTTGCAGCTTTGCGTTTGCGCTCGCTTAGCGTGATTCTGTAAGAGTTTATTTTAGAGAAATTAAGTTACGTAATGCTACAGTGACTCTAGTCCTTACTTTGTCCTGTCACTAAGAGATAGGGGCGGATTGATACTTAGGTTTAGGTACTTTGTATGAGTTTTTATTTTTTTAGTGGTATGCATGATGCCCCCTCAGTTATGTCACGTGTTGCTAGTACGCCAGTCTTTATTAGAACCTTTTCTAGTTTGTTCAATGAGTGGTGGTAATTGGCTTAGCACTAGCAGAACATCAGCATCAATCAATCAACCCAAAATTTGGTGTATACAAAAAATGTAGTCAAGAGTCCTCCATTTGACCATATGCATTGTTGAGGACTAAAAGAAGTGGAAATGCATACTTAATGTACAATTGGCACGCCTGAAATAGGTGGGCTAGGTCGGGTGGTACGTCGTACTTAGGCTTAGTTGTAACTTAGTATTCTGGAATCAGAATGGAAGACTGGATTACTGTTGATAAATAGTAACTTAAGTAGTCGATCCGCGAATCCCCCGATACTACTTGTTCACCATATGAGATCGGTCAATTTAGTTATTGCAATTGTTGTTTACATAAGTGTTTTTTGACCGTTCTTTAAAAATATTCTATTTGTTTGACACCATCCATCAATGTTTGTCTCTTTCTTATATCTTTCCTCTTCATCAGCACCCAGGGGCAGGCAGACAGGGAGTGGGCAGTCAGCGGGAGAACACCACCACCAGGAGAACACCAACGAGGGCTCCTCTGCTGGCACTAGTAAGTCTTCTTGTTTTTAATAATATTTCTTATTCCATAACTTTTACTGCACCATATTTTTCACGACCTATTGTTTCAGTTTCCCAATGCTATTTTTTACCAACAATTATCCTTCGATCTGTACGGTTTCAAAAATCTTGTTATCCCTGCCTCTGCTATGATGACTCTGTACTACTACTACTACTATCAGTCTGTCTGTACTGTAGTAGCTAAGCTTGCCCAGTTGGCCACTCTTTATTTGAAAGGTTGTAAATAAAACTCAGATTCACCAGTAGCTCTAGCCATTGAGTCCAGTCCTTTGGGTCGTTCTCTTGTACTACTTCTAGTCTTATTGATCTTGAGTCTTTGTTAATCTTGAGGCTTTGACAATTCACACCAACAAATGCCCAACCAGATTTATTACTATTTTGATATGATAGCCTATAGGACATATTACTACTGTTGCAGGGATCTTGCACATACAGACCTTTGCACAAGAAAATAGGATGTTGGTGATGGTAGGCTGGACCTTCCTCACACACCTCAATCAGAAATTCAGAACCCACCACAATCCTCTGCCCGACTATAGTAGTGTCTTGTCATAACTATTAGGTCTCCAAACCCTCCCCCCAAGATACCCAACAAGTAGACAACCCAGAACATAACACACCCAACCTCTCAGTCGTGGAAGCAATGCACATCCACACCCTTCCTTTAATTTGCTCACTCGTGTAAGTCCACACCAAATACCACCAAGTCTATGTAAGTTCAAAATGTTTATTTTGAATTGAGAAGCTCTGTACATTGTTCTATTATATAATGCAGCACCATCCGGAAAATCAATAACGTTAAAACAATAAACATTGTTACACTTACTTACAGTTGGGAATTAAATCATGATAAGTGAACAGTGGTGAAAGGCAGCACCACTATCCCCTAGGAATTTAGTTTATATAAATTTATAAATGAAGATCTCTGAGTGAAGGGACCCCTCACCTTAGAAGAACCTAGTACTGGTAGTTGTTGCATCATTCATAAGCTCTGCAAAGCTCTGGTTCGTAGAAGGGAATCCTCCGGTTGTAATGCGAAAAATGAAATGGTGCGCGTTAGTATATTGCAACTTGCAAGCATTTCTCAGCCGTGCCAAAAAGTTTAGCATTTATGGATAAGCAATATGGACTAACAGTACACCAGTACTTCATAAAAACGTGGCTTGTTAATGTTTTTGTTGACCGCTTGTACGCAGCGCATAGACAGTAGCAGTGTGAGGCAGGTCATGTGGGCTCAAAGGTGCAAGGTAACGTCACATGTGCAAAAATAAAAGACACAAAGGTAAAATGGTTGCATGGCTCGGGCTAACTAAGCAAAGGCTAGAATGACCCTGGGGGGACCATATATAACTATTAGTGTCTACTCTACTACTACCTGATTTGTACTAGTGATGTATGTTATATGCTAACTCATTTTTCAATCTTGCTACTGACCAATAGGGGGAGGTGTATATGACGCCTAATAAATGTGTAATGTTTTCTAGGCGCTCTACCGACCACCATTGCCGGGGCCATCGAAGGCGACGCGGAGGGAAAGGATGCGGCAGTTGCTGCCGATACCGACGATGGAGCGGTAGAGGGAGTGCCAGCACCAGTGGCGGGCGGTGGTAAGTTAGATTCATAATCCTTAACTATTGTTGACAGTACACTCACTGCAAGGGTGTACTGTATGTATACTGTACTGTTGAGACTTAGGGCCCCATTAGGATGGCAGGCGGATTGCCCCTGCCGGGCCGAGTAAGTCACCCCCCACATGTCGACCAGGTGGAAAAGGGTTCAATATAGTGGTGGTGTCTCTCTGAACACACCGCCAGCCATATAATCTGCATTTTGGAATGCCTTTACGTGGCGGCATTGCCGGCCGCCACGGAAAGGCATGCAGAGTATGCTTGGGGCCCCCATGGAGGGTACCTATGCTATGGTACCCCTCTGCCTTTCAAAGCAAAACGTGACAGGCTCCGCGCGGGGCCTGTCATGTTGTGCTTGGAAAAGCACAACATGTATTTTTAGCATTGCTTTCGGCACCGCCCACCAGAATGTAAAAAAAACAGGATGCGCCCGCCACTGTGGCGCGCGCATCCTAATTGTCCCCATCCGATGTCCTAAGGAAGTATGAGTTGTTGTGAACGTTTGAAGAGTGAACTAGACTAGACAACCTTTAATTGGCATAGGGGGGGGGAGTATTGAGTAACCAATGACTTCATCTATCTGAATTCAACTCCGCTTTGAAAGTTTTATGGAGAAGACTAAAAGTCAGATCAGATCACCTGGTGCACTGTTCAACTAAAAAGTGAAAGACGGGTGGAAGGAAGAAGGACGGGCGAGATTTAAAATGTTATGTACTGTGCTTTATAGTGCTACTCTACCATGCCACTATGTGTATAATTAACTTGTTTTACTGTTTTCCTAAGAGTATATTTTACAATTGTCTTGTTTTTTTCTTTTTGATACACAGCTACTCCTAAAGTCAATCGGAAGGAGTTGGCCGCCAAGGCACGGAGCCGGAAGCTGGAGGCAATCCAGCAGGAATATCGGCGGCTGGTGGTCTTGGCAGAGGAGGAGGAGGAGACTGCAGCAGCACTTCAAGCCTCCTCCAGTGCCCCGGGCCCCAGCCACCGCCTTCCAGCGGTACGGCGCCACCGTCTGGCGGCTGCCCGCCGCCACCGCAATACCATCTCTGGTGCCCCCCCACTGTGGCGGCAACTGCCGCGCCCTCAGACGCCCCGTCGCCCGTCTAGAGGAGCAGATGTGTGTCCTCCTGCAATCCCGCCCCACACCTTAGTCCCTGTCTTCTGCCCCTTTTTTAATTCTTGTTTGGGTGGGTAGGAATTGGTTTGGGCGTTGGGTTTTTGGACTATTTTCTGGACTTTCTTACGGACATTGGTTGGGGTTAGGGAGTGGGGTGGGTCAGCTTTTGTGGGTTTTTTGTTTATTTTTGTTAGGGTCAATTAAATCTATTTTTCTACGTTACATGCAATTTTGTTAATGTTTTGTAGGTGGGGTTACTGTTTTACATCACACTGTTTCCTTGCTGGCGCAGGCCCGCCCATAGCCAGTGTTTAAATAATTGGCTGACTGTGTAAGACACAAACAGATAGATGCGACACCCCTCACTGATTGACTTGTCCTACTAATACTTTCAGTCTCTCCTCTGGTCTATGCATTCTTTATCTGGACTCAAAGGGGTGTGTGAAATTGAATTCATTGAAAACATGTCCATTATTAATTCTGCCTCCCCCAAACTTCTCTTACCTTTGCTTGATGTTTAACTTAGGCACAGCAATGGCTGCATGGTGAAGATGGTTTCCTTTTTCTAACATGCCGTGATTGGGGTGGTGGTGGTAGTATAGTAGTAGTAGTAGACACTGGCAGGGCAGCAGCATTTGCAAAAAAAGAAAATGACACAGTCAATCGCCTTTGAGAGACTGTTCGAGGAGTAGTAGAATGAAGTACAGTACAGAACTTACCGAGCAACAATAATATGCTAAAATATTTTACAACAAAACATAATGGTGGTTGGGATAGCCTACTAGACAGAGTTACAAACTATAGTTGTGTAGAGTCACTTAACTAGGCCTACAGCGTAACAGTTAGTGCTGTGTATGAGGAATGAAAACAAATCCAATCAATGCCGGCAACTAATGCTGAGGTATATGTTCCTTTGTTAAAAAAAATCACCTCTAAAATATACTACTCATGGGTGGGCAAGCAGAAGAAGATCATCGCTCTACCTTGAAATTGAAGTACTGTTGCTTTCGCCACATCCACCCCAGCAAGCGTGTGATTAAGTATTGGTGTACATTTAATTTAGTCACACCTCGACAATAAGTCAGACAGCCCGGGGGAAGATGGTTAGGGTTTGTTGAATGGATGGGAAGGGGGTTTGGGGAAAGGTTTGACAGTGAAAAACAGTACGCATGGACAAACAAACGACAATCTTTGAAGACTACCATATCCATATGTTAAGGGAGAAAAAGGAAATGCATGCATGATGATGAGAGACCCGGATTACATACACTTCTTGTTCTGTTGGTCTGGCCTTAATACTTTTACAGATAGCAAATAGAAATTTTAAATATTGGTAGGGAAGAATCGTAAACAGAGAGCAAATCTAATGATGATAATAACAACAAGACCACACTGTCGTAAAGATTGTAGACAAAAAAAATGAATCAAATTATTTAAAAGAAGATCAAAGTTGATACTGATACTGTGTTATTCTTGTCAAAAATGTGGACTGGATTTGCATCTCGGCATTCCTCTTGGTCCTCTCATCCATCAATCTTGGGTGTCGCCACTCGCCACTGCCCGGCTGGAAAAAAATGTCGATTTATTGGTAAGGTAAGTGTGCATTGTAATGTTTTCCCAAGTATAGGGCAAGGCCCAGCCTGTAATTGTAGATGGAAAAACAAAGGGGATATTGAGAAACAAAGTTGAAACAAATGCACAAGTTATGGTGTAGTGCAACAAGAACACTTTCAGAGGCGGCATGTATGCATCATCTCTACTCTAGTCTGTTTCCAGCATTGACCTTTAACAACAACAGGAGAGAGCAGGCCCACAGTGACAGGCCTGACGGCACGTTGCTTAGCAGTAGCAAATCCTACGTTTAGAGTACTTTTTTTTTTTTAAAGAGTTGGACAAAGGCAAAGCACATATCCATTCCAAACATAGCATTTTACAATTTAAGTTAGTAAATCAATGCACCGCAGTCATCCACCGCTACACTCGACTCCACTTCTACACAGACATTTGGGTCTGCTGTGGTTGTTGTTGACGTGTTTACCTTTAGGCTTTTATGCCACTCATGAAACGTCCTCCTGACTTGTTATTATTCCATCAATCATCTCCGATACTTGTACTGACTGACTGTGAAGATCGGCCTGTAGTAGAAGTAAAATTTTGTTATTACACAACAAGAGTAGAAATATTATTGACTTGAGTCACTCTTTAGTGTGTACAGTAAGACTACTAGTACACTTTGACTTCACTTCGTGCACAACAAACAAACAACGAAAACACAAACACCAATCGCTCTGAGTCAGGTGTCCAATGCATGCCATTAATTGTCATTACCTTTCCTTCTCATCTTAAGTTAATGGGCCGTCTTTTTCGCCATCATCATCATGAACGGTGCTGTTGTCAATCATACTCAGTGCGCAGATTGAGTCCCCTTCCTGTATTGAATTAAAAGCAATGTATCAAGCTGCAGGAGAAGTACAAATTTCTTATTTGTAAGAAGGGGAAAATTCACCTTGAGTTACGTTTAGTGTGTACTGTAGAAAGATGATTAGTGCACAATGACATAACTTCATGCACAACAAACACAACAAAATCACTCAGTCTGCGACTCTGTGTCCAATGCATGGCATCAATCATTACCTGTTCCATCTCATTTTCAGTTAATGGGCAGTCTCTCTTGGCTCTGAAAGGAGGATAGCTATAGTAGTCATCTGATTCATGCTCCACTTCTTTTGGCGAGACTAGGAAGGTTTTTATTTTTTCTTCTATTTTCCATCATCCAATCATCATTCATGAGGGCAATGGATTTAGGTGGGAGATTCAGTATGATGGAGCAGAGGAGCTGGATTCGGAGGACTGTACTGTCAAATTGCAGACACCTGAAACTTGTATATTAAATAAGAAGAGTAGAAGACGGTGGTAATGGATTTGTTGTGATTCACAAGTTTGTAACCGACAGCCACACAAATAAAGGGGAAAAAAAGGGAGGAAGACAGTAAGTGCAAGCCTAATTGTCAGGGAAGTATAGCTCGTCCTCAAACTCTGGGGGTTCAGCCAGTAGTAGGTAATCATGTGACACACTACTTTCGTCACCTGAGCCGCTGTCCTCATCTTCCTCCATTGCTTCATGTATTGTGTAATTCAGTGGTATGAAGTGCTGATTCATTTTGATTATTGTTAACCTCTCCACATTTTTGGCCGAGAGACTGGTCCTTCTCAATGTTAGAATGGAACCAGCAGCACTGAAAACACGTTCGGAAGGGACACTTGTGACAGGGCAAGCCAGATAGCTTATCGCCAGCCTGCTGAGCAGTGGTCATTCAGACCTTTTCCTATACCAATACTACAATGGGTTTTGTTCAATGTACACCTCTGTTGGGTCGTCCAGATAGGCCTGGACCATCCGCTCAATGTTCAGAGGTGCTGCTGGTAAGCTTTCTGGCTCTTTTCTCTGTGCATCAGCACTGTGCTTATTAATGCCTAACTGTACATACCAATCGTCTAACAATTCTACTGGGCCTAATGATCCAGTTATTGTTGCTGTTGTCGATAGTGATGGTGAGTGTTGTGATCCAAACGCACTGCCCTCAGCCGACGAAGTTGCACTTGATCCTGCATGCCCTGCTGCAGTACTTCTTGTGGGCTGATCTCGCGGGCTTTTAATTAGCAGCCGTTCGTTTTCCAACTTACTGGCTGCCTCAGCTATACAAGTTTTGTAGCGGGCAACATCAATCTCTGAAAAAGCAAAGAATGTCTTCAGTCCAAATTTTGCATGTGGATGCAGAATTGTGGCACAAATGTAATGTTCTTGTGACAAAATGTTATTATCTATCCTTGTATTCTCAGCTAAGCGACGGGCTAAGCTCTCCACCAAGTCATAGGCTTCCCTTTTGTCCTCTACACCTTTGTATGATTCAGACACCTTCTTCAGCTGATGCTCTAGCATTTGCAATAATGGGATAGCTTGGCCCATTGTACAGTCCTCCTTGCTGACTTCATGTGTGAAGACCTCAAAAGGACGAAGCATCTCAGTCAGGCATTTTATTAGGCTCCATTGCTCCATCTGAAGGTTCATGCCTTTTACAGTAGCATCCCCTCTTTTCCAGACATATTCATTGAGTGGCCTGTACTGCTCAAGCAGACGATGAAGCATGTAATACGTTGAGTTCCAACGTGTTGCCACCTCCTGGATGAGTGCTTTGACTGGCATCCTATATTCACGTTGAATGATCCTCAGCTGTTTCCGAGCTTTAAAAGAATGGCTGAAGTGAGTGCATATTCTTCGGCAGATGGCCAGTAAGTTGCTGACTATGGGTTATTTTTTCAGAAAGTTTTGAACTATAATGTTTATGTAGTGCGCCAAACACGGAACCCTGAAATAGGAACCAAGATCCATGGCCTTAAGTACATTACTGCCATTGTCTGTGGCAACAAAACCAATACTAAGCCCTCTTGGGCGCAGCCGTTCAAAAACCTTGCTGCAAAACTCTTGCAAAATGTTTACAGCCGTATGAGATTTCTCCATGGCGAACATGGCTACAGTTGCATGTTTCCGAGTACCTTTAAAAAACGCAGCTGTGTCAACAGCACCTCGTACAGATAGCTTATCTCTAACCCCCACAAAAGAGACCCAGTGTGCAGTGATGCACATGTAATCTGTGGCTTGGCAACTGGTCCACATGTCTGTTGTCAGGTGGATATTGTGAACAGCACTCTGCTGCAAAGCTTGTCCAACCAATTCCAGCACATCATGATGTAGTGCCGGAACAGCAATTCTTGCGAAATAGGACCGGCTGGGAACCTTCCATTTAGGGCAGATGACTGACACAAATTCAAGGAAACCCACCCCTTCCACAAATGAAAAAGGGAGAAGGTCCGGCGCTAACATTTTAGCCAGCTTCGCATTGTACATTGTTGGGTGGTTGCGTTGGAACTGCCCCTCCAACCTAAGCATGCGGTTGTTTTCATTAACCCACTTAGGCTCAACGACACAGTTTGTCTCATTGCGGTACTCAGTCACCTTGGTGTCTCAGCCTGACTCTGAGTATGGCTCTTACTGCGGTGCCACTCAGATGTTACTGAGGAGGATGTGGGCGGTACCACTACACTACTGGGGACAGGGCTAGAAATGCCTCCCTCTTCTCCACCTTCCACTGCAATAATATCGCTCCCTGATTCTTCCTGACCAACTTCAATGGGTTGAGTTTTTCTACTTTCTTTTAACTGAAGTAGGTGATTCTCCCACACGATAGTGGGGTGTATTCTGAGATGACTTGCTTGGCCTCCGGTACCATAGTTTGTACCAATCTTACCCCTCCGAACACCTTGTCGACAAATTGAGCATATGGCAACGTTCTCCTTCTTGGTGCTAACAGAAAAGAAGTCCCAAACTGGGGAGGAGAGCTTTCTGGCACTGCTGGATGTGCCACTTTCAATACTAGATGAACTGGAGGGTGTGCTTGGAATGTGACCCTGTGCAGCTACACTGTGACTTTTACTACCACTACCTACTGAGATGGTTGAGCTGGATGTAGGTCCCTGCCGGGTCTTGGAAAATATGGCAGCAGGAGGTAGTGGTGGTGTAACCTGTGTTGGTGATATCCGTGCTACATCCCGCTCAGTAGCAGCCTTTTCTGGATAGGGTGAGAATGTTGGTCTCCAATCACTTTGGGGCAGGAGAGATGTGCGTGATGACTGGCTCGTCTTCATCAACATCACCCCCCTCTTCTACATCTACCTCCATAACTCTAAGTTTTTCTGGGACCTTCCTTTTCAGAAGCATTGTCTTGTGGCGTGCATCACTCTCAGACTGAGCTGGTGGATGCCAAGTGGCATCCGATCATCAGAAGCGGGGCTTGAAGAAGAAGCTGACAAAGCCAAGCCTCCTTTTCCTTACTGGTGGTCTGGAAGACAATAGACCTTCTGAAACAGTGGTTTGCTCCACTTTGTCTGCAGGAAGCTCGATTTCCTGAAATGCCCCTACGTCATGAGCATCAACTACTATGGTGAGCTGTTGTTGCGGCTGCTGCTGTTCTTGTTGTGGCTGCTGCTGTTCTTGTTGCGGCTGCTGCTGTTCTTGTTGCGGCTGCTGCTGTTCTTGTTGCGGCTGCACACTTTTCTACTGAGTTTCCGCCTGCGTTGATTGTGTACTACTTTGCGATAATGACATTTCAACATCGCTGCTCGTTAGTAGACTGGCTACCTCTGCGACACTAAAGCCCTTGGGCCTAGGTTGGTGGGGTTGGACCGTTGGTGCTGAGGTGCTGCTCCCAGCTTGGTTCCCGGACAACGCTGCTGCAGGCGTAACTTTTTTGGTGCCAAAAAAAAACATTGGCCAGCACACCAGTCGTGGTTAATTGCACTTCCTTTTTCTGTTCCTTCTTCTCACCGGCAACTTTCATGGTACTGGACCTGGTACCTTTCTTTGGGGCCATCTTCTTCAGATGTCAGGCAGGATGCAGATGCACAACAAGTTCTGGTCACACGTGGACGTGATGCGCAGCAGGACTTCTGTCTGGCTGGCAGTACAACGCGTAGCCGGGTGATGCTGATGACACCTCCTCCTCTGGCTTTTTGTGCACCTAAAAGCAAATAAGCCAGGAGAAGAACATCAGTGAAATGTTGCATTTGTTGTTGTGGTTCAGTTACTTACTACTGTACTAGTGCAAACAAAAGATATAGTCTAACCATTTATTACTTTTTTCAACAAGGGCTATGTTATACTACTGTGTACAGTCACACACTACACTCTCAGGAAGGATAGGAAAATTAATAAGAACCACCAAAATAAAAATGTAATGGAAGTGGGGTGGACCCTATTTGCCATTAAATTATTTGAGCATCTCACCATCCATGGAGCTGCTGCTGGCAAAGGGGGTGGATGGATGGCAGCAGTAAGCCAATAGGAAAGCCATGCAGGCCTATATGGCAAAAGCAGGACACTAATAACTCCCAACACAAAAAAAGGCCACCAGACACATGGACACTCACAAATCACAAACAAGCAGGGGGCCTGGGAAACACCAGAAGCTGACAAAAGGCCTATAAAAGTCAGGTAAAAGATGCATGCTAAAGCACACTGCTCTGCCTTTTTAATGCAACAAAATGCAAATACGAACATTCACAGGCCCCAAAAAGGTCTGCAGGGTGCATGCATTGCACACCAACACACACCAGACACACACAACACAAGCATGTCTTTAAGACAACCAACATCAGAAAGCCCACCCCCAAAAAACACACTTGCCAACTCAATCCAATGCCATCCATGCCCTAAATGATGTGTAAATTCAACAGACCACACAGAAACACTTGATTAATTTAATACAGCTGTGGCCACCTGCTCAGCCTCTGAGCCTACTGGATGAAAGCAGGCCTGTTGTTGGCAGACAAGGCCAGGCAAGCTTGCAGGCCTAGGCTTCAAAATGGCCACCAGCCACATGGCCAGGCCAGACAACATCAGAAAGCCGACCCCAAATAAACACACTTGCCAACTCAATCCAATGCCATCTATGCACTAAATGATGTCTAAATTCAACAGACCACACAGAAACACTTGATTAATAAAGCTGTGGCTACCTGCTCTGATCCTACTGTATGAAAGCAGGCCTGTTGGCAGACAAGACCAGGCAAGCTTGCAGGCCTAGGCTTCAAAATGGCCACACGCCACATGGCCAGGCCCAACAACATAAGAAAGCCCACCCCAAAAATACACACTTCCCCAACTCAATCCAATGCCATCCATGCCCTAAATGATGTCTATATTCAACAGACCACACAGAAACACTTGATTAATACAGCTGTGGCTACCTGCTCAGCCTCTGAGCCTACTGGATGAAAGCAGGCCTGTTGTTGGCAGACAAGGCCAGGCAAGCTTGCAGGCCTAGGCTTCAAAATGGCCACCAGCCACATGGCCAGGCCCAACATCAGAAAGCCCACCCCAAAAAAACACACTTGCCAACTCAATCCAATGCCATCCATGCCCTAAATGATGTCTAAATTCAACAGACCACACAGAAACACTTGATTAATAAAGCTGTGGCTACCTGCTCTGATCCTACTGGATGAAAGCAGGCCTGTTGGCAGACAAGGCCAGGCAAGCTTGCAGGCCTAGGCTTCAAAATGGCCACACGCCACATGGCCAGGCCCAACAACATAAGAAAGCCCACCCCAAAAATACACACTTCCCCAACTCAATCCAATGCCATCCATGCCCTAAATGATGTCTATATTCAACAGACCACACAGAAACACTTGATTAATACAGCTGTGGCTACATGCTCAGCCTCTGAGCCTACTGGATGAAAGCAGGCCTGTTGTTGGCAGACAAGGCCAGGCAAGCTTGCAGGCCTAGGCTTCAAAATGGCCACCAGCCACATGGCCAGGCCCAACAACATCAGAAAGCCTACCCCAAAAAAACACACTTGCCAACTCAATCCAATGCCATCCATGCCCTAATGTCTAAATTCAACAGACCACATAGAAACACTTGATTAATAAAGCTGTGGCTACCTGCTCTGATCCTACTGGATGAAAGCAGGCCTGTTGGCAGACAAGGCCAGGCAAGCTTGCATGCCTAGGCTTCAAAATGGCCACCAGCCACATGGCCAGGCCCAACAACATCAGAAAGCCCACTCCAAAAACCACACACTTCCCCAACTAAATCCAATGCCACCCATGCCCTAAATGATGTCTAAATTCAACAGACCACACAGAAACACTTGATTAATAAAGCTGTGGCTACCTGCTCTGATCCTACTGGATGAAAGCAGGCCTGTTGGCAGACAAGGCCAGGCAAGTTTGCAGGCCTAGGCCTTCAAAATGGCCACCAGCTACATGGCCAGGCCCAACAACATCAGAAAGCCCACCCCAAAAAAACACACTTCCCCAACTCTATCCAATGCCATCCATGCCCTAAATGATGTCTAAATTCAACAGACCACACAGAAACACTTGATTAAGACAGCTGTGGCTACTGAGCCTACTGGATGAAAGCAGGCCTGTTGTTGGCAGACAAGGCCAAACAAGCTTGCAGGCCTAGGCTTCAAAATGGCCACCAGCCACATGGCCAGGCCCAACATCAGAAAGCCCACCCCAAAAAAACACACTTGCAAACTCAATCCAATGCCATCCATGCCCTAATGTCTAAATTCAACAGCCCACACAGAAACACTTGATTAATAAAGCTGTGGCTTTCTGCTCTGATCCTACTGTATGAAAGCAGGCCTGTTGGCAGACAAGGCCAGACTAGCTTGCAGGCCTAGGCTTCTAAATGGCCACCAGCCACAAGGCCAGGCTCAACAACAGAAAGCCCACCCCAAAACAACACATTTCCCAACTAAATCCAATGCCATCCAGGCCCTAAATGTTGCTTGAAAATGAAATACATTAAAAAAACACCAAAGGAACAGTTGCTTCATCATGCACACACCCATGAGGCCATGACTAGCTCGGGCCTACTACTGACTACCACTACCCACAACATTTTTAAAAAAAGGAATGATGATAGTTACCAAAAATAAATTGTAGTTACAACAACTGCAATGCCCACAATCAAACAGACACAACAACCACTTACTTGTAAAATATCCAATTAAAAAATCCTCAAATCCAATTTTAATGATGCAGCATACAAAAAGAGTGATCTTTCCAGCTCAAAATCCAAAGGCAGAATGAGCAGGAGATGGACAAAGCACTGCGAGGAGCCTGCTGGACAGGAACAGGAAGTTGGAGATTCTGTGGCACTTCCACCCTCTCCCCACCTTTTTATAAAAGGACTCCTTGCACAAAATAGTACAGCCAAATGTCAATCTGAGGAGTTGTTTTCATCCAAAATCATCATTTGCAGAAGGTTTCATGATGCTAGAGCTGATATTCTTCTCCAAATTGAAAATTTTACATGTTCGAGTTCTCGAGCTTCACATTAATTCCGCCGGATGTCGATGGCGTGTCCAAAATGACTTGATCGCGTTCTCTCGCTCCCTGGTGCGTTGGATATGACGTGTTTGGGGTCTCTTTCTCCTTTTCACGTTCAATATGACGTGCCCGCGTCCTCACTCTCTCGCTCGCGGTGGAGAATGACGTGTTCGGGATCTCAATCTTCTCATACTCCCACGGTGCATGATCGCGAGAAGAAAGAAGTGATCACGCGACAAATTACGTGATCGCGCGACAAATGACTTTAATGCGGGCGCGAACTGTCGCGAGACAGCGCAAAATGGCTACCAACAATCCAACATCTCGTGGAGAACGGGTCGGGAAAACTTGTCGGCGAACGCGAGGATTCAGGTAAGGCGATCGCGCTCACGCGAGAATGTATTTTTTTACAGCGCGAGCAAGAAAAAAATTACCGGTAAGATGCGGATTGCAGAAATTTTGACATTTTCGCGCTTTGCGCGGAATGCGAAAATGCCACATTATCGCAATTTCCACGAGCGGAACGGAATTTTGGCCCAGGCCTAGTGCTATGTCCTGACAGTGAAAAGCATTCCATTTTGTTTTCACTGGTGAAAGGCCATCCTGCCCATAGGACAGAATGGGGGAGGCTGGGTATTGTGATTATTAGCCTAGTTTCCCGTAGATTTAAAATGGAGAGGTGAAGTTTAGTATGTATGAACTCATAGTGTCATAACACATCTTTGTATGAAAGTGGTTTTGTCACTGTGTGTTCAGAAGCCACTCTTTTAGAAAGTGGCTGAATTTTGTGCTTTAAGCATTTCTGTGTGTCTCTGCTGAATGTGGATTGACTGTCTGGATCTGAGAGGTGAGAGGAGCTGGGGGAGGTCTTGACCCAGGGAAGGGTTGAGATGGCATCAGGCTGCCCCGCATCTGGAGAGTAGGCGTAGAGAAGCCCCGGGAGGTGAAGAGGCCTGGGTTGCTGCTATAAATCAATTGACCCGTCTCCTGTTGAGTGATTAAGGATCTAGACCCTCAGTATCAAAGGGAGAAAGGTGACACTGGGAGGGAGACACCCAGAACTGATTTAGGCAGGGGTCAGGGACCCCTGAGCACAAACGAACTTCAAAGACATTTAGGGGTATAACAATGAGAGCTGGGACCCCTGAACGTTGGAATAAGAATAGAAGTGGATTGAGACTGAAAAGGCTTGGACCCATTTTGTGATCAAGAGGAACCTTTGCTAAGGAAGGAACAACTGAAGAGACTGCTGGGAAAGACAAACCCTTGCTTCATGATCTGGGGCTGGTCTGCAGTTTGCTGTTTTAACCAGGGAAGAGGCTGTTGGGACTGTGCTTTGGGTGCTGCATCCCACTGCTTGCCGAAGACTGTGCTTTGTGCTGTGTCTTGTAACCCCAAGGGCCCGAGGTGAGCTGGCTCCCTTTTTGGAAACACAGGAACATAAGAGTTTCCAGAGAAGTTTCAAGCGATGCGATGGGTGTGTGTTGTGGCAGCTTGAGACCCTCAAAAGGTGTGCCCTATGATCTTGGGCACAAGGAGGAGGAATGAGACTCAGACGCGCTAGGTGCGTGTTGTGGTGCACAGGAGGCGTTGGTGAGTAGCGCCTTGTCAATGTGTGCATCGGAAGCAGAGTGAGTCTCGGATGCGCTGGGTGCGTGTCGTGGTGCACCGCAAGCGTTGGTGAGGAGCGCCTGGTCAACCTGTGCATCTGAGGTGAATTGAGACTCGGATGTACTGGGTGCATGTCGTGGGGCACCGCAGGCATTGGTGAAAAGCGCCTGGTCGGCTTGTGCATCGGAGGAGAAGTGAGTCTCCGACACGCAGGGTGTGTGTTGTGGTGCACAGGAGGCGTTGGTGAGGAGCGCCTGTTCAATGTGTGCATCGGAAGTGGAGTGAGTCTCGGACGCGCTGGGGCATGTCGGGGTGCACCGGAGGTGCTGGTGAAGAGCACCTTGTCATCGAGTGCACCGGAGGAGAAGTGAGGCTCGGACACGGTGAGCATGTCCTGGTGCGGCCGAAGGCGTTGGTGAAGAGCGCCTGGACATCGGGGCACCGGAGTTGGAGTAAGTCTTAGTGAAACAGTGTACGTGCTCTGGTGCAACCTGGGACTGTGGAGGTGATCGGCTGATCATCGTGTGCACCGACAGAAAGTGAGTCTCTGCAACGCAGTGTGCGTGTCTTGATGCCAACTGAGACCGCAGGAAGGAGTGCCTGGTGAACATGCACTCGAAGTCGACAAGAAGTTCTCTCAGCGTTGGGTGTGTGGCATCTTGCCAGAGGAGACCCGGAGGGTGCTGTGGTGAATGTGCACCCGGAGTAATGTAATCTCAGGGGCATGGGGAACGTGTGCCCCGCGGCTGCCTGAGACCTTCCTAACAGTCGTGGTCCGGACCGGCAGCCCCGGAGGAGCTGAGCTGCCAGGGCGAGCCGCTGAGGCCCATTGAGAAAGTTCTACATGGAAGGCCCAGTTCGCTGAAGGTTGAGAGGAGAGTGGGGTCACGCCCCCAGGTAACGTGGATCACTACCTGGGCGGGGTGCCGTCTCTGAGGGACACTCTCTCGGCCTCCTATTCCTTCTGGCGCTGTGAGCCTTTGCTTCAGCTCAGATTGGGGCCCGTACCGACCCAAAGAGTGGCCGTACTGGGGCCAGAACTGGAAGCTGTACTTTATGTCATCATTGATACTTGTGGGGGGCAATTTGTCGTAATACACATTGCCAATATTGCTGCTAATGAACTGCCGGACTGTCTTATGACGCCTGACATTATTTTTGCATAAAGAAGTACACAATTGTAGCCCTACCCATTGCATTATTTCTCCATTGCAAAGTACACGATTGTAGCAGCCCGCATTGCATTATTTCTCAATTGCAAAGTACAGGATTGTAGCTACGCATTGCATTATTTCTTAATTGCAAAGTACATGATTGTAGTGGTGCGCATTGCATTATTTCTTCATTGCAAAGTACGTGATTGGGGTGGGATGCATTGCCTTATTCCTTCATTGCGCCGTACATTATTGTAGCGGTACGCATTGCATTATTTCTCCCATTGCAAGGTACTGGGGTGTATCATTAAGCATTATATTATTTCTCCTTTGCAAAGCACAGGATTGTATCATTGCGCAGTGCACTATTGTTTGCCTATTGCAACGTGTGTGATTCTAGCATTACAACAGCATAGCATTTGGAAAGCGGTGGTTGGGATTTTAACCTACCAGCCAGCCTCAACGAATATTACCCTTTATTATATGTTGGCTTTTGTAACGTGTGGTCTGATCATTTATCTTTTTAAATAAAGTTTATACTCATTTTATCAAACTCGTGTGGAGTCCATTTGTGGTGTCACCAGTGGGTTGCTGTGGGTGTGATTGCAGATACTGTACACTCGTGCCTTGCAGATAGGCCTGGCTACTCGTGCCAAGCTACTAAGGGGGTAAGCAGGACTATCTCAAACGGTGTCCTTTCTTGGCCTAACGTTGAGGGAGGAGTCCCGGGTCTCGCATCTGGTGACAGTGGTGCGGAACGGGCACTCCGGCTTCCAACAATGATTTTGCCAACATCCATAATTCTATTTTTCAATACTTGTTCCAGTACATTGGCTCCTTTTTGAATAAAGCATCTGGTGAGGGGTGCCAAGAGCATCTGTGCCTGGCTGGGGACTTCAAAGCCTTGGAATGCTGACCATGCCCCTTCAGGAGCTGACCAGATGGAAGGGGTCGGTATTAGCAACCCAAGGATGCCATCTTTTGATGTGGGGGTGGGGTTCGGTGACTTACGGCGTGGGTGGATCACTTTGCGGAAGTTTACCCAGTCCCCAAAACTACTTCACAGTTTAGCTTGATAGATAGTAATCATGCAGAGATTCAGATTAACCTATGTGAAGTTGTCACTGCGATGCACCCTGGCCGGACGGGGCTTTCATTGACTTGGTCAAATGTAATAGCAATCTTTGGGCCCCACTGTTGACTAATGTTTATAACAATCTAAGCGTTCAGCAGTACTGAATTCTTGGACTACATCCACTTTGTTCCCATTTTTAAGAAGTGGACTTGCTCTTCGCCAACTTGCTACTGACCAATCACATTGATCGACTCCGCTGTTAACATTTTAGGAAGAGTCCTTTATGTCAGGATGAATGACTGGTCTGCAGATAATCCTTTTATAAATCCCTCCCAATATGGATTCAGAAACTGGATTGGCACTGTCGAGCAATGCCTGACCCTCAGCCTGATCCTAGGCAAGTACACAAATCCAAAACAACCACCCATAGATCTTGCTATCATGGATCTGTCCATGGAGTGTGACTGTGTCAGTCGTCCTAAGCTGTGGCAAGTCCTTCTCTCATTGGGGATGGATAAGGCCCTTGTTCATTTTCTACCTTATCTACATGAGGACATGAAGGCCAGGGTAAGATTTGGGCAAAATGACTATGTTTCCAAAGAAATTAACATCGGACTAGGGGTTAGTCAAGGGGGCGTGCTCTCCCCTTGACTGTTTATCTTATATATCAACAATAAACAAGCTTGGTCCTTACCTTTCTACTTGCACTCCCCATGTTGCCATGGTAAAGGCCGCTCCACTCCCAGTACTGCTACATGCAGACAATGGAGTGCTGATGGCGCGCGCTCCAGATGCCCTGAGAATGCTGGTACACTCATTTGTACAGTTTGTGACCGCACTAGATCTACAGACTCATTTTTCCAAATCTAATATCAGTGCATGCGGCTCCAAGGGCTCCTGGCTTTCTAGCATTGCAGACAAACCGCTTGCAGAGTACCAGCACGTTTTCTATTTGGACTTCACCTTTGACGCAGCAGGTCCATGGAGACCAAATATACCCCAACGCAGAATAAAGCTTTCTAGGGCAGTTGGTTCTCTCCTTGGTCGACCTCAACCATCAGGGGGGAAGGCACTCGCACCACTTCTACAGTTATATGCAGCCCACTGCGTCCCTGTGGCCACCTACGGGTCCGAGATCTGGTGTTTCTGGATTGTGCAGACATACAAGTGGAGGAAAGCCGTTTTTTGCCACAAATCCCTGTCTGTCCCTCTTTCTTCCTCCCACTTTATCTGCCACACAGAGCTGGGTTTACATTATTTGAGTGATTGCTTCAGAACTCGCCCTCCGATGTTGTGGTTATCAGTTTAGAGAGGGAAGGCATGTGACAAATACATCGCTATACCGTGGTTTGCACACGTAAGAAAAACCTTGCAAGAAATTGGCTGACCCACGGATTTTTTAACCCCGCACTCAGCACCAACTTAAGTAGAAAACATGTGCAATACCAGCACAGGCCAGAGCCAACAGATTGAAATCAGAGGAGACAAAGCCCACAGTTTCAGCTTACCTGCACTGGAGTACAGATAGTCCACCATCCAATTATCTGTCCAATACCAAGGGGCGGTGGGCACGGTGTCTGCTTTTTCACTTCATGGCAGATTCATTTAAGTTTTGCCTTGGGCTATCAAATATATCTGGAATCCATTTTGTGCCCCTGTGACAACAAATCGGGTCAAACTATAATGCACTTTATCTTCTTCCGTGGTTTTTATAAAATATTTACCAAAATGTTTCTAAGTCCTTTTATGAAGTCACTTAATATTAAGCAATGTGCTTTAGCTCATAGGTTTTTTACAACAACTTTCTGATGATGAGTCCTGCTTTTATGTTAGTTCTTTTCTGCAAGTCACTGTGCAGTCTTGCAGTTCTATGTACTCAGGATAAATGTTTTTTGCCTTGCTATCGAGATTTTTATGAGTTTTATCATGGTTTTGTATGGACTGATGAGTTTTTCCTCAGAGTAATTTTGCCCTGAAGTAATTACGTGTGTATTGGTCGATTTGTAGTGTTGTCTTTTGTGTACTTTTATGGTTGCCTTGTCAACCCAATAAAGATTAATTGATTGATTGATACATTGTATTATTCCAGCATTTCCTCTCCATACATGTGCTGGCTGTTCATTGAGTACTCCTCCCTCCTGAGCTGTCTTCACTCCCATAGATTAGGGTGCTTAATAAAGGCAGATGTGATGCTGTGCTGCATGCCCCTGTACAGACTTAAGACTCACCACCATATGTTACACTACCAAACTTGAAACAGCAAGCCAAAACAAGTACACCACTGTGTTTTTTTGACGCACGTCCCCACAAAGCAATCTCCCAAAAGAATCCAAAGTTGTGAGGGGCAGATTTACAATAACTGGCGCATCCCTGCATATCAACAGGGATGCGCCAGTTATTGTGCGTCACGGCTCCGCCACCATGAATGCGCCACATTTACAATGCGGCGCACAATGGGGCAAAAATGGACAGATGCGTGACGCATCTGCTGCCGTAAAGGCAGCGCATTGCTGGAGTTGCGTCGCAAGCGCAACGCAGCTCCAGCAAGGCTCGGGGGTGCCCTATCTTTAAAATGCTGCGTCAATCCTTACGCCTGCTTCAAGCAGGTGCAGGGTTTTGACGCAGCATGGCCTTAAAAGTGGCTGAGTGAAATCTTGTAGATTTCACTCAGCTACTTTTAGTAGGCGTTCCTGGGCCGGGACGACACCCTGCGCCGGAATGCCTACATGTGGCGCAGGGCTTTACAACGTGACTCATCTCCCAGATGCGTCACGTTGTAAGTACCCCGCACCATGGCGCTGGCTTTGCACCGCCGCTGCGTCACAAAAGTGACGCAACGGCGGCGTAAAAGAGGCGCAAGGGGCTTGTAAATCTGCCCCTGAGTCTTTATGCTCAAATGGTGTGCATCTACATTGCTCGCGCTGTTTCCAAGACTAATGTCCAATTTCACACAAATGTGGAATGCACCACAAACACCAAAAATGATTATGTCCATGCACTATTGATATTACATCAGTTGTTTATTTATTCTTCTTTTTCAGTAAAACAACAGCAGCCGACGCGTTTCGTCCAACTGGTGTGGACTTCATCAGGGCTTAGAAATTGAGTCTAGTCTTCTATAGTAGTCGGTCTTTAAAAAGATAGAAGAAAGTTAGGAACTGTATTAGTGCTATATGGCAACTGTTCCCTCCTGGATCAAGGGACAGTTAGAAATAAACGGCTCCTGTGTCGGTTAAGAGAGAAGACCGTCCTTGTTACCGTACTCTTTCATTGTGATGTTTTACTGAACAAGAAGAATAAAGAAACAACTTGTGTAATATCACCACCATATGTTGTATGATAGATCCACATCCATAAGAGTGCTGTGGTTGAAGAAGTTTAATGGATAGTTTGTAGCACCACCAAGGTACAAAGTCAGAGCTATCTTTGGGAAAAATGACTGCCACCAACTTCTCAAACAGTAAAATCCTACAACATTGCAAATTACATCCACTAGTTCTAAATGACATTTGAATCACAGGCACTGAAATCAGACTCCAGGGCTCTGGAAAAATTATCAGTGCAAAGTTTATATCTTACCTGTATTTTTTTTAAAGATACCCACCTGTTTTTCTGGCTTTGCCGCAAACAAGCACTAGTACAAACTGTATCACTAGTATAGGTCAACTAGTGTGTTCACCCTTTTCCTGCTATGACTTTCCAGAAACTGGCTGGCTTAAAATTGTAGAGTGGACTATATTCCTGTTACCCATCCAGGAGATTAAAAACAAAAGAAGAAAAAATACTCTCCTTAAAGCCTAAGATGTTTCTTGAATCAATGGACATTTGCGTGCATCAGGAATTCTCAATAGTATAGACGACGTTTATAAACTAGAAACAATGTTGTGCTGGCCCATCTCCAAAATACACATGATTTTTTTAGTTTGTTTCAAACCATTATGTGGTTTTAAAGCAGTCGATGGCCTCTCCCTGTGCACAGAAGGTTGAAGGCTGAGTGCAATGGGCTGTAAGGTGGAGAACTGAATGCAGAGAGTGGCCAAGAGCAATGTGTTTCATGCACTGCGCATGATCTCACTAATGATGATGTCACTGACAATATCACAAATGACTGAATACATCAATGATGACATTACGTCACATCACCATCGTCATCACTGAAGCCAATCTGTTCCGTGCACCCCAAAAGCCCACTGGTCTCGACATTTGGCTGTGCTTAGAAATTTCAGGGTGGAAGGCTTGTCTTTTGCACCTGTTCTATGCTTCACCCCAATGTTTTCTTAGCCTGCTGGACACAGTCTTCAGAATTACCATGCCATATATAGTAACTAGTGCGTACTGTAAGCCTCTAGTTCAAAGCACACTGTCAAATGAACTATTACACATATACTTGGCACAAACATTTGTAGGAAATGTAGTTCGTCGGAAAGCAGGCGAGAGAACATGCAATTAATGCGAAACCAAAAATAATTTCACATTGTGAAAGCAAACTATACATGGCAAGCTGATCTGATTCTGCCTTAGGAGGAACAAGGCGACTCTTGAGTGATAAAATGGAGACAAAGAGAACGAGGCTTGTATTTGGAAATATCGCAGTCAACCATAGTTATATCAGAAGCACTTTTCGTGTAGTGGCGACAGACACTACGCCAGGATTAATGAGAAGTTCAGACGAGCGTGTGTATTTTTTGCACCACAGGAAACAACAAGACAGGGCTAAGTGCTTTTGACAACAGTTGAAACTAAGATGACCGAATCGGATTTTAATTCTCTTCACTGGGGCCTTTACTTCTGCCAACAGCACACATTTTTTCTATCCTGAACGACTATCCAACCAGGCTTTAACAAAAGCAAAGGAAAAAAGCTTCCTGCATAAACTTCCTGTGATTCAGATTCTAACAGGGAGATCTCTGTAAAAGAACTGGCAGCTGTTGTCATTATCCAGCTAGAATAACAAGAGGCCCACGTGACCTGCTGTGAATTGGAACCTTCTTTTTTGTAGTATTTAGCTATTCATAAAATATTTCACGTGAGCAATGGCCGAGTTAGGAGGACTGATTGCAAGGAGCATCCGTCTACATTTGCATATTTTTAATGCTGCTCACGGTGCTACCACAGTGGTAGGTCAGAACAGAAAGGAGAGCAGTGGAATGGAATAAGAGGCGTTGGGCTTCAGAGGAGTTCCCAGTGACAGTGCAGGTGCGGTTTTACCCTACTTTAACTAACTGAGCCTCAATTAGGTCAACAGGCATCACAGTCCTGCCAAGTGCCATGCATCACGTGTTAAACTAACGCATTTCAGCGTGGTACTCCGCATTACCGCACTGAAATGCATTGTCACGCATATGCTGTGTGTCAGCTGTTACTAAAATCGATGATAAAACTGAGCCTGTGGCAGCGCACCGCCAGTGGCTTCCCCATGCTGCTCCAGCAGGCCTGGGCTCGCAGCTGAGCTAAGTTTGCTTGCAGCGCTCACTCAAGTGCGACAATGTATCTTGTGCTTCCAATCCCCGCGGCTCTCACTACCAGCATGACGCCATTAGGAGGAGACGGCACATCCTGCTGCAAGAGCGCACGCGGGGAGTTTATTTTGGGAGCTTGAAGGCAGCTCGGCTGGCTAGTTTGCGGTGCATATAATAGTCATGCCCGGATCGCTGCAAATAATCATGGCGCCGGCCGAAGAGCTCACAGCCCTGTTTTCTGCAGCTCGTACCGGCTCGGACCACCACCTCCTATCACTTATAGTTAATACTTCTCCCCGGCTTCATTCAATATATTACAGCAGCCGAGGGAGACGGAGAGAAGTCAGTGTCGCAGCGGCCGCCAGGACAGTCTGTTACTGGATGGCTCAGCCGGGACTCACAGGAGTCAGGACAGCTGAGCGGCCAACACGACTATCACTGGAGGTGGGCCAGACCCCCTGGGGGCAAACTCGAATTGCCCTGGCCCGCTGTGACTCACGGCCTGAGCCTGCCTACAGGCAGCCAGCCTTGCACCTATGCAGACCGGAGTCGATGCCTTCAATTATACAGCGGTGAATGCGCAAGGGACACACAGCGCTAAGATGGACGACCGGACGTGCTCCGTGTCGGCTCCGCCACAGTGAAGCAGTCAAGGGCGCCTTTGCAGCCCCAACTCAGCTCCTAAAGCGAATAAATGACTGGCTAAAGGTCCGGAGACCTAAGGAGGCACAGTGGCAACTCTTACCGGGTGCCCAAGGCAGGACAATGAACCATATATGGAGATAGGGAACGCAAGCCAAGATGGCGCTGACCAGTCAAGATCCCTGAAGTGGGGCTTGTCGTTGCTGCTTGTGGCCCCGAAGTGTGGACTGCTGCCGTTGGCCTTGCGGCAGAGAGCGGAATGACTGATCTGCGTCCGCAGGGAACTGGCAGGGGCATAGGTAATGCATCGGGAGGCACGGTGGCAAATTTTTAACTCTGCAGGAGGGCCTGGAAGAGTGGCGATAAAGAGGAGGTAAGCAGAAGTCCCCTAAAGTGAGACACAACCGCCGAGATCCCAAGCCGGAGAAAGGGAGGCATTGGGGGTCACACGAGGCACCGATAAGACAGGGGGAGGATCCATTCCCACCCTGCCTGACCCCAAAATGGCGTTGAAGGGGCCCAACGTGGCATCCCTTTAAAAGGAGAACTTGTAACATAGGTCTGAAGCCACAAAAAGATCCAGTGGGGCATCTGGAGTTCATATTGTGGAAAATGGCCAGTGAAAGCAATCCCACACCACTAAAACCAGGATGAATTGACCGTTTGCCTGACCCTAAGATGGCCGCCTTTTAGCTCATTCTTCAGATAAAGCCTCCCATACTACCTAGGTGAGGGGCCCAGTGAATACTGAAGAGAAGTGAGCCCCCCCGCAATGTCTCCGGTAAGGAGAGATAACCAGACGCGACCGCGGTTTCAACAGTACCCGGCTAGCCCCCGACTGTGCCGCCCCCAGTTGACTGCAAGGAGGTGGTGCCACACGAGACCACCATTTCGGTGCTGGTGTGCGGCCGCAGGGCGGGCTGGACTACATGCTGATGGAGCTCCTATACGGAATGCCTATTGTACGCACCCAGGATTGCCCTGCTGCAATACCCCACCTTATTAAGGTCATGGTTGCGAGGAAATGGGCTGATGCACCGGCATTGAGGTGAAATGAGGTGAGGGTGAGCTGGAGGTTGAGGCAGACAGCGCCTCCCAATAACACTGGGACAGGTGCTGCCGATGGAACTACGATGATGCCCCCCGGGCTAAAACCATAAATGTTGTACTTACAGTGGAGCACGAACAGTATATGGCTGATGCCGAATAGAGCTGTTTAGGCAGCTATAGGGGAGTCTGGCTCTGGTTCAGCCCCTTGGCCGTCACCTACCCAGTTGGACATTGGACATAGTTTTTCCTCGCTCTCCCCATTATGCTTCCTTTCCTCCTCCATTTCCCCCTTCTAATATCCTGTAACTGCCTACCTGTGTGGAACCAATAACTGTACTTACCTAGGAGCCTGAGTTTACCTTGACCGATGCCCGGTGGAGCTGTCCCATGCAGCTATAGAAGAGTCTGGCTCTGGTTCACCCCCTCGGCCTTCACCTACCCAGCCGGACATCAGACATTGTTTTTCACAGTTTTTCACGTTTTTTTCTGCCTTTCACTTTAACTGCTTTGTCTGCTTTGTTCCCCCTGATGTACTTTCCCCTTCCAGTCTGCTTGACTCTTTCTGCATTCATCTCCCTTGTTTACCTTTTCCCCCTCTACCTTCCATTCCCCATAAAACGGGCGTCTTGGCTATGCTACGCGCTAATAAGCTATTTTATTGTGTAATCGCATGGTTTTCTCCTATGCCTATACTTGGATCCTGTAACTGATGTAATTTTTGTAACCTGGAACTTGCTGATCTTCATGTAAAGCACTCTGATACCTCCGGGTCTGGTCTAGCCAGCGCTATATAGAACTCTGCAAATAAATAAATAATAATAAATAAGGCCAGAATTGGTTGAGAGTGATAACCGTTATGGGAGCCCGACAACCAACCTGCTGCCTCTGAAGGTGTGCAGGGTGTTGTCAGCTGGCATTTAACATGTATGCTTCATGATGGTAAGACAATTTTTTCCTATTTTTATACTGTGGCGTACATACTGAGAGGTGCTAACCTTGAGCTTTGCGAAGGAAAGGTTTGTGTTTTTGCTGAATAGAGGTCCCATACAGTGACTGTTTCCTAAATTAAGCAAGATCAATTTCAGTTTATTAATGTCTTTATTTCGATTAACAAAAAATCATAAAAGACAACGTGCATCAATAAAACATATGGCCTAGCACCGTACCACAATAACCACTGTAACCAATAAACAGTAAAACCGTTAAAATTACCTAATAAATAAAATAGATAAGAGATACATACAGTGTGATATTACCTCAGATTGTAAAACGGATCATACTTCATATAAATAGCTAAAATCACAGAAATTTTACAACCGGCATAAAAGACAATAAAGGAATTTGGGCATGATACATGTGAATTACTGTAGACTGACAAATTGGTAGAAGTAGCAGCTACGGGGGGCAGAGACTATATATTAAGTATGATGTTGGGTTACCAAACCCTCACCTTTTTTGCTCGAATGACCCACAACCAACTCAGAAATGTAGCCACTGCTATGACAATAGGGTCATCAGTGTTGTTTTTCAAAATCCTAAGAGCCTCCATAGCTACTCTGATGCCCATGTTCTTACAAATAGGTTTCAGCCATTTGTTCCTAGATGACCTATAGGCAGGGCATACAAAGAAAATGTGAGCTAGTGACTCAATCTCGGCTGGACAAAAAGGACATTTGTCATCTGTAGGGGGGTACCAGCTTTTAGTAAACACTTTGGTAGGAAGAGAACCCACCCTGAACTGATGATACAACTTTCTGTCAGTAGGCCTTGTAATGATGTTCCAGTATGGTTCTAGTTTTGGCTCGTGTTTGTGATCGATAAAAACACGTGTCAAGGAGCTGCAATGGTGTTGTGTAAATTGGTGCAATCTAACCACACTCCAATAGGCTGCTTTCAAGTAATTTTTAGCAGGGAAAGCAGGAACTTCTGGACCCTCCCACAGTTTGCTCATCCCCATACTAATCAGAGTGTGCTATAGAGTCCTTATCCAGGGTATTTTAGTTGTGGAACCCAACGCCCTAACTTCGGAAAAAGCTTGGGCATACGGGGAGCGCTCCGGAGTGGTCCAAAGTCTTCTCCAGAAAGCTACCAGTCTAAACCATACCTGGTCCATGATTTTGTTACATCCCAAATCCAGATATAAAGGCAAGATCTGTATTATATTTTATTACCTCTTCTGCTTTTGCATTCACCGTCCTGTAGTACTGAAAATCGTAACATACATTAGTGTAGTTGAGCAGCATAGTTCAATTGTTAAATACATACTAAAAAAACTATTTAAAACAGTGCACGTTATATTTTATCACCTAAGGCAACAGATGTTGCCCAGCATCAGTCCACAGACCTGTAGGTACTTGATCTCACTGTTTCTCGAATAGCTCTCTTTTATTCTTTCTCTGTTTGGCTGAAAGCGCGTACTTGTTTATGTGCTACAGTACATTTACATATAGCTTTCTTTGTGCTCATGACTTCTCTTCAACGTTACAAATGGGGAATGTCATTTCTGAATGGCCATTAGTCTAGATACTTTCCACATTATTACCATTACTCTTTCTGACTTTAATAGTTGTTCAGGCTTTTGTGTCTAACATTAATAGGACATCCGTAGTCAGCTGGCAAACTGATAAAGAAGTGTTCCTCCTCCCATAACGTATGGTGTATTAATAAAAAAAAGAAATGAAACTGCACACCCCTTTTGCTTCTTATGTCAAACATTAACCTGTCCTCTTTTGGTGTGTCAGCATCTGCAATATGTTTGGATTTTCTCATAAGGGGACATACCATTTTACACACAACATCGCCCTGGCTGGCTGTAACTTATGTGTGCCTCGCCCTCACTTTCCTGAGTCTTGCCCTATGCAGAGTGTCTGAGGCCACTGTCAAATCAGGTTACATGGGCACTAAGTTAGTTCCCTTCCATTTCTGGTGCTTTGCAGCTGTTTTAAGAGCGCCTTAGAGTTTCTCATTGCTCAAATGGGTGTAATTAATTATATTTATACATTTCCCTAGTCTTCATTGCTTGATTTTGCTCGGGAGAAAGTTTCACTCATAGTCATTGAAATGTCACTCATAATTACACTAAAATTATGAAAATTTCACACATAGCAATCTGAAACCTTGGCAGTTAAGGCATCATGCGTGTAAGGCCCATTGGAAGACTCTAGCCGCTGTCATGCACATATGGGGCATAATGGGGGTTGACACCTGGAGCGTGGGAAGAGGTAGGTAGGTAGTACAGAGAGGCAGCGAGCATTGTTAGCATATGTGCTCCTTGAAGGACACGTACGGTTGAATGTCACTTACCATTCAAACAGTGACTATGAACCAACAGTCAACAGCCACCTCCAAGCCACAAGGAAAAGAACGTGTCAGGACACAAGAGCCAATGGAGGGTGGGGTCCCACAGAGAAGCCCACCAGAAGGAGGAAGGGTGTATGAAGAGGAGACTGGTACTGGCCGTGATCTGTGAGGTCATTGAACCAGGCTAGCTCCTTTCCCATATCAGCTATCATAGGGAGGGAATAGGAAAGAAAGAACAGTGTGTATACAACAATGATTAGTAATGTGGTAATGGAGGGAGGGTAGAGGAAGAAGAGGATTTGAACAGGGGACATGAGGAAAGGATTGGGAAGTTAATTAATGGTACTGGAAGGACAGGGTGCTTACAATAGAGCTGAGCAATGTGCTATGGAGAAAGGGTAGAGGAAGAACAGAGTTAGAACAAGTTGGAAGGAATGGGATAGCCTAGGTAATGAATCAGAAGGGTTGGTCATGAATAGGAGAAATGAGGAACTAGACCAGAGAGAGAGGGAGGGATTGGATGAGTAAAGGCAAGGTATGAAAGGGGAAGGTTGGGAATCGGATAAGGAGCTAATAAAGGGGCAGGCTTGCCCTAGACGTTTTACTGTCATAAGTAAAATGCCCAAGTATGCCCCCCTCCAGCATGCATGCACACAGAAAAGACACACAAACTCTGCAAGCTATTTATTTAGCATGTGCATGGGATCCTTAACTAGGATCATTGATTGTACAAGATTTTGCAAGGTACATGCAGAATTTATAGCACTTTTCAATTAAGCGTTTTTCTGCACCCACCTCAAAGTCATGTGCATACTTGTCAAGCACTGATTAAACTCAAATTAATGAACAAAAAGAATCATTTAAGATTCTCCACACTCTTAATGTTATCATTTATATTTCAAATTCATCAACTTGATGTCAAGCCTACATAAAGATATGCGTGACATGGTATATGAGCTTTGTAATCATGTTATGTTTTTATTAAAAAGCCTCCTTTATGAGCACTATATAAAAGTAAAAAACTATAATACATAGTATCACTCATATAAATGTGAAAATTGATGATAAAAAAGGAGGGCATGGGGTGAACAGGAATGGTGGAGAAATGAAAAGTAGGGTGAGGAGAGAAGAGGAATGGTGTAAGGGACTAAAGAGACCAGGAAAGGTGAGGAATGGAGATGGGGAGGTTTTATGAGAGGATAGGCGCAGTGTGTACGATGTAGTGTGACTGAGGAGAGGAAGGCCAGAGTGTAGATGAGAGAGGTAAGGAATAGAATAACGTAAGGAACTGAGAGGAAAAGGGCGGGTGTGAACAGAGGAGGAACAAGGTAAGAAAGTGAAGGATGGGAAAAGGATAGGCCGCATGTGCACTGGATCTGTGACCCTTAGGGAAAGGAAGAGAGGTTTTGGGAAATGAGGCCAGTATGTAAATAAAAGGGGAACAGGGTAAGAAAAGAAAGGATAAGGAAAGGAAAAAAGGGAAATAATGGGGAAGAAGAGGATATGAGCCAATATGGGGAAGAAAAGTGTGCAAAGAGGAAGGCAGAAATGAAGGGAGAGAGCATAGGTGGCAAAAAAGGAGAGGAAACTTATGGGGAAATGATTGGTATAAGAAAGAAACAGCAGGTTAGATATCAAAGGCCGTATCATAATCTGTGATGGTGAGGGAAAGATGATCATGAGATTTCTCAGCTAGAAATAGTGTACCCTAGTAAGAAGTCTTGGGAAGGGTGCGGATTTATCAGGAGAATTTTAATTAGATTTCTAAGAGTTGGGGCCATATGTAGGTACCTAAATACTGGTCGGTAACGGCCGAAAATCGGTAAATATCCTGTTACCGACCGGTATTTAGGCAATTGAGATGTAGGTGGCTGGATTTCAGGATTCGGTAATTTACCGAATCGGAATTTTAAGAAATCGGTAAAATACCGATTCGCAAAATTACCGAATCCTGAAATCCAATGTAGGGGGCACTCAAGTGAGTGCATTTGTGGTTTCTGGATTCGTTATTTACCACCAACTACAAGTTGATGGTAAATAGCGAAAACCTTTTCAAAAGCAATTTTGTGCTTTTTGACAAGTGCCATGTGGCAGACATACATGCCCTTAGGGCATGTATGTGCGCCACATGTGCACACATGCATGATTCAGGGGTGCAACAGGGTGTCAATGTGACACCCTGCCACCCATGAATATGCTCCCCCTATTACCGATTCGGTATTTACCGAATCGGTAATAGTGAATGGCTTCCCATTCATTCCTATGGGCCTCCAGGCCCATAGGAATGAATTGGAAGGGATGCATTATTACCGAATCGGTAAATACCGATTCATAAATACCGAATATTACCGATTCGGTAATAATTACCGAATGTTTACCTACATTCTATTTACCGATTCATAAATACCGAATCGGTAAAATTCGGTATTTATGAATCGGTAAATATAAATTACCTACATATGGCCCTAAATGTTTTTGGTAGCAGTAATGTTAATAACTATTCAGAATAAGTGTATGTTGCAATATTGACCGCAGAATGATAGGACTACAAAAACAGCATTGCCAAAACAACAAATACCATTGACTTTCTTAAACCACATTGTGAATAACAAAAATATCACCAAAACTCTACTTGACATAAAATTTAGAAGGTATCAACATTGTGAACAAAAATCCAAGAGTGAAATTATCGAGATAAAAAATTTACCTAATGTAAATTAACATAAATGTCAATATGAAATATTTATACGACTGAAGAAAATATTTATAATTAGAAAAGTAAAACAAAAAACATAAATAAAATATTTTCAGAAAGAAACTTTTAAAAACATGTAACTATTAATTTAGCATATTCCTTACTAAGAGACTGCCAACAAAAATACAAATAAAAAAATTAACCAATAGAATCAGAAACAGAGCAGCAGAGAAATAGGACATTACAACTAAATAATAATGAGTACAAATAGAGGCGATGAAAAAACAAACCAACAGCTACTAAACAGAAAATTATTATTCTACTTGCGATCAATGCCTACTGAATCTTGGAATATAATTCTGCTCAACTGAACAAACTTCAACCAGTTACAAAGTCAGTTAAAGTTTCAAAACAATAACAACACATCTTCTAAGTATTAACAATATTAATCAATTGAAATATATATGTGGATGCATTTTCTTGTTTTATTATATTTCTTGTACAAACTCAAAATACAACGGTAAAAAAACCAATTCCAAGAGCATAAAATGAATAGTGAAGTGCTACACATATCAAGACCATACCAGAAGAAAATAAAATGTAAGTATGAAAAAGTGCCTGTGTAAACTAAAACTAATTTTGTAACTTATAAAATAATAAATTTGTTCACGCACATAATTTAGAGGTTACAAATGTCGATATCTTGCAACTTCAAAAAAAGGTAATCCTTTACTAACATATATGGGTTATAACTATTTATTTGGATAGTTTTATAAAGCACAAACAAGACCCATAGGGGTATCAGAGTGCAAGCAAGGGTACAAACACAATGTGAAAGTAGGTTAAGTTACAACATAGGGGAAATCGTTCAGTTAAGAGTTGGGGGTATGTACTGTGCCCTAAAACATCATAAAATAAAATGCACCAGAGAAGTACAATACAAATAAGGGAATTTTAACAAAAACAAGAGCGAGATCACGAGTTAATGCAATGAAGGAGCCATAGAGGACTAGATCAAAATAACGTAAAAGCATACAATAAAACACATCAATATAGTACAACAAGAATTAGAGTATTAATAAAGTTCAACCAGTGAGTTAACCCATTGGAAATGTACAAAATATTAATCAGAAGGCTTTTATGGTTGTGCTACAACTTTGAATGACACCCTAGAAAACATTAAAGAGCACATCATATAGCCAAGTAGTAATTGGCAATATTGTTCAAGACTTTAAAAAAACATAGACTAGTTCATCTTTACTAACAGGAACACAAGTTAAAGACCATGGAATCTATGCACATGGATCTCTCCATCTACTACAACATAGATGTCCTTATGGATGGATTTCACCATTTCTGTGAAGAGCTCTAGATTTAGACTTATGAGCCGCTGCCCTCGCAAATGAGGGGGTAAATATTCTTACTATTGAATGTATTATTTAATAGTTACTATTAGTTACTTTCTAGATGTTTGTGGAGATCCCTGGCACCGATGTACTTCCACTGAACAGGATAAAATAAATAAAGTTAAATTGAAATGAATAAAGATTCATATTTATTAATTTGATGTAAAAGAGCACCTGTTCCTAACTCTTCTTCACCTAGGACTATCACACTAACAAGTCATAACACATCAGCTCAAACATATTACACCCTATTTAATTATATTTTAAGTAAATGCTTTAGATTTGTCATTTTTTATTTAATATAGATTAATTATAATGTTAATCACAACCTCAAAGTATCAGGTGTATTTGGTGTTATGGATGCTTGTTTACAAGGTATGTACAATTTAGCGTACTGATTTCTTTAGTTATAAAAACAATTACTTAATTTTAAATAATTAGCATAACATAGAAAATAAATGAACATTTAAATGTGTTACTATTAGCATTATTTCAAGCTGGCATTTATTTCTATGGAAGTGTATCTTGCAGTGACACTGGTTGGCCATATTTGGAGCTTGATTTGACTTCAGTATTTGGCTGGAGTACATATAAACCTATTGTGTCAGTAGTACTACTGCACCAGCTGTAGGTATGTATGTTGTGAATTGCAAACACCTTTGTGGGTGTATTATTGAATTGGCCTGTCCCTCCCCGAATCCCTTATTTAATTTTACCCATTTATCAGTAATTTTTCACCATTTTTCTACCACTCCCACAGGTACTACAAAAATATATGCCTCCACGTACGGAGATCTCCATACCTGTGGAGGAGATTGCTTTACATATAAGATAAAAGAAGCAGAGGAGGAGCTCTTTGGCTAGAGGCTTGTGAATTTTATTTTGGTGTAAATAAAGAAAGACTAATTTATGAAATAGTGTTAAATAAATGATAATATAATTAAATATATATTTGCAGGATCTCGATGGCAGACCCACTGACATCTATGCCATCGGTCTGACTGCTGGATTACAATTCCAGCGGTTGGAGCGAGTTAGGTGGGGGAAAGACGGCTGCCTCTGACAGGCTCGAGGAGCCCGGTGGGACGGTCGTCAGATTCCTAATCCCTGCAATTGGGCGGTGCCTGTGCAGGCACCGCTGCAGGGACTAGGATATCTCTTTCTGACTGCCTATTCATTGCGGTCCCACTGCCATGAACAGGCAGCCAGAAAGAGACTTTGGTAGCCCTTAGCAGGGTCCCCGTCCCCCCTGGGCCTCGACTATGAGGCCAGGGGGAAACATATGGTGCCCCCCCAAACATCCATGCATCATGTGTCAGGCACCACATGATGCCTGGCACACGGTGCATGGATGTTTACAAACATGTCCTTTCCACTGTGGTTTGTGCTGCAGCTCTTTTCTTGGCCACAGTATAGGCACACAATAGAAAAGGGCATGTTTCCGAATCCCCTCATGGGCGGTCGGATCGGAATCTAGCAGGTGTAACTGCCGAATACTAATCAAGCTGTTACCATCCTGCAACAATAGTGGTTGAACCCTTGTCTGACCGCCACCATAATAAGGCCCTTAGTTATGTTCTTATAAATGAACAAAATTTTACATTGAGAAATGTTCACTTATGTTTAATTTAAAATGTAATTACTGATGTAAAACTTCATATCTTTTTTAAAAAACTACTTATACTTTATTTTATTTCTACATTATGTATTACAATATGTAGGAAAGTGTTACTATATTTTATTAATGCTGTAATTATGTAATATTTACTACATACATTAATGGACTGTAGTTAGTTAAATGAAGCAAAATAAATATGAAAACATAAGGAAGATCATTAATACTTGTGAAAAATATATAACTCTAATTCTATCATCATTGTTAAAATATTTTTTGGGCAGATCACACTTACTATTCTGCATATAGATAATAATACAATAATACTATGATTAGTAAACATGCATATATTTGGAAGAGACATACATATCATTTAACTCCAATCCAAATCTTCTTGAAGAAAAACTGTATATTTTGGGTGGTCACATTTCTAATTTCAAGTCACCTCTCATTACTGTAAATGCATATATGAGGGGTTAGGTTTACTATTCTAAATTCAACCCTAATCTCACTGGGGAAAATGTGCACTTTTTAAAATGATAAATTATACATTAACTTTAAACTTTTAATCAAAACAATTCCGCCCTTTCAACATTTATCTTTACACTTGCATTGAATTTTCTATTCAGTTTTCGATTTAACAGTAATGTGTACCTAATTATGAACAATATGTTTTATTTTAAATTTTATTAGCTAATTTAATTATTAATTACATTAAACAATCTATATTTTTTCTACAAATATATTTTAACAAAATATTTTTCTCATTTTAACTGTGAAACCAACACAATTTTATTATAAGTGTTTTATTTCCAGTTTCTCACCCAATTTCAAATCAAAACGAACAACTTAAATTTCATAATTAATCAGAATCATATTATTATCCTTTTTAATTAAGTTATTTATTGCATTATTTTGTAGCTAATTATGTTCTAAATAATACCAAGACAATTCCTTGATAAGCCCATTATCCCAATCAAATACATGTTGTATAATTTATACATTCAATAAATTAAGTAATTCTTTATTTTAAATGCTTAGCTTCTATTATTCTTAAATAAACAATGTTCTAAACAAAAGACTTTTAACCTAATAACCTAATAAACCCAACCATCTAACTTATATACATTATTATTTACATAATGAATTTAGTACACATTTTTTGTTTTTTGCTTATTATGAAGTAGACTATAATTTTATTAATAAACTTAAACTCTTCCCACCCAATTGCTGAACAAATCTAAGAACCTCACAAAATAATATAAATTATTATAAATATTTAGAAACATAATTATTTTAATGTAAAACACCTTCCAAGATTAAATATTGTATAACATAATGTAATAATTATTCAACATATTAATAGTCACACATATTACAAAACATATTTTCAAACATTTACAAACTAATTCTCGTACAAAACCCAAAACCAGTTACATTAAATAACTCCACAAATATCAATAAATAATCTAAATTAAATAAATTAATACCTTCATTACTAATTTTTAAGACACTTAACCCACAAAATAATTTTACCATGAGAAGCAAATAAAAAACATCAAAAATGAATACCAGAAGAACTCACAATGTATACTCAGAAATGTATAAACATTTTAATGTAAAATAAATCAATATGAAATATACAACAACAACATTCTATACTATGATATTTATGAAAGTTATATTATAAACATTGATATTCTTAACAAATGCCATATAATTCTATTCTTACCTTCAATATTCTGTCCCACGATATTTCAAACTTTTTGTTGCCCTATGGTGTTCTTGATTTGATATTCTGGTCAAAAACCTTCAGACTGTCCCTATTTTGCCTAGCATTATATGCGGATAATGGAGAGATTTGTAGAAAACGCCTGTACAGCTTGTCTTTACAAGTTCAAAACTGCACCGATTTGCAAATGTGGGCCACTTTTAATTTGGTGCCCAGGCCTGTTTTCTGCTGCAGTACAACCCAGGCAGGAGGTAATTTAAATTAAATGAAGTTTAAATATAACTTACATTTAGAAAGAACAGTGGCTTTCCGACCGACATGGTAGGTTTAAAGTCCGAATGCCATATTATGATGATGGCGGTCGGAAATACCTAATACTCCCTTACACACTGCGTTTCCGCTGTCTGGATTATGATGTTGGTTTCCGACAGCCATTCCATGTCGGCCCTTCCAACATGGAAAGGCTGTTGGAAAGTGACTTTGGGGGACCCAGCAGGTCCCAGTCCCTCCGCGGCCTCCACATGTGGGCTGTGGGCACTGCACTGTGTGGTAGGCCCCATGAGGTGCCTGCTACACGGTGCAGGGTTGTTTGCAAACTTCCATTTTTCATATGCTGTGGCACCACAAAGCATATTTAGAGTTTCCTCACTGACACACACCTTGAAAACTGTGAAGGTGAGGAAACAAAGTGAATAGATGTATTGGTATTTACATAGCACAGACCTGGCTATGAAGCAAGGAAGTACTGAACATTTCATGAGGGGTTTGGACGATGATTTACGAGATTGTGTACATCAAGTAGGGATTATGTACATACATTTTACACACATTACAGCTCACATTTTAGTCACAGAGTGAGCGTGGGATTTGCCCAGAATCACACATTGCTGAGTTGAGGCCTAAGGCTGGGATTCAAACCTGGATCCCCAAGTTTCGAGGGTGGCCGCTCTAGTCACTAGACCAGATCCCCCACATCTTCTCAAACATCTTGCACACCTGCCTGTGCTTTACAAATGCTTGTGTTGCTTAGAGTTTACAATGCTGCTTCCTGGGCTGTACTTATAACTATATGTGATTTAATCTTGAGTTGATCTTGATCTTGATCTTTACCTAGTCAGTGGAAGAGAATCCTGTGCAGGAATTGCCTCTGCTCTTGAATCCCATTGCCAGTAATTAAATGATCACTGCCATCTCAGCTTTGATCTCAGCAGCACTCAAGCAGACAGTTATTGGATAACCTGGAAGAGAGACTAAGAGAGAATGACACATAATGAACAGGAGAGAAAAAAAATAAGGCAGAGAGGTGAAGGAAGAGAGGAAAACAGCGGAGTAGAGAAATAGAGATGGGATAAAAGAAAGAGAGGAGAATAAATGTGAAAGATAAGAGTTGGACTTGATGGAATATAAAAGGAAAGGAAGAAAACTAGGCCCATTCCCTATTGAACTTCAAACCTCCGCCATCCTTCACTGTCTGCTGATGTGAAGGAGGTATGGAGGAGTGATCTTCGGCTTTTATTGGGTACTTATATACCAGAACTTTTCAAGACTCGCTGTGCGCAACTTTGAAGCCTGCGGGAGGGCAGCTTAAACATTCAATTATCAGTGGAGGATATGAACAACATATTCAAAACTCAAAATAAAGGTCTGAGGAAAGCACAAGCACAACTGAGATTTGTATATAGAAATGTTTTACATCATGCGTTGGTCCCCATACAGATGGGAACAGCAAGTCTATTCGTCAGCACTAACTGTTGGAGATGTGCTCAAGAGGGGTGCAACATTGTTCACATTCTGTGGGAATGTACAAGAGTAAATTGATTCTGGTCAACTGTATAGGTGGAAATGAAGGCCGATCTTGGGGCAACATGCCCCCTTTCTGCAAATATGGAGCTGGTTCAATATACCTCCACCATTCCCGAAATTCCACACCATCCCAAGTTCTGGCATTCTATGTTGCTAGCAGTAGTCAAGATTGGTATCCTAAGGCTCTGGAAAATGGCTACAGTCGCGACATACGACACATGGCTGACAGATGTGTTTCACCATGGCCTCATGTGAGAGAATCATGTACAGATTAAATAACTAATGAAGTATGAAGAGGCCTGAGGCTCTTTCTTACAGAGATCAGTACATCATAACTATTACTATCACACCCTATGATAACTTTGTATTCCATAAAGGCACTACCATCTTCTACCCAAAAGATGAAGTAAAGATTGGCCTTCATTCTTGCACCCTGGCCATGTTTGAGTAGTGATATTTTTTATATTGGAAGCAGATCACTCTCCCCTCGCCCCCGGCATTCTTATGTAAACTCCTCTGTGTTTATGTGTGTGTTCTTGGAGAGGGAAGGTACAAAATGCAGGGGGAGCATTATTGTTATATTAATGCTAGTGTGATGGTATACCAAATTATTACTGTTTTTCTTGTGTGCTATTGCCCTGAGCAGGAACAGACTTTTGGTATATCTATATCTATATGCCTATATGTGCAATTTACATTTTTAAGTATATACTGACACTTTTCAATAGAGAAAAATATTGTTGAAACCCCCACTGATAACATGGGGCACGGGATATAATAACCAAGCCTGGACTGGAAACAGAAATCAGCTCTGGCAATTACGCTCAACTGGCTCTGGGGGGTGGGGGTTGAGGGGGTGCTACTGAGAAGCTGCGGGCCTGGGGGGTGGTGGTGCTAGTGTCACTTTTTCACAGGGGGGCAATATCGCACACTGCTGCAAAACCGGTCCCCAGTAACCAAACATGCCCCCATGGTTCAGAAGCCCAACGTTTTCTCTATATATAACATAACATAACGTGTATTTGTAAAGCCCATGTTCACCCATAGGAACCTTGGCGCTGGATAATAGATGTTTATTGTTACCCAACACATTGATTATTTATTTATTTATTTATTTGAAGTTTTATATAGCACGAACATGACCCTTTAGGGTATCAGAACGCTTTACAAGGAAAGATACTTTACGTACATGAAGACATGGGCAAAGTACAGGGATAGGGGATAGGGAAAAGTCACTAGTGGGACAAAGCCGTGGATATATACAAGAGTCAATACAGTTACAAAATCAGCGATGACTTGAGTACAATAGGGCACAAGCAAGAGATATATACAATAAATGGTACAGATCCAACTACAGGATGGCGTGAGCAGAATACAAGGATGGGGGTTAGGGAATGACAAACGTAGGACAAAGCTGTGGATATATACACCTGTCAATACAGTTCCAGAATCAGCGGGCGATTTGATTACAATAGGACGTAAAAGATATGTACAAAGATCAGGGCGCATTGGAAGGAGTGAGAGTTCTTACAAATAGCAGGTCAAGCTAGAAAAAAATCACGAAAAAGGCTGTATGTGCACCAAGGAAGCGTTATTGGAGGAATTTGCTCATTAAGAAGGTTTTAGCTTCTTTTTTCAAGAGCGCTAGGGAAGGTATTCTTCTGATGGAGGAAGGAGGCGAGTTTCAGATTCTTTGTGCAGCTCCGGAGAATGCTCGATTGTATGTTTTTACGTTGCAGAAGCGGGGTGGCTGGAGCACACGGTCTCTGGTGAATCAGGAGTTTCTGGATCTCCCAGATAGCACGATTTTCTGGGCGAGATATGCCGGAGAGTTCGTGTACAAGGCTTTGTAAGTGATGCAGGCCAGCTTGAGTTAAAATATGCCTTCAAGTAGAAGCCAGTTCAAGGCCTTCAGGTTTGGTGAGATATGGTCAAATTTGTTTTAACTGGATAAGAGTCTGGCTGCTGCGTTGAAGCAAGCTTTTAGGGGGGCAGTCGAAGTCTTGGGCAGACCAGATAGTGTGGAGCAGCCATATTCGATTCTGGAGATAACTAATGCCTGCACAGCGGTTTTTAGGTCGGCAGTTCCAAGGAATGGTTTTAGTTTTCTCAAGTAGCTCAGAGGGAATCTGGCAGGTTTGGCCATCGTGTTGATGTGTACAATCATATTCAGGTTGCGGTCCAAAATAATCCCAAGAGATTTGGCAGAATCCACAATGATAGGAGTACAGTTGAGTGCATTCCAGGATGTCAGCAGATTTTTTTTGGGGGGGAGATGAGAAGAAACTCAATTTTTTGGGCATTCAGTTTGAGCTGGTTGTTGGCAGGCCAATGGGCAGTCAGTTTCATAGCATCATTTAGATGGGTGATCTCCTCAAGAGAGGAGATTTTAATGTAGATCTGGGTATCGTCGGCATACATGTGGAAGGAGATGTTGGACGAGTGGAGAATTTCAGCTCAAGGTTCGAGTTAGAGATTGAAGAGGGTAGGTGACAGAGTGGAGCCTTGCTGGACACCGATGGAGATCGGGGAGGGTGCACATTTCTCCAGTACTTTCGTGAGAAGAGGGATATTCGAGATGGGTCTGAAGTTATCTGAAATTTTCGGATTAAGAGTGGGGGTTTTTAGAATGGGGATGACTTGCCCGGTTTTCAGTGAGTCGGGTATGGTCCCCTGTAGAAGGGAAGCATTGATAATGGTTGTCCAGATGGGAGCGATGAGTGAGGTGGTCGCTGCCAAGCAGTTAGCTGGGAGCGGGTCGTTAAAGTGAGTATTCAGTTTTAAGGAGGATAGAAATTTCGAGATGGAATGGTCATCATAAAGTTTGAATTTGGACCAGTGAGCCTTGTTTTTGGGTGTTGCTTGGTGGGGACGAGAAGAGAGAAGGGTCCCAGATGGAGAAGGAGGGGAGTTTGAGGAAGCATTGAGTTTGTTACCAATCAAGTTGATTTTGGGTATGAAGAAGGAGGAGAACTCATAGCAGGTTATTGTGGATTCAGTGGTTTCTTTTGATGATTTCGCTAGTTTGTTTGATTGAAGTTTGACTATTTCGAAAAGTTTGTGTAGTCTGTTCTTGGCATTTTCCAGCTCTGAATTGAAGAACTCTTTTTTTGGACAAAAGGATATTCTTGTTGTACGTATATCTGGCCTGATGGAGGAGTTTAAGGAGGGAGGCTGAGGGGTGCTGTCTCCAGTTCCTTTCTTTCAGACTGAGAGCTCTCCTTTCGTCATTGAGGGGTCCGCTGAACCAAGGGTTACTCATTTTATCAACCATAGATGGATGGAAGGCTGAGGGAACCTGCCAGGATTTGAACCTGTGACCATAAGGTTGCACACAGGCCCCTGCAGTGGACATTAGTCCATTGAGCCACCAGACCCGGCTTCCAAGGCTGTGTAGTGTTGATTCTATCTCAGGCCTCCTTAATCCATCACCAGACACTCTTTGCAGCTTTATGCCACTCCGACACTTTATTTTTTCTTTCTTCCCCGCTCTCTTTTTTTGCAGTTTTTCTGGCTTTTGCCTCCACGTTCTCTCCCCCTTTTTGAGTTTTCTGTTTTTTTTGCTCTGAATGAAAGTCTGATGAGGACAAATAAGTGATTGTCCCCAAAAATGAGTTCCAGTAGGCCACAACTGCAACACTGGCTCAAATTATACCCTGAAGAGTGCCTTTTGTATGCGTTGTCATATATCGAGTACGATTTTTACAGATGACCATTCATGAAAGTTACAGGACGAACCTCTAGTTCTTACAAGAATTACACATGTGATATGAAAAAAATGCTGTAATTTCGACCACAACTAGTGCCTTTGTGGGTGGAAAGGTGGTTCTATCTCATTTTAGTAACACCCACTTATGTAGGCACTACCAAAAGCCTTTTTCTTGTTTGCTCTCCCTAGCTTAGTTTCTCTGAAATGTATTACAGTTGTGAAGAATAATTACTTGGACTAACCTGTACCCAAGTAATTTGTTAAGCGCGACCCATAGCGTGCGCTTTGAAACTTAACTAGATTCGGTTTTGTTGTGCGTTTTAAAGCAAATATGTGCAAGAAAAGGTGAAACGCAATAAAAAGAAGCTGAATCCCCCAAGGAACAAATTAAGACTTGGTGACGCTAGAATAATCTGCCGCTTTTTCCATCGCTGGCAATCATTCAGGGTCACATAATTCCGGCCCATATTCACTACCTGCCTCATCCACAGGGAGGTAATTCTATTACAGGACTGGAGGCTTCGTATTATGCTTCTCTTTCTTAATTATTGCTACCCACAGCAGCCAATGAAACTTGTATTGGGTAAAAACAAACTACATTTCCCATGATGCATGCACCACATCACTTCCTGCAATGCCCCATAAGAGCCAGCAATACCGGAACCTGTCCTCTTTCTTTGCTGCTCACGCAGACAGTTAAGTTCCTGAGATCGTTTTTGTTGATATTGCATCGCTAATTTGTGATATGTAATGTTTGGTGATTTATTACTGCAAGCGGCGCATTGTTAGCCTTGTCTTAAATCATAGCTAAAAGCTGCTTTGCATAAGAAAGGTGAACTGTATTTGGCTATTGCCTTCCGTAAACGCCGTGCAGGCGGGTCGGGGTTTCGCGCCCTTGGTGCTACGGGGCTCCCGCTGGGAGCGGTAATGTTTTAACGGACTTCGCCCGAGACCTTAGATTACGGCGGTCGATGCTGGTGTGCATCACGCCGATTTGTGTGCCAGACGCGGCGCTCTGCCGCATTGCCTTGGGAACTCCCAGTGCGTTCAGCGCTTAATATGCGGAGAGTGCACGGTACCGCCCCGCCTTCGGCAGGTGAAATTGAACGTTTGATCTAGCGCGAAGGCTCCCCTCCTATGCCGGTGCTCTTGGAGCCAGTCACATTTACTTTTGGTTTATGTTCCCACCTGCGTAGCTCAATTGGGCTATTTTGGTAGGATTTGGGCTACGCACGTCGTTACTGCCCGTTTTTCTTTCGTTTTTGCCATTACAGCCTGAGATTTCTGCAGAGAGCACTGCTTTACGCCTGGCTAGCTGCAAAAACGATCTGGGCCTGGAGGAAGCACACCTCCTTGGATTTATTTGCTCTTTTGGCTCCACTACGCCCTGTGTGCTGTAATAATTGAGACACAGCTTTTGCTGAGGAGCTAGGTACCTCTGCTGTTGTGCGGTGGGTTGGCTCCCCCCTTTTACTCCTCCTTACTGTTGCCTTATGAGCAAGTACGTCTACAAATTTGTCTCCACCACGGAAAATTGGGTGCACTACGAGGAGGATGACACCTTATATGATGAGGAAGTAGGTACACCTTCCATCGAGGAAAATATTGTTGAGGCCCTGGACGCTTCCGTACAGGAGTCGGTCTACAAGGCCCTGGAGAAGGCAGTTCCGGGAACTGTGCAGCAGGCATTGGCGACTGCGTTGAAGCCTATTACCAGGCAATTGGAGAGGTTCGCGAAGCATCATGGCTTCACTACCCCAGCAGAGGTTCCGTCAGAAGGCCCACAGCCTAAGCCCTGGCCTCATTCTGCCTCTTACTCTGCACTGCGCAATTTCCACAGAGCACCGAAAGTCCATTCTTATGCGCATGGACTCTAATCTAACGGAGTTGGCGGCGGCAGAGCCTGGGCCATTGGCGGATGGAAACTTTTTTGGAGACCGTTTCGTCAAAGATGTGGCGAAATACGTGGGCACTTTCATGATCCTGGATAAAGCACAGGCAGGAATCAAACGTGTGTTTCAAGCTGGGGTTTTCAACAGGGCCGGACGAGTCTGGGGACGCTCATTTGGCAGTCAGTTCTCCCAAGGTCCTCAGCGAGGAGACTTCGGTAGCGGCAGGGGAGAGTGGGACTCTACCCGCGGCGGCACCTTCTACCCCACCAGGCAGTGCTTCAACAAGCGACGCTTTAATAAAGGCTCCTATCGGAGAGGATTCCAGAACACCGAGTCTTCAGGTGAGCGCTCCAGACTTATTCCTTCTTCCCTTGGGGGGACGTATTCAGCAGTTTTATCACAATTGGGTTCAACTATCGCAGGATGCCTGGGTTTTGCAGACAGTTCAGGGGTTTCATCTAGATTTCTTCTAGACTCCTTATCAGGTTCATCGGCCCAGATAGCTTTCTTTTTCCCGACTAGAGTGCGATTTCATAGATTCAGAAATAGAAGGATTGCTGCAGAAACACGCGATAGCACCTTGCGACGAGGGCCCTCGCGGTTTCTGCAGCAATATTTTTCCCGGTGCAGAAGAAAGGCGGTGGTTACAGGTTGGTACTCAATTTGAAGGATTTCAACCAGTACATGACTTACAAGCACTTCAAGATGGAGAGCATCCATCTGTTGGCAGACTTACTGAAGCAGGGGGACTGGTTGGTCCGTCTGGACCTGAAGGACGCCTATCTGTCCATCCCCATATTTCGACCACATTTTCGATTCCTTCAATTTCAATGGCGGAACCGGTGGTACGAATATTTGGTCCTTCCTTTCGGACTTTCCTCAGCACTGTGGTGCTTCACCAAGGTTCTGAAACCTGTAGTAGCTTACCTCAGGGAACAAGGGGTTCGCATGATTGTCTATCTAGACGACATGCTCATCATGGCGCAGTCCCAGACGTTGGCGGTTCAGCATTTGCGCATGACCATTCGTATCTTGCAAAACCTGAGGTTTGTGATCAACGAACCGAAGTCGGTTCTGTGCCCCACGCAGACGATAGACTTTTTGGGGTTCGTCATAAACTCTCAGATGGCCCAGCTCAGCCTTCCACGTTCCAAACTTCGGTATATCAAAAAGGAAGCTTCGCTCCCTCCTAACCAATCAAATGGTTTCTCTCAGGGGGATTACCCGGATAGTGGGACTTCTTGCGTCATCCATTCAAGCAATATTTCCAGGACCCCTACACTACAGGGCCCTTCAACGATTCAAAATTCAACACTTGCAGAAGGGTTTTTCCTACACGGACTTAGTCCCTCTTTCCCCAGAATTGAGGGAGGAGATACAGTGGTGGCTTGCCCACGTGGAAGCGTGGAACGGCAGAGCAATATTCGGCTCCCTACCGGAAGTGGTCATAGAATCCGACGCCAGTCGTTGGGGCTGGGGAGCGCGCTGCGGAAATATTTCCACAGGGGGACGTTGGTCCCTAGACGAGTTAAATCTACACATAAATTGTCTAGAACTCCTTGCAGGGTCATTTGCCATCGGACCCTATCTCCCAGACAGGTCTCTTGTTGCATCCTTCTTCGGATGGACAACATATCGGCGGTACGGTACATCAACAAACTGGGGGGCACGAGGCCCTCAATGCTGGTAGAGATAGCGAAGGACCTTTGGCATTATTGCCTGAGTCATCAGATTTCGGTCATAGCCGAATACATTCCGGGACAGTCGAATGTAGTAGCGGATTGGAACTCACGCCATCTCAAGGACTACAGCGACTGGCAACTTCTCCCACGGGTGGTTCAGTGGTTGCAGGAGATATGGGGTCTTTGCGAGATCAACCTGTTTGCCTCCAGACTGAATCGCCAAATGCCGAAGTTTTTCAGCTGGAGGCCGGACCCATTGGCTCTAGCGACGGATGCCTTTGCACAGGACTGGACCCCGACTTTGAATTATGCGTTTCCACCCTTCATTCTCATTCCTCGCGTGTTCACACATGTGATGCGCCAGAAAGCGGAGGTGATATTGGTGACTCCCTTGTGGAAGTCGCAGCCTTGGTTCCCGTTACTGCTGGAGGCGAGTTGCGACTTCCCCAGGAGGATCCCATGGTCCTCGACAATGCTCCAGGGCCCTCATGGAGAGATGCACCCGATGGTACTATCGGGGCAACTGTCTCTGATGGCCTGGAGACTTTCAGGCAGCGTTGGCAAATGCCAGGTTTTTCGGAACAAGCTTCAGGCTTCATCAACCAAGCATGGGCCCCCTCTACCAGGAAGCGATATTCTTCAGCCTGGGGTGCTGGGTTCATTGGTGCATGGGACAGCATGTGGATCCCGTGGGGGCAGAATTACGCTTCATTGTAAACTTCCTGTCCGAAAAAGCGTCGGAGGGTTTAGCGTATCGCTCTGTTAATAATTTCCGTTCCGCCATATCGGCGGGCCACTCTCCAATTGAGGGCAAACCTGTCGGAATGCATCCCCTAATATGCAAGCCCTTAAAGGGTATCAGAGTAGCTAATCCACCCAAGCCGAAATATTCTTCTCTGTGGGATGTCTCGCTGGTTCTTTCCCTGTTTAACCAATGGCCCAATAACAATATGTTGTCTAGGATACAATTGTCATCCAAACTGGCCATGTTGCTATGCCTGTAGAAAAATACTCAGATCACTGTTTGGTGTCCTAACAATCTTCTGCCTTCTTCAAGTTCCAAAAATATTAACTTCAGTTAGCCATTATACCATCGCAGGGTACTTAGTGAATCCTAATGAATATTGCTGTCCACCATGCATAAGGCTGGATTGATCCTTTTTTGATTTGTCAATGGCATTAAAACAGAGGACCACAACATTGCTCTCATTCATCGTGTATCCTCCTTTGGATAGAGGGGTCTACATTTCAGTGGTTCAGACCTTACCGCGACAACCAGGCGTTTTCCTCTTCAACCTACAAAGTGATCAGTGTGATCCCCAGGGTACCTCTCGCTTCTGGTACTCTTAAATTCCTATTTAGAAACTCACATGACCATGCATATTAGTCAGAACGTCCAATATCGCTTATGAAGTGATGACATCCACATACATATCAGGATTCTTAAAGTTCTGTAAATTAACTAATATCATTGATTGCCTTCTCCATGTGCAACTATTGATGACTCACAACTGGCTCTGCTTGAAAGGGAAAAAACTGAAATCCTGATCCTAAGCACTGGCGATTCTTTTGTGCTTCTGTTTAATGGTCCTCCGCCATTTGTTCAAGCCTGACACCCTTAAGCTGAGTAAAAAAGTATTGGGATCTTCTTCAGCTGAGAGATATTTTTCAAGACAAAAGTAACAAAAAAATACCAAAAATGTGTTTTTCTCACCTTGGTCATGTATGTGGTATTCTACTTCTATAGCTGGCTCATCACCATATTGCCATTACTGCAGCCTTTTCCTGCTTTGACTGTAACAGAACATGAAGAGGTCTACCAGAAAAATTATAAGTGAACTCCATCGCAGGAACGCCTCCTGAAAGTGGCTGAGTGAAATCTACAAGATTTCACTAAGTCACTTTTGAGCCCATGCTGCGTCAGAACCCTGCGCCTGCTTGAAGCAGGCGTAAGGATTGACGCAGCATTGTAACGATGGGCACACCCAAGCCTTGCTGGAGCTGCGTCGCGCTTGCGACGCAACTCCAGCAATGCGCCAACCTTCCGCCATCAGATGCGTCACGCATCTGTTTATCCTTGCGCCACGATGCACTGCATTGTAAATGCGGCGCATCTATTGTGGCGCAAGGGTAAACTTTCGTGACGCATCTTCCCTGGCGCATCCCTGCTGATTTGCAGGGATGCGCCAGGAAACATAAATCTGCCCCTTGCTTATCTGCCTAATCTGCTCACATCTCACTTGAAGTGATATTACTCTTTTGGATGGCAGCCAAACAAAGGGAATACTTTTAAGCCTCTGCATGGGCCATATAAGCTTTCACAAAATATCCCTCATTATATAACCATATTATTTCCCCTATAAAAGTGGTCCAAAAGCCTACGGTCAACTTCAAAGCACTGTTTGCTACTGCTACCTTCGAGATCAAAATGGTTTGGGGCCCCATCCCCCTTTCTAGTTTTGACTTCTGGTAATCATGTATACATGCTTTTACCAAGCACGCTTAAGAATTCTCTCTGTTGTTTCTGTTTCTGCTCTTTCCGACATCCTGTGCTTGTGACTGCATTTTACAAAAGCTATAACTACATGAATGTATAAGCACAATAACAGGCTGTCAAGGAAATTGAGTAGATGGAGTTTTTGGAACAGTATCTTCACAGAGCAGGACCATGCAGGGAGTGCAAGAGGCTGGAGAGCTATTGTACTTGGTATTCAAGTCCATAAAAATTCTCAGATTTGAACACTTGATGGTATTTGGCTTTCGATAAAGATGTCAAATATTTTTTAACATGCCTCAATAGTTCGCCGCTTAGGGTAGAATGTTCTAACTTAAAAAGGCAGAAACAGCAGGACAAGCATTAGAGAAGAAAGCTTACACCAGCCCTTCATAGCCCTGGGCATCTTCATCGTCTTCAGTCACGCTCCCAACATTCCAGTTTTCTAATATCTTATAAATGCAACTTTTCAGTACAAAATTTGTTGTGAAATCCAAAACTTTGATTGTTTAAACGTTGGCTTGTATTCACCTTGTGTTTTTTAGAATTAGATGGAAGAACGTCTCTAATGAAAGACCCTGTGGGTGATGCGCACTAGTGCAATTTGCATGAAAACAAGATGCATGTCTTGCTTTATGTCAAAGAATCCCTAAGGACGTGAGTCCATGAAGTTCTGCAAAAGGTTCGAGGCGTTTGGCGGCCTTACGGTCCAGACAGTAGCGAGAATGCTTCAGACTGGAAGGTACATTCAGCAGATGACAACCCTCTTTAAAACCCACGACCTGCAGCCATGCTCATTTTTCAAATACTGCACGCCTTCACAATTCACCAAAATGTAATTAGGGAGCCGGTGTCTGGCACTTCTCCGGGCAGGTGTGCTTCTCCTCCAGACCCTGAAGTCGGGTCTGCCCTCAACACGCGCCCTGGAAAACCGACGCCTGTGCTGTACAGAAAACATTTTCCACACATAAGCAGAAATGGCATTTTTCATGGTTACACAACTAGACGTAAACTTATTTTTAGAGCTGAACACCTATAGAATTGTAAAAATATTCCTAGAAGTCTAGTGGAGCTGTGGCCCAGACGGCCAGTACGGCTCCAGACTGTGAAGTCCATTCATCTCTCGACAGGCCTCAGATTCCGGGCTCTGCCGCACAGACCCATGCCAATTTTGCATAACAGACCGCCCAACCCTTTTCCAAAATGTCTGGGTCCCATTCATCTCTATTAACTGTCCAGACAGGCGTGACATTTTTTTTTTGTTGAGCGGAAAGGTTTTCAAAATATGCCGCATGCGTATCAGTCTGGTGGGCACACATTACCCAGAGAGCTTGTTTGTTAGAGGGGCGTTCCCATATCTCAAAGGTGTTTTTTCCGATGTTCGTGCAGTATGAATTTAGGAGAGTAGGTCGACTTATTTGTTTAGGCAAAATGATATGTTGGCAATACAGAGTCAACATTATAGTAAAAGAAGTCAAATTATTTTAAATAAATCCGTATTTATAAAGCGCAAACTACTCACCCTTAGGGGTCTCAAGGCGCTGGGGGCCCTCGTGGAAATTAAGAGAGCTATTGCCCAGAGTCACATGGTGCTGAGATGAGCTGCCGCCGCTGCCGTGGATGGAACCGTGTACGCTGCGCTTCCGAAGTCAGCTGCCCAGGCCGCTGCACCACACCTCTCCATTTTCAAGAAATGTTGGAACATGCATTCAAAAAGCCAACAGCTTTGGCAGCTGTGTAGCAAAATTGTTTTCTTAAGTTTAAGTAACACATATAAGAGGCTGCAAAAAAAGCCCGCCTCACACGCGAGATAAGGAATTTGAGATGCAATGCAAGCGTCAATCACACACAGAAGAGGCAAACAAGGGTAAAACCACACACACAGTAAAGACTGCAAAGCTTCCCTCAGAATACAGGACAGGTGCAGAATAAGCAGCAACGCTACAAAAGTCCTTCGACTCCTATGGCAGGAACAGCACAAGCAGCAGCTCACACTTTTCTCAGACAAAAGGAGCAATCATGCATATTCCAGACATCAACCGAGCAAGCTTCCTTTACCGTCACGTAGCTGATACAGCACAACAGCAGTGCAACCTTCACACACTCATGAGCGCGCGCACACAAAACATAACACTGTAACACACACAAAACATAGCACTGTCAGCAGCTACGCATGCTCTCTTAAAGCACAATGTGCATGTGAGCCCGGCGTGCACTGTGTCTTCTATCCCTGCCATCTATCTTGTGACTAGACCGGAAAAGGTTTACTGTTTTGGATTCAGGTCTCGAAGATTTTACTGAAGAACAAAGTCAGAGTCAGTTAGATATCACAACAAGGTGTTTTTATTCTGAAAACCTCAACACATGTCTACACATGACGCCAAATTATTATTGTTTTTGAGAGATTTTTCTGAGTGGTTAGAAGGGATGTCTGTAAAATTTATAGGCAAAATGTTTTGTTTTTTTCTTAATGAAACTGTGTATTTTTGAATGGCTTTGCTTATCAGCGTACCAACATTGAATTCCAGTGTTTTAGCTGTGCAAAGAACTGTGTTTGAGGCTGAAATCCTTTTTCTAATGTTCTATGAGGTGGCTCGACTAATCCAGTCCGCATGTTTGGTGGGTGTGTTGGTCCTGCTGGCACTAAAAAAGATGAAGACGAATTGTCAATGCCAATAGTTCTGGCTTATAATTGGAAATCCAGACAAGTGTGCAAGTGGGGGAGACCCTACTTGCAGGTGGGAGCACTATATATTTAACAGATGACTGTTATCAACAAAGTTCTGATTCACAGTTTTTAATTTTCATGCTTTCAAGCTGATTTGTAATCCATGAATACAGTGATTTATTGGTTTTTCAATTGCATTCAACAGCATGCAAATTTCATCCAACATAGTCATCAAGTATTCAGTCCATGAAGTGTTCTAATCAATTCAATTCTTCAGAACCCAATGCATTTTCGGTCCAAAACGTGACCCTTCGTCAGGGGTCAAACATTGCAATGCTGAAATTAACAGAAAACAGAGGGCGATTCAACTTTCAGTCCAAAACATTAAAGTTTCGATCTAAAATGGTGTATAATCAAAAGTGCACCCGTGCAGAGAATCAATAACGAAGTGACTCGGTAAAAAAACATAGAACCGCGGGCGGGCGCCGGGCTAAGCCCGGGCAAAGGGCGGGCCCTCTGTGGCCCTCCGTGGACCGACGAGACCGGCCCAGGCACAGCACCCTGGTTAGACGGATTGACCTTGGAATACGTCTCATCGTAAGTTGCATATACGTTTTTATTGTAGCTATCTGAGTACTCGACACAGCTACTATTATGACCACCAGTGTGCCGAGTCCGTTTTCCGCAATGGCCGACAGACTGGGAACTATAATGAATGGCACTTTGGATAATTATCTTATCAAGCCTCCATTTGCAGGAACAACCGAGTCTTCCCTAGCAGAGCGAAGACTTGAGCGTAGACGCTCCATTGAAAACATTAAAACCAGGGCATTGCTCGAGCTTAATCCCACAGCTACTCCTTTAAATGATTATATTCCTGTACCAGCCCCTGTCGATGATACTCTAAGTACAGACGGCGTACCACTCCTGTTGAGAGAATGTGTAGTACCCAGTACTCCTCCCACTGGAATAGTTATTATCAACTCGTCACTTGATCTACCCAGCTCTCCAGGAAGTTCGAAAATAGTGTCACCTACCTTCCACAAGTCAAAAAAAACTAAGAAAGTTGTACAACCCGCAAAGCAAGTTCCACCGATGGAACTCACAAAACAGAGGATGAGCCACACCGATTTTGGGAAGAAGGCAATCCCCTCCAGTTCTAAAGTTATATCCACTGTAATTACTAAGGACGCGACCGGATCAGACATTGTTCCTATACCAGCGTCGACCTCTGCACATATAGAGGGGGAACACAGTACTGAACATTGCCCCAAAGACAATGGGTCTAACATTAAACTTACTAGTAATCTTTTGGACACTTTTGAGCTGATATTGCGTTCTTATACTCTTGCAATTGTAGAAAGATTGGAAAAAATTGAGAATCGACTAGGGAAAATCGAAGCAGACCTGGATAGGAAGTCTAGTTCTACACAATTAAAAGCTCACTCGGAACCCGATCAGGCCCAAGCCCACCCATCTGGGGGAAATCTTATTGATAAAACCCGACCACTATTGATTGAAAATGGGCTAGCTGCAAACACAGCTCCCACCAATCTATCATTAGGTGACCCGTCCTCTGGTAGCAACTTAACAAGAGGGCCAGTTCCGGTCTCTAATTTCACTGAGAGCAATCGTACCACCAACCAGTCAAATGCTCCTGTGCGCAATGCGTCAGTCAATACTATTTGCTATCCTATAATCCCTGTAAACAATATTACTAATGATATGGGTAATTGCTCGGATGGGCCACAGAGACATGAGGAGGGAGGCTTGAGGCAGACCCGAGGGAATCAGTCTAGGGGACCCTTACCGGATCTTCCACCTGAGGCTGTTCCCTATGTTGTGATTCTAACGGGGGTTCCTGAGCTCCCAGTGAACAAGAGAGAGGGTTTCTCCCAACTAAAGAATAAAATAACACACTGGTTGGCACTACATAGGCCAATCGCCAGTAATATTGATGGCGAAATAATCCATGTACGCCGGCTCCAGTGGTTGGGGGGTAGACCCAAAGATACTGGGGGGGATGTGGTTGTGATAAACTTTAGAGATCAAAATGCAGTACACCATATCTTGAATTGGCCAGGGGTCAATTCAGATAGTTGCATTATTCCACGTCCTCTGACTTATTTCTACCCACGATCTGTAGTATTTTCCCACCAGACTAGGGGTTACACATTATCTAGTACTAAACTTCCCGACACGTTGAATCTCAGGAACCCAGCCAAAACGTCAGAACTCTTTGGGTGGAATACGGTACCTATTAGGCCGGGTTTCCCTGTACATAGGAGCTGGGACTACCCGGCACTTTTCACTCCACTGGAAGTATCTAACCGGTTCGACATCTTTAGTGGTTTGGATGCTTGTGATTGAAGCTTACAGCTACCCGGGGAGGAGCCAGTGGGTACGGCTGAGGCCTTGGATAGGATTTCTCCCAGTGATTCAAATATACCCGACAGAGATTTCATTCTGACTGGTGTTACTATCAATGTCCCAATTAATTTTGCGCGCAGCATAAAACTAACTATACAAGGAGACCGTACAAACGATATATCTAATTATGGTCTAAATAACCATGAGATTTATGCTGGGGCCACAGGCTCTTCCATGCCAAGCAACCTTCCAGAGAAGTCAAGTCATACTGATCGCCCAGGAGAAGGTAGCGGAAATGAGTCTGGCGAAAAGTTGGATACTAATGGTACAGGAGTTTCTGCAACTGTCCCAAATAATATAACCTGTAATGCGGAGACCCAGTTTCTAGTCTCATGGAATGTGGCTGGTTTAAAAAATAAGTTGACTTCCAGTGACTGGGCTACCTTTATTGACAACTTTATGATAGTTAACATGCAAGAAACATGGGCTCTAGAGCCCCAACATAGAACAGGGTATCTCCACTTTGCAATACCTGCAACGAAAACAAATAGAGGGAGACCCAAGGGGGGACTGACTACCTGGGTAAAGCAGGACGATGGCTTCACTATTTCACAACTTGAAATTAATTCAAGGGATATCCTGGCGGTTAAGCTAAAATCTCCATCGTTTGGTGAGCTCATTATTTTTAATGTATATGCCAGAGGAAAGCCAGGAGGGAAACCTTCAGAAGTTGTGACGACATTGGGACACTACGCTAATATTTGGAGGGGACGGGCTAATTTGCTAATTTGTGGTGATTTTAACTGCTCCTATGAGCCCCTGGATCAAACAGACTTGGAGCTCACGGAGGCAGAGGACATCTGCTGGCAAATTCCCACCCTTAACCTTACCCCTATCAAACGGTGGACCCAGGCTGCCCTACAACTTAAGACTTTTAGTCTTGAGTATGGATTGAGAGCAGTGAATGGCAGGACACGAGGTGATAAGCAGGGCAATCCAACTTTTAACAATGGATTGTGCACCAGTAGAATTGACTATATACTGGTCAACCTCGAATTTTGGTCCACCATACTTGATATGATAGTTATACAGCGTATCGAAAGTGACCATAATCCTCTAAGTCTTGAGCTGCAGTTATACAAAGGGCAGGGGTCATTACATGTTGATTTGATAGATGATATCATCTTGACAAATGATACCCGGCGGCTTAGATGGGCAGAGTGTCTGTGTAAGCCTGAATCGATTAACACAATGAATGACATGGTAAATGAAGCAACAATCGAAATGCTGGGGCAGTTGGATTTTGAGGACTGCTGCAGTAGGGTAATTCATATCCATTCGACCCTTTTTCTTAAACTTAGTACTTTTTTTAATATCCCCAGGAAAAAGCACCCCGGCAAGGGGAAAAGAAAACAAGCATCATGGTATGATAAAAACTGTAGGCTCGCTTATAAATCCTTAGCTGATGCTGTGCGATCCACCGATAGGGAAGTTATAAGGGCGGCAAGGATCCACTACAAAAAGACACAAAATGTGGCGAAAAAAACCTGGGACACTAAATACTGGGATGAACTATTGGCAGCCAGTCAGTCCAGAGATTTAACGGACTTCTGGCATCTTGTGAGGTGGGGCATGGGAAACCAAAAACCAGCCCCGGTCAATCATGTCCCACCAGAAAAATGGGTAAAGCACTTTAAGTCCCAGTTTGCCAATGTAAATAATGTCCCGCCACCCGCCCTAGCTTCTCTCAGCCCCCTTCTGCCAGCTACTACGCTAGTGTTCACCAAAAAGGATGTTGAATGTGCCCTCAATCTAATTCCTAAAGGCAGGGCCCCGGGCCTAGACAAAATTCCTGCAGACTTGTTCTTGCATAGTAGATCAGTCTGGGTCCCTTACATCGAACTATTGGCGAACACCCTGGCCAAAGGCACCACGGTGCCAGATATATGGCGGGGAGCCGAAATCGTACCAATTTATAAGAAGGGTGACCGAGCTGACCCGGGAAACTACAGGCCAATTAGCCTAATAGCCTGTATTCAAAAAGTTGTGGCCAGAATGGTTCTTCTCAGGGTCCAGACCTGGATTGAGGAATCGGGAATTATGTCCACTTTACAGGCTGGTTTTCGACCCCTGACCAGCACGGTGGACCAAGTTTTTAGATTTTCCACAATATACTGGAAATGGGTGATTCTGGGGGGAGGCACACTGTATGCAGCCTTTGTTGATTTAAAGGCTGCATTTGACTTAGTACCGAGAGACAGGCTGTGGAGAGCGCTCCATGACCAGGGCATCCCACCTGAATTACTTGCAATTTTGATTACACTACATGAAAATAATTATGCGCAGGTCAGGTGGGGTAACCAGAGCCAAGTGACTGACAGTTTCCCAACGGATAGGGGTGTCCGGCAAGGTTGTGTGCTGGCACCCACACTATTCACATTGTATATAAATAGAGTTATCGAATATTACCAGGACTCTACAACCGATCCACCTAAACAGAATGGCATCCCCGTCCCCCTTCTGATGTTTGCTGATGATACCCTCCTATTATCCAAAACACAGGAAGGGCTACAGAAGGCAATAGCCTGCTTTGAAAAGTTTTGTAACGATTTTGGCCTTTCTGTTAATGTCTCCAAAACTAAATTTATGACAATGCACAGGCACCGGAACATCAGGGGCAGAGTTTTTATGAATGGGGAATTATTAGAGCAGACTGACAGCTTTAACTATTTGGGTATCACACTGGGCTCCAGGTTACAGTGGAAGCCTCATGTGGCCCATTTAATCTCCAAGCATGCGCAACTTTCTGGCGCATTGCTAAGAGAATTTAAGCTATCAGCCACTAAACCCATAGCCCCAGTATTAAAAATCTATGACTCGAGAGTAAGATCTTCCATGCTGTATGGAGCTGAATTGTGGGGGTCGTCTGATATAGCAGGCTTACAAAAAGCACATAATAGGTTTCTTCGCTGTATCACAGGCCTCCCACAATCTACACCACTAATACCTCTTCGCATGGATCTGGGGTGTCAGAGTCTAGAAAATATTTGTAGATTTAGACCAATTGCTTATTGGAGAAGACTGTGGGTTACCCCTGAATTGAACCACTATGCGTTAGCACTTTTGGAGACGCGTAATATGGATACTGGGGAAAAAATTCCTCGGTTCAGAAAGGTAAAAATCCTTCTAAAGTCCTTAGGAATGGGGGATCTATGGGACAATCCACAGGGGACAATAATTCCCACTAAACAAGAGTTGAAAGAGGCTTACTGGTCACATATATCCCAGGTGGAGTTCCAGTCACACACAGATCCATCACATACCAAGTTTTTTTTGGAGCTGAAACATTCTATTGGGTATGAGATGTACTGGGATTTGATCACATTGCCTCTAGATAGGAAATTATATCATCAGTTCAGGGTAGGTACTCTTCCACTGAACACGGTCACCTGTAATTGGGCCTCCAGCAAAAACGATCAAATGTGCCCTTTTTGTAAAATATACCGTGAAACCATAGCACATATTTTGTTTATTTGCCCAGTATATAAGGCCCCCCGCCTAAGATGGATAAGAGCAGTCTGCATTCAGAAGGGTATTAAGACGGGGATCTCTGCACTAAGAATATTTCAATCCGATAGTTCTGAAATAATAGTGATTGCCATAGCTAAATTTCTGAAACGGATGTGGCTAATTAGAGCTGGGAAACTGAAAGCCCTCCAGCTGCCCTAAAAGTAATCCAGTATAACGGTGGAATCTTTTGTATTCTTTTAGCTTGTTTTTATGAAAGTCAGATATTTATTTTTTTATCTGGTCGACTAGGAATACCACTTATGCAGTAAAACAAATCATGTTGCTCCTAGCTTTAGTACCATGAATTCTATACGCATAGCCCAAATTGGAAACACTTGATGATGAAATGTTTTTAAATGTGTTTTTTGTAAATAATGGTGAGTTTTGTTTTTAAAATTGTCTTTTATGACATGAAGTCGAAATAAAGACTGTTTGATTGATTGATATTATTACGCGCTCACGGACTCCACAGACTAAAAAAGTGCTGCGCTCTGAAGTTAAAACATGCCGACAAAGTTGTGAAAGTACTCGGGCCATTACTGGGTTTTCAAAAGATCTGAGGCATTACGCGCTGACAGACAGTACTCGGTGCTCTGAATCTTACCGGGAAGATTACTTGTGTGTTCTTCCTCCGCACAGATGTGAATGACGCAGTGTGGCATGCTCATTTAAATGAAGATCTAACGCTTTAAAGGGACAGGGTGCTGATGTAACGAAGTGATGTATAATAAAGTAAAAAAGTGCACCTATACAACAAACATTTCTATTGGTAACAAAATGCAATTTTTTCGGACTATTGAAGCTGTGTGTATCCAATGACAATTATCATGACGTAATTGTGCCTTAAAACAACCATCACATATAAGTATAGAGAGGTACCTTACCACATTATTCAGAATAACATAATGCAAAATTATAGAAAGCAATTAAATTCAATTCTATCGTTCATCCCCGAAGGATGAAGTGATTGCAGTTTTTTTTACCAATAAAATTCAGATCTCGCTAGTACCTTTTGGGGGTCAATATCCTGTTTTCATTTTTGCGCCTCCAGTATAGTGAAACGTAATTGCGCAATATTGTGCCTTGCTTCCATCCAATGGGTTGCGACGGTTGATTTTTTATTTCTATTACGTATATTGCTTTTATGTTCCCCTATACGTATTTTGACTTTCCTTTCGGTTCTTCCCACATAGATTTTCCCACATGGACATTTTAAAAGCATAAATGACGTTGGCAGTGTCACAGGTACTTGAGTGACTTAATTTGATTTTATGACCTTTAGTGGGATGAATTTAACAATCCCCAACCATAACGTTATTGCAATGCACGCAATCCATGCATTTTTGCATGCCTTTAAAAGTTTTCTTTGTATCACTGGTCTCTCTTTTCAATAGTTCTTTCAGGTTTTTTGATCTTTGCATTGCGTAAGTCGGTCATTGGGGAAATAAAAACTTTAAATCTGGTTCAGTTTGAATGATATTCCAATGCTTCATGATTGTACGTTTAATCATATTAGCTTGTGTGGAATGTTTCAAAACACAAATCAAGGGGTTGCATTGTTTAGGGATGGTGTGGCGTAATAAACTCGCTCGATCAACAGTTGCAATCCTTTGTTTGGCCTTTTCCAAAATATGGTGCCGATTCCGACCTGGGTCGGAAAGCACTCCAACCGAGTCGGATCCGGAGTGTTTTCCTACTGTGTCGGACCCCTGCAGTCTGACCGAGCGAGTACGATGCGCACGTATGCTGTCGGACTCGGTTCGGGCGGACTCCCATAGAAGTCAATGGGAGCCAGTTGTACGACGCGTACATGCGCTCCCATTGACTGAATGCGGTACAAAAGGGGGTGGTGATGGACGGAGCATCAGAACCAATCAAACACTCACACCCAGTCAACAGATCTGGGTTTGATCCAACACCGTTCTTTAGCCCACTCTGCCACCCCAGTTCAGACATGGCCATATGCAAATCAGTCTGACCCTGTGCCTCATGGGAACAGTCCAGCCCGAACTGCCAAGCCATGCCTTCTCTGGACCGGAAACAAGCTTCCTAGGACCGGTTTCTGGCATTTCAGCCGTCTTCAGCCAGGCTTGCTTGAATCCAGTGGCAAAGTGAGCAAGGGACTCACGTCTGAGCATACCCTGCCAACTTATGGCGAACAAAGCGGTACAAAAGGGGGTGGTGATGGATGGAGCATTAGAACCAATCAAACACTCACACCCAGTCAACAGATCTGGGTTTGATCCATCACCGTTGTTTAGTCCACTGGATTCAAGCAAGCCTGGCTGAAGACGGCTGAAATGCCAGAAACCGGTCCTAGGAAGCCAAAGACTGCACGCTACCACTCTTATTCATTATCATAAAGCCAAAAGAATACCCAGAGGCCTGCGGATTGCTTTAAAATGTATGCTTTGCAAAACCAATAAACATTTCATGGAACGATGGTACCAGATACTAAATAAATGTTTGTAGGACCTTATTCTTCTAATAGTTGAGAAACCTTCTAACATTTTAAAAGCTTTGGAGGAGGAAATACTCACTATTAAGGAAGAATTATCCAATAGGACGTCTGATAATTGGGATGAACTGCTACAAGATCTCAATGAAAAGCTTGATAGATACGCTAAAGAAATACACAAACGTAAAATCAAAAAATTCCGTTGTGACCCACCATTGATTATAAACTCGATGAAGTCTATACGTGGACTGAGGTTTATAATCAACGTAAATGACAAAGACCACAAACTTCAGGTTCATCGCAGGAAAGCGTAGTTTCATATTCGGATTTGGCCCAAAACCGTCCACCAGTTAGTAGGAAAGGAGGAGCTCAGTCGTCTAAATCTACTTTTGTATCCGCCAGTCCGGCGGCAAACCACCGACCAGACAAACCTACGCAAAAACAAGGAGGGGAAAAAGAACAAGTAACCAAGTCAGACAAACGTTTACTTCACAGCAAAACGAGAGCAACTTAGTTATAAACATTTCTAAAGTCCAACTTTCTAAGGCTCAAACTGCTGTCTTGAACAAAGGTACTTCTTACATACCAACTTATCGCACCAACATAGCAGAGACTGAAATTGCTTTCTTTAAGTTTGTGAAAACTCTTAAACTGAAATATTTCTTCAGCACATTGGAAAATACAACGTCTTTTCAAGAAGAAGCTGAATTAAAAGATTTTAAACCAAGAAGTACATTTTGTTCACCAACATCACATAAATCCATAGACACATTTAAGCGACTGGTGAAAGCTGAGATCCTGAAGATTCACTTCCGTAAACACAAATGAGTGAACTTCACAACTAAAGAATGGAGCACCCTTAAACAATTGGCAAACAACCAACAGTTGACCTTCCAACAAGTCGATAAAGGAGGTGCTCTTGTGGTGTTAGATACGGAATTTTAGGAGCAAAGTGTGCTTCAACATATCACAGACAGTTATACATATACCAAACTAGACCAAGACCCCACCATAAGCTACCAAAACTTGCTGAATCAGATTTTAACGCGAGCCGTAGAGATGGGCTGGATCAGCAACAATACCAGAAAATTTCTATATATAGCATATCCAAGATGGCCTAAACTGTATATGCTTCCCAAAATCCACAAAAACTTGGAGAAACCACCGTTTCGTCCAATAGTCTCATCATGTGGTTCACTGTCAGAACCGTTAGGAAAATACCTTGATTACTTTTTGCAGCCTATTGTACAACAACAAGAATCATACATTAAGGACACTACATCTGTGCTCAACGCATTACAAGAACTTGATGTAAATGGAATCGAAAATTGGCATTTATGCACAGTGGATGTCACTGCTCTCTACACTTCAATTCCACATGCCGACGGACTTGATGCAGTCGAATGGGCTCTTCTTAAACACAAAGATATTAAAGCAGAAAAAGTGCTATTGATGGAACTCTTGCAGTTCGCACTATATCATAGCTATTTTGAGTGACATGGTGTCTTTTATGCCCAGAACAATGGAACTTCAATGGGGTTCGCAGGAGCCCCTTCGTATGCCAACATCTTTATGGCTAAATTTGAAACTGAATGTATTCTCAATAATCAAGAATGGACACAACATCTGGTCCTGTTTAAACGATATATTGGTGACATTTTAATAATATGGAAGGGAGATTTGATTCAAATGGAGAATAACATCAGAGCTTTAAACCACATTCACAATCGCATCAAATTCACTCATCAAATTGAAAAAGCGAGCATAAACTTTCTAGATGTTCACATTCAAATTAATTCAGGCACCATAAGAACAAGCGTATTCACTAAACCTACTGATAGGAACAACACTCTATATTTTGACAGTTTTCACCAAATTGCGCTCAAAGAACATTTGCCATACTCTCAGTTCATCAGACTTAAAAGAATCACATCTGATTCGGAAGAGACTAAGATTGTGACACACAAATTTATGGATAAATTTCAAAAAAGAGCATATCCAACACATATTTTGGAAAAGGCCAAACAAAGGACTGCAACTGTTGATCGAGCGAGTTTATTATGCCGCACCATCCCTAAACAATCCAACCCCTTGATTTGTGTTTTGAAACCTTCCACACAAGCCAATGTGATTAAACATATAATCATGAAGCATTGGAATATCATTCACACTGAACCAGATTGAAAGTTTTTATTTCCCCAACGACTGACTTGCGCAATGCAAAGATCAAAAAACCTTAAAGAACTATTGACAAGAGAGACCAGTGATACACAGAAAACTTTTAAAGGCATGCAAAAATGCATGAATTGCGTGCATTGCAATAACTTTATGGATGGAGATTGTTTTATTCATCCCACTAAAGGTCATAAAATCAAATTAAGTCACTCAAGTACCTGTGACACTGCCAACGTCATTTACGCTTTAAAATGTCCATGTGGGAAAATCTATGTGGGAAGAACAGAAAGGAAAGTCAAAATACGTATAGGGGAACATAAAAGCAATATACGTAATAGAAATGAAAAATCAACCGTTGCAACCCATTGGATGGAAGCAAGGCACAATATTGCGCAATTTTGTTTCACTATACTGGAGGCGCAAAAACGAAAATAGGATATTGACCCCCAAAATGCACTAGCGAGATCTGAATTTTATTGGACAAAAAAACTGCAATCACTTCAGCCTTTGGGGATGAACGATAGAATTGAATTGAATTGCTTTCTATAATTTTGCATTATGTTATTCTTAATAATGTGGAATGGTAGCTCTCTGTAACTATATGTGATGGTTGTTTTAAGGCACAATTACGTCATGATAATGTCACACTTTCACAACTTTGTCGGCATGTTTTAACTTCAGAGCGCAGCACTTTTTTAGTTTGTGGAGTCCGTGAGCGCGTAATAATATCGATTGCTTGCCCGTATTCAAGTGACACCCCGTAACTGCGGGTGAACTTCTGCTAAGTTCACGCGTGTTGAAATCACAAATGTTTAAATTGTTTGCACATTGTAAGATTAAGTTCCACTGACTGAAGAGCTACAGTGTGTTTGAATTCAACATTTTCTTATAGATTTCGGATTCATACACCGTTTTCTATGGGCTTTAAATGTTCTATGTTTTTTTACCGAGTCACTTAGTTATTGATTCTCTGCACAGGTGCACTTTTGATTATACACCATCTTAGATCGGAACTTGAATGTTTTGGACTGAAAGTTGAATCGCCCTCTGTTTTCTGTTAATTTCAGCATTGCAATGTTTGACCCCTGACGAAGGGTCACGTTTTGGACCCGAAATGCATTGGGTTTTGAAGAATTTAATTGATTAGAACACTTCATGAATTGAATACTTGATGACTATGTTGGATGAAATTTGCATGTTGTCGAATGCAATTGAAAAACCAATAAATCACTGTATTCATGGATTACAAATCAGCTTGAAAGCATAAAAATTAAAAACTGTGAATCAGAATTTTGTTGATAACAGTCATCTGTTAAAGATATAGTGCTCCCACCTGCAAGTAGGGTCTCCCCCTCTTGCACACTTGTCTGGATTTACTTCTCAGACACCTATGGACTAGGCGCCAAGGTGGTTGTAGCACACCTCAAATCACCAGCGTATATTGTGATTGAACATTTAAACACTAGTGTGCACGTTGGCAAAAATTGGTATTTATAATTGGAAATGCCTTGTCAGTCACTAATGAGTTTAGACAGACAATAAGTCATCACATATGCACTCGGACACTAATCTTTGTACTCGTACATCCATTCATTTACCCTTTGACTCATTCTTGCACTCACACACTTACCCATACGCAATAAAAGAGACACACATCAAACATATGGAAATTTGATTAAAAGAAAAAAGCAAACCAAACATGCTACCAAGTAGGCTTGATGAGGATAATCTTGCGATACAAAAATACAATTAAACAAACCAGTGGGTGGCCATTTTGCAATGGTATTATACATAATGTATCACTATTTCAAATGCTGACGTAGCTTCCACATTGAGGAGCAACGTGTTGGCAATCTTGGAGCAGTAAAACAATGACAAGTACTTGTTTAACCATTTTTCATGTATCCCTGTACAAAGGTCTGTTATTTAGGATTTCCGCTTCCCTGAAGTAATCCTAGTGCCATTTACAATTATGACCGATGCGTAGAAGCTGCCCATAAGGGAGGACATTTTTTTGGGATTGAAACTAGAACACTGAAGTGTATTGCGTTCTGTAGGTTTTTTATATAAATTGGTCCATGAAAGGCAATCTGTAGGAGTGGTGGATAGATCCGAAAAGTAAATTGAAGTATTAGTATACATGCAAGTGATTTTTATATCAGCGGTCTGAGAGTTTAAGCAGAGAAAACAAATCATCAAAATAAATTCACTACCGTGCCAAAATATAAAAATATAATCAATAAAGCTTTTCCATAAAGGGGGGTGCTTTATTGTCATTTTGTAAGAGGTACTCAGATTAAAAATTAGCAACTAAACAAATAGCAAAGTTAGGGGCAAAGCAAGCTCCCACAGATGACCTTTTTGTTTATATTTACCATCAAATTCACAAAAATGTGTTTGAATGTCAAATCTAAAAGAGATGCAATAAAAGTAGTGCTAGCCATCACTGGGACATGCTGTGTGTCAAGTAATTCAGTGATTACTTTGATTCCTTGATTCTGACGAATGTTGGTCTCCAGAAAATGTATATCCAAACATTTTTAAAACATCAGACTTGGGATCAAAAAGAATAACTTCTAGTTTGTTTATGCAGTCAGTACTATTTCGCATATAATTGCTAGGTGTAGACACAAATAGTTTACTGAAGGTATCAATATATCGGCTGAAAGATTCCAACTTCGATCCACAACCATAATCAATAGAGTAGCTATGTTGATTTTCCAGATTTTTATGAATTTTGGAAAGTCTATACAACACTGGGTATGGGATGATTTGAAATTCAGGAACAACAATGCATGATTACTTAATTAACCCGATTCGTTTGCTTTTTTGTGATGTTAAGAATTTGTTTCTGGATTTCATGCAGAGGGTTGGAGTTCAGTTGTGGGTAGTGTTCAACATTTTGAGCAATCCATGAATTTCATCTTCTATGTATGGCTTTTCTGTCCAATGCTACTTTAGCATCAGTGGTGGTATCTGACTCAAGGATTTTCTTTTCTAACTCATCTATATTTTCAAGATCTTTTTTACTATCCTTACGCCTAAAAGTAGCCAATGTCATGAGCATGTTGTGGCCATATGACTCAGGCTGATCTGAATTAAGAATCACTGATGCGCTGCCAACTTATAGGCTAAGTTGAATATCTTTTTAAAAATATTTTCTGATTCAACCAATTGTGTAGCTGATAGAGGTGATACCGGTCCAAGTAATGAGGGATCACTTATGATTTTGGCTTTGTATTTTATTTTACGGAGTTTTATATAGCGCAAATTTGACCCGAATCAGGTAGGAGAGCGCTTTACATAGCACCAGTTGCATTACATGAGGACACATTCATTTTGTTAGGCACGGGGAGATTAAGTGATTTGCCCAGAATCACAGGATGTTCAGCGTCATTGCCAAGACTCAAACCCAGTTTCCCACATTCGAGGCCGACCGCCCCGACCGCCGGGCAACTCCTCTCCCCAAATACTGTTCTGAGTAAACAGGAGACTCTCTGTCATTCATGGTAGAGGAAATCAATTCCACAACACAATAGTCCTTGCAGCAAAAGAGCTGCACTCCTAATGTGTTTATGTAAATGGGGCTGTCCATTGACCACCCAGCACCAAGGGCTGTAAATGCAATAAAAACAGGTGTTCCTAATGGAAAAAAATAGAATTACTTTATGATATTGATCCAGCGCAAGACTGGGAAAATGGGGAAGAACTTAGACCAATATCCTCCCTGCGTCGCAGACCCGTCGTCACGCACTCTCATTCATACATGCAGTCATTGGTGGGGCCCATAACACCAACTTACACACACCATCAATCATGAGTCTACACACACAGGAAGGATGAGTAATTCAAGCGCTGGACATGTGGGGGAAACACCTTATAACCTATAGGGAGAGGAGAGTTATTTTACAAAATATACATTAGCATTCATCGCCTATAGATCTCTAATCCTAATCATCAAGGCACTCCACCCACTTGGTCGGCGGACCAATTAGTTGGAGTGGTTGATGGTGATTTCGAACCAGCTAAAACACATTTTAAGAATCAGAATCCTTATTTATCTAAATCAAAAACCACAAACTCATATTTTCTTATTAATCATTTTTGTTTATCCAAATTTTTCATAATGATCTATATTTGCATTTGTCTGATCAAAGTTTAGAATTCTAGATTAATTTAAGTAAATCGCAGAACATCATATTTACCTAATCTAGCTATTTGGGGTCCTCTAATTCATTGGCTCTGCATAACCGAGTTTGTCGTGAATTGTCCGAATAAAGCAGGCCAAGGCTCAGAGTCCAAAGTCCTCTGCTCAGCACGTTACAGTCCCGAATTATCAAAGGAGCAGAAATCGTGCATGCATCTATCATAGCCTGCGAGGTTAGGAAAAGTGTGCAGTCATCAAGCGGTCGGGCAGCATCTGGACCATCAAGAAAAAGGCGTTGCAGTAGTTAATTAATTACTAACCCACTACCCTTTTTATTATAAAAATCAAGTTAACATGATACATTTTTAGGCCAAGAACAGTGGTGATTGGCTGGTTGGGATCGTCCAATTCTTATTCCCAGATTCTCAGTACAGTTCGAGGGGTGAGGTCACTAGTCCGCTCTTGTATCGGCTTGTTCCGGTTTACTGTAAGGTTGATTGTTCCCTTATCTTGGCAGACCACCAAATTCTTATCCTTGATCGGGAACATGATGAGTAAAGGTCGCTAAGAAGTTCACGATACTGTCCGTACATGCGCAGTTGACTCCGCGCTTCACGAGACGGTGGCCATTTCTGTGTGCGGTGACAGCGGCCATTTTGGATTAGGCCCCGATGTCAACGTAAGCGAAACAAACACAAAAGAATAATTAATACATAGAAATGATGATTCTAATGTTAACCCCTTACTAATCCCTTTAGAGATATCAAAATCTCCTTGAATCACTTGGATATATAAGGGATCTTGGACCCTCAATGCCATTGAACATACTTTGTATGTGGAATTTTGGCGATATAAGGGTTAAGAGACCTACTTCATGTTCAGATCTTTTAAGCATCATACTTTTTCTGTTTGAGTACTTCTTCAGATATCATGAAAGAAAATCCTTTCGACCTGCAAAGATCATGGTCTTCCATTCTTCCGCACATTTAAGAATGTTCATTACTTGACTGTATCTTGAGACATATGCATTTATTGGTCTTAGCCAGGATGCAGGAACATGTCCTTATGGTTGACATGGTGTGATCTCTCAATGTTAAAAAGGTGCCATTTATATCTAAGAGTTGTACAAAATTTGTTAGATAATAAGCCAACTTTTGTGTATGATTGTAGACCATTCTCAAGTTCTCCCTCCTATTTCTATGTTCCAATTTATCACTTCATTTTATAAGGTTTGTCCTGATTTCTCCAGAAAGTAAAGTTGCAGTCCGTGGTCATTACAACTTCTTTTTTCCTACCACTGATTCCTACTGATGTTTTTTTCATTAATGCCCTAATACTAATAATTACGGTCTCTAAATTGATATACAGCTTCAAATTCAATGTTGTCACATAGCAGATTGTGAATCTGATCACTCATGCTCACTCAGATACTGTTGCAGGGTCCTGACTTCTTGCTCGAACAGGACATAAGATGCAGAGGAATGACAGGCAGGCTGTCTTCTTTGTCGCGGTGTGCAGCTTTGACCAGGCCCATGACAAGAATCTTTGTTCTTGTGTCACTTCATTCAGGCCACAAGTTGATGTGTGGGAAGTGGCTTCACCTAAAGTAGGGGAATACAAAAAATGCTGCCTGCTCAATTCAATTGGATGTGATTTGACACCAGACACATTCACTTGGCATTACAATAGTTTCTCCATAGAAGTTGAAAATTATTAGAGGAACAGAGGCAGGCAACGAGAAGACAGCAGCTCTGACTATTAATAAAACATTTGGAGCACCCCATCACCTGAGGAGCTATTTACATGTGGGTTGTGCGAACTACAGAAACCCCAGCCCGCATATACCGAAGAATTACTCCCACGCACCACACACACTCTTGGGAATCGGGGGCAGTAATGACAGAGTACACAGATCTACAGAAGGATAGCAAGTAGGCAGTGTTCCTGCTGTTGTGCAGTTATGAAGGATGCATCCCACTACTAGTGATCAGCCACCACCCACCACTAGTTATGGCATGGCCTGCTGATGGAGACAGTACTCATCCATGTTAGAAGGAGTACCCTTTAGGTGCCCCCTTATTACTGAACTATCTGGCACTCTGTTGATCAACATACAGATTATACCCCCTTGGGATGACAGTGTTGTGCTTTACAGATGTTGTTTGATTGATTGACTGGCAGATTCATTTAGAGCACCTACCAATGCAATTGTGGCAGGGGTCTCCTGCACATGAAAACATGTTGGCAAGAACGAGTAAATAAATAGGAGGAGGTTACCTGGACACTGCGCTACGGATTTTCAACCGTACACCGTGCAAATAGTCACTCAAGGATTTAACTGCCTAAGCAAAGTTGTTGGGCCTCTGTTGAAATTCTGCCCCTATCCAACTGAACTTCTTGAAACCTGGACCCATGCCCATAGCCAAGAAAAACACCCGCTCACAATGCAGTGTTTGGAAAGCAGCCTCTTGTCAGCGCAGCTGGGAAGGCAAACAGGGCTTTTTTTTCGAAACTTGAAAGAGAGACGTTTTGGGAGTTCCCAAACATGAACGGAGACTTTGACTACATAATCAGGCGCAGTACTTAATCATAACAAGCAAACATTGGTAAGAAATTCAAATATAAGAAGGGATTCTAATGGAGCTCTCCAAAGAACCGCTCTGCCGCCTTGCATGCTGGGAGGAAGACAGCTCATTTATTTTGCTTGTCAAAGGAATAGCTGCACAAATCTGAGCGCCACTGAAACTGTTTCAAACCTGGCAAGGTGCACAACCGCTAATCAGCTCAAACAAATCTGTTTTAGTTATTTTACTCATTAGTTTAACCGTCCATAATACACTTTAATCTGATTTGAGTTTCCAGTAAATGCAGTTCTTCTGGGAAAAAAACATGAGAGATAGAAACCATTGGCAAACGGCATTCATAAATGATTACAAAATAAGAAGTAGGTACTTCTCTTTCCTGGTTGCAATTAGATTGAAATGGCAAAGTTCCAAAGCTATAAGGATAATTGTGAGCCCTTACCCAGGCTAATCTTGTCTTCGTTTCACTAGTGGTGCGGGTTGCTCACGTTTTGAAAGGGAGCGCAGTCCTCAATCTTTTACCACTAGCCTTATGTGAAGAAGGATATATGTGGGCAATGATAGACAAGTGACTTTTGAAGTTTACTTTATTAGTCTGCATCAAATTTACAACAGCCATTTAAAATGAAAAAGAAGCCCCATGTGGTTATAGAATTCAACCAGAAATCAAATCAAATCACCCAATCACTCAAACCTCTTAAAAACTGCTAAAAATGTATTAGTCATGTAAGTATCTTAAATATCTCTTTAACTTTAACATTTCTTTAACTGGTTCACATTGAAAACAGTAGTGATGTCCATGAAACATTAGATAGGCTGATCCTTTGGCCTAATTAAATATAAAAGTAAAATACCACATTAATCACGCCTGTTCCCTAAAAGAGTGACTGAGCAGGAGTGCTGTAATGCCTACATTTTACTTGAGTTCTAATGTTGAGAGAACTATTTCTTAGGACGTTGTATGACTAGAAAGAATGGGATGTGGTGCACAATCTGTGTGAGGAGGTTGTTGTATTTTGCATTTTGGAAAAAGGGTAATGTCTTCTAGTCATATAATGGGGGCCAGATTATTTGTAAAACAACCTCTGTGTAAACCCAAGGCTTCCCTTTATTTCAGTGACAAATGGCTGGATTAAAAACAACAGGAGGATGTTACCTGGAGCCTACATTTCAAACCTCCTCTCTACTTGTCAAATGCCAACATGTTTCGAACTCAAGAAGAACCCTCAGGAAGACGGTTTAGGGCCTTTGTCGGGCAGTCAAAGGTAACCCTACTGTCTGTCCTTAAGTACTAACTTGAACATGCAGGTAAGAGTAAGTCTTACCTGCTCATCCTGCAGTTTTAACCTATTAAAAAACAGACCAAAATAAAGGTTAAAACCCTAAACGTCTGTCCTCTTCATTGGTAACCTTTTTTTATTGCATTTTTATTATTTATATTTTATTGTGTCTAGCGTGCTGTGATTTTCCCGAGTGTACCACACTGAGTGCACTAGCATGAGAAATAGACATACTAGTCTATGGAACAAGCAGAGCAAAATGCAATAAAAAAAGATTAACAATGGCCCCCCAGCAGCTAACAAATCCTGGCCCTCCCAAAATGGAACCCAAGGACTTCCATGTATTGCATCTTTCACATCCTGCGCACGCACATAGCACACGGGTGCAAGCTTCCATGTAGTGCACCATTTCACAGGCACCCATACAGTCCAGCACACTCACACAGACACGTGGTGTCTTCCATGCATGACACCACTTTCAGGTACCCAGAAATACCAGTGTGTACACGTAGACACAGATGCACTGTACGGTGCTAGATTCATCCTAATGTAGGCCAAGGTTAAGTTAGCAACTGAATACAAGTGGGCAGGTAGACCCCATTCCTGTGACATAGGTAAAGAATGCCTGTTCACTGTACTGATCATTATTACATAAAAGACGGTATGCTGCCACCACTGCGTTCATGCTACTTAACTCCTGGTGAAGGCAGTAGCCTCCCACCACATAAGGATAGAGCATTAGATGCCCCTCCCTGACTATGCAAGACTGGAATCCATGAGACAGGCCTAGGTCATGGCACACATTCATGATCCATGCTTGCGCATGACCAAAAATCATTACCAAGGATCCAGATATTACTGCAGCTGGTGCAATCAGGGCAGGGGCATATGTCCATCACCATGTAAGGGACTTTTGTGTCCCAAAACACTGGATAGAAGTTTGGTGTTGTTTTGTGTTCGAGGTTGTGAGAATTATATGTGATGTTGTCTTTCGTTCTTTCTTGCTGCGATGTTTTCTGCTTGATTGTGGTGGCACACATTTTTGCTGTTCTTGTATAATCATTGCTGGGAGGAAAGGGAGTTGTGTTGTAGCTGGTGTGTTCACGTGTTGATATTCCCTTCATGTAACAGCTAGTGCTTGATAGGGTGAGAAAATGTAATTGTTCAATGGAATGTTGGTATGTGTGTGCTGGCGGAAGTCTGGCAGTCTCTTGCAGCTGGAGGGAGGATGGAACCCTGGCAAGAGCTATGCTGTATCTGTAAGTAAGGCCCTGTCAGACAATAAAGAAGTTACCTGCACTATTCTATCTAGTAATGCTTCATATATGAAATGATACAAATCGGATATCGATTAATACATGTGAAAAGCTAATGTAACCGGTTCATATATTGCATAACTTATTCCAACAAGAGTGGGATCCATTAAAGTGCAAATTCTCTGCAACACAAATGATATAAATAAATAAAAATGCATATCCTCAATATTATAGACAACTGTGCTTTAAGGTAAAACACCTTGATTCTGATCCTGTGCACAAAACATCCCTGTCTTCATTAGTTAATTATTGGAAACTGTCTCCCTGTGGCCCTCTGTGTAAACACATTATTCCTGTTGTAGGGGCTCAGTGGGAGCTCTTGGGGACGGGCGGCACCTATAGACCACCAGCTTAGACTTGGAGAATGGTTCCATGCCGCAATGTTAACATTTAACCATGGCAATAGACTGGGAAACAACCAAAGAGTTGCGAATGCAAGCAAAATGTTTTGCTTCCAGAATTTGTATATAATTAGCTTCCAAGTTAGGAGTGATGACATTTGATATATAAGTAAAGCTAAATGGTTGAAGGTATGCTACCCTTTTTGAGGAACGTGAATATATTTTTCAAAAGTATTGCTGAACGTGAAATGATGGTAGGGGTAGGCAAGGCTGTGCACTTTTTCTCATGTACCAGGTGTAATTCTCGCGAGAAATACAGGTTTAACGCAAACGAGATTCAAGGAGCCACCTGGGTAAGATACAGGGATTTTGCTTTGCTTCTCATGTCAGGGTCCCACGTCTCACACTGTCCATTGCTGCGGGACTCTTCTGCTCAAACAAACACATGAGAAAGCTGCATGGTTAGCATAAGCATAAGAATACAGGAAATTAAGCAGCAGTGGAATCTACCCGTGATTATGCCTGCATAATACAAATATCTCACTGGCCAAATTAAGTGTAAAAGTATGACACAAGTCTCTGCTCAAGATCCATATATTTCATGGTGTGGACAAATATTCTAAAGAAGAATTTTACCATGCCTTAATGAGATACGACATGCTTTTTTTGAAAATGTACATTTTGGAAGTTATAGTAAGCACCTAACTATAGAGTCAGCATTGGACATTAGTAACATTTCAGGGGGTGTAGTGACTAAATGAACTATTAAAATTGTACATTTGAAGGGATGAGGAACAAGAAAATATATTACAAAAATACAAGTTATCGATTGATGAAGCTACAGCTTGGTGTGGGCATAATGTGGGAGAGAGAAATGAACAAGGAGGTAAAAGCGCTTTATTTCAATTGGAAAGTGTTCACGGGGCAGAAAGGCCTGATAAAAACAGACCTCAGGTTTACTTGCACCAGGTTTCTTCTTAAGCACACCAAAGATTGTTCTGATTAAGGTGACACAAATGTTTAATTGTTGCTGAAGACCTAGAGGTGAGAACCTCCTCCAAAAGGCTCATTTGCCAGACACCTTTAGGGTTTGGGGCTCAAACTTCATGAGAGTCATTCTCTGGTCTCCTCACAGCTTATACATACACCTCATATTTACATTTTGTGGTAGAGTACCCTGTCTATCGAACTCTAACTAACTCCTTAAGTCCAAATGAATCTAAATGGAACCGGAGAAACATCCATTTTGTAGCAGCACAAGTGACTGTTTAGGCTATGTTGACATTTCATTTTATTCCAGTCAACTTTTTATTTTCCTTGAAAGAGGTTCCTAAACTGTTTTGAATATTTTCTCTCCCCTTCCTACATTCAATCAGTGTTTTATTTAACATCATGGCTAGTTAATTTTAGGTGCGGTAAGTATATTTTTGTTTTCAGGGCACGTATTCGATATCACTCTATGTAAGTTTAATGTTATACTATATGTTTTTCACAGGTTTTCCTCCTCTACTGAACGATATAGATTTACACATGAGCCCTAATTTTCCAGGAGTACATCTTGTGCTTGGCCCACCATCAAACTTGAGCAGCGTGGTGATTTTTTATGTACATTTTGAAACTGCTTTGAGTTTAAGTTAAGCTTTGAAGTAACTTCCAAGATCACAGCTCTCCTTCTTTCAAACAAGTCTCTGCAGTATGGTAATGGGAGAGCTGTACAAAGAGAAAATACATTTCAGGAGGAACTCAACCTTAATACTACAACACAGATGCCACATTCAAAAGCACTCAATACGGGACATTGTGAACACAATAAAGTCCATCATAAATGTAGGAAAGTGGAATTGCAAAAGCTTTACCCCCAGTATAAGTTCCTAGTATATGGCACCAGGGGTACCCAGGATATTGGTGGTAAAGGGATCCCCAGGGCTGCAGCACGGCTGTGTGCTACTCTGGGCAACCCATGCAATCTACTGACAGCAGGCCTGCCATTGCAGACTGCAGGAGCAGTGCAAACAGCTTGAACTTGACTGTGCCCTCACCATGTGTGGCACAGTCACCTACACTGCCTTTAATATATATAAGGCACCCCTAAGGTAGGCCTCCTCAGCCCAGGAGGCAGGGTGCATTATATTAAGGGTGTCCTTATAGTGGCGTTCCCCATGGAAACTACTGTATGGGTTAGCGGTTAGTACATCCAAGCGGTGAGCTTCAAAGCTTGCACCACCTCTGATATGCATATGTGCTGTCTCCCTCAGGAGGAAACAGCCCTCCCCTTACCCTAGGTGCGATGGCACCTGGACAAGTTGGGAAATTAGCTATGTTTGAAATGTACTCCCCCCAGAAAGGCTGCTCACTGCTCAGCAAATTTCCCACCTTGCCCTTGGTCAAGCGTGCCTAGGGCAAGGGGAGGGCTGTTTCCTCTTCAGGGGGACTGCCCAGATGCATATCAGAGGCGGTGCAGCCTTTGAAGTTCACTGCTCTGATGTGTCAATTCACTAGCCTGCTGGGGGGATGGAGGTGTGATCTCCTTCCTGTACAACCTTTATTTCTGACTCCTGGGAGTGATCACACTGCCTGGCCAGAGGTCAGAATCCTGTCTTGTTGGCAACCGGAGCGAGAAAGCATGGGCTGGTCAACCAGAGCACAGTAGTGTTGCTTGAATGTGAATTTACCTTGAAAATATAAAACACAAGAGGCTTTTCACAAAACAGGAACAGTTGGTTTAATCAAACTCTTCGGCCTGGAGAATTGTTACAGAGTTCGGGTCTTGGGACAGTCTCAAAGTACAATCGATCTGAGTGTCATTATATACATTTCTTGGAGCATCAAAAAACAATTCGAAGATCCTTTTTAGGAAAAGGAAGGCAGGCCTAGTCATGGAGTCATAAATCACTCCCACCTGATAACAAATGAAGATGGATCTCGTCCTTGCATGGACACAATGATGGACAGTAGGTAACGTGTCCAGATGTCCAGCATGGGGAGTGCGTGATCACTGCGTGTGCTGTGTCCTGATTGGCTGAGTATTCCTAACTTCATGTGGCATCTAACTTTATGTGTTTTGGGAACTTGTGTACTCCTCTGGTCAAGAGTGCTCTATTGGGGCCAATCTTCCAGGATCATTCTTGTGTCGCTGTTTATCTGTGGGACTCATCTGGGTTCTGAGTTTTTCCAGTTTCCATGTTTTTTCTGCTGGCTATGGGCCACCCCACCTGTGATCTGTCAATCAGTTGCCTCAGGACTAGGTCGCAAGGCCTGCCTGACCATGTATTTCTGACTCGGGGATGATAGAGAGGTCATACCGGGTGATTTCTACAACAGTACGATCTTGTTTTTATATAGACATGTATCATTGCTTACATCAACATGGACTTTTTCAGTATTAACATTCCCCCCGATAGTTGAAAATTTTCAACTACATCATTCACCCAACAATTCATGACAGTCACACTATTTGGGGCATGTCATGCTCCAGTTTTAACTATCACTACTTCCCTAGTTACTTGCATTCTACCAAATTTGAGAACTGCGTTTTTACAGCAGGGAACCTCCACTTATAGGAAACCACACAAAAACAATATGAAGATTGAAAATGAGAATGGGTAGCAATGGCAATGATGTACACAGACCACTAAACTACCGGGGGAGCCAGGAAAACCAGTTGGCGTACCATTCCTGCCGCGGGGACCTCCCTCCTTACGCATGTCTGTTAGTAAATGGTGGAGAGCTTTGATGGCAAGAGTCAGAGTCCCATTGTCTGTGTCGTTGCCTGGAATAAATGTGCAGCAGGACGCACCAATCTTGGCATATGCCCCTCCCTCCATTGTGGTCATTAAGTCCAACAGATATTGATATTGGATCACCATGAGGTGGGTGGCTGTTAGTTCTTAATTGATCACATTACGGCCGAGCTCAGTACTGTTCATCATCTTTAACAATTTCCAGCTGGTTATTTGCAACCAGCAATCATTCGTTTTCATCTGCAAAGTAATGAAGGGTACGGACCCTCCCGCATTTACTTGTGTCTCATAAACAAGTCTGAATTCTTCCGGAATATTCTTGTACTGAGTCCAGCTAAAATAATCAGCAGCTCTTGTCTCTCGATCCTGATGCAACAGAGTTGTCTTCTTCTGTAGCGGATGTTGGTACAATTCTGACAGATCTTCTCCAGGAATGACCAGGGTGGGGTGAGGATGTGGCAAGGGAGCAAAGGCCTCGCCATCCAGGGACGAGCTGGATGCAGGCAAATTTGCCGCACTGCCATTAGGTATCTATCAGCATGGAGGTGCCCCAATGCATATCTGATATGTGTAGTATTGCCCCACCGTTTTCATTTGTGGCAAATGGAATTGTTCCTTTCTCTCTGAAACACAAGGTATACAGTGTAAGTTTCCATACAATTAGGGGTTGCCCCATCTCTTCCAACCACGTGTACCTATCTATCCCAGTATTCCATATTTCCTGACACGCTGGTGTTCAATCCTCCCCTACAAGACTCATTTCCCTTTGCATCATCGAGGTGGATGGGCCTACACTGGAACTCCATTGACTGGGGTCCATTTGTTATTAAAGAAGACGGCTCCAGGCATACTTAGGGCCACCCTGGGACCACAGATGGAAGCAGGAGCGGGCTTGTTTGTGCACTAGTGAGGTGGCTTTGCTACCTCCAAGAATATCTTTTCTGGAAAGTCATGTGGCCAAACAGTGTACTCCCCTATGGTGCCCCTCCTGAGCATCCTACCTAGCTCCGTTTGGATATTGCTAGGCTCAGTGAAAAGGTACAGTGCTGCGGGATTGGTCTCGTAACGGGTCACATTCACTACTACTCAATGGGGTTCTACTCTGCCTAGTTGTATCATGGCCCTAATCCTACCTAGGTAGATGTGGAGAAGACATTTTGCTTTTTGGGGGGCTGGCTCTTGGGTCAAGTAAAGCCTGTCAGTGCCTACTGCATGCAATATCAGCTAACAGACATAACATGACCTGGCTGATATCTGGACACCCACAGCTGTCATGTGCTGATACCAATTGTTGTGTAAGAATGCGCTGTGTAGTGCATGTGGGATGCTAGTGTTGGGTTCAGTGTAATTATAAGTGACATAGGAGAGGTCCATACACAAGCGCTGTGAAAATATTGGGGTGGACTTGTTTTGACTAGGCAGATCTTTGGCAGTGTATGGATGCGGCCACACCCATATTAACAGAGGGTATACAATTGTACAACAGTACATAACTTAATGAACATTGAAGGTCTTGGGATGACTTCCAGGGGAGACATCTGTAGTCCTCTGCTGATTGGAGGCTTCCTTAATTTTAATATAGTTCAAAAAGGTTTGTAGAAAAATGTTGTGGTCGTTGACTTGCACACTTGGGTCTTTGTGGGGGTTAAGGAAATGGTCACTGCTGAGGTGGTGGGCCGCAATAAAGGTGGTGCACATTGGTGGCTCCATTGCAGACCTGTTGGATAAGAGTTGTTGTTCGTTGGTTCAGTTCAGAATACATTCAATCATTCTTGGGGATTCCTGTGCCTTTTCCTTTTAGGGGTGTGCTTTTACATTCATATGTGCTATTTTAGTGGGGCAACAGAAGGTGGACCCAAACGGGAAATCTACTTTTCTTTTCTTTTTAAACATTGGGTGTTTATTAATGAGTCGCCTTAATTCTTGCTTATGGGCCATTGGTTCTCCCTATCACCTTGACAGAAAAAGGATATTGTTTAAGGGGTGGCATTCGTGAGCATGTGGACAATCGTGGTTATTTAATTAAAGTTGTATGGATGCCGCCAGACTTCCAATATCCTACTTTTCCTAGTGTGTGTGTATGGGTGCCTCTTGTCTTACAAGTTTGCGGGCCGGTTTATAAAGAGAGGGCGTGCCGTAATTAAGTGTTGGCGATCGCAACATGCCTTGAGGTCACGTATATACCCCTCTAGTCCCAGCTTACAGTGGGACCCTCCCTAATGGCGCCAGGTGTCTTGGCTACACCCTTTTTCTAGAGGGTTTTTTGGGCTAGCTTTGGGCTTGTTTTTACTGGGCTTTTGGTCGTTTCCCTAGGTTTTCATGTGATTTGCTGTCTCTATTGTTGTGTACCGAAGGGAGCCGGAGTGCTGTCCCGCAGCCCCCATGATCTATTAATGTGGCACTATCTGAGATTGGGCTTATTGTCTACTCAGACTGTGTGTATAAGACTTTGTTTGTTAGCTGATCGTTAGGCCGGATATGGCGATGAACATATTCCAGTATATCTCACACAGAGCTGTAATGTACTTTTGCAGACTTTTTTTTTTTTTTTACACTCCCTCTCTTTCTGACTACATCTTTGGGCTTGCTGTCCCCAGCTGTGGCCAGAGACTTCTAACAGGTGACATGCTAATTTTGTTGTTTTTGAGGGACATGACCCAACAAGCAGGCTTTGGGATGCTTGCAAAACTGTGAGGGAAAGGAGGAAGCAGAATATCGCTAAAATGAGAGACCGGTGGAGGCCAGAACAGAAATCTGTCTATCCGAAGGTGATGGGCTGGGGCAGTTGGTTGTTCGGGCTGACCTCTGCGCCTGACTGACTCGGGTCTTGAGGCGCTTCACCACCTGTCGGATCTTGTGCGGTGGAGGTCATGGGGTCTTCACTATTCCGAGCGTATGGGAAACCTGGATCTTGACACTGGACTGGAGGACAGCTTTGCTTTGGAACTGAAAGGGGGTATCCATTGGCAGGAGGCTTCTGGTCTTTGGGGTGCTGTGGTTGAAACCACAGGGCATGAAAGAATTTTGGTCCCAGTCTGTTGGCCTGACAATAGGGTCCTTTTGACTTAGTCATAGGAGCCCGTCCCAAATGGACTTGGATGAGGGGACATGGGTGCCTGCTTTTATGCACTGGTCAGTGAGCCGCCCTGCCACCTCGTCAGGCTGCCCTCTCCTTGAGCCGTGGCCAGCCAACCAAACCCTGGTGGATCAGCAACAGAGTGGGGTTTAGTCTCCCACAGGCACCCACATGGCGGATTCTAGTGTGGATTCCTGATCGACAAAACGTACAGCACCCCTGAGTTTCCAGAACACACGTAAAGGCTTGAATTCCTAATGTTGTCTCACTAGTCTTTATTTTTTAAATGACTTTTGAAGTGTGCATGAAGTGGATGTTTTGAATTGGAGGTTTTAATTTTATTGGAGATTTGGGTTTTGCGGGAGGGCGTTACCTCCCCAGACAGTTACCCCTCCCTGGCGTGGTTGTGGTCCCGGTCCTTATTGGGCTGCATTCCCTGTCTGTTGCTGCAGATGCCATGTGTTTGACCAACCACCTGATTCCAGTTGCAGTGTTGCAGTGGCTGTCTGATTTCCCTGTAGCTGAGTGAAAGGTGCATTCGGGTTACCCAGGGCTTGGTTTTGAGGATGGGGATTTTGTGGGAACTGTCCCAGATTTATCAATCTCTGTTCATGATATGCTTTTTGGACGGCATAGGTCACCCATGTAGCCCATTCTGTGGTATTGAAACATTCTCTGATGTCCGGATGCTGACATCTCACCTCCCCTCTGCCGTTATAACTGGATTGAAGCTCACTGAATCTTGCAGCGGAGCCCCCTTCAAGATTGGTGCCATTTGCACACTTCTGGCCAATGCGACCCCCTCAAGGGTGGTCTTTTTCAGTTTGTTTTTGACCAACTTGGTGGTGTCTCTCTGGGCTTGCTCCTGTTTTTCCAAATCCTTTTCCTGTTTCTTTCTGTAATAATGTAATATGTGGGTCTGTATCTCCCGCCAGGATTTGGTGTCCAAAACTACTACGCTGTCCAAACCATTTTGTATTTCAGTAGGAAGCCTCTTTTTGAGGATGTTATAGAAGAATGTGAACTGGTGGCCCATATCGATCCATGATTGTCCTGTCTCATCTCCCCTTCGTTCCCTCATTCTATCCAAAACATCAGTTATGCTCTTCCCAGAACTCATGCTTTCTGCCATCAATCCTCCTATATCTGAGAAGTCAGGGAATATTTATTTAAGAGCCGTCCATATTTAGTGCCTACACAAATTGAATTCGACCCCATCATGCTCGGTGTTGGTCTATGTGATTGTTGGGATGTGGGCTCAGGTGAACACCGTTTTAGTCTGCTTTCTGATGAGACTGCTTTGCAGACTTTTGACATCGCCTATCGCTAGGTTTATACCTGCGTTCTTCTCAAAACATGAGATTCATTTCCCCGCCCCATCCAACAATTGCGGCAGTTTGGTCCAGATCCCTTCTTTATCCATTAGGACCCATGGCACATAGATGGTCCCTGACGTGCCCTTCTCCAGCAACAGGCACAGTTTGGCTTGGGGTAGCACTGCTGGTTTCTCTCCAACATAGCGGTCCCATCTTCTTAGGCAATTCCCCATGTAGGGGAAGTTCCACTTGCTTTCTGTTTTCTCTTCAGCTGCCTGAGCACACCCTGAGGCTCCCCTCTTGTCATTAGACCTTGGAGGACTCAGGCACTTTTCCTCACCCCCCACTAGTTGTGCCACTGTCCAGAACTGCTACGACTCTCCCGGTAACCTGAGTGTGTTCACCTGGAGTTGGTGGGAGTGTATGTTCTCCATGCTGCTGGGGTTCGATGGGCTGAACATGACGGATGGGTAATTAACTTCAGTGAGCTCTAGCGATGGACAGGGGTGATGCTGGGTTGCCCTGAGCCTGCAGTCCTGTTAGCCTCCCATGCCTGGATCTAGTAGTTTGTTGTGTGGTAGGGGGCCCTCCGGTTACCTCGACTGGCAGATTGGTATAACCCAATGCGGGAATGGCAGGGTTCGGGGAGAGCACCTCCATTCCTGCATTCAGCAGGGAAGATGCAGATGCCTTACTTGATGGCCCGCAGTTCTAACAGTGTCTCTCTTCTAGCTATCTTTTAAACTATGTGTACATTTCACAGGTGCCACAGTGGGGCGGATGGACCCCCTGTTTTTGATATTCAACAACGTAATTACAGTTGGATGTGGAAACAAAAGTATGTCAGATCATCCCCCTATACAGGGCTAACGGTCTGAAGTACTCACACGACTTCTCTGTCAGGCTGACAGTGTATGGTTTAGGACTGCTCACCTAACTCTTAATACAGCTGGTTAACCTTCTAAAAGCAACTTTTGAAACCTCATTTTAAACAGTGAGGTATTTGCACCCGGAGACAAGCTGTGTTGGCCTGCTTTGCAGTTTATGATTCACAGCTGAACTGCTGCTTGGTAAAGTTCCTGAGACAGGTATGGAAAAAATGCCAGAGCAAAGTTGGAGTTTCATCCAACAGGAACACTGAGGTACATCACAGTTATCCCGAAGGAAGCGCTGGTCCCCAAACCGCACCATCCACAATACCGTGACCACATAGCAAAAACATCGGACTAAACGGATAGGCTTAGAAAACGAACTTCAAATTACAAGTGGAAACGAAAATGGACAATAACTTATCTTAATTAATTTCCTTTATTTATGTATTACCATTATATAACTTTTGCAAAAAAATTGCGATGTGTTTTGATGCAATGGTTTTAAGTAACTATCCTAGAAAAATTAACTTGAACTTGAAACTTCTAAATGCACAGGAGAAACATCCATTTCATAGCAGTTTTTTAATTTTGTTTTACAGAGATACTTAACCAATTCTGAATATTTTCTCTGTTTCCTGCATTCAGTCAATCAGTGTTGTATTTTAACATCCTAGCTAGTTAATTTAAGATCCAGTACATATACGTTCGCTTTCAGACGGTATCCTGCTGTACTGAATTAAACAGATTTATATCCAACTCCCAATTTTCCAGAAGCACATCTTGTGCTTGGCCCACTATCAAAACTGAGCAACTTGGTGATTTTTCATGTACATTCTGAAACTGTTTTCAGTTCGAGTTCAGCTTTGAAGTAACTTCCAAGATCACTGTTCTCCTCCTCCCAACCAAGGCTCTGTAGGATTATAATGGAAGAACAGTCCTCTCAAAGTAGTAGAAACCATGATCAATATACACAGAATAAGGACATTGCAACAGGAACTCAACCTCAAATACTACAGCAGAGATGTCATATTCAAAAGCACTTAATCAGTGATATCCTGAACATGATCAAGTCCATGACTCCAAAACTGAAATCAATGTGTATTCTGTGCCACAACGTCACTGGACCCTTGGAGAGAGGTTGTCACTTCGCAGCATTATGGCTTTATATTAATCTATCTGGTTACAGACATGCTCAATCCTGATGAAGCATAAAGGGTCACTTTCTGACACATTCCGCTGGGTGCGTGCCCTCGACACAGGCACCTTCATATGACTGCTTTTGCATTACGATTAAGAAGCTGGCAGGTACCTGTGCACACAGAGCTTCTGTAACCTCTTGGTTTACCTGGAGTGGGATGCCAGAGTGCACTTCAATGCATAAACAAAGATTCTGACGTGATGCTGCCATGCTTCAAATCAAGAGATGCTGAGATGCACGTGAAATGACTTTGTACTACTAGTTACGAAGAAAAACAGAAATGACTGTCCCATTGTTGCACTGTCTACTGTTTGGTAATTTTTATCTTAATCTTAGGTGGTTTATCCCAAACCTATTTTTGTTACACATAATATTAGATCTTATAAAGTTGCCATGAAATATTTAATTGCACTAAATGAGTCCTTTGTGTGTTATAATGTTGCCCTTTTAATTCTGAGAGCCATTATTGTGAGAAAAAGTGTTTTGCATTAGCGGGTCTTTGATTCTAAATCATGTAACGGTTGTATGGAGAGGATGGATTTTTATGTGGTTACCACGATGTTTTATATTGTATTTATTAAATATTTGATGTACTTTTATTTCTAAAAACTAGCCGAAAAAAGTTTTATGAAACGAACCTGAACCGACTATCCCATTCAGAGACTGTGGACACACAAACGTACAGTGAAACGGCACAGAGACTTAGATCATTATCAAGGCTGAAGACAGGCAATGACAACTCGTTCCATCACTAGGGAGCATTCTAAATACAACAGAAAATATCGCCAAGAATAAGAAAGCCACAGACGTTTTAAAAGAATCTATCATGTCGCTATAAAATCTTCTGAAACCTACCATCTTATTGGAAGAGCTCTTGATGGTGCCCTGCGTTACCACCACCACTCCACTGTCCTTGAACACAGCTGCTCCTGGGTAGCCTGTACTTAAGCTTTACCAACTCATTTTGGTCTGCCAAAGTGTTACTTTGCAGGTGAAACTGCCTGCTTTCTCGTGACCTATGAATGTGCCTGCGATGACTGTTTTATTTCTCTCACCTGCATTATTTTAGGCTACAACACGCAGTGCTGACCACTTTCCTGGTGCACTGTCTATCCCCTGACTCACAGACTCCTTCCTACAACTGACGGCTTTCAGCAAGTTCAGCAGCTTTCACTAATGTGTCCGGCAAGGCCCACCATCAGTTTCAAAGCAAGTCTGGCTTCAAACCAGCACCGCATCCGTATCTGCATAATTCCTGTTCCATGGGCAGCCGACACTTCGGATCCTGTACGGCTGATGGGTGATGCCACTGGTGTTTTGGCATATCCCCTGCAGCATGTCCTGCTCTGGAAGACACACCTTGTTGGTTCATACCTGTAGCTTGCACGCTCACAGCCACGCATGGAAACGTAATCTTTGTGGCCATTGATGGAGATCTGATCTGTCTCATTTGTCAGTAAAGTGGGAAGGAGAAGGCAGTAGAATCATGAAACAGGGCCAGGAGTACAGGGGGCCAGGAAGCATCCATGGCTTCCACAAGCATCTATCTATCCATCCACTAGGTGGCAGTGTAATCACACATGGAGGACGAGGAAAGTGCTGGTTCACCAATCAGTTAGCTGAGGTTCAACGGTAGTCTAGCACCCTAGGAGTTACCGGGCCATAGGTAGAAGCCCCAGAAAGGCTCATCACTTGCATTAGACTATATAAAAGTGAAGGAACAGCAGAATTCATGTCATATTCTATGCGCTATATTTTATTGCACCCACTTGAAATAGATAGATGGTTTAGCCACTGAAAAAAACCAGTTACTAACAATGTTGTTCACCACGTGGGAGGTCGTGGGCTGTAAAATATGTTACTTTTTTCTACCCATTTCTGTGCATCCCAGCTACTCTAGTGATGAGTCCCCCACTCCAGCCAGGCCATCTTACATATAATATACCTGAGTAGAATTTCTTTTGCATCTGCCATTACTTTTCACCTTAGTCCTTTCCTTGTCCTTGGCATGCTCGCATTAACAGAATACATTGGGATGTGCTTCCTCCTATTCAGGTTACCCAACATCACTTCTAGTCTCCTTGCCAAGCAGCCTAGTTCAGTAATGACACACCAGAACCAGAGAATGACGCAAGGTCACTGGCTTCTGGGCCATGAGCTGTGGGAGCCTCTTGCTTCTTCATTCACCTACCTAACTCTGCCCTAGGTGTTCTAGAGAGCAAATGGCAGAGGAAGATGCTGATGGTGGCATGCCACATGTGTCCTCCCTGCAGAGGATAGATGGTGAAGGTGCAGTGCACAGGTGCCTCACATAGAAAATCTTCAAAAACTATACAGGAATTTTAAGTAGAGAGCATTGGCTTGTTTTTCTTCAAGGCAATAAAGACTTCTTTTTTAACATAAAAAGACGCGTAAAGGAACTGTGCCATGAGTCCGCTGGGTTATGAGGCAAGGTGTGGGCACAGGACATGCCACAGAACATAGGCCACGTGAACTGGGCACAGCCTATTGCTGGAAGCCACACCAGCACTAAGTGTCCACCAGACACAGCAGCAGGCAGTGCTCAGCAGCCTTAGAGGGCAGGAATAAGGGCAAATTCCATGCAGTTCTTACAGCATGTCATTACAACTAAAAACAGAAAATCACTAAAAACAGGTATTATGGTTGTCAAATAACAATCAGTAATTAACATTGTTAAACAACAATAAACTTGCCTTAAAAATAGCTTCCGTTGAAAGTAGGTTATGAGTATCATACAAAATATAATAACTGGAATTCCCTAGATACTGTTTGGTTGGCTTGAAGGTTTCTTACTAAGATGCACTTAAAACATGATGCCAGTCACAAAGCAAATTATCAAAACCTATTGCTAAAGCGAATATATTGTATCAAGTGTCAGAAGTCATAACAGCCGGTGCACTGCTTAATGGTTTCGAAAATTAAGTGCCAGGGCTTGAGGTATTTCTCAGGAGGCCGCTGCATGTTTCAACTCTCCCTGCCAGCGCTGCCCATTGCCAGTACCAGCGCTACCTACTCACCATCACACTTCTGCAAATCTGAAAATATCGTTTTTCCTGCCCATCCACATCGGTAAGAATTGCCTGGAGGTGCTGGTATTAGTATTTTTATATATTTTGCAATGTTGAAGCGTCAGATGATGTTTAAGAATAGACAGACAGCGCCACTATGTGGTGGACTGTCAAAATATGTGCCTGTATCAAGAAATAAGTGCCAGTGGCCAAGCACAGGCACAAATTAAGGGTGGGAACATTGTTGTTCTCCTATTTGAATAGGTCAATCTAGCATGTTAGACCTGTGCAATAAGGATTATTAAACATTCTTAGGACAGAAGGGCGCCAGGTAGTAACCAAGATTACTACCCAGTGGAAACTATTGCCTTTGGGCGCTTTTGGGCAAATGAGAGTGATACCCAGCAAAGTGCTTTCCTGGCGGTAAAACTCCACCTCCTGATTTCTGTCCTCCTAGGTGGCATTCATGTGCAGAAGGGCATGCCCCTTCCAAGCGAGGGCTGCCCCAGTGCCACTGTTGGCTGTGTGATACATTTTGGTATTAGAATGCTGACTGTTAAAGGGCTAATACTGCTAAGAAAAATACTGCCTTCTTGCTTCGCTTGTAGTAAACAATTAGATGTGTGTGTGGGGGAGGAGGTGAGGGGGATAATGTTCCTGTGGACAATCAACATCGGTGCAACTACTCACTTGATTCTTAAATAGACTATAGTTATCGGCTTACTGAATTGCACAAAGACATGCTTGAGTCACTTGAAGAATACTCAGTGCGTTATACCAGATGCCTTTAAAGTGCTTTTGGAAAATTAAATAATCGGAGTTATTTTGGGAAACTGTAAACCACGTAGGTGTGGTTTCATGGACTCTAAATCCTGCGGTAAGAATTATTTTCAGTCTTTCTTTACCAGTGCTGCTAACAGATTCACTGAAGAAATAGATAACGGACTATGAAGGCAACAGAAGTCACACAACATGGCTGTGGTTTTATGAGCCTTGATGGTCGTCAGGGAAAGAAATATGTCCATGGTTGTACTTTTCACTCTGAGTCGCAATCGCAGAAATGTTGCGTATGTCTTCCTATGGTACTGAAGCTCCGGGTGCTCTCTTTTAGGTAAATGATCTAAAGTAATTTCCCACAGGAGTTAGAACCAAGACCTTTCGTATAACAGGATATTGATTCCATTGTATTTACATAGCGCTTAATCTCCCTGAGGAGGCGCTTAAGTGCTTCAGGCTGGGCCTGCTGGTGTTAGCATACTGATGACAGGTAATAAGCACAGTGGAATCAATGTCACGAGACCGACAGAACCAATAACGGCAGAGCACACAGGCTGTGGGGCGATGAGCAGACTCAGAGAGAACCTTAGGGTCTGTGAAGAGACATCTGCATTGATTGGCAGCATAACATTAATGTTAACAGCAGATAACAAACTACAAACCTATCCTGTCAGCCCAATCCTAATAAAACCCTCAAACCCAGAGTTTACAACAACTCTCCAATGTTTGGGAAGCTGAAAGAGAGACGCGAGAAGGGAATAAACGTGTTGCCCGCACAAGAATGTATCCATGTCGATTAATGTCCTATTACTTACCGGTAGTCTTCATTACTCCTGGTCCCGTTGTCCTCGTCCCATTCCTAAACATAGTGGAGATCACTATCTCCGCGACAGAAAAAAAGAACAGGAGCATGCTGGGATACCTAACTCACTCCTTCCCGCTGGGAGTACATAAGCGGTACCAGCCCAGCATGCAGCCTGAAAATACCAAGAGAACAACCGGAAGGCCGGCCGCCTGGGAGGGAGGGGTGTTAGGAATGGAACGAGGACAACGGGACCAGGAGTAATGAAGATTACCGGTAAGTAATAGGACATTACCCCCAGGTCCCTCCTGTCCTCATCCCATTCCTAAACATAGTGGAGAATACCAAAGCAAACAACCCGGCATTCCGGACACCCACCAATGCCAGGGGCACCAGACCGAGAAACAAAACGGCACCCAACCGAAGCAGAAGGGAGCCCACAAGAAAACGCAGGCAGGAGCACACAACCAGCCACGCCCCCAACCAAGCCGACAGAGCCGAGACCCCAAAACAAGCGGGGGACGACCAAGAAAGGACCGCAAACGAGCACAAGAACCCCCCAGGCAAGCCCGAAGGAGGTCCCGCTCCCAGAGCCAAGCCCCAAGGGAACACCCAGAGGGGCAGAAAGGAAGACCCCCTCCCCCCCGAACTACCAGGGGAAGGGACCCCGGAGAAGCGGAAGCGCCCCAATGGAGCAACCCAGCCAGGAAGGGCAAATGACCAGGGAGAAAATCCACCAAGGGAGAAGCCCACAGCCCCAGGCACCACCAAGCAGCTGCCCCACCAGGGACAAACAGGCCAACCCGGCCCAACGCCTGAGAGCGCACGAGAGCAGGCCGCACTGGGTGACACGCCTGAAGGCCCAGGAGGGAACCCAGCAGGGGCAAGACAGCGAGAGAACCCCCCAGAGCAGGGAAGAAGGCGACCCACAGCCGGACCAATCCACAACGACCACACCAAAAGACAAGGGGAAGGAAGATGAGACCGATGAGGTAAACCAAATCAAGAGAACAATGAACGTGACCACCCTCAGGACCAACCCCAACCCACCAGGGGAAGCCACCAGCAGAGCCGCAAAGACCGACGAGGGAGGAACCAGACAAGAAAACAGGCACTGACCCAGAGCAACAACCAGGAAGAAAGGGGCCAAGGAACCCAGGCAAGCCCCCCCCTCCCCCGACCAACAGCCAACAACCGCGGCATTAGGGAACCAGAGGCACAGAAATCCCACAGAAGGCCCAGGCCAAAAGGCAGGAAAGACAAGCCGCCAACCCCAGCAGAGACACCGGACGGTCGCAGCCAAGGCCGCCACACCTGGAGAAGAAAACCCGGGACACAGGAACCAGCCAGCCAGCAGGGAAGGAGGAACCGCCACCAACCAAGAGCCGACCCACATGCCAGGAGGACACCAAGGAACCACCCAAGGCAAACCCCAAGAAGGGCTAAACAGGAAGGACCAACAAGGAGGCCAACAGCACAACAATGTAGGCGACCCAGAAAGACCCAAGAACCCTACCGGATAACCGACAGGCCAGCCAGCCAGGAGGACCCCAACACGGTGCCAGCAGAACCCGAAAGGCGAGGCAAAGGTCCAACCCCAAAAAACCCCAACCAAGAAGGAGCCCAGGGAATAGCACCAAAGCCAGCCACTGCCACGCCACCAGGAGAGGAGAAGCAGCAGGCGAACAGAGAGGGAGACCGGCAAGCCACAACCGTCAACCAACACAAAGGCCCCAGCCCACCAGTCAGGCGCAAAGGAGCTGCACAGGAAAGGACACAGGACCAACCCAGTACCCAGACCACCAGGGCCAGAGCCACAGGCCACCAAGAGGCCAAAAAAGAGACCCAAAAGCACCAGAGAACGAGCGGCCAGGGAAGGACTCAGGCTGGGACCCCGCAAAAGGAGGCCAAAAACCGGGACCGCAAGGGACCAAACCCAACAGAGGCAGAGCCGAGGCCCCAACAGCACACCGGAACACCCCAGGCACCCCAAACTAAAGGAGAGGAGCCCAGAGAAACCAAAGGCGCAAAACCCCCCTGGGGGGCGTGGGAACAGACCCAAAAAGGGAAGAACAAACCCCATAGAGCCAGCAAGAGCAACGACACCACAGGCCGAAAGCAGTCTGCACGAGAGTGGGAAACGCACAAGCCCAAGGACAGGCCCACAAGGGGAATGCCACTGCACCAGGGCCCAGGCAAGGCCAACCGCCAGCACAAGGCCAAAAAAGGGAAGCGGGGATGCAGCAACACGGCCCACACACCAGGGGAGGCCGACACCAGACGACAACCGGCAGCCCCACCAACAAATCCACCAGCCAAGACCAAGAGAAGGCACGGCGAAAAGGACGCCAGGAACGGCACCCACAAAGCAGGAAAGAAGGGCACTGGGCAGTCCGAACCCACTGACAGGGAGGGGCATAGAAGCAGCGCACCCAAGAAACCAAGGAGCCACCCAGGCAGAAGCCAAGGAAGACCCACAACACCCAGCCACCACAGGCGGCAAAGGGAGCGGCAGCGAGAGGCAAAGGACCCCAAGCGCACCAAGCCACAAAAACAGACACAAGAGGGGAAAAGGAAACCACAACAGGAAACCAAACCCCACCAGCCAACCAAGTGCAACATAACGCAGCACCAGACAAGAGGCAAGCAGCAACCCCAGCCAGAAAGCCCACCAGGGGCCCCAACAGGACAGCCCCGGAGCCAACAGCCAACCAAGGCCAAGGCCTGCCAGGACAGAGGGAGAACAGAACAGCCCCCTGCCCCCTGAAAAACAACGGAACCCAAGAAACAGGGAGTCCGGAAAGCAGCAAGGACCCCATCGCAGGACGCAAGAAGCGACCCAGCCAAACCCAAGCAGGGGCCAAGCGCAAGAGCAGATGAGCCGCACCCGCAGACGGGGGAGATCCGGGGGCCGGAGGTCCCCCTCCCAGTCCGCAACCAGCACAAACCCCACCCACAGGGAACCCGCCGGGGAGGGAGCCCACCAGCCTGGGCAGGAGGGCATGCTAGAGGGGAGGAGAGGAGTGATCGCAAGGGCACCGGTGGGCCCAGCCGTCACACCCAGGCACGACCAGGCGCCGGCAGGGAGGAAAGGCCACAGGCCAGGAAACCCCACACAGCGAAGCCCAGAGCACCAGCCAGGCACAGGGGGCAGGAAGAAACAGGCACCCCGAGCACGGGCCAAGCCAACACCCCCGGAAGGATGCAAGAAGCGCCCAGCACCAGGAGCCACAGGCAGGCACCCAGACAGGCACGCACCAGGCCCGAACCCACAAGATCAGGCTGGAACCAACAGGGTGGACAGGCAGTAGGCAGAAGAAGCCGGGCAACCAAGGTGGACACCCAACCAGGCACCAACCAGGCCTGACTAGGGGGAACAGAAGCACGCAGGGCAGGAAGGCTGGAAGCCCAAAGGCCAGAGGAACGAACCAGGCCGAACCCCACCCAAAAACAAAAAGCCCACGAGAGCAGAGGAGTGCATAGGGGAACGGGTGGAAGCACACAGCACCCGCCGTCCCCACCACACCCCCAGCAGTGGAAAACAGGGAGCCAGGGCCGCAGGCCAGCAGAGCAGAAGAGCACAGCACAGGGAAGAAAGAAACCTGCTATGCAGCACCTACTAGGGGGACAGGCCAGCACCACCAAACAGAGACCATCCCCCAACCCCCCGCCCAGACGCCATCCAGCAACAAGCGCAGAGCAAGCGGAAAGCTGGGAACCCAGAACCTGTGGAGGAAGCCCCCTTCCCCCGCAGCACCGGGAAGCAAGGCAGAGACACAGCGCAGAAAGCCACACAAAGCCCCAACCCAGCACGGAGGGACAGGGAGCGCCACAAGCCAGCACGGAAAGGCCCCAACATGAATCAACCAGCAGATGGAGAGACCAGAGGACGCCGGGTCCCAGAGCACCAGCAACAACCCTGAGGATAAAATGAGAGCGCCAGCAGCAATCAAGGTGAGAATACCACCGAAGCGGCTGAGCAGGTCCCCCAGCCAAGACCGCCGAAGCAGCCTCACCGTGCACAGCCAGACCCAGCCAGGCAAAGCACAAACCACAAAGCCAGAGGAACATGCAAGTGTGAGGCAACTGTGAAGAAAATCGGAACCGCTATGCGGTACTCAACACCGGGCCAGGAAGAGCACACCAAAAGCACCCTGCCCCCAAGAGCCAGCACAGGCGCCTTCCACGACACCAGCGCCGGGCGGGGAAGAGGACTGCAGCAACCGGCCCGACACTGACCCCCATCAAGGCCCGCCCCTGCACCGACATCACAAACAGCAGGGGCGTCAGGGATGAAAGAAGGCCAGCAGTACTCCAACAAGCCAGGCAGGGAGACCAGGAGCACCGCCCAGCATAGCCCCTGGACCCCCAAAACAGCCTCATCAGCACGTCATCCAGTCCGGCCAAGCCATAGGAAGATGCGCGCTCCCGGAAGAAGTCCAGAGAACCGGCGCCGCAAAGGGCCGGGCACCCATCAACGTGACTCCCAGCAAGCCCGGTAGGCCAGGAGACGCGGAACAGGACGTCGAGGACAGCCCAGCAGCCCGACGAGACATCCATAGAAGAAATACACAGGTAAGTCAGCAAACACGTCCCATTCTGTCGGAAGACAGAAATAAAGAACAGGCTGCATGCTGGGCTGGTACCGCTTATGTACTCCCAGCGGGAGGGAGTGGGGTGGGTATCCCAGCATGCTCCTGTTCTTTTTTCTGTCGCAGAGATAGTGATCTCCACTATGTTTAGGAATGGGACAAGGACAGGAGGGACCTGGGGGTAATGACTCTTCCTAGTGTAACAGTAATTCTTGAAAATTGGGCCTTGGAGTGCCAGTGATCTGTTAAAGGAACATTCAGAATAGATAAATTACTTCTACAGGAGTTCATGCCGGTGTTGTGTAGTTTTGGTGTATGTTTGAGTGAGATGTCATCCACCGGAGTGGAGAACTTTGGGTGCTGCCAGAGAATATCTTTCAATGCTGTGTTGAATTTGCTGCCAGAGTATATTTTGCAATTCTATGCTGAATTTAAAAAAAATGCTTTTTATAACTGCTGTATGCAAGAGTCTAACTCCTTGTTTGCGTCTCTACAGCTATAAGACTATGCAGGAGTCTTATGAGGAGTTGTGGCTATGGCTGAGTCCCTGTTTTAGGTCTCTGGTCCTGCTAGCGTGCACAGTAGAGGGTGTCCATGTTTTGCAAGTGTTTGATTGATGTATAGTGTTATTTAGTTCCCTGATCCTGCAAGAGTACACAGTAGGGGGTGAATGTTTTAGGTCCCTGTTCCTGCAAGAGAATGCAGTAGAGGGGTGAGTGTTTTAGTTTCCCGGTCCTGCAAGAGTATGCAGTAGAGGGCGAGTGCTTTAATTTTCTGGCCCTGCAAGATTATGCAGTAGGAGGGGAGTGTTTTAGGTCCCTGGTCCTGCAAGAGTATGCAGTAGAGGGTGAGTATTTTAGTTCCCTGGTCCTGCAAGAGTATGCAGTAGAGGCGGAGTGTTTTAGTTTTCTGGTCCTGCAAGAATATGCAGTAGGAGGGGAGTGTGTTAGGTCCCTGGTCCCGCAAGAGTATGCAGTAGAGGGTGAGTGTTTTAGTTCCCTGGTCCTGCAAGAGTATGCAGTAGAGGCGGAGTGTTTTAGTTTTCTGGTCCTGCAAGAGTATGCAGTAGGAGGGGAGTGTTTTAGGTCCCTGGTCCTGCAAGTGTGCGCAGTAGAGGGTGTCCATGTTTTGCAAGTGTTTGATTGATGTATAGTGTTATTTAGATCCCGGATCCTGCAAGAGTACACAGTAGGGGGTGAATGTTTTAGGTCCCTGGTCCTGCAAGAGTATGTAGTAGAGGGTGAGTGTTATTTAGCTCCCTGATCCTGCAAGAGTACACAGAAGGAGGTGAATGTTTTAGGTCCCTGGTCCTGCAAGTGTATGCAGTAGAGGGTGAGTGTTTTAGTTCCCTGGTCCTGCAAGAATATGCAGTAGGAGGGAAAGGTTTAGGTCCCTGGTCCTCCAAGAGTATGCAGTTGAGGGTGAGTGTTTTATTTCTCTGTCCTGCAAGAGTATGCAGTGGTGGGTGAGTGTTTTAGTTCCCTGGTCCTGCAAGAGTATGCAGTAGGGGGTGAGTTTTTTTGGTCCCTGGTCCTGCAAGAGTATGCAGTAAAAGGTGAGTGTTTTAGTTCCCAGGTCCTGCAAGAGTACGCAGTAGGGAGTGAGTGTTTTAGTCCCCTGGTCCTGCAAGAGTATAAAGTAGTGGGGTGAGTGTTTTAGGACCCTGGTCCTGCAAGAGTATGCGGTTGTGGGTGAGTGTTTTAGTTTCCTGGTCCTGCAAGACTATGCAGTAGGAGGTGAGTGTTTTAGGTCCCTGATCCTGCAAGTGTGCGCAGTAGATGGTGTCCATGTTTTGCAAGTGTTTAATTGATGTATAGTGTTATTTAGTTCCCGGATCCGGCAAGAGTACACAGTAGGGGGTGAATGTTTTAGGTTCCTCATCCTGCAAGTGTATGCAGTAGAGGGTGAGTGTTTTAGTTTTCTGGTTCTGCAAGGGTATGCAGTAGAGGGTGAGTGTTTTAGTTTCCTGGTCCTGCAAGAGTATGCAGTTGAGGGTGAGTGTTTTAGTTCTGTGGTCCTGCAAGAGTAAGCAGTAGGGGGTGGGTATTTTAGTTCCATGGTCCTGCAAGAGTATGCAGTTCAGTGTGAGTGTTTTAGTGTTCTGGTCCTGCAAGAGTATGCAGTAGTGGGTGAGTGTTTTAGTTCCATGGTACTGCAAACGTTTGCAGTAGGGGTGAGTGTTTTAGGTCCCTGGTCCTGCAAGAGTATGCAGTTCTGTGTGAGTGTTTTAGATCATTTTGTCCTGCAAGAGTATGCAGTAGTGGGTGAGTGTTTTAGTTCCATGGTCCTGCAAAAGTTTGCATTAGGGGGTGAGTTTTTAGTTCTCTGGTCCTGCAAGAGTTTGCAGTAGGGGTTGAGTGTTTTAGGTCCCTGGTCCTGCAAGAGTATGCATTAGGGGGTGAGTGTTTTAATTCCCTGGTCCTGCAAGAGTATAAAGTAGGGTGGTGAGTGTTTTAGGTCCCTGGTCATGCAAGAGTATGCAGAAGGAGGTGAATGTTTTAGGACCCTGGTCATGCAAGAGTATGCAGTTGAGGGTGAGTGTTTTAGTTCTCTGGTGCTGTAAGAGTATGCAGTAGGGGGTGAGTGTTTTAGTTCCATGGTCCTGAAACCGTTTGTAGTAGAGGGGTGGGTGTTTTAGTTCCCAGGTCCTGCAAGAGTATGCAGTAGGGGGTGAGTGTTTTAGATTCTTGGTCCTGCAAGAGTATGCAGTAGGGGGTGAGTGTTTTAGCTCCATGGTCCTGCAAGAGTATGCAGTAGAGGGGGAGTGTTTTAGTTCCCTGGTCTTGCAAGAACATGCAGTAGGGGATGAGTTTTTTAGGTCCCTGGTCCTGTAAGAGTATGCAGTTGAGGGTGAGTGTTTTAGTTCCCTGGTCCTGCAAGAGTACACAGTAGGGAGTGAGTGTTCTAGTTCCCTGGTCCTGCAAGAGTACACAGTAGGGGGTGAATGTTTTAGGTCCCTGTTCCTGCAAGAGAATGCAGTAGAGGGGTGAGTGTTTTAGTTTCCCGGTCCTGCAAGAGTATGCAGTAGAGGGTGAGTGCTTTAATTTTCTGGCCCTGCAAGATTATGCAGTAGGAGGGGAGTGTTTTAGGTCCCTGGTCCTGCAAGAGTATGCAGTAGAGGGTGAGTATTTATGTCCCTGGTCCTGCAAGAGTATGCAGTAGAGGCGGAGTGTTTTAGTTTTCTGGTCCTGCAAGAGTATGCAGTAGGAGGGGAGTGTTTTAGGTCCCTGGTCCTGCAAGTGTGCGCAGTAGAGGGTGTCCATGTTTTGCAAGTGTTTGATTGATGTATAGTGTTATTTAGATCCCGGATCCTGCAAGAGTACACAGTAGGGGGTGAATGTTTTAGGTCCCTGGTCCTGCAAGAGTATGCAGTAGAGGGTGAGTGTTATTTAGCTCCCTGATCCTGCAAGAATACACAGAAGAAGGTGAATGTTTTAGGTCCCTGGCCCTACAAGGGTATACAGTAGAGGGGGAAGTGTTTTAGTTTCCTGGTCCTTCAAGACTATGCAGAAGGAGGTGAATGTTTTAGGTCCCTGGTCCTGCAAGTGTATGCAGTAGAGGGTGAGTGTTTTAGTTCCCTGGTCCTGCAAGAGTATGCAGTAGGAGGGAAATGTTTAGGTCCCTGGTCCTCCAAGAGTATGCAGTTGAGGGTGATTGTTTTAGTTCTCTGTCCTGCAAGAGTATGCAGTGGTGGGTGAGTGTTTTAGTTCTCTAGGTCTGCAAGAGTGTGCAGTAGAGGGTGAGTGTTTTAGTTCCCTGGTCCTGCAAGAGTATGCAGTAGGGGGTGAGTTTTTTGGTCCCTGGTCCTGCAAGAGTATGCAGTAAAAGGTGAGTGTTTTAGTTCCCAGGTCTTGCAAGAGTACGCAGTAGGGAGGGAGTGTTTTAGTTCCCTGGTCCTGCAAGAGTATGCAGTAGGAGGGAAATGTTTAGGTCCCTGGTCCTCCAAGAGTATGCAGTTGAGGGTGAGTGTTTTAGTTCTCTGTCCTGCAAGAGTATGCAGTGGTGGGTGAGTGTTTTAGTTCTCTAGGTCTGCAAGAGTGTGCAGTAGAGGGTGAGTGTTTTAGTTCCCTGGTCCTGCAAGAGTATGCAGTAGGGGGTGAGTTTTTTTGGTCCCTGGTCCTGCAAGAGTATGCAGTAAAAGGTGAGTGTTTTAGTTCCCAGGTCCTGCAAGAGTACGCAGTAGGGAGTGAGTGTTTTAGTCCCCTGGTCCTGCAAGAGTATAAAGTAGTGGGGTGAGTGTTTTAGGACCCTGGTCCTGCAAGAGTATGCGTTTGTGGGTGAGTGTTTTAGTTTCCTGGTCCTGCAAGACTATGCAGTAGGAGGTGAGTGTTTTAGGTCCCTGATCCTGCAAGTGTGCGCAGTAGACGGTGTCCATGTTTTGCAAGTGTTTTATTGATGTATAGTGTTATTTAGTTCCCGGATCCGGCAAGAGTACACAGTAGGGGGTGAATGTTTTAGGTTCCTCATCCTGCAAGAGTATGCAGTAGAGGGTGAGTGTTTTAGTTTTCTGGTTCTGCAAGAGTATGCAGTAGAGGGTGAGTGTTTTAGTTTCCTGGTCCTGCAAGAGTATGCAGTTGAGGGTGAGTGTTTTAGTTCTGTAGTCCTGCAAGAGTATGCAGTAGGGGGTGGGTATTTTAGTTCCATGGTCCTGCAATAGTATGCAGTTCAGTGTGAGTGTTTTAGTTCTCTGGTCCTGCAAGAGTATGCAGTAGTGGGTGAGTGTTTTAGTTCCATGGTCCTGCAAACGTTTGCAGTAGGGGTGAGTGTTTTAGGTCCCTGGTCCTGCAAGAGTATGCAGTTCTGTGTGAGTGTTTTAGATCATTTTGTCCTGCAAGAGTATGCAGTAGTGGGTGAGTGTTTTAGTTCCATGGTCCTGCAAAAGTTTGCATTAGGGGGTGAGTTTTTAGTTCTCTGGTCCTGCAAGAGTTTGCAGTAGGGGTTGAGTGTTTTAGGTCCCTGGTCCTGCAAGAGTATGTAGTAGGAGGTGAGTGTTTTAATTCCCTGGTCCTGCAAGAGTATGCAGTAGGAGGTGAGTGTTTTAATTCCCTGGTCCTGCAAGAGTATAAAGTAGGGTGTGAGTGTTTTAGGTCCCTGGTCATGCAAGAGTATGCAGAAGGAGGTGAATGTTTTAGGACCCTGGTCATGCAAGAGTATGCAGTTGAGGGTGAGTGTTTCAGTTCTCTGGTCCTGCAAGAGTATGCAGTAGAGGGTGAGTGGTTTAGTTCCCAGGTCCTGCAAGAGTATGCAGTAGGGGGTGAGTGTTTTAATTTCCAAGGTCCTGCAAGTGTATAAAGCAGGGCTTGAGTCTTTTAGGTCCCTGATCCTGCAAGAGTATGCAGTAGTGGGTGAGTGTTTTAGATTCTTGGTCCTGCAAGAGTATGCAGTAGGGGGTGAGTGTTTTAGCTCCATGGTCCTGCAAGAGTATGCAGTAGAGGGGGAGTGTTTTAGTTCCCTGGTCTTGCAAGAACATGCAGTAGGGGATGAGTTTTTTAGGTCCCTGGTCCTGTAAGAGTATGCAGTTGAGGGTGAGTGTTTTAGTTCCCTGGTCCTGCAAGAGTACGCAGTAGGGAGTGAGTGTTCTAGTTCCCTGGTCCTGCAAGAGTATAAAGTAGGGGGGTGAGTGTTTTAGGTCCGTGGTCCGGCAGAATATGCTTTAGTGGGTGAGTGTTTTAGTTTCCTGGTCCTGTAAGACTATGCAGTAGGAGGTGAGTGTTTTAGGTCCCGGATCCTGCAAGAGTACACAGTAGGGGGTGAATGTTTTAGGTTCCTGGTCCTGCAAGAGTATGCAGCAGAGGGAGAGTGTTTTAGTTTCCTGGTCCTGCAAGAGTATGCAGTTGAGGGTGAGTGTTTTAGTTCTGTGGTCCTGCAAGAGAATGCAGTAGGGGTTGAGTGTTTTAGTTCCATGGTCCTGCAAGAGTATAAAGTAGGGGGGTGAGTGTTTTAGGTTCGTGGTCCGGCAGAGTATGCAGTAGTGGGTGAGTGTTTTAATTCCCAGGTCCTGCAAGAGTAAGCAGTAGAGGGTGAGTGTTTTAGTTCCCTGGTCCTGCAAGAGTATGCAGTAGGGGGTGGGTGTTTTAGGTCCCTGGTCCTGCAAGGGTATGCAGTTCAGTGTAAGTGTTTTAGTTCTCTGGTCCTGCAAGAGTATGCAGTAGTGGGTGAGTGTTTTAGGTCCATGGTCCTGCAAACGTTTGCAGTAGGGGGTGAGTGTTTTAGGTCCCTGGTCCTGCAAGAGTATGCAGTTCAGTGTGAGTGTTTTCGTTTGCTGGTCCTGCAAGAGTATGCAGTAGTGGGTGAGTGTTTTTGTTCCATGGTCCTGTAAATGTTTGCATTAGGGGGTGAGTGTTTTAATTCCCTGGTCCTGCAAGAGTATAAAGTAGGGGGTGAGTTTTTTAGGTCCCTGGTCCTGCAAGAGTATGCAGTAGAGGGGTGAGTGTTTTAGTTTTCTGGTCCTGCAAGACTATGCAGTAGGAGGTGAGTGTTTTAGGTCCCTTGTCCTTCAAGTGTGCGCAGTAGAGGGTCTCCATGTTTTGCAAGTGTTCGATTGATGTATAGTGTTATTTTGTTCCCTGATCCTGAAAGAGTACACAGTAGGGGGTGAATGTTTTAGGTCCCTGGTCCTGCAAGAGTATGCAGTAGAGGGTGAGTGTTTAGTTCCCTGGTCCTGCAAGAGTATACAGTAGAGGTGGAGTGTCTTAGTTTTCTGGTCCTGCAAGAGTATGCAGTAGGAGGGGAGTGTTTTAGGTCCCTGGTCCTGCAAGTGTGCACAGTAGAGGGCACACATGTTTTGCAAGTGTTTGATTGATGTATAGTGTTATTTAGTTCCCTGGTCCTACAAGAGTACGCAGTAGGAAGTGAATGTTTTAGGTTTCTGGTAGTTAAACATGGGGGTCTCTAGTTGGCAATGGCTGACTACTGTCCAAGTAGGGACCCTTCTTCCTAAGTAAGAGTAAGCGGGAAACACACTTTGATAACCCCTGCTCAACCCTGTGGTAACGTAGCACGAGCATCTAGGCTTATCTCAGAGGCAGTGTGTGAAGCATTTATGACCATACACAGTAACACAGTGAAGAACACTACAAAGGGACACCACACAGGTAGTTATAAAAAATTAAGTATCTTTATATATAGACTTAACACAAGACCAAAAACAGTAAAAATCCACAATATTAGGAAAATAGGGTTACAAAAATAGTTCAAAGTATGCAAAGAGGGCGTTCAGTTCAAGGCAGTGGTCTCTGCGACCCTTTTACTCACAAAATACCTGGATTCTGTAGCAAAGCAACCAAAATGTCGCTAAGGAGTTGTAGCGTTGATTTTCCTCACGCGTGTCCAGCGATGCCTTGAATCCTTGCCGCAAGGGAGGATGATGCGCTGATCTGTGTGCAGGACAAAGCGACAAACTTGTCCACGCTAAGCCGGCGATGCATTGAAATCCTTGCCGCGAAGGGAGGATGATGCGCCGAGCCTGTTGCGTGTGCGATCTTGTTGCGATGAAAAGAAATGGCGCCCCGCGAGGGAGCGACGATCCTGATGCGATGCGATGAAAATGGCAAACGCTCGGCGTCCGCGCTGCGATGTCGTGAAGCGATGAACTCGATGCGATGATCTTTGCTTAGCGAGCACTTGGAGGCCCGCAAACATGCGATGTGATAATCTTCGGGTTAGCGAGCATTTGGCAGGCCGCAAACATGTGATGCGATGATCTCCGGTAGCGAGCACCCAGCGGCAGCAGCGCAATGATTTTCCTTACGCTCTAAAGCTGCGACGGCTCGCTAACGGGCGTTAGCGACGATTTTAAGCACTCTCTTCTCCACAGTAGAACTAGAGGCCCTGGAACTCACAGGAGCCTTGCCTGCAGATACAAATCCTCGCTGGGAGGAAACAGGAGGCTGGTGGTGGAGTCTGATGTGCATGAGACTCCAGCAGGAGGCTAGCTCTCTTCTAGCCCTTGGGTGATTGCTGTATCAAAAATAAAAGTTCCTTCAAAGTCCTTTTCCTCTTCTTCCAAGTCCAGTAGTAACTACTGCAGGCCAGTCCAAGAAACAGCACACAAGCACAAGGCCAGTCACCTCCTGCAGATTCCTTCAGTTACACGTACAGAGGTTCCTCTTGTTGTCCAGGAGCAATACAAATTGTAGGGGTTTCAGCACAGGTATTTATACCCCAAAAGTCTTTGTTCTCAGAAGCTACAAGTCACTGAACCCAGCCAGAACCAGTTCTGCCCAGTCCTGGAGCACTTTGTTTACCAGGCTGCATCCTTCCTTTCAGAAAGAGGGGGTCTGCCATCAGACGCACAGTGGGAGGTGGAGCCAGCATTCACCTTGCCAGGCACAGCCCTATTCAGGTCCAGGAGCTACCCCTCCCTATACTCGAATGCAGCTCTCTCTATTCGACCCAGGTCTGACTCAGCATGCCTTGTCCCTTCAAAACCAGACAGCCAATACACATAACAGCAGAGCACACTGGAAGACTTAGGCAAGAAAATACCTACTTTCTAAAAGTGGTATTTTCAAACACAGAATATAAAAATAAACTTCACTAAAATATGTATTTTAATATTCTGAGCTCAGGCATACTATATTCGTTTTTCTACCATGTTCTTTGGGTCAGTTAGGACTATAGAATGTAATAGTCAAACCTCCCGTTCTGGCCTATGGAGAACAGGTAGCCTTACAGCAGTGAAAAACGAAATTGGGTGTAATTCACTACCAGGACATGCTACACACATCAGAGCATGTCCTACCTTACACATACAATGCACCCTACCATAGGGGTGGCTTACATGATGCCAAGGGAAGGTCCAGGGGCTGGGAACTGGGTGCACTTCACAGCCAAGATGGCAGTTTTAGACTGCACACAGACACTGCAGTGGCAGGTCTGAGACACATTTTACAAGCTGCTTCTGTGGGTGGCGCAAACCAGCACTGCAGGCCCACTAGCAGCATTTGGTTTACCAGCCCTGGGCACACACAGGCCACGCTACTAGGGACTAACAGGTAAACCAAATAAGCCAATCATGGATATACCAATTCACATGTCATATTTACACAGGGAGCATTCGCGCTGTGGCACTGAATGGCAGTGGCACAGTGCCCAGAGCATCTATTACCAGCAAAAACAGAGGAGACAATAGCGAAAAATGGAAGGGAGACCAACGCCAATGGTGCCAGGTCTAACACTGGTCCTGCAAGAGTATAAAGTAGGGGGTGAGTGTTTTATGTCCCTGGTCCTGCAAGAGTATGCAGTAGGGGGTGAATGTTTTAGGTTCCTGGTCCTGCAAGAGTATAAAGTAGGGGGTGAGTGTTTTAGTCCCGTGGTTATACAAGAGTATAAAGTAAGGGGTAAGTGTTTTAAGTCTCTGGTCCTGCAAGAGTATGCAGTAGGGGGTGAATGTTTTAGGTCCCTGGTCCTGCAAGAGTATAAAGTAGGGGGCGAGTGTTTTAGGTCCCTGGTCCTGCAAGAGTATGCAGTAGGAGGTGAGTGTTTTATGTCTCTGGTCTTGCAAGAGTATGCAGTAGTGGGTGAGTGTTTTAGTTCCCTGTTCCTGCAAGAGTACGCAGTAAGGGGTAAATGTTTTAGGTCCAGGGTCCTGCAAGAGTATGCAGTAGAGGGTGAGTGTTTTAGTTCCCTGGTCCTGCAAGAGTACGCAGTAAGGGGTGAATGTTTTAGGTCCCGGGTCCTGCAAGAGTATAAAGTAGGGTGTGAGTGTTTTAGGTCCCTGGTCCAGCAACAGTATGCAGTAGGGGTGAATGTTTTAGGTCCCTGGTCCTGCAAGAGTATGCAGTAGGAGGTGAGTGTTTTATGTCTCTGGTCCTACAAGGGTATGCAGTAGTGGGTGAGTGTTTTAGTTCCCTGGTCCTGCAAGAATACGCAGTAAGGGGTGAATGTTTTAGGTCGAGGGTCCTGCAAGAGTATGCAGTAGAGAGTGTTTTAGTTCCCTGGTCCTGCAAGTGTACGCAGTAAGGGGTGAATGTTTTAGGTCCCGGGTCCTGCAAGAGTATGCAGTAGAGGGTGAGTGTTTTAGTTCCCTGGTCCTGCAAGAGAATGCAGTAGGCGGTCAATGTTTTAGGTCCCTGGACCTGCAAGAGAATGCAGTAGGGAGTGACTGTTTTTGTTCCCTGAAACTACAAATGTGCATAGTAGGGAATGAATGTTTTTGGTCACTGGTCCTGCAAGAGTATGCAGTAGTGGGTGAGTGTTTTTGTTTCCTGGTCCTGCAAGAGTATGCAGTAGGGGGTGTGTGTTTTAGTTCCATGGTCCTGCAAAGGTTTGCAGTAGAGGGGTGAGTTTTTTAGTTCTCTACTGCTGCAAGAGTATGCAGTAGAGGGTGAGTGTTTTAGTTCCCTGGTCCTGCAAGAGTATGCAATAGGGGGTGAGTGTTTTAGTTCCCTGGTCCTGCAAGAGTATGCAGTAGGGGGTGATTGTTTTAGGTCCTTGATCTTGCAAGAGTATGCAGTAGGGGGTGACTGTTTTTGTTCCCTGGACCTGCAAATGCAAATGCACGCATTAGGAGGTTAAGGTTTTTGGTCCGTGGTCCTGCAAGTGTATGCAGTAGAGGGGGGTTAGTGCCCTGGTACTGCATGAGCATGCAGTAGAGGGTAAGTGGAGAGAATATTTCCTTGGTCCTGGTCCTGCGAATATGCAAAAGTGTGTGCAGTAGAGGGGGTGTGTATTTCCATGGTCCGGCCATGTAGCTCTAGAGGGTGATTTAACTCTATGTCCCATGTCCGGCGAGAGCGCATGGCAAAGGGAAGTGGTAAAGGTGTAGATTGGATGGGTTCCTGTGTGACCTGTGTACATGTGTGCTTTTGGTTCGTGTGGCTGGGGTCTGATTCGACCGTGGTCTGAATAACTCAAGGACTTATCCTCGTTAGAGTCTCTTATGTCTTCTGTTAGTATAATTTATAGGACTGATTGAAGCAAGTCTCTTTTACATCTTCTCTTTTTGTTTTATGTTCTATCTTATGTTTTCCTCTTTACAATGTATTATTTTCTAAGGGAAGGAGATGTGTTATAATCTGCTATGCTTGTGATGCATTCTGTTCACACCTCTATCGTTCCCTGCTCTGCTCAGCCGTGTGTGATGTCATGGAATGTTGGTGAGTGGCTGGAGGTTGCTTGGCAGTTAGAGAGATTGGGCTGAGCAGAGAGGATGCTGCAGCTGGTGGGGTACTTTACTATGTAACTTGTAACCTAACATAACTTCTTCAATAAACCTAGAACTTGCTATTCTACATGAACTAACTACCTGAATACTACTTAGGAAGAGAGTACCTTTAAATTACAACACACTTGCTATGTGTTTGATATTTGTTTGGTGATGAGGAGTGACACACTTGCAATCAACATGATATGCGTTTATAAAGGAAGGTTAGTGTGCTTGCTGTCAGTATGATGTGTGTTAATGAAAAGGTGCAGCGCTCTTGGTGTCTGTCATAAGCGTTTAATAGAGCACTGTACTTGCTATCTGAGCTATATATATTTGACGAGGAGGGGGAAGTGCTCCTGCTATCTGTGTGATATATGTTTGATGATGGAAAGGTGCACTTGCTATACATTATATATTTGATAAGGAGGTGTTGCACATGTTATACAAGTGAGATTCGTTTGTTGAGGATCGGTAGCGCATCTGCTACATGTGTGAGGTATGTTTGATGAGATGGAGTAGTGCAATCGCCATCTGGGTAATAGGAAGGATAGAGCACTTTCTATCTGTGTAAGACGTTCTTACAAGTGGGATAGTGCTTTTCCTATCGATATATTTGTTTGGTGAAGTGGAGCTGGGCACTTGCCTTACGTGTGATATGTGATGACCAAAGCGAGGTGGTGCACGTGGAGGCAGTTTAGATATTTGCTTGGCGAAGAGGCGCTGTGCACTTTCTACAGGTGTGAAATATGCCCTTGGCAAACAGGGGTGGGCGCCTGCTAGTTGGGTGCTCTCTGTTTGGTGAGGGGGTGTAGCATACTTGCTACCAGAGTGATATTCTTGGACTTTAGGATTTCTGATATCTCTAGAAAATAATTGTCCTATTTCCAAAGATGACATCACCAATCAACTGAGGAATTAATTGTCCTTTACAGTTCAAGTGCGACTAACCCCTTTTTTTCCTTTTCCCTCAAGGTAGCATTTTTCACAGAGATAGGAAACAACAGCCATTCTCAGTTGAGATCTTCAGCCACACCTAAAAAAAATGGGGGGAAAATCAGTCTGCTATAATTTGAGGGCAGTAAAAATACATTGCCGCAGGGCCATACCCACAAAGTTTTTTTTCTGCTAATACTTGTCTCTTATTTGCATCTCAGATGTGGCAGGGGGCCTGATCGATGATACCCGCTTTGTGATCGCAGCCCCGCAATTTGCAAAATCATAAGGTTTGCGAGGGCAAAATGGCTCGTTGGTATGTTTGAAACCCATTTTGTGAGTCAGGAAAGCATTTCTGACTTGCAAGATGGATTTTGTGATCCATGCCAAATCTCATTCATGAAGGGGTATTGAAAGGAGTACCCCCTTCCAACTGTGAGTTACAATGGTATGCGTCAATGTTTTGCACAACGATTGCACTTGCAAACCATTCATAAGTTACTGACACCTCAAAAGAGGTGGTAAATCATTTGCAAAGGAGTGTGAGGGGGGTTACCTTCCTCTTTATGAATGCTTTTGGCAGCCTGGAGGAGGCAGTGTGTTGTTAAAAGCAGCAACGGTTCTTTTAAATAACAGGGGTTGCTTTTAAAATACATGTTTGTACATTTGGAAAGAAAATGCAGGATTGGTGGTATGCTGTGTCTATCCTTGCATTGGGGGCATTCACACAGGGACACAAATTGTGATTATGCCTCATTAGTATTCATTAACCAGGTCTTTGGCGACCCTCTGTGAATGGGCAATTTGTGATGCTTTTAGCATATAGGTGTCATCACAAAGTGCTTTCCCATTCCCAAACCAGTTGGAATGTAAATTGCACGTCACTGGTTTATGGAAGGAAATAATACATCAGGGACGGATGTATAAACTTTGTATTTATTAAAAGTGGTCACAATTCGAGCACTAATTGTCAGCAACTCCTTTGGCATTTTGCGAACTGACCTATGTACTGATAGGTCGGGTCACAAAACGCCGAATTGTAGTGTGTGGCAATTCAGCCTATCTCATATATGTTAATTAGAAATGATGCAAACTGCGTCCCACTGCAATTCACTTCCATTACAGGAATGGTGGTTTGCTGGAGGCAGCAGAACACCATGTCTGTGATTTCTTTTTTAAAAAAAGGCAATTTTGGAATTTATGGTGCCTGCTTTCTCCCTATAGGAAAACAGCATGTGTTTTATAAAAAAAGTTTAGAAACCATGGGGCAGATTTATAATAACTGGCGCATCCCTGCAAAACACCCCCCCCCCCCAGCACAGGTATGCCTACTGCTGGCGCAGGGCTTTACAACGTAACGCATCTCCCAGATGCGTCACGTTGTAAATACCCCGCAGCATGGAGCAGGATTTGCGCCGCCGCTGCGTCACAAAAGTGACGCAACGGCAGCGTAAATGAGGCGCAAGGGCCTCATAAATCTGCCCCATTGTTTTAAGACTAGGTAGTGATCCTAGAGACACGTGTGTACTCCTAAAAATGTTCTTGTCAATATTCACAAAGTGGAAGGGTTCCCTTTGGACCCCTTCCCGTTTGCAAATGGATTACCACGACTACTTTATGTAGTTGAGAAAATATTAACTTTGCGACCAGATTTCAGTCACAAAACATTCAGACATCCCATTGTTAATCGCTATGTGGAATGGGTGCCCTAAACAGACACCTTCCAAATACAGATTCGGTATATACCAGCAAACCCAAATTGTGATTCAGTAACATGTTGCTAAATCTCACTTTGGGTTTTGTACATACCAAAAAGGTCATTTTGCAGTCTCAAATGCTCCGATTTTGTGACTCAGATCCTTTGCGACTACAAAATCCCTTCATAATCTGGGCCTAGATCTTTACTCTCAAATTTCTAGTAGTCAGATGCTACTCCTGACATTAAAAAGTTTTGTAAATGTAGCCTATTGATTGGGGCATTACTCTGAGCACTGGCCCTGCAGAGCTGCAATTGCAATGTCCCGGGCCCTCATTTTTTAGGTCTCGCCTGACCCAGCGCATGCGCTGGTCTGGCGAGACTTATTGAGAGGGCTCCAAAAAGTGCTTACCAGGCCAGCCTAGAGCCACAGTGCATGTGCGCGGGCGCGCGCGCCGAGCTTTACCCCGAGTACATTCACTTTAGCATCCCCGCGGCCGCTTTGATGTTTGATCGTGATCACGAACGCGATCACTTTCACTTTCGCGGCCGCACTGCCGCTTTGCATAGCCAATAGGTCTCGCTTTTGGGACCTTATAAGTATTTAGTTATGCAACTGTTGCATGGCTAAACACTTATAAGGTCCCAAAGGCGAGACCTATTGGCTATGCCAATGCTTATTCTGTTGGTGCTGTGGGGTACAGTCGAGGCACTGTGTGGAAAATAGAACTATCTGCATTTGTTTGTTTCAGGTCTGTTCATGCTCTGGATAAATCGCACAGCTTGAGTGAGGGAGAAGGGGATACTAGTTTGTCTGCAGTAGGAGGAAAGCTGACGAAGAAGGTATTGTGAAGTATTTAACGTCCTCCAAAAACACCAAGTAAAGTAGAACCAGGATCATACGAGGTATGGGATTTTGCATGGACTAATTTTAACATGCACATGCATCTGGGTGGAAGGTGACAGCAGTGTTCATGGCTCTGCAAAGCCCCCTCCGCCGCCCCCAGCCCAAAAATAAATAAGGTGGCACCGTTTTCTTGTGAATGTTTTTTTTTTGTTTATGTACTTATAGATTCGCCTGAGCCTTGCAAGTTGTCCTTCAGTTGTTTTTTTTCTAATACGTTAGTGGCTGTTGTAATATTATGCTTGGTTATTGCTGGCCTTGAAAGTAAGACTATCTGTTATTGGCCTGCTGACAGGCTACTCCGCTTTCATATCTAAGCCCCTGTGGAGCACCCATCATCTACCAAGTAAACAAACACTTGACAAATAACGCTGTCATTAGCCGAGGGACTTTGTTCAGAAGCGTACAATGGAGCAAGCAGCCGGCCTGTGCAGGGCCTGGTCGCCCTGCCTCTTTACTTTACTAGTTAGAACTCGTTGCATTCAATTGCCACACCTACCTGCGCTCGGAGCAGGGTTCTTGTTTCAGGCCCACAAAGAGATTGGGAAAAAGCAGTATGTTTGTTCTCAGTCCCACGTGAAAACTAGGAAAACAGTGCTTGTTTTACCTGTAGCACTTGAGAGGATTCAATGTTTTGTTTGTGTGTACAGCGTTGCCTTGACCTTGAATAACCCCACTGGCCAACTTATAGGTGAAGCGCATTACATCTATAAATAATATATCATCTTTGGGACTAAACGGCGCGTGTTTTCGTATCATCAGATTTTCCCGGGAGAGGCCGTGGGCTGCAGACAAAGGGTAAGGTTTGAAAGGAACCTGCGTTCAGTGTTGTGTACAGAGGTGCACCTCCCCAGGTCCGGTGTACCCAGGAACCTGCGTGCAGTGTTATGTACAGAGGTGCACCTCCCCAGGTCCGGTGTACCCAGGAACCTGCGTGCAGTGTTATGTACAGAGGTGCACCTCCCCAGGTCCGGTGTACCCAGTGTTACAGCCTGGCCTTCTCTACAACACATTTGACTGCTCAGTGGCGGACGTTGATGAGAGGTTCACACCCTGGCAAAACACAGCCTCTACTACCACTGACATGAAAGAGATTGTGTGCATGATACCGATGCATACATACACTTTGCACTAAGATGCCCCAAAAACGAAAGTTAGCTCAGAGCAATCTAATGTACATGTTTTACGCAACAGGTAGCCACAATACCAACCTGGATTGGCAAATATTCCTTCTGTTTCATTGCTATCCATCTGAATAATGTGTACCCGCGTATGACAAATGAAATGCTAGGGATGACGTCACTGCGGAACGGCATTATCGCCAGCCTTCACTGCAGTGCCAAATTGTGACATTGTGAAGTTCACCGATGCATGCATTTTCTACTAGTACAAAGGTAGTTAGAACTTTACCATAATTACATACTTTACCGAGGACGGATATTGTGCGTGTTAATCGGGTTTACGCTGTTAATGGAGTGACGACAGTTAGAGGGGCTCTTTGGCAGGCATGAAGGTTGCAATGCTAGTTTCTGGTGCTAAACATCTAACCATTATTGTTCACTGGTTTAGATACCGCGCGAGGTGTTGTGTTTAAAGGAATGCTTCTTTTTAACCAATCGAGCCGTTTATTTTAACGACTTTTGCCTATCTTAATGTGGTAAATAAGTTTGCTTTCGAAGCTTGAAAGAAAGTATTCCCTTTGGGATTACAGACACGAGAAAGCCACTCAAAGGTGCACTGACGTTTGGGCGGATTTCCCGGCCCGTCTCAAACTCTGTGGTTGTCACCAACGATGCGGCAGGTGCAGTGGCACCGGAGTCCACGGAGTTCTCGCGGAATATTGCTGTATACGTAGCAAAATGATGCAATCAAGAGAGCATTTTCGCTTGCTCTAAGGCTCGATTCACGCTCACTACGCCACTAACAGTCGCGGGCAACTCCATGGGAGAGAAAGGAGCCCAAATAGATCTGAGGGAGTCCCCGTGGCAGCTGCGAATGGCACAGTCACTCAGAACAATAATACATGATCTAGTTGATAGGGTAGCGATGGGCGGCCTACAGTAGTTACCCTGGAACACAGTTTAGCTTGTGAAGACAGTTACAAAACAAAATAAGCTAAAGAGTTAATTTACAGTGGCAACCAGGAGGGCCATCTTATGGTTGTTAAATGCAGGTGTGCGCGAGAGTAATAGGATTCATAAAGCGCAGCACAAATGCCGAACTTTGTTCTGGCCATTTTTGTTTTCCGGTATCCTGTTTCCCATCCAACAGATGGATTGGAAGCGCTGAGCTCTGTGCAGTAGGCCCATCTGCCATTAGAGTGAGCACGTTGTAAAAAAAAACACTTTAATATTGATGCAGAGGGGCGCTGGTTACACGTGTACAGCCGCACACGTACAAACTGACCGCACTGTACGGGAGGGACAGAAGTACTGGCAGAGGGCGTACGTCCCTTGCTTAAGAGAGATAATTTACGGTGCTCATTATTCACTGTTAACGTCTGTTCCTATGAAAACAATGAGCGGAAAATCCTTATTGTCTGGAGAAAAAAAATCCAAGTACCCTCACTGCACCTGCATCCCAAGTACGTTAATGAAAGGAATGGGGACAACAGATGGGAAAGTTATCATAAACACACACGTTAACCAGATCATAAAGCATTGCCCGCGGGTGGCCTAGTGTTATTTACTTAAATATGCAAATTCAAAACTCAACGCATAGGTTTCTGGCGTTGCCAAGCCCCGTTTCAGTTTCACCAACCACCATTCGAAAACTATAGAGTGCGATTCAGAAAGTGACCTCAAAGTAAGCGTTTCTTCCTAATTAAGGACCGAGTCACGCATTGCTGACATTCCTCCTCCCCGTCAGAACAGCCGCCCAGGTGTACATGCTTCGCCAAAGGTGGATTAAGAAAGTGAGCTTGCATTCCATCCGGTCGCCCTGCACTACTGTTCTCGTTAGTCCTCCAAGTAACATCACTGTCGTAACTGCTGCTTTGAAGTTTTTAAGCCGCGTACAGTTGCCCATCTTTCAAAAGAGGAGGTAAATGGACTACATTTTAACACCCAATTTCCTAGCTGCCTAAGGTTACATTTTCAAAACAAAGTTTCACAGCCGGGCCATCCGCCGCGCCCATTAGATTCTCAATAAGACACACACGACAAAGATCCACACGAGTTTGGGGTTTTCCGCTTATGTTACTTAGTATCTCGGATTCTGCACCACTGAAATCGCATCCCTTACAGTAACCGCCCTAGCAAGCTTACCAGCGTTAGAAACATTAGTTCTTAAAAAAACAACAACAACAAAAACCACTGGGTCAGGAGTCATTTTATTCTTTATTATATTGTCTTAAATATAACTGAACCTGTCCGGAATTTTCTCAGACACAAACATAAAAAAATGATATGCTTTATTACAAATGGTAAACTCAACGGGTGCTCAAATGGCTCCTCTTATTTACAGACGATACTGGGCGGAGCCCAGAATAAACAACAAATAACTTACAAAGGCCCGAAGCTGCTTACGAATGTGAATCAGCTTTCATAAAATAATAGTACAAAAGACGTATGTACAGACAATATTTACTCGCAGGCAAGTATTGTTCATTTCTCAAGTGCAGACTCCCTCCTGTGCCCTACAGAAGCAACAGTCTCAGCAGTCTTTCCTGCAGTTCTAACCTCTTAATACTGAATGCTCGTCGGATGGCTAGATCCATGCAGGTCTTGGTCAGTGTTTCAGCACAGTTCTCGCGCCTCGTGGTGGCAGAACAGGGCTCGACAGAGTGACACTAGCTTGTCTCTTTGCCACCAGGTCCCACGGAGGGGCCATCAAGTCACACTGAAGAGTGTCATTCTCCCCACACTTTCGGCTGGGGCGCAGTGTAGGGCTTGACGCGCTCAGCTCTACTCACTGTACCCGCTCTCTCCACCGGCTTACTCTTGGCACCAGTGCTCCCAACTTTTACCTCTCAGTCCCACTTTCCCGTCTCAAAATGTCTGCAGCTGCTGCGTGAGCATCAGCTGGCAGCCGCTATTGACGTGGTTCATGACCTTCTGCTTGAGCTGTGCCACCTGCTCCCGCAGCAGGTTGGCCGTGGAGGCCAGCTCGGAGTTCTGCGCCTTCAGAGTTTTCACTTTGTCCTCCAGCCGGGATATCCGCTCCAGTTTCCTCTTCCTGCACTTGGAAGCGGCGATCCGGTTCCGCATGCGCTTCCTCTCCGCCTTGATGCGCTCCTGCGACTCCATGTCGATGGGGGAGAGCGGAGGGGTGTCCCCCGGCATCTCGGGCACAGTCTGGGGCTCCTCCTTGAGCGCCTGGAGCCGCGGGTGCTGCAGAGGCATGGGCGGGTTGATGTGGTGCTGGGGGAAGCCCATGCTGCTGCCGGTGCTGAAAGCGGGGGCAGCCGCGCCGCTGATGCCAGAAGGGTTGAAGTTGTTAAGGTTGGCATAGACGGGCGGCTCGCTATGCAGACTGGTGCTGAAGACAGTACCCCCAGCCATGGAAGAGACAGGCGCTATCCCGCCGCTGACAGCGGGCTCCGGGGCGGTCGTCACACAGGGCAGGGTGTTCTGGTTGTGGAGCTCCGCCAGCGCCCTCACGAATCCCTCGGCGAAGCCCTCCTGCTCGTCCGTCACGTTCTTGGGACAGAGGAACTGCGTGGGCGTTGGGGTGGTGGTGATCAGGCCGTTGCTGGACTGGATGATCAGCCTCTCCAGCTCCGGCGAGGCCAGTTTGAGGAGCCCCACGTCGGGGGAAGTGAGCAGGTCGGCCGCCTTGCTCCGCAGGTGCGGCTTCAGGCTGCCGGACGGATCGGACAGGTTCAGGGTCATATTCTGCTTCAACGCCTTGGGGTTGTAGCCGTAGCCCACAGCCTCGGGCTGGACAAAAGCTGCGCTCAGCGCATCGTCGTAGAACGTAGGCTCCATCTTTGCAGTCATAGAACACTGTCCAGGATGGGCATAGAAAGTTCACAAAACTCAAACGGGACAGCCAAAGAAGTCACTGTGGGACTTGTAACAAATCCCTCTTATGCCCCAGAGCCTCGAAGGCAGCAATCTTGGCTCTTCCAAATCTTCAGAGTCTGAACACAGGCAGCTTTTGGAGTAGAAAGTTTGAGAGCGCTGCTCTCTTGTCAGAAGAAAACAGCAGAAGGGGTTTCCCCCTTTCCCAGTCTCAGCCTCCAGACAGTGACCACTTTCAGAATTGTTTGGCGCCCTTTGAGGTGTGACGGAACACCCCAGAGCAAGTAGTTGAGTGGGTCCTGAAGTGTCTCTTAGCTTGGGGTGGCAGTTCCAACAGGGCAGGAGCCGTAGAAACTAACGTGAAAGTTCACCTCCGTTTGTGTTGGGGTATCAGAGTGAGAGGAGCCTTGCCTTCGCTGCAAACCAGGTACGCAGCGCAGCTCAGCTCCAGCCACAAGTGTTTCTGTGACAGCTCCGCACTGCCCTGCTGCTGTCACCGAGAGCCGCCGTGCTCAGTCTCAGTCTGAGTTCCTTCCAGCGTGGAGCGCACACTTATCAGCTACTAGTCACCCGCTAAAAATAACCATGATGTCACCCCGGGCATTCCTCATTGGACGGCCGAGGCCTGTGGGTGGCCCCCAGGCCTGAGAACGGACCTATCGCCATGGCGACTACCTAGAAGATTCTAAACTCCCGCGGAGGCTCATGGGATGAGGTAATGCTCCCTCCTCCGGCGAGCGGAGCACGCTGGGATTACGTATTGTTTTTGAATATCTAGTTACGGTAGTGGCGAGTTCCCATAACTAGAAGAGGCAGTCACGTGAGTCCTACGTCAGAATGGCGGGATGAGGAGGAGGAAGGTTAGTGGATATTGGCGGGAGAATAATCACCAGTTTGTCCTCAGCTAAGCTTGAGCGCATGCTCTGAATTGTCGGGAAAACGTTATGGTAAAAATGGGAAGGGAATTTAGAACTTCGTCCACGCCGCCACCAGAGGAGGCGTTATGACTCGCTGTACTTCCGGGTTATAGTAGGCAGTAGCAGTCTGGTGTCCTCAAATGTTATTACCACACAACTTGCGAGTTTAGTTATCGCAACATAACTATTTAGCTTTGTGCTATGCCAACATTTGAAGACTTGAAAGTGAGAGAAAAATACATTGGGGAACGTTTTTTTCCCATTTCCTTATCGAGAGGCAGAGGCAGTTTTAGGCTAGAGACAGCTAAAATAAAGACATATTTGCTTCAAAAAATCAGAAGTGCATGTGTGACTCTTTGGGGCAAAATAAGTGCCCATTGCTGTACCTTGTTTTTGAATATAGAATTTGCCATCAAATATAAAGATGTAGTTTTTTAAACAAAATTCCATAATTTCCAGCAACATCTCTAAATGCTCCAACAGGCTTTTCGATCTCAATTTTTGTTGTTGTTGCAGATTTATATAGGGTGAACTCACCCAAAGGTATTGGAGCGCTTTACATGAGAACCAGTTACGTTACACATGGACACATTCATTATTGTTATTATTTTTTTGTTGGTAGGCACGGGTAGATTTGGTGATTTGCCAAGAATCACAGGATGTGGAGTCGACCCCGAGGCTCGATTCTTGGTTTTCCAGCTCCAAAGTCGGCAGTCTAGCCGTGAGACCACATTGAAGTAACTACGAGTGAACAGGTTGTTGACTCCAAGATATATTTATTGAATGAGGAGAAGACAGCTTAAACAACCACTCTCTAGATGGCTTCCACCAGAGATCCAACCGCCAGGGATGGAACATAGAATGCCATCAGAACAATAACATTCTGCCGTCCTATGTGACAGTACATAATGTAAACACTACACACCTTCCCCCTTTGAAAAACAAAAAAACAAAAAAAACAAAAATAAAATAAAATAAATAAGTATAAATACTGAGAGAATTTCTTATAAATGATAATTAAAATCTAACAAAATCATTCATTTGAACAGGTGATTTTATAACACGACAACTCTTTCTTAGAACAGATGTTTCATCACCCTGGGTAGGTGAGCATTCTATAGGAATGACATTTTGGTTCACAATGGGAACATTACTTGGCGCCATGGTGGCATCTGGAATCGAGGTTGATTTTGCAATATTGTCACAAGTACTAGTAACATGAGTATTGAGAGATGGAACAAAAACATCAGGTTCAGAACCAAAACAACCCAGAGTATCTAGAAAATTTTGAAAATCTTCATTTTCCTTCATAATTACAGAATCTTTCTCCGGAAAAACACATGGTTTACCAACCACATTCTTAGATCTGTACATAGATATTCGTCTGAAATTCCAAATTTCCCCCCCTGTACTCTGACAGCTTTGCTAAACACCTCAATAACTTTAACCGGGTCAGACCATTTGGACCATCTTTTGTCAGAACCACCAAACTTAACACGTACAAAATCACCTACATTAATTCTATAATTCAAGGGACGATTTTTACAATTATCTCTTCGCATTTTGTCTTGATATTTTTGAACACGTTCTCTGACTAATTTAAGATCCAAAATTGGGTCATGAATATTGTTTGTTTTCAACCACCACGGCATGAGCTTAGAACTTGGTTTCCTTCCTCTTAACATTTCGAATGGAGAACAACCGGTAACTGAATTGGGAGATGTGCGATATGTAAGTAAGGTGGCTTGCAAAGCTTTCCTCCAATCAATGTTACTCTTAATAGCAAGTTGTATTGATTCTTTTACAACCCTATTGAAGCGTTCAACTTGGCCATTGGCCATAGGATTATAATTAGAAACTCTTTTATGAATAACACCACATTTATGTAGAAACATCTCTAGCTCTTTACTGATGAATTGTGGACCATTATCCGAAACAGGTTCAGCGGGAATACCTTCCCGACTAAAAATATTATCCAAGAATTCTATAACTTGATTGGAAGTGATTTTATCTACGACTTTGACTTCTGGCCATTTTGAAAAATAGTCTACCAATACTAGAGCAAATACATGTTTTGCAGAGGGGAGACAGAAAGGACCAATTATGTCAATGCCCAGCTTCCTCCATGGCCCTTGAGAATACTCAATAGGAGAAATATCTGCAGACAAAGGTTTAACTGACTTGTCACTCCTGGAACATTGGGCACATTCTCTAACCCATCTGTCTACCATACTATCAATACAGGGCCACCAATAAAATTCTCTCTAGCGTCGCTTAGTGCAAGACATACCCAAATGCCCTTCATGGAACAAATTAATTAATTGTTCCCTAAATTTCCGAGGAGGAACAATTTTCTCACCTCTAGTTACAAATCCATGTGAAAACATAAGCTCATCCTTGATCTTAAAGAACAAACTCATTTCTCCACACAACTTCCTCTCTTCAGGCCGGCCATCTTGTAAATATTTTGCAACGTCATACAGGATGTCATCTTCAGACATTGCCTTTGCCCAGATTTCCTCCGAGATGGTCTCCGAATTTATACTATGATTGACATCTTCTATGGTATAGGCTATATCGCACTCTTCTGCATCCTTAACAATGTTAGGAACATCAGGTAAAGGTAGCCGAGATATGCAATCAGCATGCACATTCATGCGGCCAGGAATATACACAAGTGAGCATTGGTATTCCTGTAATTTGGCGGCTAATCTAGCCAAACGAGCTGTAAGGGTTCTGCCACCCCCAACTGATAACATATTTATTAATGGTTTATGATCTGCCCTCAATTGAAATTTCGTGCCCCATAAAAATTGTCTGAAATGCTGAGCAGCCCAAGTGCATGCAAGTAATTCCCTTTCAATTGTGGAATAATTATATTCCGCACCACGCAAAGATCTTGAAGCATAAGACACTACATACTCTTCCCCGAAATTCTTTTGCATGAGCACAGCGCCTAAGCCAGTGCTGCTAGCATCCACTGCTATGATGCATTCACCTCCGATAGTGAAAGGTCTCAAAAAAGGAGCAGAACTAATTTCTTTCTTAAGTGCTTCAAAAGCTAATTTCTGCTCCTCACCCCAGGCGAATTTAGTGTTCTGTTTTAACAAAATACGTAAATGAAATACTTTTGAAGAATAGTTCTTCACAAATTTACTATAAAATTCAGTTAGACCTAAGAATGAAAATAATTGTTCTTTAGTAGTAGGTGCAGGTGCCTTTGGAATACTAACTACATGGTCTAGCTTCAGTTTGGTGCCCTCACTTGATATTTCATGACCAAGATATTCAACACTATCCTTCCTAAATTTTCATTGTGAAAATTTGAGCGTTAAACCTTTCTTCTGTATGCTGTCCAATACCTTTTTTAGATTGGAGTCATGTTCCTCAAAATCTTTCCCAAAAATTAAAATGTCATCCTGGAAAGCAATTGCGCCAGAACAACCTTCCAACACATCCTTCATAAGTCTCTGAAAAACAGAGGCAGCACTAGCTAACCCAAATGGCATCCGTGAAAATTGAAACATGCCCTCCGGTGTAATAAACGCAGTTAAGCATTTAGATTGCTCCTGTAACATAACTTGGTGGTATGCGCTTGCTAAATCCACAGTAGAAAACACACAAGCACCAGACAAGTTTGAAATCAATTTGTGTATATTAGGTAAAGGATGCCTGTCAATCCAAATCTCTTTATTCAAACTGCGGAGGTCAACACACAAATGAAGATCTCCATTGCCTTTGAGGGAAAGAACCACTGGAGAAACCCATGGGGAAGATTCTATAGGTTCAATAATGTAATGAGACACCAGGTCTCCTAGCATGTCTTTCAATTTGTTGCGATAGGCTAAAGGAACATTACGGACTTTATGCCTCACAGGAACAGCCGAATCTTTAAGTATTATTTTGTGTTTAAAGTTCACATATTTTCCAGGCGTGTCATTGAATACACTCGGAAACATGTTTTTTATATTTAGCACAAATGCCTCATCGTCAGTGAAAACACTATATACAGGCGGAGAAGCATTTGGATCCAATTTTATACCCAACTCCTTTTGGTGGGGCCATCCAAGTATGGATACTCCTTTGGTAGCTACATGCAATTTACCTTTAATTTTCTTTCCTTTGAAAACCAAATCTGCCCAAATAAAGCCTTCCAAATCAATTTTGTGCCCTGAGTAGCTGCCGGGTCTAATATCAGAAGGTAGTCATTTTCTACTAGTTTAGTAATAGAAGAAATCCTGTGATTTGTTATAGATGTGGTAGTTTGATCACATGGGAAATTACAAAGGGTGTCCAGCATGGAATAAAATTTGCATTAAATGCAAGAAGGCAGGTCATTTTGGGAAAATGTGCAGGTCCTTACAAAAAGTTAACTGTGTTACTTGTGAAGAGGACGAAACCTCTACAGAATTTAATGACCTTAATTGTATTTCTTGTGTCTGCGAGAATAATTGTAAAGGTTTTCCTTCCGGCAATATATTGGTCGATGGGAAGGAAGTGATAATGATGATTGATTCTTGTGCCTGGTATTCTATTATTGGCAAGGATATTTTCGAGAAACTATGGGATAGTAGAAAATTACTACCTCCTGATATTAGACCCGGCAGCTACTCAGGGCACAAAATTGATTTGGAAGGCTTTATTTGGGCAGATTTGGTTTTCAAAGGAAAGAAAATTAAAGGTAAATTGTATGTAGCTACCAAAGGAGTATCCATACTTGGAAGGCCCCACCAACAGGAGTTGGGTATAAAATTGGATCCAAATGCTTCTCCGCCTGTATATAGTGTTTCCACTGACGATGAGGCATTTGTGCTAAATATAAAAAACATGTTTCCGAGTGTATTCAATGACACGCTTGGAAAATATGTGGACTTTAAACACAAAATAATACTTAAAGATTCAGCTGTTCCTGTGAGGCATAAAGTCCGTAATGTTCCTTTAGCCTATCGCAACAAATTGAAAGACATGCTAGGAGACCTGGTGTCTCGTAACATTATTGAACCTACAGAATCTTCCCCATGGGTCTCTCCAGTGGTTCTTTCCCTCATAGGCAATGGAGATCTTCGTTTGTGTGTTGACCTCCGCAGTTTGAATAAAGAGATTTGGATTGACAGGCATCCTTTACCTAATATACACAAATTGATTTCAACCTTGTCTGGTGCTTGTGTGTTTTCTACTGTGGATTTAGCAAGCGCATACCACCAAGTTATGTTACATGAGCAATCTAAATGCTTAACTGCGTTTATTACACCGGAGGGCATGTTTCAATTTTCACGGATGCCATTTGGGTTAGCTAGTGCTGCCTCTGTTTTTCAGAGACTTATGAAGGATGTGTTGGAAGGTTGTTCTGGCGCAACTGCTTTCCAGGATGACATTTTAATTTTTGGGAAAGAATTTGAGGAACCTGACTCCAATCTAAAAAAAGGTATTGGACAGCATACAGAAGAAAGGTTTAACGCTCAAATTTTCAAAATGTAAATTTAGGAAGGATAGTGTTGAATATCTTGGTCATGAAATATTAAGTGAGGGCATCAAACCGAAGCTAGACCATGTAGTTAGTATTTCAAAGGCACCTGCACCTACTACTAAAGAACAATTATTTTCATTCTTAGGTCTAACTGAATTTTATAGTAAATTTGTGAAGAACTATTCTTCAAAAGTATTTCATTCACATATTTTGTTAAAACAGAATACTAAATTCGCCTGGGGTGAGGAGCAGAAATTAGCTTTTGAAGCACTTAAGAAAGAAATTAGTTCTGCTCCTTTTTTGAGACCTTTCACTATCGGAGGTGAATGCATTGTAGCAGTGGATGCTAGCAGCACTGGTTTAGGCGCTGTGCTCATGCATAAGAATTTCGGAGAAGAGTATGTAGTGTCTTATGCTTCATGATCTTTGCGTGGTACGGAATATAATTATTCCACAATTGAAAGGGAATTACTTGCATGCACTTGGGCTGCTCAGCATTTCAGACAATTTTTATGGGGCACGAAATTTCAATTGAGGACAGATCATAAACCATTAATAAATATGTTATCAGCTGGGGGTGGCAGAACCCTTACAGCTCGTTTGGCTTGATTAGCCGCCAATTAACAGGAATACCAATGCTCACTTGTGTATATTCCTGGCCGCATGAATGTGCATGCTGATTGCATGTCTCGGCTACCTTTACCTGATGTTCCTAACATTGTTAAGGATGCAGAAGAGTGCGATATAGCCTATACCATAGAAGATGTCAATCATAGTATAAATTCGGAGGCCATCTCGGAGGAAATATGGGCAAAGGCAATGTCTGAAGATGACATCCTGTATGAGGTTGCAAAATATTTACAAGATGGCTGGCCTGAAGAGAGGAAGTTGTGTGGAGAAATGAGTTCGTTCTTTAAGATCAAAGATGAGCTTATGTTTTCACATGGATTTGTAACTAGAGGTGAGAAAATTGTTCCTCCTCGGAAAATTAGGGAACAATTAATTAATTTGTCCCATGAAGGGCATTTGGGTATGTCTTGCACTAAGCGACGCTAGAGAGAATTTTATTGGTGGCCCTGTATTGTAGTATGGTAGACAGATGGGTTAGAGAATGTGCCCAATGTTCCAGGAGTGACAAGTCAGTTAAACCTTTGTCTGCAGATATTTCTCCTATTGAGTATTCTCAAGGGCCATGGAGGAAGCTGGGCATTGACATAATTGGTCCTTTCTGTCTCCCCTCTGCAAAACATGTATTTGCTCTAGTATTGGTAGACTATTTTTCAAAATGGCCAGAAGTCAAAGTCGTAGATAAAATCACTTCCAATCAAGTTATAGAATTCTTGGATAATATTTTTAGTCGGGAAAAAACAATCAGCCGCAGGCGCTATCAGAGCGCAACTTCCCATAAAGTAGACACCTTCCTTTCCACTTCTGCCACTAGCATACCGCTACATGAGATGGCACTTAAGTGGGAGTTTCAACGGCCGCTGGTGCAATCATAGGCACATCGCTCACGAACAGCCGCCGGTGCATTCACGCACATATACGACATAGAAAGTACCTTATAATGACTTTCAAAAGTGAACTTTGTCTTCTCCTTGGCTCCCGCTCGTCGCCAATGTGAAGTAACTACGAGTGAACAGGTTGTTGACTCCAAGATATATTTATTGAATGAGGAGAAGACAGCTTAAACAACCACTCTCTAGACGGCTTCCACCAGAGATCCAACCGCCATGGTGCCATCAGAACAATAACATTCTGCCGTCCTATGTGACAGTACATAATGTAAACACTACACACATCCTCGCCCTTAAATAATCTCTGCTTGCTCCAAGCCCATCTTCATGTTTTATGGATATGTATAAAGATCAAACATCAACCATTGCTATGATATAGTCTTTTTTCCAAGGAATATTGTTTATTCTATTTAAAGAAATCTATTGAATCTCTTATATAAATAAGACAAAAGACTAGAAACGTATGGATATAAAAACACATCCACAAATCTTGAGGCGTTCCTTAATAATGAATTGCAGGAACTGACAATGGGTGGCCCAGCGGGTTGTTTATATTTTTGTGTACTTTTAAGAGGAACTATATAGTAGGTAATATCGGATGCCCTTTTCTTAAGTACTGATATTCTTAATCATTGAGGAGTTCTTGATCATTCTATTCTCTCAATTTCTCATGAAAAGTCTGCATTGTCTCTTTGGTTGGATCGCTTATTAACCTTTCATAATGATCACAATTATTTAACTGCCATCTTGCCTCTAGTGCATACTTGCTCTTGTACATAAGCATGATATTTCCACCTTTATCAGAAGCTTTAACAATTATATCCTGGTTCCCTTGTAATTCTTTTAAAGCCGACCAGTCATTCTTAGTCATGTTGCCTTTACGACCATGGTGGCGTGCCTGATGTTCTTTTATTGCTATATTTCTAAGGCCAACGGGCACTAGCTCTTGAAAGGAATCAATCTTGTTCCCAGGTGGTAGTTGGGGGCTGTATCTGGATTTGTTCTTCATTTTGTTGCTAACAGATATACCTGTATCTAAATTCATTGTTGCACATAGTTCCTGATTTGTTAAAGACTCAGCATTCACCTCTTCTCCCGCAATGCTGGCTTCTTCTTCTAAATCACTAAGTATTCTCAGATGAGGAATTTTGTGCTCTGTTAATATAGACAATGCTTGAGGTTTATTCACTTTGATTTTTTGATGTTTTCTTGTTGCAAAGTGCTTCATTAATTTCAGTTTCCTACAAAATGTATAGAGATCGATTCTTGCACTCGCCAAATCAATCCCAGTAGACAGACAAAACAAGAGACCTTTGTCATTTGAAGGTGACACAGTTCCCCAGGAAAATCTAATTGCGGAAGTGATAAGGATGCGCCTTTATCGCTGGAGCTTACTTCTGAGCTCTCTACGCTTGATGGTGGTTCTGGTCTGTCTCGCATTTGGTCCATTCTCTGCCTTTTATGAAGTATATCATATCGTCTCTCAAAGGTGTAGATTCGCCCCATCGCATGGTCTATTTTGTTCCTTTTTCAATGTTTTCAATTTCTTCAATTGTACCTCCTTTTTATGCGTATCCATCCTTTTTTCTAGTTCTTCGAATGCCTTTTTGCCTTCCTCTGTCTCACCATATTTTTCCAGATTTTTTTCTAGATCGTTTATTCTTTCAGAGGTACCCAACAGTTTACGTTTTGCATGGATAATTAATGTATTCATTAATTTCATTTAGCATTCCGTGGTGTCTGCATTTAGTTAAAAGGTCCCGGTCTATATAATTGAGGGTCAGTAACACCAATATTCACAAACCTCTGGGAATCCGTTGACATTTGATATTTCTTTTCAAGGTCGCACTTTCCCATCATTTATTTGTTTCCATCACTCTCATTTTTTCAAGTTATTTCTATAGCCATCTAGGATCATTATCCTGTTCCAGCCATGAGCCCTGAAATTCATGTTCATTTGGCTGCATTAAATGTCGTTAGAAAACATTTCTTTTGCTGTTTGTTCTCATTTACTAAATCTGTTCACCATAATTATTGCACAGTAGTCCTATTGAGCAGCTTAATTGGAATATACAGATTTCCAAGAGTGTAGCGTTTCAGTGTGCTCTTTAAATTAATTCCAAATATGAATGGACGTGCTTCTTGAAGTTATATACTGTTGATGTATCTATTTGAAAAATTACACGAATACCAACCGGTTTTCGTTTAAAAAATCAGACCCCATTGCTACAATACAAATGCGACTGGTTTTCCATTTAGTCCTAGTATTTCCCTCACATTTGTCCATATACAAGTTTTGTACGCAATATATTAGACCAGAAAAGAATGCCCTACAGGATTTCTTTGTGAATCCTTATTCCAGGCAATATATTACAGTGAGCGGTACAGTCTGGAAGTCCAGGGAAGACAAAGCCTCTCACAGCGTCTCCACTGCGACTCAGCTGAAAACCCCCAGCCCCACCCTGCATAGCCGACACACCACTCACTGGTTTGAAGATGTCTCAACTGCCGTTTTCCTCCACCACAGTCCTGGTTCCTGGCCTCTATAGAGTTGAGTTATATAGGAAAAACAATGATTCCTGTGGAATAATATACTATGAGGTTATGATACTGATGGAGCAGGTTGTGCACAATTTTGTATACCTTCTCTATTTTGCATGAAAGTATTAATTGAATAACCTACTAATAATAATTTATTAATGGTGTGCTGTGATTTATAATAACTAACACAAATTACATGTGGGAACTTGCTATTTGCATGGCAAAATAACTCTAATAACTAAAATCCGTACGCATATTAATAGTAGTATATGTGGTAATTCGATATCGCATGATTTATGTTGCTTTTGTGACATTCACATCTTCGTGGAGGACCGTAAAGGTGAATATATTGCTTTAAATGTCTCTATATGCCGGGGAAATCCTAATATATAAAGGGATTAGTAAGGGTATAACATTAGAAGCATCATTTCTTTGTATTAATTATTCTTTTGTGTTTGTTTTGCTTAAGTTGACATTTGGGCCTATCGCAATATGGCGGCAGAAACCGAGTTCAGAAGTGGCCACCGTTTCCTGAAGTGCGAAGTCTACTGCGCAGACTCGGATGGCTCCGTGAACTTCCTAATGACCTCTATACACCCTGTCCCTGTCAAGGATTGGATATTGGTGGACTGCCAAGACCCCGGACATTAGAAACTGGTATAAAAGAACAATGGATGCATACAAATAGAAGACGAAACTTTGCAACAATCAGTATTGGATCATCACCGGAAACGTATCAGCAAAATCCATGTGAACGTGGACTGTCAAAAATCGGACGTTTGCCCCCAACCAATAGAAATCATTCTCCGCCCAAAAATGTTTCATGGTATCTAGAATTTATTATAAAAAGAGTAGTAGAATATGGAGGGGTTAACACACATTCGGCGGTTACTATGACTGCACACCCTCTTTGACCCCACAGGCGAGTACGGATGCTGGCACGACTTCTGGTCCTTTGACGATCTTTGGGACTGTAACGTGCTGAGCAAAGGACTTTCGGACTCTGAGCTCTGGCCTGTGGGCAAATGAATTAGAGAAAAACCAGATAGCCAGAATAGGTAAATATGATGTTCTATGATTTAACTAAATTGATCTAGAAATTCTAAACTTTTGAAGAAACAAATGCTAATATTAATTACAATGAAATTTTAGATAAACAAATATTGATTAACAGAAATTATGAGTTTGTGGTTCTTCATTAAGGAGAATTAAGGATTCTGAGTCTTAAATGTGTTTTAGCTTGTTCTAAATCACCATCAACCAATCCAACTAATTGGTCTGTCGACCAAGTGGGCGGAGTGCCTTGATGTTTAGGATTAGGAATCTATAGGTGGCGAATGTTAATGTATATTTTGGAAAGTAACTTTTCTTTCACTATAGGTCATAAGGTACCCCACCCACATGTCCGGCGCGTAATCATCATCCCTCCCGTGTGCAGATTCGTGAGAGGAGACGTATGAGTGTTGGTGTTATGGGCCCCACCAATGAATGCGTGTGTGAATGAGCTAGTGTGACGTCGGGTCTGCGACGCAGGAAAGATAGTTGTAAATTTGCTCTCTTTTTCCCCGACTCTCTCTCTCAGTCAGTTTTTCTGGTAGCAGAATGATGGTTTTATTGCATTGGTTTGGTGATTATTGCTTATAGATTTGATTATTGCTTATCGATTTAGAATATTGATTATTAATTGTGGATGTTGGATAAGTATTGGTTTATGTATTAACACTATGTTGAGTCGCGTTGCGTTCCATGTTGTTTGACGACTTCTGGGATGTAGGAAGTCGGAAGTTTGTAACGATTCCGTAGTAGGGCAGAGGTAAGCGCTGCTCTCGGGAAAGACGGGATTGTTGTTGCCCTGTAGGTACACGGGGAAAACATGTGATGATTGAAGTTGCATGATGCATTGTCTAAGTTCGATTCGGTAACATCGTCATGTGTTGCCATTAGGGACATTTTCTGTATGAGAGAAGTGTATGATAGCGAAGGTCATCTATGAAATTTTGGTCTTAAGTACCAGGAGTCCAAAAGGCACTCTGATTACGCTTATCACTGGAAAGGTACTAGGTGTTCTCTAAGCTTGAAAGAAGGTTAAAGTAGAGGGATGTGCTACTTTAATAACAAATGAAATAATTCTGTAGTAGGGCAGAGGTAAGCGCTGCTCTCGGGAAAAACAGGATTCTGTGCGAATGAGCTACATTTTCCGTATGAATGTGTGTAAATGAAATAGCATTCAGGTTAATTGTGAAACTCTGGCTTTAATTCTCTGGAGCATTGGGTCTCCAACAGGTGTTTTATTTCTGGAGAAACAGTTAGCTAATGCTTGATAGAAGGGTGAAGTAGAGGGAAGTGCTACTTTATCAACAGATGTAATGATTCCGTAGTAGGGCAGAGGTAAGCGCTGCTCTCGGGAAAGACGGAATTCTTGTGAAAAAGGTCAAGACTATTTTTTGTTAGCGAAACAGACAATGGTGGCGTTCTTATGTCGATACTAACAGAATTTTAGTAAAAGTGAATGTAAAAGGTTTGCCGATAAATTTTGAAAAAAGGAAAGGTCAGCAGAAGCAGGAGCAGCAAGAAAAGCTGACGTCAGAAAGACCGCGCTGGGATTGGACAGTCGGTAAGAGACGTAGGCGCTCCGGATTGGTGCGTTAGTGTGCGCCGCGCTAGGAGTGGAGAATTACAGGGTGACGTGGACGCTCCGGATTGGTGCGTTGGTGAGAGTCGCGCTGGGATTGGAGAATTGCAAAAGTGACATAGACGCTCAGGATTGATGCGCTAGTGTGAGTCGCGCTACGATTGGATTAAACAAACAAAACAGTCGTAGAAGAAATCTAACGATACAGAAAAGAGAAAATGATGTATTACGATCCACTAGGGAAGGAGAAAAAGTCCTAGTTCGGTAAAATCAAGAATTTATTTAAAAAGGACAAACCGATTGTGACTATAGAGGGACAGTTGCTCCCTCTAGTGAAATCACCTGCATCTTTTATGATTACGAAATATGGTTATCATACATGTATTTGGTTACACAATTGGGCAAAATATACAGCAGATGATGGAGTTTTGGCATTTCCAGAACATGGTTCATTTAATTTAGCGGTTTTGAGAAATTTGAGAGAAAGAATGATGAAATTAGAACCGAGACCTAGACCTACACAGTTTGAAGTATTGCCAGAATGGGAAGATGAGATGTATGGCAGAGAAGGATGATAGAATGAAGAGATGGCGAAGTGCAAATATGACTGATGGGTTGTTTCCTATGAGAAATGTTGAAGAAACCACTAGTAGAAAGTGTACGGAAAAGAGAAATAATACAGGATCAGAAAGTTATAAGTATGGTGTGCATGAGTCGGAGGATGATGTGCTGGAAGACATGTTTTATAAAAATCCACCCCTCTATCAACCAAATTCCACATTGACACCGAGTGCCCCAGTAAAAGAATCGCCACAGAATATAAAATTTGAAACAGTACCACATGAGGTAGGAAGAAATAATCCTTTCAGAGAAACAGAAAATATTAAAGTTAGTAAAATGGCAAATGAAAATTCATCTGAATTAGCTAGAACTCCTTTAGAATTAAATGAGAATATTAGAGAATTAACTAAAAATATGGAAGCCGTAACTGTTCCTGTAACAATAGGACCTGTAATGCCGATTTTTGATAAACAAAAAGATAGTGAGTATTGTCTGACGATTCCTTATAATGGAAACAGGGAAAATGAAATACAAAGAAGAGATACAAGAGAAAATTAGTGGGGACAAACGGTAGGAATTTCCGAACAAAGTACTCCTAAAAATTTGAAAGTAAATCAGAGTTTAGTAAATAGAGCAATAATGACGACAGAGTCTGTACCAGGATCACTAAAAGGATTAGAACAGACATGAAATTAAATGATTCTTGTAGGTCCTACTTCTGATGAATTAAGTGAATGGCTAAGAAGTTTACAACAAAAAGATGCTGAGCCTAGACCTTTAGATGTGTCCAAATTAAAAATAGCATCAGAGGAATTAATAGTTGGAACTATTCCTACAGAAAAATTAAAGAACTATCAGGATGAAGAATTAATGTTTCTATGTAAAAGTATAACGTGGAGAGCCAGGAATTTACATGAAAGACTTGAAGAAGTGGCAAATGAAATGGGAATTGATTTTGAAAAGGTAAAGTCATTACAAAAACCATATAGAGTAGATTTTTCTGAAAAAGAAATTGAAAATTTAAATACGACAGGACAAATGATTCAGATTAAAGATTTAATCATATTACTGAGAAAATGGGTCGATGTAGACAAATGGAAGAGTAGATGGTTTCGAAAACGATACGATGCAACGGATAAAATATTTGCAGCTTGCCCAGTAAGAGAAAAAGAAAAGGTAGTAATTGAATGTCCCATGAAAGAGATTCCAGGTGGAGGCTATGTACATGTCCCCTGGACTAGACAAGATATTTTGTCATTTACCAATGATTTTCCACGACTGCGCGAAAAGCCAGTCGAGTGGTATAGGCAGGTAGACAGGTTCGTAAAATTATCAAAAGTTCTATTGAATGATTTGAATAGTCTTTTTGACATAATAGTACCAGCGGATTTATGGACAGAATGTAAGGTAATGATTAGTTGGTCTACACAAGAATACCCTAGAGATCCAAAAACAGGTGCCCCTGATCCAGAAGTAATGAGAAAATATGAACAAGCAATTACCTTATTGAAAAATAAAGTACCTCCTAAAGAAACTGATTGGGTTAACATTGATAGAACTCATCAAGAAGCGAAAGAATCAGTACATGCTTACTATGAAAGGTTGATCCTTGCCTTTAAACAGTACAGTGGTGATGAAAACTTGAGTGAAAAGGATTTGAGTCATTTTGTATATCGATTTGTGTACAGACTGTGACCTGAAGTAAGTGAAATGATTAAACAGCATACAGTAGATTGGCAAAATAAAAAGATAGATGAAGTCCTAAGACATGCAAAATATTTTAGTGATGAAATTGAAGCAAAGCAGCGTAAACTAAAGGAAAAAGCCATGTGGGCTCAAGTAAAGGTGGCAGAAAGACAGGAAGCTCAATTGATTGAACAGGCAACTGGTACGGGTATGAAACCAAAATTTAATATTGGAAAAGGGAAAGGACAATTTAATATAGATGAAGCCAAAAAGAAATGGCCATGTCATAATTGCGGAAGAATAGGGCATGGAAATCCGAGTGTAAATTTCCCCCGAGTGCTAATGGTGATAATGCATCGTTGAATTCACAGGTGCAGAAAGAGGTGAGTTGTCAACTGCAGCAACAGCAGCAGGTTGTTCACCAACAGAATCAGGCGCCAAAACCGCCTTTTCCACAGAGCGTGAATCATCAGAAATACAGTAATGAGACAGGATTCTACAACGCAGAACAGGTAACTAAGCTGCCGCGGGCTAGTGCTGTTTCGCAGTATTGGCTACGACGCGATGAGAGTGAGTCAGAAGAAGGTTATTGACGATGACGAGGAGAGGAAGAGGAGTGCGTGCTTGGCGCAACTCTAGAAGTAGACCAGACAGGCCCATTTGTGGATGGAAAGGTAAATGACGAAAACATTACTTTCCTAGTAGATACTGGTGCTACTCGTTCAACTGTTAGGTCAGCTGATGTTGAAAATCTTCGTCTCTCGAACGAAACAATCCAAGTAGTTGGAGTATCCAATAGACAGATAAAAATATATCTCACTGAACCAGTAAAAGTTAACATAGGGAAATTTTCTGAAATGCACCGCTTTGTCGTGTGCGATTCAAGCCCTGTAAATTTACTAGGGAGAGATTTGCTGTGCAAGATGAATTGCGCCATATTTTGTACTCCCTATGGTATAGCATTTGAGACTCCAGATGAAGATGTACTGTATAAAATGACTATGGCTAATATGGAACCTGAGATTACTGAGGCATTTGCTGTATTTAACCCTGAAGAGCTGCCTCAAGAGTTGAAAAAGACAGTAAAGGCGGAGGTATGGGATTTCACAGGAGAAGATGTGGGATGGATGGATGTCGTTACAACGCACACTTTTACAACGCATGCACTTACAACGCATTTTTTACAACGCACAATCCATTACAACGCATGACATTACAACGCATGACACTACAACGCATTTTTAAAAAATACCTTTACAACGCATTCCATTACAACGCATACTACCATTACAACGCATACCATTACAACGCATAATATTAAATTGCATTTAAGGTAAGTATTAGTTAAATAGCATTTAAGGTAAGTATTAGATAGTATAGGGGTAACAATTACTTTTCTAACTCCAGGGGGTGCAACAGTAGGGTAAGTGTTGGATAGTATAGGGGTAAAAATTACTATTCTAACTCCAGGGGGTGCAACAGTAGGGTAAGTGTTGGATAGTGTAGGGGTAAAAATTACTATTCTAACTCCAGGGGGTGCAACAGTAGGGTAAGTGTTGGATAGTATAGGGGTAAAAATTACTATTCTAACTCCAGGGGGTGCAACAGTAGGGTAAGTGTTGGATAGTATAGGGGTAAAAAATACTATTCTAACTCTAGGGGGTGCAACAGTAGGGTAAATGTTGGATAGTATAGGGGTAAAAATTACTATTCTAACTCCAGGGGGTGCAACAGTAGGGTAAGTGTTGGATAGTATAGGGGTAAAAATTACTATTCTAACTCCAGGGGGTGCAACAGTAGGGTGAGTGTTGGATAGTATAGGGGTGAAAATTACTATTCTAACTCCAGGGGGTGCAACAGTAGGGTAAGTGTTGGATAGTATAGGGGTAAAAATTACTATTCTAACTCCAGGGGGTGGAACAGTAGGGTAAGTGTTGGATAGTATAGGGGTAAAAATTACTATTCTAACTCCAGGGGGTGCAACAGTAGGGTAAGTGTTGGATAGTATAGGGGTAAAAATTACTATTCTAACTCCAGGGGGTGCAACAGTAGGGTAAGTGTTGGATAGTATAGGGGTAAAAATTACTAATACTTACCTTAAATGCAATTTAAATAATACTTACCTTAAATGCAATTTAATATTATGCGTTGTAATGGTATGCGTTGTAATGGTAGTATGCGTTGTAATGGAATGCGTTGTAAAGGTAGTTTTTAAAAATGCGTTGTAGTGTCATGCGTTGTAATGGATTGTGCGTTGTAAAAAATGCGTTGTAAGTGTAGTGCGTTGTAAAAGTTGCGTTGTAAAGGTTGTTCCTCATGTGGGATTAATGAAAAATGTAGATCCTGTAAAAGTTGCTGTAAAAGAGGGAGTAAGCTACCCAAATATTCCCCAGTACAAATTGACACCCGAGATAATTGCAGGAGCTACTCCTATAATAGATAGAATGATCAAAGAAAATATTTTGAGAGAAATAATGAGCAGTCCATGTAATTCACCAATTATGGGCCTGGAAAAGCCTAATGGAACATTTAGAATAGTGCAAGACCTGAGAAAAATAAACAAAATTGTTGTGTCATGTTGTCCCATTGTACCAAATCCATCTGTGATTTTGTATCAGATTCCTCACGATGCAGAATGGTACACCGTAATTGATCTGTGCCATGTTTTCTTTTCCATCCCATTGCATCCTGACAGTCAACAGATTTTTGCGTTCCGGTTTGGCGAACGTATTTTGGCATGGTGCTGAATCCCACAGGGGTACACAGAGAGTCCCTCAATATTCAATCAGATATTGAAAAAGTCTCTAGAAGATATAAAAATGCCTGAAAGTTCAGTTCTGGTCCAATACATAGACGACCTGCTTGTGGCATCAAGAACTCAAGAAGCTTGTGTAGTGGATACCATTGCACTGCTGAATCATTTGGCAGATGGAGGACTTAAAGTATCCCCATTGAAAATTGAAATTGCAATTCTGTCAGAAAGAAGTACAATATTTAGGCCACAAAATTGAAAAGGGACTGAGAAAAGTAACTGCAGATAGAATCAAGATAATAAAAGGAATGAGAGCCCCATTGACGCAAAGAGAAGTGAGAATGTTTCTTGGAATGGTTGGATATTGTCGTCAGTGGATAAGTAACTTTTCCCTGATTGCAAAACCTTTGGTACGCTTGACAAGAAGTGATGTAAAAGACCCCATTGAATTAAATAAAGAGGAATTAATGGCTTTTAAACAATTGAGAGACAGTTTGTGTGAAGCACCAGCACTTGGTATGCTTGACTATGAGGAAGAGTTTGAACTCTATTGCAGCGAAAGAAATGGATGTGAACTTTCTGTATTAATACAGAAACATCGAAAACTTAGGAGACCAATTGCATATTTCTCACCTATATTAGACCCTGTAGCTGTAGCATTGCCAGGTTGTTTGAAAGCTGTAGCAGCCACTTGCAAGAGTTTGGAACAGAGTGAAGGAATTGTGATGGGATATCTTGTGAGAGTGTTTGTACCTCACGATGTGGCAATCCTTTTAACAAGGAGCCGCATTCAGTTCATGACGCACAGTCGTCTGACTAAATATGAGAAAGTCATCCTAGGTGCAACAAATGTGAGCCTGGTGAGATGTCTGAATGTGAATCCTTCAACGTTACTACCTGATGTTGAGAATGTGGAAGTCAGAGGTGATGTGGATCACGACTGTTTGGAAGTGCTTGACTTCTGTACCAAACCCCTACCTGATATAAAAGATGTACCTTTGACAGAAAGTGACTATGTGATGTTTGTGGATGGATCGTGCTTGAGAACAGATGAGTGAATTCTGAGTGCAGCATATGCAGTATGCATAGTAGCAGCTGTATTAGAAGCATCATGTCTGAAAGGAGTAAAATCAGCCCACATTGCTGAACTATTTGCCTTAACAAGAGCATGTAAGTTGGGAAAGAATGTGAGAGTGACTGTGATAACCGATAGTCAATATGGCTTCGGTGTAGTGCATGACTTTGGCCACATTTGGTCCCAATGAGGATTTTTGACATCGAGTGGAACTCCTATAAGAAATGCTGAAGTAGTTGGAAAATTACTTGAGTCGATACAGCTGCCTAAGCAGTTAGCCGTTGTGAAGTGTGCAGCCCACACAAAGTCCAACGATTACGTATCGGCTGGCAATCAGTTTGCAAACGATATGGCTCAATATTGCATACGAAATCAGAATTCCATTAATAGGGGAAGAGAAAGAGAAATTAACTCATGTCCCCTGTTGTTTACTAACACTGTGAATACATGGGAAGAAGTAAGGCAGTTGCAGGAAGAAGCAGGAGATGAGGAAATGAGACAATGGGCAAAAGCAGGATGTGAACCATGGGAAACAGATCATGTGTGGGTTTATCGGGATGGAAGACCAGTTATGCCTAATAGCATGGTGTCTGCCATGGCACGGATGTATCATGGACAAGCACATGTAGGAAGAGATGCAATGATCAGACTATTTAAACAGACATGGTATAACGCAAAATTTAGACTTGTAGCTGAAAGTCTTAGTCAGAAATGTCTTATATGTCAGCAATTCAATCCTGGAAGAAAAACAGTGGTAAGTCTGGAAACGATAGGTCGAGAAGGAGGGCCTTTCACCAGAATGCAGATTGACTTCATTGAAATGCCCCCTTGTAACAGGTTGAGTTATGTTTTACTGATGGTTTGTCTGTTTTCTCGATGGGTGGAAGCATACCCAACGAGAAGAAGTGATGGAATTACAGTAGCCAAGCTATTATTGAGAGAGTTCATTCCTAGGTTTGGTTTTCCAGTCACGATTGATTCAGATAGAGGAAAACATTTCCATAATGAAATCATGAAGTTAATTTGTGAAGCATTGAATGTACAACAGAAACTACATTGTGCCTATCGCCCAGAGGCTTCTGGTGTGGTGGAACAAGTAAATGTGTCATGGTTCCGAGCCGCGCCGTCACCCGGGGCAGAAGGGTTAGCGGTCTAGTTCTCATGGACGAGAACGGAAGGCCGAAAGACACACTTCCGGTTTCTCGCGCTTAACAGCCGGGAACTCCGGCTGATCCGACGCTTTGGATTCTCGGCAACGCCACGAGAAGGGAGACGCCACTTCGGAGACCGGAACGCCGCAGAAGAAGGAACGCTGCTGCGGGCAACCGAAGGCACAGGTACTGTCGTTGCGGAGGCTTTCCTCTGCATTCCAGCCCCTGGGTTATTCTCCTACCCCTGCACACCGGCGAGTGTGCGGTGGATTTGACAACTAGTCGTTCATTTATTATTTGCGCAGGAGCGCTGGTTTTTTGGTTCATTGATTTTGGTTCCTCCCCTAACTAGCCGGATTGAGAACCGTGCAGGCATTGGCAAACTGGCGGTACCATGGGGAATGCCAGTTCCGTTCCTGAAGCACAGGAGGGTGTTGATTGGTGCACCGGGGATTTATTATTATTTGCGCAGGAGCGCTGGTTTTGTTTCATGTAATTTTGGTTGCACCAACTACTGAACTGCACGACTATCTTTTGGCCACTGCTGTCCTGGAACCAGGAGCTGGGAACCGATCCCTTAGAAGCGGTCACGTAACATCGCACCAGGTACTTCATTTGGTCGGGGGGAGGGCGTGGCACAGAGGAGAGAAAGAAGGAACGGGCAGAAAGGTAATTGTGTTCCTTTCTTTCCAACGCAGCTTGGGACCCCAGCGCCACCTAGACTACGCCCATCTGGCTTCTACCCCAGGTACCCCCTTGTCCTAAGCGGTGCTCAAACCCGTCTAGGGCTAGGCGGGAAACGGGGTGGTGGTTCTTGTCGCCCCTGCAGGAACGCCCCACCAAGCGTAAGGTAAGCCTTGGGAGGACCCTGACAGAATCCAAAGCCCACGTTGTTCTCCCGCCCGGGCGACATGAGTGACCCCGAGATCACGCTTCAGGACATCGCAGCCATCTTGGCCTCTATGCAAGCGGAAAACCGCAGCCTGCGCCAGGACATCACTGCATTGCAGACGCAGGCAGCTGCTACCGGAACGGGGCCTTGGGGACAGTTCCCTTCGTCCAGAGTGTTGCGAGACGGCCTATTGAGGCCCGCTACGTTTCCGCCCGGTGGTTTGGCCTCTACTCCCGTGCAAGACACGTCCATTCAGGTGATAGCCCCGCATACCGTACAGCTAGCACCTCCTGAGCGCTTTTACGGTGAGAGCACGAAGTACAGTGTTTTCATGCACCAGTGCCAGCTGCATTTTATGGCACGTGCTACCGCTTTCCCAGACGACGCCTCGAAAATCGCCTTTATCCTCTCCTATATGGGAGGCGATGCATCCCTGTGGTCCATACCCTTGGTGGAGAATGACGACCCTGTTTTATACTCCTTACCAGCCTTCAGAGACACCATGCGACGGATGTTCGCCCGCCACACCTTTGTACAGGCTGCTGATAATGAACTGCTCGGGCTTAAACAGGGAACCTCGGACTTGTTACATTATATCACCACCTTCAGCAGACTGGTTATCGAAGCCCGTTGGCCTGAGTCCAAGAAAGTGTCAGTGTTTTATAGGGGGTTGCGGGACGAGATGAAGGATCTCCTGTCCCAGATCCCGGACCCACCAGAAGACATCGGCCCGTTTATGGACTTGGTGGTGAAATTGAATTTCCGGTTACAGGAAAGGAAGACCGATCGACATAGAGGCGGGGACCCCCGAGTGCTGCCACACAGAGAGAAGAATACCGACGATGCGGTATCCAACCCTGACCCACCAGAACCAATGCAGATCGGAGGAATTCGGGGATCGCTGACCAAGGAGGAACGAGAGAAGAGACGGCGACAGAACCAGTGTCTGTATTGTGGCAAAAGCGGCCACTACGTAAAGGAATGCCCGGTGAAACCTTCCAAACCGAGGCCGAAGAGACCGTTTGCGCTTCCTATTACCAGGGGAGACTGGTCGGGAAACGAAGAAACCCAGTAAACGGTGGGGTCCGGTTACTGGGTTCGTCGTCCATCAGGAGACCACCCCCAGGTAACGGCGTCGGTTGCCATCATTTCAGAGTGGATGTCACCTTAAAGACACGGTCGGGCCTAGTCTGGCAGGTGATAGCCCTTATCGATTCTGGAGCCACGGGCAATTTTATCGACAACCAGTATATGGCTAGCTTAGGGATGGCCGTGGTACCCAAGGAAACGCCGGAGGCCGTTAAGGCCGTGGATGGGACGGATCTTACTTCAGGGCTCATTCGTTTTCAGACCGAACTCCTGGAGATGTCGTTCCAGAACCACCACACGGAATCCATCACATTTGATGCCATTGACGCACCTCAATTCCGTTTGATACTGGGACTTCCGTGGTTGACAGCCCATAACCCCCGTATCGACTGGGTATCCAGGAGGGTACACTTGGATTCAGCGGTTTGTACGTCTCTCTGTTATCCCCGGCCGTGCACCTCCGGTTCATTGGGTATACAGGCTCAGGTGTTGCCCCTTACCAACACCGTCTTGACCGTACACGGGACGGTACCTGATGCGTATCTGGACCTGCTTGCGGTGTTTGATAAAAAGGGGGCAAACACCTTACCTCCGCATCGCAGCTTCGATTGCAGAATTGATTTGATTCCAGGCTCGAAGCTGCCTTGTAGTCGCATCTACTCGCTTACCGAAAAGGAAAACGAACACCTTCGTATGTATCTGGACGAGTACCTACGCAATGGGTTCATCCGCCACTCGAGATCGCCGGTATCGTCTCCTCTCTTTTTCGTGGCAAAGAAGGAAGGAGATTTGAGAACGTGCATTGACTTTAGAGCGATGAACGCCATCACGGTGAAGAATCGGTACCCGTTGCCTCTGATCACGAACCTTCTGGATCAGGTGAAAGACGCCAGCATATACACCAAGCTGGACCTCCGGGGGGCCTACCATCTCGTCAGAGTCCGAAAGGGAGATGAGTGGAAGACCGCGTTTCGGACCCGATATGGCCTGTACGAATACCAAGTCATGCCTTTCGGACTCTGCAACGCCCCGACGGCCTTCCAGTATTTCATTGACGAAGTGCTGAGGGACTTCATCGACCGGCTCTGCGTCGTCTACATCGACGACATATTGATTTTCTCCAACAACCAAGAAGAACACATCCAACACGTGCACACCATATTACAGCGCCTACTACACCATGGGCTATATGTTAAGCTGGAAAAGAGCGTCTTTCACACCACCGCCGTTGAATTCCTGGGACACGTGATCACCCCTGAAGGGGTTACCATGGATACCAAGAAAACAGCGGCTATCCTGCAATGGCCATCCCCTATGTCTGTGAAGCATGTACAACGGTTTCTGGGGTTTGCGAATTACTACCGTCGCTTCATTGATGGGTTCTCTAGGATCGTCACCCCCATCACCCGTCTTCTGCGCAAAGGGGTTCGCTTTGCGTGGGACCAAGACGCCGAACGAGCCTTCCAAACCCTGAAGACACGGTTCACTACAGCCCCCATATTGTTACATCCGAACCCGGAACGGCCTTTTATAGTGGAAGCCGACGCCTCCCAAGACGCCCTGGGTGGGGTACTGTCCCAAAGAGATACCATCACGGGGTTGCTACATCCAGTGGCATTCTACTCAAGGAAACTACAGCCGGCGGAGCGGAACTACACGGTCTCTGACCGTGAATTGCTAGCCATCAAGGCCGCCTTTGAGGAATGGCGCCACCACCTCAAGGATGCGAGACATCCTGTAACCATCTTCACGGACCATAGGAACCTCCAGTTCCTTCGTTCAGCAAGGGCCCTGACCGCGCGGCAGCTGCGATGGACCTTATTCTTTAACGAATATGAGTTCCACATCACGTACCGACCCGGCAAGAACAACGCCAAGGCCGATGCCCTGTCACGACTCACCGAAACCGGAGAAACTACGCCTGCGGACGTTCCTGCACCGATCATCCCGAACCATTGCTTTCTGGGGCTCATTCTGTCTTCTGGTTTCTTATCCCAGCTGCGTGACGACCTGCAACAGAAGGCCGCCTCGTCGTGGATAGGGGAGCATAAAGGACTCACCGCCAGGGATGGGTACGTATACCAGGGAGACCGGTACTACCTGCCTTTGCCAGACCTTCAACAACGAGCCCTGTACATGTGCCATGATCACCCTCGATCCAGTCATCCTGGCCGTCACAAGACAAAGGACTTACTGTCGAGACATTTCTGGTGGCCTTCCCTGGACGATGACGTACACGCCTACATCGCGCGGTGTGCTATCTGCGCTCAGGGAAAGGGCTCGTCCCAACCCTCGGTAGGGTTATTACTTCCTATCCCTGTACCTCCTTACCCCTGGCATACCATCTCTATGGACTTTGTGGTGGACCTGCCCAGAACGAAGACAGGGTACACCACCATCCTTACCATTGTGGACCATCTCTCCAAGATGGCCCATTTTGTCCCGTTGGAGAAACTGCCCTCGGCGGCTGCCTTGGCTGGCATCGTCCTTCGCAACGTCATCCGTTTACATGGCATCCCCTCGGTAGTGATCACGGACAGGGGCTCCCAGTTCGTGTCCAAGTTTTGGAATGAGGTGTGTCGCATCCTGCACATGGAAGTGCGCTTATCCACAGCTTACCACCCGCAAACCGATGGACAGGCCGAGAGAACTAACCAGACCATGGAGCAGTACCTCCGTTGTTTACTCCTGTCCATGGAGAACGACTGGTCTGACGTCCTCTGGCTGGTGGAATTCGCCTATAATAACAGCAGACATTCCGCAATCGGCATGTCCCCGTTCTTTTGTCTTCATGGACGTCATCCCCGGACTACCCCTTGGGAGGAACCCTTCACCAGTCCTCTGCCCACAGTCCAGGCGTATCATGGGTTCCTGCGAGAACTGTGGCAGAAGGCCAGGTTCGAGCTGGCAAATGCGAAGGAGACGTACAAGCTGTTCGCAGACAGGCACAGACGACCCGAGCCGCAGTTTACGTTGGGCGACCGGGTGTGGGTGTCCATACAGCACATCAACGCTCGCGGTTCCAAGAAACTGCTGCCCCGGTTCGTGGGCCCCTACGCCATTGCTAAGGTGATCAACCGTGTTTCCATGAAGTTATCACTGCCCCCGCACATGAAATGTCACCCTGTTTTCCACGTTTCCCTCGTGCGAGCCACTCACCCTGCTTGTCTCACCTCCGCTCCTCCTCCTCCTGTTCTTCGAGGGGACCACATCGAGTACGAGGTCCGAGCCATTCTGGATTCCCGAAGGACCCGGGGCCGGCTCTTCTACCTGGTGGACTGGAGGGGTTATGGTCCGGAGGAGAGGTCGTGGGAGCCGTTGTCACATGTCCGCCACGCCTCCCGACTGGTCCGTGCCTTCCACTTGGGTCATCCCGGCCGTCCTCGGCCGGCCACCACGGTGTGATCCGCCGACTGCCGGGTGGGGGTCCTGTTTAGTGGTGGGTGCTGTCATGGTTCCGAGCCGCGCCGTCACCCGGGGCAGAAGGGTTAGCGGTCTAGTTCTCATGGACGAGAACGGAAGGCCGAAAGACACACTTCCGGTTTCTCGCGCTTAACAGCCGGGAACTCCGGCTGATCCGACGCTTTGGATTCTCGCCAACGCCACGAGAAGGGAGACGCCACTTCGGAGACCGGAACGCCGCAGAAGAAGGAACGCTGCTGCGGGCAACCGAAGGCACAGGTACTGTCGTTGCGGAGGCTTTCCTCTGCATTCCAGCCCCTGGGTTATTCTCCTACCCCTGCACACCGGCGAGTGTGCGGTGGATTTGACAACTAGTCGTTCATTTATTATTTGCGCAGGAGCGCTGGTTTTTTGGTTCATTGATTTTGGTTCCCCCCCTAACTAGCCGGATTGAGAACCGTGCAGGCATTGGCAAACTGGCGGTACCATGGGGAATGCCAGTTCCGTTCCTGAAGCACAGGAGGGTGTTGATTGGTGCACCGGGGATTTATTATTATTTGCGCAGGAGTGCTGGTTTTGTTTCATGTAATTTTGGTTGCACCAACTACTGAACTGCACGACTATCTTTCGGCCACTGCTGTCCTGGAACCAGGAGCTGGGAACCGATCCCTTAGAAGCGGTCACGTAACATCGCACCAGGTACTTCATTTGGTCGGGGGGAGGGCGTGGCACAGAGGAGAGAAAGAAGGAACGGGCAGAAAGGTAATTGTGTTCCTTTCTTTCCAACGCAGCTTGGGACCCCAGCGCCACCTAGACTACGCCCATCTGGCTTCTACCCCAGGTACCCCCTTGTCCTAAGCGGTGCTCAAACCCGTCTAAGGCTAGGCGGGAAACGGGGTGGTGGTTCTTGTCGCCCCTGCAGGAACGCCCCACCAAGCGTAAGGTAAGCCTTGGGAGGACCCTGACAAATGGCACCATTAAAAACAGACTGGGAAAGCTGTGTTTAGCCACAGGTTTGAAATGGCCTGATGTCTTGCCTCTGGTACTCATGACTATTAGATCCATTCCAGATAGGAATACAGGTCTGAGTCCCCATGAAATTGTCATGGGAAGAGCAATGCGACATGTTTTCATACCAGTCAACAAGCTTTTGCCTGTATCTGATGACTTGGTGTTGGATTATTGCAAGGGGTTGGCTGATTCCGTTCATTCTGTGTTCCATCAGGTTGGATAGGATGACACCACTCTTGAAAAGAAGCCAGCTCATGATTTGAACCTAGGGGACTGGGTGAGAATAAAAGTGCACAGAAGACGAAACTGTTTGGTCCCACGTTGGGGAAAACCACGTCAGGTGATCTTGACTACGACAACAGCAGTAAAATGTGCAGGAGTGAAGAACTGGATTCATGCTAGTCACACCTTGCGAATTCCAAACCCAGTGGATAACAAGGAAGGAGAATACTTTGAAGAATCAGATACAAGCTCTGAATCAGATACTGAAAAAACAAGAACGAGAAAAATTCCTGAAAGGGGGAATCAGAACAAAGTCCAGTTATTGCACCAGAGAACCTTCCTTTAAGAAGAAAGTTACAGATTTCTGACACCAGCTCAGAATCAGACACCGAACCTGTTCAAGCACATAAGAATGAGAGTAAAAACAGTGAAGAGACTGTTAAAGAAATTCTTGATAAGACAGTCCTGAATGAAAGTTCAAGAGAAATTCCACCTGAAGTAACAAAATTAGATTGTAAGGTATCAGATACTGAGAGTGAGGGAAAGATTTTTGCGGAAGACCCCCGAGGAGCTGTAGGGAACTCACACATCCAGGTAGAAGAAGGGACGGTTAGTCAGCAGGAGGGACAGAAGTAGGTAATAAAAAGAAGTGGTGGAAAGAAGAACTACTGAAAGTAAAAGTCAAGTTGGAACTGAATCAGAGGACAGTGACGAAGAAGTACCAGAAGGTCGAGTCCTGAGAAAGAGAGCATGGAGAACTGAGAAAAATGAAAAAGGAAGTAAGTTGAAAAGGCCAGCAAGGGATGAAATTTGGCCCAACAAGATAAAGAGATTAAGATACAGATTGACACGAGTAAATTCATCTAGGGCTGAACAGGTGAATGAAGTGTCTAGCCAAGAGAAATTGAAAGACGTGGAACAAACAAGAGCAGAAGAAAATAAGAGAACGAGAAAACCTAACCAGAAGTATAAGTCGCCGGAATGGTCATATGTGGCACTGCCTGAAGTAAAAGAAGAGGCAGACAGTCAAGGGGATCTAGAGGTGACTGTACCAGGGGTGGTTGAGGAAGACGAAGAATCGGAAATCCTGAGAGTTATCTTGTCCGACATCGGAGAAGAGACGGATGTTCAGGAAATTCTGCAACAGGATTACGAAAGAAAAGTGAAAGACGATTAAATGCCAAACTGAAAAGATAAAAAGTGTTCAAAATGAAGAAACAATAAATTACTGGAAAAGAGATAAACTGAAAAGAACCAAGTAGGTGCTTAGAGCCTTGGGTTAGACAAAACTAGTTTTGAAGTAGAAGAGGCTAAGTCAAAAGACACTGATCATTTTTCGAAATGGCAAACACAGAAAGTAGAACATCTAAATGTGTGTTCCTTAGAAGATGGTTCAAAATGTGTTGTTGTTGTACAGGATTACTAATGCTTCTGTGGAGTGTGTTGGCGTTAATGGTTTCATTTAAGGTTACACTAGAAACAATAGAAGGACATAGTGAGAATAAAACGAATATAGAAAAGATTCAGAAGGTATTTCCGACTAAAATAGATAGAAATGATTTACATAAAGACAGGTCTATAACTGATTTTTCTAACAATGTATTTTCAAAATTACTATACGAATATGTGAAGACGATGGATGTAATGGATTGTTACGTCTGCATGCAGTTCCCGGCGTCTGTATCTGAGGGAGTGACTTACCATCACCTCCCAGTAACATATGGAATAACATGTAGTGTACTAGCAAGTTTGTTTTACAAGATAGGGAAATTAGAATATTACTTTTCAGATGTAGATAATGTATTTTCAGAAGTACCTGTAATTAACAAGTTGAATAAAGTTAAGCCTGCTAAAGTGTTAGGAGAATTTTTCTTAGAAACTAAAGAATTAACATTAGAGTTAATATTTAGAAACAATCTAACTTGCAGTTTAAAGAAGGAAGAGAAAGTTTTCTTGGATATGGTTGAAGAAAGGAGATTAAAAATGCAAAGGAAAGTACCTGAGGGAAAAGAAGAAAAGACCGTCTGGGATGTTGAAAGAGAAAAACATTTGAAAGGAGAAGCTAGTCCCACAATGGCTTTAGATTGGCCCCAGAAAGGGAAGTTGTGTATTAGAAGGAATCAAACTGCATATGATAATTACTTTGTAGGCACAAGTGATTGTCATGATACTTATAGAATCATGGGTGGATGGGGATTTAAAGGAGGAAATGATCCAGTATTCCCTGGACTATATTTTATCTGCGGGAACAAAGCATATTATCGATTGCCAGATCACTGGTATGGCACATGTTATCTAGGCCTGGTTTTCCCAAAGATATTCCATGTGGGAAGAGGAAAAAATGGTGCACATGAGTTAGGTAGTCAACTCACACATAGAAAAAGAGAATCTTGGTCAGAAATTGTAGGAGACATTTTCGGAGCGTTGATACCAGCAGTGGGAATATCTCTGAATGCACACAAAATTAGAAAACTATCAACAGTAGTGGATCGCTTGTCAACAAGCACCGCTGGAGGATTTTTATTGGTAAATACTGAAATGGTTGCCATGCGTGCCATGGTAATGCAAAATCGACTTTCCCTTGATATAATTTTGGCAAAAGAGGGTGGAGTCTGTGGAATGCTGAAAGTTCAACATTGTTGTACTTACATTGCTGACGAAAGTCAAGGTTTGAAGACATACATTAAGAATATAACTGATTTGCATGAGGAAATTGTTCCACTGGAGGCTGAAGGTATTTAGAAAAAAATTGGGAAAAAGTTTTCTACTCCGTCCGGCTACTCAATGTGAGGACAGGCTGTCAATCCAATGGGGTATGTAGGTGGGCCAGAGGGGCTCAATTAAATATACACTACAGGCGTAGCGTTGTAGAATCTCTTTGTGGATTAACAGTGACAATGCACTGAAAGTATTTCTTGGTAGAAGAATGGAAAAGCGGGACAGCGCTCCGCGTGTAGATTCAGAAAAAGCCACGTCAGTCAGCTTGATCGGATACAATGGACGGGTCCTCATGTGAGTAAACCTTTTTCCTCTTTTCTTCAAGTGTGGCACATCATTTTCACAAGGCTGCGCAACCATATATTCAGATGTCCCTTCATCAATTGTCCTGAAGAGACCCCACATTGTTTTGAGGGTCGCACCGCCATCGACATACAGAAGAAGCGAATCATTTCCCCAGCACATAACACTGTATATAGCTGCTGTTCACATGGAATTATTATGCTAATGGTCGACTTGTACAAACTGTGGAAACCTTGTATTTAATGTTCACATTGTCACTTAGGTTTAGGTTCCCTGTGTCACTTGGGACACTATGCACAAATTTTGTTTTGATGTATAATGTTTACTCCTAACTTTATTGTTTAAAAAATCCATAAAATATACTACACTGTAATCGGTGTGTTAGTGGTGCCTTCCCGCTGCTATGCCATTATGCCATTATCTAACCCTCTATATCACGATTGTGCTTATGTATCATAACCTCATAGTATATTATTCCACAGGAACCATTTTTTTTTCTATATAACTATTACCCTGGTTTCTTAGTGAATAGGGTTCCCCTGTTTTTTCTTGAATCTATAGAGTTGAGGGCAGAGACCCGAGATTTCCACTTACACCACTTCGCTTTCGCCTACGGGATCCTTCATGGGCCTCACTTCTGGGTGCTCACTTGTGCAGTCTCGTAGCCCCATTCCATTTCCTGGTACGTCTGTTTTCTCCAAACTGTCTCCCAAATTCCACTGAAATCAGTCCACAAACAGTGCGTCACACATCTGAGATTTTTGCTCCATCCGGTTGTTTTATTTCATTAACAGTCTACCAAGTGCATCAAACAGTATGTTATGGCCCATGCGTATTGGCCGTAGCCTTCCACAGGGCCATAGAGACATGTTGAAAATACATTGTACTTGTTCAGAAACTTGACCTTATATACATACATCCAATTACAATATTGTAATTATAGATAGGCTTACGGTGCAACATTTGTTAAAGTGCAAATCATTTCCAATGTTTTTTCAAATTATTTTCCAAATAATATCACATTCAGGGACTATTATTTTCTCACGCAGTTATACTGTCAAAATCAGGAAGTGTTGGACGCCATTTTGTGTGTGGCAGTGAAAAAGAAAGGTGGAGAACGTGAAAAGGGGGAAGGGTAGAGAGTTCCTGACCCCCTAGCCTTTGTCAGGGGGTCCCTGACGGACCCCGAAGGGTGAAAAAAACATTTTCTTTTTTTTTTAAATCGCGGGGTGCGCGCACGGTGAAAAACCCTTAAAAAACATTTTAAACTGTTTATGAGTTTATAGAAGATATTAACTATGCTGTTCAACTTTATCCAAATTCAAAATAAAAGTGCTGAGCCAATCCATATTAAAGGATACAGTCAATCTATAACTATATACATAGGTAGTTTATTGTAAAATAAATATATAAAAAATATAATAATACATACATAAATTAGCATTTAAAAAACCTTACAATTTCACAAAAAAAACCATAGGTTTCACACACGTTATAGTTAGGAATTAGCATTTAAAAAACCTTGCAAATTCACTGAAAAAACCATAGGTTTCACACATGTTATAGTTAGGTGGACATTTCACTCGTAAAAAACCAATGAAATTCCCCCGTTATAGTTAGTTCAGATAACTATAATTTGCGCGACCGCCACTCTATCAAAAGGATGATGTCATCAGTGATGTCATGAGTGATGCCACTGACCATTTCATGAGTGATGTAATATGTGACGTCATCAGCAGTGGATTGCGGTCGCGCGAGTTATAGTTATCTGAACTAACTATAACGGGGGAATTTCATTGTTTTTTTACGAGTGAAATGTCCACCTAACTATAACATGTGTGAAACCTATAGTTTTTTAAGTGAATTTGCAAGGTTTTTTAAATGCTAATTCCTAACTATAACGTGTGTGAAACCTATGGTTTTTTTCAGTGAATATATATATATATATATATTTTGATTTATATAAATGTATGTATTCCCTTACATATGAGCTAATTTCCTTTATTGTTGATTAAGCAATAATAGTTAATTCACTTATGAATTCTATTTGATTTAGAAACTTCTATGTGACTGTGTTGCTAATTTGTAACGATAAAGTTTTGTTGTTAGGATTGTATAGTCTTTCTTCCAACAAGAGGTGTTCAGGACACACTCACATGAATGTAAATATGTTTTCTATGTTCATGATGGTAACCAGGAAATGCTTCTTTAAAAAGACATGGCTGCCCGTGTTCCAGTGTATGACTTTTTGACAAAGACAGTGTGTCGAAACGCGGCAAGTCAATAAATACTCTATCTGCTTAAAATATATCCTGAGTGCGACTGTTTCCTGCGTTGCTTGCAGCGCAAGATATTGACATATATTTAGCGGGTCCAGCGCCCGCCCGTCTGCACCAGCCCCGTCAGGTGGATGAGATCGGAAGCAACGCTGAACTTCTTCTCACGAACGTAACTTTCCCGATTCCCGCTGCTGCATTTGCATCCCGGGAGTGATCTCCTGCCCGAGAGAGCCTACATTGAGCACAAAGGGATTTTCGGAGGAGAGAAGAGCCGGCGCGCAGGACCGCTTCCAGTGGAGAGTGCGTTACGGTTTGGAATCCCGCCCCAAACACTCGGAAAAACTCCAGGTTTCTCCTAACATTTTCAATGCAGCAGGGGTGCCCCTTACTCTTTTAAACGCAGCTGCGTTTCTAATCGAAGTACTGGGGAGGATTTATTTTACTCAGCAGGAGGTTAATCGGAATGTGCTTGAAGCTCTGGGGCATATGGAACATAGCTGGGATTGTATGATATAAACTATGTGTGAGGCAATACGCCAGAGACTGGATGTTGCGAAAACGCTCTTCCTGGAGGCTGACGATGCAAACCAAGCGAATACCACGAGGTTGACCGTGGGAGATATAGGGAAGAATCGGTCTTTAAAACAAGACCTCATTAAACTTGAAAAACTGTGTAAAAAGGAGATTAACCGCAGTTGGGAAGTTATCTCCCTTGATAATTATATCGAAGTGGGACGTGTCCCGAGGGGACTCAGAATCTTGGTTACACCCACTTACCAAAATCCCAACCCCAAACTATTAGAGGAATGGTCTGCCCTGATGGCAGGTACGTGTAAACAAATGCTTGGTCTCCTTTCCAAATATGCGGCAATGGAGTTACAACTCATCGGAGAGGAACTGAAAGAGCTGCGTGAAGCACTTAATAAAAGGAAATCATGAATTTCACTAAGGAAATGGAGATAAGACTTACAAAATTTGAGGATGGAATCAAGGCCAGGAAACGGTGGAAATTCATCAGAGACAGAAATGATTATGCGCAAGGACGCATTCTCACCTTCAGCAAAAAATATGATGCAATCAGGAAGGATTACAAGAAAATGGAAACAATCCAAGTACTAGAATCAGAAACATCGGGCTCAAGTTCCGCCGCACCATCCGATAACGAGGACAGGAATACTACTTTGATATCACAAAGAGGACCATTTACATCTTTGGAGGAGTACCGTTTTATGCAACAAAGCCTCAGCGCCGCCAAAAAACCCACACCGGGAAGAGGAAAAGGAGGAGGCAGAGGACGAGACAAAGGAGAAGAACAAGGAGAGGGGGCGAAGGCCAGCGATGACTTAACGCCACATGGGAGAGGCATCAGGCGATCGAAGAGAAACAAGTGATGGGTGAGCAACCAAACTCTAATTTTACTATCATTAATCTTTCTCAGCATACCCTGACCTCCCAGGAAAGATCGGTCTTGGATTTAGGCCTATCTTTCTGTCCCACTGCTAACTTCGACTTTGCTAAAACACGTATTGACCTGTTCTTATTTTTACGAAAACTAAAACTCCTGAAGTTATATACTTCCAAACAAAACGTAGTTTTCTCTAATATAAGGCTTCCAATGTCCCAGACCCCCGTTGATACTTCCTTATCCATACGGGACATCGACACTATGGCAGACATGAGGGAAATACAAATTGGTACCAGAGATTGGGATACAGATCGAGACCTCCTGATTAGTTTGGATATGGAAGTCAGTAAAAGATCTAGAAACGACTTCAAACCCATTTCCAAATTTAACCCTATAACATTACATGATGGATTAGACACATTTCACGAGGCTGTTTTACTTGATTTATTGTCCCTTTGGAAAAATGAAGGCAATAATTTTGCCAGGAATCTCACTGCTGCCCAAAGAGCTGGCATGCAGTCTTTAAAAGCAGCAACTGACTTTGTTATCAAACCCTCTGATAAAGGGGGTAACGTGGTCCTTTGGGACATTAACAAGTACCGAACAGAGGCTAAGAGGCAACTTGAGTTCTCAGGCTGCTACTTCAGATCCAGCCAGGTAAGATATAACAAGACTATCTCGGAATACCATAAACTTCTGAATGGCTGGCGTGAGGACGACATGCTAAGCCATAATGAGTTTTTATTCTTGCTGGTTAAGAAACCTGTCACTCCGGTATTCTATATGCTGCCAAAGGTGCACAAACACCCAACAGATCCCCCTGGGAGACCTATTATATCAGCTAAACAGAGTCTCCTCGAAAATACTTCCATTTACCTTGATTACTTTCTTTGTCCTTATGTCCTGAACCTACCATCATATTGTAGGGACACCATGGATTTTCTAACTAAAGTACAGGAAATTCCATGGAAGGAAACGTACATCCTAGGGATAATTGATGTGGTTGGACTATACACCTGTATTGAACATGATTTGGGCATACAAGCATGCAAATACTATTTTAGGGACAGACCAACCACTATGTATGATCATACTGAAATACTATTGCATATGCTACAATTTTGTCTGTACAATAACTGTTTCCAATTTGAAGATGACTGGTATGAACAGTATACAGGTACCGCTATGGGAAGTTGCTTTGCTCCATCATATGCATGTCTTTTTATGGGGTGGTGGGAGGCGGAACATTTGTGGCATGACAATAACATACAGTACATGGACAATGTTATGATGTGGACCCGCTATATAGATGATATTTTTCTAATATGTGACGGACCACAAAGTTCTCTGGATATCTTTATCCAAGGTTTGTCGGCGAACAAATTAAATTTACAGTTCACCAGCAAAACCGATCGAACTAGAATAGAGTTTCTTGACATTCTAGTGGAGGTCGAACATGATACATTGAACACCAGCCTCTTCAGAAAGCCCACGTCGAGTAACAGCATTTTACATGCACGCAGTCATCATCCTACGGGACTCAAGAACAGTATCCCCTACGGGGAACTGTTAAGAGCTAAGCGCAATTGTAGCACCAAGAATTCCTTTGAGCGAGAAGCACAACACATGAGGGGTCGCTTCAAGAACAGAGGGTATTCAGGCAGGACCATCAGAATAGCAACTGAAAAAGCAGAGAAAAGAAGCAGAAACAGCCTACTGTGTTACCTACAGAAAAGAATAGTGATACACATGAGATAAGACTCATTACCACTTTTAATCATGCTTCACAGGAGATCCATCGAATAGTAAAAAAGCACTGGCACATAGTCAGAAATGACGTTGTTATAGGGAAAAAGGTTAGTCCTACACCACACATAACATATAAGAAGTGCCAGTCCCTACAAGACATTCGGGTGCATAGCCACCTCACAATCATATGGAGGCCACGTGGAACCTGGTTAAGAGAACTCCCAGGTTTCCACAAATGTGGGAGATGCAAAGCATGCAACAGTAGCACAAATGTTAAGACATATACGTTAGCTAATGCAAAAACAGGGAAAATCAGCTGCTTCATAAACTGCAATACAGAATTTGTTGTCTATGTTCTGGTTTGTATTTGTGGCCTACGTTATGTGGGAAGTACAATCTTCCCGGTGAAGAAGCGTGTTCTGGAACATTTGCGCGCAATCAAAAATGGCGATTTGTCTTATGCTATAGCCAAACATTGTGATCAGGTACATCCTAATGTCAAAGATGTCAGCACTAAAATCTCATTTTTTGGCATCGACAGGGTTGTGTTATCAACGAGAGGAGGAGACCGGGAACGTCATTTGCGACACCTGGAATCAGAGTACATAGTGAAGTTACAAAGCAAGACTCCAGGAGGCCTCAACCATGAGGAAGATCTCCATGTTCATCTAGGCTGAAAACCTCTCTCCTCTCCTGAATTTTGTGTAGTTGTGCAATCTGTTATATACACACGACATTAGGACTCCACTGCATCCATTCCCTTCCTCCGTTAGATCCTCACGGCTGTGGGATCCTTATTTGTCTACACCATGTGCATGCAGTTAAGACAGTAGGGTCTGATTAAGCCCAATTAGGCTCATATCCCCTTCTCTTTCCCATTTGTGTAATCCCTATTGCCCGTAGTACTGCTTCAATGCCATTCCGACACCGATTTATTGTTTTTCCAACTTAAATTCGATCATGGGCAGACTTGACTTTAGGTCTTTGATTTCTTTGCGTTTCTTTCAAAACATTACATCCTGAACTCCCTATTAATATGCAACGGGCACTGGCCCGATCTGCTGTGTTCAGATATATGCCACTTGGCATCCTTTTGATTTATATAAATGTATGTATTCCCTTACATATGAGCTAATTTCCTTTATTGTTGATTAAGCAATAATAGTTAATTCACTTATGAATTCTATTTTATTTAGAAACTTCTATGTGACTGTGTTGCTAATTTGTAACAATAAAGTTTTGTTGTTAGGATTGTATAGTCTTTCTTCCAACAAGAGGTGTTCAGGACACACTCACATGAATGTAAATATGTCTTCTATGTTGATGATGGTAACCAGGAAATGCATCTTTAAAAAGACATGGCTGCCCGTGTTCCAGTGTATGACTTTTTGACAAAGACAGTGTGTCGAAACGCGTCAAGTCAATAAATACTCTATCTGCTTAAAATATATCCTGAGTGCGACTGTTTCCTGCGTTGCTTGCAGCGCAAGATATTGACACACATATATATATATATATATATATATATATATATATATATATATATATATATATATATATATATATATATATATATATATATATATATATATATATATATATATTAAATGAAACACTCCTGAAATTGCTACACATAAATAGTCATTCATTAAAAATCTGCTATTCTGATAATGACTGCAAGTCAATGTCATCACAGATTCGCTTCCTTATGCGGCGGTGCATCTCCACGAATGGACTGGCCATTACATTTTTACAAAAGGCTGTCCTCGAAAGGAAACGCACTCCCAAGTCGGTTTCACTTCTTGAATTAAGACTGTAGTGAGGCCAGCAGGAGGCATTAAATCATGCAACAATATGGTATGTTTATGTGGACAACAATATACAGAACCAGGTTGGCATTATATTGTGAAACTGACTTTGGCACTAGGGAAACTGCCAGTGAAAAAGGTTTTTTTGGACATATGTTTCACTGCAACCCACGTGGGTCATATTTGGACTCCCTATCCCATAATGCATTTTTGACCAGCATGCAGCTCACGTGATATTGATGTGAAATCAAGGGGATAAATAGGGAGTAGTGTAGCAGTGTTTTATGTTTCGCCTTTGAAGAAGGACATCAAGTCCAAAACGCCTCAGCGTTGTGACTGTCATATGGTTTTCAAGAATCCAAATCTAAGCTGTTTCTTTTTTGCCAATAAAGACCTGGAGAGTGCACTTCGCCTGGGGGCACCTGTTTGAAAATATATATATATATATATATATATATATATATATATATATATATATATATATATATATATATATATATATATATATATATATATATGCAAAAAAGAAGCAGAGAACTCTGGGTAGTTCTCAAGTTTAGGTGGAAAGCAGCTCCTGTATGGAGCACTCTCAACACCATCGACACTCTAGATCTGCTCACCTCAAATGTCTGTTTTTCTATCAAAATCTTTAAGCATAGGATTAGCACAGTGCCATCCACGCCGAGATAGAAAAGGACAAAGTCTTTTGCCATTTGTACAGCAAAGTCTTTAAGCATAGGACTAGCACAGTGCTGTCCTTGCCGAGCTGTAAAATGACAAAAGCCAATTACCACTCCAGGCACAGTATTACAGCTTTGAGTTGGTAAAATACCAATCAAGCCAACCTGAAATGAGTAAAAGCAACCCCTGACACAGTGTTTCGCTCTAATTAGAGCTCTTCAGAGAGGTATAGCTTTGTCCAGACACAAGGGAGCACCCAGTATAAGTCAAAGAAATACCCTTTCAGGCATAGAGTGACGAATAAATTATGCAAAAAAGAAGCAGAGAACTCTGGGTAGTTCTCAAGTTTAGGTGGAAAGCAGCTCCTGTATGGAGCACTCTCAACACCAGCGACACTCTAGATCTGCTCACCTCAAATGTCTGTTTTTCTATCAAAATCTTTAAGCATAGGATTAGCACAGTGCCATCCACGCCGAGATAGAAAAGGACAAAGTCTTTTGCCATTTGTACAGCAAAGTCTTTAAGCATAGGACTAGCACAGTGCTGTCCTTGCCGAGCTGTAAAATGACAAAAGCCAATTACCACTCCAGGCACAGTATTACAGCTTTGAGTTGGTAAAATACCAATCAAGCCAACCTGAAATGAGTAAAAGCAACCCTTGACACAGTGTTTCGCTCTAATTAGAGCTCTTCAGAGAGGTATAGCTTTGTCCAGACACAAGGGAGCACCCAGTATAAGTCAAAGAAATACCCTTTCAGGCATAGAGTGACGAATAAATTATGCAAAAAAGAAGCAGAGAACTCTGGGTAGTTCTCAAGTTTAGGTGGAAAGCAGCTCCTGTATGGAGCACTCTCAACACCAGCGACACTCTAGATCTGCTCACCTCAAATTTCTGTTTTTCTATCAAAATCTTTAAGCATAGGATTAGCACAGTGCCATCCACGCCGAGATAGAAAAGGACAAAGTCTTTTGCCATTTGTACAGCAAAGTCTTAAGCATAGGACTAGCACAGTGCTGTCCTTGCCGAGCTGTAAAATGACAAAAGCCAATTACCACTCCAGGCACAGTATTACAGCTTTGAGTTGGTAAAATACCTGAAATGAGTAAAAGCAACCCCTGACACAGTGTTTCACTCTAATTAGAGCTCTTCAGAGAGGTATAGCTTTGTCCAGACACAAGGGAGCACCCAGTATAAGTCAAAGAAATACCCTTTCAGGCATAGAGTGACGAATAAATTATGCAAAAAAGAAGCAGAGAACTCTGGGTAGTTCTCAAGTTTAGGTGGAATTATATATATATATATATATATATATATATATATATATATATATGTATATATGTATATTTCATGCTCCTGCTTGCTCCGGTAAGTGTAAGGCACACGAACACACACTAGGCTTCAAGCATAAGCCTTTATTAATGGTACGGAAACATCTGGCTGCCAATCTTTCACAGTCAAATTCCACTGCCTGACGTGTTTCAAATAGGCCTGGGCGGTAAATTCCGTTCCGCTCGCGGAATTTGCGGAATTTGCGGAATTTGGGTAATTTCGCGTTCCGCGGAGAACGCAAAATTGCCCAAAAATCTGCTTTCTGCGACTTCGCGAATTTTTTTGCTTGTTCGCGTTCTCAATATGCGTGTTCGCGAGATATTTCACCCCGAGCACGCAAACAGCGATCGCAAACAGGAAAAAAGTATCGCGAACAAGCAATTCCGCGTGTTCGCGGAATTTCTGCGTGTTCGCGGAGATTTTTTACCGTTTCGCGGAGATTTGCGTAACGCGATTACGCAAATTCCGCCCACCCCTAGTTTCAAATAACTTCTTCCTCAGAGGCTTGTGTGGAAGATGCAGAAAGCACCGGCTGGTTCAAATCACACCCTTTTTCTGCATGATAGCATGCCCCCTGATGGGCTGTTCTGAATGAGTCCTGAATTGTTCTTTTGGTTAAAAAGACCTGCAGATAGGTCTCGGTAGCAGGCGCTTCCTCAATCTAAAGTAATGTGCCCCAAGCCTAGTGTGTGTTTGTGTGCCTTTCACTTACCGGAACAAGTAGGAGCATGAAATATTGTTGTGTGGTGCACTACCTGCTTGCTGCTTTTCTTTTGTCAGCCAAATCAGCCCGTTGTTCCTTTGTGTGCTTCAGAATCCATGGCACACAGACCTGCACAGTCTGCAGGGGAGTTTCCTCGTGACCAGAGCGGGCCACAAAACATATATATATATCCAACAAGGTTGCCCAATGTGAGAGTGGCCCCTTTGGAGGAATACTTCCAACTCCGGGGAATGGTGCACAGGTAGGTAAAACTGCCAAGCCTGTTCAATGGCTCAACGCGTTTCAAACAGGAAGTTCTTTGTCAAGAGCCTGACATTCAAGACATCACACACGGCATGAAGAGCACAATGCAACTTAATAAAGGTCCCGCTACAATGGGCGTGTCTTCCCGCCCGATAAGGCAAAGAGAATTCTGGTACCTGTAGTGCTCTTGAAATGACTCTGGATGTCCCGAAAATAATGTCTTTTATAACCACAGTTGGTTAGCGTAGCACTGTCCCCACCAGTGCTGTCACTTGTACATCCGCTGGCAGGAAACCTCGAAATCGAACTGGGAACCATGAATATGGCAACCGAAGATCCGCGCTGGGCGGCGGGCTGTCCTTGCGACCAGACACAGCCGCTACATAAATCCAACAAGGTTGCCCAAGGTGAGAGCGGCCCTTCTGGAGGAATACTTCCAACTCCGGGGAATGGTGCACAGGTAGGTAAAACTGCCATGCCTGTTCAATGGCTCAACGCGTTTCAAACAGGAAGTTCTTTGTCAAGAGCCTGACATTCAAGACATCACACACGGCATGAAGAGCACAATGCAAATTATTAAAGGTCCCGCTACAATGGGCGTGTCTTCCCGCCCGATAAGGCAGAGAGAATTCTGGTACCTGTATTGCTCTTGAAATGACTCTGGATGTCCCGCAAATAATGTCTTTTAAAACCACAGTTGGTTAGCGTGGCACTGTCCCCACCGGTGCTGCCACTTGTACATCCGCTGGCAGGAAACCTCAAAATCGAACCGGCAACCATGAATATGGCCACCGAAGATCCGCGCTGGGCGGCGGACTGTCCTTGTGACCAGACATGGCCGCTACATAAATCCAACAAGGTTGCCCAAGGTGAGAGCGGCCCTTCTGGAGGAATACTTCCAACTCCGGGGAATGGTGCACAGGTAGGTAAAACTGCCAAGCCTGTTCAATGGCTCAACGCATTTCAAACAGGAAGTTCTTTGTCAAGAGCCTGACATATATATATATAGATATATATATCTGACATGTCGGTCAGTGCCAGTAATTAAAAAGAAGAATATACCTGCATTGGTGACCGTGTCCCATTCTTCAGCCAAGCAGCTTTACCTACTGGCAGTCGCCAGTAGGTAGTTATAGTTAGGACCTATTTTCCATAGGAAATCCGCAACATTCTATTTGGAATAACGTTGGCGCCGATTGGCTTATCTTTGCGAACTTTTCCAAACTTTTGGCCAGCTCTGGTCTGCTCCTATCCTGAAATTTTCACGTTGATTCGTCAATCGAGGGCTGAGAAAAAAGGGTGGTCCCAAAACGTGTTTTCCCCATGCATTTTCCCATAGGACCTGTTGACGCAGCTACAGCCCGAACTGCTGAATGGAATTACACCAAATTTAGCAAGGAGGCAGTCCTTAGTTCAGACTCGTGCCTTTTGCTTCAATGGTGTAAATCCGTTCAGTAGTTCCTGAGAAAATTAGAGTTAAAAAGATAGATATATCTGGGCGGAGCCTAACCACACATCTCATCGTGAGATCTGATTGGCTGTCAGTACTTCATCCAAGAAGTGTTGGCAGCCATCTTGGGACCAATATACATGATAGCACCTCATTAAAAAGCATTGCAGTTAATAGAAGGTTTTAAGACTTTAGTTACATTATAAATCATTTATTGATGGTACCATACTCATTTTAGGAATTGTGGTGTATTCTAAGGTGATTTTACCATGTGTAAAAGCCTTCTGCCGTGATATCATGAATCATGTTTGAGAGAAAACTATTTTCTCATGCTTTTCCCACAGAGGTTTGGAAGGTGATCTATAAGCTAAACTGAGAGCATATTTTCTGTACATTCACATTATCTTTCTCAGTCATGTGAGAATGAAGTCTGAAATTCTCAGTAAAACATGTACATCCAACAAGGGCAGAGACTGTCAGTTGATTCCTTTGTGTTCTACTGCAGCTTCCCAGAGTATTCTAAAGAACAACTAGAGCGCTAACAGTCCTACTTATGACAAACATATTGCACACCTGAAGCCATCTTGATTGGAATAAAGTGGTAACTCTTAAAACATTTAATTTAAAAAGGAACAAAATGAGGGGGTTCATTTTGCCATAGAAAGTATGATTAGTGCTGCAGAAAGAAAAATTAGGGCACATTTTGAGTGACTTCTCAAATCCTCTTCTATTACATAAAAAACATTCTGACATGCAGACTGAAACATGCACTTTCAATACCAGCAGCAGACTTCCCTGGTGAGCAGTAGCTTTACTACAGTGATCTAATAAGCAACTAGAGTGCTAACATTCTGAATTTATGGCAAATGTGTGACACATCTGAATGCCTTCTTGATGGAATCAAAGTAAAAAACTGAAAGTACTTCCTACTGAGGAGACTGCACTAAATGAGGAAATTAGGAAACTTCATAACAAATAAGTCTCCCAAAATGGCCACCAGAGACAAAAGAGCCCAAATGTAGCACAAATATCACCCAGATGTAGCCCAAGTATAGCCCAATGACAGAATGTCCCAGAGTGTTCTGAAGAACAACTAGAGCGCTTACTGTCTTACTTATGACAAAAATATGGCACACCTGAAGCCATCTTGATTGGAATAAACTGGTAACACTTAAAACATTTAATTTAAAAAGGAACACAATGAGGGGGTTCATTTTGCCATAGAATTTATGATTAGTGCTGAAGAAAGAAAAATGAGGGCACATTTTGAGTGACTTCTCAAATCCTCTTCTATTTCATAAAAAATTCGGACATGCAGACTAAAACATGCACTCTGAATACCAGCAGCAGACTTCCCTGGTGAGCAGTAGCTTTACTACCGTGATCTAATGAGCAACTAGAGTGCTAACATTCAGAATTTTTGGCAAATGTGTGACACATCTGAATGTCTTCTTGATGGAACCAAAGTAAAAAATTGAAAGTATTTCCTACTGAGGAGACTGCAGTAAATGAGGAAATTAGGAAACGTCATAACAAATAAATCTCCCAAGATGGCCACCAGAGCCAAAAGAGCCCAAATGTAGCCCAAATATCACCCAGATGTAGCCCAAGTATAGCCCAATGACAGAATGTCCCAGAGTGTTCTAACGAACGACTAGAGCGCTAACAGTCTTACTTATGGCAAAAGTATGGCACACCTGAAGCCATCTTGATTGGAATAAAGTGGTAATACTTAAAACATTTAATTTACAAAGGAACAAAATGAGGGGGTTCATTTTGCCATAGAAATTATGATTAGTGCTGCAGAAAGAAAAATTAGGGCACATTTTCACTTCTCAAATCCTCTTCTATGTCATAAAAAAATTCTGACATGCAGACTGAAACATGCACTTTGAATACCAGCAGCAGACTTCCCTGGTGAGCAGTAGCTTTACTACCGTGATCTAATGAGCCACTAGAGTGCTAACATTCAGAATTTTTGGCAAATGTGTGACACATCTGAATGTCTTCTTGATGGAACCAAAGTAAAACATTGAAAGTATTTCCTACTGAAGAGACTGCAGTAAATGAGGAAATTAGGAAACTTCATAACAAATAAATCTCCCAAGATGGCCACCAGAGACAAAAGAGCCCAAATGTAGCCCAAATATCACCCAGATGTAGCCCAAGTATAGCCCAATGACAGAATGTCCCAGAGTGTTCTAACGAACAACTAGAGCGCTAACAGTCTTACTTATGGCAAAAGTATGGCACACCTGAAGCCATCTTGATTGGAATAAAGTGGCAACACTTAAAACATTTAGGGCGATATGTAGGAAGCCTAATACCGGTCGGTAACGGCCGATTTTCGGTAAATATCCCGTTACCGACCGGTATTTAGGCTTTTGCTACGTAGGGGGCACATTTCAGGATTCGGTAATTTACAGAATCGGTAAAATTACCGAATCGGTAATTTTACGAATCCTGAAATGATATGTAGGGGGAGTGTGTCGTTGGTGTGGGGATTCGCTATTTACCACCAACTAAAAGTTGATGGTAAATGACGAATACCTGGAAAAAAGCATTTTTTTTCCATTTGAAGTGTGCAATGTGGCAGACATACATGCCCTTAGGGCATGTATGTGCGCCACATGTGCACACATGGACGAATCCGGGGTGCAACAGGGTGTCAATGTGACACCCTGCCACCCATGATGATGCCTCCCCCATTACCGATTCGGTATTTACCGATTCGGTAATGGCAACTGGCTTCCTATTCATTCCTATGGGCCTCCATGAGGCCCATAGGAATGAATGAGATTTGGCATGGATCACAAAATCCATCTTGCAAGTCAGAAATGCTTTCCTGACTCACAAAATGGGTTTCAAACATACCAACGAGCCATTTTGCCCTCGCAAACCTTATGATTTTGCAAATTGCGGGGCTGCGATCACAAAGCGGGTATCATCGATCAGGCCCCCTGCCACATCTGAGATGCAAATAAGAGACAAGTATTAGCAGAAAAAAAACTTTGTGGGTATGGCCCTGCGGCAATGTATTTTTACTGCCCTCAAATTATAGCAGACTGATTTTCCCCCCATTTTTTTTAGGTGTGGCTGAATCCATACTTGGAAGGCCCCACCAACAGGAGTTGGGTATAAAATTGGATCCAAATGCTTCTCCGCCTGTATATAGTGTTTCCACTGACGATGAGGCATTTGTGCTAAATATAAAAAACATGTTTCCGAGTGTATTCAATGACACGCTTGGAAAATATGTGGACTTTAAACACAAAATAATACTTAAAGATTCAGCTGTTCCTGTGAGGCATAAAGTCCGTAATGTTCCTTTAGCCTATCGCAACAAATTGAAAGACATGCTAGGAGACCTGGTGTCTCGTAACATTATTGAACCTACAGAATCTTCCCCATGGGTCTCTCCAGTGGTTCTTTCCCTCATAGGCAATGGAGATCTTCGTTTGTGTGTTGACCTCCGCAGTTTGAATAAAGAGATTTGGATTGACAGGCATCCTTTACCTAATATACACAAATTGATTTCAACCTTGTCTGGTGCTTGTGTGTTTTCTACTGTGGATTTAGCAAGCGCATACCACCAAGTTATGTTACATGAGCAATCTAAATGCTTAACTGCGTTTATTACACCGGAGGGCATGTTTCAATTTTCACGGATGCCATTTGGGTTAGCTAGTGCTGCCTCTGTTTTTCAGAGACTTATGAAGGATGTGTTGGAAGGTTGTTCTGGCGCAACTGCTTTCCAGGATGACATTTTAATTTTTGGGAAAGAATTTGAGGAACCTGACTCCAATCTAAAAAAAGGTATTGGACAGCATACAGAAGAAAGGTTTAACGCTCAAATTTTCAAAATGTAAATTTAGGAAGGATAGTGTTGAATATCTTGGTCATGAAATATTAAGTGAGGGCATCAAACCGAAGCTAGACCATGTAGTTAGTATTTCAAAGGCACCTGCACCTACTACTAAAGAACAATTATTTTCATTCTTAGGTCTAACTGAATTTTATAGTAAATTTGTGAAGAACTATTCTTCAAAAGTATTTCATTCACATATTTTGTTAAAACAGAATACTAAATTCGCCTGGGGTGAGGAGCAGAAATTAGCTTTTGAAGCACTTAAGAAAGAAATTAGTTCTGCTCCTTTTTTGAGACCTTTCACTATCGGAGGTGAATGCATTGTAGCAGTGGATGCTAGCAGCACTGGTTTAGGCGCTGTGCTCATGCATAAGAATTTCGGAGAAGAGTATGTAGTGTCTTATGCTTCATGATCTTTGCGTGGTACGGAATATAATTATTCCACAATTGAAAGGGAATTACTTGCATGCACTTGGGCTGCTCAGCATTTCAGACAATTTTTATGGGGCACGAAATTTCAATTGAGGACAGATCATAAACCATTAATAAATATGTTATCAGCTGGGGGTGGCAGAACCCTTACAGCTCGTTTGGCTTGATTAGCCGCCAATTAACAGGAATACCAATGCTCACTTGTGTATATTCCTGGCCGCATGAATGTGCATGCTGATTGCATGTCTCGGCTACCTTTACCTGATGTTCCTAACATTGTTAAGGATGCAGAAGAGTGCGATATAGCCTATACCATAGAAGATGTCAATCATAGTATAAATTCGGAGGCCATCTCGGAGGAAATATGGGCAAAGGCAATGTCTGAAGATGACATCCTGTATGAGGTTGCAAAATATTTACAAGATGGCTGGCCTGAAGAGAGGAAGTTGTGTGGAGAAATGAGTTCGTTCTTTAAGATCAAAGATGAGCTTATGTTTTCACATGGATTTGTAACTAGAGGTGAGAAAATTGTTCCTCCTCGGAAAATTAGGGAACAATTAATTAATTTGTCCCATGAAGGGCATTTGGGTATGTCTTGCACTAAGCGACGCTAGAGAGAATTTTATTGGTGGCCCTGTATTGTAGTATGGTAGACAGATGGGTTAGAGAATGTGCCCAATGTTCCAGGAGTGACAAGTCAGTTAAACCTTTGTCTGCAGATATTTCTCCTATTGAGTATTCTCAAGGGCCATGGAGGAAGCTGGGCATTGACATAATTGGTCCTTTCTGTCTCCCCTCTGCAAAACATGTATTTGCTCTAGTATTGGTAGACTATTTTTCAAAATGGCCAGAAGTCAAAGTCGTAGATAAAATCACTTCCAATCAAGTTATAGAATTCTTGGATAATATTTTTAGTCGGGAAAAAACAATCAGCCGCAGGCGCTATCAGAGCGCAACTTCCCATAAAGTAGACACCTTCCTTTCCACTTCTGCCACTAGCATACCGCTACATGAGATGGCACTTAAGTGGGAGTTTCAACGGCCGCTGGTGCAATCATAGGCACATCGCTCACGAACAGCCGCCGGTGCATTCACGCACATATACGACATAGAAAGTACCTTATAATGACTTTCAAAAGTGAACTTTGTCTTCTCCTTGGCTCCCGCTCGTCGCCAATGTGAAGTAACTACGAGTGAACAGGTTGTTGACTCCAAGATATATTTATTGAATGAGGAGAAGACAGCTTAAACAACCACTCTCTAGACGGCTTCCACCAGAGATCCAACCGCCATGGTGCCATCAGAACAATAACATTCTGCCGTCCTATGTGACAGTACATAATGTAAACACTACACACATCCTCGCCCTTAAATAATCTCTGCTTGCTCCAAGCCCATCTTCATGTTTTATGGATATGTATAAAGATCAAACATCAACCATTGCTATGATATAGTCTTTTTTCCAAGGAATATTGTTTATTCTATTTAAAGAAATCTATTGAATCTCTTATATAAATAAGACAAAAGACTAGAAACGTATGGATATAAAAACACATCCACAAATCTTGAGGCGTTCCTTAATAATGAATTGCAGGAACTGACAATGGGTGGCCCAGCGGGTTGTTTATATTTTTGTGTACTTTTAAGTGGAACTATATAGTAGGTAATATCGGATGCCCTTTTCTTAAGTACTGATATTCTTAATCATTGAGGAGTTCTTGATCATTCTATTCTCTCAATTTCTCATGAAAAGTCTGCATTGTCTCTTTGGTTGGATCGCTTATTAACCTTTCATAATGATCACAATTATTTAACTGCCATCTTGCCTCTAGTGCATACTTGCTCTTGTACATAAGCATGATATTTCCACCTTTATCAGAAGCTTTAACAATTATATCCTGGTTCCCTTGTAATTCTTTTAAAGCCGACCAGTCATTCTTAGTCATGTTGCCTTTACGACCATGGTGGCGTGCCTGATGTTCTTTTATTGCTATATTTCTAAGGCCAACGGGCACTAGCTCTTGAAAGGAATCAATCTTGTTCCCAGGTGGTAGTTGGGGGCTGTATCTGGATTTGTTCTTCATTTTGTTGCTAACAGATATACCTGTATCTAAATTCATTGTTGCACATAGTTCCTGATTTGTTAAAGACTCAGCATTCACCTCTTCTCCCGCAATGCTGGCTTCTTCTTCTAAATCACTAAGTATTCTCAGATGAGGAATTTTGTGCTCTGTTAATATAGACAATGCTTGAGGTTTATTCACTTTGATTTTTTGATGTTTTCTTGTTGCAAAGTGCTTCATTAATTTCAGTTTCCTACAAAATGTATAGAGATCGATTCTTGCACTCGCCAAATCAATCCCAGTAGACAGACAAAACAAGAGACCTTTGTCATTTGAAGGTGACACAGTTCCCCAGGAAAATCTAATTGCGGAAGTGATAAGGATGCGCCTTTATCGCTGGAGCTTACTTCTGAGCTCTCTACGCTTGATGGTGGTTCTGGTCTGTCTCGCATTTGGTCCATTCTCTGCCTTTTATGAAGTATATCATATCGTCTCTCAAAGGTGTAGATTCGCCCCATCGCATGGTCTATTTTGTTCCTTTTTCAATGTTTTCAATTTCTTCAATTGTACCTCCTTTTTATGCGTATCCATCCTTTTTTCTAGTTCTTCGAATGCCTTTTTGCCTTCCTCTGTCTCACCATATTTTTCCAGATTTTTTTCTAGATCGTTTATTCTTTCAGAGGTACCCAACAGTTTACGTTTTGCATGGATAATTAATGTATTCATTAATTTCATTTAGCATTCCGTGGTGTCTGCATTTAGTTAAAAGGTCCCGGTCTATATAATTGAGGGTCAGTAACACCAATATTCACAAACCTCTGGGAATCCGTTGACATTTGATATTTCTTTTCAAGGTCGCACTTTCCCATCATTTATTTGTTTCCATCACTCTCATTTTTTCAAGTTATTTCTATAGCCATCTAGGATCATTATCCTGTTCCAGCCATGAGCCCTGAAATTCATGTTCATTTGGCTGCATTAAATGTCGTTAGAAAACATTTCTTTTGCTGTTTGTTCTCATTTACTAAATCTGTTCACCATAATTATTGCACAGTAGTCCTATTGAGCAGCTTAATTGGAATATACAGATTTCCAAGAGTGTAGCGTTTCAGTGTGCTCTTTAAATTAATTCCAAATATGAATGGACGTGCTTCTTGAAGTTATATACTGTTGATGTATCTATTTGAAAAATTACACGAATACCAACCGGTTTTCGTTTAAAAAATCAGACCCCATTGCTACAATACAAATGCGACTGGTTTTCCATTTAGTCCTAGTATTTCCCTCACATTTGTCCATATACAAGTTTTGTACGCAATATATTAGACCAGAAAAGAATGCCCTACAGGATTTCTTTGTGAATCCTTATTCCAGGCAATATATTACAGTGAGCGGTACAGTCTGGAAGTCCAGGGAAGACAAAGCCTCTCACAGCGTCTCCACTGCGACTCAGCTGAAAACCCCCAGCCCCACCCTGCATAGCCGACACACCACTCACTGGTTTGAAGATGTCTCAACTGCCGTTTTCCTCCACCACAGTCCTGGTTCCTGGCCTCTATAGAGTTGAGTTATATAGGAAAAACAATGATTCCTGTGGAATAATATACTATGAGGTTATGATACTGATGGAGCAGGTTGTGCACAATTTTGTATACCTTCTCTATTTTGCATGAAAGTATTAATTGAATAACCTACTAATAATAATTTATTAATGGTGTGCTGTGATTTATAATAACTAACACAAATTACATGTGGGAACTTGCTATTTGCATGGCAAAATAACTCTAATAACTAAAATCCGTACGCATATTAATAGTAGTATATGTGGTAATTCGATATCGCATGATTTATGTTGCTTTTGTGACATTCACATCTTCGTGGAGGACCGTAAAGGTGAATATATTGCTTTAAATGTCTCTATATGCCGGGGAAATCCTAATATATAAAGGGATTAGTAAGGGTATAACATTAGAAGCATCATTTCTTTGTATTAATTATTCTTTTGTGTTTGTTTTGCTTAAGTTGACATTTGGGCCTATCGCAATATGGCGGCAGAAACCGAGTTCAGAAGTGGCCACCGTTTCCTGAAGTGCGAAGTCTACTGCGCAGACTCGGATGGCTCCGTGAACTTCCTAATGACCTCTATACACCCTGTCCCTGTCAAGGATTGGATATTGGTGGACTGCCAAGACCCCGGACATTAGAAACTGGTATAAAAGAACAATGGATGCATACAAATAGAAGACGAAACTTTGCAACAATCAGTATTGGATCATCACCGGAAACGTATCAGCAAAATCCATGTGAACGTGGACTGTCAAAAATCGGACGTTTGCCCCCAACCAATAGAAATCATTCTCCGCCCAAAAATGTTTCATGGTATCTAGAATTTATTATAAAAAGAGTAGTAGAATATGGAGGGGTTAACACACATTCGGCGGTTACTATGACTGCACACCCTCTTTGACCCCACAGGCGAGTACGGATGCTGGCACGACTTCTGGTCCTTTGACGATCTTTGGGACTGTAACGTGCTGAGCAAAGGACTTTCGGACTCTGAGCTCTGGCCTGTGGGCAAATGAATTAGAGAAAAACCAGATAGCCAGAATAGGTAAATATGATGTTCTATGATTTAACTAAATTGATCTAGAAATTCTAAACTTTTGAAGAAACAAATGCTAATATTAATTACAATGAAATTTTAGATAAACAAATATTGATTAACAGAAATTATGAGTTTGTGGTTCTTCATTAAGGAGAATTAAGGATTCTGAGTCTTAAATGTGTTTTAGCTTGTTCTAAATCACCATCAACCAATCCAACTAATTGGTCTGTCGACCAAGTGGGCGGAGTGCCTTGATGTTTAGGATTAGGAATCTATAGGTGGCGAATGTTAATGTATATTTTGGAAAGTAACTTTTCTTTCACTATAGGTCATAAGGTACCCCACCCACATGTCCGGCGCGTAATCATCATCCCTCCCGTGTGCAGATTCGTGAGAGGAGACGTATGAGTGTTGGTGTTATGGGCCCCACCAATGAATGCGTGTGTGAATGAGCTAGTGTGACGTCGGGTCTGCGACGCAGGAAAGATAGTTGTAAATTTGCTCTCTTTTTCCCCGACTCTCTCTCTCAGTCAGTTTTTCTGGTAGCAGAATGATGGTTTTATTGCATTGGTTTGGTGATTATTGCTTATAGATTTGATTATTGCTTATCGATTTAGAATATTGATTATTAATTGTGGATGTTGGATAAGTATTGGTTTATGTATTAACACTATGTTGAGTCGCGTTGCGTTCCATGTTGTTTGACGACTTCTGGGATGTAGGAAGTCGGAAGTTTGTAACGATTCCGTAGTAGGGCAGAGGTAAGCGCTGCTCTCGGGAAAGACGGGATTGTTGTTGCCCTGTAGGTACACGGGGAAAACATGTGATGATTGAAGTTGCATGATGCATTGTCTAAGTTCGATTCGGTAACATCGTCATGTGTTGCCATTAGGGACATTTTCTGTATGAGAGAAGTGTATGATAGCGAAGGTCATCTATGAAATTTTGGTCTTAAGTACCAGGAGTCCAAAAGGCACTCTGATTACGCTTATCACTGGAAAGGTACTAGGTGTTCTCTAAGCTTGAAAGAAGGTTAAAGTAGAGGGATGTGCTACTTTAATAACAAATGAAATAATTCTGTAGTAGGGCAGAGGTAAGCGCTGCTCTCGGGAAAAACAGGATTCTGTGCGAATGAGCTACATTTTCCGTATGAATGTGTGTAAATGAAATAGCATTCAGGTTAATTGTGAAACTCTGGCTTTAATTCTCTGGAGCATTGGGTCTCCAACAGGTGTTTTATTTCTGGAGAAACAGTTAGCTAATGCTTGATAGAAGGGTGAAGTAGAGGGAAGTGCTACTTTATCAACAGATGTAATGATTCCGTAGTAGGGCAGAGGTAAGCGCTGCTCTCGGGAAAGACGGAATTCTTGTGAAAAAGGTCAAGACTATTTTTTGTTAGCGAAACAGACAATGGTGGCGTTCTTATGTCGATACTAACAGAATTTTAGTAAAAGTGAATGTAAAAGGTTTGCCGATAAATTTTGAAAAAAGGAAAGGTCAGCAGAAGCAGGAGCAGCAAGAAAAGCTGACGTCAGAAAGACCGCGCTGGGATTGGACAGTCGGTAAGAGACGTAGGCGCTCCGGATTGGTGCGTTAGTGTGCGCCGCGCTAGGAGTGGAGAATTACAGGGTGACGTGGACGCTCCGGATTGGTGCGTTGGTGAGAGTCGCGCTGGGATTGGAGAATTGCAAAAGTGACATAGACGCTCAGGATTGATGCGCTAGTGTGAGTCGCGCTACGATTGGATTAAACAAACAAAACAGTCGTAGAAGAAATCTAACGATACAGAAAAGAGAAAATGATGTATTACGATCCACTAGGGAAGGAGAAAAAGTCCTAGTTCGGTAAAATCAAGAATTTATTTAAAAAGGACAAACCGATTGTGACTATAGAGGGACAGTTGCTCCCTCTAGTGAAATCACCTGCATCTTTTATGATTACGAAATATGGTTATCATACATGTATTTGGTTACACAATTGGGCAAAATATACAGCAGATGATGGAGTTTTGGCATTTCCAGAACATGGTTCATTTAATTTAGCGGTTTTGAGAAATTTGAGAGAAAGAATGATGAAATTAGAACCGAGACCTAGACCTACACAGTTTGAAGTATTGCCAGAATGGGAAGATGAGATGTATGGCAGAGAAGGATGATAGAATGAAGAGATGGCGAAGTGCAAATATGACTGATGGGTTGTTTCCTATGAGAAATGTTGAAGAAACCACTAGTAGAAAGTGTACGGAAAAGAGAAATAATACAGGATCAGAAAGTTATAAGTATGGTGTGCATGAGTCGGAGGATGATGTGCTGGAAGACATGTTTTATAAAAATCCACCCCTCTATCAACCAAATTCCACATTGACACCGAGTGCCCCAGTAAAAGAATCGCCACAGAATATAAAATTTGAAACAGTACCACATGAGGTAGGAAGAAATAATCCTTTCAGAGAAACAGAAAATATTAAAGTTAGTAAAATGGCAAATGAAAATTCATCTGAATTAGCTAGAACTCCTTTAGAATTAAATGAGAATATTAGAGAATTAACTAAAAATATGGAAGCCGTAACTGTTCCTGTAACAATAGGACCTGTAATGCCGATTTTTGATAAACAAAAAGATAGTGAGTATTGTCTGACGATTCCTTATAATGGAAACAGGGAAAATGAAATACAAAGAAGAGATACAAGAGAAAATTAGTGGGGACAAACGGTAGGAATTTCCGAACAAAGTACTCCTAAAAATTTGAAAGTAAATCAGAGTTTAGTAAATAGAGCAATAATGACGACAGAGTCTGTACCAGGATCACTAAAAGGATTAGAACAGACATGAAATTAAATGATTCTTGTAGGTCCTACTTCTGATGAATTAAGTGAATGGCTAAGAAGTTTACAACAAAAAGATGCTGAGCCTAGACCTTTAGATGTGTCCAAATTAAAAATAGCATCAGAGGAATTAATAGTTGGAACTATTCCTACAGAAAAATTAAAGAACTATCAGGATGAAGAATTAATGTTTCTATGTAAAAGTATAACGTGGAGAGCCAGGAATTTACATGAAAGACTTGAAGAAGTGGCAAATGAAATGGGAATTGATTTTGAAAAGGTAAAGTCATTACAAAAACCATATAGAGTAGATTTTTCTGAAAAAGAAATTGAAAATTTAAATACGACAGGACAAATGATTCAGATTAAAGATTTAATCATATTACTGAGAAAATGGGTCGATGTAGACAAATGGAAGAGTAGATGGTTTCGAAAACGATACGATGCAACGGATAAAATATTTGCAGCTTGCCCAGTAAGAGAAAAAGAAAAGGTAGTAATTGAATGTCCCATGAAAGAGATTCCAGGTGGAGGCTATGTACATGTCCCCTGGACTAGACAAGATATTTTGTCATTTACCAATGATTTTCCACGACTGCGCGAAAAGCCAGTCGAGTGGTATAGGCAGGTAGACAGGTTCGTAAAATTATCAAAAGTTCTATTGAATGATTTGAATAGTCTTTTTGACATAATAGTACCAGCGGATTTATGGACAGAATGTAAGGTAATGATTAGTTGGTCTACACAAGAATACCCTAGAGATCCAAAAACAGGTGCCCCTGATCCAGAAGTAATGAGAAAATATGAACAAGCAATTACCTTATTGAAAAATAAAGTACCTCCTAAAGAAACTGATTGGGTTAACATTGATAGAACTCATCAAGAAGCGAAAGAATCAGTACATGCTTACTATGAAAGGTTGATCCTTGCCTTTAAACAGTACAGTGGTGATGAAAACTTGAGTGAAAAGGATTTGAGTCATTTTGTATATCGATTTGTGTACAGACTGTGACCTGAAGTAAGTGAAATGATTAAACAGCATACAGTAGATTGGCAAAATAAAAAGATAGATGAAGTCCTAAGACATGCAAAATATTTTAGTGATGAAATTGAAGCAAAGCAGCGTAAACTAAAGGAAAAAGCCATGTGGGCTCAAGTAAAGGTGGCAGAAAGACAGGAAGCTCAATTGATTGAACAGGCAACTGGTACGGGTATGAAACCAAAATTTAATATTGGAAAAGGGAAAGGACAATTTAATATAGATGAAGCCAAAAAGAAATGGCCATGTCATAATTGCGGAAGAATAGGGCATGGAAATCCGAGTGTAAATTTCCCCCGAGTGCTAATGGTGATAATGCATCGTTGAATTCACAGGTGCAGAAAGAGGTGAGTTGTCAACTGCAGCAACAGCAGCAGGTTGTTCACCAACAGAATCAGGCGCCAAAACCGCCTTTTCCACAGAGCGTGAATCATCAGAAATACAGTAATGAGACAGGATTCTACAACGCAGAACAGGTAACTAAGCTGCCGCGGGCTAGTGCTGTTTCGCAGTATTGGCTACGACGCGATGAGAGTGAGTCAGAAGAAGGTTATTGACGATGACGAGGAGAGGAAGAGGAGTGCGTGCTTGGCGCAACTCTAGAAGTAGACCAGACAGGCCCATTTGTGGATGGAAAGGTAAATGACGAAAACATTACTTTCCTAGTAGATACTGGTGCTACTCGTTCAACTGTTAGGTCAGCTGATGTTGAAAATCTTCGTCTCTCGAACGAAACAATCCAAGTAGTTGGAGTATCCAATAGACAGATAAAAATATATCTCACTGAACCAGTAAAAGTTAACATAGGGAAATTTTCTGAAATGCACCGCTTTGTCGTGTGCGATTCAAGCCCTGTAAATTTACTAGGGAGAGATTTGCTGTGCAAGATGAATTGCGCCATATTTTGTACTCCCTATGGTATAGCATTTGAGACTCCAGATGAAGATGTACTGTATAAAATGACTATGGCTAATATGGAACCTGAGATTACTGAGGCATTTGCTGTATTTAACCCTGAAGAGCTGCCTCAAGAGTTGAAAAAGACAGTAAAGGCGGAGGTATGGGATTTCACAGGAGAAGATGTGGGATGGATGGATGTCGTTACAACGCACACTTTTACAACGCATGCACTTACAACGCATTTTTTACAACGCACAATCCATTACAACGCATGACATTACAACGCATGACACTACAACGCATTTTTAAAAAATACCTTTACAACGCATTCCATTACAACGCATACTACCATTACAACGCATACCATTACAACGCATAATATTAAATTGCATTTAAGGTAAGTATTAGTTAAATAGCATTTAAGGTAAGTATTAGATAGTATAGGGGTAACAATTACTTTTCTAACTCCAGGGGGTGCAACAGTAGGGTAAGTGTTGGATAGTATAGGGGTAAAAATTACTATTCTAACTCCAGGGGGTGCAACAGTAGGGTAAGTGTTGGATAGTGTAGGGGTAAAAATTACTATTCTAACTCCAGGGGGTGCAACAGTAGGGTAAGTGTTGGATAGTATAGGGGTAAAAATTACTATTCTAACTCCAGGGGGTGCAACAGTAGGGTAAGTGTTGGATAGTATAGGGGTAAAAAATACTATTCTAACTCTAGGGGGTGCAACAGTAGGGTAAATGTTGGATAGTATAGGGGTAAAAATTACTATTCTAACTCCAGGGGGTGCAACAGTAGGGTAAGTGTTGGATAGTATAGGGGTAAAAATTACTATTCTAACTCCAGGGGGTGCAACAGTAGGGTGAGTGTTGGATAGTATAGGGGTGAAAATTACTATTCTAACTCCAGGGGGTGCAACAGTAGGGTAAGTGTTGGATAGTATAGGGGTAAAAATTACTATTCTAACTCCAGGGGGTGGAACAGTAGGGTAAGTGTTGGATAGTATAGGGGTAAAAATTACTATTCTAACTCCAGGGGGTGCAACAGTAGGGTAAGTGTTGGATAGTATAGGGGTAAAAATTACTATTCTAACTCCAGGGGGTGCAACAGTAGGGTAAGTGTTGGATAGTATAGGGGTAAAAATTACTAATACTTACCTTAAATGCAATTTAAATAATACTTACCTTAAATGCAATTTAATATTATGCGTTGTAATGGTATGCGTTGTAATGGTAGTATGCGTTGTAATGGAATGCGTTGTAAAGGTAGTTTTTAAAAATGCGTTGTAGTGTCATGCGTTGTAATGGATTGTGCGTTGTAAAAAATGCGTTGTAAGTGTAGTGCGTTGTAAAAGTTGCGTTGTAAAGGTTGTTCCTCATGTGGGATTAATGAAAAATGTAGATCCTGTAAAAGTTGCTGTAAAAGAGGGAGTAAGCTACCCAAATATTCCCCAGTACAAATTGACACCCGAGATAATTGCAGGAGCTACTCCTATAATAGATAGAATGATCAAAGAAAATATTTTGAGAGAAATAATGAGCAGTCCATGTAATTCACCAATTATGGGCCTGGAAAAGCCTAATGGAACATTTAGAATAGTGCAAGACCTGAGAAAAATAAACAAAATTGTTGTGTCATGTTGTCCCATTGTACCAAATCCATCTGTGATTTTGTATCAGATTCCTCACGATGCAGAATGGTACACCGTAATTGATCTGTGCCATGTTTTCTTTTCCATCCCATTGCATCCTGACAGTCAACAGATTTTTGCGTTCCGGTTTGGCGAACGTATTTTGGCATGGTGCTGAATCCCACAGGGGTACACAGAGAGTCCCTCAATATTCAATCAGATATTGAAAAAGTCTCTAGAAGATATAAAAATGCCTGAAAGTTCAGTTCTGGTCCAATACATAGACGACCTGCTTGTGGCATCAAGAACTCAAGAAGCTTGTGTAGTGGATACCATTGCACTGCTGAATCATTTGGCAGATGGAGGACTTAAAGTATCCCCATTGAAAATTGAAATTGCAATTCTGTCAGAAAGAAGTACAATATTTAGGCCACAAAATTGAAAAGGGACTGAGAAAAGTAACTGCAGATAGAATCAAGATAATAAAAGGAATGAGAGCCCCATTGACGCAAAGAGAAGTGAGAATGTTTCTTGGAATGGTTGGATATTGTCGTCAGTGGATAAGTAACTTTTCCCTGATTGCAAAACCTTTGGTACGCTTGACAAGAAGTGATGTAAAAGACCCCATTGAATTAAATAAAGAGGAATTAATGGCTTTTAAACAATTGAGAGACAGTTTGTGTGAAGCACCAGCACTTGGTATGCTTGACTATGAGGAAGAGTTTGAACTCTATTGCAGCGAAAGAAATGGATGTGAACTTTCTGTATTAATACAGAAACATCGAAAACTTAGGAGACCAATTGCATATTTCTCACCTATATTAGACCCTGTAGCTGTAGCATTGCCAGGTTGTTTGAAAGCTGTAGCAGCCACTTGCAAGAGTTTGGAACAGAGTGAAGGAATTGTGATGGGATATCTTGTGAGAGTGTTTGTACCTCACGATGTGGCAATCCTTTTAACAAGGAGCCGCATTCAGTTCATGACGCACAGTCGTCTGACTAAATATGAGAAAGTCATCCTAGGTGCAACAAATGTGAGCCTGGTGAGATGTCTGAATGTGAATCCTTCAACGTTACTACCTGATGTTGAGAATGTGGAAGTCAGAGGTGATGTGGATCACGACTGTTTGGAAGTGCTTGACTTCTGTACCAAACCCCTACCTGATATAAAAGATGTACCTTTGACAGAAAGTGACTATGTGATGTTTGTGGATGGATCGTGCTTGAGAACAGATGAGTGAATTCTGAGTGCAGCATATGCAGTATGCATAGTAGCAGCTGTATTAGAAGCATCATGTCTGAAAGGAGTAAAATCAGCCCACATTGCTGAACTATTTGCCTTAACAAGAGCATGTAAGTTGGGAAAGAATGTGAGAGTGACTGTGATAACCGATAGTCAATATGGCTTCGGTGTAGTGCATGACTTTGGCCACATTTGGTCCCAATGAGGATTTTTGACATCGAGTGGAACTCCTATAAGAAATGCTGAAGTAGTTGGAAAATTACTTGAGTCGATACAGCTGCCTAAGCAGTTAGCCGTTGTGAAGTGTGCAGCCCACACAAAGTCCAACGATTACGTATCGGCTGGCAATCAGTTTGCAAACGATATGGCTCAATATTGCATACGAAATCAGAATTCCATTAATAGGGGAAGAGAAAGAGAAATTAACTCATGTCCCCTGTTGTTTACTAACACTGTGAATACATGGGAAGAAGTAAGGCAGTTGCAGGAAGAAGCAGGAGATGAGGAAATGAGACAATGGGCAAAAGCAGGATGTGAACCATGGGAAACAGATCATGTGTGGGTTTATCGGGATGGAAGACCAGTTATGCCTAATAGCATGGTGTCTGCCATGGCACGGATGTATCATGGACAAGCACATGTAGGAAGAGATGCAATGATCAGACTATTTAAACAGACATGGTATAACGCAAAATTTAGACTTGTAGCTGAAAGTCTTAGTCAGAAATGTCTTATATGTCAGCAATTCAATCCTGGAAGAAAAACAGTGGTAAGTCTGGAAACGATAGGTCGAGAAGGAGGGCCTTTCACCAGAATGCAGATTGACTTCATTGAAATGCCCCCTTGTAACAGGTTGAGTTATGTTTTACTGATGGTTTGTCTGTTTTCTCGATGGGTGGAAGCATACCCAACGAGAAGAAGTGATGGAATTACAGTAGCCAAGCTATTATTGAGAGAGTTCATTCCTAGGTTTGGTTTTCCAGTCACGATTGATTCAGATAGAGGAAAACATTTCCATAATGAAATCATGAAGTTAATTTGTGAAGCATTGAATGTACAACAGAAACTACATTGTGCCTATCGCCCAGAGGCTTCTGGTGTGGTGGAACAAGTAAATGTGTCATGGTTCCGAGCCGCGCCGTCACCCGGGGCAGAAGGGTTAGCGGTCTAGTTCTCATGGACGAGAACGGAAGGCCGAAAGACACACTTCCGGTTTCTCGCGCTTAACAGCCGGGAACTCCGGCTGATCCGACGCTTTGGATTCTCGGCAACGCCACGAGAAGGGAGACGCCACTTCGGAGACCGGAACGCCGCAGAAGAAGGAACGCTGCTGCGGGCAACCGAAGGCACAGGTACTGTCGTTGCGGAGGCTTTCCTCTGCATTCCAGCCCCTGGGTTATTCTCCTACCCCTGCACACCGGCGAGTGTGCGGTGGATTTGACAACTAGTCGTTCATTTATTATTTGCGCAGGAGCGCTGGTTTTTTGGTTCATTGATTTTGGTTCCTCCCCTAACTAGCCGGATTGAGAACCGTGCAGGCATTGGCAAACTGGCGGTACCATGGGGAATGCCAGTTCCGTTCCTGAAGCACAGGAGGGTGTTGATTGGTGCACCGGGGATTTATTATTATTTGCGCAGGAGCGCTGGTTTTGTTTCATGTAATTTTGGTTGCACCAACTACTGAACTGCACGACTATCTTTTGGCCACTGCTGTCCTGGAACCAGGAGCTGGGAACCGATCCCTTAGAAGCGGTCACGTAACATCGCACCAGGTACTTCATTTGGTCGGGGGGAGGGCGTGGCACAGAGGAGAGAAAGAAGGAACGGGCAGAAAGGTAATTGTGTTCCTTTCTTTCCAACGCAGCTTGGGACCCCAGCGCCACCTAGACTACGCCCATCTGGCTTCTACCCCAGGTACCCCCTTGTCCTAAGCGGTGCTCAAACCCGTCTAGGGCTAGGCGGGAAACGGGGTGGTGGTTCTTGTCGCCCCTGCAGGAACGCCCCACCAAGCGTAAGGTAAGCCTTGGGAGGACCCTGACAGAATCCAAAGCCCACGTTGTTCTCCCGCCCGGGCGACATGAGTGACCCCGAGATCACGCTTCAGGACATCGCAGCCATCTTGGCCTCTATGCAAGCGGAAAACCGCAGCCTGCGCCAGGACATCACTGCATTGCAGACGCAGGCAGCTGCTACCGGAACGGGGCCTTGGGGACAGTTCCCTTCGTCCAGAGTGTTGCGAGACGGCCTATTGAGGCCCGCTACGTTTCCGCCCGGTGGTTTGGCCTCTACTCCCGTGCAAGACACGTCCATTCAGGTGATAGCCCCGCATACCGTACAGCTAGCACCTCCTGAGCGCTTTTACGGTGAGAGCACGAAGTACAGTGTTTTCATGCACCAGTGCCAGCTGCATTTTATGGCACGTGCTACCGCTTTCCCAGACGACGCCTCGAAAATCGCCTTTATCCTCTCCTATATGGGAGGCGATGCATCCCTGTGGTCCATACCCTTGGTGGAGAATGACGACCCTGTTTTATACTCCTTACCAGCCTTCAGAGACACCATGCGACGGATGTTCGCCCGCCACACCTTTGTACAGGCTGCTGATAATGAACTGCTCGGGCTTAAACAGGGAACCTCGGACTTGTTACATTATATCACCACCTTCAGCAGACTGGTTATCGAAGCCCGTTGGCCTGAGTCCAAGAAAGTGTCAGTGTTTTATAGGGGGTTGCGGGACGAGATGAAGGATCTCCTGTCCCAGATCCCGGACCCACCAGAAGACATCGGCCCGTTTATGGACTTGGTGGTGAAATTGAATTTCCGGTTACAGGAAAGGAAGACCGATCGACATAGAGGCGGGGACCCCCGAGTGCTGCCACACAGAGAGAAGAATACCGACGATGCGGTATCCAACCCTGACCCACCAGAACCAATGCAGATCGGAGGAATTCGGGGATCGCTGACCAAGGAGGAACGAGAGAAGAGACGGCGACAGAACCAGTGTCTGTATTGTGGCAAAAGCGGCCACTACGTAAAGGAATGCCCGGTGAAACCTTCCAAACCGAGGCCGAAGAGACCGTTTGCGCTTCCTATTACCAGGGGAGACTGGTCGGGAAACGAAGAAACCCAGTAAACGGTGGGGTCCGGTTACTGGGTTCGTCGTCCATCAGGAGACCACCCCCAGGTAACGGCGTCGGTTGCCATCATTTCAGAGTGGATGTCACCTTAAAGACACGGTCGGGCCTAGTCTGGCAGGTGATAGCCCTTATCGATTCTGGAGCCACGGGCAATTTTATCGACAACCAGTATATGGCTAGCTTAGGGATGGCCGTGGTACCCAAGGAAACGCCGGAGGCCGTTAAGGCCGTGGATGGGACGGATCTTACTTCAGGGCTCATTCGTTTTCAGACCGAACTCCTGGAGATGTCGTTCCAGAACCACCACACGGAATCCATCACATTTGATGCCATTGACGCACCTCAATTCCGTTTGATACTGGGACTTCCGTGGTTGACAGCCCATAACCCCCGTATCGACTGGGTATCCAGGAGGGTACACTTGGATTCAGCGGTTTGTACGTCTCTCTGTTATCCCCGGCCGTGCACCTCCGGTTCATTGGGTATACAGGCTCAGGTGTTGCCCCTTACCAACACCGTCTTGACCGTACACGGGACGGTACCTGATGCGTATCTGGACCTGCTTGCGGTGTTTGATAAAAAGGGGGCAAACACCTTACCTCCGCATCGCAGCTTCGATTGCAGAATTGATTTGATTCCAGGCTCGAAGCTGCCTTGTAGTCGCATCTACTCGCTTACCGAAAAGGAAAACGAACACCTTCGTATGTATCTGGACGAGTACCTACGCAATGGGTTCATCCGCCACTCGAGATCGCCGGTATCGTCTCCTCTCTTTTTCGTGGCAAAGAAGGAAGGAGATTTGAGAACGTGCATTGACTTTAGAGCGATGAACGCCATCACGGTGAAGAATCGGTACCCGTTGCCTCTGATCACGAACCTTCTGGATCAGGTGAAAGACGCCAGCATATACACCAAGCTGGACCTCCGGGGGGCCTACCATCTCGTCAGAGTCCGAAAGGGAGATGAGTGGAAGACCGCGTTTCGGACCCGATATGGCCTGTACGAATACCAAGTCATGCCTTTCGGACTCTGCAACGCCCCGACGGCCTTCCAGTATTTCATTGACGAAGTGCTGAGGGACTTCATCGACCGGCTCTGCGTCGTCTACATCGACGACATATTGATTTTCTCCAACAACCAAGAAGAACACATCCAACACGTGCACACCATATTACAGCGCCTACTACACCATGGGCTATATGTTAAGCTGGAAAAGAGCGTCTTTCACACCACCGCCGTTGAATTCCTGGGACACGTGATCACCCCTGAAGGGGTTACCATGGATACCAAGAAAACAGCGGCTATCCTGCAATGGCCATCCCCTATGTCTGTGAAGCATGTACAACGGTTTCTGGGGTTTGCGAATTACTACCGTCGCTTCATTGATGGGTTCTCTAGGATCGTCACCCCCATCACCCGTCTTCTGCGCAAAGGGGTTCGCTTTGCGTGGGACCAAGACGCCGAACGAGCCTTCCAAACCCTGAAGACACGGTTCACTACAGCCCCCATATTGTTACATCCGAACCCGGAACGGCCTTTTATAGTGGAAGCCGACGCCTCCCAAGACGCCCTGGGTGGGGTACTGTCCCAAAGAGATACCATCACGGGGTTGCTACATCCAGTGGCATTCTACTCAAGGAAACTACAGCCGGCGGAGCGGAACTACACGGTCTCTGACCGTGAATTGCTAGCCATCAAGGCCGCCTTTGAGGAATGGCGCCACCACCTCAAGGATGCGAGACATCCTGTAACCATCTTCACGGACCATAGGAACCTCCAGTTCCTTCGTTCAGCAAGGGCCCTGACCGCGCGGCAGCTGCGATGGACCTTATTCTTTAACGAATATGAGTTCCACATCACGTACCGACCCGGCAAGAACAACGCCAAGGCCGATGCCCTGTCACGACTCACCGAAACCGGAGAAACTACGCCTGCGGACGTTCCTGCACCGATCATCCCGAACCATTGCTTTCTGGGGCTCATTCTGTCTTCTGGTTTCTTATCCCAGCTGCGTGACGACCTGCAACAGAAGGCCGCCTCGTCGTGGATAGGGGAGCATAAAGGACTCACCGCCAGGGATGGGTACGTATACCAGGGAGACCGGTACTACCTGCCTTTGCCAGACCTTCAACAACGAGCCCTGTACATGTGCCATGATCACCCTCGATCCAGTCATCCTGGCCGTCACAAGACAAAGGACTTACTGTCGAGACATTTCTGGTGGCCTTCCCTGGACGATGACGTACACGCCTACATCGCGCGGTGTGCTATCTGCGCTCAGGGAAAGGGCTCGTCCCAACCCTCGGTAGGGTTATTACTTCCTATCCCTGTACCTCCTTACCCCTGGCATACCATCTCTATGGACTTTGTGGTGGACCTGCCCAGAACGAAGACAGGGTACACCACCATCCTTACCATTGTGGACCATCTCTCCAAGATGGCCCATTTTGTCCCGTTGGAGAAACTGCCCTCGGCGGCTGCCTTGGCTGGCATCGTCCTTCGCAACGTCATCCGTTTACATGGCATCCCCTCGGTAGTGATCACGGACAGGGGCTCCCAGTTCGTGTCCAAGTTTTGGAATGAGGTGTGTCGCATCCTGCACATGGAAGTGCGCTTATCCACAGCTTACCACCCGCAAACCGATGGACAGGCCGAGAGAACTAACCAGACCATGGAGCAGTACCTCCGTTGTTTACTCCTGTCCATGGAGAACGACTGGTCTGACGTCCTCTGGCTGGTGGAATTCGCCTATAATAACAGCAGACATTCCGCAATCGGCATGTCCCCGTTCTTTTGTCTTCATGGACGTCATCCCCGGACTACCCCTTGGGAGGAACCCTTCACCAGTCCTCTGCCCACAGTCCAGGCGTATCATGGGTTCCTGCGAGAACTGTGGCAGAAGGCCAGGTTCGAGCTGGCAAATGCGAAGGAGACGTACAAGCTGTTCGCAGACAGGCACAGACGACCCGAGCCGCAGTTTACGTTGGGCGACCGGGTGTGGGTGTCCATACAGCACATCAACGCTCGCGGTTCCAAGAAACTGCTGCCCCGGTTCGTGGGCCCCTACGCCATTGCTAAGGTGATCAACCGTGTTTCCATGAAGTTATCACTGCCCCCGCACATGAAATGTCACCCTGTTTTCCACGTTTCCCTCGTGCGAGCCACTCACCCTGCTTGTCTCACCTCCGCTCCTCCTCCTCCTGTTCTTCGAGGGGACCACATCGAGTACGAGGTCTGAGCCATTCTGGATTCCCGAAGGACCCGGGGCCGGCTCTTCTACCTGGTGGACTGGAGGGGTTATGGTCCGGAGGAGAGGTCGTGGGAGCCGTTGTCACATGTCCGCCACGCCTCCCGACTGGTCCGTGCCTTCCACTTGGGTCATCCCGGCCGTCCTCGGCCGGCCACCACGGTGTGATCCGCCGACTGCCGGGTGGGGGTCCTGTTTAGTGGTGGGTGCTGTCATGGTTCCGAGCCGCGCCGTCACCCGGGGCAGAAGGGTTAGCGGTCTAGTTCTCATGGACGAGAACGGAAGGCCGAAAGACACACTTCCGGTTTCTCGCGCTTAACAGCCGGGAACTCCGGCTGATCCGACGCTTTGGATTCTCGCCAACGCCACGAGAAGGGAGACGCCACTTCGGAGACCGGAACGCCGCAGAAGAAGGAACGCTGCTGCGGGCAACCGAAGGCACAGGTACTGTCGTTGCGGAGGCTTTCCTCTGCATTCCAGCCCCTGGGTTATTCTCCTACCCCTGCACACCGGCGAGTGTGCGGTGGATTTGACAACTAGTCGTTCATTTATTATTTGCGCAGGAGCGCTGGTTTTTTGGTTCATTGATTTTGGTTCCCCCCCTAACTAGCCGGATTGAGAACCGTGCAGGCATTGGCAAACTGGCGGTACCATGGGGAATGCCAGTTCCGTTCCTGAAGCACAGGAGGGTGTTGATTGGTGCACCGGGGATTTATTATTATTTGCGCAGGAGTGCTAGTTTTGTTTCATGTAATTTTGGTTGCACCAACTACTGAACTGCACGACTATCTTTCGGCCACTGCTGTCCTGGAACCAGGAGCTGGGAACCGATCCCTTAGAAGCGGTCACGTAACATCGCACCAGGTACTTCATTTGGTCGGGGGGAGGGCGTGGCACAGAGGAGAGAAAGAAGGAACGGGCAGAAAGGTAATTGTGTTCCTTTCTTTCCAACGCAGCTTGGGACCCCAGCGCCACCTAGACTACGCCCATCTGGCTTCTACCCCAGGTACCCCCTTGTCCTAAGCGGTGCTCAAACCCGTCTAAGGCTAGGCGGGAAACGGGGTGGTGGTTCTTGTCGCCCCTGCAGGAACGCCCCACCAAGCGTAAGGTAAGCCTTGGGAGGACCCTGACAAATGGCACCATTAAAAACAGACTGGGAAAGCTGTGTTTAGCCACAGGTTTGAAATGGCCTGATGTCTTGCCTCTGGTACTCATGACTATTAGATCCATTCCAGATAGGAATACAGGTCTGAGTCCCCATGAAATTGTCATGGGAAGAGCAATGCGACATGTTTTCATACCAGTCAACAAGCTTTTGCCTGTATCTGATGACTTGGTGTTGGATTATTGCAAGGGGTTGGCTGATTCCGTTCATTCTGTGTTCCATCAGGTTGGATAGGATGACACCACTCTTGAAAAGAAGCCAGCTCATGATTTGAACCTAGGGGACTGGGTGAGAATAAAAGTGCACAGAAGACGAAACTGTTTGGTCCCACGTTGGGGAAAACCACGTCAGGTGATCTTGACTACGACAACAGCAGTAAAATGTGCAGGAGTGAAGAACTGGATTCATGCTAGTCACACCTTGCGAATTCCAAACCCAGTGGATAACAAGGAAGGAGAATACTTTGAAGAATCAGATACAAGCTCTGAATCAGATACTGAAAAAACAAGAACGAGAAAAATTCCTGAAAGGGGGAATCAGAACAAAGTCCAGTTATTGCACCAGAGAACCTTCCTTTAAGAAGAAAGTTACAGATTTCTGACACCAGCTCAGAATCAGACACCGAACCTGTTCAAGCACATAAGAATGAGAGTAAAAACAGTGAAGAGACTGTTAAAGAAATTCTTGATAAGACAGTCCTGAATGAAAGTTCAAGAGAAATTCCACCTGAAGTAACAAAATTAGATTGTAAGGTATCAGATACTGAGAGTGAGGGAAAGATTTTTGCGGAAGACCCCCGAGGAGCTGTAGGGAACTCACACATCCAGGTAGAAGAAGGGACGGTTAGTCAGCAGGAGGGACAGAAGTAGGTAATAAAAAGAAGTGGTGGAAAGAAGAACTACTGAAAGTAAAAGTCAAGTTGGAACTGAATCAGAGGACAGTGACGAAGAAGTACCAGAAGGTCGAGTCCTGAGAAAGAGAGCATGGAGAACTGAGAAAAATGAAAAAGGAAGTAAGTTGAAAAGGCCAGCAAGGGATGAAATTTGGCCCAACAAGATAAAGAGATTAAGATACAGATTGACACGAGTAAATTCATCTAGGGCTGAACAGGTGAATGAAGTGTCTAGCCAAGAGAAATTGAAAGACGTGGAACAAACAAGAGCAGAAGAAAATAAGAGAACGAGAAAACCTAACCAGAAGTATAAGTCGCCGGAATGGTCATATGTGGCACTGCCTGAAGTAAAAGAAGAGGCAGACAGTCAAGGGGATCTAGAGGTGACTGTACCAGGGGTGGTTGAGGAAGACGAAGAATCGGAAATCCTGAGAGTTATCTTGTCCGACATCGGAGAAGAGACGGATGTTCAGGAAATTCTGCAACAGGATTACGAAAGAAAAGTGAAAGACGATTAAATGCCAAACTGAAAAGATAAAAAGTGTTCAAAATGAAGAAACAATAAATTACTGGAAAAGAGATAAACTGAAAAGAACCAAGTAGGTGCTTAGAGCCTTGGGTTAGACAAAACTAGTTTTGAAGTAGAAGAGGCTAAGTCAAAAGACACTGATCATTTTTCGAAATGGCAAACACAGAAAGTAGAACATCTAAATGTGTGTTCCTTAGAAGATGGTTCAAAATGTGTTGTTGTTGTACAGGATTACTAATGCTTCTGTGGAGTGTGTTGGCGTTAATGGTTTCATTTAAGGTTACACTAGAAACAATAGAAGGACATAGTGAGAATAAAACGAATATAGAAAAGATTCAGAAGGTATTTCCGACTAAAATAGATAGAAATGATTTACATAAAGACAGGTCTATAACTGATTTTTCTAACAATGTATTTTCAAAATTACTATACGAATATGTGAAGACGATGGATGTAATGGATTGTTACGTCTGCATGCAGTTCCCGGCGTCTGTATCTGAGGGAGTGACTTACCATCACCTCCCAGTAACATATGGAATAACATGTAGTGTACTAGCAAGTTTGTTTTACAAGATAGGGAAATTAGAATATTACTTTTCAGATGTAGATAATGTATTTTCAGAAGTACCTGTAATTAACAAGTTGAATAAAGTTAAGCCTGCTAAAGTGTTAGGAGAATTTTTCTTAGAAACTAAAGAATTAACATTAGAGTTAATATTTAGAAACAATCTAACTTGCAGTTTAAAGAAGGAAGAGAAAGTTTTCTTGGATATGGTTGAAGAAAGGAGATTAAAAATGCAAAGGAAAGTACCTGAGGGAAAAGAAGAAAAGACCGTCTGGGATGTTGAAAGAGAAAAACATTTGAAAGGAGAAGCTAGTCCCACAATGGCTTTAGATTGGCCCCAGAAAGGGAAGTTGTGTATTAGAAGGAATCAAACTGCATATGATAATTACTTTGTAGGCACAAGTGATTGTCATGATACTTATAGAATCATGGGTGGATGGGGATTTAAAGGAGGAAATGATCCAGTATTCCCTGGACTATATTTTATCTGCGGGAACAAAGCATATTATCGATTGCCAGATCACTGGTATGGCACATGTTATCTAGGCCTGGTTTTCCCAAAGATATTCCATGTGGGAAGAGGAAAAAATGGTGCACATGAGTTAGGTAGTCAACTCACACATAGAAAAAGAGAATCTTGGTCAGAAATTGTAGGAGACATTTTCGGAGCGTTGATACCAGCAGTGGGAATATCTCTGAATGCACACAAAATTAGAAAACTATCAACAGTAGTGGATCGCTTGTCAACAAGCACCGCTGGAGGATTTTTATTGGTAAATACTGAAATGGTTGCCATGCGTGCCATGGTAATGCAAAATCGACTTTCCCTTGATATAATTTTGGCAAAAGAGGGTGGAGTCTGTGGAATGCTGAAAGTTCAACATTGTTGTACTTACATTGCTGACGAAAGTCAAGGTTTGAAGACATACATTAAGAATATAACTGATTTGCATGAGGAAATTGTTCCACTGGAGGCTGAAGGTATTTAGAAAAAAATTGGGAAAAAGTTTTCTACTCCGTCCGGCTACTCAATGTGAGGACAGGCTGTCAATCCAATGGGGTATGTAGGTGGGCCAGAGGGGCTCAATTAAATATACACTACAGGCGTAGCGTTGTAGAATCTCTTTGTGGATTAACAGTGACAATGCACTGAAAGTATTTCTTGGTAGAAGAATGGAAAAGCGGGACAGCGCTCCGCGTGTAGATTCAGAAAAAGCCACGTCAGTCAGCTTGATCGGATACAATGGACGGGTCCTCATGTGAGTAAACCTTTTTCCTCTTTTCTTCAAGTGTGGCACATCATTTTCACAAGGCTGCGCAACCATATATTCAGATGTCCCTTCATCAATTGTCCTGAAGAGACCCCACATTGTTTTGAGGGTCGCACCGCCATCGACATACAGAAGAAGCGAATCATTTCCCCAGCACATAACACTGTATATAGCTGCTGTTCACATGGAATTATTATGCTAATGGTCGACTTGTACAAACTGTGGAAACCTTGTATTTAATGTTCACATTGTCACTTAGGTTTAGGTTCCCTGTGTCACTTGGGACACTATGCACAAATTTTGTTTTGATGTATAATGTTTACTCCTAACTTTATTGTTTAAAAAATCCATAAAATATACTACACTGTAATCGGTGTGTTAGTGGTGCCTTCCCGCTGCTATGCCATTATGCCATTATCTAACCCTCTATATCACGATTGTGCTTATGTATCATAACCTCATAGTATATTATTCCACAGGAACCATTTTTTTTTCTATATAACTATTACCCTGGTTTCTTAGTGAATAGGGTTCCCCTGTTTTTTCTTGAATCTATAGAGTTGAGGGCAGAGACCCGAGATTTCCACTTACACCACTTCGCTTTCGCCTACGGGATCCTTCATGGGCCTCACTTCTGGGTGCTCACTTGTGCAGTCTCGTAGCCCCATTCCATTTCCTGGTACGTCTGTTTTCTCCAAACTGTCTCCCAAATTCCACTGAAATCAGTCCACAAACAGTGCGTCACACATCTGAGATTTTTGCTCCATCCGGTTGTTTTATTTCATTAACAGTCTACCAAGTGCATCAAACAGTATGTTATGGCCCATGCGTATTGGCCGTAGCCTTCCACAGGGCCATAGAGACATGTTGAAAATACATTGTACTTGTTCAGAAACTTGACCTTATATACATACATCCAATTACAATATTGTAATTATAGATAGGCTTACGGTGCAACATTTGTTAAAGTGCAAATCATTTCCAATGTTTTTTCAAATTATTTTCCAAATAATATCACATTCAGGGACTATTATTTTCTCACGCAGTTATACTGTCAAAATCAGGAAGTGTTGGACGCCATTTTGTGTGTGGCAGTGAAAAAGAAAGGTGGAGAACGTGAAAAGGGGGAAGGGTAGAGAGTTCCTGACCCCCTAGCCTTTGTCAGGGGGTCCCTGACGGACCCCGAAGGGTGAAAAAAACATTTTCTTTTTTTTTTAAATCGCGGGGTGCGCGCACGGTGAAAAACCCTTAAAAAACATTTTAAACTGTTTATGAGTTTATAGAAGATATTAACTATGCTGTTCAACTTTATCCAAATTCAAAATAAAAGTGCTGAGCCAATCCATATTAAAGGATACAGTCAATCTATAACTATATACATAGGTAGTTTATTGTAAAATAAATATATAAAAAATATAATAATACATACATAAATTAGCATTTAAAAAACCTTACAATTTCACAAAAAAAACCATAGGTTTCACACACGTTATAGTTAGGAATTAGCATTTAAAAAACCTTGCAAATTCACTGAAAAAACCATAGGTTTCACACATGTTATAGTTAGGTGGACATTTCACTCGTAAAAAACCAATGAAATTCCCCCGTTATAGTTAGTTCAGATAACTATAATTTGCGCGACCGCCACTCTATCAAAAGGATGATGTCATCAGTGATGTCATGAGTGATGCCACTGACCATTTCATGAGTGATGTAATATGTGACGTCATCAGCAGTGGATTGCGGTCGCGCGAGTTATAGTTATCTGAACTAACTATAACGGGGGAATTTCATTGTTTTTTTACGAGTGAAATGTCCACCTAACTATAACATGTGTGAAACCTATAGTTTTTTAAGTGAATTTGCAAGGTTTTTTAAATGCTAATTCCTAACTATAACGTGTGTGAAACCTATGGTTTTTTTCAGTGAATATATATATATATATATATTTTGATTTATATAAATGTATGTATTCCCTTACATATGAGCTAATTTCCTTTATTGTTGATTAAGCAATAATAGTTAATTCACTTATGAATTCTATTTGATTTAGAAACTTCTATGTGACTGTGTTGCTAATTTGTAACGATAAAGTTTTGTTGTTAGGATTGTATAGTCTTTCTTCCAACAAGAGGTGTTCAGGACACACTCACATGAATGTAAATATGTTTTCTATGTTCATGATGGTAACCAGGAAATGCTTCTTTAAAAAGACATGGCTGCCCGTGTTCCAGTGTATGACTTTTTGACAAAGACAGTGTGTCGAAACGCGGCAAGTCAATAAATACTCTATCTGCTTAAAATATATCCTGAGTGCGACTGTTTCCTGCGTTGCTTGCAGCGCAAGATATTGACATATATTTAGCGGGTCCAGCGCCCGCCCGTCTGCACCAGCCCCGTCAGGTGGATGAGATCGGAAGCAACGCTGAACTTCTTCTCACGAACGTAACTTTCCCGATTCCCGCTGCTGCATTTGCATCCCGGGAGTGATCTCCTGCCCGAGAGAGCCTACATTGAGCACAAAGGGATTTTCGGAGGAGAGAAGAGCCGGCGCGCAGGACCGCTTCCAGTGGAGAGTGCGTTACGGTTTGGAATCCCGCCCCAAACACTCGGAAAAACTCCAGGTTTCTCCTAACATTTTCAATGCAGCAGGGGTGCCCCTTACTCTTTTAAACGCAGCTGCGTTTCTAATCGAAGTACTGGGGAGGATTTATTTTACTCAGCAGGAGGTTAATCGGAATGTGCTTGAAGCTCTGGGGCATATGGAACATAGCTGGGATTGTATGATATAAACTATGTGTGAGGCAATACGCCAGAGACTGGATGTTGCGAAAACGCTCTTCCTGGAGGCTGACGATGCAAACCAAGCGAATACCACGAGGTTGACCGTGGGAGATATAGGGAAGAATCGGTCTTTAAAACAAGACCTCATTAAACTTGAAAAACTGTGTAAAAAGGAGATTAACCGCAGTTGGGAAGTTATCTCCCTTGATAATTATATCGAAGTGGGACGTGTCCCGAGGGGACTCAGAATCTTGGTTACACCCACTTACCAAAATCCCAACCCCAAACTATTAGAGGAATGGTCTGCCCTGATGGCAGGTACGTGTAAACAAATGCTTGGTCTCCTTTCCAAATATGCGGCAATGGAGTTACAACTCATCGGAGAGGAACTGAAAGAGCTGCGTGAAGCACTTAATAAAAGGAAATCATGAATTTCACTAAGGAAATGGAGATAAGACTTACAAAATTTGAGGATGGAATCAAGGCCAGGAAACGGTGGAAATTCATCAGAGACAGAAATGATTATGCGCAAGGACGCATTCTCACCTTCAGCAAAAAATATGATGCAATCAGGAAGGATTACAAGAAAATGGAAACAATCCAAGTACTAGAATCAGAAACATCGGGCTCAAGTTCCGCCGCACCATCCGATAACGAGGACAGGAATACTACTTTGATATCACAAAGAGGACCATTTACATCTTTGGAGGAGTACCGTTTTATGCAACAAAGCCTCAGCGCCGCCAAAAAACCCACACCGGGAAGAGGAAAAGGAGGAGGCAGAGGACGAGACAAAGGAGAAGAACAAGGAGAGGGGGCGAAGGCCAGCGATGACTTAACGCCACATGGGAGAGGCATCAGGCGATCGAAGAGAAACAAGTGATGGGTGAGCAACCAAACTCTAATTTTACTATCATTAATCTTTCTCAGCATACCCTGACCTCCCAGGAAAGATCGGTCTTGGATTTAGGCCTATCTTTCTGTCCCACTGCTAACTTCGACTTTGCTAAAACACGTATTGACCTGTTCTTATTTTTACGAAAACTAAAACTCCTGAAGTTATATACTTCCAAACAAAACGTAGTTTTCTCTAATATAAGGCTTCCAATGTCCCAGACCCCCGTTGATACTTCCTTATCCATACGGGACATCGACACTATGGCAGACATGAGGGAAATACAAATTGGTACCAGAGATTGGGATACAGATCGAGACCTCCTGATTAGTTTGGATATGGAAGTCAGTAAAAGATCTAGAAACGACTTCAAACCCATTTCCAAATTTAACCCTATAACATTACATGATGGATTAGACACATTTCACGAGGCTGTTTTACTTGATTTATTGTCCCTTTGGAAAAATGAAGGCAATAATTTTGCCAGGAATCTCACTGCTGCCCAAAGAGCTGGCATGCAGTCTTTAAAAGCAGCAACTGACTTTGTTATCAAACCCTCTGATAAAGGGGGTAACGTGGTCCTTTGGGACATTAACAAGTACCGAACAGAGGCTAAGAGGCAACTTGAGTTCTCAGGCTGCTACTTCAGATCCAGCCAGGTAAGATATAACAAGACTATCTCGGAATACCATAAACTTCTGAATGGCTGGCGTGAGGACGACATGCTAAGCCATAATGAGTTTTTATTCTTGCTGGTTAAGAAACCTGTCACTCCGGTATTCTATATGCTGCCAAAGGTGCACAAACACCCAACAGATCCCCCTGGGAGACCTATTATATCAGCTAAACAGAGTCTCCTCGAAAATACTTCCATTTACCTTGATTACTTTCTTTGTCCTTATGTCCTGAACCTACCATCATATTGTAGGGACACCATGGATTTTCTAACTAAAGTACAGGAAATTCCATGGAAGGAAACGTACATCCTAGGGATAATTGATGTGGTTGGACTATACACCTGTATTGAACATGATTTGGGCATACAAGCATGCAAATACTATTTTAGGGACAGACCAACCACTATGTATGATCATACTGAAATACTATTGCATATGCTACAATTTTGTCTGTACAATAACTGTTTCCAATTTGAAGATGACTGGTATGAACAGTATACAGGTACCGCTATGGGAAGTTGCTTTGCTCCATCATATGCATGTCTTTTTATGGGGTGGTGGGAGGCGGAACATTTGTGGCATGACAATAACATACAGTACATGGACAATGTTATGATGTGGACCCGCTATATAGATGATATTTTTCTAATATGTGACGGACCACAAAGTTCTCTGGATATCTTTATCCAAGGTTTGTCGGCGAACAAATTAAATTTACAGTTCACCAGCAAAACCGATCGAACTAGAATAGAGTTTCTTGACATTCTAGTGGAGGTCGAACATGATACATTGAACACCAGCCTCTTCAGAAAGCCCACGTCGAGTAACAGCATTTTACATGCACGCAGTCATCATCCTACGGGACTCAAGAACAGTATCCCCTACGGGGAACTGTTAAGAGCTAAGCGCAATTGTAGCACCAAGAATTCCTTTGAGCGAGAAGCACAACACATGAGGGGTCGCTTCAAGAACAGAGGGTATTCAGGCAGGACCATCAGAATAGCAACTGAAAAAGCAGAGAAAAGAAGCAGAAACAGCCTACTGTGTTACCTACAGAAAAGAATAGTGATACACATGAGATAAGACTCATTACCACTTTTAATCATGCTTCACAGGAGATCCATCGAATAGTAAAAAAGCACTGGCACATAGTCAGAAATGACGTTGTTATAGGGAAAAAGGTTAGTCCTACACCACACATAACATATAAGAAGTGCCAGTCCCTACAAGACATTCGGGTGCATAGCCACCTCACAATCATATGGAGGCCACGTGGAACCTGGTTAAGAGAACTCCCAGGTTTCCACAAATGTGGGAGATGCAAAGCATGCAACAGTAGCACAAATGTTAAGACATATACGTTAGCTAATGCAAAAACAGGGAAAATCAGCTGCTTCATAAACTGCAATACAGAATTTGTTGTCTATGTTCTGGTTTGTATTTGTGGCCTACGTTATGTGGGAAGTACAATCTTCCCGGTGAAGAAGCGTGTTCTGGAACATTTGCGCGCAATCAAAAATGGCGATTTGTCTTATGCTATAGCCAAACATTGTGATCAGGTACATCCTAATGTCAAAGATGTCAGCACTAAAATCTCATTTTTTGGCATCGACAGGGTTGTGTTATCAACGAGAGGAGGAGACCGGGAACGTCATTTGCGACACCTGGAATCAGAGTACATAGTGAAGTTACAAAGCAAGACTCCAGGAGGCCTCAACCATGAGGAAGATCTCCATGTTCATCTAGGCTGAAAACCTCTCTCCTCTCCTGAATTTTGTGTAGTTGTGCAATCTGTTATATACACACGACATTAGGACTCCACTGCATCCATTCCCTTCCTCCGTTAGATCCTCACGGCTGTGGGATCCTTATTTGTCTACACCATGTGCATGCAGTTAAGACAGTAGGGTCTGATTAAGCCCAATTAGGCTCATATCCCCTTCTCTTTCCCATTTGTGTAATCCCTATTGCCCGTAGTACTGCTTCAATGCCATTCCGACACCGATTTATTGTTTTTCCAACTTAAATTCGATCATGGGCAGACTTGACTTTAGGTCTTTGATTTCTTTGCGTTTCTTTCAAAACATTACATCCTGAACTCCCTATTAATATGCAACGGGCACTGGCCCGATCTGCTGTGTTCAGATATATGCCACTTGGCATCCTTTTGATTTATATAAATGTATGTATTCCCTTACATATGAGCTAATTTCCTTTATTGTTGATTAAGCAATAATAGTTAATTCACTTATGAATTCTATTTTATTTAGAAACTTCTATGTGACTGTGTTGCTAATTTGTAACAATAAAGTTTTGTTGTTAGGATTGTATAGTCTTTCTTCCAACAAGAGGTGTTCAGGACACACTCACATGAATGTAAATATGTCTTCTATGTTGATGATGGTAACCAGGAAATGCATCTTTAAAAAGACATGGCTGCCCGTGTTCCAGTGTATGACTTTTTGACAAAGACAGTGTGTCGAAACGCGTCAAGTCAATAAATACTCTATCTGCTTAAAATATATCCTGAGTGCGACTGTTTCCTGCGTTGCTTGCAGCGCAAGATATTGACACACATATATATATATATATATATATATATATATATATATATATATATATATATATATATATATATATATATATATATATATATATATATATATATATATATATAAATGAAACACTCCTGAAATTGCTACACATAAATAGTCATTCATTAAAAATCTGCTATTCTGATAATGACTGCAAGTCAATGTCATCACAGATTCGCTTCCTTATGCGGCGGTGCATCTCCACGAATGGACTGGCCATTACATTTTTACAAAAGGCTGTCCTCGAAAGGAAACGCACTCCCAAGTCGGTTTCACTTCTTGAATTAAGACTGTAGTGAGGCCAGCAGGAGGCATTAAATCATGCAACAATATGGTATGTTTATGTGGACAACAATATACAGAACCAGGTTGGCATTATATTGTGAAACTGACTTTGGCACTAGGGAAACTGCCAGTGAAAAAGGTTTTTTTGGACATATGTTTCACTGCAACCCACGTGGGTCATATTTGGACTCCCTATCCCATAATGCATTTTTGACCAGCATGCAGCTCACGTGATATTGATGTGAAATCAAGGGGATAAATAGGGAGTAGTGTAGCAGTGTTTTATGTTTCGCCTTTGAAGAAGGACATCAAGTCCAAAACGCCTCAGCGTTGTGACTGTCATATGGTTTTCAAGAATCCAAATCTAAGCTGTTTCTTTTTTGCCAATAAAGACCTGGAGAGTGCACTTCGCCTGGGGGCACCTGTTTGAAATATATATATATATATATATATATATATATATATATATATATATATATATATATATATATATATATATATATATATATATATATATATGCAAAAAAGAAGCAGAGAACTCTGGGTAGTTCTCAAGTTTAGGTGGAAAGCAGCTCCTGTATGGAGCACTCTCAACACCATCGACACTCTAGATCTGCTCACCTCAAATGTCTGTTTTTCTATCAAAATCTTTAAGCATAGGATTAGCACAGTGCCATCCACGCCGAGATAGAAAAGGACAAAGTCTTTTGCCATTTGTACAGCAAAGTCTTTAAGCATAGGACTAGCACAGTGCTGTCCTTGCCGAGCTGTAAAATGACAAAAGCCAATTACCACTCCAGGCACAGTATTACAGCTTTGAGTTGGTAAAATACCAATCAAGCCAACCTGAAATGAGTAAAAGCAACCCCTGACACAGTGTTTCGCTCTAATTAGAGCTCTTCAGAGAGGTATAGCTTTGTCCAGACACAAGGGAGCACCCAGTATAAGTCAAAGAAATACCCTTTCAGGCATAGAGTGACGAATAAATTATGCAAAAAAGAAGCAGAGAACTCTGGGTAGTTCTCAAGTTTAGGTGGAAAGCAGCTCCTGTATGGAGCACTCTCAACACCAGCGACACTCTAGATCTGCTCACCTCAAATGTCTGTTTTTCTATCAAAATCTTTAAGCATAGGATTAGCACAGTGCCATCCACGCCGAGATAGAAAAGGACAAAGTCTTTTGCCATTTGTACAGCAAAGTCTTTAAGCATAGGACTAGCACAGTGCTGTCCTTGCCGAGCTGTAAAATGACAAAAGCCAATTACCACTCCAGGCACAGTATTACAGCTTTGAGTTGGTAAAATACCAATCAAGCCAACCTGAAATGAGTAAAAGCAACCCTTGACACAGTGTTTCGCTCTAATTAGAGCTCTTCAGAGAGGTATAGCTTTGTCCAGACACAAGGGAGCACCCAGTATAAGTCAAAGAAATACCCTTTCAGGCATAGAGTGACGAATAAATTATGCAAAAAAGAAGCAGAGAACTCTGGGTAGTTCTCAAGTTTAGGTGGAAAGCAGCTCCTGTATGGAGCACTCTCAACACCAGCGACACTCTAGATCTGCTCACCTCAAATTTCTGTTTTTCTATCAAAATCTTTAAGCATAGGATTAGCACAGTGCCATCCACGCCGAGATAGAAAAGGACAAAGTCTTTTGCCATTTGTACAGCAAAGTCTTAAGCATAGGACTAGCACAGTGCTGTCCTTGCCGAGCTGTAAAATGACAAAAGCCAATTACCACTCCAGGCACAGTATTACAGCTTTGAGTTGGTAAAATACCTGAAATGAGTAAAAGCAACCCCTGACACAGTGTTTCACTCTAATTAGAGCTCTTCAGAGAGGTATAGCTTTGTCCAGACACAAGGGAGCACCCAGTATAAGTCAAAGAAATACCCTTTCAGGCATAGAGTGACGAATAAATTATGCAAAAAAGAAGCAGAGAACTCTGGGTAGTTCTCAAGTTTAGGTGGAATTATATATATATATATATATATATATATATATATATATATATATGTATATATGTATATTTCATGCTCCTGCTTGCTCCGGTAAGTGTAAGGCACACGAACACACACTAGGCTTCAAGCATAAGCCTTTATTAATGGTACGGAAACATCTGGCTGCCAATCTTTCACAGTCAAATTCCACTGCCTGACGTGTTTCAAATAGGCCTGGGCGGTAAATTCCGTTCCGCTCGCGGAATTTGCGGAATTTGCGGAATTTGGGTAATTTCGCGTTCCGCGGAGAACGCAAAATTGCCCAAAAATCTGCTTTCTGCGACTTCGCGAATTTTTTTGCTTGTTCGCGTTCTCAATATGCGTGTTCGCGAGATATTTCACCCCGAGCACGCAAACAGCGATCGCAAACAGGAAAAAAGTATCGCGAACAAGCAATTCCGCGTGTTCGCGGAATTTCTGCGTGTTCGCGGAGATTTTTTACCGTTTCGCGGAGATTTGCGTAACGCGATTACGCAAATTCCGCCCACCCCTAGTTTCAAATAACTTCTTCCTCAGAGGCTTGTGTGGAAGATGCAGAAAGCACCGGCTGGTTCAAATCACACCCTTTTTCTGCATGATAGCATGCCCCCTGATGGGCTGTTCTGAATGAGTCCTGAATTGTTCTTTTGGTTAAAAAGACCTGCAGATAGGTCTCGGTAGCAGGCGCTTCCTCAATCTAAAGTAATGTGCCCCAAGCCTAGTGTGTGTTTGTGTGCCTTTCACTTACCGGAACAAGTAGGAGCATGAAATATTGTTGTGTGGTGCACTACCTGCTTGCTGCTTTTCTTTTGTCAGCCAAATCAGCCCGTTGTTCCTTTGTGTGCTTCAGAATCCATGGCACACAGACCTGCACAGTCTGCAGGGGAGTTTCCTCGTGACCAGAGCGGGCCACAAAACATATATATATATCCAACAAGGTTGCCCAATGTGAGAGTGGCCCCTTTGGAGGAATACTTCCAACTCCGGGGAATGGTGCACAGGTAGGTAAAACTGCCAAGCCTGTTCAATGGCTCAACGCGTTTCAAACAGGAAGTTCTTTGTCAAGAGCCTGACATTCAAGACATCACACACGGCATGAAGAGCACAATGCAACTTAATAAAGGTCCCGCTACAATGGGCGTGTCTTCCCGCCCGATAAGGCAAAGAGAATTCTGGTACCTGTAGTGCTCTTGAAATGACTCTGGATGTCCCGAAAATAATGTCTTTTATAACCACAGTTGGTTAGCGTAGCACTGTCCCCACCAGTGCTGTCACTTGTACATCCGCTGGCAGGAAACCTCGAAATCGAACTGGGAACCATGAATATGGCAACCGAAGATCCGCGCTGGGCGGCGGGCTGTCCTTGCGACCAGACACAGCCGCTACATAAATCCAACAAGGTTGCCCAAGGTGAGAGCGGCCCTTCTGGAGGAATACTTCCAACTCCGGGGAATGGTGCACAGGTAGGTAAAACTGCCATGCCTGTTCAATGGCTCAACGCGTTTCAAACAGGAAGTTCTTTGTCAAGAGCCTGACATTCAAGACATCACACACGGCATGAAGAGCACAATGCAAATTATTAAAGGTCCCGCTACAATGGGCGTGTCTTCCCGCCCGATAAGGCAGAGAGAATTCTGGTACCTGTATTGCTCTTGAAATGACTCTGGATGTCCCGCAAATAATGTCTTTTAAAACCACAGTTGGTTAGCGTGGCACTGTCCCCACCGGTGCTGCCACTTGTACATCCGCTGGCAGGAAACCTCAAAATCGAACCGGCAACCATGAATATGGCCACCGAAGATCCGCGCTGGGCGGCGGACTGTCCTTGTGACCAGACATGGCCGCTACATAAATCCAACAAGGTTGCCCAAGGTGAGAGCGGCCCTTCTGGAGGAATACTTCCAACTCCGGGGAATGGTGCACAGGTAGGTAAAACTGCCAAGCCTGTTCAATGGCTCAACGCATTTCAAACAGGAAGTTCTTTGTCAAGAGCCTGACATATATATATATAGATATATATATCTGACATGTCGGTCAGTGCCAGTAATTAAAAAGAAGAATATACCTGCATTGGTGACCGTGTCCCATTCTTCAGCCAAGCAGCTTTACCTACTGGCAGTCGCCAGTAGGTAGTTATAGTTAGGACCTATTTTCCATAGGAAATCCGCAACATTCTATTTGGAATAACGTTGGCGCCGATTGGCTTATCTTTGCGAACTTTTCCAAACTTTTGGCCAGCTCTGGTCTGCTCCTATCCTGAAATTTTCACGTTGATTCGTCAATCGAGGGCTGAGAAAAAAGGGTGGTCCCAAAACGTGTTTTCCCCATGCATTTTCCCATAGGACCTGTTGACGCAGCTACAGCCCGAACTGCTGAATGGAATTACACCAAATTTAGCAAGGAGGCAGTCCTTAGTTCAGACTCGTGCCTTTTGCTTCAATGGTGTAAATCCGTTCAGTAGTTCCTGAGAAAATTAGAGTTAAAAAGATAGATATATCTGGGCGGAGCCTAACCACACATCTCATCGTGAGATCTGATTGGCTGTCAGTACTTCATCCAAGAAGTGTTGGCAGCCATCTTGGGACCAATATACATGATAGCACCTCATTAAAAAGCATTGCAGTTAATAGAAGGTTTTAAGACTTTAGTTACATTATAAATCATTTATTGATGGTACCATACTCATTTTAGGAATTGTGGTGTATTCTAAGGTGATTTTACCATGTGTAAAAGCCTTCTGCCGTGATATCATGAATCATGTTTGAGAGAAAACTATTTTCTCATGCTTTTCCCACAGAGGTTTGGAAGGTGATCTATAAGCTAAACTGAGAGCATATTTTCTGTACATTCACATTATCTTTCTCAGTCATGTGAGAATGAAGTCTGAAATTCTCAGTAAAACATGTACATCCAACAAGGGCAGAGACTGTCAGTTGATTCCTTTGTGTTCTACTGCAGCTTCCCAGAGTATTCTAAAGAACAACTAGAGCGCTAACAGTCCTACTTATGACAAACATATTGCACACCTGAAGCCATCTTGATTGGAATAAAGTGGTAACTCTTAAAACATTTAATTTAAAAAGGAACAAAATGAGGGGGTTCATTTTGCCATAGAAAGTATGATTAGTGCTGCAGAAAGAAAAATTAGGGCACATTTTGAGTGACTTCTCAAATCCTCTTCTATTACATAAAAAACATTCTGACATGCAGACTGAAACATGCACTTTCAATACCAGCAGCAGACTTCCCTGGTGAGCAGTAGCTTTACTACAGTGATCTAATAAGCAACTAGAGTGCTAACATTCTGAATTTATGGCAAATGTGTGACACATCTGAATGCCTTCTTGATGGAATCAAAGTAAAAAACTGAAAGTACTTCCTACTGAGGAGACTGCACTAAATGAGGAAATTAGGAAACTTCATAACAAATAAGTCTCCCAAAATGGCCACCAGAGACAAAAGAGCCCAAATGTAGCACAAATATCACCCAGATGTAGCCCAAGTATAGCCCAATGACAGAATGTCCCAGAGTGTTCTGAAGAACAACTAGAGCGCTTACTGTCTTACTTATGACAAAAATATGGCACACCTGAAGCCATCTTGATTGGAATAAACTGGTAACACTTAAAACATTTAATTTAAAAAGGAACACAATGAGGGGGTTCATTTTGCCATAGAATTTATGATTAGTGCTGAAGAAAGAAAAATGAGGGCACATTTTGAGTGACTTCTCAAATCCTCTTCTATTTCATAAAAAATTCGGACATGCAGACTAAAACATGCACTCTGAATACCAGCAGCAGACTTCCCTGGTGAGCAGTAGCTTTACTACCGTGATCTAATGAGCAACTAGAGTGCTAACATTCAGAATTTTTGGCAAATGTGTGACACATCTGAATGTCTTCTTGATGGAACCAAAGTAAAAAATTGAAAGTATTTCCTACTGAGGAGACTGCAGTAAATGAGGAAATTAGGAAACGTCATAACAAATAAATCTCCCAAGATGGCCACCAGAGCCAAAAGAGCCCAAATGTAGCCCAAATATCACCCAGATGTAGCCCAAGTATAGCCCAATGACAGAATGTCCCAGAGTGTTCTAACGAACGACTAGAGCGCTAACAGTCTTACTTATGGCAAAAGTATGGCACACCTGAAGCCATCTTGATTGGAATAAAGTGGTAATACTTAAAACATTTAATTTACAAAGGAACAAAATGAGGGGGTTCATTTTGCCATAGAAATTATGATTAGTGCTGCAGAAAGAAAAATTAGGGCACATTTTCACTTCTCAAATCCTCTTCTATGTCATAAAAAAATTCTGACATGCAGACTGAAACATGCACTTTGAATACCAGCAGCAGACTTCCCTGGTGAGCAGTAGCTTTACTACCGTGATCTAATGAGCCACTAGAGTGCTAACATTCAGAATTTTTGGCAAATGTGTGACACATCTGAATGTCTTCTTGATGGAACCAAAGTAAAACATTGAAAGTATTTCCTACTGAAGAGACTGCAGTAAATGAGGAAATTAGGAAACTTCATAACAAATAAATCTCCCAAGATGGCCACCAGAGACAAAAGAGCCCAAATGTAGCCCAAATATCACCCAGATGTAGCCCAAGTATAGCCCAATGACAGAATGTCCCAGAGTGTTCTAACGAACAACTAGAGCGCTAACAGTCTTACTTATGGCAAAAGTATGGCACACCTGAAGCCATCTTGATTGGAATAAAGTGGCAACACTTAAAACATTTAGGGCGATATGTAGGAAGCCTAATACCGGTCGGTAACGGCCGATTTTCGGTAAATATCCCGTTACCGACCGGTATTTAGGCTTTTGCTACGTAGGGGGCACATTTCAGGATTCGGTAATTTACAGAATCGGTAAAATTACCGAATCGGTAATTTTACGAATCCTGAAATGATATGTAGGGGGAGTGTGTCGTTGGTGTGGGGATTCGCTATTTACCACCAACTAAAAGTTGATGGTAAATGACGAATACCTGGAAAAAAGCATTTTTTTTCCATTTGAAGTGTGCAATGTGGCAGACATACATGCCCTTAGGGCATGTATGTGCGCCACATGTGCACACATGGACGAATCCGGGGTGCAACAGGGTGTCAATGTGACACCCTGCCACCCATGATGATGCCTCCCCCATTACCGATTCGGTATTTACCGATTCGGTAATGGCAACTGGCTTCCTATTCATTCCTATGGGCCTCCAGGCCCATAGGAATGAATGGGAAGCCAGTTGCCATTACCGAATCGGTAAATACCGATTCTAAAATACCGACATATACCGAATCGGTAATTATTTACCTACATTACATTTACCGATTCATAAATACCGAATCGGTAAAATTCGGTATTTAAGAATCGGTAAATGTAATTTACCTACATATGGCCCTTAATTTACAAAGGAACAAAATGAGGGGGTTCATTTTGCCATAGAAATTATGATTAGTGCTGCAGAAAGAAAAATTAGGGCACATTTTGAGTGACTTCTCAAATCCTCTTCTATTTCATAAAAACATTCTGACATGCAGACTGAAACATGCACTTTGAATACCAGCAGCAGACTTCCCTGGTGAGCAGTAGCTTTACTACAGTGATCTAATGAGCAACTAGAGTGCTAACATTCAGAATTTATGGCAAATGTGTGACACATCTGAATGTCTTCTTGATGGAACCAAAGTAAAAAACTGAAAGTATTTCCTACTGAGGAGACTGCAGTAAATGAGGATATTAGGAAACTTCATAACAAATAAATCTCCCAAGATGGCCACCAGAGCCAAAAGAGCCCAAATGTAGCCCAAATATCACCCAGATGTAGCCCAAGTATAGCCCAATGACAGAATGTCCCAGAGTGTTCTAACGAACGACTAGAGCACTAACAGTCTTACTTATGGCAAAAGTATGGCACACCTGAAGCCATCTTGATTGGAATAAAGTGTTAACACTTAAAACATTTAATTTACAAAGGAACAAAATGAGGGGGTTCATTTTGCCATAGAAATTATGATTAGTGCTGCAGAAAGAAAAATTAGGGCACATTTTGACTTCTCAAATCCTCTTCTATGTCATAAAAAAATTCTGACATGCAGACTGAAACATGCACTTTGAATACCAGTAGCAGACTTCCCTGGTGAGCAGTAGCTTTACTACCGTGATCTAATGAGCCACTAGAGTGCTAACATTCAGAATTTTTGGCAAATGTGTGACACATCTGAATGTCTTCTTGATGGAACCAAAGTAAACAATTGAAAGTATTTCCTACTGAAGAGACTGCAGTAAATGAGGAAATTAGGAAACTTCATAACAAATAAATCTCCCAAGATGGCCACCAGAGACAAAAGAGCCCAAATGTAGCCCAAATATCACCCAGATGTAGCCCAAGTATAGCCCAATGACAGAATGTCCCAGAGTGTTCTAACGAACAACTAGAGCGCTAACAGTCTTACTTATGGCAAAAGTATGGCACACCTGAAGCCATCTTGATTGGAATAAAGTGGCAACACTTAAAACATTTAGGGCCATATGTAGGAAGCCTAATACCGGTCGGTAACGGCCGATTTTCGGTAAATATCCCGTTACCGACCGGTATTTAGGCTTTTGCTACGTAGGGGGCACATTTCAGGATTCGGTAATTTACAGAATCGGTAAAATTACCGAATCGGTAATTTTACGAATCCTGAAATGATATGTAGGGGGAGTGTGTCGTTGGTGTGGGGATTCGTTATTTACCACCAACTAAAAGTTGATGGTAAATGACGAATACCTGGAAAAAAGCATTTTTTTTCCATTTGAAGTGTGCAATGTGGCAGACATACATGCCCTTAGGGCATGTATGTGCGCCACATGTGCACACATGGACGAATCCGGGGTGCAACAGGGTGTCAATGTGACACCCTGCCACCCATGATGATGCCTCCCCCATTACCGATTCGGTATTTACCGATTCGGTATTTACCGATTCGGTAATGGCAACTGGCTTCCCATTCATTCCTATGGGCCTCCAGGCCCATAGGAATGAATGGGAAGCCAGTTGCCATTACCGAATCGGTAAATACCGATTCTAAAATACCGACATATACCGAATCGGTAATTATTTACCTACATTACATTTACCGATTCATAAATACCGAATCGGTAAAATTCGGTATTTAAGAATCGGTAAATGTAATTTACCTACATATGGCCCTTAATTTACAAAGGAACAAAATGAGGGGGTTCATTTTGCCATAGAAATTATGATTAGTGCTGCAGAAAGAAAAATTAGGGCACATTTTGAGTGACTTCTCAAATCCTCTTCTATTTCATAAAAACATTCTGACATGCAGACTGAAACATGCACTTTGAATACCAGCAGCAGACTTCCCTGGTGAGCAGTAGCTTTACTACAGTGATCTAATGAGCAACTAGAGTGCTAACATTCAGAATTTATGGCAAATGTGTGACACATCTGAATGTCTTCTTGATGGAACCAAAGTAAAAAACTGAAAGTATTTCCTACTGAGGAGACTGCAGTAAATGAGGATATTAGGAAACTTCATAACAAATAAATCTCCCAAGATGGCCACCAGAGACAAAAGAGCCCAAATGTAGCCCAAATATCACCCAGATGTAGCCCAAGTATAGCCCAATGACAGAATGTCCCAGAGTGTTCTAACGAACAACTAGAGCGCTAACAGTCTTACTTATGACAAAAGTATGGTACACCTGAAGCCACCTTGATTGGAATAAAGTGGTAACACTTAAAACATTTAATTTACAAAGGAACAAAATGAGGGGGTTCATTTTGCCATAGAAATTATGATTAGTGCTGCAGAAAGAAAAGTTACTGCAAATTATGGCTTCTCAAATCCTCTTCTATTTCATAAAAAATTCGGACATGCAGACTGAAACATGCACTCTGAATACCAGCAGCAGACTTCCCTGGTGAGCAGTATCTTTACTACCGTGATCTAATGAGCAACTAGAGTGCTAACATTCAGAATTTTTGGCAAATGTGTGACACATCTGAATGTCTTCTTGGTGGAACCAAAGTAAAAAACTGAAAGTATTTCCAACTGAGGAGACTGCAGTAAATGAGGAAATTAGGAAACGTCATAACAAATAAATCTCCCAAGATGGCCACCAGAGACAAAAGAGCCCAAATGTAGCCCAAATATCACCCAGATGTAGCCCAAGTATAGCCCAATGACAGAATGTCCCAGAGTGTTCTAACGAACAACTAGAGCGCTAACAGTCTTACTTATGGCAAAAGTATGGCACACCTGAAGCCATCTTGATTGGAATAAAGTGGTAACACTTAAAACATTTAATTTACAAAGGAACAAAATGAGGGGGTTCATTTTGCCATAGAATTTATGATTAGTGCTGAAGAAAGAAAAATGAGGGCACATTTTGAGTGACTTCTCAAATCCTCTTCTATTTCATAAAAAATTCGGACATGCAGACTAAAACATGCACTCTGAATACCAGCAGCAGACTTCCCTGGTGAGCAGTAGCTTTACTACCGTGATCTAATGAGCAACTAGAGTGCTAACATTCAGAATTTTTGGCAAATGTGTGACACATCTGAATGTCTTCTTGATGGAACCAAAGTAAAAAATTGAAAGTATTTCCTACTGAGGAGACTGCAGTAAATGAGGAAATTAGGAAACGTCATAACAAATAAATCTCCCAAGATGGCCACCAGAGCCAAAAGAGCCCAAATGTAGCCCAAATATCACCCAGATGTAGCCCAAGTATAGCCCAATGACAGAATGTCCCAGAGTGTTCTAACGAACGACTAGAGCGCTAACAGTCTTACTTATGGCAAAAGTATGGCACACCTGAAGCCATCTTGATTGGAATAAAGTGGTAACACTTAAAACATTTAATTTACAAAGGAACAAAATGAGGGGGTTCATTTTGCCATAGAAATTATGATTAGTGCTGCAGAAAGAAAAATTAGGGCACATTTTGACTTCTCAAATCCTCTTCTATGTCATAAAAAAATTCTGACATGCAGACTGAAACATGCACTTTGAATACCAGTAGCAGACTTCCCTGGTGAGCAGTAGCTTTACTACCGTGATCTAATGAGCCACTAGAGTGCTAACATTCAGAATTTTTGGCAAATGTGTGACACATCTGAATGTCTTCTTGATGGAACCAAAGTAAAAAATTGAAAGTATTTCCTACTGAAGAGACTGCAGTAAATGAGGAAATTAGGAAACTTCATAACAAATAAATCTCCCAAGATGGCCACCAGAGACAAAAGAGCCCAAATGTAGCCCAAATATCACCCAGATGTAGCCCAAGTATAGCCCAATGACAGAATGTCCCAGAGTGTTCTAACGAACAACTAGAGCGCTAACAGTCTTACTTATGGCAAAAGTATGGCACACCTGAAGCCATCTTGATTGGAATAAAGTGGCAACACTTAAAACATTTAGGGCCATATGTAGGAAGCCTAATACCGGTCGGTAACGGCCGATTTTCGGTAAATATCCCGTTACCGACCGGTATTTAGGCTTTTGCTACGTACGGGGCACATTTCAGGATTCGGTAATTTACAGAATCGGTAAAATTACCGAATCGGTAATTTTACGAATCCTGAAATGATATGTAGGGGGAGTGTGTCGTTGGTGTGGGGATTCGTTATTTACCACCAACTAAAAGTTGATGGTAAATGACGAATACCTGGAAAAAAGCATTTTTTTTCCATTTGAAGTGTGCAATGTGGCAGACATACATGCCCTTAGGGCATGTATGTGCGCCACATGTGCACACATGGACGAATCCGGGGTGCAACAGGGTGTCAATGTGACACCCTGCCACCCATGATGATGCCTCCCCCATTACCGATTCGGTATTTACCGATTCGGTAATGGCAACTGGCTTCCTATTCATTCCTATGGGCCTCCAGGCCCATAGGAATGAATGGGAAGCCAGTTGCCATTACCGAATCGGTAAATACCGATTCTAAAATACCGACATATACCGAATCGGTAATTATTTACCTACATTACATTTACCGATTCATAAATACCGAATCGGTAAAATTCGGTATTTAAGAATCGGTAAATGTAATTTACCTACATATGGCCCTTAATTTACAAAGGAACAAAATGAGGGGGTTCATTTTGCCATAGAAATTATGATTAGTGCTGCAGAAAGAAAAATTAGGGCACATTTTGAGTGACTTCTCAAATCCTCTTCTATTTCATAAAAACATTCTGACATGCAGACTGAAACATGCACTTTGAATACCAGCAGCAGACTTCCCTGGTGAGCAGTAGCTTTACTACAGTGATCTAATGAGCAACTAGAGTGCTAACATTCAGAATTTATGGCAAATGTGTGACACATCTGAATGTCTTCTTGATGGAACCAAAGTAAAAAACTGAAAGTATTTCCTACTGAGGAGACTGCAGTAAATGAGGATATTAGGAAACTTCATAACAAATAAATCTCCCAAGATGGCCACCAGAGACAAAAGAGCCCAAATGTAGCCCAAATATCACCCAGATGTAGCCCAAGTATAGCCCAATGACAGAATGTCCCAGAGTGTTCTAACGAACAACTAGAGTGCTAACAGTCTTACTTATGACAAAAGTATGGTACACCTGAAGCCACCTTGATTGGAATAAAGTGGTAACACTTAAAACATTTAATTTACAAAGGAACAAAATGAGGGGGTTCGTTTTGCCATAGAAATTATGATTAGTGCTGCAGAAAGAAAAGTTACTGCAAATTATGGCTTCTCAAATCCTCTTCTATTTCATAAAAAATTCGGACATGCAGACTGAAACATGCACTCTGAATACCAGCAGCAGACTTCCCTGGTGAGCAGTATCTTTACTACCGTGATCTAATGAGCAACTAGAGTGCTAACATTCAGAATTTTTGGCAAATGTGTGACACATCTGAATGTCTTCTTGGTGGAACCAAAGTAAAAAACTGAAAGTATTTCCAACTGAGGAGACTGCAGTAAATGAGGAAATTAGGAAACGTCATAACAAATAAATCTCCCAAGATGGCCACCAGAGACAAAAGAGCCCAAATGTAGCCCAAATATCACCCAGATGTAGCCCAAGTATAGCCCAATGACAGAATGTCCCAGAGTGTTCTAACGAACAACTAGAGCGCTAACAGTCTTACTTATGGCAAAAGTATGGCACACCTGAAGCCATCTTGATTGGAATAAAGTGGTAACACTTAAAACATTTAATTTACAAAGGAACAAAATGAGGGGGTTCATTTTGCCATAGAATTTATGATTAGTGCTGAAGAAAGAAAAATGAGGTCACATTTTGAGTGACTTCTCAAATCCTCTTCTATTTCATAAAAAATTCGGACATGCAGACTAAAACATGCACTCTGAATACCAGCAGCAGACTTCCCTGGTGAGCAGTAGCTTTACTACCGTGATCTAATGAGCAACTAGAGTGCTAACATTCAGAATTTTTGGCAAATGTGTGACACATCTGAATGTCTTCTTGATGGAACCAAAGTAAAAAATTGAAAGTATTTCCTACTGAGGAGACTGCAGTAAATGAGGAAATTAGGAAACGTCATAACAAATAAATCTCCCAAGATGGCCACCAGAGCCAAAAGAGCCCAAATGTAGCCCAAATATCACCCAGATGTAGCCCAAGTATAGCCCAATGACAGAATGTCCCAGAGTGTTCTAACGAACGACTAGAGCGCTAACAGTCTTACTTATGGCAAAAGTATGGCACACCTGAAGCCATCTTGATTGGAATAAAGTGGTAACACTTAAAACATTTAATTTACAAAGGAACAAAATGAGGGGGTTCATTTTGCCATAGAAATTATGATTAGTGCTGCAGAAAGAAAAATTAGGGCACATTTTGACTTCTCAAATCCTCTTCTATGTCATAAAAAAATTCTGACATGCAGACTGAAACATGCACTTTGAATACCAGTAGCAGACTTCCCTGGTGAGCAGTAGCTTTACTACCGTGATCTAATGAGCCACTAGAGTGCTAACATTCAGAATTTTTGGCAAATGTGTGACACATCTGAATGTCTTCTTGATGGAACCAAAGTAAAAAATTGAAAGTATTTCCTACTGAAGAGACTGCAGTAAATGAGGAAATTAGGAAACTTCATAACAAATAAATCTCCCAAGATGGCCACCAGAGACAAAAGAGCCCAAATGTAGCCCAAATATCACCCAGATGTAGCCCAAGTATAGCCCAATGACAGAATGTCCCAGAGTGTTCTAACGAACAACTAGAGCGCCAACAGTCTTACTTATGGCAAAAGTATGGCACACCTGAAGCCATCTTGATTGGAATAAAGTGGCAACACTTAAAACATTTAGGGCCATATGTAGGAAGCCTAATACCGGTCGGTAACGGCCGATTTTCGGTAAATATCCCGTTACCGACCGGTATTTAGGCTTTTGCTACGTACGGGGCACATTTCAGGATTCGGTAATTTACAGAATCGGTAAAATTACCGAATCGGTAATTTTACGAATCCTGAAATGATATGTAGGGGGAGTGTGTCGTTGGTGTGGGGATTCGTTATTTACCACCAACTAAAAGTTGATGGTAAATGACGAATACCTGGAAAAAAGCATTTTTTTTCCATTTGAAGTGTGCAATGTGGCAGACATACATGCCCTTAGGGCATGTATGTGCGCCACATGTGCACACATGGACGAATCCGGGGTGCAACAGGGTGTCAATGTGACACCCTGCCACCCATGATGATGCCTCCCCCATTACCGATTCGGTATTTACCGATTCGGTAATGGCAACTGGCTTCCTATTCATTCCTATGGGCCTCCAGGCCCATAGGAATGAATGGGAAGCCAGTTGCCATTACCGAATCGGTAAATACCGATTCTAAAATACCGACATATACCGAATCGGTAATTATTTACCTACATTACATTTACCGATTCATAAATACCGAATCGGTAAAATTCGGTATTTAAGAATCGGTAAATGTAATTTACCTACATATGGCCCTTAATTTACAAAGGAACAAAATGAGGGGGTTCATTTTGCCATAGAAATTATGATTAGTGCTGCAGAAAGAAAAATTAGGGCACATTTTGAGTGACTTCTCAAATCCTCTTCTATTTCATAAAAACATTCTGACATGCAGACTGAAACATGCACTTTGAATACCAGCAGCAGACTTCCCTGGTGAGCAGTAGCTTTACTACAGTGATCTAATGAGCAACTAGAGTGCTAACATTCAGAATTTATGGCAAATGTGTGACACATCTGAATGTCTTCTTGATGGAACCAAAGTAAAAAACTGAAAGTATTTCCTACTGAGGAGACTGCAGTAAATGAGGATATTAGGAAACTTCATAACAAATAAATCTCCCAAGATGGCCACCAGAGACAAAAGAGCCCAAATGTAGCCCAAATATCACCCAGATGTAGCCCAAGTATAGCCCAATGACAGAATGTCCCAGAGTGTTCTAACGAACAACTAGAGCGCTAACAGTCTTACTTATGACAAAAGTATGGTACACCTGAAGCCACCTTGATTGGAATAAAGTGGTAACACTTAAAACATTTAATTTACAAAGGAACAAAATGAGGGGGTTCGTTTTGCCATAGAAATTATGATTAGTGCTGCAGAAAGAAAAGTTACTGCAAATTATGGCTTCTCAAATCCTCTTCTATTTCATAAAAAATTCGGACATGCAGACTGAAACATGCACTCTGAATACCAGCAGCAGACTTCCCTGGTGAGCAGTATCTTTACTACCGTGATCTAATGAGCAACTAGAGTGCTAACATTCAGAATTTTTGGCAAATGTGTGACACATCTGAATGTCTTCTTGGTGGAACCAAAGTAAAAAACTGAAAGTATTTCCAACTGAGGAGACTGCAGTAAATGAGGAAATTAGGAAACGTCATAACAAATAAATCTCCCAAGATGGCCACCAGAGACAAAAGAGCCCAAATATAGCCCAAATATCACCCAGATGTAGCCCAAGTATAGCCCAATGACAGAATGTCCCAGAGTGTTCTAACGAACAACTAGAGCGCTAACAGTCTTACTTATGGCAAAAGTATGGCACACCTGAAGCCATCTTGATTGGAATAAAGTGGTAACACTTAAAACATTTAATTTACAAAGGAACAAAATGAGGGGGTTCATTTTGCCATAGAATTTATGATTAGTGCTGAAGAAAGAAAAATGAGGGCACATTTTGAGTGACTTCTCAAATCCTCTTCTATTTCATAAAAAATTCGGACATGCAGACTAAAACATGCACTCTGAATACCAGCAGCAGACTTCCCTGGTGAGCAGTAGCTTTACTACCGTGATCTAATGAGCAACTAGAGTGCTAACATTCAGAATTTTTGGCAAATGTGTGACACATCTGAATGTCTTCTTGATGGAACCAAAGTAAAAAATTGAAAGTATTTCCTACTGAGGAGACTGCAGTAAATGAGGAAATTAGGAAACGTCATAACAAATAAATCTCCCAAGATGGCCACCAGAGCCAAAAGAGCCCAAATGTAGCCCAAATATCACCCAGATGTAGCCCAAGTATAGCCCAATGACAGAATGTCCCAGAGTGTTCTAACGAACGACTAGAGCGCTAACAGTCTTACTTATGGCAAAAGTATGGCACACCTGAAGCCATCTTGATTGGAATAAAGTGGTAACACTTAAAACATTTAATTTACAAAGGAACAAAATGAGGGGGTTCATTTTGCCATAGAAATTATGATTTGTGCTGCAGAAAGAAAAATTAGGGCACATTTTGACTTCTCAAATCCTCTTCTATGTCATAAAAAAATTCTGACATGCAGACTGAAACATGCACTTTGAATACCAGTAGCAGACTTCCCTGGTGAGCAGTAGCTTTACTACCGTGATCTAATGAGCCACTAGAGTGCTAACATTCAGAATTTTTGGCAAATGTGTGACACATCTGAATGTCTTCTTGATGGAACCAAAGTAAAAAATTGAAAGTATTTCCTACTGAAGAGACTGCAGTAAATGAGGAAATTAGGAAACTTCATAACAAATAAATCTCCCAAGATGGCCACCAGAGACAAAAGAGCCCAAATGTAGCCCAAATATCACCCAGATGTAGCCCAAGTATAGCCCAATGACAGAATGTCCCAGAGTGTTCTAACGAACAACTAGAGCGCTAACAGTCTTACTTATGACAAAAGTATGGTACACCTGAAGCCACCTTGATTGGAATAAAGTGGTAACACTTAAAACATTTAATTTACAAAGGAACAAAATGAGGGGGTTCATTTTGCCATAGAAATTATGATTAGTGCTGCAGAAAGAAAAGTTACTGCAAATTATGGCTTCTCAAATCCTCTTCTATTTCATAAAAAATTCGGACATGCAGACTGAAACATGCACTCTGAATACCAGCAGCAGACTTCCCTGGTGAGCAGTATCTTTACTACCGTGATCTAATGAGCAACTAGAGTGCTAACATTCAGAATTTTTGGCAAATGTGTGACACATCTGAATGTCTTCTTGGTGGAACCAAAGTAAAAAACTGAAAGTATTTCCAACTGAGGAGACTGCAGTAAATGAGGAAATTAGGAAACGTCATAACAAATAAATCTCCCAAGATGGCCACCAGAGACAAAAGAGCCCAAATGTAGCCCAAATATCACCCAGATGTAGCCCAAGTATAGCCCAATGACAGAATGTCCCAGAGTGTTCTAACGAACAACTAGAGCGCTAACAGTCTTACTTATGGCAAAAGTATGGCACACCTGAAGCCATCTTGATTGGAATAAAGTGGTAACACTTAAAACATTTAATTTACAAAGGAACAAAATGAGGGGGTTCATTTTGCCATAGAATTTATGATTAGTGCGGAAGAAAGAAAAATGAGGGCACATTTTGAGTGACTTCTCAAATCCTCTTCTATTTCATAAAAAATTCGGACATGCAGACTAAAACATGCACTCTGAATACCAGCAGCAGACTTCCCTGGTGAGCAGTAGCTTTACTACCGTGATCTAATGAGCAACTAGAGTGCTAACATTCAGAATTTTTGGCAAATGTGTGACACATCTGAATGTCTTCTTGATGGAACCAAAGTAAAAAATTGAAAGTATTTCCTACTGAGGAGACTGCAGTAAATGAGGAAATTAGGAAACGTCATAACAAATAAATCTCCCAAGATGGCCACCAGAGACAAAAGAGCCCAAATGTAGCCCAAATATCACCCAGATGTAGCCCAAGTATAGCCCAATGACAGAATGTCCCAGAGTGTTCTAACGAACAACTAGAGCGCTAACAGTCTTACTTATGGCAAAAGTATGGCACACCTGAAGCCATCTTGATTGGAATAAAGTGGTAACACTTAAAACATTTAATTTACAAAGGAACAAAATGAGGGGGTTCATTTTGCCATAGAATTTATGATTAGTGCTGAAGAAAGAAAAATGAGGGCACATTTTGAGTGACTTCTCAAATCCTCTTCTATTTCATAAAAAATTCGGACATGCAGACTAAAACATGCACTCTGAATACCAGCAGCAGACTTCCCTGGTGAGCAGTAGCTTTACTACAGTGATCTAATGAGCAACTAGAGTGCTAACATTCAGAATTTATGGCAAATGTGTGACACATCTGAATGTCTTCTTGATGGAACCAAAGTAAAAAACTGAAAGTATTTCCTACTGAGGAGACTGCAGTAAATGAGGATATTAGGAAACTTCATAACAAATAAATCTCCCAAGATGGCCACCAGAGACAAAAGAGCCCAAATGTAGCCCAAATATCACCCAGATGTAGCCCAAGTATAGCCCAATGACAGAATGTCCCAGAGTGTTCTAACGAACAACTAGAGCGCTAACAGTCTTACTTATGACAAAAGTATGGTACACCTGAAGCCACCTTGATTGGAATAAAGTGGTAACACTTAAAACATTTAATTTACAAAGGAACAAAATGAGGGGGTTCGTTTTGCCATAGAAATTATGATTAGTGCTGCAGAAAGAAAAGTTACTGCAAATTATGGCTTCTCAAATCCTCTTCTATTTCATAAAAAATTCGGACATGCAGACTGAAACATGCACTCTGAATACCAGCAGCAGACTTCCCTGGTGAGCAGTATCTTTACTACCGTAATCTAATGAGCAACTAGAGTGCTAACATTCAGAATTTTTGGCAAATGTGTGACACATCTGAATGTCTTCTTGGTGGAACCAAAGTAAAAAACTGAAAGTATTTCCAACTGAGGAGACTGCAGTAAATGAGGAAATTAGGAAACGTCATAACAAATAAATCTCCCAAGATGGCCACCAGAGACAAAAGAGCCCAAATATAGCCCAAATATCACCCAGATGTAGCCCAAGTATAGCCCAATGACAGAATGTCCCAGAGTGTTCTAACGAACAACTAGAGCGCTAACAGTCTTACTTATGGCAAAAGTATGGCACACCTGAAGCCATCTTGATTGGAATAAAGTGGTAACACTTAAAACATTTAATTTACAAAGGAACAAAATGAGGGGGTTCATTTTGCCATAGAATTTATGATTAGTGCTGAAGAAAGAAAAATGAGGGCACATTTTGAGTGACTTCTCAAATCCTCTTCTATTTCATAAAAAATTCGGACATGCAGACTGAAACATGCACTCTGAATACCAGCAGCAGACTTCCCTGGTGAGCAGTAGCTTTACTACCGTGATCTAATGAGCAACTAGAGTGCTAACATTCAGAATTTTTGGCAAATGTGTGACACATCTGAATGTCTTCTTGATGGAACCAAAGTAAAAAATTGAAAGTATTTCCTACTGAGGAGACTGCAGTAAATGAGGAAATTAGGAAACGTCATAACAAATAAATCTCCCAAGATGGCCACCAGAGCCAAAAGAGCCCAAATGTAGCCCAAATATCACCCAGATGTAGCCCAAGTATAGCTCAATGACAGAATGTCCCAGAGTGTTCTAACGAACGACTAGAGCGCTAACAGTCTTACTTATGGCAAAAGTATGGCACACCTGAAGCCATCTTGATTGGAATAAAGTGGTAACACTTAAAACATTTAATTTACAAAGGAACAAAATGAGGGGGTTCATTTTGCCATAGAAATTATGATTAGTGCTGCAGAAAGAAAAATTAGGGCACATTTTGACTTCTCAAATCCTCTTCTATGTCATAAAAAAATTCTGACATGCAGACTGAAACATGCACTTTGAATACCAGTAGCAGACTTCCCTGGTGAGCAGTAGCTTTACTACCATGATCTAATGAGCCACTAGAGTGCTAACATTCAGAATTTTTGGCAAATGTGTGACACATCTGAATGTCTTCTTGATGGAACCAAAGTAAAAAATTGAAAGTATTTCCTACTGAAGAGACTGCAGTAAATGAGGAAATTAGGAAACTTCATAACAAATAAATCTCCCAAGATGGCCACCAGAGACAAAAGAGCCCAAATGTAGCCCAAATATCACCCAGATGTAGCCCAAGTATAGCCCAATGACAGAATGTCCCAGAGTGTTCTAACGAACAACTAGAGCGCTAACAGTCTTACTTATGGCAAAAGTATGGCACACCTGAAGCCATCTTGATTGGAATAAAGTGGCAACACTTAAAACATTTAGGGCCATATGTAGGAAGCCTAATACCGGTCGGTAACGGCCGATTTTCGGTAAATATCCCGTTACCGACCGGTATTTAGGCTTTTGCTACGTAGGGGGCACATTTCAGGATTCGGTAATTTACAGAATCGGTAAAATTACCGAATCGGTAATTTTACGAATCCTGAAATGATATGTAGGGGGAGTGTGTCGTTGGTGTGGGGATTCGTTATTTACCACCAACTAAAAGTTGATGGTAAATGACGAATACCTGGAAAAAAGCATTTTTTTTCCATTTGAAGTGTGCAATGTGGCAGACATACATGCCCTTAGGGCATGTATGTGCGCCACATGTGCACACATGGACGAATCCGGGGTGCAACAGGGTGTCAATGTGACACCCTGCCACCCATGATGATGCCTCCCCCATTACCGATTCGGTATTTACCGATTCGGTAATGGCAACTGGCTTCCTATTCATTCCTATGGGCCTCCAGGCCCATAGGAATGAATGGGAAGCCAGTTGCCATTACCGAATCGGTAAATACCGATTCTAAAATACCGACATATACCGAATCGGTAATTATTTACCTACATTACATTTACCGATTCATAAATACCGAATCGGTAAAATTCGGTATTTAAGAATCGGTAAATGTAATTTACCTACATATGGCCCTTAATTTACAAAGGAACAAAATGAGGGGGTTCATTTTGCCATAGAAATTATGATTAGTGCTGCAGAAAGAAAAATTAGGGCACATTTTGAGTGACTTCTCAAATCCTCTTCTATTTCATAAAAACATTCTGACATGCAGACTGAAACATGCACTTTGAATACCAGCAGCAGACTTCCCTGGTGAGCAGTAGCTTTACTACAGTGATCTAATGAGCAACTAGAGTGCTAACATTCAGAATTCATGGCAAATGTGTGACACATCTGAATGTCTTCTTGATGGAACCAAAGTAAAAAACTGAAAGTATTTCCTACTGAGGAGACTGCAGTAAATGAGGATATTAGGAAACTTCATAACAAATAAATCTCCCAAGATGGCCACCAGAGACAAAAGAGCCCAAATGTAGCCCAAATATCACCCAGATGTAGCCCAAGTATAGCCCAATGACAGAATGTCCCAGAGTGTTCTAACGAACAACTAGAGCGCTAACAGTCTTACTTATGACAAAAGTATGGTACACCTGAAGCCACCTTGATTGGAATAAAGTGGTAACACTTAAAACATTTAATTTACAAAGGAACAAAATGAGGGGGTTCGTTTTGCCATAGAAATTATGATTAGTGCTGCAGAAAGAAAAGTTACTGCAAATTATGGCTTCTCAAATCCTCTTCTATTTCATAAAAAATTCGGACATGCAGACTGAAACATGCACTCTGAATACCAGCAGCAGACTTCCCTGGTGAGCAGTATCTTTACTACCGTGATCTAATGAGCAACTAGAGTGCTAACATTCAGAATTTTTGGCAAATGTGTGACACATCTGAATGTCTTCTTGGTGGAACCAAAGTAAAAAACTGAAAGTATTTCCAACTGAGGAGACTGCAGTAAATGAGGAAATTAGGAAACGTCATAACAAATAAATCTCCCAAGATGGCCACCAGAGACAAAAGAGCCCAAATATAGCCCAAATATCACCCAGATGTAGCCCAAGTATAGCCCAATGACAGAATGTCCCAGAGTGTTCTAACGAACAACTAGAGCGCTAACAGTCTTACTTATGGCAAAAGTATGGCACACCTGAAGCCATCTTGATTGGAATAAAGTGGTAACACTTAAAACATTTAATTTACAAAGGAACAAAATGAGGGGGTTCATTTTGCCATAGAATTTATGATTAGTGCTGAAGAAAGAAAAATGAGGGCACATTTTGAGTGACTTCTCAAATCCTCTTCTATTTCATAAAAAATTCGGACATGCAGACTAAAACATGCACTCTGAATACCAGCAGCAGACTTCCCTGGTGAGCAGTAGCTTTACTACCGTGATCTAATGAGCAACTAGAGTGCTAACATTCAGAATTTTTGGCAAATGTGTGACACATCTGAATGTCTTCTTGATGGAACCAAAGTAAAAAATTGAAAGTATTTCCTACTGAGGAGACTGCAGTAAATGAGGAAATTAGGAAACGTCATAACAAATAAATCTCCCAAGATGGCCACCAGAGCCAAAAGAGCCCAAATGTAGCCCAAATATCACCCAGATGTAGCCCAAGTATAGCCCAATGACAGAATGTCCCAGAGTGTTCTAACGAACAACTAGAGCGCTAACAGTCTTACTTATGGCAAAAGTATGGCACACCTGAAGCCATCTTGATTGGAATAAAGTGGTAACACTTAAAACATTTAATTTACAAAGGAACAAAATGAGGGGGTTCATTTTGCCATAGAATTTATGATTAGTGCTGAAGAAAGAAAAATGAGGGCACATTTTGAGTGACTTCTCAAATCCTCTTCTATTTCATAAAAAATTCGGACATGCAGACTAAAACATGCACTCTGAATACCAGCAGCAGACTTCCCTGGTGAGCAGTAGCTTTACTACCGTGATCTAATGAGCAACTAGAGTGCTAACATTCAGAATTTTTGGCAAATGTGTGACACATCTGAATGTCTTCTTGATGGAACCAAAGTAAAAAATTGAAAGTATTTCCTACTGAGGAGACTGCAGTAAATGAGGAAATTAGGAAACGTCATAACAAATAAATCTCCCAAGATGGCCACCAGAGCCAAAAGAGCCCAAATGTAGCCCAAATATCACCCATATGTAGCCCAAGTATAGCCCAATGACAGAATGTCCCAGAGTGTTCTAACGAACGACTAGAGCGCTAACAGTCTTACTTATGGCAAAAGTATGGCACACCTGAAGCCATCTTGATTGGAATAAAGTGGCAACACTTAAAACATTTAGGGCCATATGTAGGAAGCCTAATACCGGTCGGTAACGGCCGATTTTCGGTAAATATCCCGTTACCGACCGGTATTTAGGCTTTTGCTACGTAGGGGGCACATTTCAGGATTCGGTAATTTACAGAATCGGTAAAATTACCGAATCGGTAATTTTACGAATCCTGAAATGATATGTAGGGGGAGTGTGTCGTTGGTGTGGGGATTCGTTATTTACCACCAACTAAAAGTTGATGGTAAATGACGAATACCTGGAAAAAAGCATTTTTTTTCCATTTGAAGTGTGCAATGTGGCAGACATACATGCCCTTAGGGCATGTATGTGCGCCACATGTGCACACATGGACGAATCCGGGGTGCAACAGGGTGTCAATGTGACACCCTGCCACCCATGATGATGCCTCCCCCATTACCGATTCGGTATTTACCGATTCGGTAATGGCAACTGGCTTCCTATTCATTCCTATGGGCCTCCAGGCCCATAGGAATGAATGGGAAGCCAGTTGCCATTACCGAATCGGTAAATACCGATTCTAAAATACCGACATATACCGAATCGGTAATTATTTACCTACATTACATTTACCGATTCATAAATACCGAATCGGTAAAATTCGGTATTTAAGAATCGGTAAATGTAATTTACCTACATATGGCCCTTAATTTACAAAGGAACAAAATGAGGGGGTTCATTTTGCCATAGAAATTATGATTAGTGCTGCAGAAAGAAAAATTAGGGCACATTTTGAGTGACTTCTCAAATCCTCTTCTATTTCATAAAAACATTCTGACATGCAGACTGAAACATGCACTTTGAATACCAGCAGCAGACTTCCCTGGTGAGCAGTAGCTTTACTACAGTGATCTAATGAGCAACTAGAGTGCTAACATTCAGAATTTATGGCAAATGTGTGACACATCTGAATGTCTTCTTGATGGAACCAAAGTAAAAAACTGAAAGTATTTCCTACTGAGGAGACTGCAGTAAATGAGGATATTAGGAAACTTCATAACAAATAAATCTCCCAAGATGGCCACCAGAGACAAAAGAGCCCAAATGTAGCCCAAATATCACCCAGATGTAGCCCAAGTATAGCCCAATGACAGAATGTCCCAGAGTGTTCTAACGAACAACTAGAGCGCTAACAGTCTTACTTATGACAAAAGTATGGTACACCTGAAGCCACCTTGATTGGAATAAAGTGGTAACACTTAAAACATTTAATTTACAAAGGAACAAAATGAGGGGGTTCGTTTTGCCATAGAAATTATGATTAGTGCTGCAGAAAGAAAAGTTACTGCAAATTATGGCTTCTCAAATCCTCTTCTATTTCATAAAAAATTCGGACATGCAGACTGAAACATGCACTCTGAATACCAGCAGCAGACTTCCCTGGTGAGCAGTATCTTTACTACCGTGATCTAATGAGCAACTAGAGTGCTAACATTCAGAATTTTTGGCAAATGTGTGACACATCTGAATGTCTTCTTGGTGGAACCAAAGTAAAAAACTGAAAGTATTTCCAACTGAGGAGACTGCAGTAAATGAGGAAATTAGGAAACGTCATAACAAATAAATCTCCCAAGATGGCCACCAGAGACAAAAGAGCCCAAATATAGCCCAAATATCACCCAGATGTAGCCCAAGTATAGCCCAATGACAGAATGTCCCAGAGTGTTCTAACGAACAACTAGAGCGCTAACAGTCTTACTTATGGCAAAAGTATGGCACACCTGAAGCCATCTTGATTGGAATAAAGTGGTAACACTTAAAACATTTAATTTACAAAGGAACAAAATGAGGGGGTTCATTTTGCCATAGAATTTATGATTAGTGCTGAAGAAAGAAAAATGAGGGCACATTTTGAGTGACTTCTCAAATCCTCTTCTATTTCATAAAAAATTCGGACATGCAGACTAAAACATGCACTCTGAATACCAGCAGCAGACTTCCCTGGTGAGCAGTAGCTTTACTACCGTGATCTAATGAGCAACTAGAGTGCTAACATTCAGAATTTTTGGCAAATGTGTGACACATCTGAATGTCTTCTTGATGGAACCAAAGTAAAAAATTGAAAGTATTTCCTACTGAGGAGACTGCAGTAAATGAGGAAATTAGGAAACGTCATAACAAATAAATCTCCCAAGATGGCCACCAGAGCCAAAAGAGCCCAAATGTAGCCCAAATATCACCCAGATGTAGCCCAAGTATAGCCCAATGACAGAATGTCCCAGAGTGTTCTAACGAACGACTAGAGCGCTAACAGTCTTACTTATGGCAAAAGTATGGCACACCTGAAGCCATCTTGATTGGAATAAAGTGGTAACACTTAAAACATTTAATTTACAAAGGAACAAAATGAGGGGGTTCATTTTGCCATAGAAATTATGATTTGTGCTGCAGAAAGAAAAATTAGGGCACATTTTGACTTCTCAAATCCTCTTCTATGTCATAAAAAAATTCTGACATGCAGACTGAAACATGCACTTTGAATACCAGTAGCAGACTTCCCTGGTGAGCAGTAGCTTTACTACCGTGATCTAATGAGCCACTAGAGTGCTAACATTCAGAATTTTTGGCAAATGTGTGACACATCTGAATGTCTTCTTGATGGAACCAAAGTAAAAAATTGAAAGTATTTCCTACTGAAGAGACTGCAGTAAATGAGGAAATTAGGAAACTTCATAACAAATAAATCTCCCAAGATGGCCACCAGAGACAAAAGAGCCCAAATGTAGCCCAAATATCACCCAGATGTAGCCCAAGTATAGCCCAATGACAGAATGTCCCAGAGTGTTCTAACGAACAACTAGAGCGCTAACAGTCTTACTTATGACAAAAGTATGGTACACCTGAAGCCACCTTGATTGGAATAAAGTGGTAACACTTAAAACATTTAATTTACAAAGGAACAAAATGAGGGGGTTCATTTTGCCATAGAAATTATGATTAGTGCTGCAGAAAGAAAAGTTACTGCAAATTATGGCTTCTCAAATCCTCTTCTATTTCATAAAAAATTCGGACATGCAGACTGAAACATGCACTCTGAATACCAGCAGCAGACTTCCCTGGTGAGCAGTATCTTTACTACCGTGATCTAATGAGCAACTAGAGTGCTAACATTCAGAATTTTTGGCAAATGTGTGACACATCTGAATGTCTTCTTGGTGGAACCAAAGTAAAAAACTGAAAGTATTTCCAACTGAGGAGACTGCAGTAAATGAGGAAATTAGGAAACGTCATAACAAATAAATCTCCCAAGATGGCCACCAGAGACAAAAGAGCCCAAATGTAGCCCAAATATCACCCAGATGTAGCCCAAGTATAGCCCAATGACAGAATGTCCCAGAGTGTTCTAACGAACAACTAGAGCGCTAACAGTCTTACTTATGGCAAAAGTATGGCACACCTGAAGCCATCTTGATTGGAATAAAGTGGTAACACTTAAAACATTTAATTTACAAAGGAACAAAATGAGGGGGTTCATTTTGCCATAGAATTTATGATTAGTGCGGAAGAAAGAAAAATGAGGGCACATTTTGAGTGACTTCTCAAATCCTCTTCTATTTCATAAAAAATTCGGACATGCAGACTAAAACATGCACTCTGAATACCAGCAGCAGACTTCCCTGGTGAGCAGTAGCTTTACTACCGTGATCTAATGAGCAACTAGAGTGCTAACATTCAGAATTTTTGGCAAATGTGTGACACATCTGAATGTCTTCTTGATGGAACCAAAGTAAAAAATTGAAAGTATTTCCTACTGAGGAGACTGCAGTAAATGAGGAAATTAGGAAACGTCATAACAAATAAATCTCCCAAGATGGCCACCAGAGACAAAAGAGCCCAAATGTAGCCCAAATATCACCCAGATGTAGCCCAAGTATAGCCCAATGACAGAATGTCCCAGAGTGTTCTAACGAACAACTAGAGCGCTAACAGTCTTACTTATGGCAAAAGTATGGCACACCTGAAGCCATCTTGATTGGAATAAAGTGGTAACACTTAAAACATTTAATTTACAAAGGAACAAAATGAGGGGGTTCATTTTGCCATAGAATTTATGATTAGTGCTGAAGAAAGAAAAATGAGGGCACATTTTGAGTGACTTCTCAAATCCTCTTCTATTTCATAAAAAATTCGGACATGCAGACTAAAACATGCACTCTGAATACCAGCAGCAGACTTCCCTGGTGAGCAGTAGCTTTACTACAGTGATCTAATGAGCAACTAGAGTGCTAACATTCAGAATTTATGGCAAATGTGTGACACATCTGAATGTCTTCTTGATGGAACCAAAGTAAAAAACTGAAAGTATTTCCTACTGAGGAGACTGCAGTAAATGAGGATATTAGGAAACTTCATAACAAATAAATCTCCCAAGATGGCCACCAGAGACAAAAGAGCCCAAATGTAGCCCAAATATCACCCAGATGTAGCCCAAGTATAGCCCAATGACAGAATGTCCCAGAGTGTTCTAACGAACAACTAGAGCGCTAACAGTCTTACTTATGACAAAAGTATGGTACACCTGAAGCCACCTTGATTGGAATAAAGTGGTAACACTTAAAACATTTAATTTACAAAGGAACAAAATGAGGGGGTTCGTTTTGCCATAGAAATTATGATTAGTGCTGCAGAAAGAAAAGTTACTGCAAATTATGGCTTCTCAAATCCTCTTCTATTTCATAAAAAATTCGGACATGCAGACTGAAACATGCACTCTGAATACCAGCAGCAGACTTCCCTGGTGAGCAGTATCTTTACTACCGTAATCTAATGAGCAACTAGAGTGCTAACATTCAGAATTTTTGGCAAATGTGTGACACATCTGAATGTCTTCTTGGTGGAACCAAAGTAAAAAACTGAAAGTATTTCCAACTGAGGAGACTGCAGTAAATGAGGAAATTAGGAAACGTCATAACAAATAAATCTCCCAAGATGGCCACCAGAGACAAAAGAGCCCAAATATAGCCCAAATATCACCCAGATGTAGCCCAAGTATAGCCCAATGACAGAATGTCCCAGAGTGTTCTAACGAACAACTAGAGCGCTAACAGTCTTACTTATGGCAAAAGTATGGCACACCTGAAGCCATCTTGATTGGAATAAAGTGGTAACACTTAAAACATTTAATTTACAAAGGAACAAAATGAGGGGGTTCATTTTGCCATAGAATTTATGATTAGTGCTGAAGAAAGAAAAATGAGGGCACATTTTGAGTGACTTCTCAAATCCTCTTCTATTTCATAAAAAATTCGGACATGCAGACTGAAACATGCACTCTGAATACCAGCAGCAGACTTCCCTGGTGAGCAGTAGCTTTACTACCGTGATCTAATGAGCAACTAGAGTGCTAACATTCAGAATTTTTGGCAAATGTGTGACACATCTGAATGTCTTCTTGATGGAACCAAAGTAAAAAATTGAAAGTATTTCCTACTGAGGAGACTGCAGTAAATGAGGAAATTAGGAAACGTCATAACAAATAAATCTCCCAAGATGGCCACCAGAGCCAAAAGAGCCCAAATGTAGCCCAAATATCACCCAGATGTAGCCCAAGTATAGCTCAATGACAGAATGTCCCAGAGTGTTCTAACGAACGACTAGAGCGCTAACAGTCTTACTTATGGCAAAAGTATGGCACACCTGAAGCCATCTTGATTGGAATAAAGTGGTAACACTTAAAACATTTAATTTACAAAGGAACAAAATGAGGGGGTTCATTTTGCCATAGAAATTATGATTAGTGCTGCAGAAAGAAAAATTAGGGCACATTTTGACTTCTCAAATCCTCTTCTATGTCATAAAAAAATTCTGACATGCAGACTGAAACATGCACTTTGAATACCAGTAGCAGACTTCCCTGGTGAGCAGTAGCTTTACTACCATGATCTAATGAGCCACTAGAGTGCTAACATTCAGAATTTTTGGCAAATGTGTGACACATCTGAATGTCTTCTTGATGGAACCAAAGTAAAAAATTGAAAGTATTTCCTACTGAAGAGACTGCAGTAAATGAGGAAATTAGGAAACTTCATAACAAATAAATCTCCCAAGATGGCCACCAGAGACAAAAGAGCCCAAATGTAGCCCAAATATCACCCAGATGTAGCCCAAGTATAGCCCAATGACAGAATGTCCCAGAGTGTTCTAACGAACAACTAGAGCGCTAACAGTCTTACTTATGGCAAAAGTATGGCACACCTGAAGCCATCTTGATTGGAATAAAGTGGCAACACTTAAAACATTTAGGGCCATATGTAGGAAGCCTAATACCGGTCGGTAACGGCCGATTTTCGGTAAATATCCCGTTACCGACCGGTATTTAGGCTTTTGCTACGTAGGGGGCACATTTCAGGATTCGGTAATTTACAGAATCGGTAAAATTACCGAATCGGTAATTTTACGAATCCTGAAATGATATGTAGGGGGAGTGTGTCGTTGGTGTGGGGATTCGTTATTTACCACCAACTAAAAGTTGATGGTAAATGACGAATACCTGGAAAAAAGCATTTTTTTTCCATTTGAAGTGTGCAATGTGGCAGACATACATGCCCTTAGGGCATGTATGTGCGCCACATGTGCACACATGGACGAATCCGGGGTGCAACAGGGTGTCAATGTGACACCCTGCCACCCATGATGATGCCTCCCCCATTACCGATTCGGTATTTACCGATTCGGTAATGGCAACTGGCTTCCTATTCATTCCTATGGGCCTCCAGGCCCATAGGAATGAATGGGAAGCCAGTTGCCATTACCGAATCGGTAAATACCGATTCTAAAATACCGACATATACCGAATCGGTAATTATTTACCTACATTACATTTACCGATTCATAAATACCGAATCGGTAAAATTCGGTATTTAAGAATCGGTAAATGTAATTTACCTACATATGGCCCTTAATTTACAAAGGAACAAAATGAGGGGGTTCATTTTGCCATAGAAATTATGATTAGTGCTGCAGAAAGAAAAATTAGGGCACATTTTGAGTGACTTCTCAAATCCTCTTCTATTTCATAAAAACATTCTGACATGCAGACTGAAACATGCACTTTGAATACCAGCAGCAGACTTCCCTGGTGAGCAGTAGCTTTACTACAGTGATCTAATGAGCAACTAGAGTGCTAACATTCAGAATTTATGGCAAATGTGTGACACATCTGAATGTCTTCTTGATGGAACCAAAGTAAAAAACTGAAAGTATTTCCTACTGAGGAGACTGCAGTAAATGAGGATATTAGGAAACTTCATAACAAATAAATCTCCCAAGATGGCCACCAGAGACAAAAGAGCCCAAATGTAGCCCAAATATCACCCAGATGTAGCCCAAGTATAGCCCAATGACAGAATGTCCCAGAGTGTTCTAACGAACAACTAGAGCGCTAACAGTCTTACTTATGACAAAAGTATGGTACACCTGAAGCCACCTTGATTGGAATAAAGTGGTAACACTTAAAACATTTAATTTACAAAGGAACAAAATGAGGGGGTTCATTTTGCCATAGAAATTATGATTAGTGCTGCAGAAAGAAAAGTTACTGCAAATTATGGCTTCTCAAATCCTCTTCTATTTCATAAAAAATTCGGACATGCAGACTGAAACATGCACTCTGAATACCAGCAGCAGACTTCCCTGGTGAGCAGTATCTTTACTACCGTGATCTAATGAGCAACTAGAGTGCTAACATTCAGAATTTTTGGCAAATGTGTGACACATCTGAATGTCTTCTTGGTGGAACCAAAGTAAAAAACTGAAAGTATTTCCAACTGAGGAGACTGCAGTAAATGAGGAAATTAGGAAACGTCATAACAAATAAATCTCCCAAGATGGCCACCAGAGACAAAAGAGCCCAAATGTAGCCCAAATATCACCCAGATGTAGCCCAAGTATAGCCCAATGACAGAATGTCCCAGAGTGTTCTAACGAACAACTAGAGCGCTAACAGTCTTACTTATGGCAAAAGTATGGCACACCTGAAGCCATCTTGATTGGAATAAAGTGGTAACACTTAAAACATTTAATTTACAAAGGAACAAAATGAGGGGGTTCATTTTGCCATAGAATTTATGATTAGTGCTGAAGAAAGAAAAATGAGGGCACATTTTGAGTGACTTCTCAAATCCTCTTCTATTTCATAAAAAATTCGGACATGCAGACTAAAACATGCACTCTGAATACCAGCAGCAGACTTCCCTGGTGAGCAGTAGCTTTACTACCGTGATCTAATGAGCAACTAGAGTGCTAACATTCAGAATTTTTGGCAAATGTGTGACACATCTGAATGTCTTCTTGATGGAACCAAAGTAAAAAATTGAAAGTATTTCCTACTGAGGAGACTGCAGTAAATGAGGAAATTAGGAAACGTCATAACAAATAAATCTCCCAAGATGGCCACCAGAGCCAAAAGAGCCCAAATGTAGCCCAAATATCACCCATATGTAGCCCAAGTATAGCCCAATGACAGAATGTCCCAGAGTGTTCTAACGAACGACTAGAGCGCTAACAGTCTTACTTATGGCAAAAGTATGGCACACCTGAAGCCATCTTGATTGGAATAAAGTGGTAACACTTAAAACATTTAATTTACAAAGGAACAAAATGAGGGGGTTCATTTTGCCATAGAAATTATGATTAGTGCTGCAGAAAGAAAAATTAGGGCACATTTTGACTTCTCAAATCCTCTTCTATGTCATAAAAAAATTCTGACATGCAGACTGAAACATGCACTTTGAATACCAGTAGCAGACTTCCCTGGTGAGCAGTAGCTTTACTACCGTGATCTAATGAGCCACTAGAGTGCTAACATTCAGAATTTTTGGCAAATGTGTGACACATCTGAATGTCTTCTTGATGGAACCAAAGTAAAAAATTGAAAGTATTTCCTACTGAAGAGACTGCAGTAAATGAGGAAATTAGGAAACTTCATAACAAATAAATCTCCCAAGATGGCCACCAGAGACAAAAGAGCCCAAATGTAGCCCAAATATCACCCAGATGTAGCCCAAGTATAGCCCAATGACAGAATGTCCCAGAGTGTTCTAACGAACAACTAGAGCGCTAACAGTCTTACTTATGGCAAAAGTATGGCACACCTGAAGCCATCTTGATTGGAATAAAGTGGCAACACTTAAAACATTTAGGGCCATATGTAGGAAGCCTAATACCGGTCGGTAACGGCCGATTTTCGGTAAATATCCCGTTACCGACCGGTATTTAGGCTTTTGCTACGTAGGGGGCACATTTCAGGATTCGGTAATTTACAGAATCGGTAAAATTACCGAATCGGTAATTTTACGAATCCTGAAATGATATGTAGGGGGAGTGTGTCGTTGGTGTGGGGATTCGTTATTTACCACCAACTAAAAGTTGATGGTAAATGACGAATACCTGGAAAAAAGCATTTTTTTTCCATTTGAAGTGTGCAATGTGGCAGACATACATGCCCTTAGGGCATGTATGTGCGCCACATGTGCACACATGGACGAATCCGGGGTGCAACAGGGTGTCAATGTGACACCCTGCCACCCATGATGATGCCTCCCCCATTACCGATTCGGTATTTACCGATTCGGTAATGGCAACTGGCTTCCTATTCATTCCTATGGGCCTCCAGGCCCATAGGAATGAATGGGAAGCCAGTTGCCATTACCGAATCGGTAAATACCGATTCTAAAATACCGACATATACCGAATCGGTAATTATTTACCTACATTACATTTACCGATTCATAAATACCGAATCGGTAAAATTCGGTATTTAAGAATCGGTAAATGTAATTTACCTACATATGGCCCTTAATTTACAAAGGAACAAAATGAGGGGGTTCATTTTGCCATAGAAATTATGATTAGTGCTGCAGAAAGAAAAATTAGGGCACATTTTGAGTGACTTCTCAAATCCTCTTCTATTTCATAAAAACATTCTGACATGCAGACTGAAACATGCACTTTGAATACCAGCAGCAGACTTCCCTGGTGAGCAGTAGCTTTACTACAGTGATCTAATGAGCAACTAGAGTGCTAACATTCAGAATTTATGGCAAATGTGTGACACATCTGAATGTCTTCTTGATGGAACCAAAGTAAAAAACTGAAAGTATTTCCTACTGAGGAGACTGCAGTAAATGAGGATATTAGGAAACTTCATAACAAATAAATCTCCCAAGATGGCCACCAGAGACAAAAGAGCCCAAATGTAGCCCAAATATCACCCAGATGTAGCCCAAGTATAGCCCAATGACAGAATGTCCCAGAGTGTTCTAACGAACAACTAGAGCGCTAACAGTCTTACTTATGACAAAAGTATGGTACACCTGAAGCCACCTTGATTGGAATAAAGTGGTAACACTTAAAACATTTAATTTACAAAGGAACAAAATGAGGGGGTTCGTTTTGCCATAGAAATTATGATTAGTGCTGCAGAAAGAAAAGTTACTGCAAATTATGGCTTCTCAAATCCTCTTCTATTTCATAAAAAATTCGGACATGCAGACTGAAACATGCACTCTGAATACCAGCAGCAGACTTCCCTGGTGAGCAGTATCTTTACTACCGTGATCTAATGAGCAACTAGAGTGCTAACATTCAGAATTTTTGGCAAATGTGTGACACATCTGAATGTCTTCTTGGTGGAACCAAAGTAAAAAACTGAAAGTATTTCCTACTGAGGAGACTGCAGTAAATGAGGAAATTAGGAAACGTCATAACAAATAAATCTCCCAAGATGGCCACCAGAGACAAAAGAGCCCAAATGTAGCCCAAATATCACCCAGATGTAGCCCAAGTATAGCCCAATGACAGAATGTCCCAGAGTGTTCTAACGAACAACTAGAGCGCTAACAGTCTTACTTATGGCAAAAGTATGGCACACCTGAAGCCATCTTGATTGGAATAAAGTGGTAACACTTAAAACATTTAATTTACAAAGGAACAAAATGAGGGGGTTCATTTTGCCATATAAATTATGATTAGTGCTGCAGAAAGAAAAATTAGGGCACATTTTGACTTCTCAAATCCTCTTCTATTTCATAAAAAAATTCTGACATGCAGACTGAAACATGCACTTTGAATACCAGCAGCAGACTTCCCTGGTGAGCGGTAGCTTTACTACCGTGATCTAATGAGCAACTAGAGTGCTAACATTCAGAATTTATGGCAAATGTGTGACACATCTGAATGCCTTCTTGATGGAACCAAAGTAAAAACCTGAAAGTATTTCCTACTGAGGAGACTGCAGTAAATGAGGAAATTAGGAAACTTCATAACAAATAATTCTCCCAAGATGGCCACCAGAGACAAAAGAGCCCAAATGTAGCCCAAATATCACCCAGATGTAGCCCAAGTATAGCCCAATGACAGAATGTCCCAGAGTGTTCTAACGAACAACTAGAGCGCTAACAGTCTTACTTATGACAAAAGTATGGCACACCTGAAGCCGTCTTGATTGGAATAAACTGGTAACACTTAAAACACTTAATTTAACCCCTTGAGTGCCCATGACGAGATGGTCTAGTCATGGGCCGCGGTTGCGCTGTGCCCATGATGAGACTATCTCGTCATGAGCCCCGCCCGCTAATGAAACGCCCGGCACAGGGCGTGGAAAGGGCGGGGCACTCAAGGGGTTAAAAAGGAACACAATGAGGGGATTCATTTTGCCATAGAATTTATGATTAGTGCTGAAGGAAGAAAAATGAGGGCACATTTTGAGTGACTTCTCAAATCCTCTTCTATTTCATAAAACAATTCTGATATGCAGACTGAAACATGCACTTTTAATACCAACAGTAGACTTCCGTGGTGAGCAGTAGCTTTACTACAGTTATCTAATGTGCAACTAGAGTGCTAACATTCAGAATTTAAGGCAAATGTGTGACATATCTGAATACCTTCTTGATGGAATCAAAGTAAAAAACTGAAAGCATTTCCTTCTGAGGAGACTGCAGTAAATGAGGAAATTAGGAAACTTCATAACAAATAAATCTCCCAAGATGGCCACCAGAGACAAAAGAGCCCAAATGCAGCACAAGTATCACCCGTGTAGCCCACATGTAGCCCAATGACAGAAGTGTGTAAAACACTTATTTTTTGTGTATTTGCAGTTTTATATAGTGCAGACTTGTCAGGTATTGGAGTGCTTTACATGAGCATTGGTTACATCACACAAAATCAAATTCATTTTGGTTGTAGACATGGGGAGATTAAGTGATTTGACCAGAATCACAGAATGTTGAGCTGAAGCAGAAACTCCAACCTGGTTCCCCAGTTGCAAAGTCTGTAGCTCTGGAAGTAACACCACATCCTCTCCCCTAAGTGCAACATTTAATCAAGCTGTCAAATGGATAAAAAAACATAAAGATTACAAATAATTTAAAAGTTCTTTGTCGCTATTTGAAAACTCAGAAAATATGTCCTCATTTTAGTTTTTTAGAGCACTAACCATAATTTTGATGCAAATAAGACCCTCTCATATATGTAATTTCTAAAGGAAATGCTCTAGGTATTGATTACATCAAGATGACGTCAGGCGTTCCACACTTTTGTAATAAATATAGGATGTTAGCAATCTAGTTGTTCATTGGGATACTGTTGAGAGGCAGAAGCCAGGGGCACGGACTCTGAAAATTGAAGGCAGGTAGGAGAGTGCAGAGGCAACAATTTGACCACACTGGGCAGGCAGGAAGGGGAGTGGCAGCAAACCAACAATACAGGACTGGCAAGAGAGTCTGTGGCAATATAATAGACCATTGTGGGTAGAAGGAAGAGGTAGTGGTAGCACAACCATACATGCAAACAGACCCGTTTCAGCCAGGAAAACGTCCAATGTTTTTAAGCTCAAATGGGCTTTATTTGATCTGTCTCCTGTCTACAATCTCCTCTTTTTCAATGTAACTCTAAGGGGAAAATCAATACCCCAGTTTTTTTTCAAAATCTCCCTCTTACCAAGTTCAAAATGTTCGCAAGTATGGTACATTGGATCATGGTAGGCAGGAGGAATTGGGGTAGGGACATGGACTCGGATAACAGAGGACAGGAGGGACATGGAGAGGTGCACCAAACTGACCCTACAGGGCAGGCTTTAGGGTTTGCAGCAGCACAATACACCACACAGGGCATGCGGGACGGGAGTGCAGCACAACAATCCATAGAAAGCAATAGGGAGGGGACAGGACCATGCACATGGACAACAGAAAACAGAGGGGAAAGAGGCAATGTTAGCTAGCTGACCATAATGGACAGAGAGGAGAGAAAGCTGCAGCATAACAGACCATAAAGGGCAGGAGGGACGGATCAGGGTCATTACAATGGAACAAACAAGCCAGGAGGGAGGGAATAGGGGTCTGCACATGGAAACAGAGGGCTGGGGGCAAGGGTGCAGGGCAGAAGCAGCAAGATGATCATGGAGGTCAGGCAGGATGGGTACTAGAAACAAGACACACCATGGAGAGCAACAGTGAGACTATGATGGCATACACACAGACCATGGAGGGAAGGTGGGAGGGGGTCAGGGGCAGCTAGCTGACCACACAGGGAAGGTAGGAGGGGCCATGGCAGCACAGAAGACCATGCATGGCAAGAAAGAGGGTTAGTGGCAGCACAATGACTATGATGGGCAAGAAGGAGGTTGCAGGGGCATGCACAAAGGACCATGGAGGATAGAAGGGAGGGTTAGGACCTGGGCACAGACAAGAGAGTTCAGGGGAAGGGGCCTCACAACAGACCGCGCGGGGCAGGCAGGAGGAGCAGTTGCAGCACAACAGACCAGGGAGGGCAGAAGGGTGTAGCAGTAAAATAGACCATGGAGGACAGGAGGAAGGGGATAGGGGCATGGCATGTGGACAGGCAGGGTGGAGGTGGCAGGGACAGGTTACAGTCATATGACAATGCTAGGCAGGTGGGAGGGGAGTGGCAGCTCAACAGAACACTCAGAGTAGATAGGAGTGGCAGGTCCATGGAACATGATGGGCAAAAAGGATGGAGCAGGGGCATGCACAAAGACATCGGAGAGCAGGGGGAAGGAGAATAGGGGCAGCAAGCTAAGCACAGAGGCTAAGCAGGAGGTCAATGATGGGCCATAGATTTGGGCAATGGAGGGCAGGAGGAGTGGACTGGTACATCATGCTAAATGTAGGGCAGTGGCAGCACATCAGACCATGCATGGCATGGGAGGAGGCTAGTCCATGGATTCAGACTACAGAAGATAGGGAGGAGGTGGATGGGGCAGCAAGCAAACTGTTCAGAGAAGGTGGGTATTAGGTACTTTATTGTTTTTAAAATGTGTGTCTGTGCGAACTACTTAAAATATGAACAAGTATGCAGCATAATCTCACTTTTATTCAGGAAGAAGAGGACGTTTGTGCCTGTGACTCCGGGCTCACTTGGCAGAAACACCCCCTGACTCTCCACCCCCCATCGCAAAATGTAATGCCCGTGAAAAGGGTAGGTGGACGCAGTGTTATTATATAGAACATAGTCCTGAGAGCAAGATTGAAAATGAAAACTAGATATAGTATATGGTATAAACTATGCACCAAAAAGTGTGATATAAGATGAACCGGGGTGTGAAATATAATATGCAATACATTGTGCTCAATGACAGATTCATTGGAGAGCGCGAGATAGCACATGCACTAGCGCGTGCTATGCGATATGCGCCTTGGAGTGTAATATGCACAGGGCAGTGTTGTGTAACCTAACTAGTCTCTAAAGTTGTAATATAAAATATGTGCTGGGGAGTGTAACGTTGCATATGCACCGTGACAAAGATATGGATCCCAGATTTTAATATGTATGGCATAGCGCTGTGCGTTATAACATAGGCATCGAGGAAGGCACGTTAGATGGAGCAGTATAACCCGTGCGAAGGCAAGTGTGGCATGACATATTCACGGGGTGGTGTTACAGTGCACATGGGCTAGAAAGTGTCATTACATACGCACTAGCTGGTGGAATACAACACAGAGGTGTGTGGCACTCGGCGGGCACTGGTGGGTGTAACACAGCATTGGGCTCAGCCAGGAGCACGAAGTGACTCTCAAGTGAGGTTCGTCTCCTTTCCAGAGAGTAAAATAAAAAGTATTACATATCCGGGGGTGGATGTGTGTTTTTATTAACCGTGAGGGGGGTTTGTTGCATAGTTTGGTCGAATTTTTGTCGAATCCCCTGTGAATGGCTTGGTGTGCGAGTGTATTAAATGTGCCCGTCAATAGCTACCCATATTTGTATAAATAAACGGCAAGGGTGTCTACTTGGAGAGTACCCACCGGCGGGGGCCCCGGGATTAGGCACGGTAGGGCGTCAGACACGTCAGAGCTTCACTAGCGGTGTAAATACATTCCACATGGATTCATTGTATGCATAGTCGCCTTTTAATGAATATCATGCAAATCGTCATGGTGATAGGTACATACGGTTTGTCCAGCATGTCCTAGGTGTTTCTATAAATATATTTACAAAAAAAATAATAAAAAACAAAGGCCGGCCCAGGGGGATGGGGGCCCTGGGGCCATAAGTGGCCTGAGGAGGGGGGCAACGGAGCCCCCCTCCTAAAGATTTTTTTTTTAAAAAGGCCATGACCCGGGGGTTGGGGTCCCCGGGGCCGATTAAGGCCTTGGGAGGGAAGCCATGCGGCCCCCTTCCAAATTAATTTTTTTAAACAAAAGAATTTAGGGTGCAGGCCCTGGGGGATGGGGTCCCCAGGGCCAATAAATTAGAAAGAATGGGGGCCACACAGCCCTCCTTTTAAAAAAAATAAAATAAATAAAAGACCGGCATCGCACCGGAGGTCACACTCCCTCCTTGTAGAACTCTGCAAACGCACCCCCTGGCCAGTTGTAAGTTGGGGAATTAATTCCCCTTCAATACTGAGGGTCCCTGAGGGTAACTAGCCCAACAGGTATCTCCAGTAGTCCACTCCCGTCCAAATCCCTCCCGCATGCTTTAGTGGAAAAGGTACCCAAATCTCGCCCCAAAAGCAAGAAAAGTAAAATCCAAAAGAAATTAACTAAAAAATATACACACCCCCCACTGTACCTACACAGGTTGTTGACGGCCCTTTATCATCTCCTGTAGGAACCCCTCTTTGGATTACCCACTTATTACTTGATTTTCAGATCCATATCGAACAGATTATCGGCTCACTTATTAAACCATTGGCATCCAGATTGGATAGACTGGTTTCCACACTTAATAACATTGATCTAGGGAAGGCGATACCTGTGAGCTTAATAGTAAAAGAAGTTAATGGACTGAGCTCGAGTAACACCAATTCTACCATACAAGTTGCTAATGGAGCAGATGGGAACCTTGCTGTCGGGTCAACCCTTGACAGCACTAAATTAAACGATGGTACCCGGGCCTCGTCCAATAGTAACAGCAACAATATTGTACTTGCAACCTCTCAGGCAATAGGTAACCCAATCACAGGACCGGTTCTGCCTTTGCCTAGTAGTGATGGGAAAGTAGCGGGTGGCCCTAATACAGCATTGAGGGGAGGGTCTAACAAGGGGACAAGAAACCCGGATCGATAAGATTTAGGTAGTATAACTAGCCCACCAAAGGGTTATACCATGAAGCTGCCCATCATTAACCTACCCCCCGAGTCCCTGCCATATGTTGTGTTCCTCATAGGGGTTCCCCCATAGCATATGGGAAATGTGAGGATCACAGTGACCTTAAAAATAAATGTATACATTGGTTAAGGACCAACAGGCCTTCTCCCCCTAGCTCTTCAGGAGAAATTCTATTTGTTAGAAGAGTCGAATGGATTGGGTCGGGACCTAAAACTCTCTCTGGAAATTGTGTGGTTATAAATTTTAGGCACAAATGTGCCGTAGGACACATATGTAATGGATCGCCAATCTGGTCGAATACTCAAATCTTCCCCCTGCCTCTTTCATATTTTTATCCCACTGCCCAGAGAAGAATAGGTTGGGATTTGAGTTCTAGGCAACAGGGCGCTTACAATGAACCTTCTTATAGTACCCATCAGGGAAATTCATTTTGGGAGGGCACAAGCCCACATATCCCCTTACTCTCCCTATTCCCTCAAAAAAATAGGTTCAGCCCCTTGGAGTTGGTGGATTGACGCCCCGTGGGGCATTACTCTATACCTTCTATGGCTAATAGTACTTATAAACAAGTCGATGAAGTGGAGGGAAAGGATTCTAGCACTGATCTAGTGAACACAAGAATACACCATCTTCGTATCCCCGAAGATGGGATGCAATTGGGGGCACCAAAACAACTTGTGGAGTCTAGTGCCCCTAATGATCCACCAGTTTGTGGTGAGACCAGGAAAATGATATCTGAGCCTAGAAATCTAATTCCAGGTGTCGGGATTCACCCAGGCATGGAGCGAGCACCATCCGATCCTGTGAGACCTGATGGTAATATAAAAATTTTGTCCTGGAATGTGGCTGGGCTGAAAAATAAATTGCTGTTGCCCGAGTGGGGTTCCTTCATGGCTTTGCATGATATCTGTTTAATGCAGGAAACCTGGGCTTTGGAGGAGAGCGCTATGTCTGGTTTTGCCACCTTTGATATCCTGGCAACAGCAGGGGGTCGGGGGAGACCATCGGGTGGGCTTACAATATGGGTGGCCACGTACCTGGGTGTCAGGGCTGTACAAATGCCTACCAACTCCCCAGACGTCCAATGTGTACTTCTAACCCCAGAAAATGGGCCCCAGGTGGCTATATTGAATATTTATTCAAGACCAGTTAAGAGTGGGCGGGAGTTTGTTGCATTGGATGCACTAAAAAATGTTATACAGTCACTTGACCCAACAACGGTTTTGGTCATTGGAGGAGACTTCAATTGCCAGTTTGAGCCCCTGGCGAGTACAGAGCAGGGTGAACAGGATGATGAAGATCAGTTCTGGCATGTTCCTGATCCACAGATCCCCCCTGTTAAGGCATGGTCCCCATTGGTCCTACAATTACAATCATTCTCTCTCACAATGTCAATGCGGGCGTGCAATGGGCGGATGGAGCCTGATAGACCTGGGACAGCTACGTTTAACAGGCTACGCCAAACTTCCATCATCGATTATATAATGATGGAAGTAAAATATTGGGATAGACTGCTGGAGTTCAGGGTGGTACCAAGATATGATAGTGACCACAATGCCCTCGTACTAACATTGAAAGCTGGAAGTTTTGGGCTGACAAATTTGGTGCCCGAAGCAACTAGTGTAATCCCGCCCTACATTATGGCTAACAATAGACGTCGGGTAAAATGGCCATATGTACAGGAGTCCCCCACTAAACTGGCTAAAATATATAATATAGCCATACCATTGATTTCCGAAATGGGGGATGATGTCTCTAAGGGCAGAGCTGTGAAAATTCACAAGCAATTGGCAGACGAGCTAGTGGATGTGCTTTGCTCCGCGGTTGTGGTAAACCCACTGCGGGCTAAGACACACCCCTGGTACGATGCCGTCTCTAGAAAGGCAAAAAAAGAGCTATTAGCATCAATTAAAGCCAAAGATAAAGTAGGTATAAAGAATTCTCGACTTCTCTATAAAAAAGCAATTATAAGGGGTAAGAAGGATTGGGAGGATAAGATGTGGGAGGAGCTCGGATCTGCACTTAAGCGCAGGGACACCAAATCCTTTTGGGCCATTGTTGCTACAGGCACTAGCGGGGGCGACCGGGTATGCACCCCTAATATAGCATCTACAGTGTGGGAGGCACACTTTGAAGCTCTATATGCTAGCATCGAATTAGAGATTATATCAGACCCAAGTAGTAAACTCCCTAAGGAATCAGGATTGATGGGGTTGGCTGTTTTGGAACATGGGGATGACGGGGTGCCTCACCCGCCGGCCTCCCTGGGCTCCCGCCATGAGTATCACCTGATGGGGGCCTTGGGCGGCTGGCGGAGGAGGGAACATAATGAGGTTGGGGAAGTGTGCCATCTTCAATGGCACGAGGTTATTACTAGGGGTGGGCGGAATTTGCGTAATCGCGTTACGCAAATCTCCGCGAAACGGTAAAAAATCTCCGCGAACACGCCGCAATTCCGCGAACGCGCGGAATTGCTTGTTCGCGATACTTTTTTCCTGTTCGCGATCGCTGTTTGCGTGCTCGGGGTGAAATATCTCGCGAACACGCATATTGAGACCGCGAACAAGCAAAAATTACGCGAAGTCGCGGAACGCAGATTTTTGGGCAATTTCGCGTTCTCCGCGGAACGCGAAATTACCCAAATTCCGCAAATTCCGCGAACGGAACGGAATTTACCGCCCAGGCCTAGTTATTACCCTGAAGGAGGTTGAGTTAGCAATAGGAAGGTTAACTCCTGGTAAGGCCCCTGGTTTGGAGAAACTGCCAGGAGACTTATTTCGTACCCAGCCCAAAATATGGGCCCCATATTTGGTTGTCTTGTTCATAGAGATCGTATGGGGGACTGATTTGCCGGGGACATGGCTCGGAGCTGAGATTGTTCCCATTTATAAGAAAGGTTGTCCGTTATCCCCATCCAACTATAGGCCCATTAGCCTTATAGATACAACTCAAAAACTAATGGTCAGGATTATTCTGGATCGGATGTTGGGTTGGATGGAGGAGAATGAAGTATTGACAATTCTCCAGGCTGGTTTTAGGCCAGGCATTTCCACCCTGGACCAAATATTTTGTCTGCAGGTTTTATTTTGGAAACCGGCAAGTGTGGAGGGTGGCAGCCTCTACCTTGTCATTGTTGACCTGCGGGCTGCTTTCGATCTTGTGCCCAGGGATAAGCTATGGAAGGTCCTGACAGATCTGGGTGTCCCACCCTACCTCTTGGCCGTACTAATTAGACTACATACTGGTAATTATGCCCGGGTTAGGTGTGGGAGGCATGGGGACCTTTCAAAACGTTTCCCTGTTCTGAAGGGAGTATGCCAGGGTTGCGTTTTGGCCCCAACACTATTTAGTCTGTATATCAATGGTCTTGTAGATCACTTGTCTGGTATAATAGACAATGATGCTCCTAGACTAGCGACCGGGAGAGTGCCCACTCTGATGTTTGCGGATGACACTCTGTTGTTATCCAAAACATCATCCGGCATTCAGCGTATTCTGGACGGTTTCGCAGCGTTCTGTGCTTCGCGGGGATTGGAGATTAACTTGGATTAAACCAAGTTTATGATCTTCAATCTCCCGAGGCAAACACGCCCGACCCCTGTCCTCAATGGTATTTCCCTGGAGAGGGTCAAAACCTTTGTTTACCTTGGCATAACCATAACGGAGAATTTTGATTGGGGCTTTCAAATTTCCAAATCGGCCCTCAAGCTAACACAAATAATTGGGGGCATTAGCAAAGTTCGTAGAATATCTGATCTTAAACCAGTTGCCCCGGCCCTTGAAATCTATCGACTTCAAGCTAGAATGGCCTCAATCTACGGCGCTGAATTTTGGGGCCATAAAAATACATCCAATCTATTGAGGGTGGAGCAGAATTTTATCAGGAATTTGGTAGGATTTCCTTTAAGCACACCATTCATTCCTCTGCGATTCGATCTGGGGCTGGAGTCGATAGAGGAGCTTGTAGCTGCAAGACCTATGCTCTATTGGAAGAGGCTGTGGTCTGTCCCTGAATTGGCTCCCTATAGAGCAGAGTTTTTGCAGATTTGGCCCTTGCTAAAAAGTAAAAACATCCCATGGTTGCTCCATATTAGGGCTCTTAGTAAGCGGGTGGGTATCCCACAACTTTGGGAGACACCTGAGCTGTCTTGTCCGGGGTTGCCGAAATTTGAATTACAAACCCAGTTGAGGAGGCAGAATCTGTTAGCCCTGCAGACATCGGTAACCCTGGGCAGGCTGTCCGCTGAGCTCCTCCTAGTAAAAATGGAACTCTGATTCGAGGAATTCCTAGATACAATACAACCTCCCCCAACTAAGGTATGGTAGACTACCCATTAGGTCTTTTACCTCTAAATGGTCCAAATCAGATGGGGAAGCTTGCCCTGTATGTAACCATAAACGTGAAGACGTTCCCCACGTTATGTTTTTTTGTCCTGCATATGTTAAAATAAGGAAATGTTGGTTAATCCCACTATGTAGGAACTTTGGATTTCGCCATTGTGCGCAGGCCAGTCGGGTCTTGACTTTCGATACTCATCCCCTTGTTGTCTTTTCTGTATCCCACTTCCTACATGGCATGTGGCGCAGAAGGCAAATCTTTGTATAACATATGTGATTGAGCATGGTTGTTTTTATTTTTTCTTCTGATAACTTTTGAGTTTAATTCTTGTTCTTAACAATTGTTGTTTTGTATTGTTTTAATCTCTTGTGCTCTGTATGTATTTTATTTGCACTTTTATGGTCTTTGACCGAAATAAAGTTATCAAGTAAGTAAGTATCTCCAGGATGCGCCAGGGAGCTGCGTTGCAGACAGGTGTTCTGAGGCCACTCCCCTTTTTACACCACTATGCAACACAGCTCTGTGGTGCTTACTGGAGGTACCTAGTGGGCTAGTTTGACCCTAGGGAACATTAGGATTCAAGGAGACTTGATCTCTCAACTTAGAACGCCACATGGCGCGTTTACACAGTGGTGAAGGGAGGGGACTGGGCCAGAGATGACGTGTGCAAACACGCCCTGTGGTGCGTCCTAAATTGGGGAAATAATTCCCTTTCAATCCTGAGGGACCCTGGGGGCCAACTAGCCCACCAGGTGCTTCCAGTAAGCGCCACTGCTCTGCGTTGCAGGCTGTGCCCCTTTTTACACCTCTCTGCAATGACGCTTACTGGACGTACCTAGTGGGCTATTTTGCCCCTAGGGACCCTCAGGATTCAAGGGGACTTAATCTCCCAACTTAAAACGGCCACAGGGCGTGTTTACACAGTGGGGAAGGGAGGGGACGGGGACAATGAAAACATCAGAGGGTCCCTGTACTCAAGAATAGAGGGGTGAGGTAGCAGGGAATACACAATTCAAAATACAAAAGAAGTACCCCTATTAGGAAGATAATATCTCAAAAACCACAGAAAAGGAACAGTACTTTATAACATTTTGTTCGTTTTTTTATTATAAAAATATAAAGTTGTTAATCAATTTTTCTTTTTTTGAATAAATCATTCAATTTTTTGTGCAAAAATATTCAAATATAGCCAGCTATTCATCAGGCTAGAATCGACAAAGCCATACAAATTACAGAAACAAAATAACATATAAACCATAACAATCAGTACAATGTGTAGAGAATAATCACATACAGATATATAAACAATACAGTGTAAAAACATAAAAAACAAACAACCAGCAATTACGCCGACGCGCGTTTCGGAGTCCTCCTTCCTCAGGGCGTTGATGGCATTTCAAAAGACGAAAATAAATAAAATATAATACAATAAACAAACAAATTGATCAGAGATAGCTAACAAAAATTAGCTTTCATGCCTCGTCAATCTTATCTGTGGAAGAAGAGATACCTATATTATCCATTTATAAAATACATAATAAAATAACACCAAAGTACTTCAGGGATGCCAAAATCAAGGGAGAGTTGGAGAGAAAAAGGGGAATAGAAAGATAAGAAAACATAGAAAAAAAAATGTTTTAAAAAGAAGAAAAAGAGAATAGGGGCGAATAACTAGAGAAAATATATTTAAAATCTTAAGCCATAAGTGAAAAGCAAAGAAAAATATAGAAACACCTGAACCTGTGACCCCGAAGAGGAAGTGAATAATGTAAGCATGATACACACTTGTTATCGTCAAAAGAGGTCTCGCGATCAAAATGGCCAAGGGGTGGGGAATAGGCGAAGAAATTCCCAAAATCACAGTACACTCAGGTGCAAAATGGGAAGCTTTGAAATCCCAGAACTAGTTCCTGGTCAGCAGAGCATTTCCAGGGGCTGAGAAGAAAAAAGCTCAATAAACCTAGGAAGACCTTCGTAAATAATAAAACTTGAAAGTAAAGGTGTAGCCTAATAAAGCTATCCTATTAGTGTGAAACATGTGATACAGATTATGAACGAATACATGGAACTTACATAGTACACTGGTGTGGTTCTCGTGATGGTAAAGGCTCATGCTCGTAGATTCAGAGTTCTAATGGCATAAGTCAAAACCGTCTTGCTATGATTCAAATCCAAGTTCGGTCTTTGTTCAAAAAGTTCTATGAAGAAAAACGCGACAATAAACCCTAATGGTACAGAGGGAGCTGATGAACCAAAAGCTAAAGCGGAGAGCGAGTTATTTACGCAAGCAATTATTTTCTACAGAATGTATCTCGCTATGTACGCATAGTTAGAGCCCTCCCTATTAATATAACGAGAAATGAGAAAAGGTATCCTTTTATAAATTGGATAGAATCTAAGGCCAGATCGGCATTCGAAAACAGGAACAGCCTACAATAAACCTCTCCTGATTTATGCTGACAACAGCTAATATATTGGTAGAATATAGAGAAATATAGAAAAACAAGTACTCATGGGTGACAGCTATGTCGGCTATCAGATCGTAAAGTTAACCAGCTACCGGACAGCAAAGATACTCAAAAAAACTTACTTAACAACGTCAGGTTCGATCGTAGATACTGGTTTCTGAAGGAATAGCCTCTAGGTCTCCCCACCGCTGGATCTAAAGAATCACTAGTAAACGTACTGCTTAAGTACTGCTGGTGGGGGTAGTGTGGGAGGGAAAACTAAGAAGTCTCACCTGATATCAATTAGAAGGCTACGGGATAGTTGAATTTCCTGCCTCGTAGAGCGTGCAAAAAAGCAGCCGCCATCTTAGAACGGGGGATCGTACTAGGAGCCGCAAAACTGACGAGGGGATAGATGAACCAGAATATCATGGGGCATTATCAAAAAAGGGGCTAGTCCGGAATAGAACAGAGGCGCCATCTTGTAATGGGTAAAGTGTCAAGCCTAGGTACCGGCAGCAGATGGATAGGGCCTAAATAAGAACCCACTGTAAAGACAGTTAACGGCCAATGTATAAGTCAGCAAATATAGATCGTCATAAAATAACAATCTTCCAACATGGCTAAATTACAAATAATTACCAATGGTGTATTTCCTAAAAAGATAACTGGTAACTACCAAAGTTGGAATAACTAGTCTACAGAAGGTATAAAGATGAGATCAAAGAATAATTGGAACCGGGTACTGCTAAAGATCTGTATATCAGCAAATCGCGTTTTCCCAGGGGAGACATTCATTAAGTCCCTTGTCGAAGGACTGAAGAGTAAATATCCAGAAAACTTCTCTTTTTTTTCTGTAGGCTTCAGTATTGTGATCCTTGGGTATTTTCACGTGTTCCAAGATTAACCATTCAAGATCTTTAATCAAATGCTGTTTCTCAAGCCAATGCTTGACTAAGGGAGCTCCTGAACGTTTGGTGTTAATGGAAGATTTATGCTCGCAAAAACAAACTCGCATCTCTCTGCTAGTCTCCCCCACATAGCCCTTGCCACAGGGGCACATGATTAGATAGATAACATTGGTCGTCCTACAGTTAGACATTTCGGTGAAAGAAAAGATCTTTTTGCCCCATTTTAAGGTCAAGGTGGTTTTAACAAAAGCACATGCCTGGCATCCTCCGCATTTATGTGTGCCAAAGACCGGTAGGGTACCCATAATGGAGCTCTGCACCATAGGGTTTTTACTAGGCATAATGGATTTAACCAAAACGTTTCTCAAATTTCTATTTCTTCTAAAGGCAAAAATAGGTTTGGGAAAGTCTTTCTGTTGATTGCCAGAGTTCAGAATATGCCATGAAGAATTAATCGCTTGGCGAAGTTTGTTGTTAAAAATGGAGTGCTTAGTGACACAAACCAAATTCTCCTGAGTATTTCTACTTTTGGGGGTCAGAAGGGTGTCCCAATTATAATATTTGGCCCTTTTGTAGGAGTCCTTAATTATCCTATTTGGATACCCTCTATTCCGCAACTTGCTTTTGAGGGTCTCAGCGTGGTATTCAAAGGATTGCATACAAGTACAGTTCCTGCGGAGACGCAGAAACTGACTAAAGGGGATGCTGTCTTTTTGGCTGCGTGGGTGGAAGCTGTGGTATTGGAGAAGAGTATTGCGGGCCGCCGGTTTAGTATATAGAGATACTTCAATGTGATCTTCAATGGCCTCTATACAAATATCCAGAAACTCAATTTTTTCTTTACTCATTTTGGAGGTGAATTTCAAATGAGGGTGGCAAAGATTGATCCAAAGAATAAATTCAGAGAGTTGCTCTTCCAGTCCTCTCCAAATAAAAAAGATGTCATCAATGAACCTACAGTAATGGGTGATATTCTCAAAGAATGGTGCCACCTCATTATATATAAACGTTTTCTCAAAACCCCCCATGTACAGGTTGGCCACATTAGGAGCACAAGCGGCTCCCATGCTGATGCCCAGAGTCTGTTTATATACAGTCTGGTCGAATTCAAAATAGTTTTCATTGAGAACAATGGCCAGGCACTCAAGAATGAAAAGATTGTCCAGATCGTTCGTACTCTCATTTAGGACACTCCTGACAGCTTCCAAAGCCCCAATAAGGGGTATATTAGAGTAGAGAGCCTCGATGTCCACAGAGACCAAAATGTCCGTAACGGGATTGAAATCGATGCCCTCTATTTTGGTAATCAGATCTCCCGTGTCCCTCACAAAGGCTGGCAAGTTGCTGACTAGAGGAGCCAGAAACACATCAACAAATTTAGAAAGAGGTTCGGTAAGTGAACCAATCGTGGAGACAATAGGTCTAAACGGAGGCCTATCCAAGCTTTTGTGTATTTTGGGGAGACCATAAAGAATGGGGATCTGAAAATGTTCTTTGTTGAGATATTCGAATTCTTGAGTGCAGATGCTCCCAGTGTCCAATGCTCTTCTGGTGATATCAAGTATGTTACTCTTGATTCTCTGAGCTGGGTAATTCATGACCCTAGTGTAGTTTTCCGGGACATTAAGCATATTATAAATTTCAGCTTTGTATTGGTGGCAGTCCATTATGACGATACCACCACCCTTTGTCGCTCGGTTTGATCGTGATATCCTTATTATTGGCAAGCGATTTCATGGCTTGGTATTCGTCATAAGGGAGGGGACGGGGCCTGAGGTGACGTGTGCAAACACGCCCTATGGCACATTTTAAGGTGCTTCCAGTAAGCGCCACTGAGCTGTGTTGCAGAGAGGTGGTCCAGGCCGTGCCACTTTTTACACCTCTCTGCAACGCAGCTCTGTGGCGCTTACTGGAGGTACTTAGTGGGCTAGTTGGACCCTAGGGACCCTCAGGATTCAAATGAACTTAATCTCCGAACTAAAAACGGCTACAGGGCGTGTTTACACAGTGGTGAAGGGAGGGGACGGGGCCTGAGTTAACGTGTGCAAACACGCTCTGTGGCGCGTTTTAAGTTGGGGAAATAATTCACCTTCAATCCTGAGGGACCCTGGGGGCCAACTAGCCCACCAGGTGCTTCCAGTAAGCGCCACTGCGCTGCGTTGCAGAGAGGTGGGCTAGGCCATGCCCCTTTTTACATCTCTCTGCAATGCAGCTCTGTGGCGCTTACTGGAGGTACCTAGTGGTCTAGTTGGACCCTAGGGACCCTCAGGATTCAAGGGGACTTAATCTCCCAACTTAAAACGGCCACAGGGCGTATTTACACAGTGAGGAAGGGAGGGGATGGGGCCTGAGGTGACGTGTGCAAACACGCCCTGTGGTGCGTTTTAAGAGGTAGTTTTAACCCCCTGCCCTATTATATACTAGGGGCTTACAGAGGAGGTCATGCTAATCACAGGGGGACCCCAACGCATAGTGTTCCCTAGTGTATGTAGGTGTTTTCACTGTATTCTGAGTGTCTTTTAACATATCACTGGCTCTAGGACTGGTTAGTCAGACACAGTTACCACCAGTATCCGTCTGAAAAAGTTGAGGGTACAGGATGATTTTGCAACAAGGCTTCTTTCTGCTCTTCTGTTTGTTCTTTCTGCACGTTATCCTTCTTCCTGCACTTTTCTTCGTCTTTGAGGACTTCTGTTGCTTCTTTCTGCATTTCTTTTTTTTCTTTCTGTGCGTTTTTTCTTCTTTCTTCACATGTCCTATCTCTGTAGGCATAGTTAGAAATTAGCATTTGAAAAAGCGTTGAAATTCACTGAAAAAAACATAGGTTTCAGGCACGTTATAGTTAGGTATTAGCATTTAAAAAACTTAAAAAATTCGCTGAAAAACCCATAGGTTTCTGGGGCGTTATAGTTAGCTGGACTTTTCACTCGTACAAAACCATTGAAATTCCCCCGTTATAGTTAGTTCAGCTAACTATAACTCGCGCGCCCGCAATGCACTGCTGATGACGTCACATATTACATCACTCATGACATGGTCAGTGACATCACTGATGACATCACTGATGACATCACTGATGACATATATGAATATATGAAAATAGATATATATATATATATATATATATATATATATATATATATATATATATTATATATATATATATATATATATATACATACATACCGCCCCTTCAACCCCCTGCTCCATTGCATCAACACATCCCCACAAGCATGCATTATTGGGTTTAGCGATAGGCAGAACATGCATTATTCAAAACAGACATAAGGGTGACATTGGTTTTGTCACCCTGGTGTACTTATCATTACAGAGACATCATCATATGAAAAATACACGAGCACACACTCTTGAACACATAGTTACTAGAAAAAGGCATTATATGAAATAGACACAACCCACGCCCCGCTCATGTATATTTAACTCATGTAGCAATTACCTATCCTGCCTTCAATCAGTATAATTTTTAACCACTTGACCTCCAACAACTGAAGCGGATCCTTTCACTTCCACATAGAATGCAGAAAATTGCCCTGATCCTCCCAGTGTTCATGTCCCGTCTGAATTATTGCAATGGTCTCCAAACAGGCCATCTTACCTCCTCCGTTAACAAACTCCATAGAGTTCAAAACTACGTTGCCCAATTGGTATAAAACCACAAATATCATGACCATAGCATTGCTGCTCTCAAATCTCTTTACTGGCTCCTAATACAGTAAAGAATAAAGTTCACACCTTTTTTGTCCCGAAGGATTTAAATAATCTTTCCCCAAATTATACTGCCTGTCTTTTCATTCCATATTAACCATCCCGGACTAGGTGCACCAATAAAAGTATGCTGACATTACATACATTCGGATAAAAGATATTGCGGTCGAACCGTTTGCATCAAGGTATCTTTCTTGAAATACTTTACCTCAGATTGGAAAAGGATCATTGCAAATTCAGGAAATACTTAAAGACCCTACTGTTCTCTATGAAATTCTGATCATATAATAGTCACAACTTCTTTTAGTCTACTGGTGAGACGCCAAAGACTGGTCCCCAACTCCTGGGGTCCTACACATGATACTCAAGATGTTACACACAGTTTTTTATGATATGCACTCTGAGGCTTCTAGTAGGTAAACACCCCCTATCTACCCTCCAGGGGAGCAGGAAGATGGTTGCACCATTTGTTAGGGTGGTACAACCTGATTCGAGGCTGCACCCACACCTTTCCTTTCGCCTACTTTTTTCTGGGTGACTTATTGGCGTTCTTCCCTCTCTAGAAGGTCAGATTGGAAGTAAACCTCTGAATGCCCCTTGGGGGAGCAAAAAGGCAGTTGCTCCCATTCTGAGGTGGGGGCACTGCCCGATGCCTGGATGGGCCGTCTTAACTCCATTTTGTGGCCAGGTATTTTCTAATAGACTTTCTGTCTTCTTAGGTCGGCAGTTGGGGTAAATCATTCCCATGTGCAGAGAAAAACAGTTTTTTTTTCTGAGGAGCGCTTGCCCATTGATTGGGGAGGTGGGTGCCTACCCTCCCTGTGGTCTAGTGGGTGGATCCCTGCTTGGCGGCAACCTTTCTGTAGTGATTAAATTTTGGGAGTGATATATTTGGAATGGGGAGGGAGATTGTCATCTTTCTAATGATACCTCTCCTATCAAAAGTATGCTCGAGGGGCCGAGACATGCCCCTGAGAACTAAAAAAAGTAAATTGCACCAATGAAATTTAAAGTATAATGAATCAGCTCATTTTACTTTCACTTTCAACTTAATGATGGCAGCATGCCATGCATGTTGATAGTCATTTAAAAAAACAAACAACAAAATTGCCTTGAGCTGTCGAAGAAGTTCTTCCTCAGCAGTAGGACCTACAATTAAAACACCTACATGAGGTATTGGCTCACTCACCTACATGAGGTATTGGCTTTGTCGGTGATTTAAGTCATGTTGTGTAGCAGTGCAGCTGCTGTGCAGCATAGACGAAATTAAAAAAAAAGAATTTAGACACATCATAGCCCTTTTTAGGTCTCCCTGAATCAGCGCGCATGCGCTGATCGTAGAGACATATTGTAGCTGAGTTTCCAAAGAGCTGCTGGCTGGCATAGTTCTTGTGTGCACGCGCGCATCCGCCAGCTTTCAACCCCATGGCTTTCCTTTGCCGCACAGTGACACCACTCGCCAGCCTACTTTTGCCGCCGCGCGCAATTGTTTTTCTTTTAGCGCGCGCGCGTGGCTAATGCTTGTTTTTAATTTTAATTTGTCTTGTGCCATGAACACAGCTTCAACAAGGCTGTGCATTATTTTTCAACACTTCATTTTATATGGTTACGGCTGCCTGGGCAGCAGAGAACAGGCATGGGAGGCGTAACCCGTGCAACTTGTTTCTTTTGTTGAATTGCACCCACCCAGTTTGCAATGCTGTACACATTGCCATTACCCTCAAACATGGCGGTGGACAGACATTTTGAAACGGTACTCCTTTAAGGTAAGTGCAGTGCTGTATGTGCTTGGAACATGCAGTGCTCTGCACCTTTGTGCCACAGTTTTATTTTTCATACACATTTGTATTGAAACCTTGTAAGGCAGCGGTTGCGTAAATTATCCCTGCACTCCCTGCGGCGTTATACCAGAGTTGCTTTAACTTTTTCTACTTTCATGGACACATCATTTTTGGTTTCCGGACTTTTAAGGGAACGCCAATGTCAATCACCATGCACTCTAAACCGCTGTGAACTTTGAATAAACATTAGGATACAAGCCTTGCTCTTGTTTAAGGCAGCGCTTACATAAATGTATTCCTGCGCTGCCTGTTTCTTTCGCAATAGAGATTTTCCAACCTAGTTTCACAGCACATTAAAATCATGTTGCTGTACATTATTCCAGCCACTCTTACCGTTTGCTACTGTGCCCACATTTATGCACTACCCTACTTGTTATGGGGGTATCCTTTAATCTCCTGGGTTCTCTGACCTCCTGTGTTTCCACACGTTTATCAGCAGCATGTTTCGGAGTCCCCTGTCCTGCAAAATCTTTTTGCAGCAATGCTTTCTAAACGCCAGCAGCCCCTCTTCTCCCCTGCCCTTTGGAAACTAATTCTCTGTCTTGGTTATTCCCATGCTGTCTGTCCTGCGTGGCACTTACGGTATGCCCATAATATAAATCACAGGAATACTGAAGGTTCGCAGTGGCGAGGGCTAGGGGCACCCGGTTCACACCTCTGTTTAAAATCAGAAATTGAAGCGCAGAGCTGTGCCACAGTACAGCATGGTGAGTGGCTTCTAAGCACAAGCACCCACTGGCATCCTCTGCCAGATGCACTATTAATAGCCCTCCATCGACCCGGAATAGAAAAATACTGCATCTGTAGATGTTGTAGCACCCAGGATGCTGTTTACATCCCCACCCATGCCCTCCTTCGTTGCTGCTTCATCCATCCTTCCCCAGTTTTCAAGATTTTAGTATGGGCCATCTTCTTGCGAGATTGCCAGCATCAACTCTTCAGAGGAATAGGCTGCCACAATCTGTGCTGAAGCAGGTCTTAACTCTACTTGTCTTTGAAGTATAACATAGGTCAAAGATTGGAGTCTGCCTCCTTACTTAAAACTTTCACTCCCACGTCAGTTAGCCTTCTTCTGAGTTCACAAGGTGACTGGCAGATCTCCATGTTAAGCTGTGCACTGTGATGATATAAAAAGCTATAATTCGCCATGCCATGGTATAATTTGACACCAAAAAAGCCAACAATGTTGACTCATTTGACTTAAAAAATATCCTCCATACCAGGAGCAAAACATTAACCTCTGCTTCGGCCTTCTTAGGTCTCGCCTAGGCAGCGCTTGCTCTCTCTTCGAGAAATGCTGTATGGACTTCAAGCTTCGCCCATTCTCTGCCCATCTTTTCATTTGGCTCCTGTTACTGTCCTTTCTAAATGGTTGTTTTTGATTGGTGATTAGGGTTAGTAGTCCCTCCTTAGTACCACCTTTTCTCATTTTGTAACCTCCTATGTGAACTGGCCCTCTTACTTGTTTTGTTACTCTGTATGTTTTGTTTAGAGTCTGTGAGCATTATTTTCTTAAATGATTTTCTCCAATTGCACGAACGACATGCTTTCCTGCAGCTGCACTTTTTTTTTTGGCAGTGCAGCACAATTTAACAATAGCGCTTGCGCTCCTTGCAATTTGCACCTTTTCATCAACAATTTTATCGGCAGCGCGGCACGGTTTAACAATAGTGGTTGTGCGCTTTTTTTTTTTGTCGGAGTAGCAGGCAATGGCTGCCGCATGCCTTTATTAACAAAATGCGTGCCTTGCCCCACACCAAAGTAATACAGCAAACAAACAACCTTTTTTTTAATTCATTGACTTTTGTAGTAACGGCGGCACGCCACACGGCATGCCGCCATTGATACCAATGTGAATAAATCGTAAAAAAAGTTTTGTCCTCCGTATTACTGTGAAGTGGGGCGAGTCGTGCCTTTTGTAAATAAAGGCGTGCAGCTTCCATTGCCTGCTACTCGCCTTTATTTATGTGGAACATTAAGCATTTGTACCTGCTGAATAAATAAAATGCTATTTTACCAGAAGAAGTCTTTGGGTACTCCGGTATAAACAGATTGCTCCCCTGTTCTTAGTGGCACACTAACCATAATCTCTTTAAACTGGATTATGAAATACTTAAACTAAAGGGCAGGCAGAGGGCATATGGGGGTGTGCTCGACGCCGGGCTCACCACTCCAAGTTACAGCAGAAATCCACACTGCACGGACTTCAAAACGTGGGCCACCAAGAGCTTCTCAACAACAATGAAACCCGGAGAACCACTTATAATACCAAACTATATACAGCACTCCATAGGCTGATGTAGTGCTTTAAAAAACACAAACAGAGAAACAAGCATTTGCAATGCAATAGGTCTGGCATTTCTGAAAGTTGCATTATTATTTGCAACGCCAATAGCTCAAACTTTCAGTAATGTGAGACCTATTGCATTGCAAATGCTTGTTTTATACTGTTAACGGGGTGTTGAAGCTTTATCTAAATGTGCAATTTTGGGTAGCAAATTATTTTTTAATACTAATGATTTTTACGACTAATATAGTCGTCGCTGATAAATTATTAATGTTGCTCTTGAAACAATTTTATTTTGAGGTTTAGCAGTGTGTTTATTAATGCAGCTTAGTTGTCCCAATTTTTTTTTTAAACTTCATTTTATTAAAATGGATGCTCTTTTGATATTCTGTTCATTTTGACCCTGCTCATTATCCCTCCCAATGAATATCCTCCTGCGTGTCTTCTCCCCTCACAGTCTTCGCAGAGCACAGGACACTATGACGCAATTGGTGATTTTACTTAGAGAGCCTATATCATGAATTAAGCTTTCTATCAGGCTCTCATCAACCCCACAGAACACTGCCAGTCTGACTCAAGTACAACCGGTTGAGTCAAGCATATTGATTACCATGTTTAAGTGGGCACACTCTTCATTATTGTGCCATTTACTTCCTTAAACTGTTCTCTTTCTGTATCTCTGATAAAGATTGCATGCATGCTCTCCATTACGGGAGTTAAGTCCTCCCTTGCTGACATCAGCAGATTGTAGGGAAAATGAACTTCATCTCCCATGATGTCTGACTGTTTTGTAGGCTATCATGAAACAGAGCGTTACGTTAGGAAGAGCAGGACTATAAAACAGCCCTGCCCAGCCGCAGAAGAGCTGCAGTGTTCACAAGCCTGGCCGTGATGTGATCCAGCCATATAGATACTTCCAAGTTGTATTTAGCGAACTGCAAGCAGAGAAGTTATCACCCCATAGACAATATGATTGTCAAACTGATTTGATGGCAAGTGCTGTTGTCCCTTGTGGCCAAATCTATGCTCTCCCAGAAAGTGGAAACTAACATTTGAGACAATACTTGGATAAGTATTTGGTGTAGGGCTTCATTCAGCCACCCAATTCAACAGCAGTCTCACCTTTGTTCTTCATTCCCAAGGCAAATGGGGAGTTAAGACGGTGTATTGATTACTGCACCCTAAATAAGTTAACCATATAGAACATGTACCCTTTTCCGTTAATACCAGTGTTACTGGATCAAGTGAAGAGGGCAGTAATACACATCAAATTAGATTTAAAAGTAGCATACCATTTAGTGAAAATCCGGTGCGGAGATGACTGGAAAACAGCGCTTCGCACTCGTTACAGTCTATTTGAATACAGGGTAATGTTGGACTCTGTAACGCTCCTGCAGCATTTCATTACTTTTTAAATGATATGCTGGATATGTTTTCCATTGTCTACATAGATGATATCCTGATTTACTCATCCACAGTAGATGGACATTATCATCATGTTCATATTGTGCTGATGATTCTTCAAAATCACCATCTATTCTGTAAGCTCACAAAATGTGATTTCCATGTGACCAAGGTGGAATTCTTGGGAGTCACTATTTCCTCGACAGGAATAAAAATGACAGAACGTAAGGTGCAAGCATTTCATGACTGGCTGGTATCTAAGAATGTGCATGATGTCCAGTACTTTTTATGCTTCGTGAATTTGTACCATTGGTTCATCGCACAGTTCTCTAAAGTGATAATACCTATCACACGTTTCATATGGAAAAATCCCTCTTTTATGTGGAATACAGAAGCTGAAGACTCTTTCCAACAATTAAAGACTGCTTTCACCATAGCACTGATTCTAGCTGATCGGGAGCCAGACAAACCCTTTGCAGTAAAGGTGGATGCCTCCAACAGCGAAATTGGTGCTGTATTATTACAGAGAAATTCAAATACTGGACATCTGTATCCGAATGCGTACATGTCTCGAAAGCTGACTGTAGCAGAGGCTCATTATCTTATCACTAAAAAAAGAACTACTGGCAATCAGAGATGCTTTTAAGGAGTTCAGGAATTATTTATTGGGTGCCAAACACAACATAACTGTCTATTCGGATCACAGAAATCTACAATTTAGGATATCCTCTGGTTTATTATCCCCAAGACAGCTCAGGTGGATGCTCTTCTTCACTGAATTAGAGTTTGTTGTCACTTATTGACTCGGAGTGGATAACAGAAAAGCAGATGCTTTAACACACGAGGATATTTCAAAAATGCCTCTCAGAGAGGAACTAAATGCCATAATTGACCCAAGAAGGTGATCTTTGCAACACAAATTGTGGATTTCTTCCAATCCATTCAGGAAACCATGTAAAGACCACAGTGAAAGAAATGGCTTGCAGCTCACTCCGAGTGAAAAACAAGACAAGGAATACCTGTTAAGAGTTTCTGATGTTAGTACCCACATAAAAGTTCAGAAAACATTTTCTGTATTGGTGTTACTCTGCACTTTGTGCAGGACATAATGGAGTTCAGAAAACACTAGAAAAAGTGAATAGCCAGTTCTGGTGGCTTAATGTCCGATGTGATGTAGAACTCTGTGTGGAGGTGTGAAATATGTCCAAAAGCAAAAACTGATCATACAAAACCACAAGGGTTGTTGCAACCGTTACCAACTCCAGCCGTACCATGGGAAACTATTTCCTTTCATTTTATTGTGGGCCTCCCTAAAGATAAAGGCTGTTCCATAGTTCTAGTGGGAGGGCATAGTTTAACAAAAATGGGACATTTTTATCGCATGCTCACAACTGACTACTGCTGGACAATTGAGTCAACTATTATTGATGTACGTGGTTCATTTACACGGATTACCCAAGGTGATAGTGTCCGATCGAGACACTCAATTTACCACCCAGTGTTTTAAAAACTGGTGTTCCACTCTGCACGTCATCTGCTTTGTCCACTAGTTTTCATCCACAAACAGATAAACTGAGGGCCTCAATCAAACGCTCAAACAGTACTTGCAAGGTTATGTGGATAAAACAGCAAATGCTTGGGTAGACGTGTTATGGTTAGCTGAAGTGGCATATAACAGCACGCAACATGATTCAATGAAAGTGATACATTTTACAACAATTTCATCCTCGCTTTCTCCCTTTGTTCCATCCATGATCAGGAAGCAAAATCCCCAATGTAAGAGAGAGAGTCTTGAATATCCAAAATACAATTCACAAGGCAAAGAACCCTTTGCAACTAGCAAAAAAACCAATACAAAATGCAAGCTGATAAACATCGACGACCTAATCCGTTATATCAACCAAGAGATAGAGTATGGTTATCAGCCCGAAATCTCTAATTCAAGATGAAAAGCATGTTCCATCCTGTATTTGTAGGACCATAAAAAACGTAATACGACATGTGACTCCAGTATCTATGAAATTAACCTTACCTCAGGTGTTAAAAATTCACCCAGTATTCCATGTATCTTTATTAAAATCAGCTCTTGTGCCACATCATAGTAAACTGGCACCTATTTGGGTCAGTGGTGAAAAGGAGTATGAGCTAAAAGCAATTCTTGTTCCAAGTAGAGGGGGTTCAATGCTGTAGTATTTACTCACATGAGAGGGGTATGGTTCAGAAGAAAGCATGTAGGAATCAGCTTCAGGTGTGCATGCCCGCGGGTGCAAAAACAATTCCATAAACGTTTTCCAATCAAACCTGGGCCCTGTCAGCGCTCTTCAAAAGGGGGTGTACTGTCAGGCTCTCGTCAAACCCAGGGAATGCTGCCATTCTGATTCAGGTAGAACCGGTTGAGTCAAGCACATTGATTACCATGTATAAGTAGGCACAGTCTTGGTTATCATGCCATTTACTGCATTAAACTGTTCTCTTTCAGTATCTCTGATAAAGATTGCATTCAAGCCCTCCCTTATGGCTGTTAAGGCCACCCTTGCTGGCATTAGCAGATTGCAGGGAAAATTAATTTCATCTCCCATGATGCCTTACTGTTTTGTAGGCTGTCATGAAGCAGAGCATTATGTTCAGAAGAGCAGGACTATAAAAGCAGCCCGCTCAGCCGCATGACGCTTGTTATTGTTTTGTCTGTGGTAGCGGAAGAGCTGCAGTGTTCACAAGCCTGGCTGTGATCTGATCCAGGTTGGGAGCGTCGGAGTCCACGAACCTTGGTCCGGTAAGGGTGCACATGCACCACAAATTCAGTTAGCTGCAGCACCTTTGGTTTTCAGTGCTTCGAGAACATGCACAGCAAACAACAGTCTTCTTTTGGCAGTTTGTGATCACAGACGGTTTCCTCCATTACACTTTGTACTGTGCAGACTTTGTTGCCCAATCGCAGGTGGGGTCCGTTTGATGTCTTTGAACTTCTCATAAACTCAGTCACCTGTACAAGCTGGTGGGCTCCGCATATTGAACGTTAATTTTCGTAGAGTTCCTTTGTCACTAATGCGGGTGGGCACTGCAGTTAAGCAAAAGACGCGCAATTGATGGACGGAATGCAGAACAAATCAAAAAATTCTCCCCCAGTCAAGAGATCTGGGTTAAATCCATCATTTTTTTGCTCACCATTCCACCCCACTTTAGACCTGGCCATATGCAAATCAGTCTTGACCCTGTGCCTCATGGGAACAGTCCAGCCCGAACTGCCAAGCCAGGTCCTCTCTGGACCGGAAACAAGCACCCTAGGACCGGTTTCGGGGTTTCACCCCTCTTCAGCCAGGATAGCTTGACTTCAGTGGCACAGTGAGCTCGGGACCTACGTCTAAGCATACCCGCCGCACTTAGGGCGAGAAAGCAAAAGACATTTAATTGATGGACGGAATGCAGAACAAATCAAAACGTTCTCCCCCAGCCAAGAGATATGGGTTAGATCCATCATTCTTTTGCTCACTATGCCACCCAGTTTAGACCTGGCCATATGCAAATCAATCTTGACCCTGTGCCTCATGGGAACAGTCCAGCCCGAACTGCCAAGCCAGGTCCTCCCTGGACTGGAAACAAGCATCCTAGGACTGGTTTCGGGGTTTCACCCCTCTTCAGCCAGGATAGCTTGGTTCCAGTGGCACAGTGAGCCCGAGACCTCTGTCTTGGCATAACTGGCGCACTTAGGGCGAGAAAGCAAAAAACACACAATTGATGGACGGAATGCAGAACAAATCAAAACATTCTCCCCCAGTCAAGAGATCTGGGTTAAATCCATCATTCTTTTGCTCACCATGCCACCCCAGTTTAGAGCCATATGCAAATCAGTCTTGACCCTGTGCCTCATGGGAACAGTCCAGCCCGAACTGCCAAGCCAGGTCCTCCCTGGACCGGAAACAAGCATCCTAGGACTGGTTTCGAGGTTTCACCCCTCTTCAGCCAGGATAGCTTGATTCCAGTGGAACAGTGAGCCCGGGACCTACGTCTAGGCATACCCGGCACACTTAGGGCGAGAAAGCAAAAGACACACAATTGATGGACGGAATGCAGAACAAATCAAAACATTCTCCCCCAGTCAAGAGATCTGGGTTAAATCCATCATTCTTTTGCAGTTTAAACTTTATAATGCATGAAAGTCATAACATGGGCATATTCCGATGTTTTTTGATAATGACTATTGTTTTTGCTGTCCTTTACATATTATTCTATGATCACCATATTCCAGTTTAATTTAACCACCTATCATGTTGCTTAACAGGAGTCATGCAAATCATGAGGATACACCCCCTGTAAGGTAATAGCACAGAGTATTCAGAAGAAGTTTGTTCTACCCCCTTAAAGAATCCCAGGAATACAACAACCATTCATTTCTTTTGCAGGTACAAATAGGATAGGGGAGTCTGAGCGATAGTGGGAAAGTAAAGATCAGTAGTGGGAAAGCGTAGAGTTCAGAAGGCAAAGGAATTAATCAACTGTGTTGATTTCTTTCAGGTCTCCCTCCCTACTTTTCCCTTCCCACCCCCCCACTTGATCACTACAGTTGTCTCTGCTATAATAGCATTCTGCAATGGAGGCTATCAAGAGGTAGACTTCTTGAGCATCACATCACCTCTGAGGATTCCATCTGGCTGACACTTTCTTCGTGTACTGGACGTAACAGCTTTAAGGACATATCCAATGGAAGTTCTGATGTAGGCCTGCTTACATATTCTAGTATATGAGTCTTAGCTTGAAAATGTTTCGTATTGTGTTATACATCTCTGGACTGTGCTGTTGCTGAGGAAGCTGATGGAGCTTTTCTTCTCCTTAGAAATGGGTTAGTGTTCAATTTACACTTATGACAATCACATATCTGCCAACTTGAAAAACAATCGCACTGTGTGTAGAAGTGGCGGAGCCTGGAAGAGGCTGGGCCTGTGTCGAGAAATACCTACGAGTCACTTTTGAACTCAACCCCGCCCTCTTCTCCCCCTTCAAGAAAACCTTACCTAGTCTAGTGCTGATGTCCTGTTTTTTTTTTACACCCCTTAACGGATGTCGGCGGTTTAAAGCCTCGGAAAGCGAGCTTGAAAATCACTATTTACAGTGGTTTTCAGCTAGATTTACCTGCCACAGTATGATATTGGCTCCTCACTGGGAGACTGTGTGATGGGAGCTGATATCGTGTGTCACACAGTAGCACTGTGTGAGTTGGCAGGTATGCAATCATTATTGTGATTTGTTCAGTATGTGTTATCACCAATCGTGCCATGATGAATTTGCAGTTTTTGCTCATCTTGTATTAACCCCTTGAGTGCCCCGCCCTTTCCACGCCCTGTGCCGGGCGTTTCATTAGCGGGCGGGGCTCATGACGAGATAGTCTCGTCATGGGCACAGCGCAACCGCGGCCCATGACGAGACCATCTCGTCATGGGCACTCAAGGGGTTAATTAAATGTGTATAAAACCCCTTGGTTTTGTGGGTGAGCCAAAGATTTTTCCTGTTCTACTAGGTATGCGGTCCATTTATTTAGAGATTTTCTTTCCATTAGAGATGCTGTCCATATCATTTTTGCAGATTATTGGAATTTAGAATAATTCTGATACGGACTGTGCACTCTGTATCTGAGCCGTCCTGGCATATACTGCATTGCTCTGTATTGCCTATTTTGAGATTTTTGTAATATAATCCTTTATCTTTTATTTGATCCAGAACGCATTAAGTGGTCCCCCAGTCACAATTTAATTTACTCTGCTAACTTGTTGGGCTTGTTGTTGAGGAGGGTGGTGACTTATTTGCTAGATCAAGGGTGCATGAGCAATGCCGCCTGAGGTACATTTCAAGGTGATCTATATATTGGGCTTCAGTGAAATATTGGGATCAGCTCCCAAATGGATCAGAAGCATCATGAAGGGAGGGAATGTGCTGTAGCAACATGGAGAACGGTGGGTGTGGGGGAAAAAGTAATATACCGTGGGCAGTGCAGGTCACGTTGCCGCACTTAATTTTGTTATGGAAGGGGGCTACACCGACAACTTAGGGAGGGTGGGTAGCAAGAGCAGCACGGACAACGAAGAGGGGCTGACGGCAGAGGCAACACAGACAACAGAGGGATGGCAGTGGGCAAGAGCAACTCAGATAGTGGGGGTAGGAGAGGCAAAGCAGGTGGGGGGCAACATGGGTGAGGGAGGGTGGGTGGAGGCAACATCATTGACAGTGGAGAGTCTGGTCTATGCTAGGGAGGATGCCGAGGGGTAAAAGTACATGAGGGAGAAAGATGAAAAAGGAGCATACCGGTAGAGTGCTTATACACAAAGAAAAAAGAATGCATATAAATGAGCATTGAATGGGCATAAGTATTGCGTCCATGCTCCAGAGGAGGAACAAACATACGAAGTAGAAGGAAACCTACAAACAGCTGACCAATAAGAAGCAAACAAATGAGAGTGACAATGAAGCCAAACAATGGTAAGCAATAGCCGGCCTCTAAGCCCACTGTTACCAAACCGTGTTTCACATGAGAGCTCATGTGCTGTCTTAGGCAAGACCTAAAAAGGAATTCCTCTGGTACCCATCTGAGAGTGATGTTGAGGTCATGTCGATTGCGCCAAAAAGGTTAATCAGCTTTCAGAGATAAATGGAGGCAACATGGGTGAGAACTGAGAAGTTAGCGCTACATGTTGATGCTCAAAACGAAGAATTCAATAGGTGATACATGATTCAGCCTATTATGTTATATTGATTTGTATAGCACACTAATCACATGAGAGGGTATCGAGGTGCTTGGCATCATAGAGACTGGTATCATAGATACTGGCCAGGTTTAATGCAGTACTTTGGGATGTGTGTCTGCAGTGAAAGTCTAGGTTGTGCATTAGTCGTTTTAAAGCCCCTCAAGGACAACATATTTGTTTTTAGTGCATGTCATCAGCTTTGCTCCATTGCTGACCAGGTTTGGGTTATTTAGGGAATCTGTTTTCTTAAATTTCACATCATGTACGTACCTACGCTAAAGCTTTACCAAGCAGTGACAGCCAATAGGCCTGCCTGTTTTTAAGTGAAAGTGCTTCTTCACTGAGTAACAAGATTGTCTGTGTGTGTGGGTGAAGGTCAATATGAATCAGTGGTGTGATGACTGACCGAGTGCATCGGTAACTACCAGGTGATTATAGATGAATTGTTGAGTGAGTGAGTGCATGGATGAGCGAGTGAGTGACTGTGCTGTATGAAATTGAAAATAAGTGTATGGAAGGATACAGGTAGGTTATACAAGTCTTACTCATTGAGACTCTCAGAGACCAGTAGTAGCAATGTTACAAAATGCAATAATTACCAATTATATGCAAATGCATGTGTTGATGTAGGACATGCACAGCTTTCCCAATAATGGCTAAAAGATATTACTAATTACCATCATTAAACCAGGGAAGATTAACACAGAGATTGAGCACCATGTTATAAAAAGTGCATCCTATATACCAAGAAAAAAATTATGAAAATGCAAGCATAATGCATACATGTGGACCATCATGACAAGATAGTCCACAATGTGTCAAGAATTATCACCAGCATGCAATAGTACCTAGTAAAATGATCAATTTCTGTTTTATTAAGCAGGGTCTATTATCCATTGGTGCATTAGAGTACATCTTGTTTTTTTATAGGGTGTATGAATATAAACCAGGAAGTACAGAATAGAGAGAATGGTGATCATTCGCCAGGAATGAATAGAAAGAAGGGAATTTGTTTTTTAAAGCAGTGTAAATTTGAACAACATTGACGAGAGGGTCGGATAACACAAAAGCACTAAATTTAAGATCTTGGTTTGGCTGCCAAGCAATGATCAGAGGTGCTTTGTGATTGCCGGTTAGGAGACTGTGTTTGGGGGCAGTCACCTATATGAATAAAAAAAATGTTTGGACCAGAATTCATCTTGGATTGGAGCTTGGAAGTACTTCAAGTACAATTTTAAGGATCAGTTTCTCTTCCTCATTGTTTAATTGTATTACAGGGTTGTAGGTAGGTTACTTTCCTTATAAGTGACATTGAGACACTTGTTTCCTTGCTCACCTTAGTGGATTGTAATTATTGTAATTATTTGCAAATGCAAAAAGACAACAATCAGTTGGTATTAAAATGTGTACTTTAAAAGGGGAGTGCAGTTTGTTAAAACAAAGATAGCAATTTAAAAAGTATGAATACAGTTAAAGTGTTTCAAAGCACACAAGCCAGTTTGTGAAATGAGTATGATTTGGTTTCTGTCCAGGCAACAGTTATGTAACTGTTACCCTGTTTATAGCGCCCTTGACTCCTTTGAGGTATTTTACATTCCAGGAAATTTATTTCTGGTCTTCTGAGTTGAGGCAGTCCAATATGGCTTGTCTGCAGGAACGCCCTCCTAGCTGGTAAAGGAAGAGGAACATCATCAACCAGATTAGTAAAACTGGTATAAAAGATACAAGAGCTCAACTTTTAGGTGAAGTGTGTGTTTAGAGGACGCAATGTTAGGCATACTGCTTCTCACATATTACTGTTCCTGTGTGTGTGGATCAGACTGAATTGGACCGTGTGTTCGATTCAGCTTTTGTGATAGCTGTGGTAGATGCTGTAGAACAGTATGGTGGAGTTATGTCAGTTATGATTTGAAATAATGCATATGACTGAGATAGCGTACTGAATGAAGTCAAAAAGTATTCTGTTCATGGTTGACCTTTAGCTATTTTTCTGAGCAACGAGATGCCTACTTATACTCAGACTGCTGATGAGTTAACACATTTGGGCTGGCATAGTGACAAGACATGTTCATTCCTCCTGCTAACATACATATCAGATTCAGCTTGCACATGATGGGTATTATGAAACTTCTGCAGCAAAGGTTATGGATTCCGTCCATCATTTGTTTGTTGTAACGCTTTTCGCCCTAAGTGGGATGGGTATTCCCAGACGTGGGACCCGTGCTCACTACGCCACTGGAGTCAAGCTATCCTGGCTGATGACGGCTGATAGCCAGAAACCGGTCCTAGGATGCTTGATTCCGGTCCAGGGAAGACATGGCTTGGCAGTTCGGGCTGGACTGTTCCCATGAGGCACAGGGTCAAGACTGATTTGCATATGGCCATGTCTGAACTGGGGTGGCGTAGTGGGCAAAAGAACGATGGATTTAACCCAGATCTCTTGACTGGGGGAGAATGTCTGCATTGTCAGCATTCCGTCCATCATTTGTTTGTTGTAACGCAAAGGTTATGGAAGCATAATGTGTGGCCACATATGGATAGCCAGGTGTAAAACATTGTGGAAGTGAGTTGTCTGCAATTTTTGTTTATCTGACAAGTATTAGAATGTGGCGAAGAAACCACTTAATCCTGTGACTACAGATAGGCCCTGGAAACAGGTGGCCATAGATTTCACAGGACCATTTAATTTGCTTCCTGTTAATTTACAATCTATTATTTTGCTGGTAGATTCTTTTCATAAGTGAATGCAATATTTTAAGTGGTCTGGTGGAGAGAGTGAATAAAATTTGAAAGAAGGCACGCAGACAGTATTAGCATTCAACATATCTGTTTATGTAAAGGACAGCATTATACAATGTTACTACTCCTGGTTCCTCTACTGAAGTTTTGCCTTTCCTGCTTTTGAGAGGCAGAAAAGTGAATATGATATGAAGTTAGTTTCGATCTGTGTCAAGGATGTGCAGGGAGTCAACGTTCTATTAACAAAGGACATTGGGTGATATTATGTATAAAGTAACTAGGAAAGCAGGGGGATAAAGTAAATTAGCATCAGTGGAAAAATACCAGAGACATCCTTTTCAGCGTAGGTGATTGTCTTATTGTGGGGAAACCCTGGATGGTCAGTAAAAGTATATTGAGATTTTCAGGTCCAGTTTGTGTTGACAGAGTTGCCCGAGATGCTGTTCTGCTTCAGGTGCGAGATGATGGAATAAAAGAGCATCATCATCATCACAATGTAGCAAGAGAAGGTGACCGCGCTGCTACCCCATTTAACCTTTTCGCTGCGGCGGGAATTCCGGCGCAGCGCTGGGGGGTGTGGGGGTGCCAGCGCGGTGGTGCTGTGCTCATGACGGAGCCACTCCGTCATGAGCCACGGTTGAGCTGTGCTCATGACGGAGTGGTTCTGTCATGACTCCGCCCAGTTGCATTGTCCCCCCGCACAGGCGGGGAAACAGCGCCGCGTGGGCGGAGCGGCCGCCAACGGTCGCGGCATGACGGAACCACTCCGTCATGAGCACACGGCAACCGTGGCTCATGACGGAATGGCTCCGTCATGAGCAGGGGAGGGGTTAATGTGAGAAAGAAGGCGATTCCTAGTTTGGATGGTTGGCGCGTGTTTTTATCGATAAAGGGGGTTTTCTGGATGGTATGACTGATGCAGAGTTTATTTGGGTAATGGAAATGTTGAGCAAAATTTTACAGACAAATTTGTCTTTGGGGATGTAAGTTCATAGGTACCTGAGAGTGGTCATGTTAGAGCTAATATGGGAAATGAACGTTCTGCTAGATTAAACTTTGAAGATGTTAGATCGAGCGATTCTAGGATTACCTCCAGATTTCAAGACTATGATGTATTAGTGAAGTGGTTGTATTTGCTTAAGTTTCTTTGCTTGTAAGGTTTATTTTTTCTTTTAAAGGGAGAAAATGAGGCAGGTGGCCTGTAGCATAAGTAGCTTTCTTTTCATTGTATGCAATTGCCTTGCGTTTTAACTCGAATGGAATGTTATGCCGTGTTCTTTGGTTTGCATTTAGTTTCTGCTGATTCTCTTCAGTTGAATACCATGTCTTGCTGCAGCAACTTGCACCTCAATGAGCTCCTATGATCCTCACTGGAAATAGACTTTAAATATTTATATGCATGTGTATGGCTCTTGCTTTCTTTCCGCACTGTGATTCTAAAAGAATATAATAGAAAGGTTCATTGCCTTGTCCCTCATCCCTGATCTGATCTATCTTTTTTCTTCAGTTTGACTGGGAAGAGTGGGTACCTAGGGCCTGATTAGGATGGTGGGGAACCTGCCATTGTAAGGCCACTCACCGCCGGCCAGATTGTGATGGTGGGCAGAAAGCCCGGATGCCACGGGTCTGACAGAGGCAATCGTTATGATTGCCTGTCAGACCCATCCGCTTCCTCAGAATGGTGGCGGTGCCTAGCAGCACCGTCCGCCAGATTTGGATGCTGGGTCCCCGCTAGCCTTTCCATGGCAGTTCCCCTGCCATGGAAAGGCTGACAGGGGTTGACTTCGGGGGCCCGTTGCGGCCCCCGCGTGGGCAGTGGCAGTATGGATTTGCACTTGGGGAGCACCTATGGTGCCCCCCAATATTTCCCTGCACCATGTGGCAGGCACTGCATGGTGCCTGCCATGTAGTGCAGGGAAATGTAAACAGTGCATTTTCAACATTGTGGCGGGTGCTGCAGCTAGCAGCACCCGCCACAATGTTGAAGATAGCAGATGCGACCGCCACAGTGGCGGTGGCATCGTAATACCCCCTGTGGGACCACTACTTTGTATGCGGGCGGTCCTACTCCCCGACACAATGGCAGACGGACTAAAGTCTGTCTGCCATCGTAATTACCCCTCTAGTTTGAAATCACCAGATAACACCAATAGGACGTGTATGGACCAGCTGCAGTTGTATTCAGCCAATCCTTTCAGTTTGATTACTAGTGCAAATTCAATGACCGCTGTTTTTACACTGTCATTTAAGCTACACTGGGACTGGATAATTGCTCCTCTTTTACTGAAGTAGCAATCTGGTGGAACCTGGCAAGCCCTCTGGCAGTGATGGTTATTGGTTGCTCACAACATGAATTAGTCTGGGTATTCCAGTATTTGTGAGGACCACCACTGATGGCCTTTTGGCTTGACTTCATAATTGACATGGATACCCTCACGGGTGACAAAAAGCGCTCCACAAATCTACTGACTGATTGTTGGAAATGGCTGGATCACTGTCAAACCAGTCACAATTACAAATACAAACTACCTAAAGAGCATGCATTATATTCTACTTTGTATCTTGAGCGTGTTCTGTGAAACCTCTAAGTCCTGGTTGTCCCCCTCTCTCCATGGAGTTGCTGTCATTGGATTCCATTCTTAGTGTGTTCTATTTGTGACTGCTGGGAAGGCTCAGATTTATCTGAGCTAAGCTACCATCAGAACCTTGGCTCCAGTGGGGCTTACTGGTTTACCTTTGGCTTTTGGTTCACACTTGAAGTAATTGTTCAGTTTATTGCACTTGCAGTAAATTTGAACTGTTCATGCCTGGGCTCATCTTTATTTATTCATGATGCTGGGTATACACAATTTGGATATGAGATAAATGTGGCTTCTCAGATTAAAAAAAAACCAGAAGTACATTACAATAGAAAAGAAGACTACAAGAAAAGGTTAACTTGCCATGCTAGAGCCATCCAACTTCTATGAATAAAAAAGAAAAAAAAACATTAAAAAAACGAGAAAAGAGAAAATATGGTCTACTTCTGGCAGACAACAATAAGCAGTGACTGGTGGCGCAGATCTTCAGTACTCAGAATAAAACGTTTTGGGAGCCATTACAGGAGAAGTCTCAGACTTTTCAGTACCAACAAAACCTTTTAAGCAAACATCTATCCAAGTTTGCCAACATGTCACAGGGTAATTTTTTAGTGCACTTGCACAGGGATTAAAAAAATATATTTATTTATTGGCATTTTGAAAGGATACACAGGATAAGTTATAGCATACATGTTATGTCTTCATATCACAGTTGTTTAGGACATATGACTATGTGGTGCTTGGCACAGGGTGCATGGATGTTTGGGGGGGGCACCACATGTGTCCCCAGGCCACATAGTGAAGGCTACTGGGGGCGGGGACCCTGCTATGGGCCCTCAAAGCCCTTTTCCCAAAGCCTTTTTGTGAAAAGGCTGCCAGAAAGGGACATTGTTATCCCTACGGAGGTGCCTGCCTTGGCACTGCCCCAGTGTAAGGGTTACGGTCCAACTGACGCCCGAGATGCTCATTGAGCCTGTCTGAGGTGTCAGTCTGTCCCTCCATCGATATGCTCTGACCACCGGTATCATAATCCGGCGGTCAGACTGCAACCTCAGATGTCAGACAGACCGTCTCCACCGGCCTGTTGGTGGCAATCTGCCTGACATCATAATTAGGCCTATAGAAAGCATAATGTTTACACAGTATCTTTAATAAAATCAAGACTTTCCTTCACTATTCTCTTCATTATTCTAGCTATGAAAATCTGCATTAATAAATATTAGTATTTCAATTTTATGTGAATCCTAGTAAGAAAAGTAACATGCAAGCTAAATGGTTAACTGTATTTGAGACTCTTGCACACCTGACTAGCTAGACTATAGCTAGGGCTCCCTGTGTTATGGAATTTCTGCCTGTAATTATCCATATTTATTTTCTGCTCTTTCTATCTGTATTTATTTTGTGTTTTGTGAAATGATTAACTCAAAAACGAGTATATTTCTATTTATTTATTTATTTATTTCAGAGAGTTAAAAGCCCATGATCAAAACTAGTATATTTGCACATTTATTTAAGTATCAAGCTACACTAGTACTTGGACGTCTTATGGGGTTTAGTGCTGTAAAAAGCCATATATAATGCACCACTCATATGTAATACACTAACATGATATTAACATTTAGTACAAAGTACAGTTGCAACAGGTTAAAGCTTTATTACAAACATGTTTCCCTTTTTTAATACCATTGTGTGCTAGTTTAACAGCTATTGGCTTACCTGTCACAATTGACTCCAGCAAATATTACTCCAAAGAAGACCTATTTTCTGTATTTTTTCCAGATGTGAGAATAAATAGAGACAGAAAAATAGATGGTATTCTGTCTGTATTTATCTGTAAAAATCAGTACAAATCGACAGCTGGGTGCCTTAATGATAGCTAGTGTCTTTCTTGGTGGAAGCGAGGTAAAAATGGCAGGACTTCAAGATAACATGAATTTACTTACAGTGTACAGATTTCTTTTTAGTATTTTCTGACTTGTATTATTCACTTTCTAAGGACAGCACTCTAACTCTAGCCCTTAATATCCACTTTCTCAACCTAGAAGCTGTTTTATAGTCTATAAGCCAGTACATATGGCCAGTAGGTGGGCCTTGGTCTGATCGGAAAATATTAATGCTGATGGAATGATCATGCTGCAGATTTTAACCATTTGTCACAACCTGTCCCTGGATGTCAAAAAATCTGAAAAGGGACCTGGAGAAGGCAGGTGTACTTGGGGTATAAATGGTGAGGTAGCTGGGAAAGCCGCAAAAGACTAGTATAAACAATGTAGTGGCTAACTATGACTTTGCCATGTTAAGTATCATAGATTTGAGTCTTATTTTTTTATTTCGGGGTTCTGGTAAACAGAGCAGGTTTTGCACCATTTAACCAGAAGGTTGCCTATATCAAGTCAAGGACAGCTTTATTCGATTGCTGTTTCAGACAATCAAAAAAGCAGAAATATACAAAAAACTTGCACATGATTAAAATCGAAATAAAAGAAAACATCCTATATACAAGTTATTAGTTCAATTCATTGTACATGGGATAAAAAGCATAACCATTATTACAAGAAATAGCAATAGCAAGGCTCTTAAAAATCTTAAAAACATGGATAATACCAAAATTTCCATTGCTCCAATATAATCCTTTAAACTTGAATAGCCATCCTTTTCCTGAGTATGATTACCTGCATTAAAAACATTGCTATCTTCCAGGTGCTATGTACATTGTCTAGAGATTGTAAAGCAATGAAAGCTGGCCGACATTGTCTCAACCCAAAGCCTTTTAGGATAGGAACAATCCACATTTTTCTCAGTTCTCTGTAAAACTTATAAAACAAGAGGACGTGTATGTTGGATTGAGCTGAAATATTATCACATAAACACAAGTTCAGTTCACGAGTCCAATCATTCATTATCAGAAGACTAACAATTCTAAAAAAGATCCCCAATCTAAATCTTGTTAGTAAAAATTGATCGTAACCCCCAGCAACAGCTGTCAGAGATAGCTGAATAGAAAAGGTGGTTAAAATCTGCTGATTCTGCAGGACGCTGGGCTTTAAGATCTCGGCTGACATTCTTCGAGCTTCCAGAAGTTGAAGGCCCTCTTTTTTTAGGTTCTTTCTCGTGATCATATGTAAAGAGCTTGGATTATTAAAAAACTCAGGATGTCGTTCATAAAATTGCGAATATACCTTACCCAAGGGATTTTTAACACCCCTTCCAGTTTCAGGCTATCCGATAATATATCTCTATTTAGCTGTGTCTCTATGTGAGAGGGTTGGGCAGAAGGAAAAACGAGGAGGCCGAATTCGGGGATCAATTTTGCTTTTGTTTTATTTTAGATAGAGAAATCAGGTGAAACATCCACTAAGGTAGGTCAGGGAAAGGTGGCAGCGTTTCTCAGTGCCTCTGGTCTGGTGGTTGTACTCTTCCTTCTCACTGTTGCAGGTTTCCTTTCCTTGGTAGGGCACCCCAGGAGGCTCGAGGAGGAAAGAAAGAAAGGACGGTAAGTTTATCTGTTGTCCCTACCCTAGCATAAAAACCCTCCACCAGGGATATGCACCCATCGTGCTGGACAATGGACCAATGCTGTGGGGTGGTTTTGTCTCCAATAGAACGTAAGGCTATCAGTGGTCAAAGAAAAGCACCTCAACCCAGTCTCCTTGCATTAGGAAACTATCAGTGCTATTGGGGAGAAGGGAAACAGGCGTGCTCTAGGGTCGGGGTTTAGTGTCCAAGATGTGGGGAGAAGCAGTGCACAACACACATGAATATTATTTACAGTTCCTGGTAGATTCTCCCCGGCACCCCCTTTTACTCCCTTCCACCTCCCGCTTCATGTACCGCGTCAGCCGCAACTCTCCTGAGTTGCGGCGACTCATAGGCAACCTCCCGGGGCGTCCACCATTCCTCTGTCCAGGTCTCCGCTCCTTCGTCCGCGTCCTGGATGGGTTTGGGGCTGGCGTCCAGGCTTGCCTTCCCTTGGTGTTCTTCATCCGGTACACACTCTTTTTTCTTGCCGCACTCCTCCTTGCTCCAGGTCGGTTCTCCTCCTTCCTCTGGTCCTCGACGATGCACTTCCACTTCCGGGTTCTCTTCAAACGGCCTTGGCCCCGCCCCTCCAGCATCCCATTGGCTGCCGTCCTTCCTCGCCGTGCTACGTCCCTGCATGCAAGAGGCAGTGGTAGATGTTAACCCTTGCTCTCCCTGCGTTTGTGGTTCATCTTTCCTTCGCTTCTGCTCTACAGGGAGAAAAGGAAGGAGGGGTAGAGTGTCTATGGAGTTGTCGTCCTCACACACCCTTCCCTAACTTTCTTGCCTGCAAAAAAAGAGTCGAGGAGATATCGGGACAAAAAGTCAGCATTAGATTGTTCCTTTCCTTTCCGATGGAGAGTGGTGAACCGGAAAGGTTGATGTGCCAAGAACCACCTCATTATTCGGTTGTTGTGGCCTTTATTACGGGAGAGCCACACCAAGGGGGCATGGTCCGTATAGAGAGTGAATTCTCTCCCCTTCAGATAGTAGCGGAGGCTCTCAATTGCCCATTTTATTGCCAGGGCTTATTTTTCTGTTACTGCATATTTCGTTTCCCGGGGGAAATAGTTTTCGGCTTTTATACAGAATGCGTCTTTCTAGTCCCTGGGCGTCAGTTTGGGATAAGACAGCCCCCAGTCCTTGGTCTGACGCATCCGTCTGTAAGATAAACGGCTTCCCATAATCCGGGCTTCGCAAAACAGGTTTGGAGGTGATGGCCGTTTTCAGAGTCTGGAAGGTGAATAGATGTGTATTTCGGGGGAACGGAGGACTTTCTCAGTATTCACGTTTTTCTGGAGGAGTTCTGTTAATGGGGCGGCTTTTTGGGAAAAATCGGGTATGAATCTCCTGTAGTTGCCCAGGATGCCTAGAAATGCCCTGAGGTCTTTCTTGGTTTGGGGAAACGGGATGCTGGCTATGTCAGTCACCTTCTCATTTTGGAGTTTAATGAGGCCCTCCCTAAGGAGATACCCTAAGTATTTTACAGACCTAGCTGCTAGTCTGTTTTTGGCAGGGTTGATGGATAGGCCGCTGTCTTTCAGGGTCTGGATAACCGATGCGAGGTGGTCAAGATGTTGTTCCCAAGTCGCACTGTATATGACGATATCGTCTATATAGGCCGCTGCGTAATCAGCACAGGGTTTGAGTACTGTGTTCATTAACCTTTGGAAGATTGCCGGAGCCCCGTACAACCCGAAAGGTAGAACTGTGAACTGATATAGGCCCCCAGGGGTTGAGAATGCTGTTTTTTCTATATCTTGTTTTCTTAAGGGAACTTGCCAGTATCCTTTACTTAGATCCAATGCACTGATGTATTTTGCTTTCCCAAGCTTCTCGATCATTTCATCGACCCACGGTAGCAGGTATGAATCAAATTGCGAGATTTTATTCACCTCCCAGAAGTCGATGCAAAACCGGATGGACCCATCCGGTTTTGGCATGAGTACGATGGGAGGATTCCACTCACTTGTTGATGGCTCGATCACTCCCATCTGGAGCATCTGTTGTACCTCATCCTCAACAGCCTTCCTACGGAACTCCGGGAGGCGGTAGGGGCGTAGTTTCACTATCTTCCCTGGTTGTGTAATGATAGCATGCTCGATAAGAGCGGTTTTCACTGGGGTGGTGGAAAACACAGCCTGTAACGGCCATAGTCTGCTATGCAAGTCGTCTTTTTGGTACTCAGGTAGGTCTGTATCTAAACTCAGGGCATAAGAGGGGGGGGCTTTTGAATAGGGCCACTCTCTGCGGTACTTCCCCTTCCCATTTCTTCAACAAATTTATATGGAAAATCTGGGTGTTGGACGCCTTTGCGGGGTCCATCTCAAGGCAATACGTCACTGGAGTGACTGCCTCTATGACCCAAAAAGGACCCTACCACTGTCCTAGGAGTTTGTGATCTGAGGTAGGCATCATGAGTAAAGCTAAATCACCTACTTTCAGGGAATGGTCTCTCGTGATTTTATCATACTGAAGCTTCTGCGCTTCCTGTGCCTGTTCCATGTGTGTTCTACAAATGCTTCTAATTTCCTGAAAGTGGGTTTTTAGGTTCAGGACATATTCGTGGAGGGGGTTGGTCCCTTCTGGTGCTTCCTCCCACTCCTCCCTTGCCATATCTAAAAGGGTACGGGGTGGTCGACCATACAACAGCTCAAACAGGGAATACCCCGTACTTTTCTGGGGTTTACACCGTATCGCAAATAGAGCCAAAGGCAACATGTCCTCCCATTGGCGGGTTTCTAACTCTGGCAGTTTTTTTTAAGTAGTTTTGAGGGTGGCGTTGTACCGCTCTACTAACCCGTCCGTTTGGGGGTGATGTGCCGCTGTGCGGATTTACTTAATATTCAGCTGTAAGCAGACCTGCTTCATAAGTTTGGAGACAAACGGTGTCCCCTGGTCTGTTATAATCTCTCGGGGAAACCCTACCCAAGCTTCTCGATCATTTCATCGACCCACAGTAGCAGGTATGAATCAAATTGCGAGATTTTATTCACCTCCCAGAAGTCGATGCAAAACCGGATGGACCCATCCGGTTTTGGCATGAGTACGATGGGAGGATTCCACTCACTTGTTGATGGCTCGATCACTCCCATCTGGAGCATCTGTTGTACCTCATCCTCAACAGCCTTCCTACGGAACTCCGGGAGGCGGTAGGGGCGTAGTTTCACTATCTTCCCTGGTTGTGTAATGATAGCATGCTCGATAAGAGCGGTTTTCACTGGGGTGGTGGAAAACACAGCCTGTAACGGCCATAGTCTGCTATGCAAGTCGTCTTTTTGGTACTCAGGTAGGTCTGTATCTAAACTCAGGGCATAAGAGGGGGGGGCTTTTGAATAGGGCCACTCTCTGCGGTACTTCCCCTTCCCATTTCTTCAACAAATTTATATGGAAAATCTGGGTGTTGGACGCCTTTGCGGGGTCCATCTCAAGGCAATACGTCACTGGAGTGACTGCCTCTATGACCCAAAAAGGACCCTACCACTGTCCTAGGAGTTTGTGATCTGAGGTAGGCATCATGAGTAAAGCTAAATCACCTACTTTCAGGGAATGGTCTCTCGTGGTTTTATCATACTGAAGCTTCTGCGCTTCCTGTGCCTGTTCCATGTGTGTTCTACAAATGCTTCTAATTTCCTGAAAGTGGGTTTTTAGGTTCAGGACATATTCGTGGAGGGGGTTGGTCCCTTCTGGTGCTTCCTCCCACTCCTCCCTTGCCATATCTAAAAGGGTACGGGGTGGTCGACCATACAACAGCTCAAACAGGGAATACCCCGTACTTTTCTGGGGTTTACACCGTATCGCAAATAGAGCCAAAGGCAACATGTGCTCCCATTGGCGGGTTTCTAACTCTGGCAGTTTTTTTTAAGTAGTTTTGAGGGTGGCGTTGTACCGCTCTACTAACCCGTCCGTTTGGGGGTGATGTGCTGCTGTGCGGATTTACTTAATATTCAGCTGTAAGCAGACCTGCTTCATAAGTTTGGAGACAAACGGTGTCCCCTGGTCTGTTATAATCTCTCGGGGAAACCCTACCCTGGAAAACATGTTTACCATGGCCTTTGCTATGTGTAGCGCATTCGGGTGTCTTAGGGCGACCGCCTCCGGGAAACGGGTGGCATAGTCGACCAATACCAGCACAAACCGGCAACCACTCCTGGATGGGAGCAGGGGTCAGATTATATCCATTCCTACTCTGGAAAAGGGCTCACTGATGATGGGCAGAGGACATAGTGGGACCTTGGAGGGTGTGTATCTACTGTTCTTTTGATACACGGGGCACTCTTTGCAGTATCTACGGACGTGTTGGTAAATACCGGGCCAAAAGAAGTTCTCCAATATCACCTTCTCTGTTTTTTCTTCCCCAAAGGGTCCCCCCTAAGAGATGACTGTGAGCAAGGAACATCACTTTCTCCCTATAAGATTGGGGAACCAGCAACTGCAGGGGCAGGCCCTTCCCTCCCTTTCTATACACTAACCCTTTCCTCAGGAGGAACTTGGAACCTACTTGTTCAGGATCTTCCTCATCCGTAGCCTTGTTCCATGCTTCCCTCAGTGTAGGATCTTCTTTTTGGGCAGCAAAGAAACCCCGGTCATACTGCCACATGGCTTCTTCCTTTTTCTGGGCTAGGGCGACTCTAGTCCACTCCCTTTTTTCTCTCTGCCTTTGTTTCCCGCTTTTTCGGGGTTTCCCTTGGGGAGCAGTCAAACAGGGTAGCTCAGAAAAAGGCACACTCAGACACCAGTCGTCCTTCTCAGCCGTGGTCTCCGGCACGATCGTAGAGAAGTAGGCGTAGTCTGACCCAAGGACCAAAGGTTCTGGTAGCCGGGGAATCAGCCCCACCCTCAGGGGAACTGGTGTGTAGGCGGGACCATGTTGTATTTGTATGTCGGTGGTGGGGTACTTTTTATTGTCCCATGTACACACTGGATGTGAACCATCCCAGTTGTTTGGGTGACCCCTCCAGGAATTGCTGAGGGCTGTATCACACCAGTGTCCATTAGGCTTGTCTGTTTTCCCCATTGACCCTTACAGTGTGATAGTAGGGTGGCCTTTTCCCTGTTGGGTTACAATAATAGGAACGGGTGACCCCAACCTCCATGGGCTCTTCTTTTTGGGGACTCACTCTGACAATGTGTCCAAAGCCTCCACAGGCGAAACACTGGGGTCCGGGGTGGGGTGTGGGTCGTATGGGGACGGGTAGGGGACCAGGCAGTAAGGTAACAGTATCCTGCTTTCGAGGTGCGGGTGGCCTGGTTGTTTTGGAAGGGCTTCCACTGGGTTGCTTCCATGCATGTTCGTCCCGACCTTGTTGCAGTTCCTGAGCTCGATTGAATGCGCATGCGATTTCCACTGCCCGATCGAAGGTCAATCCGGTATTCTGACGCACCCATTTCTGCACGGGAGAGTGTAAGGAAGACAAGAAATGTTCCAGGTATACCTTCTCCTTGATGTCCTTTTTGGTGGAGGTCAGAGGTTTCAACCACCGATTTGCCAGATCCCGAACCCGATAGGAGAGGGCTCTGGGTGTCTCCTGTGGTCCTTCCTTTACCTGTCTTAGGTGTATCCGATAGGTCTCTTCATCGATTCCCAACCTTTCCAGCATGGTTTTCTTCACATCCTCATAGGGAGTGAGACTAAGAGGATTGGCGGCCTGATAGGCGGTCTGCAGGTCACTCGTTAGCAGACGTCCCAGGTATTGGCCCCACTTGTCGTTGGCCCAACCAGCTGCCCTGGCCATCCGTTCAAAATTGGGTTTGGCTCTGCTCAGTTAGGGATTTGTGGAGTTTCTCTCTGTCCTCTTCAGGCACAGCCAGGAACTTCTCCATGACACATCCCAGTCTTTCCTGGCCTTCTGCCATTTTCTAAATCGTGGCCTCCATTCTCGCTGATCCCACTTCTGACACCAAGTGTGAGAGGGTTGGGCGGAAGGAAAAACGAGGAGGCCGAATTCGGGGATCAATTTTGCTTTCGTTTTATTTAAGATAGAGAAATCAGGTGAAAGATCCACTAAGGTAGGTCAGGGAGAGGTGGCAGCGTTTCTCAGTGCCTCTGGTCTGGTGGTTGTACTCTTCCTTCTCACTGTTGTAGGTATCCTTTCCTTGGTAGGGCACCCCAGGAGGCTCAAGGAGGAAAGAAAGAAAGGACGGAAAGTTTATCTGTTGTCCCTACCCTAGCATAAAAACCCTCCACCAGGGATATGCACCCGTCGTGCTGGACAATGGACCGATGCTGTGGGGTGGTTTTGTCTCCAATAGAACGTAAGGCTATCAGTGGTCAAAGAAAAGCACCTCGACCCAGTCTCCTTGCATCAGGAAACTATTGGTGCTATTGGAATGCTATTGGGGAGAAGGGAAACAGACGTGCTCTAGGGTCGGGCTTTAGTGCCCAAGATGTGGAGAGAAGCAGTGCACAACACACGTGAATATTATTTACAGTGCCCGGTATATTCTCCCCAGCCACCCCCTTTTACTCCCTCTCTCACTCATAGGCAACCTCCGGGGGCATCCACCACTCCTCTGTCCAGGTTTCCGCTCCTTCGTCCGCGTCCTGGTTGGGGATGGGGCTGGCGTCCAGTCTTGCCTTCCCTTGGTGTTCTTCGTCTGATACACCCTACTTTTCCTCGCCGCACTCCTACTTGCTCCAGGTCGGTTCTCCTCCTTCCTCCGGTCCTCGACGACGCACTTCCTCTTTCGCGTTCTCTTGAAACGGCCTTGGTACCGCATCTCCAGCGTCCCATTGGCTGCAGTCCTTCCTCGCCGTGCTACGTCCCTGTATGCAAGATGTTAACCCTTGCTCTCCCTGCCTTTGTGGTTCATCGTTCCTTTGCTTCTGCTGTACAGGGAGAAAAGGAAAGAGGGGTCTATGGAGTTGGCCTCCTCACACTCTATCTTTGTCCACCCACTGTGCCATAAGAGAATGGGCTCAAGTTTAATGAGATCTGATATATATAACAGGCCCAGTTCCGCATGACACACAAACCAGGATGTGCTGGTTGGGACAGACAGAATGTATCTCAGGAACTTGTTTTCTACTATTTGTAGAGGGTTAGTGTTAGCAAACCCCCATACCCCGGCTCCGTACATGGCTGTTGAGATGATTTTTGCTTTCTATATATTTATAAGCTCTGCTGGGGATCTCCTATCCAGTTTCCTCGAAAAATTGACAAGAGCTGTGGTTGTTCTAGAAAAGGCTAATTATTTGCTAATATTGCTTGACTCCATCAATCTTTTTGGTCAAAGAGTATCCCAAGATATGAGAAGCTCTTTGTGGTCTCTATCTTTTGTCCCTCCACAAACATGTCCTTACATCTTTGATTTCCCTGGCCACACCTCATAACGAAAGTCTTTGATATATTAACCCTGAGTCCAAGACCGTTCATAAAGTTAGAGAAGTTACTTAGCACCTTCTGTATATCTATTGGCGTACAAGACATTAAAACCGCGTCGTCTGCATACAGGAGAGCGGGAATAGGACGACCACCTATCTGGGGCAGTCTTGGCTATCTTAATCAGAGCCTCTTCCAGACCGTTAATATAGAGGTTAAAAAGAAAGGGGGCCAGAACACAGCCTTGTCTGACCCCCCCCCCCTCCTGATAGGAAATGGGTCAGTACACTCTCCACTTACATCAAATCTGACTCTGCCCTGTGCGTTGTTATAAAGGTGCCTGAGAAAAAGGATTATTCGAGCTTCAACCCCTGCGCTTCAAGAATCTTCCAAAGCTTATCATGTTTGTCATAAGCAGCAGTGAGGTCTACAAAGGCTAAAAACAGTCTGCCCCCTTTCACCCGGGTGTATTTCCAGATAAAAATGGCAAATTTTAGACCCTGCTCCATTGTTCCTAGGCCCTCCCTAAACCCATATTGGATATCAGAGAGGACTTTGTTATACTCTGCCCAGGAATGTAAGCGTTCTAAGAATATTCAGCCCACAACTTTAATTAGGGAATCCAACAATGAAATGGGCCTGTAACAGACCAGATCTTTACGGTTACCTTTTTTAAAAATAGGCACATTTAATGAATCAGTCCAGGTATCTAAAAAAGGGGCATAACAACAAGCATTGATTACCAGGGTAACGGCTGGAGCCCACAGGGCCAGTTTTACCTTAAACAAGTCAGCCCATACCCCATCAGGGCCGGGTGCTTTGACGCCCAGGGTTGCAGAAATGGCCCGAATAACTTCCTCCAGAGTAAACTCAAGACTGCAATGCTGGATATCAGTATCCGGTAAAGAATTCCCGAAGCTGACTCCAATATTATCACCTGGATCATATACTTTTGTAAAATGTTCTATTCAAAGGATCTTGCTTCTGTCGATTTCCATAGACGGACCTCCTTTGGTGTTCAGAAAGGGTACCTTAACAGCTTTCCAGAATGCCGAGCTGTCACCTTGTAATGCCGCTTTTTGCAAAGATTCCCAGGCATCGGTTCGTAATTCTGAGTTTCTTTTCTTAAGGGCTAATCTATAATCAGCTCTTGCCTGTCTCACACCAATTGGGTTTCTTGGGGTCTCCTGTAATAACTTTTTTAGGTTTTTTTTAGGCTTGAGAACAGATTGTATCAAACCATCCCTCGGTTTTCCTTCTATTAGAGTTCTGCACATGTAAAGCCTTCCTCACCTCTCCTGAAATAAATTGAAAGGAGGACAAAATATTATCCGATGAAGCTGTATCACTTAAACAAGTCTCAACGGCAATCTTACTGTTCTGGAGCACTTTTTTTGTAACTATGAAAGGGTCCACTAATGTTCAACGTGAGGTATACCTATTTGTCTTATTCAGCATGATAATGGATATGGCCTGATCGTTGTTGTCAGCTCTCGCGGACATCTTTAACGGCAGTACAATGGAGTAGCATAATGGAAAATTATCACTTAACGAAATATCTCCAACCGCAAAGGAGCAAAGATTATAAGAGTGGATATTTGTCAGGAATACAGAATCTATGGTGCTATATAGACCTCTTCCATTAAAGGTGTATCCCATGGGCGATGGCTGAGCACAAATCTCATTCGCAAAACCTAAATCAAGGCTAAATACCATTTCATTATAAAAGTCCCCCAGTGAAAAATGGGTATTACTGGACCCCTCTTCATATATAAAACCACATTGCTTTCCATCCACATTTATACATAATGAGCAATTAAAATTCCCTCTCACAATAACCATCATATCTTTTGAGCTTTTACTACATATAGCCTCCACATCCTTGATAAGTTTAGTCACTGCCAAACCCCCTTTTCCAAGTGGAATATTATTATAAAAATTAACCAATAATAAGCATTGCCTTCTATCAAGGTCCATTACGATTATCTGATAGTAGTTCTCCTCCAGATGAATCTCAATCTTTTTTAAATTTAGCATATTTGAGATATAGGTGCAAAGTACTCTCTTCGCCCTCCCACTTGAACCCTCCACTGCCGTGTGTGTGAGTGTGGAAGGTTTTAAAACCATTAATATGGGCTGGCTCTTTTAACCAGGTTTCCAGGAGGGATACCACGTCATAGGCCTCTATAAACTCTAACTAGCTAACTTTGAACGTAAACCTGCGATATTCCATGAGGCAAAGTTACAGATTACCTCGTCACTCTTGCCCCGTGGAGTAAAAGGCACTTCTGCATGTGGGGATTGACCTACTACCACAGCTGGTACCTCATCTTTGCATGGGAGCTTAAGAACCTCCTGTGATTTTCCCAATGGCATGCAGCTGCGACCTTCCGAATCCACTCTATGCACTAATGCGTTTTGTGTAATTAATTGAGGGCCTACTGTTGAATGAAGTCTGTCAAAATTTGGATAATCCTTATCAAATATATGCCATTGTGGTGTCTTAAGGATACTCTCAAGACATTTGTTTCGCAAGGCCGACCAATGTTCAGGAGCATTGGACTGTAAATACGGAACGTTTGCCAGGACTACTACGTAAGGAGTTGCCTCTGGTGGAAGGTGCAAGTTTAGGTTTGGACTGATAGCAGTCCCCTCAATATCGTTCTGCGTGGTCTGAGCGATGGACTGTCTTGATCCGCTCCCCAGATTAGGCATCCCGATGGTAGCTGCTGATCTATTTGCAGGTTTAGCATCAGTTGAGCTTGGCTGGGGGTTCGGTCCTGGGGATATGGAAGATGTTGGTCTCTGGTATGGTGGAACGGTCAATTCTGGATTATTAAGTCTATTGCCCGAGATGTTAGGGCGGTGGTCATGGCGGGAGACTAAATTGCCAGTAAAGATGCTGCTCTTAGTTTCCAGTTCGTTCAGAGGAACTGAGTCATTGCCCCTACCTGGGCATGTGTCCAGATAGGGGTTGGTAATATTAATAATAGACTCCTCTAGCTTTGCGAGTCTAGCCTCAATGTGGGATAATGAGAAATGTCCTAGTTAGCACGAAGGAAAGTTTCAATTCTAATAAGGAGACGGAGGCGAGGATTATGCATTACTTTCCTCACTTTTAATCAACAGCAAGTTAAAAGACACAATGTAAAAACAAAAGACCACAACTCCCATGAAGCTTAGGAGTAACCGTGGCAACCATTAGTCCAATCATAACAACGATGTATTCCATAAACAGTAGCAGTCTCCATAGTCCTTCCTCTTTCTCTGCTGCAGGAAGTTAAGCCCTGTGGGTCCTATTCCGTCTTGGAGTCGGAACCTAGGATGAGATGTACAAGATATTGAAGGCTGCTACAAAACCATACAATTTAACAAAGTCCACATGCTACGCATTATATCAATACAATTGCAAAATTATGTCACAATAATCAGAAATAGACATATTACGAGAATGCCATAGCGTGATATAACATCAAACCTTGAAAATCATATGCATACAAAATACTGAACATCAGCAAGAATCATTGACAATAGAAGACACAAAAGGTTACTTCCCTGATACGAAACTCTGACACACTCTGCCCTTAGAGCCATTACCCGAAAAATCCAAGGGTGGGAAGGCATAAGAGAAAACTTGCCCGGGGGGGATAATCCTCGCCTCCGTCTCCTTATTAGAATTGAAACTTTCCTTCGTGCTAACTAGGAAATTTATCATTCTACATCAGGAGCGGAGGCGAGGATTATGCATGTTCAAAGCCTCCTTACCACCAGCGCGGCCGCTTCATGGATTGGTTTAAAGTAGAACTTTTTAAAAGTTGAATCTGAAGACCAATCCGCCACATTCATAATGTCCTCCAATCTACCCCCCACCTGAATGGCCTTAGAAGCCATAGCTCCCCTGGTAGAGTGTGCGCCAAACTCAGTAGTGTCAATACCAGCTTCAGTCATAATCCGCCTGACCCATCTGGCAATGGTCGGGGAAGACACCGCTCTAAACGGTTTCTTAATGGCAATCAGAAGTTGCCGTTGTCCCGGAGGCCGTACCTCCAACGTCATATCCTCATAGGCCTTGAGGCACCTAACCACACACAATTTCGGGGTATCCGGAAAAGCAGGATAAGTTACTGACCTCGTACTCGTCTTGGTTCTCCTCGAGATGGTAAAAGTGACCCCTTCTGGGGTAAAAATCTGTGCTGTGAGATCCAAAGCTCTGACATCTGAAGCCCTCTTGCACGAAATAAGGCATAACAACATAGCCAATTTCGCTGAGATTTCCTTTCTAGACAGATACTGATTGTCTTGCCAGGACATCAGTAAACCTAGAACCAGGTTGACATCCCAGAGGCCCGCATAACGAGGCTCAGGGGGCCGAGAAATCCTAATGCCCTTCAAGAGTTTACACACCCGGGGGTGTTCTCCCACCGGATTGTTATCAATGGGAACATGGCCTGCCGAAATGGCAGATCTAAATGAGTTAATGGTACAATAAGCGAGCCCTTCCTGAAAAAGCTCCGTTAAGAAGTTGATGACATCCGAAACGCTGGAGCCCACGGGATCCAGGTGTTTCGTCATACACCAACGTACCCATCGCCTCCAAGCGGATCTGTACCGCTTGATGGTCGCCGGGGCCCATGCTTGCTGGATGAGGAGTTCAGACTCCCGCGAAAGAGCTCCGTCCGACCAACGTCGCCTGAAATCCTCCACGCCATAAGATGAAGATGGCCCTGAAGAACCAGGGGATGAGGACTGCCCAGGGGGTCCACCAAGACCTCGTCGAAGAGTGGCAGACGTATTGGAAGGTCCCAGCTCAGCTCTAGCAGAGAAGGGAACCACGCTTGAGAGCACCAAATCGGGGTTACCAGGTTCAAGGAGGCTCTCTGCCGCCGAACCTGGGCCTCCACTCTCTGAATGAACAAGAACGGCGGAAAGGCATAAGCTGGAATCGATGACCAGTCCTGGAGAAAAGCGTCCACCGCCTCTGCCCCGGGATCCGGTTTCCAGCTGAAGTACCTGGGAAGCTGGGCGTTCCATCTGGAGGCAGGGACCCCAGGAGGTCATCAGTGAGTTGAAGACCGTCGCATCCAATCTCCAATCGCTGGCGTCCCGGAAGTGCCTGGAGTTCCAGTCCGCCACCGAGTTCTGAGCTCCCGGGAGGTATTTGGCCATCACCGAAATCTGGCGTTGAAGGCAGTAGTGCCAGAAGTCTTTGGCTAGGTCCACCAGAACCCTGGACCGCGTGCCGCCCAAGCGGTTGATGTATTGCACCGCCGTCGTGTTGTCCATCCGGAGGAGCACACAACAAGACACCTTGTCCTTCGTGAAGGACCGAATAGCAAAGGACCCCGCTAGGAGTTCCAAACAGTTGATATGCAGGGAAAGCGCCTCCTCCGTCCACCTGCCCCCTACTGAGGTCGAGCCGCAACGGGCTCCCCAACCGAGGCGGCTGGCGTCCGACTCTATCACCAGATCCGGTTGCGACCCAAAGATCGCTCTGCCATTCCACGCCTCCATGTGGTCGATCCACCACTGGAGTTCCCCTCGGGATTCGTGATTCAGATAGATCAACTGGGAGTAGGTAAGGCCCCTCCGTAGATGGGACGCCTTCAGTCTCTGCAGAGCACGGTAGTGCAGGGGCCCCGGGAAGATGGCCTGAATCGACGAAGATAACAGGCCCACAATCCTGGCCAACTGTCGCAAGGAGATCCTGTCCCTCCGCAAGACCTTCCTCAACTCTTTCTTGATCTTCCCAATCTTATGTTCCGGAAGGTGCAGGGTCGCCGACCTGGAGTCTATCCTGAACCCCAAAAAGGTCATGTCCTGCCGCGGGACTAAGTCCGACTTCTCCTGATTGATGGTAAACCCCAATCCCTGAAGGAGGGAGATTACACTCTGTAAGCGGGAGAGTAGATGCGACCTGGACTGATCCATTATCAGGATGTCGTCCAAATAAACGATCAACCGAATGCCCCGAGTCCGGAAATGCTCCATCACCAGCTTGAGGAGCTTCGTAAAGCACCACGGAGCCGAAGACAGGCCAAAGGGAAGAGTCAGAAACTCGAAAACCTGTGTCCTCGACAGAAACTGGAGGAACCTGCGGTTTGTTGGAAAAATGGGGACCGAGAGGTAGGCGTCCTTGAGGTCCAGACGCACTAGCCAATCGTCCTGCAACAAAAGATCTCTGAGAAGATGAATCCCCTCCATTTTGAAGTGGCGATAGACTAGCCACTCGTTGAAGTCCCTGAGATTGATAACGGGACGGTAACCCTTGTCCTTTTTTTCTACCAGGAAGATGTTGCTCAAAAACCCCGTGGAGTGAAGATCTGAAGGGCCGATCGCCCCTTTGGATAAAAGCTCCTGAACCTCCTGGTCTATGAGAAATTTGTCCTGAGAAGAAAACACCAAGGGTCTGGGTCTGACTCCTTGAACTGGTGTTCCGTAGAACTCTATGTGAAATCCTCTGACCGTTTCCAGTACCCAAGGATCGGACGTGATCTCCGCCCACCTGTGATAAAACAGGGCGATTCTCCCCCCAACCGAACCGGGGTTAACAAAGGCGCACTTACCGTTATATCCTCCGGTGTTATTGTGGGCGCCTCCACGGCCGCGGTTGTTCATTCCTCTGCCGTCCCGGGAGGGGTAGAAGGTCCCTTGGCGACCGTCCTGCCATCCATTATTGCGCTTGGCTTGGGCTCTATTAGGGCCTTGATTCGATTGGCGGCCGGAGGAGCGACCCCTGCCTCTTCCGGCCTCACCGAAAACCTTCCCCGGAAAAACTTTCTTCATAGAGGCCTGTGCTTTGTCAAGGGCCGAAAAAGTCGCCACAAACCTCCCCAACTCTTTGACGAACGGATCGCCAAACAGGGAACCCTGGGCTATCGGGCCTGCCTCCGAGGATGAAAGCTCACCGAGCTTGGGGTCAATCTTCAGCAACAGAGAACGGCGGCGCTCGGCCGAAAGGGCGCAATTTGCGTTGCCCAGGAGGCACATAGCGCGTTGCGCCCAAGCCGCCACCTCCTCTGCCGGCAGGGGTACCCAAGAATCACGGGACCTCTCCGCTAATTCAATCACCTTAGTCAGTGGTCCCACCACATCTAAGAGCTTGTCTTGGCAAGCCCGCCATGATCTATCTATCCCCTTTTTACGGTCCTTCATATATTTGGAAACAAATGTGCATAATCTGGGGTCAATCTCCGGGGTCAGAGTGACTCCGTTGGGGAGAGAAGGTCTGGGACATTCGGACCAGAGTCGGGCCCTAACTTCTTTATTGAGTGGTCGCCGGATCTTGTCCGCCACGTACTCGGCCACCTTTTTGTCCGGTACCCATTCAGTGGATCGGGGTCTGTAGATACATAGGGGATTAAACATATCCGACGAGGGACCCTCCCCTTCTGCCACAGATGAGGCAGACGACTGAGGACGCCAAGATCTGTCGTGTTCCTGGAACCCATCAGAGGAATCCCCCTCATCCTCACCGTCTACCTCCCCCAATTCGGGAAACCCTTCCTCAGGGTCGCAGTCCGTGGCGCTATCGTCGCCGGTTTCCCTGGGTAAGACCTCCTCCCGGTAGGGTGCATCACGAAGCGTGCGCGCACTCTTCTGAAAGACTTCCGCCAGATGACTGAAGCCCTCAAGGTGCCCCGCGTCACGCTTAGGGGCCTTTCGCAGGTGAGAAGTAGTCACACCGCTAGGCCCGGCTCCCCCGTCCCCCAGTATTCCCGTGCCCTTGAACACATGGGCGGACAAACGGTCCACACTGTCCTGCAAAGGGGCCAGCGCCTGGGAAATGGCCGAAGAGAGGAGCCGGTCCATCTCTACAGGTCTGTGTGCCTGGGAGAGCCTGTCCTCTTCAGACAAAGATGGGGTATAATCATGCTCTCTCTGAGCATTCATCGCACATAGGAGGTAAAGACACCACAAAAAAAATGCCCCAACTAGGTTAAGGGGGGCCCTCGCCGGTGTCCAGAAGCTGCTACCTCCCGTGGAGGAGCTTTAATGCAGAGGTGACAGCCCCTAAAATATGTATAATGAAGGGCTAAGCCCGTAATTCTTACCGCTAATGCGGTATCAGGCGAGGGGGGCAGGATCCAGCACGAGCGCTTGCTCCAAATTCCCTCACGGCGCTTCACAGGCACCGAAAACGGAGCGTTTCGCTAACGGCGCGAAACAGCGCCACCTAGTGGACCCGCTCCGTATAAAGATAGAAATGCGCTCGGGCCGAAGCCTACCGCACGAGTGCCAGAAGGAGATTCGCCGGCTGCAACGAGACCTACACCTCAGTCAGGATAACAATACAGTGCCAAAATAATACAGTAAGCCCATCAAGCCAAGACCCCCACACGCCACAGTAAGGAGAGAAGGGACTTAACTGACGGGCCAGCAGTGAAGAAAGAGGAAGGACTACGGAGACTGCTACTGTTTATGGAATACATCGTTGTTATGATTGGACTAATGGTTGCCACGGTTACTCCTAAGCTTCATGGGAGTTTTGGTCTTTTGTTTTTACATTGTGTCTTTTAACTTGCTGTTGATTAAAAGTGAGGAAAGTAATGCATAATCCTTGCCTCCGCTCCTGATGTAGAATTTGTGGGACAGAGGGTCCAACAGCGATACTAGTATAACCTCTAGTCTTTTCCATGATTCCTCCTCCTTGTGCCCCTGAAAGAGCCCATTAGCAGGACTCAGTCACTAAGCTATGTCCCAGTCTGTGAACACTGTCTGGACAGTTAACTTTTCTCCTAATTACCCTTGGAGATTGTTGTTTATTTTTTGGTGTGCCTCGACCCTTCCTTTTCTTAGACGGTGGTTCAAGGCTATTTCTGTGACATATTTTTGCCTTCTGTCCCCCTATATAAATAATGAAGATTGGGTGCTATTACCCAGATGAACTTTTAAAATTATCTGTTTGTACACAATTAATTGAAATATTGCCCTGTCCTAGTTTAGCACAGATTCCGCAATATTTATTCCGACCTTCTGATAAAGTGTTTAGATTCTGCACTGTTTATTTGAGTGTATCGCGAAATCAGGGGCTTTACCTGGCTTCCCTGTTGTATAGCACTGATTTTGCATTACTTTACTGCTGCTTGTTACATATTATTCATAGTGCTGCATGTGTGATGGGGAGAGAGGGGAACATTTGAGAGACTGAATTTTATTCTTCCTAGGTTATTTCAACATACAGTGTGTCTGTGACTGGCCTCTATTGTTGGACCAGACATTGGGGACACATTATCCCAAGCTCTGAGTGGCCTTGGTAAGAACCTCCGTTCTATGGCTGAATAGGATATAACCTATTAGGTTGTATGTTGGAACAACAAGTTCCACAACAACTACCCTAACAACAAGGTCGCTTCCACGACCTCATCTACACCATGATTTTCTTTTACCAAGAAATCCTTTACCACGATTTTTTGTGGATAAAGGCATGCCTGGTTAACAAAAATGCAAACCAACTACTACCCCGATCCCCCTTAGCTCCCCAAAACTAATTCCAACCCCCCACCCCTAAAAACAAACAAGATCATCCACACCCCCTTAAAACACAACCCCCTGTAAACTAACCTCAACCCCTCCCACCCCTGAAAACTAACCCCAAACCTCCACCCCTGAATACTAAACCCAAACCCCACCCCCCTAAAAACGAATCCCAAACCCTGCACCACCTAAAAACTAACCCCAATCCCTCCACCCTCTAAAAACTAACCCTATCCCTCCCACCCCAGACAACTAACCCCAAACCCACATCCCCTGAAAACTAACCCCAAACCCCGTAAAAACTAACGACGAACCCCTCTTTCCTGTGCGACTCAAGCTGAACTCCGCCCTGCCCGAACACTTTTTCAGGCAAGTCATTGTTCGGCTTGCGCGACTCCGAAACTCGTTGTTTCGGAGTCGTGGCAAAGGTCGTTTCCCAGACTATTAATGTAGTATTCTATTCCCCATGCCTATAGAGCCAATGTATTTGCTTAATGCTGATAGAATTTTAACTCCTTATGGGGCTCTATCACATCAGAATCTGTAATCATACTGGATTGTGTATATTTTTAATACAATGTTACTAATGTATATTAAAACAGTAGATAATTTTGAAACACCTACGGTGGTGATGAATCCTTTTGATTTGTATCCTTCCACTGCTCACACTATTTGATAACTAGGAAGTATGAATCAAATAACATAAGTTCTTCTGTAATGTAAAGAATCAAAAAATACCAGTCTTTCTGTTTTGCAAATTAAAATTGGACCACATGCATTTGCTTTTCAGTTCCTTTGTTTATTATGGTAAGTAGGCTGTGTGTTTTGCAGGCAGAAACAGGGCAACTTTGATGACTAATGCTTTTAAGGGCCAAGGAGTGATAGATTATAGTCCTGGTCCTATCTGCATACCGCAATGAACTAAGGATCCCAAAGACGCAATCTATATACTGCTTCCTTCATCGCACCAGAAGACAGGCGTCGTTTAATTCATGGTTACTGCCTCTGTATTACACAATACACCTCAAACAAAATATTTGTTACCAACAACAATTCAGATAATGGGGGGCATTTCATGAGAAGTGTTATTTGCAGAAAGGGTACTTCTCTTATTCTAATGATGGTCCCTGTGCATTCCTGTGCCAAGGGCCGAAACTCCGATTGTATCATAGGCCCGGACACACTTGGAGTAACAGTGTTATTGATCAGCCAGCTGTGTTTATGTTAAGTCTTGCTTTCACTTGAAAGTCGTGGTGTGTATCTGTGAAGCTCAATAATACACACCATGCAGGGTAAAACAGCCATTAGCGCAAGTTTTTTACTTCGCGCTCCATTACTTTGCATGCATTACTACGCATGCGTTGTAGTACGTGAAGTAAAAAACAACGCTTTTTTTTACATTGCATGGCCATTTACCACGCATGTGATCTAAAAACATTTAGCCGATCCACGTAGTTGTAAGGAATGATCCGTTTCCTCACAACGACGTGCACCGCCCATCGGAGACGACTTGACCAGGAGGAGAGAGGAACCACGAGGAGAGAGAGGTAAGGGGGATTGGGCATGGGGTGGGGGTTACTTTTTTAGGGTTTAGGTGGTTCGGGGGGCTCATGCAGGGGGTAGTTTTGTGTTGTTTGTGTAGTGTAGGATAGTGTTTTAGGGTTTAGGGTAGTGTCGGGGGGTTGTGCAGGGTAGTGTTTGAGTGTAGGCACAGGACTGGGGTTCGGGGGGGTCGTGCTGGAGGTAGTGTTTTAGGGATTAGGGTAGTGTTTTGGTAGTTGTGTAGTGTAGGGTAGTGATTTAGGGTGCTGGGGGTAGTGTTTTAGGGTTTAGGGTAGTGTTGTGGTGTTTGTGTAGTGTAGGGTAGTGTTTTACGGTAATGGGAAGTGTTGGGGGGAGAGTGTAGGGACGCACTTTGGGTCGGGGGTCATGCTAGGGTTAGTGTTTTAGGGTTTAGGGTAGTGTTGTGGTGTATTCTAGGGTAGTGTTTTAGGGTTTAGGGTAGTGACGGGGGCCGTGCAGGGTAGTGTTGGAGTGTAGGGACTGGTCTTGTGGTCGGGGGAGGGTCGTGCTGGAGGAAGTGTTTTATGGCTTAGGGTAGTGTTTTGGTGTGTGTAGTGCAGGGTAGTGTTATAGGGATTAGGGTAGTGTGGGGGGTCGGGAAGTGTAGTGTATATGTAGTGAGAGGAAAGAGACTTACCTTTTAAACTTTTACCACGACTATACCTTTAGCACGCATGCATTTGCATTGTTCAGGCATGCGTGGAAAAGGCATAGTCCGGGTAAAAGTTTGCAAAGTAATGGTATCTCATAGTAAAAGTCTACGTGTACTAATACACGCGTAGTAAAGGTACGCGTTGTATTGGTACGTGTTGTAACGAGTGCTATACACCATGCAGCACTATCGTTCTATCTGTATACAATTTGATTTCTGTAATTCAATAGGCTGTTTCTGGTCTTGGAGTGTAGGCATTCATTCATTTGCTATAGTTAATTTTTTGCTAATTTATTTTGAATATTTCCTAGTGATTCTGAAGGATAGCTATCTGCATCTATTGATCTGTCAATCCACCAAAAGTCTCACATACTTAACATTCAGGGGATTCATCACCAGTTTTCTGCTTTGTCTTTTAGCCTCAAAACATCGCCTTGGATATTTATGTGTCCTGGCTTCATGGTGGGTTTTCTCTACAACAATGTGTGCTTGGATGACTGGATCATGTAGCTGTAATCTGTAGATCATGCTTTCATAGGCAGGGCACTTGTCTCCAAGGTCATAAAGGACCAGAGTTTAATCCTGAAGGAGTCACATCTGCATCCTCTTCAGGACATCCTATTCATTAGCATCTGCTTCAGAATATACATTGGAATAGAAAGTCTTCTGGGGTGAGGAATTCCAGGTTCTTACGCCAACTGTAGGGCCTGCTCCACAGTTTTTGGTTCTTCCTGCTGGTGGCAATTGGTTCAGTGGGGGCATAGTCACCTACTTATTGATGGTTCTATGGGCAAAGCTGCAGCTGAGACTAATGCTGGCTTAAATCCTATGGCACTTGAGCCCCGTTCTGAGAACTGCACAGTAAGGACTCTGCTATCTCACTCCAGCAGGGCAGCACTGCAGTGGTGGTTGGATTCACCTCATCCTGAGGGAGATATTCTGAAGGTGAATGTAAGCATTCTGGGGAGGGGTCGGGATGGAGTCCCAGGAAGATGGTGTGCAGTGGGCCGGAAGGTACCACTTTTTGACCTGTACATGGGTTACAATGTGGACAACCAGCATAGTGGCAATGACTTATATCAGTGATTGGGTCTTGGCAGTTTCAGCTTGTCACTGAAACTGGTTGCTAGGTAATAGCCAATGTCTGTGCCTGCCAACCCTTTACATTCAGGGGGTAAGCATAAGCAACTTGGAGGTGGACAGGCTAAGCAGAATTTCCACTTGTCAGTCATTCTCCCTGACTTCTTGTGGTTTGAAGATGTGTAGATTGTTTGTCAGGCCCTGATTGGCCATGTCTGCATCCCAATGAATCTGCTCCCTACATTTTGCTTGTCTCATCATCTTGTGGTTGATGCTTTATCCTTGTGGTCTCTGTGTCTGGTTTAGGCTCTCCATCCCTCACCTCTAATCACTTGAGTATTCACCAAAATCAGGAGGGAAGGAATTCATGATATTCTAGATATGCCCTCATCGGGTCACGGTGGGATTCTCACTATTGCCTCAGTAAGTCGGTGACCCGGAATAGATCCCCACGGAAGCATCCCCTCCTGATGAAGAGATCTCTACATCCTGTGCTACCTTGTTAGGGTTGGTAGATGAAACTTCAGCACAGTGACTTTCTAGAAGACATTGCCTTTTGGTTCAGCCTACAGATTCTGAAGGGCTAAGTCGTCCCTCTTAAATAAACAGGGTGTGGGTACAACTCGATTGTTTGTAAGGAATAAAGTAGCAGGGTACCTTTTTGGAAGGTGCAGGGTACCAGGTATACAAGCGAAGGACTGAAACAATGGAGAGTAGCGCTATAAATAATGAATATCAGGGATTGAGACCGCAAACTGGTGCAGTACATGAGGTCAATTGTTCCTTACTGTAAATAGTGCAAGATAGATATAGTCCCATCTATTTTGGCAGTATAAAAAGTAATGGCCTTAGGGAACAAGAGCAACGAACCATAGCAAGCAACTTCTTCGACATGATTGTCTTGAACTATGTGCAAGATGATATTATATTGGCCGCATAGGTTTGTTTTTAATCACATCATTACAGTTCTAATTGGGTCCTTTTACAGGAAAGTTAGTATAATATATGCTCGAAATTTGAAACACAGCGACAGAGATTAATGTTTGAATTTTGCGTTGGAAGGGGGCCTTTTTGACTGAATACGAAGTCCTGCTCAGAAGCTGTGGCTTGATAGTAAACCGAGTTGCCCTCCAAGAATCTTGAGGAGGCTGGGCTCGGGCTGAGGTTAAAAGTTCACTGCACTGGGCTACAATGGGAGCTGCGGGGGGGGGGGGGGGAGGCGGTGACACGTAATGATTCAACCACAGTTCTTGGATATGTTGCTGCAGCAGTCAAGAGGAACTGTACTGAAGCTGTGAAATACAATATACATGCGTGGGCGAAAGCACTTCAGTCAGCTGACATTCAGACAATATTCCAGTGAGTGCACCAGGAGGACTATTGGCTTCATTCTCAAAGAAACGAGAACATCTGCAACGGGAGGATTACCACCTCGCCTAGGTGTAGATTTACTTATTTTCAGGAATAAAATAAAACACTCTTCAGATGACACCAGGATACCTGCATGATTTGCAGCACTGCGGGCACAGGCCTTTTAATGTTTTGTGAATACTTAATTTTACATGCTGGAATATTACACGCAATAAATCTACCTGCGGATTTCTATCTTAGCCAAAGAAACATTGTCCTTTGTGGAGCAACACCTTCCCCTGCAACCTCACTAATATTGTGCTTGTGTGTTTGGGGGTGGGGGAGTAGGAGACTCGTGCTCAGCCAGCCCTCACGCTTGAAAGGGATTTATTCCTTCACATGACACAATTAAACCTCTAATCTTTTCTGGGGTGAGAAAGGCTCTGAAATGGTTTATGAATATGCATAAACGTGTAAGTTCTTGGGTATGCACAAACGTCTAGGTAATACCGACTCTAGAACACCTATTACCCATGAATCTGTTTGAGTGTGTAAATCTGTTTACGAATGAAAAAACAACTTGAATAGGATTAGTGGTTTTGCACTTGTAAATTAAGTTATTTGTGCTTTTCGGTCTGACTAAGGAGGGAAGTAGCTCTAAGAATATGACCCCAGGCTATGCATGACTTCGAGGATAAGCCGCTGTTGTGAACAATGGACTTCAGTCTATCTTATTCAGTTCACACAGTGGAAACCAAAAACTTGCTTTTTACAGCAGTGACGTCACCATGGGGAAGCAACCATTTTTCCTGCTCATCTCGTGCATGCTCAAATATCAGAGAAGAGGCGTAAGTGTGGGCGCCTCCTCCAGTTATTTAGACTTCAAAAGAAAGCAGTGGGAAGGTGGATGGCAGCACCTTGGACATATAAGATGACCTCCAATGCTTTATGAAAAATAAATAATGAACTGAGAACTCCCCCACTTGCCTGCCAAGGGTCTGTGGAGAACCAAAGGATACAGGGAAAGGGTGGTAGATGCTGTGCTATCATCATCTGTCCTCTTCCACCGGGTTCCAGCACATAGAGATGCTTTCTTAGTTGTAAGTGCTCTCTTCAAGTGGCCTTTGTAGAAGTAGCATCGGCAGTGCTCTTCAGCAGTTTTACAGATTGGCTTCTAGTAGGGTGCATAGGAGGAGGCGACTGAGGGAGGTCGGGGAGGTTGCAGGAGGCCAGGTAAATTCTTCTTAAAGTGTTTCTATCAGAAAGAGGCAGGGACAGCCAAATGCAGGGGGGAACGTGACAGAAGCCAGGGAGGGTTGCCACCTTTGTCAGAGAAAAATGGCTCCCACGCTCCATTTACCATGACAAAGTCTGTCCAAGGATGACTTAGAAGTATCCGGGCAGGCTAATTTAGAGAACCCATAAATCAGGCCATTTTCTCTTAATCACCTTCAGTAGCTCCAGTCCTCATTCCCACTACCTGAGCATCGTGCAGTTGCAACAAAAACATTTCATTTGCCTGGGGGATGCTGCCTGCACCTTCACTCCTTAGAATAGAGGCCCCCCCAGGGCAGGATTTGCACTTCACATAAAGAGGGTCCTCATAGGCCCTTCCCTAAACCTGCCATGTCTCAATCACCCAATAGAAGGCAGTCCAGGTGCCTGAGGGAGGGCTTAGAGGCGGGCTCTGGGATGCAGCAGTGTCACTCTAAAGTGAATATTAACAAGCCAGGCCCCTGAAAGGCCTATGACCTTGTTAATGGAAACTTCCATCCCTACCTTTTTCAAGTGATTCTTTTTCTTTACATTCTGATAATACTGAATGCGGACAATGGAAGCAGTAGAACAAGCTTTTCTACTCACAGGGGGCATTTGTAGATGTACCTTCCTCAGTGACTTCAATCTTCACTGGAATGACATTAATGACCCTGCAGTAAATAGCCTCAAAAGTTTCCTAGTTGACCTTAACATGATTCAAATATGTTACAGCCCCACTCACAATTCGGGCTTGATCCTGGACCTTATTATCACTAAACCCGATTTCATCCAACTTGACTCGATTGTACCGTGTGACTGGACTGATCATCACTACATCTCCTTCCCCACTGGACTAAGTTAAAATACCAGCCTAAGAAACCTAGGCATTGGAAACGATCCATCCAAAATGCAAACCTGAATGAAAAGATATCCCTTAGCAACATGAACCTGCCTCCTCATACTCACATGTCTGGTGTTCATGACACCAACTCCATATTGAGAATTCTGGACGCTATTACCCCCTTGCAACTAAAAAGAAGGTCCACCAAAGACTCCAAAACTTGGTTCAATGAGGGGTTAAATACAGATAGACACAATCTGAGACTACCTGAACGATCCTGGAGGGGCTTGCCATCTCTTGAACACCTTATGCTCCTGAGATCTAGGATGAGCACTTACAATAAACACATTCGGAGTGCTTAAGCGATCTTCTTCAGAAGCCAACTTAATAAAGCCAGAAACAGGCCAAAAAGCTTTTTGAATTAATTAAGCTCCAATACAACAATCTTCCCATTCTTTCGCCAACAGCCTCCGTTATAAAGCCAAATTCTGATGATTTTACTGACTTCTTCCTTGGAAAGGTGGATAAGATTAAAACTGATCTCCAGACATCGATGAACCAGCTGGCAGACCCTTCCCCTCCCTTCCTCCAGTCACCCCCTGCTCTAGGGTACACTCCCAAAGATAGTGCCTCCTGGAGCCTTTTCACACCCTTTGACGAAATCTCTATACTTAACATACTTAAAACCGTCCAACCACTTCCATGACACATTACCCTCCGGTTTCTTCAATGAAATGAAGAAGTCCCTAGTTCCAATTTGGACCAAGATTGTAAATGCCTCCCTACAGCAAGGTGTGATTCTGGATTGTCTAAAGGCGGGCCAGGTTACATCCATTCTTAAAAAACCCTCTGCCGGGCAAGACGACCTTAACAACTTTCACCCAAACACTACCATGCCTACTCTATTGAAGCTGCTAGAGAAATGTGTCCATGTCCAATTGTGTAGCCACATTGATCAATTCCAGCTTCTTGATAAATTCCAATCGGGCTTTTGCCAAGGTCATAGCACTGAAATGGCCTTTACCCACATAATGGATGACACTCTAAAAATGCTGGATCGGAACGAAGCCTGCCTTCTAATCCTACTTGACCTCTAGGCTTTTGATACGGTCAAACATGACAACCTCCTGGATATACTGGAACACAGGATGGGTCTCTCAGGATCAGTGCTAAACTGGTTTGCCTCATTTCTTTATAACAGATCGCAAAGAATGAAAGTCAATCACTCCTTCTCCAACTCTTCTCTGATCACTCTGGGGGTCCCACAAGGGTCCTCCCTCTCACCCACACTCTTCAGCCTGTTCATGGAGCCCTTAACGCAAATGCTCAATTCATCCAATATACTCTTATCACGTGTACGTTGACGATATCCAATTGTACTGAAAATCTCCTCCCCCAAAGACATCAATTCACTCAATTCGACCCTACTCAAAACCCAACACTGGTTGACTTCCAACCATCTTAATCTAAAATCCATCAAAACGGAATTCCTCCTTATTGCTCCTCCCAAACAGGTTCCTATCATCATTGAATATTTGAAGCAGTTTACGGCTCTCAACTGTATTCCACACATCATTGACTCTACCAAATCTCTCGCAATAATACTTGAAAAGGCCCTGAGCATGCAAGAGCACATCAGCGCTGCCACCAAAGGAGCGAACTTCCAAATGAGCATACTAAGAAAGTTAAAACCCTTCCTTCCTCCGGAAGACCTCAAGTCTGCAGTTCAAGCACTAGTGATCTCCAGATTGGAGTATGGGAGCTCAACTCTCTGTGGTCTTCTGAGCTACAAGTTGGCACCGCTGAGGGCCTCTCTGAACTCAGCAGCTAGGCTTATCACAGAATCCAAAAGAAATAACGACATCACACCAGATTTGAAATCTCTAAACTGGCTTCCTATTGAGGCTAGGATTCATCTTAAAATTGCTTGCATGGCTCATAAAGCCCTTCACCTGAACACTCCTCTGTACCCCGCCCACAAGCTGGAACTCTAAGGTGGTTGCAGATCTTTGAGGTGCTCTAGCACTTTACTGCTGAAACCACAACAATCTCAAAGAAAGTAAACCTACAACCGAGCCTTCTCTGGTATTGTTCCTACAATCTGGAACACCCTGCCTCCGGAAATCAGACGGAATCCCTCAGCGTTCTCTTTCAAAAAAGAAGTCTAAGCACTTCTTATACATACGTTCTGAACTTGTAATGTACCTATTCCCCACGAAAACAATGCGCTGAGGCTCCCCCCTCACACGTTTGCTCATTTACTGTATTTATGTGGTGTTCTGATACCGCAGTACTCTTGTTTACTCGTTCATCCTGCACTGTCAGATTGTTGTTTTACCCACCTGTCTCCCTCTCTGTTATCCTCGTCATTATGTGAAGCGCTCTGATACCCGCTTGGGTCATGTACTCGCTATATAAAACTTTATAAATAAAATAAATAAATACCAGCTATGAGATTGCCAGTATTTATTCCTTACCTCGCACTGGTCAATTACCAGTGGTACCAGTAAAGTACCCTTTCAGGTGGCAACCCTAGTGCCAGTTGTATATTTTCTCCAAAGTATGGAATGTGGAGAGAAGCTGATGGAGATGGATGAGAAGCAGCCTCTCATGTGTATCACCTACATAACTTCTCTCCCATGGATTAGCTTATAGTGGTCAACTGGGGCCAACAAAAAAAAAAAGAATACCAGGAATTAAGAGTGTAAGAATATGATTCATCAATTACATCCATCAGATTGTTACTGCTTCTACTTGTCTACCTTTTTTTATACCAATGGTCATGCAGCAAACACTGTCCTTAGTTTCTCCCAACTCATTTAGATTGATATTGCCACTAAATCCACTGTTTGCTTAGTTGATAAATTGTTGTCAGTTGAACATGAAAACGTCCCACAAATCCATCTCTGGTTGTTTTTGTAGCCAGTTTCTCAATAGTACTGCCATGGCGTGAGTTTTCTAAAATTACTACCTCTGAACTCTCCATTCTGCTCAATTCATATAAATACAGGTAACATTAATAAAATGAAATGTAATTTACAATATACTGAAAATTATTCGGCATAAACTATACATTTCAAATCTGGTTGCTAATTCAACTATATTGCAATTACAGATGTAATGTGAATACTTTATAAAAACTACTTGTGACTGGTTTTCATTTGAATTATAATGAAAGACTTTGCTTACGTAATTACAACCAATTTGATGAGTTATATACTAATATTTAAGAACAATGTCCTTTTGATATTGTTTTAAACTCTCAATGGGACTTGGTGTGAGGAATAGTCTCAATAGTAAGGATTTATAATATTTGTCCCTTCTTGTCACTGTTAAGATTAATATTAATATGAACTGTGATGCTAACCTTTATGATATTGTGAACACTGTAAATTAGACACTACTATTAACTTTGGTGAGACAACATAATAATGGGCGTTTTTTCTGTAGTCTTTAACTATAATAAATGTTTTGTTATGGATGTCTTTTTAGAGATTGCAGCTATTGCAATTTCAAACTTAATATGAAATACGTTTTGCAAAAGATATATTAATAATACAAATTTGGCTTCTTATCAACAGAAAACATCTTTAGTAAAATAACATATATATATATAGACATATATATTATAATATATTACAGTCCTGAAGAAGTTCTGAGTGTTTTGAATGAATTGCGTTGGCAGAATATGAGTTATTTCTTTAACGTGATTTGTAAAGTAATTTAATTAAAGACAATTTTTTATACAAACCAACAATGAATTTTACATTATTACATTATTTAGAATCAATGACAAATACAGTTTTTGATAATGGACTCACACACAAATGATATATGAGTGCAACCCCAGCACATTGATTAAATACTTTTCAGGTCTGGCTACACACAGCTGCAGTTGCCTTCCAGAGTTCATGTCAACACATCATACAACATACAACACTCAAGCAGAGACTTTGGGTTATCCTCTTTTGGGTAATAAATTATTGAAACAAGCTTCTTTAAAGCTTTAGCTCGCTGGTCTATCCATCACCGTTTGGTATCAGCCAATGGCATTTTGCAAATGTTTACAGTCTCCAGCTTACATTTTGCATTGGTGATCACAAAATAGCACCTTCTCTTTATTGCTGGGTGCTTCTATCCAATTCAGAGTGATCAATGGCTACCCTTTGCCAAAATCTGGAATTCATCGGGTCGGCACAGTCATCCCCATCAGCTGAGCGCTGTGCAACTTTGGAAACACAGCAGTAGGTCTGGGCAGTAGTATGAACAACAAGCTGTGAAGCCACCTGTTCTAGCCATTTACATTCTAGCATGCATGTTTGTCATCCATTTTGTACTCACTAGACTGAATAAATACACACTTGATTTTAAGAGCAGTGTTTGTGCCCCATACTAAATGGGCAGCTGGGCACACATATCTAACTTGCAATTTGTGTGAACAATCTTCATCTTTGTCTTTCTCCTCAATATGCTACAACTCGTCCAAAGCTCACAAACCAGCAACCAGCACATCCCTCAACTATTGAATTATTTGGTGTGAGTTCAATCCTCAATCCATGTGTTGCCACAGGAATGGAACACCGGCCCAGCACGCTGTCTCAGACACCTGCAACAACTGAAAAAGTGGCCAGCCCCGGATCCTGTTGGATTCATACCCTGGCACTCTCAGTGAACATCTCAGGTTCCCTTGTTTCTTGTAAAAAGGAGACCCATGCAAATACTATTATTGTATTGCTAATAAAAATGATTTCCAGCTTTACACTCCATGCTGCTCAGGTTTATGTTGGACCAGAAGGTCATCATAAGAGACTGTGTGCATAGCAAACAAGAGCTATCTCCCTTATATTTCAAGTGCTGCGATGTGTCAAATACCACACTGTTCATCATGCCTACTGCATTTAAAAAAATAAGTTGAATTGCAATAAAAAAATTAGCTAGCATTCGCGCCAAGAATATTCAATTTTATTAAGGACACGGAGGCGAGCATTATGCTAACCCTGGGCGTAGTTTGCGAAGTAGCGCTACACGTAGCTACGCAAAGTGCACTTTGCACTACGTGAGCTACACGTAGCTTCGCAAACTGCGTAGTGCACTATGCAAGATGCTGTTTGCCCTGATTGCACAGAGCCGGATGCTTGTCTGCACTGTGCAGTCAGTGCAAACTGCATCTTGCACAGTGCAAGCGGTCGTTTTTTGCCGCTCGAGTAGATTTGTACTCGAGCGGCAGCTTTCTCAACGCGGACTGGTAGTTTCTCATCATGAGCGGTCGCGAGCATACGCGACCACTCGCAATGAGAAACCTGACCTCCCCACGTTGAGAAGCTCGCCGGGATGTTCATTTTCCATGCTCGCGATCGGCAACTTGATGTTGCTGATCGCGAACGAGGAAAAAGTCTCGCTGGGATGTCATTTTGCTTGACAACTTGACGTTGAGAACCGCGAGCAAGCAAAAAATTACCGCTGCACTACACTACGCTATGCGTGTTTTCACTGTGCTACGTGCAATTCGCGTAGTGCGAAGTAGCGCAAACTTCGCATACTACGCGAGCGTAGCGTAGTGCTTTGCCCAGGCTTTCATTATGCTTCTCTTTCATTTTAATGCTACTCACAGCAGCCAATGAAAACTTTTTTATAACATAAACAAACTACACATCCCATGATGCTTGTAACTACATCATATCCTGTTTGACCCTATAAGAGTCAGCACTTCCTCTTCCTCTTTCATTGCTCAAATTCTTAAGTCCATATAACATGAATCAAGTCCAACTGTCAACCTCCAACGTGGAAGGACCATAACCAACTGGACATAAACACCTTCTTCAACCAGAAGTACATCTATTCTGCCTTCTTTTCGGAACCTGGATAGAAAAACATAAAAGACCCGTAACTTCTGTTAAACAGAATAAAATACATACGGGTGGGCACATATTACATCATTGTAATATAACCGGGTGGGATAATCCTCGCCTCCGTGTCCTTAATAGAATTGAAAATGCTAGCTAATATTTTATTCTATTACAGGACCTGAGGCTTCTGATTATGCTAGTTTAGCGCTTCTCAAACGCAACTGTAGCTATATCACCCACCGGTTTATAATAAAATTGTTTAAACGTAGATTTTGATGACCAGATCACATTATATCCTGAATAGAAGAGCCAAACATGAAGGTCTTGGATGCCATGGCACCTCGCACAGAATGTGCCCCAAACAATTGTACATCAATTCCTGCTTCTTGCATAATGGACCTTAACCACCTGGCTATTGTAGCTGCTGTAACTGGTTTATAAGGCTTCTGTAGTGCAATCAATAATTGTGTTGAATCAGCTGGTCGTAATGACCGAGTACACTCTTCATTGGCCTTAAGGCACTGAACCATACATCATTTTGCATTACTGGGAAAAGCATGATATTCAATACTTCTTGAAAATGTTTTTGTTCTACCAGTAATGGTGAAATAGTCTCCTTTCGGAGTAAATAATCTACCTGTAATGTTTAAAGCTTTAACATCCGAAGAACGTCTGCAGGCAGATAAACATAACAACATAGCTAACTTAGAAGATAACTTTTTCCTGGAAAACAGGCTATTATCCGGCCACTTGTCGAACAGAGCAAGGACTAGTGAGACATCCGACAGAGAGGAATATTTTGGCCTAGCGGGATTTGCTACCCTAATTCCTTTTAGTAATTTACAAACTATCGGGTGCAGTCCCACTGGTTTGCCGTCTATATGGGAATGTCCCGCCGATATGGCTATTCTAAAGTTATTAACCGAACGATAGGCAAACCCTTTCCGATGCCTTCTCTGACAAGAAATGTACAATCTGGGGTAAGGCTGCCCCTACGGGATCCACGTGTCGTTCCATGCACCAATGAACCCAGCCTTTCCAGGCTGAAGAGTAACGTATCCTTGTGGAAGGAGCCCAGGCTTGTTTAATGAATGCTGAAGCCTTGAACAAAAATCCAGGCAATTCCCATTGTTGCCTCCAAGCCATCAGGGACAACTGCTCTGATATTATCATCGGGTGCTTTTCTCCATGAGGGCCCAGGAGCATCCTCGATGACCACAGGATCATTCTGGGCAGATCGCAGCTCATCTCCAGGAGCACTGGGAACCAAGGTTGGAACTTCCATAAGGGAGTTACTAATATCACCTCCGCTAACTGATGGGTTATTTGTAACGCCACTCTAGGTATCAGAATGAACGGAGGGAAGGCATTGTCCAGTCCCACTGACCAGTCTTGTGATAGAGCATCCGTCGCTTTCGCTAACGGATCCGGCCTCCAGCTGAAAAACGTCTGCAACTGTCGGACGCAAACAAGTCTATCAGACAAGGGCCCCATATTGCTTGCAACCACTAGAATATCTGAGGTTGGAGCTGCCAATCACTGTAATCCTGCAGGTACCTGGAGTTCCAGTCCGCCACTATGTTCGATTGACCCGGAATGTATTCTGCAATGACTGAGATCTGATGACAATAGTGCCAAAAGTCCTTCGCTATCTCCACTAGTAGAGACAACCACGTACCTCCCAACTTGTTGATATATCTCACTGCAGAGATATTATCCATCCTGATCAGGATGCAACAAGACCCTTGACCCTGTTTCCAGGCAGTTCACTCCCCATGCCGCACAGCTCCACCTGACTGTGCCCGTGATCCCGCTCTCGCTGCTGCCGCGAGTTTGTGCTGTCAGTACTCTGTCTACTCTCTCTGTTTTTTTTCCCTAATTGCCTGTTTTCCACATGTCTGCTGGTTTTCTACTTTATCTGCCTTTCTCTGCTATTTTTTTCTCTCTGTAACTCTCTCTTTTGCATTTTTGGCCTTTTCTACCACTTCCCCTTCCCGCTGCTGCGTCCCCTACGGCCCGGCCCCTCACTTGCCCATTCGTTCCCACACCCGCCTCCCAGCTGCTCCTCCCTCCCACCTCCCCTTGTTAATGGCGGCTGCTGGGCGACCACGTGCAGCAGGCGCGCCTAAGGCAAGCCTGCCTGCACCCGTCCGTGCCTGGACCATGCCCAGCACCACACCCCGACCCCTGCGAGCACTATGACGCCCAACGCCGTTATGATGTCAACATCCTCCACGAACTCAACGCCGGCCGATCATCCACCTGCTTCCAGGCCACCCCAAAGTTCACCCACGGACCCTTCTGCTGCCGAAGCTGCAGCTTCACCAGCCACCGAACAGCTGCACATCCTGCCCCTCCCACCAGGGCAGGTCGTAACCATCTCAGATGCATACCACCCAACACCTGCTCCATCCACAAGCAGGCCAGCAAACTCTTGGACCTACCCGACTCATCCTCCCCGGCCGTCGCCTTCCTGACGGAGACCTGGATGAACCCCTCCTTGGGGCCCGACATTGCCATTGCAATCCCGGACAGCTACAAGATCACCCCCGGGGACCGCACAAACAGACCAGGAGGAGGAATCACCATCATCCACAGGAATACCCTCAGAATTTCGACCAGCACCGAAGACACCCTCAGCACTGCCGAACATCTGCACCTCCAGATCCACATCGATCCCAACACCACCCTCAGAGGAACCCTTGTCTACAGACCCCCCCGGACACTGACCACAGTTCAGCGACTCCATCACCAACGTTGTCAGCACACACGCACTTGCATCCACAGACTACATCCTCCTTGGAGACCTGAACTTCCACCTCGAGAATGCCAACAACAGCAACTCCACCACCCTGCTCGACAACCTCGCCAACCTCGTACTCAAACAGCTTGTCACGACACCCACCCACTCTGTCGGACACACGCTCAACCCCATCTTTTCTGCCAGCAACCACGTCACCTTCAGCCACACCACCGAACTCCACTGGTCCGACCTCCGCTGCATCCAATTCTCCTTCGAAAAACGCACCTACGCAAAACCACCCGCAATGAATCCCCCACCGCGGTTGGAACAAGGTCACCGAAGACCAGCTAATCACCACCCTCGCCCACCAACCGACCCCACCGACACCGACACAGCTGCCCGCAACTTCAGGCAATGGATCGACGACTGCGCCAACACTCTCGCCCCAATCAAGAAATCCTCAAACCGACGCACAGGCAGAAGGGCCATCTGGTTTACCACCGACCTCCAGGCATCCAAGCAGACTTGTCGAAGACTCGAGAAGAAGTGGCGCCACAAACAGACACCGGACAACCACGCAGCCCTCAAGAACGCCAGCCGCAAGCACCACAAACTCATTTGAACCGCCAAAAGTATCTCCTTCAAGGAGCGCATCAACAATAACACACACAACAGCAAAGAGCTCTTCAACATCGTGAAGGAACTCGCCAACCCCAGCTCTAACGACATCCTGCCGTCGCAAGACCTCTGCGACTCCCTAGCCACCTTCTTCCACCGCAAGATAGCAGACATCCACGACAGCTTCAACACCCAGACCCCCCCGACAGCCGCCGACACCTCAGACTCACCGCCCCCCAGCCACACCGGCCTCCTGCTCTCCTGGAACCACATCAACGACGACGACACCATCAAAATCATGAACACCATACACTCCGGCTCACCATCTGACCCCTACCCTCACCACATCTTCAACAAAGCGAGCTCCATCATCGGACCCCAAGTCCGGAAGATCCTCAACAGCTCCTTCGAGACCGCCACCTTCCCGGAGAGCTGGAAACATGCCGAGCTCAACGCCCTACTCAAGAAACCCAAGGCGGACCCAAAGGACCTTAAGAACTTCCGGCCCATCTCCCTGCTCCCGTTCCCAGCGAAAGTCATCGAGAAGATTGTCAACAGGCAACTGACCCACTTCCTCGAGGAGAAAAACACCCTGGACTCGTCCTAATCCGGATTCCGCAGCAACCACAGCACTGAAACCGCCCCCATTGCCGCCACCGACAACAGCAGGACCCTGCTGGACAACAGCGAAACCATGGCCCTCATCCTCCTGGACCTCTCGGCCGCCTTCGACACCCTACACACACGCCTCCATGACGCAGGGATCCGCGACAAGGCCCTGGACCGGATCATCTCCTTCCTCACCGGCAGAACCCAGAGAGTCCGCCTCCCTCCATTCCGATCCGAAGCCACCAAGATCACCTGCGGCGTACCCCAAGGATCATCCCTCAGCCCGACCCTTTTTAACATCTACATGGCACCGCTCACCAACATCGTCCGATCGCACGACCTCAACATTGTCTCATTCCCTGACGACACCCAGCTGATCCTCTCCCTCACCAAGGATCCCGTCACCGCCAAAACCAACCTCCACGAAGGAATGAAGGCCGTCGCCGAATGGATGAAGAACAGTCACCTGAAACTGAACTCGGACAAGACGGAGGTCCTCATCCTCGTCTCCACCCCCACTGTCTGGGACGACTCCTGGTGGCCGGCCACGCTGGGAGGTGCACCGACACCCACTGACCACGCACGCAACCTGGGGTTCATCCTGGACTCATCACTATCAATGACCTATCAAGTCAACGCCGTCTCCTCCTCCTGCTTAAACACCCTTATCATGCTTCGCAAGATCTACACATGGACTCCCACCCGAACCAGAAGGACAGTCACCCAGGCCCTCGTCAGTAGCAGGCTGGATTACAGCATTGCCCTCTACGTGGGAACCATGGCCAAACTCCAGAAAAGACTTCAACGCATACAGAACGCCTCCGCACGCCTCATCCTCGACATCCCCCACCACAGCCACATCACTGCCTACCTGACAGACCTGCACTGGCTCCCCATCAACAAGAGGATCACCTTCAAGTTCCTCACCCACGCTCACAAAGCACTCCACAATGCAGGACCAACATACCTCATCAAATGACTCACCTACACCCCGAACTGCCAGCTTTACTCCGCTGACCTCGCCCTCGCCACCGTTCATCGCTTCCACTGAACGACCACCGGCGGCAGATCATTCTCCCACCTCGCCACCAAGACTTGGAACACCCTCCCCATCCACCTGCGACAGACCTAGGACCTGCTGACCTTCAGGAGACTTCCCAAGACCTGGCTGTTCAAGCAGTAGCAGCGCCTCCCAGGCTCCCTTAGCGCCTTGAGACCCTCATGGGTGAGTAGTGTGCTCTACAAATGCTTTGATTGATTGATTGATTGATTGAAACCTTTGTGGCGGAGAGGGTCCGTATCGCAAACGACCCTGCCAACAGCTCCAGGCAGTTGATATGGAGATCTAGCTTCCTGCTGTGGAGATATCTCCGCAGCGTGCTCCCCATCCCCAACGGCTGGCGTCGGACTCTATAACGATCTCTGGCTGGGAGCCGAAAATGGCTCTGCCGGTCCACGCCTCTACATGTCCTAACCACCATTGTATCTTGTCTCTTGCTTCCTGAGAGAGAGGCACTAGATCTGTATAAGACAGACCTTTCTGAAGAGGTTTGATCTTTAGTCTCTGAAGGGCACGATAGTGAAGAGGGCCCGGAAAGATTACTTGAATTGATGATGCTAATAGTCTCACTACTCTGGCAATTGTCCGTAGGGAGACTGTCTGTTTCGCTAACACTGTTATGAGGTCCTTCTTGAGATCCCTCAATTTGGAACAAAGAAGACTTAACTGAGTTGTTTGGGAATTTATGACAAATCCCAGAAAGTCCACCGTCTGAAAAGGACAGAGGGGCGATTTGGTCTCGTTGATCACAAAACCCAGATTCTGTAAGAGTGACATGGCCTTCTGTAAATGTAGTGTGGCCAAGGCCTATGTCTGTGCCATGATGAGGATATCGTCGAGATATACAATCATGCAGATGCCCTGTTCCCGTAAGTGAGCAATCACCGGTTTCATTACCTTGGTGAAGCACCAGGGAGCTGAGGAAAGCCCGAAAGGAAGGACCAAGTACTCCAACCATCTGTTCTGCCATTGGAATTGCAGGAAACGACGATGGGGAGGAAAGATGGGAATCGTTAGATAGGCGTCTTTTAGGTCCAGTCTGACCATCCAATCGCCTTTCTTTAAGAGATCTGCTAAAAGATAGATGCCCTCCATCTTGAAATGTTTGTACATCATGAATTGGTTGAACTCTCTCAGATTTTAAACTAACCTGTGACCACCACCTTTCTTCTGTACTAAGAAAACATTGCAGCAGAAGGCGCGAGGCCCGTTGTCGCAATATGCAATTGTGTGTTTCTGCAGCAATTCTTCTATCTCTGCATCTATAAAGGCACACTCTTGTTGAGAAAAACTGAGCTGCCTCAGTTGAGTGTCTTGGAATGGAGTCTGATAGAACTCCAGATGGAAGCCCTGAATGGTCTGTAAAAGCCATGCATCGTGCGTTAACATTCTCCAATTGTGGACGAAAAACTGTGTTTGACTCCCCCAAAGGTAGGTGAGGCATTGGAATACGACTTACCTGTTGAATTCTGGGCCTGGAAACCTGCTCGGTGTCCGCCTCTGTTGAACCGCCTTCTGGTAAATCTCTGCGTCGTGGGGTAGAAGGTACCTCCTCTGGTGGAGTCTCACTCTCCTCGACCACGACCGTAGTCTCCTCTGGGAGGACCTTGATAATACTGGCGGCCTGGAGAGCGTTCTCTGCCTCGCCCGGCCCTGTTAAAAAGGCCTGTATGATTGGGCTTTGTCTAATGAAGTAAATGTGGCCACATATTTAGAGACGTCTTTAACGAACCTGTCTCCAAAGAGGTTACCCTCTGCTAAGGGGCCAGGTTCTGCAGCAGCTAATTTTGTTAATTGATCAGCAAGGATTTGCATCTCTTCATACAGATGGCGCAATTGGTGTTCCCCAATAAGCATATCGCTCTTTGTGTCCAACCCGCTAACACATCCGGGTCCACAGGAGTGTCTGAATCCTTTGCCACCAAAGCCATTTGAAGGATTTTAGCTAAGGGCCCTGCAACGTCCAAGAGTTTGTCTTGGCATCCCCGCCAGGCACGGTCAATCCCTTTCTTGGGATCTTTTGCACACTTTTTAAGGAAAGTGAGGAGACTGGCGTCAATGTCAGGCGTCTCCGCCACCTTATCCGGAATGTCCGGACACGGGCATTCTGAGCGCAGCCTATTGCGCACTTCTTCATCGAATCCCTTCCTCAGGTTCTCATGAAAGTAGTCTGCTACATCTGGGGCGGGAGCCCAATCGGATGAACGCGGGTGCACAATATCTGCCAGATTGAATGTGAAGGGAGTGTTAGGGTTATCGGGTGTCTTATCTACAGTCTTCCTAGATCTTTTCTTGGGAGGGGCCTCTTCATCAGTGGTGTCTGTGTCCGTGGTGTCTGTGTCTGTGTACACTTTCTCTTTTCGTTTTGCCTTACCACCACCGGTATTAGAGGGATTGGTATATCCATACTCGGGAGCATTAGCCTTGGCTAAGCTTGCAAGTGCGTCCGCATGAGGCCATGACCCTGACTTGGGCTTGTCTGTGCCTTCAACAGGCTGGGGATCAGTAGGGGCATGAAATCCATGCCTCTTTGCAAAAGACTCTAATTGCTTGGTAATGGGTTTTAAGGCAGCTGCCAAGGCTTGCTGCACAGTGCTAAGGACTGCCTTCTCTATGGCCCTGTTGACCGACTGCTGGACGGAGGCGTCTAGAGCATCAACAATATTCTCAAGGAGACTTTCCTGCAGCTCCTCAGGATAGACCTCAGCCTCCTCATATCTCACCCACTCTTCCATTGCACACTCAAGGTTGACTAAATATACTATTTCAGTGCAAAGTAAAGAATATTGGAGGAGTCAGGGGGTAGCCAACCCCATGCACACAATAATCTTATATCAAGATACCTAGCTCCTCAGCAAAGCTGTAATCCAGTTATTCCAGCCCACCAGGGCGTAAGAGCCAATATCCAAATAATAATAGGAGCGTGTTCTCACTCCAAGGGCCCAAACTATTATTACAGCCGGTCAGGCGTAAGAAGAAAACCTGCTCTGTATAAAATGCGAGGCACTCTGAGCCTCGGAGCAAGCAGGGGCGCGTGCAATGTGCGTAGCCCAAACAAACGCCCAAATGTAGCCCAATTGGGCTACGCACGTCGGAGCGCTGACGGCTCAATCCCGCACTCAGCAATTAGGGAAAGCCTTTGGCTGGGAACGCGCGATAAACGCGCAGTGAACAAGCATGACCACACAGTTGGAGTGAGCTGGCTTCCAATATGGCAATGGGGACTTATCATTCCAAACCATGTGGTGCCCCCGCATCGTACATTGCTTTCCGAGGTGCTACTCTTACCCCATATCTGCTTCCTCCTTCTTTTACCACCATCCCCATGCCTGGCCACACCTTCACTTGCCCCTGCAGCTACCTCCACCTCAGGTTTCTTCTGGTAAGAGTACATGCTATCCACATCACCCACTGACCACTGGCGAGAAGCAGCATCAACGCCACTTTGGATTAGGTTCCTCCAGCGGTGGTGCCATCAGCTGTGGTGGTTGCACCCGGACCTGGCCGTAGCCATCTCCACCACTTCTGTAGCCTGAAGCAGTCCTGACATGCCCACACAGCTGCTGTGCTTGAACACACTCTGCACAACAAAGAGTACAGCATTGTGTAGCTGTGTGGAGCCAAGATAGCCTCACTTATAGTAGAGGACTATAAGCTGATCTGCCTGATGCAGACCTTCGAGCTCTTCGTCAAGCAGTTTGTGAGAAGCTTGCACAAAATCTAAAACAGGAGAGAGGAAGAGATATCCGTCCAGTGGCGAATTGCATAATGTGCAGCTAGTAACTTGGATTCAAATCCTGTCTTTCCGACTCGAACAAACTGTCTGATTCTATACAACTCACTTTACTTCACTGTGCCTCATTTTAATTGAGAGTCAAATTTGACACTACCTCAAAGGTTTCCAGTTTAAGAGGAGTGCTACATAGACACCTTACTCATGGAAGGTTAAATAGGCAAAAATAATGTTCCACATACAACAACAATATTGGCACCATAAACAATACACATGGCTAACTAACTGGCATCTCTTGATTTATTTATAGCAGTGTGGTCAGGGTCAGGACAGCGTGGGTGGGAACATGTTCATGTTTAGATTATATTAATGCAGTAGTATTAGTTGGAAGTAATAGTTCTTAAACATAAACTAATGATATAATCTAATTTACTTCAGCATCCAGGCGAACAAACCCGAATCAGGCTGGAGGCACCTATTTGAAAAACCAACAAGCATTTACAATGCAATGGTCTCGGCATTGTTAAAGTTAGAGCTATTGGCATTGCTCATGACATTAATTTTGTTTATGTTTTTGTTTTTAAAACATTTAAAGAAACTGCCATAACAGAGGAGCCACCACTGAACAGTAAGAACCTTAGAAAGGGAGTTGAGGGACGCATTATTCCAGGGTGAGAGGATTTTTTATGTTTTCATTTAATGCATACACAGTTGACGACCATCGCAAAAAAGTAAGCATGCATCTTTGCATAAGCAAGTCCACTCAAAGGAATTATCAAAAACAATCCATGCACCGCTCTCAGCTGATAACCTCGACTCAATACAACACATTTACAGAGGCTGGCCAGAAAAAGCGGAATAGAGGGTGTAGAAGAAAGGGGAATACATGGAGAGAGGAGCATGATAAACAAACCAGAAACATATTGTGCACTATACAATAGCTCTAGTCACACAAACTAAGCCAGGGGGTGCCCAACGTAGGTCCCAGGAGGGCCAGATACAGGCAAGACTTTCAGGATATCCACCTACAATAAATGTACATACAATCTAATGGAATGAGTTTTAGATGGTAGCAAGAAATCTTACGTGGAATGGATGTGACTCTCCTGAACCTATGTTGGACACCTCTGGTCTAAGGACTGCCGCTAGATTCTTCAGAAGACAGCCTCCTGGTCTCTTAGGCAGAAATTCCATCATGACCAAGTTTAACATTTCAGTCTATTAAGATCTGATTTTTAGCCTTACACATGATTTCCAGTTTTTGAGAAAATGCTTTTTTGCCATAATTTTACGTTTTTTTTTTTCAACATTGCTTTAGAGGTCTGGTGACATCCTTTAGTGAGAAAATAACTTCAAATATAACCTTTTCATTTCAATTTAGATTGTGTGATTTCATCTCCCATGAGCCTCGATCCACACACCAAACAATGAAAGAATATCTGGTAAAATGATAATCAGAGTTTTTTGGCACCTCCAACATTTCAGGCCTCATTCTGAGGTACTCCTTAATCCCCTGTGAATTCTGCATCCAGAGTTAGAGGTACCAGGGCCACTGATAACTCCACAATGTTGGTTTAAACATAGATTGGGAATGAGACCCAGAGTAATGAGGAATTACCGGGAAAAGCAGTAATTTCAGTCCCGACCTCACACCCTCCCCGAGTAATATGGTATTTTGCCCCGTGTTTCAAACGAAAAGGCCATCTGTTTGAAGAAAGTGGAGGCTTCGGGTGAAACACCACAGGTCTGCAGAGCTGCCGCAGAGCTTTCAAGGCTGCTTGCCTGGTAACCCCCATTACCGAAAGCATCGGGGGTACCAGGTACCTGGGGGTCAGTCCATTGCATTTAAGTGAATGCTTATCCTTTCACAAGAGTCCCTTATGACTGGTTGTTGGGCAAATGCAGCTCCGTGTCTACACTGCAACTCATTAAAAGATTCCAACCAGTAAACTTCTGTAAAAAACTAAACTATTTGTCCCAGCTAGATTTCTATGAACTTTTCAGGTTCTCACGCGTAGTGTGTCAGGAAGACCACCTCCGATTCCTCAAATGTCATTTAAATTGAAACTCTTTAAGATGGAAATACTACTTGAGTGAGGATGAAAGGAAGACCTGGGCCTGGGAGGCAGTGCCACACTTTCATAGTGGAAGGAATACAGTCCTGGCCAAAAGATCGCATCGGCTGGCTGTGATGAGGAACATGGGTCTGCTCGAAGCTGTGTCCCTCCCCTATGCTCTGTCGACATGTAAAGAGGGGGTGAGGGAGGCCTCTCGGGCTCTGTCCCTCTTGCCCTGTCACTGTGTGAAGAGGCAGAGAAGGAGGATGCATGGGCTCCGCCCTGTGTGTTTGTTGGGTAGTGATAGCTGACTGTGTGTGTGCTGGAGCAGCGTCGTCATCGGCTTCTGCTGCCACTGCTCTGTAACTGCTGGGAAGGCCCACCCTGGCCCGGCATCGCCTGCCGGTGCTGTCATTGTGGTTGGTGAAGCTGGTACCCCAGGCTGCCCATGTCCTCCTGCACTTTTAGTGTCTCCCCAGGAAAAGCATCTCCTGAGCCTGCGCTGTAAGTGTGGGATGAGGTGGATTCTATGGTCCACGCCAAGCTCGCCCCCCTCTGCTCTCTTCTGTCACTGCGGTGGTGTGTCCACCCTAAGCTCACTCCCCCCCCTTGCTCTCTTCTGTCACTGTGGTGAGTCCACCCGAAGCTCGTCACCCTCCCTCCGGCTCCTCTCATTGTGTTGGGTCTCATCAGAGGCTTGGCACCACACCCTGCTCTCCTCGGTGGTGGTGGTGCGTTTACCAGTCTCGATATCCCCTGCCTGCCCCGGCTGTCCCTGCTACCCCCAGGCTCGGCCCTCTGTCACTGCGGTGGGGAGGGTCTACCCAGGCTCGGCATCCCTCCCACCTCTTCTCTGCCCCTGTGGTGGTGGCGGTGAGCCTCCCCGGGCGCGGCCCTCCCTGCCTGCTGGCTGTCACTGCACACCGGGGCCCTGCTGCAGGCAGCCGCACGGCGGCTCTCTGATCTTCGCATTGGGCTGCCCCACCCTCTCCCCACATTGCCGCCTGCCAATCAGAGCAGGGAGATGATGGCCATTAAGAGACAGGCAGCCTTTTAATTCCGACCCCTCGGCATTGGCCCTGGAGAGCGCTCAGAGTATTCGCAGATCAATCTTCCGGGCTGATGAGCCGGGGTGGGCGGGGTCTGCTGCTTACATTTTGTGGGTGAGGAAGGGAACAGGAGATAGCCCGGAAGTATCAAAGGGCGCGAGAGCAGCTATTGTCTGTTGAGTGGCGAGAGGGAGCCGTGGGAAGGGGGAGCCTGGGAGAGGCGAGGGAGAGAGAGGCAGGGGAAAAGAGGAGAGCCCCAAAGAAGAGACCCAGGGACCCCATGCTGCCTGCACACGCATCACAACAGCAGAAAGACGTGAGTGCGAGAAACGGCACTTGGGGATGAGAGACTGAAGGGTGATCAGGACCAGAGATAAGACACACAAAGCAGCTGAGAGCTAGGGGCGTAAAACAACTCTCACTCCTGTTCCACAGCAGTAGAGGAAACATCCGAACACCGCCGCCTTTCTCCGAGGCGAAGCAGAAATGCCTCGCAGAAACGCAGCGGCAGTTTGGGATTCGGGGGCGTGTTTTTCTTTTCTCTCCTCTTGCCATTGGCTGGAGGAGATAATTAGAAAAGTAGCAAAAAACACGCCCCCGAATCCGAAAAGAACGGGGCCTGTTCGGAGAGACAAACCTCTTCTCCAATGGCTGGCCAGCATTCAAGAGGCCAGCCAATGGAGAAGAGGGGAGAAGAGGGGCGGGTTCAAGCCCCTCTTCTCCAAGACATTAAATCTCGCGAGCGAGACTGCGCAAGCGCAGCCTTCGCTAGCCGAGACCTAAAAACGGCTTTATTTGAACTTTCTTCCATTTTCATTTGCTCCGACTTCTCTGCGAGTTAATGGAGAAAATGACTTCCTCCAATTTATTTTTCAAAATCTCTCTCTTTCCTTCTTACAAATGTTGGCATGTATGTTTCAGTGAAAGACAAGCATTTGAGACAGAGCCTATGTTTTATATAACAAAAAGTGTTTATCATAATTTACTTGACATTAGCTGTAGCATTTACATAGCAAATCTTCTGATTTCCTCAGCGCGTTCTTTGCCTCCTGAGCTGGCGTACCCTGCCCATTGCAAAAGGATGCTGTTAGTCGTGCCACGGGCAAGAGCTTACCAGAAGTCTCATAGTGCTTGTCTTCTCATGACGGGTGTGATGTCATCCAGGGGCACCGAGGCAGAAGGGCCTTTAAGAAGGCGGCGGGCCCAAAGTGCTCCCACTTTCTCCCACGACCACATGACGGTCAACATTTCCAGAGGCTCCAGGCGGCATCGTTGGTGAACATCTACCCTCACCTGGAGTATAAAGTGGAAATTTGAGCAGAGGAGAAGGGTTCTACCCTAGAAATTGGACTGATTGGCTGACTTAGACCCCTTGATGGGGCAATGATCTTGTCGTGCTGACTGGAGGGGGGAACGGACCTGCTGGTTGTCCTAGACCTTTCAGCCCGACCCGGAGTTGCCTGGAGTTGATTATTAATGGGGGCTTCGCTTGGAGGCCTGTCAGCCTGTTGTATGCTGTGAATCTAACTCAGTATATTTTCCATACCTCGGGTAGTCAGAGGTGAACACTTGTATAAATGAAAGTTGATGGCATTATTTGCCCAAGAACTCTTGGTAAGGAATGAGAACTGTTGGCACCAGGTGTCTGCCCCTGCAGGCGATGTATATAGAAAGAATCTGCTGGCTACAATACATTTGTAAACTGTTTATCACTGGACTGAGGAATCATGGATACGTGTATTTAGGTTTATTTATCTCAAGTCACTTTCTGTACCATGTGTATGTGGCCTTCCTTGTTTCCTTGCATTTTTTTTATCTAGTGCCTATATGACTGCCATTTCATTTGTTAATGGTGTTTTGCTTGATTAAACAGATACGTCTTGGTGATACCAGTCATTTGGAGTATGTCTCTGACTCGTCTTGGGGATGCGATGGTTATGCGGGCGTAAATTGATACTTGTATAGCGCACTACTCACCCGCAAGGGTCTCAAGGCGCTTGTACGAATACCGCTGTGGAACCCATCCTGGCTTTCCCTGTGAGGCGTCCACTCCTGGGCACCCCCAAGGTGGAGGCCAGGCATCCTTAGCGTTGTGGGGGCCGTTGTGGAGATTAAGCAAGCTATTGCCCAGAGTTGCAGAGTGGGACTCCATGATTAGAATGGCACCGAGGCGAGAATTATCAGGTCCGTGGAATTTTTGAGCCCAAGACCCGCTGAGGCCGGGAATTGAACCCTGGTCCCGGGCTAGACCTCTGCATCAGGGTCTGCCGCTCTAATCATTGAGCCACACTTCTCCGCGTGAAGTTCTGCAACTTGCACTTTGTGAGCGCACTATAAAAACCAAGCCAGCTCTCTATTAATTTCCTGGCCCATCCTCAGGTTGCCACCTGGCCAGTATTTTTAAATCCAGGTTGGTAAAAATATTGAGTGAAGCAGTAAAAGTCCTGTATTATTCCCTTCTTAAACATAAATCTTAAACAGCAATCACATAAAGAAATCACTTACAAAGAAATGTAGGGGCATATTATCAAGCCAGGCGATAAAATTATCGCCGCTTTAGCGTCAGAAAACGGCCGCTAAAACGGCGATAATGGGCTTGATAATATGCTCTATGAACTTCCAATTAAAGCCCATGTTAAATGTGAAGGACGTCTAATATGGGCTTCAATTGGAATTCCATAGAGCATATTATCAAGCCCATTATCGCCGTTTCAGCTGCAGTTTTCTGCCGCTAAAGCGGCGATAATTTTATCGCCTGGCTTGATAATATGCCCCGTAGTGCTGTCTAAATCTTTTCAGAATGGTTAGTAATGCAAAACAGGGGCATAACTATCATGGAAAAAAACAATCCTTACAGTTGTTCACAAATTATTGTTCACCTGCCAGCTCTTGGCTGTGCCAGAAAAGCAAAACATAAACAAACGGACGTTTTTTTTCCTCCCTATGAAAGGTGGAAACCCTACCCATACCTCCACCAAGGCCTTAGTTTCAGTCTATTGTACTTCTTTCGGAGGCTGCCAGGAAGGAGCCGGTCAACCAGTATCTGCCCCTCCCCTTCGGCGCATGCTCAATTTGTGTTGTTACCACTAAGGCACTGGATGAACACATGAAGCTGTCGAGTTCTTTCTCGCTGTAGCGCACGTTAATAATTGAATAAGGCACAACACGCGCATTTAACAATAAAAACAGTACCCGCGAGTCTTTAAACAACAACGCAGACATTTTGGAATAGTGATATCGCCGATATGATCAAAGAAAATCATATTCAGAAAAATAATTAAAAACTGTAAATATTATATATGTCCTATTGTTAATGATTATTTGTAAAACTTTCTTTACAGGGTAATACCATTGCATTTGTATTCCTTTAACGTTTCTGCAGGACTTCCAGGTGAAAAGGACCGTTTCAAGCGTAAGTACTGCAGATTCTCCAGTGTAGCACACAATGGGGCATATTATCAAGCCAAGCGATAAAATTATCGCCGCTTTAGCGGCAGAAAACTGCCGCTAAAACGGCGATAATGGGCTTGATAATATGCTCTATGGAATTCCAATTGAAGCCCATGTTAGATGTCCTTCACATCTAACATGGGTTTCAATTGGAATTCCATAGAGCAGATTATCACGCCCATTATCCCCGTGGCTTGATAATATGCCCCAATAACTGTCTAAGGGAATATTGTCAATCACGGCGTTAACATTATCGACGCTTTAGCGGCAGAAAACTGCCGCTAAAGCGGCGATAATGGGCTTGATAATAGCTTGATAATAGCTCGTGAGAATTCCCATAGAAGCCCATGTTGACACCAGAACATGTGCTTCTATGGGAATTCTCACGGGCATATTATAAAGTCCATTATCACCGCTTTAGCGGCAGTTTTCTGCCGCTAAAGCGGCGATAATGTTAACGCCGAAGTTTCTCGATAATACGCCCCCAAAATAGTTCCAGGTGGTCCCGGGAGCAACCCGAGCTTTAGAGGGAGGATAACAACACAAACGTTTACTACCTCGGACAGCGCGCATGCGCACTGACTGATACGTGCACGTTTTGCTCATTTCTGGGAAGCTGATACACACAATAGGAGCTGTCAGGAGTCTCAGACGTCCGGGAAAAGGAGATTACTTGTTTCAAATGCAATCCCGCTGCGATACTAAAAGCCTACAGTTGAAGAAAGCGATGCATGGGTAAACGAAGAGTTTAGGATTGACCTAGTTGAGCAGTTATTGATTACGTCACTGTAAATAAATCTACAATTTGATGACAATAATAATAATGCCACCAGCTAAGTTTTCAAATCCTGTTTCAAGAAGACACCCAAGTGTGTATTTATGCAGGAACTAAATGAAAATAAATATATTCTCGAGCCACTCTTCTAACTGGATCGTACTCTTTTATCACTTTAGAAAGGTATGTACCTCTTATCGGGTTTAATCGTTAACTCAAAGCCCACCCACTTAATCAGAAAATACCTCTCTTGTGAAACCTGCCCCTCGCTCCCGATGACAAATCGCCGTAGGGTAAATATGTGTGCATCATATATGTCAAGGTTTGAACGTGGTAAAACAGAGATTTGGAAAAGTAAATTGGGGGAATTGATTTTCCGCATTAATTTACATTGAGGTGAAGGATGTAAGGTAAGGTAACATTTTATCCTGCATAGTTATTAAAAACCATTGCATACATTAACTCACTCACTATAGTATAGTGGTGGTCCATAAAACATGCCTAGACGTGAATAAGTGATAAAATTCGAAAAGTAACGATTATGACCATTGCAGTGGTCTGTGATAAAAGCGGGAGATCCATAAAACCACAGCAAAGCAACATAACCTCTCAATATTCCAGTTTTTTTGTCACAAGCCTTAAACATTATGTAAAACGGCAGTTCAGGGTGCTTTCTTTAAAGCACGCAATCATGGCCTGCCTGCCTAACTAGTTTTTGAGCCATTGAAGTGGAGGAGATTTTAGGTGGGAGACAAATAAAATAAAGCCAATTTTGGCTTAGAAATCAGAAGTTGTCTGCCTGAATTGGCATGTAAGGCATATGTACATTATGTTGTGTTTACAGTGTGATGTCAGCGCTTCATTTTACATTTTTAGAGATAGTCATAAACTTCTAGGCTTAAAAATGTGAAAATCAATGGAAGTCCTTATAATTTAATAAAGTCTGTTGATAAGTGAGTTGCCAGTCGGAATCTTCCTGAAGAGTGATTTTAGGTATAGCCTTTGAGACAGCATTAGCTGTCTCCCCAGTAGTGCTTAATTTGCCAGTGGTTGCAGGTGGTGCTCACCGAAACTAATTTTTGGAGACTGCCACTTATTTTTCTCTGTCAGACTTTGACCCAGAGCAGCAGAGAGAAAAACAGAAAAGGGGCAAAAAGGAAGAAGAGAAAGACAAAAACTACGACAGAGAGAAAGTAGGGGTGAAAAAGAAGTTGTACGGTTAGGGTAAAGGGGTAGTGAGAGCCTGTGGTGTATTAAAGAGGCATGAGGTGGAATCAAGACTATGCAGCCTTCGTATTCAGCCCCCCAACATTCAGTAGTACCCATTGTTTTTCTAAATATGAATGCTTAATATACATAAATATGTGATTTACTTTGGTCTCCGTCACAAGCAATGGGACTAAAACAAATGAATGAAGAAGCTGCAAGACGTGTTATTTAGAAACAATTGGATTGGATTGGATTGGATTGGATATGGTTTTTGTAGAGCGTGATAGCTACCCGCAGGCATCCTAGCGCTTAGCCAAGTACAGGTGTGTGGGCGGGTCAATTTTATCTGCTGAAGAGAAAGGTTTTTAATTTTTTCCAGAAGTGCCGAAGGTTGGGTTCTGAACGAATAGAGATTGGGAGGGAGTTCCAAAGCCTTGCCGCGTTTGTTGAGAACATTCTTCCTCCACTCCTTTCTCTTTTGAACCTGGGTCTGATAACTTGAAAGGTATGAGTCGACCTAAGCTGTCTGTTGGGGTGGTGGGGGTAATCAGAATATGGTTCAGGATTGCTCCTTTCCTCCAGTAGGCACGGTGGGCAATGCACATGCTTTTAAAATTGATCCTATCTTTTACTGGCAGCCAATGGAGGGCTTTTAGTTCAGATTTCACTGATTGGCGGCGGGGAATGCGCAGAAGCGTGCGGGCAGCGCAGTTTTGAATCACCTGGAGTCTTTTCAAGGTTGATTCAGGGGCGCCTAGATAAAGGGCGTTTCCGAAATCCAGCCAGGAGAGGATTAGGCCCTGGACCATGATCTGTCTGGTCTTGTAGGGGAGAAGCGGTAGGATTTTTCGGATGAGTCTTATAATGCCCATGCAGGTGGCAGATAATTTGGTTGCCTGGTGTCCGAAGGATAATTTGCTGTCAAGCCAAATTCCTAAGTTCTTGATGGTGTTCCTGGCTGGGGGTGCTGGGTCTAGATCTAGTGGCCACAGAGACTCAATGGATTTTTGAGGGGAGTTACCCAGTATCATTAGCTCTGTTTTATCGCCGTTTAGTTTCAGGTAAGACTGACTCATCCAGGTACTTACTGCTTCCATGCAGCCTCTGAGATCATTAGGACATGAAGAAGGATGATTTAGGGTAACCACCAGTTGCGTGTCATCCGCGTAGGACACGACTTGGACGCCGAAAGGGCGAATTATTTCTGCAAGGGGGTGCATGTATTTGTTAAACAGTGTTGGGCTCAGGGACGAACCCTGGGGAACCCCACAACTGAGTGGTTTACTGGGCGAGATGGTATCGCCTTTGCAGACTCGGAAGGAGCGTTCTGACAGAAATGATCGTAACCAGGCCACTGCTATAAATGTTATCCCTAGTTCTGAGATTCTGTGAAGCAGGATGTCGTGATTCACAGTGTCGAAGGCGGCTCTGAGGTTCAATAAGATAATGGCCGCAGTGCCGCCCTGATCCACAATCATTCTTGCTCCTTCTGTTACAGCTAGTAAAGCGGTTTCTGTTCCGTGCATGGGGCGGAACCCAGTTTGAGATGAGTCCAGTAGTTTATTTGTTTCCAGGAATTCTGTGAGGGATTGGTTGACGTGCTTTTCCGCGATTTTGGATATTCAAGGTAACAGGGAGATTGGGCGGTAATTTATCGGGTTCATCTGATCTAGATTGGGTTTGTCAGAAGAGCTTTGACTGTTGCCTGCTTCCATTTTGGGGGAACGAATCCTGAAGAAAGTGAATTGTTGATTAAGTTCAGAATGGTGGGCAGGATGGTAGGGGTGATTGTTCTGAGAAACTGAGCTGGGGCTGGGTCGCTGGGAGATACGGACTTTACCTGGAGTATTATGGTTTCCAGGCTGGTGGACTCCAGTGGTGGAAAGTTTTCTAGGGTGGTAAGTGGAGGTGGACTGATATCCTTCTGTTCTATTTTGGGATGAGGGGGTGGGGGGAAAGATGAGTAGATTGTGGCTATTTTATTTAAGAAGTAGTCTGCCTGTTCATTGCAGCAAGCTTGAGTAGTGAGTGGATCTGGTGGTTTATCGGGAAGTTTGAGCAGGCTCTTCACGATTTGATATATTTCCTTGGGTTTGGATGCCTTTTCGTTAATTTTGTTTTCGTAGAAGGTAGCTTGAGCTTTTTTTATGTCATTTTTATAGATTTTTATGGCGGTCCGATATTCATTTTTGCTGATTTGTGAGTAATCAATGCGCCATTTCCGTTCCAATCTTTTGCATTCTTTTTTAAGAGTGCGCAGGTCCTGTGAGTACCAAGGAGCGTTTTTTGGTCTCTGTTTGGATTTGATATCCTTAAATGGGATAGTAAGATCTAAGGAGGTGGTGATCCAGTTGTTGAAGTTGTCATTATTAATAATCGGATCGGGGTTGTTTACTGGGACAGAGGCTTCCAGAGTGGTTGTCCACAGGTTGGTGTTAAGTTGGGACCATTTGCGGTCCCTGCAAGAGGCGGTGGAAGGTTTAGGACGTGGTCCGGATGGCGCCCAGATAAATGGGATCAGAAAATGGTCCGTCCATGGGAGGGGAATGGATGGACTGACTGTGAGATGGGTACAGTTAGTAAAGATGGGGTCCAGGAGGTGACCTTTATCGTGGGTGGGTTGCAGCACTCGCTGGGAGAGTTCCAGTGCCTCCAGATTGTTGCGTAGTTTGGCGGCAGCCGAATCTAGGGGGTCATCTAGGTGCACATTCAGGTCGCCTAATAAGGTGTAGTTAGGCGAGGAGCAGACACAATTGGCTACCTCCGGTGCGAGTTGGTTTATAAAGTTAGTCGGAGTGCCCGGTGGCCGATAGATAAGAGTCCCTGAGAATGTGCATGTGGGGGAGAAGTCCAGCGAGAAAGTAAAATGTTCGCAGCTGGATAGGGTAGTTGGCGAGGCGCGGCAGGTATAGCAATTCTTGTAAATAATGGCTATGCCGCCGCCTTTCCCAGATGGACGGTCAACCCGGAGTATTTGGTATCCTGGGGGAAGAGCTTGAATGACATCGGGGTCAGATTCAGGTTGTAGCCATGTTTCCGTGAGGAAGATGGCATTGGGTTCTTTGTCGGAGATTAACAGAGATATTTCTGCAGCATGTTTAGGGAGAGACCTGCAGTTCAGCAGGAACATAAGGTATGAGGGAGGGGGTGTTTTTGGGCCACTTTGATACGTGCACTCTGGGCAGCAGAAAAGTTTTGAGGTGGGATTCCAGGATGCAAGGCATTGGTCGTGGATGGGGCCTCGTAGTTGATGTAGAGTGCTGGACGAGTATTGGATGGATTTATTTTGGCCAGCGGTCGTGGCCCCTGGTCCCGGTCAGTCGCGGATGGGCGCAGACGGCTTGCCTTTGGCGCGCCTTCGGCGCCCCGCCGGCGCCGCCGCTGCGCCCATCCGCTGCGCCTCCTGAGTGATCATTTTATAGTGGCGAGGGCGTGAGGGTGGGAGGGGCCTAGCCCTGGTCAATTATCTGGTATTCCTCACCCAAGATGGCGGGCCCGGAAATACTAGTTCGGCAGGTGAGCCGAGACTCAATCAAGTTCTCGAGGGGGGCAGGATCCGCTCTCACTTCAGCAGTAACTGATAGTAAGTGGCGATTTGATTTTAGTATTTTTAAAAATGCAGTTTTCTCCAAATAAGCAATCTTTTGGAGCGAGTTTTAAAAACGATAGTAGGCTTTTGATTCAAGCGGCAAAGTTTAAAAACAATGTCCCGGCTTCCGCCTCAGGACCAAAACAACACACTCACTCGTAGTCAGTCAATACCTGCAAAACAGCCATTTCACAATTTTTTTTAAAAATGAAAAAAATGATGTAAACATTTTATTGCACGCACATTGTGGCATGTTATATTGGTGTTCTTTTTTTCTTTTAATTTTTGTGGTTGCGCTTGCAATCAAAAAATAAGAATTAACCATAGCATCAGCCTGGCAAGGCCTGATTTATTAACTTTGCCACTGCAAAGACTTAGCATACACCTGAAGGTAGAGCATCTAATCGAATTTGTAAAATTACCAATCGTGGTGCATGAAGATAACAGAGAAACCTGGAGATTTCCAAGTTAAAATTGTCTATCTGCTCGTTTAATAATATTTTAAATGCACCACAGGTATTAGCATGTATTGTACACTGCCGGTACTCAGTTGGCAGGGAACTAGGCAATATCTTTTTACAATAATCTTCGATTTGAATTTCTGCTTTTCTTCCTGCCAAGACCAATAGGGCACATTTTCACCTGTAATCCTTTGTCAGATTAAGCCCTAGTTTGGAAAAAATGAGGAGTTTCTTTACTTGAAGGACAATTTTTTCAGACATAATGTATGTGTGAGAAACCAGGGCTTTTTGCAGTGTACCCTACCCCTGTTGCCTCTATTTTGACTACTAGATGCTGGTGTTTTGACTTAATGTGCCCTAGACTCTGCTAACCAGACCCCATGGCCTGTGCTCTGTGTAAAAGGTACATCGTAATTTCAGTTGGTACTGATATCCTACCTGTAAGTCCCTAGTATAATGTTAGGGCAAATGGGTTTAGAGGCCCAGTAGATTTAATGCTCTTAAGTGTGCACTGCTGTGTTGCCTGCTGTCATTTTAAAAGCCATCCCTGCTTTGCAGGCTGCTTTTAAAATAAAACGATGTCCAAATTCAAATTTGGAATTAATGGTTCTTCCAAAGTCTTAAACTACCTTATGTTTACGTATAAGTCACCACTAAGGACAGGGTGCCATGTTAAAGTAAGCAGTGGCATTATAATATATGTTTTATAAGCCCTGTTGAGAGAAAACTGTTAACTTTGTTTTTTCTCCCATTGTAGTGCATTAGCTCCATAGGCTAACATGGTAATGCTTTATTTGCCATTAATAAAGTCTAACTATTGATAGAAGTGAGCTAAAATAATACTTCAAAGTATGAAAATGATAGTTGCAATGTATCCAGCAACTTGCCAAGGTTGGATTTTTTATAACTATTACAGAAAATAAGTTATAGAGCTTAATTTTCTGATGTGCTTGAATTCAGCCCGGTAGGACCCTATTCTGATTGGCCAGCCTTTGACATACTGAGCCAAACAAGCTTGATTAGGTGTGAAGTGGCCTGGGCTGAGTCAATGGAGACATTCGTGAGAGGAGATGTGCCTCAGAGCCAAAGGCAAGAAGGGGCTGGGTAGCCAAACTGGTCTTCAAAGGAAGAAAGACAATGAGGACAGGAACCAGATCCACCCCACTTCCTGCACCCCAAGCCAGATTGGAGCGCCTGTAATTAAATTAGCAGAGGAGCTGGAAGGGAAGTGTTTGAGAAAGTTAGACACAACTGTAGGTTGGGTTAGCCAGACCTGAAGCTCCAGCAGAGATTTTCTCCATTTTGGATTTTATGGAACAGTGCTTTCTGGAAAAAGAATTTCCAACATTTCAGGGGAAGTGTCCATCTTATATAGTGGTCCATGCACCCCATTGATCAGGGGTGCCTGCCTACTTGCCAGCCAGGAAGCCTGGATAAATATGAGAGAGTTGCCCAGCAACTCACAAGCTTGCCTTCAAGAAACAAGAAAAAGAAGGACTCCCCTACTGAACCCCTGGACTGCACCAAGAGGACTGCACTCTAAAGAACTCCACCTGCTGAACACTTTGGTCTACAGCAAAAGAAGGACTTTGCCTGTTTGAGGAGTGGGGTGCCTGAAAGCAACAGGTTGAAAGAGCTCCACCTGCATCATCTCCACCTAGAAGAACTCAGCTGGACAGCGTTCAGTGGACTTCTAAGGATTTGGCCAGGTGCATTGTGGGTCTCTTAGTCCCAACTTCACAAAGAGCAACTCAGCGATTGTGGAACCTTGGATTGGTGTTGTGGACCCTTCAAGAGCCCAAAAGGACCTTCTGGAAGAAAATCCGCAAGTTTGGAATCACTTGTTAGACTTTTTATGAAAATGCTCCATAAATTGCAGAGAGTCAAGCTGTCGATGTCGAACTGAGACCTGGCCTGAAATTCAGGTTGGTACCGCTGAAAGATACGGAGCTCCAAGACCACCAGGATTTCACCAGGGCCTTGCGCTGAAGCAAGCCACCGTCGTTGACTCGCACGCTGGCCAGATAAGGATCCTTGCTCAAGGTCGAGAGATAAAGTTTTAAAAAAGTGACTAAGCCAGAAGGTAAAAATTTGACCGGGCTCACTTTATCCTACCCATGCTCAACGTGATCGGCCTGAAAAGTTGACTTTGTCCCGGTCAAGTGTGACCAGATGTCCCAAGTTTGTGCTTTTGCTTTTAGTCACTAGAAAGTATCTATACTTTGAAAATTCATATCTCTGGTTTCCTACATTGGATGTTTGTCATTTTGGTGTCATTTTAGTCTTAAAAATACCTTCTATTTCTATAAACTGGTGTTGGATTCTAATTGTGTCTTAATTATTTAATGTGTTGGTGTTTTTCAAATGCTTTACACACATTTCCTAAGTTAAGCCTGTCTGCTCGCAGTCAAGCTACCAAGGGTTGAGTTATTTGTGATTGTGGTGTTGTTACTGAGTGTAGGTACCTACCTGCCCTTACTAATAAACTACCTTCCAACAGTATGGCACTCTACATATTTATTTCTAGGAAGGCTCTAAACCACCTCCAGGCTGTGCTCCAGCGCTGAATACCAAAAATCCCCTCACTACGTCACAGACCACAGATCTTCTTCAACAACCACATTCACTGGTGGGGCCCATAACACCAATCATTCATTCTACCTTTAGATCAATGGTCCTCGAGAGAGAGAGAGAGGGGAAATTTCTTTTCCACTCTTAGTCCATGCGCTGGAAACTTATGGGAGGAAGATTTCACCAATCACCTGATGAGTAATAACAAATCCACCTATTCATCCCTACCTCACCAGGGTCTCAATACCTTTATAACCTAGCAATTCCTCCCATACTATTGGCCATGGATCAGCTTAGTTGCTGGGAAAAGCGACACTTAATTCTTCTAAACAATATACATCAAAATACTTCAAATAATAACCCGACACAGTTCTTAAATGAATTAAAAGTTTTATCTAATTAAAGCATAAGAAATCATAATGCATTCAATATTTTGGTTCGCATATTTACCTAATCTGGCTAAATGGCGTCCTCTATGTCAAATTCAGATCTTTCGTCTCTATGCCCATATATCGATTACTCAGTTCGTAAGTTAATTGGGCATCTGATCAGTCCATCAGAGTCTCTGGTAAGCAGCTGTCCAGCTGTGTCACCATCCTCTCCGTCAGCATAACGTCGGGCAATCTGGTAAAGTGAAGGTGTGGTAAAATCCTACCCTCTCTAGTCTACTTTTATAGTAAAATTTCGACAACAAATGTTACAATACATGTTTCGATTGGTTGAACCAGAATCATTCTTCCTGATTCCCATACATTTAATGTTGCATTAGACGTAGTTCTCAATTTATTAATAAAATTGTAACAGTTTCCAGTCCATCCAGGGCATGTTTATTCCCATGCGGGTTTGTGTTAATGGTGTCATCAATTATAACAGTTCATGGTTTAAGGAAGTTCATTGTTTGAGGCTTGGCACTCCTCCCGGTGCGTCCTTCACGAGTACAGTCAGCCTGGGGTCAGGATGAGGTTATTGCTGCTCATCTTTTAGCGCAGGCGCACTTCACTCAGTGACTTCTGTATCTCGTCTGTCCGTCAAAATAGGGATGGCAGCCATTTTGTGGCCACTCCAGAAAGGTAAACTTAAGCAAAGAGACACAAAACGTAATTAATACATGGAAATGACTATTAGAATGTTATTCCCTCACTAAACCCTTTATGTGTGTGTATTTATCTAGCAAAAGCAACACGCATTGCAGTTTATACTCACAATTTAAAGGACGATTCACAAATCACATCACATAAGCAACATATAATATACAAATTCTAAATATCTGACATTAGTATGCATACGAAATTAGTTTACGTATCAATCAGGCCATGCAAATGCGATTCCCACGTGTATTTTCTAATTAGGAATATTGATTAATCAAACACAGCAAACAATTAATACTATTAATGTTAATCAATTATTCATGTTAATTCAAAATGATAAAATGGAGGAGGTATTGATTCTTAGGGAAAACCTCGCTCCAGCAATCCCCTCTTTGGTGATTTTATCACCACAAAACACCCAAATTTAGTACCCTTTTATGGAAACTTAAAATGACTTCTTACTCATAGCTCAAAATTCAGTTTCTTCATATTCATCTCTTTTTGCTTTCTTATACATATTGTCTTTCCACTCATCTAAGGCTATCTCTTCAAAATCCTTTTCTGGATCTTTCCTTTTCTCTTAAGTTTATCTCTTTTTATTTTATTATTTGTTTTCTTTTTTCTGCAACACATACACCCTAATCTTATCACTAATATTGCCACTATCACACATGTTAATGGAAACAACATTTTACCTATTACAGTACTACTAATCTTAGCTAAGAAATTTTTAATAGCAGCTATTTTCTTTCCCATTCTTGTCCATACATCTTCAACCTCCAGTGGTACAAGTTCATCGTGCAATTCGGTAATATTTTTAATGTAAACTTTTAGATCTTTACTTTCGTCTGGAATGTAAGTACAACAATGATGAACTTTCCGCATTCCACAGACTCCACCCTCTTTTGCCAAAAGAATGTCAAGGGCAAGTCGATTTTGCATTACCATAGCACGCATGGGAACCATTTCAGTATTAACCAATAAGAATCCATCAGCAGTGCTTGTTGACAAGCGATCCACTACTGTAGATAATCTTCTAATTTTATTTGCATTCAGAGTTATTCCCACTGCCGGTATCAATGCACAAAAGATATCACCCACAATTTCTGCCCAAGATTCTCTCTTCCTACGCACTAAATGACTATTTAAACTATTTACATCCTCTTCTCTGTCCATGTGAAAGATTTTTGGAAATACCAGGCCTACATAACATGTGCCATACCAATGGTCTGGCAAACGATAATATGCCCTGTTCCCACAGATAAAATATATTCCAGGAAATACTGGATCTCTTCCACCTTTGAATCCCCATCCACCCATGATTCGGTATGTATCATGGCACTCACTATTACCTACAAACAGGTTATCATATGCAGTTTGATTCCTTCTTATACAAAGTTTTCCTTTCTGAGGCCTATCTAAAGCTATTGTTGGTGTTGACTCTCCTTTTGTCAGGTGTTTCTCCATTTCTATGTCCCAAGCTGTTTTCTCAACCTTTCCTTCTGATGCCTTTTTGTGCCTTCTTTCCTCAACCATATTCAAAAATGTATTTTCTTCTTTCTGCAAACTGCATGTCAAATTATATTTAAACACAGCTTCTAATGTTAGTTCACTAGTCTCTAGGAAAAATTCACCTAAAACCTTTGCAGGTCTTACCTTATTTAACTTATTATTAGCAGGCACTAATGCAAAAATGTTATCTACATCTGAAAAATAATACTCTAATTTCCCTATCTCATAAAATAAGCTAGCTATTACACTACATGTTATTCCATAAGTAGCTGGAAGGTGATGATAAGTCACTCCCTCTGCCACAGAAGCAGGTAACTGTATGCAGACGTAGCAGTCCCTTACATCCATGGTTTTTACATACTCATACAATAATTTTGAAAATACATTATTAGAGAAATCGTTAATAGACCTATCTTTATGCAAATGAATGTTTGTTTCTACAGTTGGTACTACCTTTGAAATTTTACCTATGTTAGTTTTGTTTTGACCATTTCCTTCTATTGTATCTATTGTGACTTTAAATGATATTACAAGAGCTAAGATGCTCCATAAAAGCATTAATAATCCTGTACAACAGCAACATGTTTTACACCATCTTTTCATCTACTTTTACTACCATCTGTGTTAGCCATTTTTCTAAAATAGACCGTGTCTTTTGACTTAGCCTCTTCTACTTTATGACCAGTTTCTACCCCAAAGCTTCTAAGCTTCTACTTAGTTCTACTAGTTTTCTACTTCTTCTCTTTTATTATCGTTCTCCACATCAACAGCTTCTTTGATTATTCAGTTTGGCATCTCATCGTCTTTTGCCTCCTTCACCCAATCAGGATACAGAATTTCCTGAATCTCTGCTTCTTCTTCTCCTATGTCGGACAAGAGAACTCTCAGGATTTCTGATTCTTCTTCTTCTTTAACCACTTTCAGTAAAGCCTCCTCTGGATTTCCTTGAATATCTGCCTCTTGGGATTCTTCAGGCAGGGCCACATACGTCCATTCCGGCGACTTTTACTTCTGGTTAGGTTTTCTTGTTCTTCCGGATTCTTTTGTTACAACTGTTTCTTTTTCCTTTGATTTTTCCTGACTTGTGACTTCATTCACCTGTTCAGCTCTTGGTGATTTCACTTGAGACAATCGATATCTTAGTCTCTTTATTTTGTTCGGCCAAACTTCTGGTTTTACAGTTCTTCTCAATTTACTTTCTTTGACATTCTTTTCATTCTTCTCTCCAAGCTCTCTTTCTCAGAACTCGACCTTCATGTATTTCGTTCCCACTCTCTTCCGATTCTGTCCCAACTTGCTTTTCCTTTTCACCAGTTTCTTTATCCACCACTTGTTCCGGTTTTCCTACTTTTTTCCCTCCTCGGATCTCCGACACGCAATCCTCCTGCTGACTACTTGTCCCTTCACCTAGCTGGATGTTGCAGTTCCCTACACCTCCTCGGGGGTCTTCCGCAATCAGTCCCTCTCTCTCTGTAACTGTCCCTTCTTCGTTCAAATCTATTAATTCAGGTGGAATTTCTCTCAATTTTTCATCTGGAATTTGTTCTTTTTGACTTTCTGTTACTGCTTCTTCTTTGTCTTTTCCTTCCTTCTTTTTAGGTTCTTTTCTAGGACCTTTCTTTCTCTGCTCGTCTTCAGAATCTGAGCTGTCAGAAATCTGCAATCTTCTTCTCAGAGAGACACTTCTGGGGACCAGAATCTGTTTTGGTTCGTTTTCTCCCCTTTCAGGATTTTCACGTGTTTTTGGTTCTTCGTGATCTGATTCAGTACTTGACTCTGATTCGTCATAGTACTCTTTCTCCTTGCAATCCACTGGATTTGGTATTCTCAAGGTATGGCTGGCATAGATCCAGTTTTTCAGTCCAGCACACTTCACAGCTGTTGTCGTGGTCAGAATGACTTGTCTTGGTTTTCCCCACCTGGGAACCAAACAGTTTCTTCTTCTGTGGACCTTTATCCTCACCCAATCTCCTGGGCTTAGATCATGGGCTTGCTTCTTTTCAAGGGTGGTGGCATCCGCTCCAACCTGATGAAACACAGAATGAACTGCGTCAGCCAGGCCTTTACAGTAATCCAACACCATGTCCTCAGAAATCGTCATCAGTTTGTTGACTGGTATGTAAGCATGCCTCATTGCACGTCCCATGATTATTTCATGAGGACTTAACCCTGTAGTTCTATCTGGGGTTGCATGTATGGTCATCAAAACTAGAGGCAAGACATCAGGCCATTTTCCCAATTCTGTTCTTGATTGTACCATTCATTTGCTCAACCACACCAGAAGCTTCTGGTCGGTAGGCACAGTGCAGTTTCTGTTGTACATTAAATGCTTCACTGACCAATTTTACAATCTCATTATAGAAATGCCCTCCTCTGTCTGATTCAAGGGTCACTGGGAACCCGAACCTGGGGATGAATTCTCTCAAAAGCAGCTTTGCTACTGTCAATCCATCATTTCTCCTTGTTGGGTATGCTTCTACCCACCTGGAGAATAGGCAGACTATGACCAGAACGTACCTCAATCTGTTACATGTTGGCATCTCAATGAAATCTATCTGCATTCTGGTAAAAGGCCCTCCTTCTCGGCCTATAGTTCCTAGGCTCACCACTGTCTTTCTCCCAGGATTGTACTGCTGACAAATTAAGCATCTCTGACATAGACTCTCTGATATAATTCTGAATTTTGGGTTGTACCAGGTCTGCTTAAATGACCTGATCATAGCATCTCTCCCTATGTGTCCCTGGCCATGATACATCCGTGCCATGGTAGACAACATGCTATCAGGCATGACTGGTTTTCCATCTCGATAGACCCACACATGATCCTTTTCCCTTGGTGCACATCCTGCTTTTACCCACTGCCTAGTTTCCTAATCTCCTGCTTCCTCCTGCAATTGCCTCACTTCTTCCCATGTCCCTACAACATTAGTAAACATTAAGGAATAGGAAGTCATTTCTTTCTCCTTTGCCCGATTGACTGAATAATGATTTCTGGCACAGTACTGTGCCATGTCATTGGCATAACGGTTGCCGACAGTAACATAATCCTCCCCTTGATTATGGGCAGCACATTTCACCACAGCCAATTGTTTAGGCAGCTGTATCGCCTCAATCAATTTTCCAACCACTTCAGCATTCTTTATAGGAGTTCCACTTGAGGTTAGGAAACCTCTTTGTAGCCACAACTGGCCAAAATCGTGGACAACTCTGAAGCCATAGTGGCTGTCAGTTATCACAGTCACTCTCACACCTTTCCCAATTTTGCATGCTCGAGTCAGAGCCACTAATTCTGCTACTTGGGCAGATTTCACTCCTTTTAGATAGGATGCTTCCATCACTGCTGAAACCGTGCACACTGCATATGCTGCACTCAACACCCCTTCTTCTGTTCTCAAACATGACCCATCAACAAACATTACATAATCATTTTCTGCCAAAGGTACATCTGTAATGTCTGGTCGTGGTTTCGTACAATACTCAAGCACATCCAAACAATCATGATCTGCTTCATCTCTCACTTCCACATTCTCACCATCTGGTAACAACGTTGCTGGATTCACATTCACACATCTTGCAAGGCTCACATTCGTTGCACCTAATATGACTTTCTCATACTTAGTCAGCCGACTATGTGTCATATACTGAGTACGACTCCTTGTTAAAAGAATCGCCACATCATGGGGTACAAACACTTTCAAAGGATATCCCATCACGATTCCTTCACTCTGTTCCAGACTTCGACATGTTGCTGCTACTGCTTTCAGACAACCAGGTAAGCCTACAGCCACTGGATCAAGCATCGATGAGTAATATGCAATCGGTCTCCTCAATCTTCCATGCTTCTGGATTAACACAGAAAGTGCACATCCATTTCTTTCACTGCAATATAACTCAAATTCCTTTTCATAATCAGGCATACCCAATGCTGGGGCTTCACACAATCCATCTTTCAATCGTTTGAATGCTGCCAATTCTTCCTTATTCAATTCAAGGGGATCTTTTACATCACTCCTTGTTAGCCGAACCAGAGGTTTTGCAATCAGCAAAAAGTTGCTGATCCACTGGCGGCAGTACCCTACCATTCCCAGAAACATTCTCACTTCACTTTGCGTCATGGGGGATCTCATTCCTTTTATGATTCTGATTCTGTCTATTGTTATTTTCCTCAATCCTTTTTCAATGTTATGTCCCAAATAGTGTACTTCTTTCTTACAATACTGCAGTTTGGCTGGGGACACTTTTAGTCCTCCATCTGCCAGGTGATTTAGTAGAGCTATAGTATCTACTTTACAAGCTTCACGAGTTTTCGACGCCACAAGGAGGTCGTCGATATACTGCACTAGTACTGAACTCTCGGGCATTTGCAGACTTTCTAATGACTTTTTCAACAATTGATTAAATATTGAGGGGCTTTCTGTATACCCCTGTGGGATTCGGCACCATGCCAAAATACGGTCTCCAAACCGAAATGCAAAAATCTGCTGACTGTCGTGATGCAATGGAATAGAAAAGAACGCTTGGCACAAATCAATTACTGTATACCATTCTGCATCATGGGGAATCTGATACAAAATCACTGATGGATTTGGCACAATGGGACAGCATGGTACAACGATTTTGTTTACCTTTCTCAGGTCTTGCACTACTCTGAACTTCCCATTTGGCTTTTTTAGGCCCATTATGGGTGAGTTACATGGACCGCTCAATATTTCTCTCAGAATTCCTTGCTTGATCATTTTCTCAATTATTGGAGTTACTCCTTCAATTATTTCAGGTGTCAATCTATACTGAGGAATGTTTGGATAACTAACTCCATCTTTGACAGTAAATTTTACTGGGTCCACGTTTCTCATTAGCCCTACATCTTCTCCGGTGAAATCCCAAACCTCTGCTATTACAGACAGTTTCAATTCTCTGGGCAGTTCATCTGGATTAAATACTGCATATGTTCCAATAGTCTCACATTCTCTGTTAGCTATGGTCATTTTGTACAATACATCCTCATCTGGTGTTCCAAAAGCTATTCCATCTGGAGTACAAAATATAGTGCAATTCATTTTGCACAACAGGTCCCTACCTAACAAGTTCACAGGACTGGTGTCACACACCACAAATCGGTGCATTTCAGAAAATTTCCCTATACTAACCTTTACGGGTTCTGTAAGGTATGTTTTAACTGTTGGTTAGATACACCAACTACTTGGATTGTTTCATCCGAAAGAGGAAGATTCTTAACATCAGCTGATCTAACAGTAGATCGAGTAGCGCCAGTGTCCACTAGGAAAATAATGTTATCATCATTAATCTTCCCATCTACAAATGGTCCTGTCTGGTCTACGTCTAGAGTTGCGCCAAGTACGCACTCTTCTTCCTCCCTTCGGCACCGTCAATAATCCATTTCTGAATCAGTCTCATCATGTTGCAGCCAATACTAAGAAACAGTGCGAGCACGTGATGGTTTATTTACCTGTTCTTCATTGTAGAATCCCGATTCTTTACTATACTTCTGGGAGTTTCTGTTCTGTGGAAAAGGTGGTTTTGGCACCTGATTCTGGGAAGTAACCACCTGCTGCTGTTGCTGCAGTTGACCACCCACCCCTTTCCGCACCTGTGGATTCAACGATCGATTTTCAATATTAGTATTTGGAGGGTTCTTACACTCGGATTTGCAATGCCCTAACTCACCGCAATTGTGACATGGGAATTTCTTTTTGGCTTCTTCTATATTACCTTTTCCTTTCCCTGTACCAAATCTTGGTCTTACTCCTGGATTGTTTGCTTGTTCTACCAACTGAGCTTCCTGTCGTTCGGCTACCTTTACCTGTGCCCACATTGCCTTCTCTTTCAGTTTCCGTTGTTTTGCCTCAATCTCATCGCTGAAATATTTTGCATGTCTCAAAACTTCTTCTATTTTCTTATTCAGCCAATCAACTGTATGCTGCTTTATCATATCACCAATTTCCGTGCGTAAACCATATACAAACCTGTATAGGAAATGGCTCAAATCTTTATCACTCAGGTTCTCATCTCCACTGAACTGTTTAAAAGCCTGAATTAGTCTCTCGTAATATGCATGGACTGACTCCTTGCTTTCCTGTTGGGTTCTGTCAATTTTTACCCAATCAGTCTCTTTAGGGGGTACCTTATTTTTCAGAAATGCCATAACCTGCTCATATTTCTTCATTACCTCTGGGTCGGGAGCTCCCGTCTTAGGGTCCCTAGGATACTCCTGAGTGGGCCAATTTATCATCAGCTTGCACTCTGTCCACAAATCTGCTGGTACTATTATATCGAATAGACTATTCAAATCTATCCGTAATACCTTTGCCAATTTTACAAACCTGTCTACCTGCCGGTACCACTCGACGGGCTTTTCGCGTAGTCGAGGGAAATCATTTGTGAAAGACAAAATGTCCTGTCTTGTCCATGGAACATGGACATACCCTCCCCCTGGATTCTCTCTCATGGGGTATTCTGTCGTTACCCTTTCTTTCTCTCTAACGGGAAATGCTGAAACTGTCTTTTCTGTGATATTATCATGTCTTCTACACCACTTACTTCTCCATCTGTCAACATCTCCCCATTTTCTCAACAAACCGATTATGTCCTTAATTTGACCTATCCTTCCTGTAGTATTCATGTTCTCTATATCCTTCGCAGTGAAATCAACTCGATAAGATTTTTGCAGTGCTTTTACTCTGTCAAAATCTATTCCCATTTCATTTGCAATTTCCTCTAATCTTTCATGCAGGTTTTTCGCTCTCCAGGTTGCACTCTTGCAGAGAAACAACAATTCCTCATCCTGGTAGTTTTTCAATTTTTCAGTAGGGATAGTTCCTACTATTAATTCTTCTAATACCATTTGTAATTTGGCCATCTATTGACTGGGATTCTTGATCCTTTTTCTGTAACTCTCTGAGCCATTCGCTTAATTCTTTTACAGAAGGTCCTTCTGGGTTGTCTACATTATTCTGTTCTGGGGCCTTTTGTGGTTCTAATAATGTTTCCATTGTCATTCTGCTCTTTTCAGCGTAGATTTGATTTACAAATGGATTACTTGAAACATTCGATTCAAACATATTTATTGTCGGTCCCCACGGATTGTCAGTTTGACTCCATTCAGTATTTTCAATTGGATTTTGGCTTCTATACGGCACTGTCAAACAATGTTCAGTATCTTTCTGTTTCTCAAAAATGGGCATTACTGGACCTATCGTTACTGGAACTGTTACAGCTTCTAGATTCTTGGTCAATTCTCTTATTTTCTCGGTTAATTCTAGGGTAGTTTTAGCCAATTCTACTGAATTCTCACCATTTACCCTACTTTCTGTCTGTTTTTCTAACTCTCTTGCAGAGTTACTTTTCCCTAGTTCTGGTGACATGGTCTCTGTTTTCATTATTCGTAATGTTTCTCTCATTGGGGCACTTGGTGACAATGCTTCTGGTTCTGGTCGATACGGTGGTGGGTTTTTGTTAAACACTTCATCAAGAACATCATCTTCTGATTCATTCACTTCATACCCACTAAAATCCACATTCCGCCTTTTCTCGGTGCATTTTCTCCCTTCATTCTCTCCTACCATTCTCACAGGATACATACCCTCGGTCATACTTGCATTCCGCCACCTTTTCATTCTGTCATCATGTGTCTCATGTCCGTATGATTTACCGAACATGTATCGATAACCCCTACCACTTCTCTGTTTTTCTCGTTCATGCATTTCATCTTCCCATTCCGTCAATGCCTCAAACTGCGTCGGTCTAGGTCTTGGTTCTAAGTTCATAATTTTGTCTCGGAGATTTCTCAAAACAGTCAAATTAAAGGAACCATGATCTGGAAACGCCAGGACTCTATCGTCCTTGGTGTATTTTACCCAATTATCTAACCAAATACAAGTATGATACCCATATTTCGCAATCATTGTAGATGCGGGTGTTTTTGGTGGAGGAAGTAACTGTCCTTCCCTAGTCTCAACTATTTTATCTTTCTTGAACCATCTTTTAATTTTCCCAAACCACGATTTCTTCTTTTCTGGTGGTTGATAATACATTTTCTCGTTTTCCGTATACCGTTTAGTCCTCTTACAATGGTACCGCTATTTTGTCCACTCACAGCGCGATTCTTACTAACGCACCAATCAGGAGTGTCTACCTCACTATCACAATCCTCCAGTCTCAGCGCGACTCACACTAACGCACCAATCAGGGAGCGTTTACGTCACTCTGTATTCTTCCACTCCTAGCGCGGCTTTACACTAACGCACCAATCCAGAGCGTTTTACGCCTCCAATCTACTGTCCAATCCCAGTGCGGTCGTTCTGACGTCAGCAGCCGCTGCGGCAACTCACTCTGATCTGCTCTTGTCTACCCCTCCTTTACAAGACCGCTCCGTGAACTCTTACTGTAACTTTTACGATTCGATTAGTAACAGCACTAAAACATCTCCATTGTCTGCTTCACTAACCAAAGAACAGCGAAAAGACCTTTCTCACAAGAATTCCGTCTGTCTCGAGAGCAGCGCTTACCTCTGCCCCACTACGGAATTCTTACTTCCGTTGATAAAGTAGCACATCCCTCTACTTTACCCTTCTAGAAAGCATTAGTTAATTGTTTCTCTGGTATTTTAGAAATAACCTAGAGTTTCGCAATCAACCCGAATGCCTTTTCATTCACACTCGTTCATACATGAAAATGTAGTACATACGCACAGAATGCTGTTTTTCCCGAGAACAGCGAACAGTCTGTCCTACTACAGAATTATGACACTCGTTAACAAAGCAGCGCTTCCCTCTACTTTGTCCTTCTAACAAGCTCAGAGAACACCTGCTACCTTTTCAGTGATAAGCGTTATCGGTATGCCAATTGGTTTCCTGGTACTTAAAGACTAAAATTTCACAGGTAACCTTCGCTATCACACACACTTCTCTCGCACCGAGAATATCTCTAATGGCAACACACGACGATGTCACCGAATCGAACCGAGACAATGCGCCGTGCAACTTCACTTGTCACACGTTTTCCCTGTGTACCTACAGGGCTACAACAATCCTGTCTTTCCCGAGAGCAGCATCTACCTCTGCTCTACTACGGAACTGTTACAAACTTCCGACTTCCTACATGCCAGAAGCCATGCAAACAACATATAACTCGACGCGACTCAACATAGATTGTTAGTACATAAACCAATACCAATCAATAATCAATAAGCTATTTACAAGCAATCGTCACTAAACCCAAAACAATAGCTAACCATCATCCTGCTACCAGAAAAACTGCTCCAGCGCTGAATACCAAAAATCCCCTCACTACGTCACAGACCACAGATCTTCTTCAACAACCACATTCACTCACTCATTCACTGGTGGGGCCCATAACACCAATCATTCATTCTACCTTTAGATCAATGGTCCTCGAGAGAGAGAGAGAGAGGGGAAATTTCTTTTCCACTCTTATTCCATGCGCTGGAAACTTATGGGAGGAAGATTTCACCAATCACCTGATGAGTATTAACAAATTCACCTATTCATCCCTACCTCACCAGAGTCTCAATACCTTTATAACCTAGCAATTCCTCCCATACTATTGGCCATGGATCAGCTTAGTTGCTGGGAAAAGCGACACTTAATTCTTCTAAACAATATACATCAAAATACTTCAAATAATAACCCGACACAGTTCTTAAATGAATTAAAAGTTTTATCTAATTAAAGCATAAGAAATCATAATGCATTCAATATTTTGGTTCGCATATCTACCTAATCTGGCTAAATGGCGTCCTCTATGTCAAATTCAGATCATTCGTCTCTATGCCCATATATCGATTACTCAGTTCGTAAGTTAATTGGGCATCTGATCAGTCCATCAGAGTCTCTGGTAAGCAGCTGTCCAGCAGTGTCACCGTCCTCTCCGTCAGCATAACGTCGGGCAATCTGGTAAAGTGAAGGTGTGGTAAAATCCTACCCTCTCTAGTCTACTTTTATAGTAAAATTTCGACAACAAATGTTACAATACATGTTTTAGAACAAATTCGATTGGTTGAACCAGGATCATTCTTCCTGATTCCCATACATTTAATGTTGCATTAGATGTAGTTCTCAATGTATTAATACAATTGTAACAGTTTCTAGTCCATCCAGGGCATGTCTATTCCCATGCGGGTTTGTGTTCACGGTGTCATCAATTCTAACAGTTCATGGTTTAAGAAAGTTCATTGTTTGAGGCTTGGCACTCCTCCCGGTGCGTCCTTCACGAGTACAGTCTGCCTGGGGTCAGGACGAGGTTATTGTTGCTCATCTTTTAGCACAGGCGCACTTCACTCAGTGACTTCTGTATCTCGTCTGTCCGTCAAAATAGGGATGGCAGCCATTTTGTGGCCACTCCAGAAAGGTCAACTTAAGGAAAGAGACACAAAACTTAATTAAAACATGGAAATGACTATTAGAATGTTATTCCCTCACTAAACCCTTTACGTGTGTGTATTTATCTAGTAAAAGCAACACGCATTGCAGTTTTTACTCACAATTTAAAGCACGATTCACAAATCACATCACATAAGCAACATATAATATACAAATTCTAAATATCTGACATTAGTATGCGTACGAAATTAGTTTACGTATCAATCAGGCCATGCAAATGCGATTCCCACGTGTATTTTCTACATAGTAATATTGATTAATCAAACACAGCAAACAATTAATACTATTAATGTTAATCAATTATTCATGTTAATTCAAAATGATAAAATGGAGGAGGTATACGATTCTTAGGGAAAACCTCGCTCCAGCACTAAACCACCTCCAGGCTGCACGGAACCAGGCTATTAGGCACATTTTTGATTTAAAGAAGCTTGATGATCTGTAAATGGGGTCCTCCTCGTCCCAGTCCTAACATCTGATGGTATGTCCCTGTCACAACAGGTGTAGCACCTAAGTATTTCTTTATTTTTCATTTATATACATATATGTATATATATTACCTACTGGCGGTCGCCAGTAGGTAGATATAGTTAGGAACTATTTTCAATAGGAAATCCGCAACATTCTATTTGGAATAACGTTGGCACCGATTGACGAATCTTTGTGAAATTTTCCAAACTTTTGGCCAGCTCCAGTCCTCTCCTATCCTGAAAAAATTTCATGGTGATTCATCAAGCGGGGACCGAGAAAAAAGGGGGGCCCCAAAACACATTTTCCCCATGCATTTTCCCATAGTACCTTTTGACGCAGCTACAGCCCGAACTGCTGAACGGAATTACACCAAATTTGGCAAAGAGGTAGTCCTCAGTTCAGACTCATGCCTTTTGCTTAAATGGTGTAAATCCGTTCAGTAGTTCCTGAGAAAATTAGAGTTAAAAGTACATGTATATCTATGTCCTCAGAGGATCCGCACACCCTATGCGCACCCAGCGCACACCCTGCCGTGCACGAGCTGTATTCTAATTGGCTGTCAACACTCCAGATCAGGAAGTGTTGGCAGCCATGTTGTGCCTCGGTAGAACCGAGGCACAAGAAACCTAAAAAACAAACGTGAAAAACGTAAAAAGGGGGCAGGGTAGAAACACCCTGACCCCCTAGGCCTGCTCAGGGGGTCCCACAAGCACCCCCAGGGCCAAAAAAAGATTTTTTAAAAAAATGAAAATCGTCGAGATTCGCGCACACAGCACGAATTTCGGCCGAAAAAAAAAAAAAATCAGCGTGGGCTCCTGCGCTGAATATGCATAATTTTAAAAAAAGTGTTGGGGTGTCCCAATCCCCCCCACACTGCCCCGGGCACCGCCACCCCTGGGGCTCGAAGATAGTATATGCGGGGGGCCTCACTGCCCCCCCGCAGCCCCGGGGACTGCCACCCCCAGGGCTTCTTCAACATGGGTGTGGGGGCTCTCAGCCCCCCCAGTCCCGGGGACCGCCACCCCCCGGGCTTGAAATAATTTGGGGCGGGGGGCTCTCAGGCCCCCCCAGCCCCGGGGACCGCCACGCCCCGGGCAACTTGTCAATGTGGGAGGGGTGCCACGCGGCCTCCCTCCTGGAGCCTTGTATAGGCCTTGGGGACCGCCACCCCCCAGGGCCGGCTCCTGCAGTGTCCTGGGGTGCCCAGCCCCGGGACACTGTAGATTGCAATGACAGAGCAGGATCACGCGGCTCCCGCCCTGTCATTGCAAACTGCTTTGCTTCACTGAAGCGAGAGCAGGGAAACCTACTCTCGCTTCAATGAAGCAAAGCTGATTGCTTTTCCACATGGGGAGCAGCATGTTAGCAGCTTCCCATGTGGAAAAGCAATGCCGGCTCCCGCAGGATGGGGGGAGCTGGCTGGGACTGTGGGGGGATTGGGGACCCCCCCACGGCCCCCAACGGAGGCCAGGCCCAAGAGGATGGGGTCCCCGGGGCCATAAGTGGCCTGGGAGGGGGGCTACGCAGCCCCCCTCCACCATTAAAAGAAGAGAAAAAAAACAAAAAACAATGGCCGGCCCTGGGGGATGGGGTCCCCGGGGCCTTAAAGTGGCCAGAGGAGGGGGTCTACGCAGCCCCCCTCCATAAAGAATGGCCTCGGGAGGGGGGCCACGCGGACCCCTTCGCGATTTTTTTTTTTTTATAAATAAAAATTGGGAGCAGGCCATGAGGGATGGGGTCCCCAGGGCCAAAAAAATAGAAAAAGAAGAAGAAAAAAAACGGGATCGGGCCGGAGGCCATGGCCCCTCCTTACACCACTCTGCAAACGCGCCCCCTGGCGCGTTTGCAGAGGGGGAACTAATTCCCCTTGAATACTGGGGTCCCTGGGAGCCAACTAGCCCACCAGGAACCTCCAGTTTGCGCCAGGGGGCTGCGTTACAGAGAGGTGTAATGAGGCCACGCCCCTTTTTACACCTCTCTGCAACGCAGCTCCGTGGCGCTTACTGGAGGTACCTGGTGGCCTAGTTGGCCGCCAGGGGACCTCAGGATTCAAGGGGACTCAATCCCCCAACTTAAAACACGCCACGGGGCGCGTTTGCGCAGTGGTGAAGGTAGGGGGCGGGGCCTGAGGTGACATGTGCAAACACGCCCTGTGGCGCGTTTTAAGTGGGGAATTAATTCCTCTTCAATCCTGTGGTCCCCTGGGGGCCAACTAGCCCACCAGATACCTCCAGTAAGCGCCACGGAGTTGCGTTGCAGAGTGTTGTAAAAAGGGGCGTAGCCTCTGAACACCTCTCTGCAGCGCAGCTACCTGGCGCATACTGAAGGTACCTGGTGGGCTAGTTGGCCACCAGGGGACCGTAGGATTGAAGAGGAATTAATTCCCCACTTAAAACGCGCCACAGGGCGTGTTTGCACACATCACCTCAGCCCCCCCCCTTCCTTCACCATTATACAAATATTCCTCTAAAATCAGCCGAACTACGATTTCCGATTTTCTCAACTGTTATCAGGAGAGAACCCAGGACTGCATATTTTAGCCCAGCACTGACCCTGAAAAGTAATTCTAAGCGTACTTACCTGTAAGTTGTATTTCCTTCCATAGGAATCCATTGTGTGGTTTTCAGCAGAAAAGTTTGTGTCTATTTTCACAAACTAAAAATATTCATAAACAATCGTCTGTATGACTTAAACACATTCTTTCAACTGTTTACAGGAGATTGGCCAGTGCTGGATCCAGGATCCACCACTGAGTAAGAAAAAGTAACAATAACACTACTTACCTGCTAAGTGAATTTTCTGCAATAGGATAACATTGGTGATTCTATGTGAACATTTTTCGAAGTGTCAAATTTTAAAATACAAGAATAATCCTTAAAAATCACTACTGTAACCAAAACGCTTTTACTCAACTGTTTACAGGAGATGTCCAAGGACTGAATCTAGGATCCAGTCCTGTGGTTAGAAAAGTAATCCATAAAGTAACTAATTGCATTTGACTAGAAATTCACATTGAGCTCAACATTGCTTTGTGTTTGAAATGTGTTGACCATTGCAGCAACTGTAACTACTGTACTTCAAAGACTTTTGCCTATTCGCAAAGTATTTAAACTAAAGTAATTCATTTTGAGAAAGTATATTTTGCATTGTAATGTATAATGTAATTTAAAAAATTAAATATTTAAAAATAAACAGTTTAAACAATGTAGTAAATCAGTATTAAAAAAATCTGTATAACAATTAATACATTAAAAATTGTCATTTACAAAACCTTTGAAATTCACTGAAAAAGACATAGGTTTCAGGCCTGATATAGTTAGGAATTAGCATTTAAAAAACCTTTGAAATTCACTGAAAAAACCATAGGTTTCAGGCCTGATATAGTTAGGAATTAGCATTTAAAAATCCTTAGAAATTCACTGAAAAAACAATAGGTTTTAGAGGTGTTATAGTTAGCTGGACATTTCACTCGAACAAAATCATTGAAATTCCTCCGATATAGTTAGTTGTACTAACTACATCTCGCGCGCCCGCAATCCACTGCTGATGATGTCACATATTACATTATTCATGACATGGTCAATGACATCACTGATGACATCTCAAATGACAGTGAATATATATATATACATATATATATATATATTTTAAATGAACTTTACTTATATCCTTATGTACACATAATTAGCTTCGTATTGGCTTGTTCTATTGTAGCTGTGTGTTTTTTTACTTTGTGCCGGCCTTGGATGCGCACCCTGCTCATGTGCTGAGCTGGGGCAGGAAGTTGAACCTGCGTTCTCGGTTTGGGCCGTTCAGGAGCCATGATGTCAGGCTTCCCAAGCCGGTGCCCATTGAAGAGTGGGGGAAGTCTGCTAAGTTATTAGGTAGCTAAATCTCACGAGATGGGATCGGGTTACCTAGTAACGGTATAAAACAGTAATAAAAATGCAGCATTACCCTGTTGCTGTTCTTTGTAAGCATATCATGGCACCTTAGTTGAGGTGCCTTGGTAGTACTTTTCCTTCTTACATTATGAGGGGTTTTAGGCATAGATCCAGCCAGAAAGGCACAACCATCGGTAGCATTAGGTGGCTTCTGGCCGACAACTAGATGTGAATCTAGGATGCACATTGATGATGAGGGTTCCCCTGTGTTGGAAACGGAAACATTCTCATGTGTAGCTGGGCCACACACCACCAGCTTCAGATGAGGCAGAGACATGTGGAGAGGCTCATGGCCCTAATCCAAGCTCTACATCCACAGCACTTATTTCCTCAGACATGGCGTGTACTGCTGAGGTAAGTAACCCCATAAAGTTAGCGCCACTGTAACAAGATTAAGTTTGCACTTTCCCATATTCAGGAAACAATAGTTGAAGACAAAAAACATACAGGAATCACATGGCCAGGGGGGGCCCGGTCTGGTCTTAGCCAGGCTCGGACAGACCTGCTCTTTGCCTCGGCATGCATCCCACGGGCAGAGAGACCAGCTTTTATGGTGTCCGACCGGAACTATTTCAGGGACTGCCTTTCTCACAGCAGGACTTGTGGGGCTTTAAGTCCTACCCCGTTTCTCTGTCCCTTCCCTGGCGGCCCGCAGACCTTGCAGATATCGTACCTGTGCAAGCACCGCCGGTTGCAGCAGCGCGGAGCTATGGGGGCCGGGCGATTCTTTTAAAAGCCATGTTACTTGTTAATGAGGCTTTGTTGTATTTCACCTCTTCTTAGCGCCCCTGCATCTCCCCTCTGAATGAGTGGAGATGCAGGGGCGCTAAGAAGAGATGAAATACAACAAAGCCTCATTAACAAGTGACTTGGCCTTTAAAAGACCTGTGAAGTACTTGGGTGCGGCGGCTGTTTGTGTTCCAGGGAAGCTGACTCAGCGCCGGGTGAGGTGACGGACAGGGGGGGGGGGAGGGAGGGGGGAGGGCTAGCAGCTAGTGAGAGCAGCCGGTGAGTTTAAAGCGGGAGGAAGACAGAGTGCGACAGAGGGAGGGAGAGAGGGAGAGGGGGAAGACAGAGCAGGAGACAGGGAGGGAGAGACAGCGAGAGAGAGACAGACAAGTTGGGAGAGGGAGGGAGACAGAGGGAGGGAGGGAGGGGGACAGAGGGAGAACAGATGGAGAGGGAGGGAGACCGAGAGGGAGGGAGCCAGAGAGGGACGGAGACAGAGAGAAAGGGAGACAAACTGATTGAGAGAGAGGGAGAGAGATAGAGAGAGAGAGGGAGGGAGACAGGGAGAGAGGGGTGGAAGGAGAGAGAGGGAGAGGGAGGGAGACAGAGAGGGAGGGAGAGAGAGAGACAGAGGGAAGGAGGGAGACAGGGGGAGGGAGGGAGACAGGGAGGGAGACAGAGAGGTAGGGAGACAAACACAGTGAGTGAGACAGAGGGAGAGAGAGAGAGGGAGACACAGAGGGAGGGAGACAGAGGGAGGGAGATAGAGGGAGGGAGACAAGAGGGAGGGAGACAAGAGGGAGGGAGAGGGAGGAATGGAGGGAGGGACTGAGACAGAGAGAGGGAGGGAGTCAGAGTGAGTGAGACAGAGGGAGACAGAGACTGAGGGAGGGGGAGAGAGAGAAAGGGAGACAGAGGGAGAGAGAGAGAGAGAAATAGATAGAGAGAGAGGGAGACAGAGAGAGGGAGAGTGATAGAGGGAGAGTGATAGAGGGAGGGAGGGAGGGAGGGAGGGAGACAGAGCTAGATAGATAGATAGATAGATAGATAGATAGATAGATAGATAGATAGATAGATAGATAGATAGATAGATAGATAGATAGATAGATAGATAGATAGATAGATAGATAGATAGATAGATAGATAGATAGATAGATAGATAGATAGATAGATAGATAGATAGATAGATAGATAGATAGATAGATAGATAGATAGAGATGTGTGAATGCCGGGTCTGGTGGCTCAGTGGACAAAGGCATCTGCTGCAGGGGCCTGTGTTCAACCTCATGGTCAAAGTTTGTTTTTTTGCTCTAGCCCCGCCCCATCCCCCACTGCCCCCGCCCCCACCGGTGCGGCCCTCGGCCACAAACCACACTGTAAATTTGGCCCCCGAGAGAAAGTTTGTGAGTACCCCTGCATTAGAGTAATATTTGGTGCATTTCCAATTTACATTTTCAGTTTGTGCACTTTCTTGGTTGTAGGTGTAGCCCATGTAACTTAGGAACTATTTTACTTTCTGCGATGTTATGTATTTGGCTCTCTCTATCATTGTATCTGAAAGTAGTATTATAGTATAAATATATACAATATTTTACATTCAGTTCGTTTGTCATTTACATGTAAAATTATGGAACTACTTCTATTTTGTATACTTACATTTATGTTCTTTTTAGATGTTTAACACTTTTGCAGCTTTTCGGTTGGGGGTGTTCTAATGTGCAGGAGGTGCTTTCTTTTCTGTTGCATTAAAAAAAGCATCACTTTCATTTGAAATGTTTATTTGTTGGTAGTTTGTAGAGGTTGAGGTTGTAAGGTTTATTTTTACTCGTTATCCGAAGGAGTTTATATTTTTTAATAACTTATCTATACTTACTTTGTTGTATCTTTTTGCTGGTTTGTGACAGTTGTTTTTTTCTCACGATTTGTCACTTTTCCTAGTTCTTTAAACAGTACATGTAAGGAGATAGAAGTTGGAGAGTGTTTCCTTAATTATTTGCAATTTAAAAACATTTTAAACAATTATTTAGCAGTTTCAGGGAAACAAATTAACATGACATATCGTACACTGTCATGCTGAATAGTTAAACAAATAGCGGATTTTACTTTTTCATAAGAAACGGGGGATTATTTATTGGAGAGGGTTTTTAAGTTCACACTGTTAAGTTTATTAGGAAAGTATTTAGGTTTTGAGAAACTATTCACGATACAATGTTTTTCTTTACTACAGAGTCACCCCTGACGAAGGCCGAACGGCCGAAATGCATTGGGTCAAACATAAATATGAAACGTAGGAATCCGACATGCTGTATTAAAGGCTGTGGCATTATACATGCATTTGTAAATTGGAATTATCATGTTTCACCTATTCAATTAAATGGACAATAAAACCTATAAGGAAAACGATGAAAGTGGATTAAGACTGATTACTTTTTGGCTTACGATGCTTTTTATCATCCAACAATGTGGTGGTTGCATCCCGGGACTGATATACACAATATCAGCAAGCTTAACAAACAAATTAACATGACATATCGTACACTGTCATGCTGAATAGAATATCACATGGAGAAACAACAGATTTACCAATGACATAAATCCATATTCCAGAGTTAAAAAAAAGAAATCAAAACAGCAGATCGCCCCCCTTCCCGACAGTACTTGAAAATTAAATTTCAGCTGAATGCCATTCGGATGCGCAGGAGCACGTAAAAATAATATCAGATGTGCACAATGTTTTGGACCCCGTCATATGCAGACCCCTGGCCATAAGTAAACGCTTAGGGCCTAATTACAACATCGTTTTAGTTGTGAGACCGCCCGACCTCCTGTCGGCGGTCCGGACCGACCAATTAGGATGCAAACGAACAGTGTTCGGTTGCACTCTTATTCTTGACAGTGGGAGCATGCATTCCAACCGGAATGCATGCTCTCATGTTAAAACAAAGAGGTGCAGTTCATCAACCCTGCACCTCGTGGCAGACCTTTGTAGGTGCCTGCCACCGGCTACAGGCATTAACAGGGAAGCACCATAGGTGCCCCCTCGACCACCAACCAGAGGCCCTGCACCCATAGGGGCCCTGCTGGGGGCCCCCAAAGTCGACTTCCGACAGCCATTCTGTGTCGGAAATGCTGGCACAGAATGGCTGTCGGAATCCGACATTGTTAACCCTCAGGCGGAAAGAGCCGCCGTGGGATTACAGGTCATTCCGACTGGCGAAGAGGCTCTCCGAGCCTGTCACAGGTCAGTCAGAATGCCCGGCCCGATTCCTTTCTGACCAACACCATCAAAATGGGTCAGTCGGAAAGGAATCCGACCGACTGATTACGATGCGGTAGGAAACGGCTTCGACTGACGGTCGGAGCCATTTCCTACTGCATCATAATTAAGGCTCCCTGTTTTCTGTTTTTACTGATTTTTACAGATAAATACAGAAAGAAAACATTCATTTTCTTGTCTGTATTTATTTTTAAATGTGGATAAAAACGGAAATTGGGTTGCTTTTTGAGTAATTCTACATACTGTCTGCCATGACTGCCAGGCTAATAGATGTGTGGAATGATCGCTAAGGACGTTAAAAAATAATAATTTTTTTTAGAAAAGAGGCTTTAGCAGTAGTAGATATGCACAAAGTTGATAGTGAAATGTGCATATTTTCATATAAGTGCACTGACTTATCTTCTGCGTGTGTTCACAACACTGAAACCTGGTAGACATTCAAGCATGAGTGCATATTTATCAGTTAAATAAATGTGGAAATATACTAATTTCAGCTTAACCTTTCCACAAAACCCAAAATAAAGATGGATAAATACAGATAAAATTAGCAAAAATTAAATATGGATAAATACAGAAGGAAATGGCAAAAAAATAAATACCATAAAACCGGGAGCCCTAATCATAATCATCCCCTTAATGTGGTTTTTGATTGGACACCATGTAGCATCGAACATGGCCACCTGATCATGAAGGATAGCAGTCAATTTTTCCATGACATATATGTACCAAACCATCCCCCACCACAGGTTTATTGAAGGAGGCAATGGCTGCTTCCACAGCTGTGCCACACTTAGGCAGGCCGCAAGAAGCACCTGAGAAATTAGATGACCCTGCGGGGTAGTTGTGGGAAATATCCCCTCAGCCCACGAGTCTCCCAACAGAATGGTGAGTAGTGCCAATGGAAGGTGGATGCTGGTGATGGTTTGTAATCTGCTTTGCATCTCAATCCGCTTGAATCACTGGGCAAGACCACCAGGTATGTAAAAATGTGCCTCTCTCTCCACACCCCTTCCAGCACAGGTCCGAGTCCCCAAGCATCTTGGCCAATCAGACTGGTGTAAGATACCAACGGGTCAATAATTTATATGTATTTTCTTTGTAGCGGATACCTATTGAAAATTTGGCAGTGAGTTGCCAGATAGCCTCCCAAGTATCGTTGTGGATCTCTATCTAATTCCCATTCCCACTGTGATACATACGTATATTTTTTAAAGGGAGTCAACTATAAAAGGGATCAGTAAGCCCCCGATATGCCTTTGTGGTGAACGTTTTGGAGGTACAAAGCCTCTATGGTGCGTGTTCGCTCTGAAGGGCCTGGTGTGCAGGAGGTCTACCTGCCTAGTGGAGAGCCTGATTCAGTCTAATGTAGTCTCTGTGGGTCAAGGCCAATTTAGTTATCAAATCATCTCAAGACTGCAAGACCGCATGTCCCCATCATCATGAAAGTCACCCAGGGTAGGAGAGCAGCCCTGCACCCAGTGAAAAGATGCAGGATGGGCCTCACCCAGGAGAAAGTCAGAATTACACGCCAAGGGGGTGAGGTGAAAGGGATAGGTTGAGAAGGACCTACGCTGTTGTACTTCACTCCATGATGCTAAGAGCAAAAGAGGGAGAAAATGCCTGCTCCACCTGAACCCAGGATTTCCTGTCAGGATCATGATTCCAGTCCAAGGAGGGGCAGAGCTGCACTGCTAAGCTGTATAAGGAAATATCAGGAAAGCCCAAGCCACCCTCCACCACCAGTTTACTTAATGTTGCACTCGCCACTCGAGGAGATTTTCCTCCCCAGACAAAATCCAACATATTTGGGCAGATATGTGTGCTCACCATGGGAGGAAAAGCAGCTTAGTCTGAAGGACATATAGCAAGCTAGGCAAAAATTTCATTTTTAAACTATTGTCTGCTCAATCATGAAATCTCTAGCTTTCCCCACCAATAGAGATCCTTGATGAGGGTTGTGAGGAGAGGGGGTAAGTTAGAGGAGTATAGATCTTTTGACCTAGGAGGCAATTGGATCGCCAAGTATGTGATGGCCTTTGTTTCCCATTGGAAGCTGCCCCCTCTAATAGGGCCCTCTAGACGGTTTTGAGGATCGGCAACAACCATGCCCGAGACTTATCAAAGTTGATTTTGAAGCTCAACACATGAGAGAAAGTGTGTAATTTGTCCATCAACACCTGTGGGGTGGTGTCAAGGTTCGTCAGGAAATATAGAATTTCGCCAGCGAATAGGGCCAGCTTATGTTCAACACCATCGATGACTATGCCAGAAATTCGGGGGTTGGCCTGGACTCTAGCCACTAACGGTTCAATCATAAGAGCAAAGATAGAAGGGGATAAAGGTCATACCTGATGGGTGCCTCTTATTAACCGGATGGACTAGAAGAAGGATCCATTGACTTATTGACTTTAAGTTTGGCTGAGAGCCTCCAAAACCTAGCTAAGATGAAAATGATCTTGTGCCCCAAATGGATCTTTTCGAGCACTTTAGTAGGATAACTCCATCCCAAGCTGTTAAACGCCTTCTCAGCGTCAAGGGAGAGAAATGCCATTGGTTGATGTTGCTGTAAAGTGACTTCCAAGAGGGCTACCGCTAACCTAGTATTATTAGCCTGTCTTTTACAGATAAAGCCTGATTGCATCGGGGCAATGAGGGTGGGCTATATGTGTTGAAGGTGGCCAACCTTAATGGAAGCAAACAGTTTCACATCAAAGTTGAAAAGGGCTTTAGGCTGGTGTAGTAAGTAAAAATCTCCAGGATCTACTTTGTCTCTCATTGAAGAAGACCCTTGTCACCCATCAACTCCCAAATGTTGTTGCCGGTGGAATGTATATGCAATTTATGTGCGAGGAGTCTATTGGCTTTGTCACCTTTCTCATAATATGTTTGGTTGATGAACAGCAGCTTTTTAGCAGCCATTTTCATGCTATTTTACATTTGTAAGTTTATTTACAAGTTAGGTTTAGCTTAAATATAAGTTTTACTTACTTGGTTAGGTAGTTGTTTAGATGTATATATTTCATCTTTAATGAGCTGGTCAGAGAATCCCGAAGAGTTTCCTTGCCTTTAAGCATTGTCGTTTTTTAAGTATTTAGTTTAAAGTAGTGTACCTTTTTAATTTAATTGTTTTTCTAATTTTATTGATTAAAGATATTTGTACTTTGATTTTATTGGTTGGTTTCGTTTTTGTTTAAATTTTGTTATCATTTATGTCCTGCTATGGTGAAATCTAATTTAGGTTTTAATTTTACTGTATGATGTATAGGTTGAAATAATATATCATGAGGTGGATGTCACAAAAGCTGACAAAGGTGGCAACATAATAATATGGCCTAAAGCAGACTATGTCAAAGAAGCACAAAGACAACTGTCAGATCGAGGATGCTATGCCAAATCCAATTGGAAAGAATACAACAAAGCTAAAGAATCTCTAGCAAAAAAGTTAAATCAATTCAAACGAGATGGTTTGATATCTTTGGAGTAATTAAAATTTTTATGGGTGGAGCATCCAGTGGTTCCAATAATATATTTCATCCCCAAGATACACAAAAACATCACCCCTGTTCCAGGACGACCAATAATATCAGCCATAAACAGCATGGGGGAACACATATCACAATATGTGGATTTCTTTTTACAATGACTGGTCAAAGATCTTCCCACATATGTAAAGGACACCGGAGATTTCCTAAACAAGATCAAAAACATCCAATGGGATGATGACATGATTTTTATAACTTTAGACATTGAGTCACTATATACTTGTATAAAACATCATACAGGACTTACGGCGGTCAAACACTTTTTAGACACCGGACCAGCAGAATGCTACGCACACAACAAAATGCTGATGGTTTGCATAAAATGGTACCTCAACAACAACTATTTCATGTTCGGTACGGACCTGTATAGACAGCAGCGGGGTGTTGCCATGGGGGTCTGCTTCTCTCCTAGCTATGCCTGCTTGTTGGTGGGCTGGTGGGAGGAGCAGGCTCTCAGGGTTGTACACTCAGAGATGTACGCCAGGCACGTCAAATACTGGCTTAGATACATTGACGATGTTTTTATTGTGTGGCAAGGAAATGTAGAAAGTGCGAATATATTTATCAACAGTATCAATGTCAATTCTGCTAATCTCAAGTTCACTGCACATATTAGCACTGACAGCACTGAATTTCTAGATGTGAGAGTTTTTATTAAGAATGGACACATAGCCACTACCTTACACAGAAAGGCTACAGCAGGAAATTCCATGCTCCATGCTGTCAGCAAACATCCAAAGTATCTAGTAAGGAGTTTACAGTATGGGGAACTCCTGAGAATTAAAAGAATATGCAGCACTGAACAGGAACTAGAAAGATGCACACAGGAGGCAACAATGAGATTCAGACATAGGGGTTATAGTGACTCAGTCCTCAAGGATGCGTTAGAAAAAGTGACGTTGAAATTGAGAGATTCTCTGTTGGAACTAAAGGACGATACCATAGAGGAATCACAGGATACTAACACACCTAGACTCATCCTCACATACAACCAGCAGGAAAGACAAATTAAGTCTATAATCAAAAGCAACTGGCCCATCATTCTTACAGATGCGGTTTTGGCGCCAAATCTATCAGACAATCCTACGATTACCTTTAGGAAGGGCGTCTCCATGAGGTCCGAACTAGTGAAAAGCAGCCCTGAGGTTCATTCTGGCAAAATGTGGCTACAGCTAAGACAAGGGTTCTTCAAATGCTCAACCTGCAGAACATGTACATTTGGAGAAAACACCACAAAGTATATGACCCCTTTCAGTCCTACTGCAATAATGATTAAAGGCAACTACAATTGCAGAACTGAATTTGCTGTTTATGTCTTGACGTGCACCTGTGGCTTGGCAGCACGAAGCTACAGGTGCATGTCAGAATATTGCAGCACCTGTGAGCAATTGTCAATAACGATACAACATACCCAGTTGCCAGACATTTTAAGCTAGCACACAACAACGACCTCAAATGCCTCAAATACTATGTGATCACAGCGGTATCTAACCCTCGTAGAGGAGGCAACAAGGAGCGGTCTCTGTGCCAACTAGAGTCCCGCATGATCCTCGAATTGGACAGTAGATTCCCTAAAGGGCTTAACAACACGGAGGATCTACACAACTTCTTGTACATGGAACACACAAGAAGCACACCAATGATTTGTTAACCCAAATCCTCTATATGCTTAAAGTACATGGAAAATAGGTAATTAATCTCAAAATGGTGATATATATTTGTTCTTAACTACTAATCTATTCCATTGTTTTTAACCAACTGTCCAGTTATCTGACTTAGTTTTTTTTAGCACTAGCACTTTATTAGCTGGGTAGGGCGTCTGCCTTACCATATAGCACAAAGCACTTTCTTTGGGCTAGAACTTTTGCACTTTATAGCCATTATGATCCGAGTTTTTAGTCTATTTTACCATTAGACATTTCCAGTACATTTAGCTGTTATACTATTTTAAATCTATTGGAAGACTAGGATGTGATTAGGGAGCTAAGTTAGAATACAGTATTTATGCAGTGATAGGAGTTTCACTCTACACTACAGTACCCCTCCCCACATCCATCAGTCCAACTTTGGCTTATTAAGGAACAACAGTGTGAGATTTTATTTGCACAGTTCATGTAGCAATATACCAGGCAGCATTCATGCAGCAATAAATATGTTTTAACATCTAATATTTAATATTTAACGTGTTATTATTTAATATTCAATGCATTTTAGATCATTTTACATCAGTGATGTCATCAGTGATGTCATTTGAGATGTCATCAGTGATGTCACTGACCATGTCATGAATGATGTAATATGTGACATCATCAGCAGTGGGTTGAGGGCGCGCAAGATGTAGTTAGTACAACTAACTATATCGGAGGAATTTCAATGGTTTTGTTCGAGTGAAATGTCCAGCTAACTATAACACCCCTAAAACCTATTGTTTTTTCAGTGAATTTCTAAGGTTTTTTCAATGCTAATTCCTAACTTTATCAGGCCTGAAACCTATGGTTTTTTCAGTGAATTTCAAAGGTTTTTTAAATGCTAATTCCTAACTATATCAGGCCTGAAACCTTTGGTTTTTTCAGTGAATTTCAAAGGTTTTTTAAATGCTAATTCCTAACTATATCAGGCCTGAAAACTATGGTTTTTTCAGTGAATTTCACAGGTTTTGTAAATGACAATTTTTAATGTATTAATTGTTATACTGATTTTTTTGATACTGATTTACTTTATTTTTAGATATATTTTTTTAATTACATTATAATTTCATTATACATTACAATACAAAATATACTTTCTCAGAGTAAATTACTTTAGTTAAAATACTTGGCAAATAGGCAACAGACTTTTAAGTACAGTAGTTACAGTGGTTGCAATGGGCAACACAATTTCAAACACAAAGCAACATTGAGCTCAATGCGAATTTCTAGTTAAATGCAATAAGTTACTTTATGGATTACTTTTCTAACCACAGGACTGGATCCTAGATTCAGTCCATCGACATCTCCTGTAAACAGTTGAGTAAAAGCGTTTTGGTTACAGTAGTTATTTTTAAGGAATATTATTGTATTTTAAAAGTTGACACTTCGAAAAATGTTCACATAGAATCACCAATGTTATCCTACTGCAGAAAATTCACTTAGCAGGTAAGTAGTGTTATCGTTACTTTTTCTTACTCAGTGGTGGATCCTGGATCCAGCACTGGCAAATCTCCTGTAAACAGTTGAAAGAATGTGTTTAAGTCATCCAGACGATTTTTAATGAATATTTTTAGTTTGTGAAAATAGACACTTAAAAACTTTTCTGCTGAAAACCACACAATGGATTCCTATGGAAGGAAATACAAGTTACTGGTAAGTACGCTTAGAATTACTTTTCAGGGTCAGTGCTGGGCTAAAAGATGCAGCACTGGGTTCTCTCCTGATAACAGGTGAGTAAATCGGAATTCGTAGTTCGGCTGATTTTAGAGGAATATTTGTACAATGGTGAAGGAAGGGGGTGGGGCCTAAGGTGACGTGTGCAAACACGCCCTGTGGCGCGTTTTAAGTTGGGGAATTAATTCCTCTTCAATCCTGAGGTCCCCTTGGGGCCAAGTAGCCCACCGGGTACCTCCAGTATGCGCCAGGGAGCTGCATTGCAGAGAGGTGTTCAGAGGCCACGCCCCTTTTTACAACACTATGCAACACAGCTCCGTGGCGCTTACTGGAGGTACCTGGTGGGCTAGTTGGCCCTTAGGAGACCTCTGGATTGAAGAGGAATGAATTCCCCAACTTAAAACGCGCCACAGGGCGTGTTTGCACAGTACCACCTCAAGCCCCGCCCCCTACCTTGACCATTGTGCAAACGCGCCCCGTGGCGCGTTTCAAGTTGGGAGATTAAGTCCCCTTGAATCCTGAGGTCCCCTGGCGGCCAACTAGCCCACCAGGTACCTCCAGTAAGCGCCACGGAGCTGCCTTGCAGAGAGGTGTAAAAAGGGGCGAGGCCTCATTACACCTCTCTGCAACGCAGCTCCCTGGCGCATACTGGAGGTTCCTGGTTGGCTAATTGGCCCCCAGGGACCCCCAGTATTCAAGGGGAATTAGATCCCCCTCTGCCAACGCGCCAGGGGGCGCGTTTGCAGGGTGGTGCAAGGAGGGGGCGTGGCCTCCTGGCCGATCCGTCTTATTTAGCCCGATCTTCTTTTTCTGACTTCTTGGCCCTGGGGACCCCATCCCCCAGGGCAAGCCCCCATTATTTTTATATTTTTTTAAAAAACAAAAACCGGGAAGGGGGCTGCGTGGCCCCCTTCCTGAGGCCCTAATTTGCCCTGGGGACCCCATCCCCCGGGGCATGGCCCTTTGTTTTTTTAATTCTTCTATTTTGGAGGGGGGCTGCCTTGCCCCCCTCCTGTGGCCCCTTTTGGCCCCGGGGGATGGGGCAGTGTGTTTTGTTTGTGAATATTTAGGAGGGGGGCCCTGTGGCCCCCCTCCTGGGCACTACTGGCCCCGGGGAGCCCATCCCCCGGGGCCTGGCCACCTCGTTGGGGACGGTGGGGGGGTCCCAATCCTCCCATGGTCCCAGCCGGCTCCTGCTTCCTGAGGGAGCCGGCATTGCTTTTCCACATGGGGAGCAGCTAACATGCTGCTCCCCATGTGGAAGAGCAATCTGCTTTGCTTCATTTAAGCGAGAGCAGGTTTCCCTGCTCTTGCTTCAATGAAGCAAAGCAGTTTGCAATGGCAGGGTGGGAGCCGCGAGGCTCCCGCCCTGCCATTGCAAACAGCAGTGTCCCAGGGATGGGCACCCCGGGACAGTGCAGGACCCGGCCCTGGGGGGTGGCAGTCCCCAGGGCCATCATTGGCTCCAGGAGGGGGGCCGCGCGGCCCCCCTCCCACTTAATTTAAAGCCCCGGGGGGTGGTGGTCCTCGGGGGTCTGTAACGGACCCCCTATGGTAAATAATTTAAAAAACAAGCCCTGGTGGGTGGCAGTCCCCGGGGCTGCGGGGGGCCATGAGCCCCCCGCATACATTGACATAGAATCCCGGGGGGTGGCGGTCCCCAGGGCTTGGGGGGCCTTTGAGCCCCCCACTCATCTGTAATGAAGCCCCGTATTCACTAAGATACACTTAATCAGTCAGTTATACAATCAATTTTTCACAAAAAAATCATCCATTTAGAAACTTATATACCCTTTTATTCTTGAGATATACATATATAAAACTTTTAATTTTCAGAAAAACACACATTCACTGGATGATGTCATCAGTGATGTCATTTGAGATGTCATCAGTGATGTCATGAGTGATGTCACTGACCATGTCATGAGTGATGTAATATGTGACGTCATCAGCAGTGCATTGCGGGCGCGCGAGTTATAGTTAGCAGAACTAGCTATAACGGGGGAATTTCAATGGTTTTGTATGAGTGAAAAGTCCAGCTAACTATAACGCCCCTGAAACCTATGGTTTTTTCAGTGAATTTCTAAGGTTTTTTAAATGCTAATTCCTAACTATAACGTGCCTGAAACCTATGGTTTTTTCAGTGAATTTCAAAGGTTTTTTAAATGCTATTTTCTAAATATGCCTACAGAGATAAGACGTGAAGAAAGAAGAAAAAACGCATAGAAAGAAAAAAAAGAAATGCAGAAAGAAGCAACAGAAGTCCTCAAAGACGAAGAAAACTGCAGGAAGAAGAAAACCGTGCAGAAAGAAAAAACAGAAGAGCAGAAAGAAGCCTTGTTGCAAAATCATCCTGTACCCTCAACTTTTTCAGACGGATACTGGTGGTAACTGAGTCTGACTAACCAGTCCTAGAGCCAGTGCTATGTTAAAAGACACTTAGGAAACAGTGAAAACACCTACATACACTAGGGAGCACTATGCGTTGGGGTCCCCCTGTGATTAGCATGACCTTCTCTGTAAGCCCCTAGTATATAATAGGGCAGGGGGATTAAAACTACCTCTTATAACATGCCACAGGGCGTGTTTGCAGACGTCACCTCAGGCCCCGTCCCCTCCCTTCACCACTGTGCAAACACGCACTGTGGCCATTTTAATTTGGGAGATTAAGTCCCCTTGAATCCTGAGGGTGCCTAGGGCCCAACTAGCCCACTAGGTACCTCCAGTAAGCGCCACAGAGCTGCGTTGCAGAGAGGTGTAAAAAGGGGCACGGCCTAGTCCACCTCTCTGCAATGCAGCGCAGTGGCGCTTACTGGAAGCACCTGGTGGGTTAGTAGGCCCCCAGGGACCCTCAGGATTGAAGGGGAATTATTTCGCCAACTTAAAACGCACCGCAGGGTGTGTTTGCACACGTCACCTCAGGCCCCGTCCCATCCCTTCCCCACTGTGTAAACACGCCCTGTGGCCATTTTAAGTTGGGAGATTAAGTCCCCTTGAATCCTGAGGGTCCCTAGGGTCCAACTAGCCCACTAGGTACCTCCAGTAAGTGCCACAGAGCTGCGTTGCAGAGAGATGTAAAAAAGGAGCACGGCCTAGACCACCTCTCTGCAACGCAGCGCAGTGGCACTTACTGGAAGCACCTGGTGGGCTAGTTGGTCCCCAGGGTCCCTCAGGATTGAAGGCGAATTGTTTCCCCAACTTAAAACGCACCACAGGGCGTGTTTGCACACGTCACCTCAGGCCCCATCCCCTCCCTTCACCACTGTGTAAACACGCCCTGTGGCTGTTTTTAGTTGGGAGATTAAGTTCATTTGAATCCTGAGGGTCCCTAGGGTCAACTAGCCCACTAAGTACCTCCAGTAAGCACCATAGAGCTGCGTTGCAGAGAGGTGTAAAATGTGGCACGGCCTGGACCACCTCTCTGCAACGCAGCGCACTGGCGCTTACTGGAAGCACCTGGTGGGCTAGTTTGCCCCCAGGGGCCCTCAGGATTGAAGGGGAATTATTACCCCAACTTAAAATGCGCCATAGGGTGTGTTTGCACAAGTCACCTCAGGCCCCGTCCCCTCCCTTCCCCACTGTGTAAACACGCCCTGTGGCCGTTTTAAGTTGGGAGATTAAGTCTCCTTGAATTTTAAGGGTCCCTAGGGTCAAACTAGCCCACTAGGTACCTCCAGTAAGCGCCACGGAGCTGCGTTGCAGAGAGGTGTAAAAAGGGGCGTGGCCTCAGAACACCTGTCTGCAACACAGCTCCCTGGCGCATACTGGAGATACCTGTTGGGCTAGTTGGCCCTCAGGGACCCTCAGTATTGAAGGGGAATTATTTCCCCAACTTCCAACTCGCCAGGGGGCGCATTTGCACAATGGTGAAGGAAGGGGGCGTGGCCGGAGGTGACATGTCTGCAAACACGCCCTGTGGTGCGTTTGAAGTTGGAGAAGGAATTCCTCCTCAATCCTGAGGGTCCCTGGGGGCCAACTAGCCCACCAGGTACCTCCAGTATGTACCAGAGAGCTGCGTTGCAGAGAGGTGTTTAGAGGCCATTCCCCTTTTTACAACACTCTGCAACGCAGCTCCGTGGCGCTTACTGGAGGTACCTGGTGGGCTTGTTGGTCCCCAGGGACCCTCAGGATTGAAGAGGAATTAATTCCTCAACTTAAAACTCGCCACAAGGCGTGTTTGCACACATGTCACCTCAGGCCCCACCCCCTCCCTTCACCACTGTGCAAACGCGCACCGTGATGTGTTTTAAGTCTGGGGATTCACTCCTCTTGAATCCTGAGAGTCCCTGGGGTGCAACTAGCCCACCAGCTACCTCCATTAAGCGCCACAGAACTGCGTTGCAGAGAGGTGTAACAAGGGGCGTGGCCTCAGAACACCTCTCTGCAACGCAGCCCCCAGGCGCATACTGGAGTTTCCTGGTGGGCTAGTTGGCCCCCAGGGACCCCCAGTATTCAAGGGGAATTAGATCCCCCTCTGCAAACGCACCAGGGGGCGCGTTTGCAGAGTGCTGCAAGGTGGGGGCGTTGCTTCCTGCGCTATGCCAACTTTTATTTTTTTAAAAAATTTTTTAAAAGGGGGCTGTGTGGCCCCCCTTCTTCTTCTAATTTATTGGCCCCGGGGACCCCATCCCCTGGGGCATGGCCTTGTTTAAAAAAAAAAAAATCTTTAGGAGGGGTGCTGCATTGCCCCCCTCCTCAGGCTACTTATGGCCCCAGGGACCCCATCCCCGGGGCCGGCCTTTGTTTTTTATTTATTTTTTTAAATAAAATTTTGGGGAGAGGGGCCATGTGGCCCCCCTCCTGGGCCACTTGTAGCCTCGGGGACCCCATCCGTTGGGGGTTCCCCAATCCTCCCCCAATCCTGACGGCTCCCCGCGTCCCTCGGGGGCCGGCATTGCTTTTCCACATGGGGAGCTGCTAAGATGCAGCTCCCCGTGTGGAAAAGCAATTTGGTTTGCATTTTGAAAGATAGAGCAGGTTTCCCTGCTCTCTCTTTCAAAATGCAAACTACAGTGTCCCGGGGTGGGAGCCCCGGGACACTGCAGGAGCCGGCCCTGGCGGGTGGCGGTCCCCAGGGACATGACAAGGCTCCAGGAGGGGGGCCACACGGCCCCCCTCCCACAATATACAAAGCCCTGGGGGGCTGGTCCCCTGGACTGGGGGGTCCGTCAAGGACCCCCAATTTTAATATTTAGAGCCCCGGGGGGTTGCGGTCCCCGGGGCTATGGGGGGGCAATGGGCCCCCCTGCAATAACAATTAAGTAGAGCCCCGGGGGTGGCGGTGCCTGGGGCTTGGGGGGGCCTTAGAGGCCCCCCAACATTAAACTAAGAAGCCCTGGGGGGTGGCAGTCCCCGGGGCTGCGGGGGGCAGCATGCCCCCTGCAATCACAAATAAATAGAGCCCCAGGGTGGTGGTCCCCGGGGCTGGGGGGCCCTTCTGGACCCCCATTACATAAAAATATTGACCCCGGGACTTGGCCCCCCGGGGGCTAAATAGTATTGAATTTTTTTTTTCCGCGGCTGGATCCGCGGATCCTCTGCGGATTTTCCCAGGTTTATTTAAAAAAATATATTTTTGGGGGGGCCCTGGGGGTCCTTGTGTGACCCCCTAAGCAGGCCTAGGGGGTCAGGGTGTTTCTACCCTGCCCCCTTTTTGCGTTTTGCGCACTTGTATGACTGATTTCTTGTGCCTCGGTTCTACCAAGGCACAAGATGGCTGCCAACACTTCCTGGTTTGGAGTGTTGACAGCCAATTAGCATACAGCTCGGGAGGGTGCGCGGATCCTCCGCGGCCATAGATATATATCTGTTTTTACTTTTGATCTTCTCAGCAACTACTGAACAGATTTGCACCATTTAAAAAAAAGGGTTCTTTCTTAACCAAGAACTATCTCTTTTCCAAATTTGGTGTAATTCCGTTCAGCAGTTCGGTTTGTAGCCGTGTCTAAAGTTTCCTATAGAAAATTGCATGGGAAAAACACGTTTTGGGACCCCCCCTTTTTCTCAGCCCCTGCTTGCTGAATCACCCCAAAACTTTCAGGATAGGAACGGACCGGAGTGCCCCAAGAGTTTTGAAAATTTCACGAGGATTCGTCAACCGGCGCCAGACTTATTGGGAATAGAATGTTGCGGATTTCCTATGGAAAATAGGTCCTAACTATAACTATCTACTGGCGACCGCCAGTAGATAATATATATATATATATCTATATCTATCTATATCTATCTACATATATATATATATATATTTTCTACTGGCGGTCGCCAGTAGATAGTTATAGTTAGGACCTATTTTCCATAGGAAATCCGCAACATTCTATTCTCAATAAGTCTGGCACCGGTTGAAGAATCCTCGTGAAATTTTCCAAACTTTTGGCCAGCTCCGCTCCCCTCCTACCCTGAAAGTTTCGTGGTGATTCGTCAAGCGGGAGCCGAGAAAAAAGGGGGGTCCCAAAACGCGTTTTCCCCATGCAATTTCCCATAGGATCTGTTGTCGCAGCTACAGCCCGAACCGCTGAACGGAATGACACCAAATTTGGCAAAGAGGTAGTCCTCAATTCAGACTCATGCCTTTTTCATAAATGGTGTGAATCCGTTCAGTAGTTCCTGAGAAAATTAGAGTTAAAAGTACATAAATATCTATGGCCGGGGAGGATCCGCGGACCCTACACGCACCGTAAGCGCACCCTCCCCGAAACCGAGCGGGCACCATCCCGATCGCACTCTGAATGCTAATTGGCTGTCGAGTGTCTGTCTACATTCAAAACCAGGAACTGTTGGCGGCCATTTTCTGCCTCGGTAGAAGCGAGGCTGAAGAAGCAAGGGGAATAAGTGTGTAAAACATATAAAGGGAGCAGAGTGGAAACACTCGGACCCTCTAGAGGTGCTTAGGGGGTCCCAGAAGGACCCCCTGGGGCCCCCTTTTAAAAAAAAAAGCGAAATGCGCGCACGGTGCGCACATCCTATCGCGTTGGGCCCGCGGATCAATGGAATTTTTTTATTTAAAAAGACAAGAAATCATTGGTTGTATGACTACTTTGTACACTGAAAGGTAGGGTCTATATTTCTGTTTTTTAAAGGTATGATTCTTATTGGTTAACAAAAACAGATTGTAAGGAAAATTATATATGATAAGCTGATATGTTGAAAAGCGAAGCACACTTCCTCTCTTGTTTAGCAACATTGTGTGCTGAACTTGTGACCTGCGTGCTCAGTGCAGTGTTCCATGACCTGTTTCTATGGTAACAGGCAGAAGGCAGATTGGGGGAAGGGTTGAAATGTATTTCAGTTGGAAAGGGTTGAAATGTTTAACCAATAGAAATGTGTTTTTGCTTTTGAGTTTATGTGTGAAGGATTGTGATTTGATGTTTACATGTATATGTGTGGAAAATGAAAGGGAAACTTTTCCATTCTTTGTTTTTGCTGAGCGGTGCAGAGTGCAGAAATTCTGTAAAAGAAAATATGGTGAGTGACTGATATACTTCTTAATCTACAAAACAACTTGAAAGATGAGTTATTTAATTGTGAGGGGATGTATGTAGACTATTTTGATTTTAATCAGACTAATGTATTTCCCCTGCTAAAGTGTAGGGAGTACTTTTTTTCTCTACAATCTTATTGACAGTGTGTGTGCATGTAGAAACCATTCTGTGATAAGCATTTGTGTTTTTCATGTGTTTGCAGACAGATAACTGTGCTGTTTTTATATTTTGGTAGAATTAGAAACCAGTCATTGTTTATGAATTTGTGAAATGAGTTATGTTATGTTTCTATACGAAAATGTAGTACTTCTTCTAGATGAAAAAAATGTGTTTTGGTATAGTGCAAGGGATAGTGTTGTTTGTCTAGAATCACACAGTGAGTATGTGTGCATTTGGGAACCACTGTGAGAGAAGCATTTGGTAACATTGTGTATTTGCTGACAGATAAATGTTTTAAAACCTGTCTTGTTGTCAAGTTTTAGTAGCATTAGAAGGCAGTTTTTGCTTATGCTTTGATTAAATGAGTCAGGCTTTGACACAAAAGTGCAGTCCTAAAATATGTAGATTGTGTGCAGTTCCCTTACCACTTGCACGGCAGTGAATGAGTTTTGGTAAACTTCTAGGGATAGTGGTGCTTGTCTAGAATCACACTGTGAGTTAGTGTGTATTTGGGATCACTGTGAGAGAAGCATTTGGTAACATCGTGTATTTTCTGACAGATGTCATGTTGTCAAGGTTCAGTAGAATTAGAAGCCAGTTTTTGCTTATGCTTTTATTAAATGAGTCAGGCTTTGACAGAAAAGTGCAGTCCTGAAATATGTAGATTGTGTGCAGTTCCCTTATCAGTTCCACAGTAGTGAATGATTTTTGGTAAAGTCCTAGGTATAGTGGTTGTTGTCTAGAATCACACTGTGAGTCTGTGTGCATTTGGGAACCACTGTGAGAGAAGCATTTGGTAACATCGTGTATTTTTTAGCAAATAACTCTTTTAAAACCCGTCATGTTGTCAAGTTTTAGTAGCATTAGAAGCCAGTCTTTGGTTATGCATTGATAAAATGATTCTTGCTTTGATACTAAAGTGCAGTACTGAAATATGTAGATTGTGTGCAGTTCCCTTGCCACTTGCACTGTAGTGAATGAGTTTTGGTAAACTCCTAGGGATAGTGATGCTTGTCTAGAATCACACTGTGAGTTAGTGTGTATTTGGGAACCACTGTGAGAGAAGCATTTGGTAACATTGTGTATTTGCTGACAGATAACTGTTTTAACCTGTCATGTTGTGAAGTTTTAGTAGCATTAGAAGACAGTTATGGCTTATGCTTTGATTAAATGAGCAGTGGCAGCTCCCCCATTGGGGCATGGGGGCGTTGCCCCACTGCTTTCTCGCCGTGCGAGAAGGCAGAAACATCAATGGTAATAACTACCATTTTATGTTTCTGCCTTCTCGCTCGGCGAGAAAGCAGAAGTGCCTGGTTGGGGGTGGGCGGTCCTGCTCGAAGGCAGGGGGGAGTGGCTTGCCCACTGTTGTGCATACTGACTGTTTGGCCGGCCTGAAGGCCGACCAAACAGTCAGTATGCACAACAGTGGGCAAGCCACTCCCCCCTGCCCTCGAGCAGGACCACCCACTCTCCCTTTTTCTCTATGTAGGCTGCTGCTGCCTACATAGAGAAAATGGCCTGGGTGGGGCGCGCTCCGCTGCGCCTTTCAGCACTGTGATTGGTGGAGGAGAGGGAGGGAGGAAGGCTGCCTTTCCTGGCTGCTGGTGATGTCGCGATGAGAGCTGCCTGCAGGAATTTTAAAAGGCAGGACGGCGGGACTCGGAGTCGGACCTATCCAGCAGACGCTGAGTTGACAGCGGCACAGGACGGTAAGTTACGTTTTATTTTGTAATATTTTTTTAATTAAACAAACCCCTCCTGCCTCCCCTCCCCCTCCTGGGACGACCCCATTTCCAACCCCTCTCCTCCCACCCGCCCATCATGCCGGCCGTGTGGCAATGGTCTTCGAGAGCAGCCCCAACACAATTCAAAGTACATAACGGTTGACATATAAATCGTATGACAAACAGGCTTTTAAAAGTTCGGAAGCCTGTTCCTTTAACATGCTGAAACATTTTAGCAATTTGCTTGGAGTGACATATATTTAGAAGAGGTACTTTAAAAAAAATCCAGCTTTGAAGCAGTCATGCTCTCCCCTCCTGCACCCGCATACAGATGCCATTAGTAAAACAAGAGGCAAGTCAGTTATTTGTTCCCTCTATGTGGCCTAGGTAATTAAACACCGTGCAACACCACAGTTCATTAAGTCAAACACAAGTGGTGCTTGTACAGCACACTACTAATACTCCTGTGCGTCAAGGCGCTTTAATATGGAATACTGAAAAAAGGAAGAAAACGAAATAAAAACATTGCGTAGCATCACACAATTTGATTTAGCACGGAAGCCGAGATAGCTCCTAGGTTTTCCTATTTCAAATTGTTCAATTCAGTCACTAGATGGATATTTCTTTTTATCCCACCTCTAATGACACGGATGCGTCTTCAATTATTGGCAGATAAGGTTATAGGGCCAGGAGCGAAACAGAAGCCACCTGATGATTTGGCTCATTTGGGGTTCAAGCTGAGCCGGCCCATCTAAAGCACTGGTTCAAGCTGAGCTCGAGTCAGGCATCTCGCTACAGACTTCAGTAGCTCGCTTAACTCTAGGGCTGACGTGGTTTGTATATGTCAAACCTTCACTCACCTGAAGTCCTGAGAGTTCACCTTGAGAGACGTGAAGATTTTTCTCAGCTGCCCCCAAGAACTTACCTCCAGCAAACTGAATATGAAGACAGTTTACTAGACGCAAAAACTTAAGGGAAGGGGGAAGTGGGACAAAATAATAAAGAGAGAGAAACACTCCAGTCTTCTATTCAATCGTGATTCTTAGGTCATCTGTGGTGATGTATCTCTAAATATAAAAAAAAAAGAACATACAAAGCAAGTATTATTCCTACAGATCAAGCAATGCTATAGAGTACCACTTTAGTCTACTTATTACACCTACAAACCATCATACCTCTTAATTCTGGTCTTTTCTCCACCAGAACTGGTTATGGTCTATATACTGTTTTACACTTGTGAAAACACGTACTACAAGCTGCAAAAGAAAGGTTACATTGTAACAAACTTCTTAAGAAACCTAACTGATATGCTGTTGCACATTATTATGATTTCCCATCTCAAACTTACTAAATAAACCTGTCTAAATTACATTAAATGAATGTCTTTCTCCTTGAAATATAAATTCTCCTTTTTCTTTTCTTTCAGTCCTGTGAAGAAAAGATGCTGTCCTCCTTTCTGTGAACTGGATGCCAAAACTGACGAAGAGTTACTAAAAGATAAGTTTTATTCCTTAGCGTTATTCTCTTTGTCTTTGTATAATGTCTTTTCCTTCCGATTTGAAAAAAGAAAGCCCAGAACTTACTTGCATTCTTGTATGATTCTGAGCGCGATCGCTAACTCACTCTGCTTTGATTCTTTTGCAGGTCATGGCTCCTTTAAGAGCTGCCCATGGAACGAAGAAACAGGTTCTCCGCTTGCTGCTGTTGGGGAAGAAGGACCGAAGGGGACAGGAAGCCCGATCCAAGCGTCCGGAAGCAGGAAGACGACTTGACACACTGGACGGATCCGGAAGACGATGAAGAACTCCAGGTAAGCGGGGAAAATGACGAGCGCAAGCAATGCCTTGAGCTCGCATGGGGTTTAAATAGGCTTGGAAGAGGGTGGGGTTGCCAGAACACGCACCGGAGACAAACACGTGTCGTTAACAGTTTTCTGCGCAGCGAGCCGCAGGTGCTTTGGAAACGTGTTAACTGTTGTGAGTAACGTGACTCAAGGGCGTATGCTCATTTGAAACGAGGCACAAACAATGTTCAAGAAAACATGTGAACACAATTACAAAGATGATTAAAGAAGCACCTGACTGCTCATTAGTGAACAAAAACGATCTGATGAATGTCGTTTAAAAATACAGACTACCATATGAAACAGAAAAGCTTTAAAACACAAAAGGATATTACAGAGTCATACAGAATGCAATATCATGAAACAACGATCTACAGAGTCACATGGGGTTCAGCCTGATTCTGAAGGCAGACCCTAACAGTATAGCAATCTTTACGCCCCATCAGTTTCTAAAGCCACTAGCCGCCACTGTAAATGAGTCAGGCTTTGACAGAAAAGTGCAGTCCTGAAATATGTAGATTGTGTGCAGTTCCCTTACCACTTGCACTGTAGTGAATGAGTTTTGGTAAACTCCTAGGGATAGTGGTGCTTGTCTAGAATCACACTGTGAGTTAGTGTGTATTTGGGATCACTGTGAGAGAAGCATTTGGTAACATCATGTATTTGCTGACAGATAACTGTTTTAAAACCTGTCATGTTGTCAAGTTTTAGTAGGATTAGAAGCCAGTCTTTGCTTATGCGTTGATTAAATGAGTCATGCTTTGACACTAATGTGCTGTACTTAAATATGTAGATTGTGTGCAGTACCATTAACTCTTCTAGACTAGTGAATGAGTTTTTGTAAACTGCTAGGGATAGTGTTGCTTGTCTAAAATCACACTGTGAGTCTGTGTACATTTGGGTAAGGATTGTGAGAGAAGCATTTGGTAACATAGTGTATTTGATGACAGATAACTGTTAAAATCGGTAATGTTGTCAAGTTTTAGTAGCTTAAGAACCTATTCTTTGCTTATGCATTGATAAAATGAGTCAGTGTTTGACACTAAAGTGCAGTACCATGTACTATTCTAATCACTGTGCCAGAACTGAAAATTTTAAAGTTTTACCCAGGCACTAACCTAGTAGTAGTCTGATGATTTAGTCAGTTTCCAAGTCCTCATGTTGTGAACCATACATTATCACATAGATTGTTTCAAATGTCCATGCAGTATGCATGCAGTCTTCTAACATACTATACACTTGTTTTTCACATTTTCAATTCGCCAGTCAGTATCCATACACTTCCAGGAAACACCCTGTAACTCCCTTTGCAGTCCTCTAGTGACCCATTCAGCATCATGTACTAATCCATTCACTGTGCGAAAACTCAAACACTTATAAATTCACCAAGATACTATATTTGCAGTACTCTAATCATTCAGTTAGTGCCTAAGTATTCATGCACTGAGCCAGGCCTTAGCACATGGACTGCTTCAAACCCCTATCCACTATGTATGCAGTCTTCTAACCACCTAGACACTTGTCTTTCACACTTTCAATTCCATAGTCAGTATCCATACAGTCCAGCAAACATCCTGTCACTGCCTTTGCACTACTCTAGTGACCCATTCAGTACCAAGTACTAATCCATTCCCTGTGCGATAAGCCTACCACTTATAAATTCACCTAGGCACTCTCCTTGCTGTACTCTAATCATTCAGTCAGTACCCAAGTAGTCATGCAGTGAGCCAGGCCTTAGCACATGGACTGCTTTAAATGCCTATGCAGTATGGATGCAGTCCTCTAATCACCTACACAGTTGTGTTTCACACCTTCAATTCCCTAGTTAGTATTCATACACTTCTAGCAAACACCCTGTCACTCACCCAGTGTGTCTCCTTATAGTACTGTAATCATTTAGTCAGTTAGCATGTAGTGTTTTAGTGAGGTAGGGTTTAGGGCATGAACTGCTTCAAAGTAGTATGCACTATGCATGTAGTGTTTTAACCATCTTCACACTTGTGGTTCAGGGCTATAGTATTTATTTAAAATGTGTTTGTACAGTAATGGAATAGTATAAATTTGAAAGTTATTAATATACATTTATTTGTGATTCTTTTTTACAGATACAGAACAGCAGTGTTTCTCATCTGTTTGCACTCTTCTCGTGCAAGATTGTTTGGATGAAGGGTCCTTAGGTGTTTCATCATACTTGCTGTGCCGCACGAGTATTTTTTGTTAGGATCCCCTCGTAACAGAACTCTTTTGAAAATCTTGCGCGTGACAAAAGTGGCATTGGTCTTTGTTTGCCCCTCGCGAAAAGTAGAACATTTCCACATCACTGAAGAAAAACGTTGTGGGCGTGGTGCATCCTCCAAAAATTCATCTTTAGATTCGGTGAATATTTTAAAGCGACATCATTTACAGTTTTTGTAAGTTGAAGTTAAAATTTTGTTAGCTGTGTGCATTTTATATATCTTTGATTTGTATCTTGTTTTTTTTTGTTGAGAAAAGCATGTTGTTTTTGTTTTTAACAATCTTTGAGATTGTGTTTTTTTTGCCCGCTGTTAAGTGATGAGTACAATTGAAATCACTATTTTTAGTGAAATGTAATATATTCTGAGAACAGCAAAAAAGGCAAAAAAATTACTTTGTGGAAATTATGCTGTGTTGTAAAAAATGTATTATTACATGTTATAATTTTTTTTCCTTTTCTTTCACAGATCCAAATTTTTAAATAAGCAATTTTTAAGAATTTAGATTGGAATGAAAATGTGAAAAAAATGTGTACCATTTTTTATTCCTATTACTGTGAAGGTAAGTTTAACTAAGTCTCAATATGCTGAATGAGGAGGTCTGCAAGAAGCTACAAAGTGGAAACATGTTTCTAAAAACACTCTGTTTACCTATGTAGTTTTGAATTCTGACCATAATCAGATATCATGTGACCTGCAAAAAAAGAGATTTGAGGGGTTCATAATATTTCCTATTTTAGCTATTGAAGGACAGCAATTATTTCAATCATTCTTCTTTGAACATCTTTGCAGACAAAACTCTGTGCTTACCTTTTATCATTCGCAATTTTAAAAACGGAAATATGTCACTTTTTGTAACATAGTTATTGTGTAAGATACTCTTTCATATTTACAAAGAGAGGAAAAGGCACTCTGTGCACTTTTTATACTCCATGTAAATACAACCTCATCATGCAGACCACTTTGTTTTGAAAGGGTGTTCTATAAGTGTTGTTGTGCATGATTGCACTGAATACTCATAGAACAAGACACATGTCTAGATTTATCAGAAATCATAAATCTCGATATGTGTGTGAATGGTGCACCATTCTAAAATTGGTGTAGGAAAGCACAACAAGGAGAATTGTTTTCATTTCTCCACATTTTTATATCTTCAATGCATGCTGAAATGTTCAGCATACATTGAAGGAGAAAAATGCATTTTCTCATTGTTTTTGTGCAGGAAGGTGTGTCTTCCTGCAGAAAAACAAACAGCACATGACATAGATATTCTTACACTATGGTGCAAGGGTGCCTGTGTCACCACATGGCTGCAGTTTAAGCAGCCGTGCAGACAGAAGCATAGATTTGCAACATATTTCTGTACATATGTTGCATTCCTGTGCTTCGGAAGTACTACAGCACACTGCAGTTAAAGAGGTTACTGTGTGATGCTGCAGCACTTCCTCATACTTCTGCACTTATACATTCACCATATGCTACTAATGCATTCATTCAGTCAATTACGTACTACACATACATTGATCTAAACTAACACTAACAAAGAAATGTAGCTCTTTTTTTAAACCAGGAAAGTTAGTTCTTACAAGAACTTTTTCTTTTCTTCTTTTATAATTTTTTTGGGGTTTTCTGAACAATTTTTAATTTTTTGGGGTTTTTCTGCAAAAAAAAAATTGAAATTGAGGACGGATGTCCAAGGTTTGTGCTGATGGATGCACTCTTGATGTGCTCGGCTGCGATGAGGTGGATGGCGCAGGAGCAGGAGTGTTTCTCATCTGTCGGCACTCTTCTCGTGCAAGATTGTTTGGATGAAGGGTCCTCATGTGCTTCATCATACTTGCCGAGCCGCAAGAGTATTTCTTGTTAGGATCCCCTCGCGACAGGACTCTTTTGCAAATCTTGCACGTGACCAAGGTGGCATTGGTCTTATTCTGCCCCTCGGGAAAAGTAAAAAATGTCCACACCACTGAAGAAAAACGTTCTTTGGGTGATGCCTCCGCCAAAAATTCATCCTCAGAAGTATGAGGTGATGCAGGTGATGCCTGCTGCCCTGAAGCCATTTTTGGTTGAAAAAAGTTAGAGCTAAGTGTAAACTTAGTCTAAAAAATCTTCTTCTCTCCAAAGAGATGGTGCTCTAAAGAAGGTCAAATAAGAATGATTGAAATGGGTGGGGTATTTCAATAGTTAGAAGAGGAAGTGTAATGAACCAATCAAATCTCTTTTTTGCATGTCACATGGGATCCGCGCACCCTGCACTTACGCAGCACGCACCCAGCACACATCCGCGAAATTGAATTAAAAAAAATTATAGGATTAGATGTAAAAATATATTAGTTTTAAGACTAGTTTAGAGTTTGTCTTCAATTAATATTCATATGAAATACATATATATATGTTTTTTTAAATGTTAAATATTTCGCGGGATCCGCGCACCTACCGCATCATAGACGCAGATGACGCATCGCGGAAGCGCGTAAACGTCGCGTTACGTACATCGAACGTGTAACGTATAAGCTGGGAGTCGCGTACCGGTCGCATTGCGATCGCGCACTAAACATGTACCCAACGCATACCATGCGTGGATGCTATCGCGTAGGGATCGGGAACGGTGCGCTTAGGGTGCGCGGATCCAAAAATATTGAAAGAAATATATAAAATAAAGTTTTGCACATATGGTTAAAAAAATATTATGAAAAATATAAAAAAAATATGTTTGAAAAACCCATTAAGTTCAAAAAATATTTTTTAATTTTTAAAAGAATTAATTGAAAAAATAAGTTTAAAAAATGGTGATAAAAAAGTATTTAAAAATAAATGTAATTAATAAAATTGACACACTGAATTTGAAAAATATACAAATCCAATCAAAATCATTAAACATGATATCTTCAGAGATAAGTTATAGATAGGAATTAGCATTTAAAAAACCTTTGAAATTCACTGAAAGAAAGATAGGTTTCATGCACGTTATAGTTAGGGATTGGCATTTAAAAAACCTTTGAAATTCACTGAAAAAACCAAAGGTTTCAGGGGCGTTATAGTTAGGAATTGGCATTTAAAAAACCTTAGAAATTCACTGAAAAAACCATAGGTTTTAGGGGTGTTATAGTTAGCTGGATATTTCAATCGTACAAAACCCTAGAAATTCCCCTGTTATAGTTAGTTCAGCTAACTATAACTCGCGCCCCCGCAATGCACTGCTGATGACGTCACATATTACATCACTCATGACATGGTCAGTGACATCACTGATGACATCACTGATGACATCTCAAATGACATCACTGATGACATCACTGATGACGTCATCCATGTGATAAATTACTGCATCTTCTCACACCCTAATTTAACCGTTGATACACCAACTCAGACGTCCATTCTCAAAACCATAGATACTCCAATACCAATAACTTCATACCCACTTATTAACTCTTAGGTCTACATACACCTCCACTCATTCACCTGTACAGTCAATCATACTTACAGTCACTCTGTACAAGACTATCATATGCATCTATACACCTACATAGACACTCACACACACCCAATCATCCATAGAGGTACTCTCACACCTAGTCAGTCATGCAAATAATTAATTACACTCCCATTTACTCACCTATGCAGTTATACACACTCAAGTTCACTTACTCATAAAAATAGTACCACATTCTTATGCTCTTATACAATCATTGATACAAGCACACACTCATCCGTACAGCCACTCTCACAATCACACACTCTCACATATACCCACTTATATACTCTTACACGCATATATACTGCCTTTCACATATGTAGTTAGTCACAAATGTACCACTGAGATATACATTCAATCCCTAGCACACCCATACATACACTCACTCAACCATACAGTTCATCACAGATGCACTCTTAAAACCATGCACCCATAGAATCACCCACTCACACATCTATGCACAGAGTCACACACAGCTTACGCACACAAACACTCAGGCACCCATACAGATACTCAGACAACCAATCAATAACCCATATAGACACTCATATAGCTATTCACAAAACCATGCAGCCACTTATACACCAACACACAGACACATACAGACACATACAGACATTCACACAGTTTAGTTACTAGTCTGTAGTAAGATACATTTAATGACTCACTTATAGAGTCAATCAATCAAGAAAGCTTTATTCGAATATTTGAGCAAAAACAATCATAAAAGCACAATAAAAAGAAAACAAAAAGTCTTTACACTTGTACATTAAAAACATTTTGTGAATAAAATAGTATTAAACTTAAGGAGCTTTTGATAAGAATTAATCAAATATTGAACAATTGTTTCCTATAAAACAGAGTTTTTTTCAAGAAAATAGTGACACTCTAAATTCTGTACTCATTGCCAATAAGACAGGTCGACATTGACGTAATCCAAGCTGTTTGAAAATAGGTTTTAAATATGTGGTCCGTAATACAGAATAATATTTACAGAAAAGAATAACATGAATCGTGGTCTGTAATGAAATGCAAGCACAAGGGCAAAGTGAAAGATTTTGAGACCACTCGATCATTGTGGGAAATGTAACAAGGCGGTGAAAAGTTCCCATCCTAAAGCAGGTTAGCAAAAACCTTTCATAAGCGCTTTGAACAATAATTAAATAAGGTTGAATATTAAAAGTACTTACAACCATCTGGTTGTGCAAGACTGTTGGTTTTAGAATCTCTGTAGTCATTCTGGCAGACTCTAACAGAAACAAACCCTCTTTTTTTAGTTATTTCCTTGATATAGTGCCGAGGGTACTAGAATTAGTGAAACATTCTGGGTGGCCGAGGTCGTTTAAAAAGTTAAAAACATATTTGAGCCATGGTATCCTTATTGCTCCCTCCAATTTCAAAATGTCTGAGAGGAAGTCTCTATTCAATTTGGCCTCTTCTTTAAGCCACAATCTGTGCCACAAGAGCACAGGTTTAATCATGATTAGATCAGAAATAAATGACAGGCCTAATTCAACATGACAAACAATTGTGGCACAACTATTTGGTACAGATACAATATATTTTAAAAACGAGTTTTCTACTCTTTGAATTGGTAAAGGGTCAACAGATCCCCAGACTCCACTCCCATAAATTGCCACTGAGACACATTTAGCCTTGTAGATCTTTAAAAGTTCCACCGGTGGTCTTTTGCCCAGTTTTCTTGAAAAGGCATTTAGAGCAGAAGTGCCAATTTTTTAGGGGAGACTGCTTGTACCCATGTATCATTAGAGGCAAAAGGAATACCAAGGTACGAAAATTTTGTAGTGACCCCGATTTTTTGGCCTCCAATAAACATATCCTTTTGTTTCTTGATCCCTTTACCACAACGCATAATAAAGGTTTTAGTTGTGTTCACCCTTAGGCCTAGCTGATTCATAAAATGGGAGAAGCTGTTTAAGACCCGCTGAAGGCCAACTTGAGTACGGGACATCAGCACCGCATCATCCGCGTACAAAAGCGCTGGAATCGGATGGCCCGCTACTGTAGGGAAGTCCTGATTGTCATTCAGGAGCGCCTCCCCCAACCCGTTTATATACAGATTAAAAAGGAAAGGAGCCAAGACACATCTCTGTCTGACTCCGCTCCTGATCGGGAAGGCTTCTGAGTATTCACCCCTTGTGCCATAACGCACAGAGGCCTTAGCGTCACAATAAAAACGTTTAAGAAAGTAAATAATGTTTAAATCGACTCCCATGACTTCTAAAATTGACCACAATTTACGTGGACCACACAGTCAAAAGCGGCTGTGAGATCCACGAATGCTAAAAACAGGTGCCCATTCCTTGCCCTGGTATATTTCCCCACCAACAGAGAGAGATTTAAACCCTGCTCTACGGTCCCCAGGCCGGGCCGGAATCCATATTGCAAGTCTGACAGGATGGAGTTCTCCTCGGCCCAGTCTTGATGACGCTCAAGTAGGACTCTACCTACTACTTTTGTTTTGGCAACTAGCAGGGAAATTGGTCTGTAGCATCCTGGAACCTGTCTATTCCACTTTTTAAAAATTGGCACAATGGTTGAGAGTACCCAAGTAGATAAAAAATTTGTGCTGCGACTTGCATTAAGTACTTGCACCAGCAGGGGCCCCCGCATGGGAACGTTTGATTTAAATATAAATCCTTTGCTTGCGAGAAGGGCCCTCTCCACCTCCTCTAGGGTGAACCATAACTCCTTCTGTTGCAAAAAACTATTTTCCCCCAGTGTCTCCCGGGCATGCATATCGATCGTAAGAGCATGGTCTTTGCCATTGTATACTTGGGAAAAATGGTTAATCCACTGTTCCTCCGGGATCGCTATCTCAAGCGACGGGCCGCCATCACCAGCTAAAAAAGGAGCCCTAACTGCCTTCCAGAATGCCTCACTGTCATTCGTTACTGAGGCCAAATATAGGGCATCCCAAGCCTCCTGCTTCAGTTTTGACTTTCTGTCGCTTAGTGCTTGTTTGTACACTCCTCTGGCCAACCTGGTGGCAATCAGGTTTCTAGGAGTTTTCTGTAGCTCCTTCTTTAGCTGGGAATGCGCTCGAGAACAGTTAGTATCAAACCAGCCCTGTAATGATCCGATGTTCTGTTTCTGCCTGATAAGGGAGTTACTTATTGCTGTAGATATGGCCATCAATGAGGCTAAAATCTGGCCAGGGGCAGCTACTTCGCTCAAGCACAAATCTATATCAGATTTACATTTCTTTACCACGTTACAGACCAGTTTTACCTGGTCTACCAGAGCCCAACGAATCGAGTAACCATTATTGCTGCCAATTGCTAGATTTTCTAACAGCTGATCATTAATATTGTGGGGTCTTGGTAGATTCCTTGCAGGTAATAAAATAGTCAAACAAAAAGGGAAGTGGTCACTAAGTGGATTATCAGAGACATGGAAAGAAAGAAGACTGTGTGCATGTGTACATGATATAAAAACATAATCAATTATAGAGCAATATCCTCTCCCATTAAAAGTGCAAGACAAAGGGGCCGGAGATGGACATAGCTCATGTACAAATCCCAGGTTGTGGGTAAAATGAGTTCATTGAATTGTTCCCCCAGGACATTATGGCTAAAATGTGACAAACAAACATCATCTTCTCTTGAGACTCCACACGACTTCTGTCCTGCATTCTGGCATAGGGTGCAATTAAAATCTCCTGCTAGTATTAACGTAATATCGCTCGTCTTGCCACTACCCAATGAATTCAGGGATTTTGAGATGTTGGATATAACTATGCCAGTTTGTCCTGACGGGATATTATTATAAAAGTTGGCCAGGACTATTGAACGTGTAGGGTCTATGTCTAATTTAATCAATTGAAAGTAATCCTCGCTGGTGAGCATCCTGGCATTCTCTACATTTAGAGTGCTTGCGATATAAGTGCATAAACCTCCCTTCGCCCGGCCACTATGAACACTGACTGCTGGAGTGTGGTAGGTCCAAAACCCATTCACATGTATCGCTTCCTTAGCCCAGGTTTCCTGAAGTAACAAAATCTCAAACTGCATGACGAAGTCCCACCATTGTTGATTACTCAATTTAGAACTAAGCCCAGCAATGTTCCATGAAACAATGTTACAATTTGAGGATTTTCCGCCCTGAATAGAATTTTCAGGATAAGTGGACGTGTTACTTAGTTCTTTTGGTGGGAATCTGGGTGTCGGGGAGATGTTATGATTGCATGCAGAGTCGACCAGGGGTTCTTGTGCAAGGGTCGGTGATCCTTGTGCCTTCATTTCTTTATTTAAAAGAAAATCATTGGTTGGAACTGTACTTATGGGAAACATTTTTGAGGAGATATTTAAGGAAACCGCACACTCAGCCTGTGTCTCAGGAAGCAAATTAGTCAGTCCACTAGGCTTTACTATGTTGTCGACAGTGTGTATGGACATGAGGAAGTCATTGTCCCCCATTAGTATTTGGGGATCATTCGCCTTTCCATGTATGAGTGGGGAACAAAGATTTCCAAGATCCAGTCAATCGGGATCTTCCAGAGGGTTACAAACATAAAAGCGATTGTATGTTGGAACAGGATAACTAAATTGCCTTAAGCCTCTGCATTTATCGCCTGCCAACATGGAAACGTGACGAGGCAACAGGTTACTTGGCCGATAAAAATATCCCAGCGGTAATATATTAATGTCGTTAGGGTCAATAAATCCATTATTTCCCCTTTCCAGGATAGTGTGAACTGTTTGGGGTGACCTAAAAGTTAGAACAATGCAATCTCCGCTGAATGATTTAGGGGTAGGACCCACCCATCTGATTCTGCGGACCATTTTCAAAGTCCGAAAAAAGAAGACTATTCAGGCCAGTCCTTTTGGTCAAAAAGTGTAAGGACTTATTCTTTAAAGCAGACCAGTGCTCAGAGTCAATGTGTGGACAGAAAGGTACATTTGCCAGGACCACTGTATACGGGGTAGCCTCCGGCGGTAGATTTAGATTTTGAGATGAATAGTGAGAAATATCCCGTCTTATCGGAGGAATGTTACCCCTCTCTACAGACCCAGTGTCATCCCGTGTCCCCAAGGTCTCATTGATAGTCACGGTTCCTTCATATGTGTTTGAGACAGTGGCACTAGAACTACCTCGAGGGGGACATTGTCCCTTGTGCTCTGATTTTTTATTGTGATTAGCATTGTTGCAGCTATCATTATTGTAGGTTTGTTTTGAAGTGAGAAAGGTTTGTGGTGGGTCAGAAATAAAACTTACACCCCTACCAGGTGGAGGGCAATCTCTAGATGTAACATCATTTACGTGAGTGGATGGGTTTTTACTCCTCATCGATTCCTCCATCTTAGCCAATCTAGATTCGATACTGGTTACCTTCGACATAAAAGGTTCCAGGAGTGATGTCATCATAAGCTCAAGCTTCCCCCAAAAGTTCCCATCTGACATGCTATTTAAATAAATGTCCACCTCGTTCTGTGTTGGGGATATTGGAGGTCCCCTGTTTAGATCATCCATCTCAATAGCAGATTTCCCCCTTCTCCCATTCATAGGTGGTGCCAATTTGCTCTGTTTGGGGGGATTTTTACCTTTCCTTTTGCTTGGTGGGGGTCCTACAGTAGGTTTTAGTCTTTGATTAGCCCTTTGCCCTTTCGTGGTAACTTTAGGCCCAACAGGGGCATCTTCAGAATCAGGGGTTAACAATGGCACTGTATCTATTCCCTGTTCGTTTGTGCCTTGTATTGAAATATCAGTCAAACTCGCGGGCTCTTTGTTAGTCGCCAACACTGGTTTACTTAATGCCGGTGTCCTTGCGAGACTACTCGTTGGAATAACCGGTTCCAAAGACAACCTGCGCTCGGTCAGTTGTATTTCGTGGATGAGGGCAGATTCGGCCCTCAAAAGAAAGGCATCTAGGGTCCCTGCGACACCTCGGTTTTTTCCGGGTACTCATGTTTCAGCACTACCTAACACTCCAAGTAAAAATACAATGATATATAAACAATGTAAAATAAATAACAATATGCACAATGTCCAGTTCTTAGAGGGGGGGACCCAGCCCTGCCTCTGACGGCCTCGGACAGGCCCAGGTGCTTCCGGAGCCTGGTCTTGGTTTTATGCGCCTGCTGGCACGATGAAACGATGTGCACGGCTCCTGCCGCGAGGCACACTGGGCGCTGTAGTCCTCCGCCTTCTCCTCCCAAAGTGCTAAGTGCAAAGTGCGATTTAGGCTCCCAAAACCAAGTTGCAGCCCACAGTTAATCAGTCAGTCAGACCACTCACTGCAAATATGCCTTGGGCCGCTCTCCCTATGATCGCTGTATCTCCCAAGCCGAGCACCCGCTAACCGGAAGCCTGCAGCGGCCCTCTCATAGAGGCTCGCCCAGATATGAGCCAATGATCTGGGCTGTCGGGGCAGCCAAGGAGGCTGATGTCTGCTACTGCTAGGGGTTGATGCGAGGGCTCTTACTGGCTTTTCTGTGGCATGGCAACCCCCTCACCTTGTGCACGTGCTGGCTGCCTCAGCTCCTCTGCTCCCCCAATAGAGTCAGTTACACACCTACAAAATCATCCATTCACACACTTGTGCACCCACTCATTCTTCAACAGGCCTTTCCCTATATATAGTAAACATATTAAAACTTTACAGAAACACATACTCACTGGATGACGTCATCAGTGATGTCATCAGTGATGTCATTTGAGATGTCATCAGTGATGTCATCAGTGATGTCACTGACCATGTCATGAGTGATGTAATATGTGACGTCATCAGCAGTGCATTGCGGGGGCGCGAGTTATAGTTAGCTGAACTAACTATAACAGGGGAATTTTTAGGGTTTTGTACGAGGGAAATGTCCAGCTAACTATAACACCCCTGAAACCTATGGTTTTTTCAGTGAATATATATATATATATATATATATATATATATATATCCTCCCAGGTGGTTCCGTTTTACTTTGCTCCGGGCGCTACTCGGCGGGTGCGTTGCCTCGCGGTTGAACCAAACCGCCAATATTGAAACAAATCCTCCCTACGGAAGAAGTAGGTCGCACTCCAACAGCTTTCCAATTGCTTATCTTTATTTTCAGAATTCCATAGTTTTAGCAAAACCAATAGGTTGACCAACGCGTTTCGGTAAGCTCCGCTACCTTGCTCACGGTCGTCGTTTTTACTAATGTTCAACAAACTATTTTAAATAAAGATATTTGAAGGAAGTCCTTTGACACCAATTTCCTGTTCCCACCCTTATGATGCCCCACAGGTTTATGGGTCTTGTAGTTAGCATTAGAACAATCAATAGAGGTACATTTTAACATTTAATTATTGTCCATCTATTTCTTTTGCCAGTTGAAAGATGTTACTCGTTGTTACAACGGATTTACTCTAGCCCAATAATGGGCATTGCAACAATTCTTTTGCGTGTTTTCAGTGCTTAATTCACTTGATTAACAAGCCCTCCAGTGGGCCTTCCTGTACAACGTGTTTTCAGTGCTCAATTCACTTAATTGACAAGCCCTCCAGTGGGCCTTCCTGTACAAACATGTTCCGTTGTTGCAACCGGTTTAATTTAGCCCTTTTAGGGGGCATTGCAGTGATTTTTTTACATGTTTTACATGCTCCATTTACTTTATTATGTCCCAGTAATCAATTGTTCTCATTAAATCTTTAGTTTGTTGCCCTCCATTGGGCAATTGTCGTATGATTGTTTTCCTCTTTCTGTGGGAAAGTGCCTTTCATAAATGAATGTACAGTTCTTCTGATTGGTTTAATCCATATGGGGTCATGGACCGCAAGTTTAAAATATGACACGATTCTTTTTGGCGTAATGTTTTTTCCCTATTTCCACCACGAGAGCTCATCGGTACTGCTTCAATGCCATAAAATCTTAATAGTTTCCAATTGGCATTATGGTGTGTTTCCATATGTTTAGCTATGGCATTGTTCCTGTCTTTATTTTTGGTCGCTCGTACATGTTCCAATATACGTTTTTTTAATTCACAGATGGTGGATCCAACATATCTTAAAGGGCAAGGACATTCTACCACATAAACTATGTATTCAAACAATCAGGAACTCCTACGTCAACTCTCCTGGCTAAAGATTCTGAAGATTTTCTAACCCTATTGAATTTAAATGCAGAAGCAGGCAAAGAAATTTAGTTTGAAATAGCATGTCCACAATTAGGCGCAGGCCTAAGTGATAAAAAACCAAGATCAAAATTTTACCCCCAGTTGCCTCTAGGGAACAAAATTGATCTTTTTCATGAGTCTGTCATCCAGCTAAATTAAACCGGTTGCAACAACGGAACATGTTTGTACAGGAAGGCCCACTGGAGGGCTTGTCAATTAAGTGAATTGAGCACTGAAAACACGTTGTACAAGAAGGCCCACTGGAGGGCTTGTTAATCAAGTGAATTAAGCACTGAAAACACGCAAAAGAATTGTTGCAATGCCCATTATTGGGCTAGAGTAAATCCGTTGTAACAACGAGTAACATCTTTCAACTGGCAAAAGAAATAGATGGACAATAATTAAATGTTAAAATGTACCTCTATTGATTGTTCTAATGCTAACTACAAGACCCATAAACCTGTGGGGCATCATAAGGGTGGGAACAGGAAATTGGTGTCAAAGGACTTCCTTCAAATATCTTTATTTAAAATAGTTTGTTCAACATTAGTAAAAACGACGACCGTGAGCAAGGTAGCGGAGCTTACCGAAACGCGTTGGTCAACCTATTGGTTTTGCTAAAACTATGGAATTCTGAAAATAAAGATAAGCAATTGGAAAGCTGTTGGAGTGCGACCTACTTCTTCCGTAGGGAGGATTTGTTTCAATATATATATATATATATATATATATATATATATATCCTTCACCACTTCCGGTTGCCACTGTTGACACCAGAAAGCCAGAAAGACGACACTGCAAATCGAAGGGAGGGTTCCAATCATTTTATTTTGTTTGAAAGGCTGCTATGCATTTCGGCAGGATCCCCTGCCTTGCTCACACAACGAGCACCATTTTATTTTCACATCTTATACTCTTTTTTCTTCTGACAACACATGTTCATAGAAATCAACAATATACTATATGTATGTCTTTTAAATTTTCCAATTATTTACACACTATTTTATTTTTAATGTCCTCATTTAGCAACTACTTGTGTTATTTCATGCACACATGTATTTTCTCATTTAATATTTTCACTTTTTGTTCTTTTTTTTCATCATCTACTAACGTCAGAATGATTGTTGACAATTTTTTTCATACATTTCAACTAACTTTATTGAGCCATGTTGGACTTATCATGTATTGGTGATGGATCTCTTTCTGTTTCACAAGGCATTTGATTTATGTGCTAACCAAGTAATCACCTGCTGCCACCAGGGTCTCACTTTGCGGAATGACAATTCTCATAGTACAATCATTACTATATTTGGTTATTCTGTATGGAGATATCAGCCATTGTGTGGGTGTATACACGCAAATTCCCAACTCTATTCGTTTTATACCAATTCCATCCACCTACAATTGTAGGATTGCATTATTGATTGGTTTGGGAAGTGCAAGTGCAAATCTATTTGAGAATAAAGTGCTTGTGCATAGAATCACAACTTCTCTAGATAGAAGCATATTAAAATTTTCTTCGCTCCTACAGAACCTCAATATGTCACTTAGTACACAGTCCTGACATGAATGCTATTAATAATTCTGCTAATATAAAGCATTCGCTCAAAAGTATATTTGTGTGAAATTACGCAAAGACATTAAAGTGCCAGTGCACCTAAGTATCATAGTAGCATGGTCTAATTTCACAATAATGTTCAAATCATGCAACATTGTGCAAATTTTATAAATAAAAATGCAAGTGCTTTAGAATATACCACTGTTCCCTCCTGGGATAAGTTATCTAAAATGATTCATATGCTGTTTGTGCAAATTTTGCAGATGTTTTTCAATATCTAAAGTATATATATATATATATATATATTTATATATAGGAGGCAGCCTGTGATTTCACGGGGGAAAGTGCTCACTACAGTTGCTCTCCACGGCCCGGCCTGAACTGTGATTGTGACTTGGGCGTAGGGGACCTGAGGAAACCCTTAACACGCAAGTACGGACGGCACCTGCCACTACATGGAACCCCTCATAAGGCATCTTAAGTGCTTATTGGAAGCATAAACTTACCCTATTACGATATTTCCATCCTGCGGCATGCTGGTAGCTGTGGTCTCACACCAGAGCACAGCTGCTGTGAGTTAACAGGGTCAGCTGCTCCCATATTAATGGGAGGGCCAACAAACTAACTGAGGAGGGAGAAGGTGCATTCTGGTGGTATATGGCATCTGAGGAAGGCGAATCTGGCTGAAATGCATTACGCTGTGCCACAAAGTGAATAAATGGTTTCTGATGGAATCCCCGTTGTGTCCTTGGTATACTTCAAGCAAAGTGGTCTTTTTCGTCATATTTCCGTGCCTGCCAGGAGCACGTTTCAAGGACCCGTCCAGTGAAGAGTCCGGGGTTTTAGCTGGCAAGGAACTTTGTACAAATCAAGTGATTGATTACCCCGAGACCGCCACAAAAACAGGCCATGCAAGCGGCTGCTGCCAGGAGGCAGCCTGTGATTTCACGGGGGGAGTGCTCACTACAGTTGCTCTCCACGGCCCGGCCTGAACTGTGATTTTGGCTTGGGCGTAGGGGACCTGAGGAAACCCTGAACACGCAAGTACCGACGGCACCTGCCACTATATGGCCCCCCCCCCCATAAGGCATCTTAAGCGCTTATTTGAAGCATAAACTTACCCTGTTATGATATTTCCATCCTGCCGCATGCTGGTAGCTGTGGTCTCACACCGGAGTACAGCTGCTGTGAGTTAGCAGGGTCAGCTGCTCCCATATTAATGGGAGGGCCAACGGACTAACTGAGGAGGGAGAAGGTGCATCCTGGTGGAATACGGCGTCTGAGGAAGGCGAATCTGGCAGAAATGCATTACGCTCTGCCACAAAGTGAATAAATGGTTTCTGATGGAATCTCTGTTGTGTCCTTGGTCTACTTCAAGCAAAGTGGTCTTTTTCGTCATATTTCCGTGCCTGCCAGGAGCACGTTTCAAGGACCCATCCAGTGAAGAGTCCGGGGTTTTAGCTGGCAAGGAACTTTGTACAAATCAAGTGATTGATTACCCCGAGACCGCCACACAAACAGGCCATGCAAGCGGCTGCTTCCAGGAGGCAGCCTGTGATTTCACGGGGGGAGTGCTCACTACAGTTGCTCTCCACGGCCCGTCCTGAACTGTGATTGTGGCTTGGGCATAGGGGATCTGAGGAAACCCTGAACACGCAAGTACGGACGGCACCTGCCACTACATAGCCCCCCCTCATAGGGCATCTTATGCGCTTATTTGAAGCATAAACTTACCCAGTTACAATATTTCCATCCTGCGGCATGCTGGTAGCTGTTGTCTCACACCAGAGCACAGCTGCTGTGAGTTAACAGGGTCAGCTGCTCCCATATTAATGGGAGGGCCAAAGAACTAACTGAGGAGGGAGAAGGTGCATTGTGCTGGTATACGGCGTCTGAGGAAGGCGAATCTGGCTGAAATGCCTTACGCTGTGCCACAAAGTGAATAAATGGTTTCTGATGGAATCCCCGTTGTGTCCTTGGTCTACTTCAAGCAAAGTGGTCTTTTTCGTCATATATATACACACACACACACACACACATATATATATACACATGTGTTATGTGTTTAGTTTAATGAGCAATGACCGAGTTTGATGAGGGAAGCCAAGATGGAATCATTGATGGGGACGAGGCCTGGACAGCTTGAACCTGAATTTTCATGTGGGGTCGCAATGGATAAGTAAACAGACATAGAGGGTTATCCTACCTTAGACAATATAAGGTCCGCATAGCTATGCTGCATGGCACCCACCTGCTCCAGACCCAGGTAATAAAAATTGGCAAGAGATGGAGAAGACACATTGCTGCTACATATTTTAACTATGCCATGGGGGTGGTGGTGTGGATCACACTGTGTGACCCCTTCAACAAGAAAGTGGTGCATGTGGATCCTAAACATTAGATATCTGACAGTAGATGGGTTGTTGGATAGATTTGAGACCTGCCTGCTGACTACATATGCACATAATATCGATGATGGCTCCTTCTTTCCTGAAGTGGTATGGACAATTGCCCCATACCTGGGAATGCGTTTTATTGGGGCCGGGAACTTCAATTGTGTCCAAAACTGGTGAACTGACAAATTACCTCCGAGATAGGGCTTTAAATCCACATTGAACAGGCATTTACAGAGGCCAAGATTGACCTGCGTCTATTGGATGTTTGGAGATATCACCATCCAGGGGAAATGGACATGCTCTTGTTATTCACTGGTACACGGGGCTACAGTCCCATAGACTACGTGCTGGTGAGATAGGAGGACATTTAAATGTAATCTCCTCAGTCTATCTTAACAAACACCACTCCATTTGTCCTTACTCTGTTGCAGGGTTTCTGCACATACACAGAGCTATGTGCAGGATTTTGGGACCTCGGTGTATGGGGACTGTGCCTTCCTACCGCCTTAGTACCCACGAGCCCTGGACCGACTAGCTATAGTGTCTCTCTCGCCCTCCTAAACACTCACGGAGAAGCAAATGATTAGACACCCCAGAACACAACACTCCTGTATCTCTCAGGAATCAGGGTAAAAAGACACACCTTTTCGCTCGCATTCTCGTACCTCTCCACAATAAGATCTTACTGGGACACAAATATAGTTTAAAATGTTTATCTTAACTAATGTGCTCTAACATGCAGTATATGTGCCACAACAAGCAAAAAAAATCATAACATGAATGTTGTTAGCATTGTAACTAGGCCAGGCCAGGAGATGTCATCTTATATAGACTATTGAAAAAGGACTATAGTGCCTAACCTCCCTCCCCTTAGCTAGAAGGAATATTATGATATAATAGGCGATCTCTGGCCTTTGTCAGCAGACCCCATACCTTAGACCATAGATGATATTTCTACATCGTAGGTGCGTGTAGCTCTTCTTCCTGGAAAGGTCCCTCCCTGAGTGTGTGTGACCTAAACATGTTTGCCCGTAATATCAAAGCACGAGCTTCCAGCAGCAGCTGCGCTAGTGTGTTTTGTCTAGGTGCTAGGGCCTGACCAGAACAGAATAACAAGGGGCATTGTTTATCGACCTTGCTATCAATGTTCAGACTAAACTCCAGGAACAGGCAGAGAACAAACACAACAAACAGTTCAAATGGTGATTAATAGTAACAAAAATATTAAGCCGAGTCCAGAAAGCTCACCAGATTAAATGCACCAATTAGTTGCAAAAGGTAATTCCTGTCATTGGTAGCAAACAGGGACATCATCCAGTTGAGCAGTTCGAATGAACACACGTGCTCCTCATAATCCAATGCCTCCAGGAGCGTATCCGGGCAATTTGCGTGATATTCGATGAAACTCCATTGCAAGAGGCGATGTGCAGCCTCACAGGTATTCCAGCCTGCCAACACTCCAAGTGTAGCCGCACGCATCAAACGGTCATCCCCAGAACAGGCCTGGTCATGGGCCAGCAGTGGACCCACCAACAAATGATAATCCAGATCAGCCCATGATGTATTGGAGAGGCAGACATCCAAGGCTCAAGAGAAAGGGCATCTTCTGCAACAGAACACAGGTTGCACGCAAGTGAAACAGGCAAAGTGAAAGGTAAGTCCATAACTCACACAAAGTGTCACCAATGGCAAGCATCCAAAAGATTGTTGCATTCGTTCACGGTACAGTTGCAATTGGCCGAGTCTGTGTAGTACCACATGATGGGCAGCCATTGCGTAACAGGAGCAGGAGTACCAGCACGACACACACGAGCAAGAGGATCAGAGGAAACCCTCCGAAGGTGCTGGAAAAAATAGAATGAATAAAAGCCGGTATTATTTCAAAAATTGTCTGAAAGGAGGACACAAGGCCTGATCCTACTAGTTTAATAAAATTAGCAAAACCTATAGTATCAGACACATTAAATATTTGATGAATCAGTTCCCCAAAATGTAGTGGGAGATTTGTATTTAGCAGTGACTGAATTTCACTCGATGTTCTAGCCACCTGCAATTCGAAGGTGTGTCGAGCTGAAGTGAGAGCGACCTCTTGTTAGTTTATTGAAATCTGTTTTCAAGGTGGGAATGGAAGGCCACAGTGAACTATCAACGCTCCCATGTGGGGGTGGAAAGAGAACATTGCTACAAGTACCTCATTGGGAAACACTTACTATATGCAGAATGCCGGCCCGTAAGCCGCAGCAGTTGTGGTTATTCATGATAAGATAACTTCAGTTCAAAAGCAAAGTTAGCGTGGGAATAATAGATGGGACTGGTGTTCCATTTAGAAAACAAGCCAAAATAGGGGCAGTAACGTTGCAAGCGCCGTGAAGCTCAACTTGTGTGCAGACTAACGCATGACCCATTGCAGAATCACAGTCCTCCCCTGTTAGGAAAACTTTGTATTTATCGCGTTGACATTGAAATGTGAATGGTAAGGAACACAGTTTGTGCAGAAAAGTACTACTTAGGGGCTCAAATCTACCCAGTGGATAATGTTTCATGCATGCAGTAAACTGAAAGAGGGCAATAGGCAAGGATATAACCCTGTGTATTAACCATACCGAAGAATCAGTCTCAGCTATTGAGAACGGCAACTGGTCTAGTTTCTCAATATGTAACAATATGTATGTGGAATCTTTCATGGACATAAGCTTTTGCTTGTCTGCCAGATTAAAAGGTAAAAACTGAGCAGTAGCATTCAAATAATCCCATGGGACTTTACCATTTTTTAACGTTTGTAGAGTCCACCCAAATTGCATGATTGAGCGCAGTTGATTTTGCCCATGATACAACATAGATACATCATTCTGTACAATGTCAATAACAGATGAAACAATGTTATCCAATGTGTAAATACGCGAAGACAAAGTATTAATACTGTTATCGATCACATCTAAAACATTTCTCAAATTGTCTTGATCAATTTGTCTTAAGCGGATTGCGGCTTCCATCGGTGACAGTTTCCAAAATTCATTATATGCTGCGTATGCAAACCGTTTAGGGCGAGATGATTTTGGACCTGAAAGGAAGTCAGCCAAATCGGCCGCCAGATAAAAGCAAGAGATGTTGTTTAACAGACGACAAAGTAGAATGTTTCAACCATTGCTGACACAATATGTAGTCACTGAGTGTGATTGTGTGAAACGAGGGTCTGCTCTACTGAGCGTAAATCCACTGGATGCGCCTGAGAACCGCAATTCGCACGCATTTGTATTCAGAGGCCATATTAACCAACCCAAGGGATTAATAGTTGACGAGTTAAGGGTGCCGTTCTAGACCATACTATTCAAATCATCTAACGTATGATTAGTATATTGCTCCAAGGTGTCATAGGCCGCTAATGATAGAAATGAAGGGAAGTTAAAAAAAATTGTAGTAGCTAAACCAAAACAAGTAGTCTAAGATACAGTCCAATTCAGGAATATCAGCTGGGATGGTATCAAACAAGCACAATGTAATGATTCAGTACCCTGCACCTGCCAATTTTTGGTACCCCATAGTGATTTCAAATCAATCATGTCCTTCCAATGATCATAACCGTTTAAGGACAAATCGGTTATGAAAGTTGAAGAATATACCAATATAGTATGGGTCAGCATGAATTTCGTGTGTGATGGTGCATTCAAATGAAAATAATAAGATTTTGCGTCTGAGAGATTATATCCAGAAAAATAAACACATTTTTTTATCTGTGTTTGTGAACTACCCTTAAATGGCGTAGGACAATATTCCCATATAATTTTTCTGAGTTCTGACTGTATTAGATTTATGTAAAAAATGATGACCACAATGTTGTAAACAGAATAAATCATCAGAATTAGCAGAATTCAAATATAAATCCTCAGTTTCAAATGCAGTGTAGTATCGTAAATCTGTACTGTATTAATATCCCAGTCATCAGAATGCATTCCTGGCGGAATGACATCACCTAAGGAAACACGAAAGATGTATGGCATGCGAATGGTCTCAGTCGTGCAGTAAATTTCATATGGAACCTTATCCCATACTATGCCATCACTGACTGGAAACGCTGAGATGTTAACGTTCATTTTGTGACACGAAGTATATGGGGTCAATATTCCATCGACCAAATGGACAACAGAGCGTTCAGGTAAATAATGGCCATTAATTAAAAGGAAACAAACTGTCACAAACCCAATCCACATGAAGAGGAAGACCATCGTAGGCACCATCCATATGTATGTCCATGGGGTAATCGGATACGTTTTTTGAAACCACAAAAAAAAATAGAAAATGTACTTGGGGGCCCGCCTCAGTTGTAGTCAATGTAGATGATGAAGAATTGGAAGAAAAGTTATCTCTACTCAAATAACCACTCGTACCCAGGCGAAACAATGGGGGCTGATCAGCATTAAATGTTGAATGGAGCGTAGTATCAATAACAGCAACCATAGGTTCCAACGGCAGAGAAGCATAGTCATGATGCATAGCATTGGAAGTTGATGATAAAACAGGCAACAAATCAACTGAGGTCTCCATTTCACGTTCCATTTGCAAAGGACTCATTGTGGATGAAATCGGTTGCAAAGAAACATCCCGTCGAGGAACGCTTCTAGGTACATTATTCAGTATTGGCAAAATGGTGTAACTTGACATGTTCAATGGAAATGTACCGATTCTCTTTCCAACTAGGCAGTGGCTGTAAAATCCCAATACGAGTACCCTGCAATCCAAGAACTGGGACCGGTGCACTATAGGATGGACCAAATTCTTTTTTATTCTCTAATTTCTCGCAGACCAGATCACCAACTTTCGGAAGCCAGCCAGTTACAAGAATCAGCACCGCTGCATCCGTGGATGAGGACAAAAGGTCTTTTGCAAGAGCATCTTGAGTCTTTTGTAGATCCTGTAACATAGCACAATGGTTATCTACATTAAAGGTTGCGGTAGCCGCCACAACGTCTAGACCATCAAGGTCTGGCACAAATATTTTGATGCCAAAGAGCATTTCCTAAGGGGTCTGCCCACCCAGAGATCTTCTAGGGAGATTATTTAGAACAAGTTGGACTCCATACAAATCAGTTAGCCAACTCTTGCCAGTACCTAAAACTCTAGCTGTGAAAGATTGTTTCAAGTCTCGGTTCATTCGCTCAACTACGGAATTGCCCTCAGGCCGGTATGGAGATGAAAATTGCACCAGCGCCCCCAGTGACTGCATTGCTTACTTGTAAGCTTTAGAGGCAAATGCTAGACTTTGGCCAGAGTGGAAGGTGCCACAAGCAAATGTCCTGACAAAGAAACGCAAATCTCTAATGACATTTTGAGCGTCAGCACTACGTTGCGGCCAAACCCAAAGGAATCTATTGCATGAATCTACTGCAAATTAAAATATGTTTATATGCAATGTCTGATGACAAAGGACTTCAGTGATAAAGGTAAATACAACCAAATGGATGATTTGAAATGTAAAGTTGCATATGTGGTGGATGTGTGACTGTGGACGACTTACTCGGTTGACAAATGTAACAAGAAAGGACATAATTATGAGTTTGTCTATACAGGCCACGCCACCAATAACGCTGCTGCAAGAGAGACACTGTTGCTTAAACTCCTGCATGAGCAGAAGCCATGCCTTCATGGGCAGCAATGATCAAAGGAAGCCTGCTGTCCTCGTTAGGAATCAACCGGTCCCCAACGGACTGTATTATAGCAAAGTGGACTTGCTCAGGTGACAAATGATAAGAATATTTAGCAAGGAAACTCTGTGGGAACTTCGTCCCCTTATTCGTCACAGCTATAGCTGCACGGATATCATTATCAATTTTAGTTACTGCTGCTACTAAACACGTGGCTACTACAGATTTGGCTGCCTCATCAGCCAAAGAATTATCAACAGCATGTGCTCCCACACGCGGATGGCCAAGGGTATGGATAACATGTGAGTGGCAAGTGTTCCTTAACAGCCGGCGCTCAAACCCAAATAATTTATGCTTTATTGCACTACCTTTAGAATCGCGATAATCATTCTGAGACCAAAAGTATAGATTTTCATTAATGGACTGCACACAGTAAAAGGAATTGCATTCTATAAGAGTGGGTACATCCGGATCAGCGAATTCTAGAGCCAACACTTAAGCACGCAACTCAGCCAACTGAGCTGTACAGTCTCCCAGAGGCTGTGTCTTGCCTCTCGGGCTTGATCTTTTTCCATTCTATGTACCCACACCTGTACACATTGGAATTCTGTGCTGTTTACAACTATAGTCCCTTCACAAAGAAACTTTCTGTTTTTAAAATTTTGTAAGGGCTTATGGAGTAAAATGAATAGCAGTATCATGTATGATGTAATTTGAGATGTCATCAGTGATGTCATTTAACATGTCATGAGCGATGTAATAAGTGAGGCCATAAGCAGGGCATGGCGGAGGGCTAGTTATAGTTGCCTCAGTAAGTTATAAAGGGTGAATGTCAGTAGTTTTTTGGTTTATACCTTATTTCAACACTAATTATATTGTCCCTTTAATCTTTGTTTTGTCAATGAATTTCTAGGGTTTTTATATGCTAAACTGATACCATACCTAACTATAATGTCGCATTAACCGTTGTTTTTTCAGGGAATTTCTGATGTTTCTTTAACATAAGGTAAAATCTTATATCTTATTACTATACCTTACTATAACATCTCTTTAACCTTTAATTTTATCATTACATATATATATATATATATATATAAATATATATATATATATAAATATATATATATATATATATATATAGAGAGAGAGAGAGAGAGAGAGAGAGAAAGACTTATAAGCGAAATACGTTGATGTAAGCACTATTTTATACCATCTCTTGGCTTTAAAAATCAATAGCGCAAAACGGTTGATTTTTAAACTCAAGAGATGGTATAAAATAGTGCTTACATTAATGAAATGTAACATTTCTGAGATAAATTGTTTTCCCTTATTCTCGAATATAATGATGTTCAAAATATCCCCTATCGTATGAATTTTACAGTTAATTGAATTGTGGCGATTAATGTTTCAGTAACTCACACCAAAGATGGGAAACCATGTAAGAAACTATGAATCTGTTTTCACTGTTTAATTTTTGTAGTTTTTCACATAACACATAACAATCATGCATTACCTGATAAAAAATGGCTGCTCCCATTGCTTCTGTTATCGTTGAGCAAGGCTGCTGGGCAGCCGAAACGCGTTTGATGGGGCCAAGAATAAAGTAAATTTGACCAGCTACACGAGGCGTCGTCATCCTTGAGTGAGAGGATTGAATACGTAATATATATATATATATATATATATATATATATATATATATATATATATATATATATATATATATATTCACTTAAAAAACCATAGGTTTCACACATGTTATAGTTAGGTGGATATTTCACTCGTAAAAAACCAATGAAATTCCCCTGTTATAGTTAGTTTAGATAACTATAAATCACGCGACCGCAATGCACTGCTGATGACGTCACATATTACATCACTCATGACATGGTCAGTGACATCACTGATGACATCACTGATGACATCATCCTTGTGATAGAGTGGCGGTCGCGCGAGTTATAGTTATCTGAACTAACTATAACGGGGGAATTTCATTGGTTTTTTACGAGTGAAATATCCACCTAACTATAACATGTGTGAAACCTATGGTTTTTTAAGTGAATTTGCAAGGTTTTTTAAATGCTAATTCCTAACTATAACGTGTATGAAACCTATGGTTTTTTCAGTGAATTTGTACGGTTTTTTAAATGCTAAGTTATATATGTATTATTATTTTTTTTATATATTCATTTTACAATAAACTACGTATTAAATTCCTTCAGGAACCCCCTGACAAAGGCTAGGGGGTCAGGAACTCTCTACCTTGCCCCCTTTTCACGTTTGCCACCTTCCTTTTTCACTCTCGCACTGAAAACAAACAAAATGGTGGCTGACACTTCCTGATTTCGACCGATTCGAACGTTGACTAACATGTAACCACCAATCAGAATTACGCTCGCGCACGTTAGGCTGCTCGCACGGTGCGCGCACGGTACGCGCTTAGAGATATGTATATGCTTTTAAATGCTATTTTCTCAGGAACTACTGAACAGATTGACACCAGACCTGCAAAAGGCACTTCCATGACCTGAGGACTACCTCTCTGCCAAATTTCAAGTATTTCTGTTCAGCCGTTCGGGCTGTACCTTCGACTAAAGGTGCTATGGAAAAATGCATGGGGAAAACGCGTTTTGGGACCCCCCTTTTTTCTCGGCCCCTGCTTGACGAATCACCCCGAGACTTGCAGGGTAGGAGCTGAGTGGAGCGCCCCACTAGTTTTGAAAATTTTGCGAAGATTCGTCAACCGGCGCCAGAGTTATTCAAAATAGAATTTTCAGATTTCCTATGGAAACACGGTCCTAACTATAACTATCTACTGGCGACCGCCAGTAGATAATATATATATATATATATATATATATATATATATATATATATATATATATATTATATATATATTACCTACTGGCAGTCGCCATTAGGTAGTTATAGTTAGGACCTTGTTTCTATTCAAAAAGCCTTTTTTCTTTTGCCAATATCTTTGCGGCCGTTTGATGAATCTTTGCAAAATTTTCAAAACAAATGGCCCGCTCAGGTCTGCTCCTGTCTTGAAAGTTTTGGGGTGATTTGTCACCCAGGGGCCAAGAAAAAAGGGGGTCCAAAAACACATTAACTTTTGTCTCGGCTACAGCCTGAACTGCTGAACGGAACCACACCAACTTTAGCAGAGAGGTAGCTCTTGGTCCAGAGTGCACTCTTTGCTTTAAATGCTGTAAATCTGTTTAGTAGTTCCGGAGAAATTAATATTAAAAAAAATATTAGTACCTGGTGACCGCAGTGGATGAGCTTGACTCTGATTGGCTGCCAGTACTACAAACCAGGAAGTGTTGGCAGCCATCTTGTGACTCGGTTAAACTGAGAAAAAGGGTGAAAAAATATTAAAAGACAATAAAAGGGGGCAGGGTAGAAACACCCTGACCCTCTAGGCCTTCCCAGGGGTTTCTACAGGGCCCAAAATTGCATTTTGTTTAAAAAATATTCTGCGGGGTTCGTGTATGGTACGTGAATCCTGGAAAATTCTTTTTAAAAAATGAAGCGCGGTCTCCCATGCTTTGTTTTTTAATCCCCCAGGTGGGCCAGGTCCTAGGGACAATTTTTAATTATTATGCGGGGGCCCTTGGGGTCCCACACAGCCCTGGGGACCGCCAACTCCCCAGGGCTTTATTAATGAAGTGCAGGGGGCGCCTGACCCCCCTGCAGCCCCGGGGACTGCCACCTCCCCGGGGCTTATTTTTAAAAAATGCGTGAGGGGCTCCTGGCCCCCCCCCACTGCCCCGGGGACTGCCACCTCCCCGTGGCATTTCTATATTATGGGTGGGGAGACCTCGCGGGCCCCCCTGAGCCTCGGGGACAGCCACTTCCCCTGGGCTTAAATTTAAATAAATAAGTGTGCGGGGCTCCTGCCCCTACCCACTGCCCTGAGGACCACCACCTCCCCGGGGCAAAATTAAGGGCATCGGTCCGTTGTGACCCCCAGCCCCCGGCCCCTGGTACCACCACCTCGCGAGGGCTTTAAACCAGATGGGAGATGGGCCGTGCGGCTCCCTCCAGGAGAGCCCTCCTTGGCCCTGGGGTCTGCCACCCCCCCAGGTCCGGCTCTAGCAGTGTCCAGGGGTGCAGTTTGCTATGTCATAGCCCGCCCTGTCATAGCAAACATTGCTTTGCTTCATGGAAGCAAGAGCAGGAAACCTGCTCTCGCTTCTATGAAGCGAAGCATATTTGCTTTTAGGAAAAGGGAGCTGCATGTTAGCAGCTCCCTTTGCCCAAAAGCAATGCCGGCTCCCGCAGGATGCAGGGAGATGGCTGGGACCGCGGGGGCATTGGAGCTCCTACCGCCATCCCCAACAAAGAGGCCATGCCCTGGGGGGTGGGGTCCCTGGGGAAAAAATGGCCTTGGCGGGGGGCCACAAGGCCCCCCTCCTTAAAATGATAAAAATTTAAAAGATTGGCCAAGCCACGGGGGATGGGGTTTCCGGGGCCAAAAAAGGCCTGGCAGCGGGGCAACCCGGCCCCCCTCCCATTTTGAATATTTTTTTTTAAAACAAGAAAAAGGCCGGGCCCCGGGGATGGGGTCAAAATTGTCCTCAGGAGGGGGGGGGCCATGTGGCCCCCCTCCAAAATAATAAAATAATAAAAATAAAGGCAGGGCAGGCTCCAGGGGACGGCCCAGGGAAGGGGGGCCACACTATAAAAAGAAACTTCGACGGACCCCGGGGGATGGGGCCTCTGTAGCCAAAATCAGCCTCAGGAGGGGTGCCATGCGCCCCCTTCCCTTTAAAATATATATATATATTTTTTTAAAGGGCTCAGGCCCCGGGGGATGGGGTCTCCTGGTCCCAAAAGGTTCAAGGGAAGGGGGGCCACACAGCCCCCTTCCTAAAAAATATATAAAAAAAAAAAGAAACAAGCAACTCCCTGAAGGCCCACCTCCCTGCATGACTCTGCAAACGCGTCTCCTGGTGCGATCTTGGGTCAGGAATGAAGTCCCCGTCACTACTGAGGGTCCTCAGGGGCCAACTAGCCCACCTGGTACCTCCAGTAAGCCCTACACAGCTGGTTTGCCGAGAGGTGGTATGAGGCCAATCCCCTTTTTACACTACTCTGTAAACACGCCTCTTGGCGCACTGGTGGTGGGGCGATGAGGTCCCTTTGTTTCCTGAGGACTTCAGGACTAAAGTGGCCTTCATCCCCCAAGCAGTAGTGTGCCAGGAGGTGTGTTTGCAGAGTGGGGTAAAACGGGGGAGTGGCCTTTGACCACTCTCAGCAATGCAGCTGTGTGGGGCTTTCTGGAGGTAACAGGAGGGCTAGTTGGCCCCCAGGGACCCCCAGGTGGCAAGGGGAATTCATCCCCCAACAAACAGCGTGCCTGGAGGTGCGTTTTGCAGAGTGGTGGAGAAAGGGGGCATGGTGTGAGAAAGTGGCTCTGTATATACTGTTCCTTAATAGGTACAGGGTGTACAGAGTCCACAGTCCCCAAGGGTTTGACAGAGGCTAAAGTTAGATATAACCTTACTCTGTAAAGTGGTAGCTTGGTCGAGCAGTAAGGCAGTATCAGAGGACAGTGTAAAGCATGTGTTGTACACACTCAGTCAGCAAATGGTCTCACACACTCAATAACTGAACTCTAGGCCAATGGTTTATATATAAAAAATATATGCTTGTTTTATTTTAGAACCAACACTTGAATTTAAAATATGCTTACTCAGAATGAGACGTTTCATATAAATACTTTTGCAATATGCAATTGACTTTTGTAAACTATTACAAGACGTTGCAATAGGCAACTCTATTTTAAACACAACAATGCATTGAGCTCAATGGAAATTTCAAGTTATTTGCAACAGATTACTTTTTGGATTACTTTTGAAATTCCAGGACTGGATCCTAGAGTCAGTCCTGGGTCAGTACTCAGAATCAAGTGATGAAAGTCGACTTAATTACTGTAATGATTTTTAAACAATATTTAGCTATTTTAAACGTTGACACTTAGAGAATATTTCAAAGAAAACAGTCAATGATTCCCTATGGAAGAAAATTCAAGTTGCAGGTACAGTATGTTCTCGTTACTTTTGTAATCCAGTACTGGGTGCCTAGACTCAGTACTGGGACCTTTATCCAAAACAGGTAAGTACTTACGTTTTCAGATATTATACGATTTTTAAAGAGTATTTAAAGATTGCAGAAATTGACACTTGGAAGAAATTTCACAGAAAAACAGTCAATGATTTCCTATGGAAGAAAATTGGGTTACGGGTAAGTATAGTTGTAAGTATTTTTCAGTCAGTGCTGGGCACCAAGATCCAGCACTGGGAGCTCATCTAAGAGCAGGTGAGTAATTTCGTTTTCATTACTCAGCTGATTTTTGGTGAATATTTTAAGATTTGAAAAGTCCACACTTCGAAGAAATTTCATAAAAAAGCCAGTCAATGTTACTCTATGAGGAAAATAGAGTTATCGGTTTAAGGGTAAGTACTCGACTGGCCGAGTTGAGGTTCTGGGCATAGACTCAGGGGTCCCCCAGGGTCAGGTAGGTACAGTTGGTTCACCCTCAGCGACTCTAGGGTGACCGGGTGCAGAGAGAGTTAGGCCCAATGTTATCCTATGAGGGAGAGGGGGACCTTGGTTGGTGGCTGCTGACTGGCAAGCCACGCAACTGTGGGAGCTGGGCTCCTGGTCACTTACTCAGGGCAAGTGGGGAAATAGGTAGGTGTAGAGGTTTCACTGCCAGGGCCTCTCGGGCGGCTGGGTGCAGGGTGCTTTTGAGCCTTCGGGTGCTCAATTGATTTCAATGGGAAATCTCCGGTTTGGAAAAAGACTGCAAGCTCGGGGACGAGGATTCTTCAAGTGCCACCACCACTTCGAGAGGTAAGTTGGGTAGTTGGAGGATAGGTAGGTACCCCGGGATTGGGCACAGGGGGGCGCGGGGCGCCGCGTGCAGGGGTGCCTTTTGGTATCGGGAAATCTTACCCTCTGTTGATCGCGGTTGGGGGGGCACCTTGTTCTGAGGCTGCAGGCTCCTTCAGGAGTGTCGAGGGAGGTCCTTGGGTGCCGGACTCGGGGTCACAGTCGCCGTGGGGTCGTCCTCGTGGTCTTTGTCCACTCCGGCACTGGCCAGGCTTGGCTGGTGCAGAGTGTGCTGGGTTCGTGGTTCCGGGCTGCTGCCAGGGATTAGAGGTAGGTTTTGAGTAGAGCCTCTACTCATGGGAGTTCCAGGGGCTTAGAGCCAAAAGGTAGCCAGGTCCTCCGGGGTTTGTGAGGTTGCTGGCCACAAGAGATACCGGGTTGGAGCAGGAGCAGGAGCAGGTTCGAGGGTCGACAGGCCGGTAGGGCTGGGGCCAAAGCAGTTGGTGTCTTCCTCTTTTTAGCAGCTGCAGGGCAGGTCTTCTTTCTTCTTGCTCTTCTTTGTAGTTTGGAATATGGCATCTGGGGAAGGAAGGTTCAGGGTGCCCCTAAATACTAGATTTGAAGCTTCCCCCTGCCCATCCTGGGGGAGGAGATTTAGCACCTTGCCCAGGATGTGCATTGTTGCAGGCCCAGGAGAGCAGGGGCTCTCCTACCCAGGGGTCCAGCAACATTTCTGCTGTGTGGCAGCCTAGGCAGCCTCAGAGCAGACGTGGATTGTAGGTTAGGTTTAAGGGGGCATCTCTAAGATGCCCTCTGGGGTGCTTGGTACATTAAATCCCACACTGGCATCAGTGTGGGTTTAATGTGCTGAGAAGTTTGATACCAAACTTCTCAGTCTTCAGTGTTGCCATTATGGTGCTGTGGAGTTCGTGTTTGACGAGCTCCCAGCACCATGTACTCTTAAATGGCAGCACTGCACTTACAGTGCTCAGGAATGGACCTTGGTACTGTAGGGGCACAGGGCTCCTGCTCCTGTGCCCACACCATTGGCATAAGGCACCCAGCTAGATGGGTGGCTGATGTATGCCATGGCAGTGTAGGTGATGGGCATGGCACACAGGGATGTGTGTCATGTCGACTTTGTTTTTGTCTTGCACCCAGACACCCAGCCTGCAAAGGCAGTGTGTGTGTGTAAGGGTACAGGGCCTCTAAGGGTGGCACAATGAGTGCTGCAGCCCTTAGAGGCCTTCCCTGGTCACAAGGCCCTGGGTACCTAGGGTACCATTTACCAGGGGCTGACATGTGGCCAGGGTTTGCCAATTTGGGTTTTGTTTGTTTTAGGGAAGGAACATAGGCCCTGGGCACCTGATTGGCAGGAGTCCAGGGCACACTCAGTCAAAGTACATTCAGCAATTCAGCAAAAAGTGGGGGCATACCATGCAAGAAAGATGGCACTTTCTCACACATGGCCAGTGTCCACCTCTCAGCAATCCCACTGTGTGGGGCTTACTGGAGGTAACAAGTAGGCTACTTGGCCCCTAAGGGCCCCCAGCAGTGAAGGGGGCTTCAATCCTCATCCAAGAGTGCACCACTGAGTGTGTTTGCAGAGGGGTGGGCAAATGGGGCGTGGCTTGCTATGAGAACTTAGCAGGCAATCCTTCTGTGTGGGACTTACTGGAGGTAATAGGAGGGGTATTTGGCCCCCAAGGATGTCCTTGGGGGGCAATTACCCCCCTGTCACCTCCAGTGGGATTGCTAAGAGGTCTTTGGAGACCCTCCCACCTTTCACCACCACTCTGCAAATTTGCCTTCTGGCATACTACAGGTTGGGGGATAAAGTCCACTTTACTGCTGAGGGAGTTTGGAGGCCAAGAAGCCCTCCTGGTACTTTCTGTAAGTGCTATGCAGTGTTGGTTGGAGGCCCAGCCTCTTTCTCCACCACTCTATAAACGCGACTACTAGTGAAAGAAGCATTTGCAATGTAATAGGTCTCGCATTTGTGAACAGTAGGGCTATTGGCGTAAATGTCAAAGTATTTACTGATGTTTTTTGGAGTGGAGTGGATGTACGTTGTGTGTAGTGGAATTATGTGGTATGCTGTGCAGTGAAATTATGTGGATACAAAGTATGCGGTATTTAGTGTATAGGAATTATGTAGACTGGGATTATGTGTTATGGAGAGTAATTATGTGGTATGGTAGTCTGTGTTGTGGAGTGGTAACCTCAGGTTTAGTCTTCCTCGTTTCCATTGAAGCTAAAATATAAATTCAATGAGACAAAAAAAGGAACCACTGAGGAGCACTTCTGGACCTAGTCGGAGGTATGAGCAGGGCCACTGGAATTATGCGACTGTTCGGCTGCACCGATTTACGCATAATTAGACATTTTCTGCATATGCCACATAATCTATCATCTGCTGCATAATCTGCAGATTTGAAGAAATAAAACGTATATCTAGCTCCAACGGCTCCAACGTTCCCAAAAATGCAGCAACAAGTGTTAGAGCGTGGTGGAAGGCCATTTGTAAACCTGGAAAGGCCACCTGTTACTTATTTCTAAATGCGGGTGTTAAATTGGTACTAATGGTGTGCAAACCATCCTTGCTTCTTTCTGTGGCACTCTTGCCTCTTTCTGCATTTCTCTTGCTTCTTTGTGCACCTTTCTTCCTTTTTATGCACTTTTCTTTCCTCTTTTTGCACATCTCTCCTGCTTTCTGCATCTCCCTTCTTTCTGCACCTCTCTTGCCACTTTCTACACCTGTGTTGCTTCTTTCTGCACTTCCCCAGCCTTTTTCTGCACCCTCTTCCCTCTTTCTGCACCTCTCGTGCCTCTTTTGACACCTCTCTTGCCTCTTTGTGCACTTCCCTTGCCATTTTCTGTACCTTGCTTGCTTCTTTCTGCACGTCTCTTGCTTCCTTCTGCACCTCTCTTTCTTTTCTTTGCACCCCTGTTCTCTCTCTCTGCACCTCTTTTTCATGTTTCTGTAACTCTCTTGCCTGTTTCTGCACTTATCTTGCCTCTTTCTGTACCTCTGTTGCTTCTATCTGCACTTCTCTTGTTCCTTTCTGCACTTTGCTTGCTTCTCTCTGTACCCCTTTTACCTCTTTCTGCACCCCTCTTGCCTCCATCTACACCTCCATTGGTTCTTTCTGCACTTCTCTTGTTTCTTTCTGCATCTCACATGCTTCTTTCTGTACCTCTCTTGCCTCTTTCTGCACCTCTTTTACCTGTTTCTGCAACTCTCTTGCTTCTTTGTGTACCCCTTGTGCCTCTTTCTGGACATCTGTTGCTTCTTTCTGCACTTCTCTTGCCTCTTTCTGCACGCCTCCAGCCTCCTCTTTCTGCACCTCTGTTGCTTCTTTTTGCACTTCTGTTGCTTCTTTCTGCACATCTCTTGCTTCTTTCTGTACCTCTCTTGCAAATTTCTACCTCTCTTATCTGTTTCTGCACCTCTGTTGGTTCTTTCTGCACTGCTCTTGCTTCTTTCTGCACCTCACTTGTACATTTCTGCACCCCTCTTGCCTCTTTCTGCACCTCTCTTGCCTCTTTCTGCATACCTGTTGCCTCTTTCTGCACCTCTTTTGCCTGTTTCTGCAACTCTCTTGCCTCTTTCTGTACTTCTCTTGCCTCTTTCTGCACTTCTCTTGCATCTTTCTGTACCCCTCTAGCTACTTTCTGCACCTCTTTTGCTTCTTTCTGCATTTATCTTGCCTCTTTCTGCACCACTCTTGTCTGTTTTTGCAGCTCTGTTGGTTCCTTCTGCACTGCTCCTGCTTCTTTCTGCACCTCTCTTGCCTCTTTCTGCACACCTGTTCCTTCTTTCTGCACCTCTTTTGCCTGTTCCTGCAACTCTCTTGCCTCTTTCTGTACTTCTCATGCCTCTTTCTGCACCTCTGTTGCTTCTTTCTGCTCTTCTCTTATATCTTTCTGCACCCCTCTTGCCTCTTTCTGTACATCTGTTGCTTATTTCTGCATGTCTCTTGCTTTTCTGCACCTCTCTTGCTTCTTTCTGTGCCCCTACTGCCTCTTTGTGCACCCTTCTTCCCTCTTTGTGCACCTCTCTTGCCTCTTTGTGCACCTCTCTTGCTCCATTCTGCACCTCTTTTGCCTGCTTCTGAAACTCTCTTGCTTCTTTCTGTACCCCTCTTGCTTATTTCTGCACCTCTGTTGCTTCTATCTGCACCCCTCCTGCCTCTGTCTACACCTCTGCTGCTTATTTCCACATTTCTCTTGAAAATTCCTGCACCACTGTTGGTTCTTTCGGCACCTTTCTTGAACATTTCTGCACCACTCTTGCCTCCTTCTGCATCTCTGTTTGTTCCGTCTGCACTGCTCTTGCTTCTTTTTGCACCTCTTTTGCCTATTTCAGCAACTCTCTTGCCTCTTTCTGCATTTCTCTTGCCTCCTTCTGCACCTCTGTTGCTTCTTTCTGCACCTGTATTGCTTCTTTCTGTACCTCTCTTACAAATTTCTGTACCCCTCTTGCCTCTTTCTGCACCCCTCATGCATCCTTCTGCACCTCTGTTGGTTCTTTCCGCACTGCTCCTGCTTCTTTCAGCACGCCTTTTGCCTGTTTCTGCAACTCTCTTGGCTCTTTCTGCACTTCTCTTGCTTCTTTCTGCAATCCCCTTACTTCTTTCTGCACCCTCTTGCTTCTTTCTGCACTTCTCTTGCTTCTTTCTGCTCCCCTCTTGCCTCTTTCTGCACCCCTCTTCACTCTTTCTGCACCTTTCTTGACTCTTTCTGCTTCTCTCTTGACCCTTCCTGCACCTCTCTTGCCTCTTTCTACACTTCTCTTGCCTCTTTTTGCAATTCTCTTGCCCCTTTGTGCACATTCTTACTCTTTCTGCACCTCTCTTGTATTTTTGCTGTAATTCTCTTACTTCTTTCTGTATTTAAATGGGAAGGGCAAGCTATCAAGTTTAAAGGTCTGCGTGCTCTCGTGACTGAGGTATGTGTCTAGTTGTGCATGTATTCTCACATGTGTTATGCATCTGAAGATGGTAGCTTAAAAAGTGGGCAGCTTCTCCTTTAGGTGATCAAATCTTCTTAGTTCTGCTCTGTCATTTGGTTGCACTGGCAGACATGCCTAATGCATATAGGTGTTATGGAGCCCCTCAAATATACTATTGAATACCCATGTGCCCTGTATTATGAGCAGAAAGAAATGCATACACATTTTTGTACACAAATTCACAGGTATTCAAGTATTTGTATGTTTATTTTTATGTAACATGTCACTAGGTAAAAGCAGAGACATGCATGCATAACTTCACAGACTTGGTTAGACTCACAACAGTAATATGCTTAGGATTGCTGTTTGATATTTGGTAGACCTAACATTCTGAGCAGTGGATTAATAGTGACCATTCAAGAGACAAGTGAGGTTTAAGACATCTTGGGATAATGATTAGGGATTAGGCTACTTTGTCTGAGTCTGTTGTAAGGTACAGTCAAAGTAGGCCTCTTTCTGCACCTCTGTTGGTTAATTCTGCACATCTCTAGCTTCTTTCTGCAACTTTCTTCCTCTTTCAGGACTTCTGGTGTCTCTGACTGCATTTCTCTTGCTTCTTTCTGTAACTTTCTTCCTCTTTCTGTACCTCTCTTGCCTCTTTCTGCACTTCTCTTGCTCTTTCTGTGCCTTTCTTCCTCTTTCTGCACATGTCCTACCTATGTAGACTTAATTAGAAATTAACATTTAAAAACCTTAGAAATTCACTGAAAAGACCAGAGGTTTCAAGGGTGTTATAGTTAGTATTTGCATTTGAAAAACCATAGAAATTCACTGAAAAAACAGAGGTTTCAGGGACGTTATAGTTAGGAATTAGCATTTAAAAAACCTTAGACCCTCATACACCCTCTCATTCCTTGAATTCACCTGTTCGGTGCAACGCAAAGAAAACAGCAAGCTGGGTGTGGTGGATACAGCGGCCCGATGGAATATTATTAAGTGATGGACATGGTACAGCGGCACCATTTGGAACTCTTAAACATTCACCTGGACTACAGCAACCAGAGTGCTTGGCTGATACACGCCCATTGGGGCGGGACTTAATATTTTTTTTTAAACTGTGTTAAGCATAGCCCGCTGTTCCCATCATCACACACGCCATGCCAGTGAACAAGGTGCTTCACCGAAATGCATATGGCAACGAGTGGTGTTGACTCGCTGAGAAAGCATTCCCAGTTTGCCTGATGTGAACCGAATAAAGAAGGTGAAATCCTAACTTCCAGTGTTTTGTTTCCAATTGTGCGACCAGTTACATTTGGAATATATATATATATATTTACATATATATTTATATATATATATTATATATATATATATCAATCCAACGCTGAAGACTTTTCTCAAAACAGTATACTGTAGACTCAAGAATCTTTGCAGAAAGCGTTTATTCACCCAGGTGGCTCTAACAAACTCTACGCTTTGTTTACAGTGTTAGTTCAAATTTAAATACACAAATCATGTGACCAATGAACATAATCGACAGACTCTCGAGTTACATTTACTTGTAACAAATCTAAATTCTTTCTTTGCCCAGACAATTATTTCAAAACATTTAACAAAATGTTGTTAATAAATCAAACTTCAATTTTGGAAGAATGAATAGAAAAATAATAAATAACTGAAACTGGATAAAAATAAATAAATATATATATATATATTTTCCAAATGTAACTGTTAGCACAATTGGAAACACCACACTCGATATATATATATATATATATATAAAAAATTCTTAAACATTTAGAAACACTGACACTCACAAGTTGATCTCATCAGTGATGTCATCAGTGATGTCATTGAGATTTCATGAGTGATGTCACTGACCATGTCATGAGTGATGTAATATGTGACATCATCAGCAGTGCGTTGCGGGGCGCGAGTTATAGTTAGCTCAGCTAAGTTTTGAACAAGTGAAATGTCAGCCTATCTGTAACGTCCCTGAAACCTGTGGTTTTTTCAGTGATTTTATATATATGTATTGTTCAGTTCAGGAGAACCTTGCACATCCTAAACAATGTGAATACTGTATTCCAACTCTGAGCCTGAGTTGACAAAGCTCAAATGTAGATTCCAGAATAATTGATCTGCTTCTCCAGATGAAGAAGAAGTCATCTGCACAGGGGAAGCAGTGGAACCAGAAAATCACACCATGGATTCCAAAAGTAGAGTCCAGGACTATCATCTAAAAATCTAAAAAATACGTTATTTGCACTGGGGTAACAATGGAACCTGAGAATAACACCATGGATTCCATTGTTTGGGAGTTTTTCACTCAACCCTCAGGAAAAAAAACTTATTGCTATGATGGTAACATGCAAACTCTTTGACCAAAGGTTAAGCAGGAGAGAGAAAGGTGTGTATTTCTGTGAAACGTATAATCAAAGGGGGGGACGTCAGAGCTTGTTGTTTATCAAGGTCCTGTTCCTGTGCTCCAAGGCATGTCTGTTGATATCAAAAAGGGGAACAGTTCCTCTCTACGGGCCTGAGTAGAGAGTTACAATGACTTTCTACACTATTAAGGATGGTATCTAGGGGGATCTGCAAATTCAGATCGTAATGCCCTCACATACCTGTTAGGGTGTCATGCTTCATCATTGGGCGCTCCTCGTCGGACCGGCGCTGCAATGTCCGACGGGCCTGGTGGCATCTTTGTCGGAGATCTTTTGATCTGAGAACGCCGTTTGGTGAGTGAGGTGTGTGGGGCTATAGGAGAAACATTGTCTTCTAAAGGGTGCAGAATGTGGTTTAAAACAGGCCCCTGTCCTTGTTAGTTCACTTTATTAATGTTCAAGGATGGGACTTTATTAAAAACAGTGCGGCTACGTGTAATAAATGAGGGTATTCGAGTAGCCTTTTGTTGATTAGGTCAACATGTTTCGTGTCTGGTGCTCTAGAGTAAAGCGACAATTCTTCAGGACCAAATAGACATGACCGCTGTTTGTCAGTCAAGGGAGGAGGGCTCCCTTTCTTAAAGTCAAGATCCTTAGTCTATGGTTCTTGATATGGCATTCCACCTGAATAGAAAGGGCCAAAAAAGAAAGGGAACTACTTCCAATTCAAAGATCAATATTTCCACCAGATCCAAGGAACTTCCATGGGCAGTACCTTTGCGCCGAGCTGGCCTGCTTCTATGTCGCAGAATTTGAATGCCTCCACGTAGTGAACCCCAACATCTTCACCAACAATATTATTCTTTGGAAGCGCTACATTGACGACATCCTGATCCTGTGGAAAGGGGATTTAGAAACATGTGACAACTTCTTCACCTGGGTGAATTCTTTGGACCCCTACTTGAAATTCACCAGGTCCATCTCCCCGACTGAAATCCATTTTTTGGACTTAACGATCACATTACAAAATGGTACTCTTTCAACCCACACTTACAAAAAACCTATGGATCGGAATAGTCTGTTACAGTATGAAAGTCACCACCCAAAAACCCTCAGGGATAATCTCCCCTTCGGCCAGTTCCTACGCCTCCGCAGGAACTGCGACAAGACTAGTGACTATAAAAAGGAGGCATCCACTCTAAGCAACCACCTGAAGGCACGTAACTACCCTACCACTATCATCTATAAATCCAATAAAAGAGCTCTCAATAACAACCGAGAGGCATTGTTAGAACCAAGAGTTAAGAAGACGGATGACACCATAACCTGCGTCACCACCTGCACACCAGAATCCAATAAAATACAAAGAATCATCACTAAAAATTGGAAGATTCTGGCCACAGGTACTTTATCTTTGCCGAAACCAAGGTTTGCCAATAAACGCACAAGTAACCTATGTGACATCTTGGTACATACATGCCCCAAAACTACAAAAGCAGCAGCCCAAGGTACCCTTTGGAGTTCAGCACCAGTTAGGGGTCATTACCCCTGTGGAGATTGCGGAGTATGCAATTTGACAAAGGCTTCAAAAGAACTCAATCTAGAAGTAGGCAAAGTTTGGACTCAAAAAAACCACACTAATTGTAACTCCAGAAATTGTGTTTACATGATTACGTGCCCGTGCAACCTTCGCTACATAGGCATGACCTCACGTCCAGTGAAAACAAGGATCATGGAGCATCGGAGCAATATACGATGTGGGAGAACCACCACAAAAATGAGTACCCACTTTCTTGCCAACCGACATGGACCGAACGAACTACATTGGACAATACTTGAAAGTAACCCAGCTTGGTCCTTTCACAAACTCTTTGAAACTGAAAAAAGGTGGATTTTCCGCCTTTCTACACACAAACAGGGCCTTAACGATGATATTCCATGGACAGAAGTTAATACTAAAACAACACGATGAACCCCTACACTACTATGATGTACAATTGAACATTTGCCCTTATCAATCTTCTAGTTAACCGATGCAATCATTGGGACGAGGCATCTTGCTTTCTATTACCTCTATATTCTGGTTAACAAAGGAACCCTTGTGCACTAATAAATCATGTTGTTTTAGCCATCTTCTATGAGTAATTACCGTTTGACAACAAACCCAGTGAAAATCGCCAAACATGTTACTACTGGGTCAGGCATCCCATTTTGGGACAAAATGGCGGACGGGGCGGCGAAATCTTTCAAGATCTCGGAGGTTGAGTGCAACTTTAAAACCAGGGAGCCAATCACCCACGGTAACACCCAGGTGAGATGAAGACGAGTAGGTTCTAAGACGAGCCCGCTTCCTTCCTAGGGTAAGTCTGGCGCCTCATTGTACGCTTCCGTGTAACCCTCGTTCCCCGTTGAGAGTCAAGAAGTGTACGGACCACTTGCATGCAGCCGCAGCATGTCGGCCCTCTGTTTCCCTTGACGTGTCTAAGTTCACGGTCGCAAACCTTGCTGCACACGCTTCACTCTCTTTGGTAGCGCCTCTTGAGCCCGTTGATTATTCACTTATTTAAGATTAGACCGTAGGGAGGTGTATATTGCGAGCACGGTAAAGATACATTATTTATCTCTCCGGCACGACACTCCAGTGTTTTTCACCTTTAGCCCGCCCACAGCGTGACTGTCGGGACACCTGCGGCAACACGCCCCTCTCCTCACTTATTATCGAGGTGTTACCGCTTCACCTACGTTGGTATTGCCACATTAGTCTGGCACTTATCCACTATTCAAACCCAAGTCCACGGGATCATTTATAGTGTGAGCACGGTTAATATCTATCACCCATCCGGTACAGCACGCTTAGTCTGTCTATAGCAGAACTCACGGAACAGCCACGGCACAATGCCCCTCTCCTCACTCATCTTCGAGATACTCCCGTTATAATATCCCCCTCCACTAGCACAAGCGCGGCACTTGAGGCAGGCGGGATATCGTCACCCTGCCCGTGGTGAACAACTAACACTGTTACACCCCTTGTTTTGACATGAACCATTATTGTCTATACACGAGTCTGTTTTGATGTGAGTATTTAATGCAGACACAGACCAGAGACATACGAGTTGACAGCTCACATCCACCTGGTCTCAGTATATATATATATATGTGCTTTATCCTGTTGTGTCTCAACTTACAGTGTCATGTTGTTGTTAGTTCTATGTTTCATTTACTCCCTGTCATGTAGTATACCCGTGCAAGTGGTCGGGTCGTCTTCCCTCATCTATGAGGCCCTCCATCCTACCTTTAGGAGGTAAGAATTTTTTCCTTCCCCCCCCGACAATGTCACCTCCCCCTTGTGTGTGGAGTTATCTTTCACCTCAGTCATGTCACTTCAGTCATGTCATGCTGTTAACATTTTCATGTCATGTTTTAAATCTTTCATGTCATGTTTTTAATGTTCACCTAGCGTTAGTTCAACACATATATTTTTATCTGTTCTACAATCCTACAGTTACTATATGAGACCGGCCTTTCTGGCCCTCTCTGGGTGATATACTGGCCTCTAATATAGCTGATTAGTCCACCTCTATGAGTTTCTGATGGTATCCATATCCCTTTCTTTTTCATTTTTGGCCCTTTCTATTCAGGTGGAATGCCATATCAAGAACCATAGACTAAGGATCTTGACTTTAAGAAAGGGAGCCCTCCTCCCTTGACTGACAAACAGCGGTCATGTCTATTTGGTCCTGAAGAAGTGTCGCTTTACTCTAGAGCACCAGACACGAAACATGTTGACCTAATCAACAAAAGGCTACTCGAATACCCTAATTTATTACACGTAGCCGCACTGTTTTTAATAAAGTCCCATCCTTGATCATTAATAAAGTGAACTAACAAGGACAGGGGCCTGTTTTAAACCACATTCTGCACCCTTTAGAAGACAATGTTTCTCCTATAGCCCCACACACCTCACTCACCAAACGGCGTTCTCAGATCAAAAGATCTCCGACAAAGATGCCACCAGGCCCATCGGACATTACAGCGCCGGTCCGACGAGGAGCGCCCAATGATGAAGCATGACACCCTAACAGGTGTGTGAGGGCATTACGATCTGAATTTGCAGATCCCCCTAGATACCATCCTTAATAGTGTAGAAAGTCATTGTAACTCTCTACTCAGGCCCGTAGAGAGGAACTATTTCTGTGAAACTTCAATGATAACACAACCATTCAAGTCGAAGCATGTAAAGGGTTTCTATCATTCCAGGAAGAAAGGAACAAAATAAAAACCAGCTGGCCAGGGTACAGAAACCCCTCAAAATGGTCTTGGAGGGTTGCTGCAGAAAATGAAGGAGAAAATCCCCACCGTAACATCTTTGTATTGTATTGTATACAGTGCAAAAAGAATATCTGGTGTAGAGATAAGATTTCCAGTATTCACGAACAAAAAACTGAAAGGGTACTTCTAAAAATAACACCTAGAGAAAACTGTTTCCGGTTAGTAAATTACAGTTTGCCATGACAGTTTATTTAAAACACACACAAAAAAATATATATATTTTGACAACCACCCACAAAACTCATGGTTTTTGGGTACTAGGTCTGAGGAAGTATGTAGCAACGGTTTACCAGCTCGGTGGGTTGGACACAGAGTTTGGACAAATACCTTCCCTATGGCCAACCCCCACTGCCTAAAGCTGAAGATCGTGTGCAGTGGGGATTACATGTTTGGCACGATTGGTCTGCTGTACAGGGTGCACATTGATATTACACATCACTTGAAATCCTCTGAAATTCATTTGAAAAACATAGTTTATGTTCAGTTTTGGTTATGACTTAAAACCGAAAACTCCCTGAAATTCACAGGTTATGGCTATCCATAACTGGCACACCAATCAATCAAACCATAACTCAAATAACAAATGCAATGCTTTTAATCTTACAACATTTACACCAGAGATTCATTTACATGTTGTGGTTGATATCCTTTTAGATTTTCACTATGCACTTAGCTGTCCTTTCTCTAGCAGTCAAGTCAAATAATTGTTTATTTAGACTATGGTCGATAAACACTTCAGTAAAAACCTCCTAAAATCACACATAGATAAAAAGTGGTTAAAAATACATGTCAACGGTCTAAATACAGCAATATAAAAAGAAGAGTCAGACTGATGGGGGTCTATCAACACACCAGGTAGAAATTGTTCAACAGGCTCCCATATTGCATTTAAAACACTCCCAATTGCACAAACAACATTTAAGGTTGAGGGCTTGATCCCGAGTAGTATTTACATAATTGATACAAATTGCCTTTAAAAATGTTTTCAGTTCGCCTATGAACCATAAGCAGTCCAATAAAATATGTATCCCTTTACATTTCACCTTCAGCTCACAAGTACACATGCCCTGCTCATCCCTTATTACTGCTATTGTCTTATTATCTGTGTAACATGGGTTTATCCCGACCCAGAATTTTAACACTGTATTCCTAAGTTTGGTGTTAGGCAGGGCCTCGATGTATAGGAATTGGACAACATTACTCCAACCTTCAACCAGGAATTGAGTGGACAGTTTACCCCTCAAGTAAAGTAGATCTTCCTATCTAGCACTTTTAATTAAAATGCTGCGCAATACTTGCTCAGGGATCTGTAGACCTTTTTTCCACTGATCTGGCATTGGTGACAGTCTCACACAGAGCTTCCCTAATGTATGTTGTATTTGAGAGGCCGAAAACCGTTCACTGTTCTCTAGCTCTGCTTTAAGAAGGTGCGCTATTTTAGGGGTTTATTCTCTATTAAACCTCAGCCAGAATTTTATTGTGGCTTGTACCCCCAAATAGGTTCAGGCTGTCAGCTGACATTCTACCCTTATGGCTTAAATCATAGTTGAGGGTGGCAGCGTATGGAGCCTTTTCATACATTTACCCTCTTCAAGATTCAATCCAATTTGCCGAACTATTGCATTAAAGTCAGAAAATATGGGGAATCGCCAGGGCCCTCCATACCTCCTGCTCATCTGTTTTAGGCCCCATAACGAATACATTGCAGTTGAGTTTAGTGATTCAACGTGATCTAACCATTTAAGCTTAGCCTCATACACATACCCAAGTGTTCACATTTGTTGACCACATCAATGTTATTCCCACCCAAGTGCCAGTTAAAACCCCCTTTCCTTTCCCCCACACCAATATCTTGGTCTTGTCGAAGTTAACCGTAAGTCTTTTGCTTAAGTAGTAATCATGGATGGAATACAGTTTCCTTTGTAATCCCACTTCGGTCAAGTCCACTATCAGCAAATCATTGGCGTATAGTAGGCATGGGGTGTGAGTCCTGTCCGTTTTGGGGCAAAGGCCACTTACTTTTTTACAAATGTTTGGTAGGTCGGACAAGAGTAGATAGAATAATAGGGGAGCCAGGACACAGCCCTGTCAAAGGCCGTTCTTTATCTAAATTCTCTTTGACAAGGTCCCTCTGGTATCTGAGATCACTCTGGCCCAATTCTGGATGAGTAGCTCCTGAATTATGACAAGCAGCGTCATGTTAATGCAGAGCCGCCTCAGCATATTCCAAAGCAACTTACAGTCGACCAAGTCAAAGGCAGCCCGGAAGTCGACAAAATAGTCGGCCCCTCAACTCAATAGATTTCTTTGCCATTGCCAATAGGATAAGGCAATGGTTGATTGTTGAGTGGACTTCTTTAAAACTACCTTGCCCGACTGGGATTAGGTTATTTTGCTCTACCCAAATTTTTATTAGATCTAACAATACTTTGGAGAATACTTTCTCCCCCACAGCCAACAAACTGATTAGGCAGTAATTTTTAAGCTGCGTGGCATCATCTTTCTTATATATTGGCCTGATTGTTGCGCCTTTCCATCTTTCTCTCCAACTATCTGGAGAGGTGGCATGAAAAAAGCTTGCCCACCAATCCATATTATTTTGCATTATAATTGCATGGAGGTTGTCTGGGCTCGCCGTCTTGGTTAGCTTGAGTTTCTGAATAGTTTATTTTATTTTCTGGAATGAAAAATACAACTCAAAATCCTCCTCAATCTCAACCTTAATCTTCAAGCCTTCATGCTCATTATTACTGCCATATAAGTTACTCAAGTGGTTGACCCCGTCATCCTCTCCTACTATGCACCTCATTTCCCCCTGCTCACACCCATAACTCACCAACTGCCAGAATTTCCTAATATTATTTGTAGCTATCACTTCAAACATTGTTTGACGGTTTTTATTTGTGAACTCTATTTTTATTTTCCCTCAGCTTATTTTTGTACTCAGGCTTTACCTGCCAGAGTTTGCTGGGTCCAGCTTTTTCCTTAGCAGTCTCTCGCATTTTTATACCCTTAACTTTAATATCCTGCAATCCTTATTGAACAAGCCTTATCTGTTACCACCAATATCAAACTCTCGCACCTTTTTATGGGTATCTGGGTTAAGTCTTAACCTCAAACAGTTTGTAAACTGTTCTAGCAATTGGTTGTCCCATGGTAGGTAGGGCGTCACTCTGGTTGCCTGGCACAGGGAGTAATATGTAATCTATCATCAGGTCATTAAGTATCTTTAGACTTTCCTCTGTTATACGGTTGTTGTACATCTAGGGCATTCTACTTGCAAGGGGGGACTATATCTCTTTGCTCGCACTGCCCTACACCAACCAATACCCCTAAAGGTTTCTGATCACTGTCCTTCCTCCAGCTGTGTTTGTGTTTTAAAACCTGCATTAGAAATATTAAGAGACAGTGCCTGGGGTTGATTCTATTTCAACTCACTTGTCCCGGGAGATAATGGCTAAAGCAGAGACAAACTCTTAGCCTGATCCAAGCTTGGTTGGCTCGCCCGTCGCTAGAGAGTAGTACACATAGGACATTGAGGATGTTGTACAATGTAATGTGGTCCTTGAGTAGCAGACAGTCAATCAGTCAGCAGTTATGTATAAGTAGTATACAGAAGTCCTCATTCAACTATGCTGATAGGTGATACCAGTGCCAAAGTTGACCTTGTAAGATAGGCAGAACATAGTTCTAGGTATCTAAACTAAAATGACTTGCTCATCATTAAAAATCATGGGCAGAAGTGTAATAAGTAGCAACTTTGATTACGTTTTCTTCCGCTATAAAGATAGATGTTTGAAAAATTTATTGAACGATACATTGCACATGGTACACAATTTCGATGCAATTAGTTTCATATTTCTAATGTATATAATGTGTATTCATTTGTTAAGGAACAGTTCTGAGTAACAATGTAAGGTATAGTCTTAATGCTTGTGGACTAAAATTAAAATTGTCAAGGCATAGCTAAAAAATGACACAGAACTTTGAAACTGTGTTTTTGTGGATCTTAAGATTACACCTTTGTACATATAGTAATGAAACTAGTGATGCTATATGAATCTGCCATGCTTTCTGTGAATACTTCAATGGTGGTTGAAAAATGTGCGCAGACTGTAATGGTAGCTCTTAGCTGCAGACATAATCTTTTTTCTTGTAACTTCTCCTCATGAGTTGGCAGTCACTAATTAATTAGAGTGTAGTTGCATAAATTGGGCATTATCTTAAGAGCTGAGTTTAAGGTGCTCTACTCATGGCATAATTACAGGCTCTGCAGGCCACCACTTTTGAAAGTTGTTAGTTCCAGGCAGGATAAGAATAGCTGATTATAACCATCACGGTTCACAAAGATGCCATAAGGTGGCAATTGTAAGCCTTTTTTTAGACATAGAAAACATAATTTAATGTAGAATTTAGCTTTAGCTAATATGACCTTACATTACATCTGAAGGGTATATTTATACACTGTTAAACCTGGAATCACCAAGGAAAATAAATGTTTAGCCTAGAATATGAGAACGTTGCTTTAATTATGCACACGTGTACTGCTTACTTAAACTTTACTGTATTTATTGCACTGCCTCTCATTTCTACACACTTTTTTTCAACGTGTCTCTATTTTACCACATTACAATTTAATTTGTTGAAGGATTTTCTTCTCCTAAAACCCCAATGTATGTATATATGTATATATGTGTATATATTCGCTGAAAACTGCAATTAAAGGTTAGTTATGCAAACACAAAATTGAAAAAGCCCTGAAAGTTACCAGGGATCATTTACGAAGCATAATGCACATGACAACTCATGCCCTCACCTAGTTTTGCTCTTAGTATACAGCCTGGTATTAACATGGCGGTGGATAAGGGTTGTAAAGAGCATGGCTGGGGTGTGCTATATTCAGCAAGAATCTTCTAAACATCTGCCAAATTTCATATGGATCTACCAAACGATGACAAACGTATTAGCAAATGAACACTTATTTTCCCTTGCCATTTGGTTGAGTTGCTTGAAACTGAGAAAAGGAAGATAGGTTAAACATGCTAAGTCTATGCTAGATTCTGTGCAGATTCACCAAACTGTGAACAGGTTATTCGTAAAACAAAATATTTTGAGTCTCGTTTCACTTTGCCATCTCCCATTGGATCTGCAAAAACCACCTATATGAAATACCTGCACTGGGTGTACCTTTCAAAATCCCTGCAACATTTGATGCAGATTCATTAAACAACCCTACAGTTCGAAGTAAATGAAATTGTTATTGTCCCTTTTTAACTCTGTCCTCTTATGTGGGTGGGCACAAATGTGACATACTAATGGAAAACTGATCGTATGTATTGTTGTATCCTTTATGGTTTAAAGGAACCGAAATAAAGATTTTCTGATTCTGATTCTGGATAACTTATCCTTCTAAGCTTGAGGTTGAGGTGTCTTTTGATATTTACCTGAGTGCAGTGCACTTGGGAAATGAGGGATGCAACTGATTTAGGGTAGCTATCATTAAGTCACCAATATAACAACATGGGCTTTATGGAAAGATAGCAGACCATTTGTTTTCCACATCTAAAGTTTCTCTTTCTAGGTATCAGGCGGTTCTCTTCCTAATTGACTGGCCGGTGGAATGCGCTGAAAGTAATGTTTATCAGGTTTTAAGTATTTAAAAAAAAAAAAATACTGCAGTCTTTTATGTACTCTTAAATACCTATATCTTGCCATCACCATAAATTGACCACCAGTCAGCACACCGTCACACATTCTGGAGTACTTTACCATGTTCACTCTGCATAGTTCTTGCTTTCCATCGTGCCAGTAAGAAAGATGAAATTAACACAAATCCTAGTGGGACTTTGCTGTCCTACATGTTTTACGGATTTCTGAAACTCTATCAGGATGCAATGGCTCCAACTTGCCTCTTAGTGGAAAATACCCTTACAAAACTGAATGCGATTTTCACCTTTTGTAGATTTGCATGCCTTAAATCTTTATCTCAACAATCTAGCTCTTTAGATGGTGCTCTTCTTCTTGTATTTTGCGGATGTTAAGATTAGTCTCTTTCCATTTGACCATTGTCACACTATGCCATTTTATCTTAATATTTTACCTACAGTGTTAACCCTACCTTTCTAACCCTTATGCTAAAAATGTAACCAGCAAACAAAGCATAATAATGTTCCTGAACCTTTATTTGTAGCTGTTCAACTAAAAATGACTCACCTAATCTTGATCAAAAGGCTCACATTATCTGGCCATCCTGGTGCAACCAAACTAGAATTTAAGGTAAAGGTAATGTTTAAACAAATATTAAACAGTTTCATTTCATATTTTTGTCTGGAATTTACGTCACCTGAAGATTTATGGGATTTTTATCTTGAAAAATGGCACCTCAATTTATACATTTAGAGGTGCCTTACTGCAAACATCTCTGTACACCAAGTAAGTTGTTTGTTTGCAAGTAACAGATTTTGTATTTGGCTATTTCAAAAAGACCAACTTTACCAAATCTAATTTGGTTGAATGAATTGTGGGTCAAGAAGAGTTAATTCATTAAGGGTTTCCAAAATGGAAGTGCCTTCTGGTGTTTATTCAGTTTTTCACGTTCTCTTCCCTCCAGACTTTCGGATTGTAGTTTGTTGGAAAGGGTATCTATCCTAATTTCACAAACCATAAATTTGTGTTTAGTAACTAAATTTAAACTTAATGAATGGTCGAAAACCATTGTTACTAAAAATATGGGCCAGTGTGCATGAGCTTCTCACAGAACTTCTGTGAGGTGTGCCAATAAGCAATGCACTGCTCCACCCTAAGACCTTCTAGGAGATCTCATGTTAACTGGCGAGAGAATCCAGGTGAGATGGTACCCATATAAGGCTAGCAAATACATCATATTGTGAGATCTTTTTAAAGTACAAGAGGATGGCTAAAAATGAACCAAATAAATCTAGTGGATCATAATGGCTATCAAAGCAAGCTTAAAATCCATAATAATAATAATAATATAATATAAGGATTTATATAGCGCAGAGAGAAAACAAAAACTGTAACCCTACGGGTATCCAGGCGCTCTGACCAGACAAGATGTTTTATCGCACGAGAGGACAAGTCGGAGACTTTACGCTGCTGGGAACAACCAGGTTTTGAGGCTCCTTCTAAATTCTATCAAAGACTGCGTTTGTCTGAGAGCTGGTGGGAGCTCGTTCCAGCTTTGAGCTCCAACCACCCTGAATGCCCTCCCTCCTAGTCTTGCCCGTTTAAAACTGGGCTGTACCAGCAGGTTGGCCTTGGATGACCGCAGCTGCCTTACCGGGGAATACCAGGCAAATCTTTCCTGGAGTGGGATCGGGCCTAGTCCATGGATTGCCTTGTGCACCAGGCACAGAGATTTAAAACGGACTCTTTCTTTAACGGGTAACCAATGTAGATCTCTGAGTGCCTGGGTGGAGGAAGAGTCAAACTTACGACCAAGTGCCAACTTGGCAGCAGCTGACTGAACTCTCTGTAGCCCCTGCAGAATGTATTGGGGGGCTCCGAGATACAGAGAGTTACAGTAATCCAGCCTGCTGAGGATAATGCTTCTAACAACCGTGTTACGAGAATCTGCAGGCAGCAATGGGAGGACACGGCGTAGAAGTCGCAGTAGACCAAAGCAGGTACTGGAAGTTTTGCTAGCCTGTGAAGCCAGCTGAAGGTTGTTATCGAACAAAACCCCCAGGTTCCGTACAGTGCTAACTGGCGTCAGTGGAGCTGAATCCGGGGCGATTCTGAAGTCCACCGGAGGATGTTGAATCAGTTTTGTTGGTGCATAAAGCAACAGTTCTGTTTTGTCTCCGTTGAACTGCAGACAATTTCTCCGTAGCCAGTCCGTAGTCTGCCTCATGCAATTTTGGAACTGCTCCAGAGAGACTGCCTGTTTGCCTTCCAAGGAAAAGGCCAGTTGGGTGTCGTCAGCATAATTGATCAGCTCCACCCCAAACGCTTTAATGATGGAAAATAGCGGTTGTAAGTATATATTAAATAGGATGGGGCTGATACTAGAGCCCTGTGGAACTCCAAAGTCCACTGGTGTGGTCTCTGAGATGAAGGAACCCATGGTCACCCTTTGGTGTCTTCCCGTTAGATAAGAGCGCAGCCACTGTAGTGCTTGGCCCCCAACCCCAACCTCCGTCAGCCGTCGCAGCAGTGTTTCATGACTCACGGTATCGAATGCGGCTGACAGATCTAGGAGCACCAAAACAGCGGTGCTCCCTGTGTCAGCCCGCATCCGCAACGTGTCCAGCATGGTGACTAATGCGGACTCGGTTCCGTGGCAAGGGCGGAAGCCGAACTGGTCCCTGTCCAGCAAACGGTTAGCCTCTAGATAACTCGAGAGGGATCTGCTCACCGCCTTCTCCAAGATTTTAATAGGGAACGGGAGGAGTGATATTGGCCGGAAGCTGGCAGGGACGGTTGGGTCCAGGGTTGATTTTTTGATTAGAGGGGAGACCAAGGCCAGTTTCCAACTATCCGGGACCATGCCCTCTGCCAACGACTGATTACAGATCTGGCGCAGCCAGGGGAAGGTCGAGTGACCCCAAAGCTTCCAAACCTTCTGGGGCAGTGGGTCGAGGGGGGAACCTGACGAGATGCTGTGTGCCGTCTTGATAAATGACTCATCTGAGAAAGATGGAAAAAGGGTTAGAGAACAATCACCACTTGGCTTCTCGTGGTGCGTTCCTTTCCCAGAGGCATCAGCTACTCTATCAGAGACCCCGAAGAGGTCCGTGATCTTCTTCACCTTGTCCTTAAAGTAGGTAGCAATATCATCGCATAACCTCTTGGAGGGTACTACTTTATTTTCGAGGCAGCTAGGGGCCGATAGGGAGTTCACTATTCTAAACAGTTCCCTTGCTCCATTTGGGGCAGACGCTATAGAGTCAGCGTAGAAGCTCACTTTGCGATCCAGGATAAGTTGCTTGTATCTACTCTGTGCGGATTTCAGCGCCGCTTTATCCCTGGCAAGAAGCCCCTTCCTCCATTTCCTTTCAATCTGCCTACAGAGCTGTTTTAACTGTCGCAGGTCATCATCATACCAAGGCGCTGATGGTCTGCTCCTGACTCTAATCCTCTTCTTCGGGATTAAAAAGTCCAGTTCGTTAGTTATAAACTTATGGTATGCATTGTAATTATCCTCCACTGATCTGGAGGTTAGGAAAAGACTAGCTGTGGGGAGAGTCAACCGTGATCCGGTTTTGGCCAATCTGACCCAGTTTCTACCCTCTCTGTATGTTGCCGTGGTTTCGGATTGGCAAGAGGTAGCTGGTAGCAGTATCTTAAACTGAATACAAAAATGGTCTGTCCAAATAAGCGGGTGAGCGCCTAAAAGTTCGACCTCCGTCTTATTTGCGAACAACAGATCCAGTATGTGGCCTTTTTGGTGGGTGGGAGATGTAACTAGCTGGTGGAGGCCAAGGCCAAGACAGGTAGCCGTTAGATCCCTCAACTGGTTCTTTGTGCTTGCGTCCTCCCACCAGTTAAAGTCACCTAGGACAACCATCTTAGAATGTGTGAGTGCAAGGTTGATGATTATATTCAAAAGAGGTTGCGTTGGAGTGTGCAGCCCCGGTGGACGATAACAGAGCAGGCCTGTAAGTAAGTTCCCTCTGTCGCCTTGTAGTGAAAAGGCCATGACTTCGATCCCCTCAATCGCCTCCGTATGTAACAGGCTCGGGTGCAAATTCTCCCTATAGATTAGTCCCACCCCTCCTCCCTTACCGCCCTGTCTGGGTTTATGTATAAACTTAAAACCCTCTGGACAGGCGGAGCCAATCTCCACAGCTGCATCTGCTCTAGCCCATGTTTCTGTGAGGAAGAGCGCATCCAACCGCAGATCTTCTAGTAGCAGTGCAGTTTCAGTGTGATGCTTAACTAACGATCTGCAGTTCAGCAGAGCACATTTGAGTGTGCCTGGCTCTTTCAGAGGTCTCTTGCCTGCTCTAGGTACTGAATTGCAGGGTTGCATAGCACCCTTGCTCTGAGTGGGTACAGTGGGGGCCATCCTACCTCCTATATCCAGGAGCTGTAGTCTGGTGTACCGGCGGCGTCCCTCAACGTCGCTGGCAGGAGCTTGAGCCATCCTATGCTCGTCCGGCGCGCGGACGGGCGCAGACCGGCTTGCCTCTGGCGCGCATCCGGCGCGCCAATGGCGCGACCGCTGCGCGCGCGCGCTGCGCACTAGCATTTGGCCTCTTTTATGTCCTGCCCCCTTGTAGACCCGGTGCCCCTGGTAATATGGCGCCTGGCTTCGACCTTCCTGCCTATTCCAAGATGGCGCTTGACAAGCGGCAAATCGCGATGTAAGGCAAGGGGGGTCCCGCTCAAGCAGCAGGTGAGAGAGTAATTTTTATAGTGCAAGTATGCGGATGTGCAGAAGTAAAAACCACTTTTTTAAAACACACAATTAAAGAGTTAAAATCGGGATCAATCCTCTGTCCAAACCCCGAGTGAACTCTGTGCAAATAGCAATAGTTAGCAGCAAAACGATATTCTTTTTAAAAGGACTAAGCAATAGCTGCCCCCGAGCGGCCTCTCGGCTACTCAGCAGAGTATGTCTTCGTCAGGTAGGAGAACCTAAAACCATACCTACAAACATATACAATTAGTTTCATGTCTGACAGTGTATTCCAAATATATAAACATTATTTATACATATAGGCACATTAATATATTGAAAAAGCAAATCTGCTAAACTTTGAGACTAGTAAACAAGAAAGTTGCTGTTTGGGTCATAGTTACAAGCCTCCCCATTTCTATGTTTCAGGAGAATGCAGCTGCGGAGGATGATACGTGGGACTGGATTCCGACACACTCATTACACTTTCAATCACTGCCCCCCCCCCCCCACTCCAAAATAGAGGAGATTTCAGTATCTGTGTGGATGCCTCAAAATCAAACAGGTTGTTTCATGGAGGCCTTAAGCCTTGGTCAGCCAGTGAAAGAATACCCTTGGCCATGTGCTTGTCCGTATCACCAAACACATTATATAGTGATAGATGAGCTTTCGATACAACTTCAGCTTACCCAGACCATTTGATGAATGCTTCCCACCTAATGGACATGCAGCATGGCCCAAGTCATTAGTGAAAGCCACATCCCATGTCTCATTCGGGCAACTGAAGAAAGTTAACATATTGACTTTCCCAATTACAACTTCTCAGTATTAACTAAAACGTCAAACATAACAGGCCATGAAAGCTCTTCTTGTCAATAACACTAATTTCTAGATATTCTTGTGTCCCCTACCAAAGAGAGAATATAATTAGGAAACAAAGAAGCTAACAATTTACAGGCAAGCCACGCTATGGAACACCAGTGGAGATACAGCTACACTGTATCCTGGAAAGCAAGCTGCCAAATATCCATTAGTGACTACTAAAGAGCAGTAAGAAGGGCAAATACAGAGTAGCAAACAAATAAAATCAAGGAAGCAATTAATCTTTCAAGGGAAATGTTATCACATTGTTATTGCTATTACAAATGCTGAAGATCTGAAAAAATAACAAAACTCCGTCTAACATCATTGCAAAGACTTGCTGTGGTTGTTAACATTTTAAAGAATAAACATCCAGCAAGAAAGAGTATGGTCAAGCAGCTCATGTATACTCATAACTTCACCTATGATACCATGCAATCACAACTATTCTTATTGAAAACTTTGGACATTTTTGTTTTTTTATTTGTATGTTTTTTGTCAGTTTGTTTAGATGTTCTATAAAGTGATGCACATCACCTAAGCCACTTCAGAGCCTGTGATTAATAAACATGTTAACATTACTAACACCTGAAATCACAAATGTCATGAAAATAACTCTTCTCAATAAGGGGTTCCAAATAATGTGAAATAGGCAATCATTACACTGCTCTCTAAGAAGCCTTCAGCTGTTCAGAAGGTAGTAGTACATTATCAACTTTACCTTACCCAAAGAAATTATGCAAAGAGATGTCACTAGACATCTTCCGAATTCAGAGGAACAAATCAATCTGTTACGTTTGTGAATATCAGGATCCAAACCACTGAGAGAAGCAGGGTATGCAATAACTAACATGCAGGAAGATCTGCTCATGACACTCAACAAAAGGCATCAGGCAGTCTTGATTGTTTGCAAACTTTCTGTGGCCTGTGATTTGGTAGATCATGTCAACCTACTGAAAAAACTGTTGGGAATGTCATGAATTGACATGTAGTGGACTTAGTTATCCCTCCTTAGCCAGCACATCAGGGTTAGAACAATTGAATGCGCCTAGGTGAAGATGATTCACCCTTGGTGTCCTTGGCTGTCTTTCACGTCTACTATTATTCAATATTGACATGTGTCCATTTACCAAACTCATTGAACAGCACAAACCGTTGTTTCAAACTCACAGTGGACACAGAAATCCAATTCCTATTAGGAAATGGAACTGCAGAGCAAAACTAAATACCAAAATGCCTCAGTTAATTTTACCACTTGAAGATGAAGAACTGCATTTGCCGAAATAATTGTAATAGGACAGTGTGGGCCAAGCTCCAACATGGCCATGATCTATGCAAGCACCAGGTCGGACCCCCATTCAACGGCTCCCGGTCTGCCTGTAAACTTGGGCGGGAGAATCTGAAGTGGGGGAAGCAGCAGGGAGTTTGAAGTCTCAGACCTTCCCACAGGTCCAGACAATGCAGTGGCCACCCACTCACTGTCAGGCCCAAGAGACTGTATCGCAGCAACACACATTGTGGCACTTTGTGGTGGTGCCCTGACTCCGGCTAGCCCCTGCATTGGAGGAGGGGTGGTCTAGGGGTCACTGAAGAACGCAGAAATCAGTAGGAGGGCTGGTGGATGTAGAAGAAACTGATAGAACACAGCAAACTGCAGCTGTGTCTGAATCTGAACCAGAGGCAACTGGAGGGTGCGAAGGGTGGAAAGATGAGCTGATGAGGCCAGGTTTTCCCCCGTTGCTTGCATGGCGGGAGCCCCACCCTATTGGTATCCTGACCCAAGTCTGGTTGTCATCTTGAATGAGTTGGCTCTGTGCGTGGCTCATAGGTGGACTGAAGAGAGCAAACCTGTGGTGACCCATTTGCAGACAACTGAAGAGAGAAAGCCTTGTTGATATGTGACATAAAGGGCAATAAGAGGGCAAAAAAGAAAATGAAAGGAATTGAGGACTATCTGGGTTCTATCCAGATGCACTCAGGTAGGAACATACAGAACCCAGAGATGAGACATGACTGGCAATGGGGAATGAACCCTGCAATTTTTCAATTATTGACCTACGTGCTGACCTATGGGTGGCAGCAAAACATCCAGAAACCAGTGCCCGTAAGGAAGCAAACGTTAGAGAGTTTGATAAGCAGACTGCTATCAGTGGAGAAGCAAAACCTCTGAAAGGTGGAGAAAGAAGTGCCTTAGAGCACTGATGGTATGCAAGGCTTGGCAACATGTTTAGGGGCAATTCAGGGGCAGTGCTGTGGATGTTCTGCTGAAGCTGGAAATAAAATCGAAATGCTAGACAACTTGAGAAAGGGTTGCCAACTGTGTTGGGTGTCCTAGGGAGACTGAGTGATCTTAAGCAAAGCATGGACGAGACATCCTGGGATGATCATCCAATAAAGGTGGTAAAGGTCATACACTGTCCCCAAAAATTATGAAAAATTGAGATGTTATCAGTGCTACAGTGATAATGGTGGTAGTTAGCTTGGCAGAGTATTGAGAAAGAATTCTCTATCCAGTGGAGCAGAAGAGAACTGTGGGATGGGGGAAAATCACTTGTTGATGTTTCCAGATCTAGACTGCAATACTTTAAAGCAGTGTATCAGTGGGATTTAACAGTCTCTTTTGCCTCTAGGCACAATTGAGATAAAGGGCGTATATTCTGTGTATCTATTTCTTTTGGCGAATTTATGTTTGGAGCTGGCAATGCGACTGGGATTTTGTTTACTGATACTGCTGATAAACAGATTTAATACTAAATCATTCTAAAACAGAGAGAAGTAAACGTGTTGCCAGTCGTTTGCTACAGATCCCCTAGGCCAGAACTAAATTCATCCATGAAAGTAAGAAATATCTTTGTTAATTGTTTTTTAATTTTAATTTTTATCAAGTAGAATTATACCATCAATAACGAGAAAATTCATGAAGTAGAAAAATGCATAATAACGTTTGATGGTCACTTAAACAGAAAATCAAGGAATCTGAAATTAGAGCATCATGTCAATAATCAAGGTAATACGATACTAGGATGTAAAGAAAGTGACAAGGTTCAAACTACGAAAAAGTAGATAGGCAGCATATAGGGACAAGTACACAAACTACCCATAATGAAGTGCAATCATAGGTGAAATGACAGAGTGTGCTTAAACCAGTACTGAGCAGATGGCATCCAAACATCTCAAATAGGTACCTCTTAGTGTGGTACCATTAAACCAATAATTTTGTCTCAAAATCATGACATTCACAAAATGTAAACATTGATATAAAAAGATTTGAAATACAAAATATCATGTCACAAATCGAAGTTATACAGTACTTAGAAATAAATAAGGTGACTGTTACACCTGGCATCATTGGCATGGGTTCCCCAGTATTTTGGCCTTTGCCTCCTATGTTTTTGCTGTGTGTTGGACTTCATTTTGCTAGTCTAGATGCTTTAGGCACTTTGCCACTGCTGTTCAGTGCCAAAGTGCAACTGCTCCCTCTGTAAATTGTTATGATGGATTGGTGTTTCCATGATTGGTTTCTTTGGTTTACTGTTAAGTCCCTAGTACACTTCACTCTGTGTGCCCAGGGCCTGTAAACCAAATGCTGCTGGTGGGCTTGCAGCACTGATTGTGCCACCCACACAAGCAGCTTTGCAACAGAGTCTCAGGCCTGCCATTGCGGTGCCTGTGTGCAGTCTGGTACTGCCATGTCGACCTGGCAAGTGCACGCACTTGCCAGGCCCTAACCTTCCCTATGCTTACAAGTGAGTCACACCTAAGGTAGGCCCAAAGTACACCTGTGGGCAGGGTGCGGTGCATGTGAAAGGTAGGACATGTCCTGATGTGTGTGTGGCATGTCCTAATAGTGAAATACTGCCAATTTTGTTTTCACTTATTGAGAGGCTATCTGCCCGATATGATATAATGGGGAGTTTGCTTATAACATCTTATAAGCATACCTGCCCCTGGGAACAAGATAGGAGAATGGAGTTTAGTATGCCTGAACTCAGAAGAGAAAGATGCATCTTTTAGTGAGGATGATTTTTACATTCTTTGTTTGAAAATACCACTTTTAGAAAGCAGGTATTTTCTTGCTTAGCCATCCAGTGTGCCTTTGCTAGGTTTGTGTATTGACTGTTTGGCTTTGGAGTGACAGGGGCTGGGGATGTGCATTCTGTTCAGACAGCCACTTGGGGGGTTGAGGTGTGTCCTGCCTTTCCAGGGTGAGTCAGGGCTGGGCTGAATAGACCTGGGCAGCATTCAGAGTAGGGGGAGCAGATTTCTTTCACACCTGAATGAGCCTGGTCTGCCTTGGACAATGCTGTCTCCACCTCCTGCCAGGAAGCTGCACCAGAAAGGACAAAACTGGTTTTGGCTGGGAAAAGAGGTTCTCTGCTAACAGAAAACAAATAATTTTGTGCTATAAAGAGTAGGGCCCAGACCCCTGAACTTTAGATTACGTCTGGGATTCAAGATGAATCTTTACCAAGTAGAAGAGCTAGAGAAACTGAGGAGAAGTACTGCCCCTTTGCAGTGTGCTGTCTGGGGTTGGCCTGCAGTGGCTGTTGCCAAGGAAAGGACATGGACTTTGCTGTGTGCTGTGTCCCCTGCTTGAAGAAGATCTCCAAGGGCTTTAAGTAGAGCTTGCCTCCTGTTTTTGAAGTCTCAGGGATACAAAGACTTCACCCCCAGCTCCCCAGAACTTCCTTGCTTGGAGTTCTGACCTGCCACGAAGTGCCTGCTACTGTTTTTTTGTTTTTTGTGGAGGTTTATATTGCACAAACTAGCCCTGAAGGTATCAGAGCGCTTTACATGAGCACTAGTTATGTTACGGAAGGACACATTCATTTTTGTTAGGCAAGGGGAGATTAAGTGATCTGCCCAGAATCACAGAAAGGTTGAGCTTCCCTTCCAAGACTCAAACCCGGTTCCCCAGCTCCTAGGTTGACCACCCTAGCCGTTAGGCCACATTCTCTCTTCTATTCTGGGCCTCTGGAGGTTGTTCCTGCTGTGAGCTGGTAAAGAAACGCAATGGTGAGAACCAACGCACCCTGGGACCGCAGCTGCAAAAGCGGACTCATCCCTGATCCTTATGCATCTGGGCGCCACGCCTGCAAGAACGCCGGGGCCATAGTAAGAAACCGACGCCTCACCTCCCCACACAGTAAGAACCGACGCATCACCTCCCCTTCAGTAAGGAACTGACACATCACCGCTCCTGTGTGGCAGTAAGGCACCAACGCATAACCTCCCCTGAAGTAAGGAACCAACGCATCACCTTCCCTGGGCATAAGGAACCAACGCATCACCTTCCTTGTTACAGTTTTTGTTTGTACGCATGACGCATCCAAGGTAATTTGTGTGAAAAGTGTTGCATCTGCGATTTGGTTTGAACAGAACTGTTTCTACCTTTTGAAAGTCATATTTTGATTACTGTATTGTGGAGTTTTGTCATTTTGGTCTTGTTTGGTTTAGATAAAGATCACTAATTTTTCTAAACTGGTGTGGTGTCCATTTGTAGTGTTTTCAATGAATTACTGTATGTGTTAACAAATGCTTTACACACTGCCTCTGAGATAAGCCTGTCTGCTTGTGCCAAGCTACCAAGGTGGGTGAACAGGGGTTATTTTTAGAAGTGTATCCCCTTTACCCTAACTAGGAAGAAGGGTCCCTACTTGGACAAAGGTGCAAACCATTGCCAATGAGAGACCCCCATTTCTAACAGTGAAATAGTGCATATTGCGGAAAATTAGATGAGCATCCTATGTTCGCAAATATCAAAACTACGTTTAATAAAGTGCAGTCATAATAACACAAGTAAAATTGCATAGTTTGCTTTCACAGTACCCAGCAGGTGGCATAAAGCCATCTCGATGACATCCAAACGTCTCAGATAGGTGTCTCTTAATGCTATATCATTAAACCAGTAAACTTGCCTCAATAATTTGAGTTTTAGCTTTATTACCCTGAGAATCTACCAAAATCCTGTGCGACCGCCTCCACCACCATAAGCGCAACAGAAGGATTTGCCGTGACGATATCAATATCGTCTGCATAGGCCAATACTTTAGATTCCTGGCCCTGACACACAATAGGCTTAATTACATTATTAGCCTCAAATAGTCGGATTAGGGAATCGATATATATATAGCAAATAATAGGGGTGAACATAGGCATCCCTGCCTTGTTCCACGCTCAATAATAAAAGGTGCCGTATAACCACCATTTATCCTTAGACGAGCTGTGGGTGCCTTGTACAATACCTGGATGGCTTTAATAAATCCTTCCCCTAGGCCGAACCATTTCAGAGTCTCCCACAGAAAATCCCAGGAGACCCTATCAAATGCCTTCTCAGCATCCAACAGCAGAGCGGCCATAGGGTCCCTGAGATCTCTGCTACATTAAAAAGTGTTATTACTCGTTGGACATGTTGCGTTGTTCCCCGACCGATTATAAACCCATGTTGCCAGGGGTGGATTGTTTTCCTCAGGATACAATTTAACCTTGTTGCCATAGCCTTTGAAAAGATTTTGACATCACTGTTTAACAGAGTTATTGGCCGATATGAGCCTGGCTCCCTCGATGGTTTACCTTTTTAAAAAATAATTACTATGTCTGCCCCGGCCCATGACTCCGGAGCAGGTCCACCCCTTTGAGCTTGCCGGATAACCTCAATCAGATCAGGTCCTATTATATCTGCAAAAGTTTTATAAAACTCTAAAGGAATCTGGTCAGGACCCGCAGCCTTGCTAGATGGTAAATTTTGCAGAGCGCCCATTATTTCCTCTTGTGTCAAGATGATCTCTAGTGCCTCCCTATCTATTAGATCAGTCCGCTGCAGGGGTATCTTATCTAGATGCTCTTGTATTAAATTCGGCGCCTCTGAGAGTTCATTACTATAGAGCTGTTGATAATATTGTTGAAAAGCCTCCCGGATCCCCAGGGAATCAGCTACTATACTCCCGTTAGCATCCATAATCTCATTTATCTCTCCTGCCGCAGCCTTTTGTCTTAAGCTCACAGTCAAGGTGTGACCCACCCGCTCGCTATACTCATAGCAGTGCTCTCTTTTCACCCAAAAAGTTTCTCCAGCTTAAGCAGCGATCCGCTCTCCAACATCAGCCTTATTTACAGCCATCTGTAGAATTATATCCTAAGTTGGTCCACCCGATTGACAGCCAAGGCCAGCTCCTCTTCTAATTTAGTCAGCTTGTTTCTAATTACTTCCTCATGTTTTGCCTCCTTCCTTTGACGATGCATACTATAGCTCATTGTTTCCCCTCTGACCCCACTTTAAAAGTGTCCCAGACTATCCCTGTGCTTGCACTCTCCCGATTAAAATCCCAAACTTCCTTGACCCACCCCTTCATATTAGACACATAGTCTGGATCATGTAAGAGCCTTCGTTCAAAAGTCCAACCCCGAATTTGCCTAACCCCCCCAGTGAAGGTAACTGTGAGAACTAATGGGTTATGATCCGAAAGTATCCGAGGATACTTCTCTATCCTAAGAACTGATGTGACACAAAAAAATAATCAAGTCGTGAAATAGCCTTGTGTGGTGCTGAAAAGAAAGTGCTACCGGGTCTTTGGGGTTCAAATAAGCCCATGCATCAGTAAGAGCATTATTCCTAATCAGATTTGTAAGAGCTACAGAGACCCTTCTTTTCCTACCCGAATATCTACCTCCCGAGGTACCCCAGTGCACCCCAGCCCATTAATATTTAAATCCCCACAAACTATCACCGGCGTAGGCCACATTGCAAGTTCAGCGTCCAAGAATTCGAGAACATCAGGATCATCACCAGTTGATCCATATACTGAGCAAATTGTGAGTTTTTCACCTCCCACTGAGCATTCGGCCATAGCCCACCGAACCCATTGATCAGCTGCCTTTCTTATAACCTTTGCATCACTTCTACGGGTTAGAATTGCTACTCCTCTTGTGTGGATACCATGTTTGGTATTCACCATAAGCTTATATCCTAGCTGTTCCAAGATGCACCCTCTAAAACCTTCTATGTGAGTTTCTTGAACACAGAGTATATCGATACGTAAAGATTTGAACAAAATTGCCACCCTATGCCTTTTGTTTTGGTCATTAACCCACAGATGTTGACTGAAGCTATTCGTAGACGCATTATGTTATACTTCCCCAATTCCTACCAAACACCATCATCCTATCACCTTTTAATACCACAGGACTTAGAATTATTCTTACAGAACTCATTCTCCTCACGTTTTGATTCCCAAAGCTCATCTCCATGCCTCCCCTCACATATTGCGCTGTGCCGTGTTGTGCTGAACCCTTACCCATCCCCCTCTGGCCCACCCCCACCCCCCCTACGACCCATACATGCAGATAGGCCAGACATGACCTATATATGGCAGCCAATCTCACATCTCAAGCAGCGCCAGTCCCCCCACCCCCGAGGCCCCTCAAACCCATAAACCCAAGTGAACTCACCCCCATGTGCCAATCTAGTTCAGTAACAAAGACCAGGTCACCTACCCACTAAACGAATAGTTAAACCCCGAAGCGGCTATTTACTTCATATCCCACAGATCTACATCAACATCCATAATTAGTCAGCGGCAGTTGAGCACCCTTGTAAAATCCGGCCTATGCCGCTCTGCCCCCTGGCCTCCTTGAGTTCAGTAAGATATTCTTGTGCCTTGATTTAGGAGAAAAACATTCTGACCCACCCATTCAAGATAACCTTGAGCCGCATGGGAAAAAGCAAGAAAGCTTCATAGCTAAACCCCTGAAACAGAGTTATCATCTGCCGGAATCTCCACCTCCGCTCAACCGTAGTGTGGCAGAAATCAGCCCGGGCGAAGAAGGTGTAACCCTCATAAGTCTGCTTCGAATCAGAGTTATTCCTAGCCTGATCTATTATAGCCTGCCTTAGTAGAAAATTTCCAACAAATGTCAAAATAGCTCTAGGTCGCTCCCCCTGGCTATTAGCGTTAGTACTCCTGGACATTGGGAAGCGATGAGCCTGTTGAATTTCCTTCTCTCAGTTCCAGTGGGCGAGGTCGGGAAAGGCACCTTTCAGCAGAGAGGCGACAAAGGCCATACTGTTCTCCCCCTCGATGTTTTCTGCCAAACCAAGTAGCCGTACGTTATTTCGGCGCTGCCTATTTTCAAACTCTTCAAGCTTCCTGCATACGTCCAATGACTGCTTTTCCTGAGATTCTTTAAATGACTGTAGCTCATTGACTTCTACCTCCACGGCCGTGGTTCTTTCTTCCACTTGCGTTACCCGTTCGGTCATATCGGTGCACAGCTTATTGACTTTGCGGATAGCCCCTTGCAGTTTTTTAGTGGCCTGTAGCGATCTTCTGCTCTCCTGCCTAGCCTCCCCCTGCATCTGCTTAAGGGTAGCGTACAATAGCTCCAATGTTGGAGAAGGAGCCACAGTTTCTGGATTATTAGGACCGCTGGGCCCACTGGAACCACCTTGTGCTTCATTTACTGAATTTGATCCACCAACCATGCTCGTAGTCAGTTTTGTCAGTGGTGTCGCAGAATAGTCCCATTCAAGTTTACGCGCTGTGGCTCAATCTGATTTTGAGAATCTAGTTTTAGTCTTAGCCCGTCATTTTGAATTAGTTTATCTACTACGTTGGGTTTTCTGTGTAGCGGATTACTCCCCTGAGACAGTCTTGTCTGAAGTTTCGAGCCCACTGAGCTCTGATGACTCGGAATCATCCTTTAGACAATAGAACTTATCCCCCTCTGGGGATAATTAAGGGGCACTAGACCATAGTGGTGTTATGATGTGGGGGCATATCAGCAACAGCCGGCGATAATTATCGCTAAGCTCGCTTAGCGCGAGGATAATTATTGCCGGCTATCGCTTGTTTATATCGCTGAGATAGCGCGTTATCAACAACGCTTATCTCCAATGCGATATAAATTCAAGCGATAGCGGCAATATGTGCGATTATCACTGGAAATCCAGCGATAATCGCACAGCGATAGGCAAAACCTTGCTGATAGGGCTGGGTGGTCTCCGCCTTATAATCCACCACCTATATGCTATAATGGTTTAGTCAGTTTAAAAGCAGTCGTAATGAAACCTGTGTTAGGCGCGGTTAGCGCTACTTTTATCGTCGCTATGAAGGTTAGCATGCAGCTTGATAATTGGAGAAATGTCTGTTAGCAACATTTCCCACGTTATTTAGTCAGTTACGCCCACTGTGCATGTCATTAACGTTGCAAAGCTGGGCGTTGAGGAAACGGGCGCAGAGGCATAGGAACACGCGCTAAGTTGTCATTGCTGATAGTGTGATAAAAAAATTGCCGCTTTTCGCCCAAACACGGACGCTAAAGCAGCGATATTTTTATCGCAGGGCCTTGATGATATGCCCCATGATTGTTGTGACCATAAACCTGCTACTGCCATTACCCTCATCGTTCTCCACCATTACAGGCTGTACATTAGAGTGTGCCTCCAGCTGTCTATCCGCTAATAAAGCTGTTGACATATCAGTGCTTACAAAAGTACCATTACTATTGCCAGTCTCTATGAATGCAGGCTCATAAACCGAAGTCTCACTGGCCAATGTGGTGACACTAGCCGGAGGAGAACGTCCCCCGGCATTAATAGCATCCATAAGGTTTTCCTCTCTACTCTGAATCTTAGTCGACTCACCAGATGCCTGTGCCTGCAGTCCAGCCGTGAGACTCTCAGCCTTTTCCTCTCCCAATACGTTCTTTTCAGTCTCCTGGCTCTGACCACCCCCTGGCTCTGGTCCAGGATTTGCAGCTGCCCCAGTAACAGCAACAGACTGAGGTAGGAGAATGCGCTGGCCTCGAGTCCTTCTCCCCAAACACCACCTCTGTAACTGCTTTACCTATCTCCTCCCGGCTGGTGTCGCACGGATCAGCCTCCGCGAATCTAGAGTCTTTCTGAGCCTCTGTGATGCCTGGAATAATGTTCAAGGCCGTTATTCCCCTAAATGCCTCAGCTACCGTCAGCTGCCGCAGGGAGCCCTCCTTGACAGCTGCAGCAGCGCGGAGACGAGTACCACCCGCCACACCAGCTTCCTTAGTTTTTGTCGCGCTGTCAACACCCTTTCTTCAGTGACCCCCCTCGCCGTCCCTGACTCGAACCTTGCGCTGTAACCATAACGGAGTCCTTCACGGTCTCTTTGGGCTGCTTTGGCTCTTTGGCCGCCTTGCTTGTCTTAGGAGCCATGCTTTGTTGAAAATGTCTGTGCAACCTCCTATGCAGCAGAGAAATCAGCCAGAGGGTCAAGCCAAACCCCTTTGACCACCAAAAGGACTGTCTGTGGTTCCCAGGTCTCAGCACTCGAGTATCCAACCAAGCAACTCAAGCAAGTAAGTCCAAAAAACCATGTTATTCCATCCGTCCCAATATTTTTTAAGGTGCCTCAGGGAGAGTGAGAGCCGGCGCTGCTCTCACCGAGGTAAGTCGGCGGCCATCTTGCCCAGTGAATATTCTACTATCCAATATAAAAACATTCCTCAAGGGGCAGGCTCTCGGGATCAGCTGAGAGCTAATACTATAATATTCACTGCACTCTAGAATCTTGTCCCATAATGCTTTGCAGGGCCTTTGGTTAGGATTGTTTTTTTGCCCATAACTGTGCTTGGGATGGTCCTAGGAGGATTGGACCACCACCGAATTGTTCAGCATGATGTGCTCTTTGTGTTCAAGGCATCTGCTTGGTTCTCTCCCTAGGTTACGGAGGACACCAAAATCATCACCTCTCTCACTGCTTGCTGTTTTTTCATTTACACTTTTGTGAGATGACTATATGCTAATGCATGTAAAGATAGAGTTAGTTATTGTTTTATCAAGGGTATCTGAGGTTTCTGTTTTATTAATGGTGATGAGACGGAACGGAGTTGCGGAGCGGAGTTCACAGAGGTTTTGTTCAATTTTGCAGAGTTCCGTGTTGTGGTACTCTGCCAACGACGTCCACCCTTAGTTTTAATAGTAATCTCCTTAATATTAATTCCAGAAATATCATTACATTTCCTGATGGAAACAAGCAAAGGTTCAATAACAAGAAGAAATAGGAGCATGGAGAGAGGACATCCCTGTCTGGTACCTCTGAAAAGAAAAAAATGGTTTGAAGTTTGGCCAATATTGAATAAATGAGCTGTAGGAGTAGAATAAAGAGTACATATCATACAAATAAATAAATCACCAAAATTAAATGCTAGTAAAGTATGAGATAAAAATTGCCAATGAACTATATCGAAAGCTTTTTCAGCATCTAATGCTAGTACTCCTGATGGTAAGGCTAAATTGGTCCCTTGTTCTATAACATGTAGTAATGTGCTTGTATTATTTGAAGAATATCTATTTCTCATAAACCCAGACTGATCTGAATGAATAATAGAATCTAAAACAGAGGATAACCTATTTGCAAGTATTTTGGCATAAAGCTTACGATCTTGATTTATTAATGAAATAGGATGATCATTTGATACGAGTGTAGGGTCTTTATTAGGTTTAGGTAGTACAGCAATTAAAGCTTCAGTAAAAGAACCTGTAGTAGCCCCTGTAGAACTAAAAAAGGTAAATAGTTTAAATAAATGAGGAATAAGCTGTACTTGAAATGCTTTATAAAATTCTGCTGGTATGCCGCCTGGTCCTGGGGATTTATTTTGTTTAAGAGATTTAATGGCTAATAGAATTTCATCTTCAGTAATGGGCAAATCTAATTCATTTTTTGTTAAGTGGGAAATCTTGGGGAGACCACATTTAGATAAAAATGAGTGAATTAAAGAAGAATCATCAAAGTTAGGTTTATTATATAGAGTAGCGTAATAATTCAGAAATTAATTAACCATATCATTTTGCGATAGGGCGATTTTCCCATTAGGGCCATGAATTGAATTTATTTGTGTTTTATCTTTTTTAATTCGTAGATAATTGGCTAAAAGCCGTCCAGATCTGTTAGCATTAAAACAGAATTTAGCTTTAGAATTGTAGAGTTGAATACCAGCTCTTCTGCTAAGGATTGAATTAAATTCATATCTAAGTTTTTGCAATTTCAACCTTTATTGGGGTCATTGGAAGTAAGAAAAAGTCTTTCAAATTTTGCAATTTGCTTATCCAATTCCTTAATTCTGCATTAAAAGTTTTGTTTTCATGTGCCATGAGAGAAATGGAAGCACCCCTAATGTAAACTTTAAAAGCGTCCCATCTATTCACCATGGATGTAGAACCTTCTGGGTTGAGAGGAAAGTATTCTTGAAGAGCATTTACGAGTTTCGATTTGTTTTGTTCATTAAGAACAATACTACCATTCATTTGCCATCTGGATTGTATTTTAAAATTTGAGTTAAATAGTAGAACAAAGGATATTAAGGCATGATCCGAAATATCAATATTACCAATAGTAGGAGTAATCACAGAATTAATTAGTTGTCTGGAAATTAATAAATAAAAAAATCTAGAGAGTGAATTATGTGAGTGAGAGAAAAAGGTAAACATTTTTTCTGTAGGCAAATGTAATCGCCAAATATCTACTAATTTTGTAGTTTTAAGAAAAGATTTAAAAGTAAAAATAGCTTTAGGAGGTCGATATTTAGTAAGAGAAGATCTATCATAAAAAGGATCAGATATAAGGTTAAAATCTCCTCCAACTATAAGAGGAACGTTACCTAACTTTAGCGAGAAGATGCCGGACAGCCGCACAGCCCACAAAAACGCCATCTGCAACCACCATCACCTCATCAGGTCCGCCAAGAGGACCTCCTTCAAAGACCGCCTCAACAACAATGCACACAACAGCAAGGAGCTCTTCAGCATCGTGAAGGAACTCTCCAGCCCCAGCTCCAACGCCAACGACATCCCGCCGACGCAAGCCCTGTGTGATTCCCTCGCCACATTCTTCCACCGCAAGATCGCCGACATCCACAACAGCTTCGACTCCCGGACGAACCCAACAGGCCCGACACATCCGACCCGCCGCAGCCCATCGACCACGACCCCCTGACAGCCTGGGTCAACGTGAACACCAAGGACACAATCAAGGCCATGGGCACAATCCACTCCAGCTCCCCATCAGACCCTTTTCCACACCACATCTTCAACAAAGCTGGCATCTCCATCGCACCCCACCTGCGCAACGTCATCAACCTCTCCTTCGAGACCGCGACCTTCCCAGAGAGCTGGAAACACACCGAGATCAACGCCCCACTCAAAAATCCTAAGGCAGACCCGAGCGACCTCAAGAACTTCCAGCCCATCTCCTTGCTTCCATTCCCAGCTAAGGTCATCGAGAAGATCGTCAACAGACAGCTCTCCCGCTACCTCGAAGATAACAGCATCCTGGATCCCTCCCAGTCAGGATTCCACAGCAACCACAGCACCGAGACCACCCTCATCACCGCCACAGATGACATCAGGATCCTGCTGGACAATGGCGAGATGGCGGCCCTCATCCTCCTGGACCTCTCCGCTGCCTTCGACACTGTCTGCCACCGCACCCTATGCACACGCCTCCACGACGCAGGGATCCGAGACAAGGCCCTTGATTGGACCACCTCCTTCCTCTCTGGCAGAAACCAGAGCGTCCGCCTCCCCCTATTCCGATCCGAAGCCTCCGAGATCATCTGTGGCATACCCCAGGGATCTTCCCTCAGCCCAACACTGTTCAACATCTACATGGCTCCACTTGCACGCATCGCCCGACAGCACGACCTCAACATAATCTCCTATGCCGACAACACTCAACTGATCCTCTCCCTCACCAAGGACCCCCTCACTACTAAATCCAACCTCCACGAAGGAATGAAAGCTGTCGCCGACTGGATGAAGTGCAGCCGACTTAAGCTGAACACAGATAAGACGGAGATCATTATCCTCGGCTCCAACCCATCAGCCTGGGACGACTCCTGGTGGCCCTCGTCACTAGGGGCACCCCCGACACCAACCGACCACGCACGCAACCTGGGAGTCATCCTCGACTCAACGCTCACCATGACCAAGCAAGTCAACGCAGTCTCCTCCTCCTGCATCAACACCCTCCGTATACTCTGCAAGATCTACAGGTGGATCCCGACAGACACGAGAAGAACTGTCACCCAGGCCCTCATCAGCAGCAGACTTGACAACGGACACGCCCTCTATGCAGGAGCCCTGACCAAGCTCATCAAAAAATGGCAAAGAATCCAAAACGCCTTTGCACACCTGATCCTTGACATTCCACACCACAGCCACATCACCCCCTACCTGAAAAACCTGCACTGGTTCCCCATCGGCAAGAGAATCTCCTTCAAACTCCTGATCCACGCACACAAGTCAATCCACAAGACCGGCCCAGCCTACCTCAACAGTCCACTCTCCTTCGACGTTCCCAACCGTCACCTCCGCTCCGCCGACCTCTCCCTGGCCACCATCCCGCGCATCCAGAGAACCACCACCGGAGGCAGATCCTTCTCCCACTGTGCCGCCAAGATCTGGAACACCCTTCCCCTCAACCTACAGCAGACCCAAGACCTGCTGACCTTCAGGAGATGACTCAAGACCTGGCTATTCGACCAGTAGCGGCAAACCACCCTCTCCTCTCCCTAAGCGCCTTGATACCCTCGCGGGTAAGCGGTGCGCTTTACAAATCTTGTGATTGATTGATTGATTGATTAGTACTCCAGTAGTTAGAATAGACCAAAACATAAGATCATCAGCAGTTGGACCATATATAATAAGTAAAAACATAACTGAATCATGAATTTTAATTTTAGCTATGATATATCTACCTTCTGAATCTGATGATTTACTTAAAATTTGACAATGTAGTCTTTTTGCAAAAAGAATAGCATCACCTTTTTTTCTACCTTTCGCAGGAGAAGAGATAATAGTATCAACTGACTTTTTTTTCCTTGTAATCTAAGACTTTGTCTTTAATATGCGTTTCCTGTATGAAGCAAATATCAGCTTTACAACTTCTTAAATAATCCAAAATCTTTGCACGTTTTACAGGATGTCTCAGACCCTTGACATTTAAAGAGATTATTTTAACATTATGAACATTGGCCATAGTAAAATAGAGAGGAAAAAATAATTAAGAAGAGGAGAAAAAGTTGAAAAGGAACATGATAAATAGTAGCTCTAGAACATGAAATGATGAAAGAGAAGAAAAAAAAGAAAAAACAAACAAACATTAAAAAGACAAAAACAAATAAACATTAATAACAGATTTGAAACGCACACAAGCTTTACAAGCATGACCAAACCGTTGGACCCAGTGTGGAGAAAACAGTAGAATTAGTCAGAAATACATATTAAAGCAATATTCAAGTAGCAGAATCATGCGTATCCATAGAATGCTGTGAATGTTGATCCAGGAATAATTTTAAATCTTCCGGAAGTTGGAAGAACTTTGAAAAATTACCTTTCCGAATTCGCATTGTTGAAGGATCAAAAAGACCATATTTAAATCCAAGACTTCTCAATTGAGGACGAATGTCAGTGAATTCTTTATGAATCTTAACAGTATCTTTAGCTAAATCTTGGTGAATAAAATGTTTATTACCATTGACCATTAAGGAAGGAATTTCCCTCGCTGCTTTCCTTATCAAGACCAAAAGATGATGATGTAAAATCTTAAAAATCATTTGACTTGGCTTAGTGTGATGTGGATTGCGATGAGATGGAATTCTATGCGCTTTATCGATTTCAAATTTCTCTGGAAATTTGATGTTTAAAAACACCAGGTATCAAATTCTCCAAGTATAGTCTGCATTTGGAACCTTCAACATCTTCTGGTAAATTAAAAATATGCAAATTGTATTGCCTATTACGATTTTCCATATCCAGAAGGAGAGCAGACATAGGAGAACTTTTTGCCACAGGTGGTGTAAAAGCATCAATTTTAACTTTGTTCTCTTGGATTTTGATTGAATTATCCGAAACTTTCATTGACATACTAGCCATATCTTTACACAGGCTTTTAATCTCTGACCCTATGGTATCAGTGTTAGCACGAAGTGCTTGAAGTTTGTCAAGAATTAATGCCAAAGAAGGTTCACTAGATTCCACCACTTTAGATTTTATTGGAGGAGGAGAAATCTGTTGTTTCCTCTTATTATCGTGCATGAAGTTCTTGCTAGGTAATGTACGTGCCCCTTAAAATAAAATGACCAAGCTCTTTAAAACCACATGAGTTCCAATATCTTATCTCGGTTTTAGATATAATCAACCCAAAATGGTAGCACTGCAGCTTAAGGTACTTCTAATATGCTGGGATGTGAAACGATATAAGCAGAGCTTCCATCCAGCTGCCCATCTCCTGAAGCAATTTATACCTTGTTTTTTTTTGGGGGGGGGGGGGTAATTTCTCTACCGTAATAAGAGCTGGTAAGCTAATTTCTGATTCCTGGACCATTCTTTCTAAAAAAAAAAAAAGAAATCTTATACTACACTGTCTTCCAATGATCTTGTCAAAATATCAAAAAGTGACGCATCATAATATGTCTGAACAAGAATTAGACCAAAACCTCCCAGCACAATATCCAATTGTAAAACAGGGTATTTCACCCTAGAAGCTTTCCTGTTCCAAATAAAACTTTTAACGAGTGAATCTACATCCTTAAGAAAAGCTATTACTGACTATTATAGGAACATTTGGACAAAGATCACAGTAGAGGTAAAATAGACATTTTAATAAGAGCAACCCTACCTACCAATGTTAAGGTGAGGAGTGACGATCTTTCCAATAGCCCCCAAATCTCCTTTAGGGGTGTCATATAATTCAACTGGAATAGTTGTAAATAGTTATTTGTAACATATATATCTAAATAGCGTATTGTGGTATGAGAACTAGCTTTCTGCTGCAAAGAAATGGGCTGATTGCCCACAAAAGCATTAGAAAGCAGCAGCTCTGTTTTGTTGTGACTGATTTTCTATCCGTCAATCCCTGTACATTTCTCAAGCTCATCAAGCGCTCTCTGTATATTCGCATTATCAGGTTTCAAATATAGAATCATGTCATTAGTGAGTAGCTTCAGCTTAGACATCCCCTCCACTGGTGTACAAATCCCCTTGTTGCTCCGAATCCTAACACCCCGGGCTCAATAAAACTGTAAAAATTAATTGGGGATAGAGGACACCCTTGACAGGTGTCTCTATTAATTGCCACTGTTCCCTCCAAACTGGAATTTATAAATATCTTTGCATGTGCGCCTTGATACAAATTCTCAAACCTACAAATAAATTGTTCAGAGAAGCCAAACTTTATTAAGCTGTAAAACATTGCCTCCCAATTAGCTAGATCGAATGCCTTCTTTGTCTCAATCATTATTATTGCTGCACTAATCGGATTGCATGAGAAATAATCCAGTGCCTTTATTAAAAAGTTGTTTTTGGTGGCTATCAAGTGATTAGAAACAAAGCCATTCTGGCCCATATGAATTAAGATTTACCAGCCGGAATAATCCCGCTAGCCCATATTTTCATCAGCAGCTTATCATTAGTATTCAAAAGGCTAATTGGACGATAGGAATCCACGTTACTGTTGTTCTTACCTTTTTTAAGAAACTCACTATAGTATATTCTTTGAAGATAGAGGGAACTTCCCCGCCTCCCTTAATAAAATTAAATAGATCAGTTAGGAAGGGTACTAATTCTGCTTCAAATATTTGTTTTAATTCTGTCGGAAACCCGTCATTGCCACATGCATTAGGTTAGGCATTTTTGAAAGGGCTTTGTGAACCTCAGCCACTTTTATGATAGCTGCAATTTTCCAGCCAGAGAATTTGGAAACTGAGGCAGCATTATAGGCCCATAATACTTATTTATTCTAGTTTGCGAGACTGGATACTTAGGGGCCTATTAGTATGGTGGGTGGTGGCACCACCGCGGTGCTAGCGGAAAATGCTTATTTCCGCATGCCAGCAGCAGTCCTCACAGGCGTCATATTAGCATGGCCAAATATAGCCCATTTCCTGTCCGCCGCAGGTGCGACGCGAACCGCCATCAAAGTGCGGCCGCCACCGCGGTGGTGGGAGATAATGGAAACTCACCGCCATGCGGAATGACGTCCGTTCTGCTGTACAAGTCAGGATCTCCCAAACAGCCAGTCGCACTGCAGCGGAGAAACCGCCCAAACAGAGATGGCGGAAACTCGACAGCGGAGCGTGATACCAGAGTCCCGGTCCCTTCCACCGTATCCCGACTGCCATGGATACAGCTCTACACGTCTTACCTGTACCTGATACATCACCAGCAAATCATGGACCGCCGCGGACTCCGCCGCAGGTACGCAACAACACAATCCCGCACACAACCACAAAACACAACTCATGGGCTGATACTGGGTCCCTTTCCACACCAGACACACTGGTGGGGACAGGAACACATCCACAAGTGAACCCACACATGTCCTACCTGGCACCAAATTACCCCTTCGCATCCGGTCACCAATCTACCGCGGTCATGAAATAATGTCCCGGTCACGTCACCGCAGTGGTGAAGATGCGGGAAAACATGAGCACAATGCAGAAGGCAGGGCCAGCGCCAGGCATGGGCAGTGCACAAAGACCACAGGGACACACCTCCACCTTCCACACACTAGACCCCCCAACATGAAGGGACATGCCATGTGCACCTCCTGTGCACCCCCATGCACAACAACAGCACAACAACAAACTAGGTGAATCCACACCCCGCACCACACAACAAACAACTAGGGAGACAGCCACAGCAGGAGTGGCTGCAGAGGAACACACAGCACAGCAGCACATGCTCAGGGCAACCCAAACACCACCACAACACCACACACATGGCAAGAAAACTGAGACCAAGCACAAAATGAACACACACAGATAATGAACAACCACTCCACAGGACACACAGCCTGACAAGTCACACAGACATACCCCACACTGACACACAGCCACATACACAGGCCACATGCCAGCAGCAATGGAGCACAACATATAGGACAGCCAAAGTGATGTGCCCACAAATGGAAGGCCAAGAAGATAACAACCTAGCATGTGTACATCACATGCAAGACAAGGAACAGAAAACAACACCCTCAGACCATCAAAGCACACATGGCTAGCACAGTGGGTGAAGTCAAACCACAGTCAGCTCAGTGCAACAACTCATAGAGACAGCAAGGCAACCCATGTATAGGCACATGGATGAAAGGAAGGCCCTGAAGTTAAACTGTGAACAGCCACACATATGCATACAACTACTTCACAGGAGTATGCCAGCAGCACAACCCTCATGGCCCATTGACAGACTCCATGACTGGCAAACACAAGTTGGAATCTCCACACATCCCCCCTCACACCTGCAGCACACAACACCAGTGTCAGACACACAGAAGGGTGTCAATAATGTCCAGTCAACACACAGACAAACAATCACACTCCCTGGGGGTATCCACAAACATCACACACACACACACACACGCACACACACAAACACACACACACACACACAGTGATGCCAGAACCAATGTCTGCATAAAAACAACAGCCAAACCATAACTCAACAGAAGCACACACAGAACCACAACCAGACCAGACATGACCCGTGCAGTAAAACTGTGGAAAGGCAACGAGAGCACAGACAGAACAGGAGTGCACAACCTCATCAGTCAGGAACAATGCACAGACAACATACCACAACACAGACAAGAAGTGCACCATCACAGAACAACACAGCCACATCAAACACACAACAGATGCACAGGCCAAAAAATCACATAGCAAACACAGCAGGACACCAGGGGATGCACACCAGGTAAAGACAAGGCAACATACACCCACAGCACTGCATGCACAACAAGCAGTGTGTGCACACAAAACATAACAGTCCCACACAGATATGAGTGACACACCATGAACACCCACAACAACAATCAAAACAGCACACTGACAACATCCCATTTAGGAAATCAAGCAGTACCTCAGCATACACACATACACCCAACACAACACCGACAGATTCACATGTATGGGACACAAAATTGGAAACAACTTGACCAGAGGAATGGGCAGCACAAACTGTTGAACTGCATATGAGTAACCCTGGGCGTAGTTCGCGAAGTAGCACTTCGCGAAGCTACGCCAAGTGCAGTTTGCACTACGCGAGCTACTCGTAGCACTTCGCGAATTGCGTAGTACCTTGTTCGCACTGTGCCAGATGTCGTTTTCAATGATTGCACAGTGCGGACAAGCAACCGGCACTGTGCAATCATTGAAAATGGCATCTTGCACAGTGAGAGCTGTAGTTTTCTGCTGCTCGAGTAGATTTTTACTCGAGCGGCAGCTTTCTCAACGCGAACTGGTAGTTTCTCATCGCGAGCGGTCGCGAGCATACGCGACCACTCGCAATGAGAAACCTGACCTCCTCGCGTTGGGAATCTCGCCGGGAGGTTTATTTTCCATGCTCGCGATCGCCAACTTGATGTTGCTGATCGCGAACAAGGAAAAAGTCTCGCCGGGATGTCATTTTGCTTGCTCGCGGTCACCAACTTGACGTTGAGGACCGCGAGCAAGCAAAAAATGACCGCAGCACTACGCAACACTACGCTACGCGTGTTCGCACTGTGCTACGTGCAATTCGCGTAGTGCGAAGTAGCGCGAAATTCGCAAACTACGCGAACGTAGCGTAGTGCTTTGCCCAGGCTTACATATGAGCAACCATGACTGCTAAACAGTACAAGAACATCACATATAACTAATTGGGAAAATGTCCTGAGTGGCACATTGATCCTGGGCTAAGATCTGCACCACAAAGCACAGTGTCACAAATGAAGTGATGGGGAGGCACACACACAGGCAAACAAAGGGGACAGCTGACATCAAAGTGAAGTGTTGTGCACGTCAGTAATGGACATGACAGGAGTGTACCATAAACAAATAGAGGGAGTGCAGACTCACAATGGGTAGACATCTGAAGCACAGATAGGGGATGGTATGACACCACACACAACATGCCATACTGGAGTCAATAAAGCCCCATGTGACAGCAATGCATGAGAAAACACACCCACAATGTCAGTGTGGATCAGCAGGTCTGCACAGTGAGTATTAACACTATCAAGACACATGGCTGATCAACAAAACACAACACTGAATTGCCAGTCACACACTCTGCATACTCACAGTTGCCAAAAACAACAAGTAGGAGTCAGCCAGAACTGTAAGGACACACCAACACAGTGCACAGTGCACAACATACAACTCGCACATGTGCACACAATCACAATCACAGGGCTGAACAATCCAAACAACAGAAAACCAACTCATGGGTGACACGTGTGTAGGTGACATTGCAGGGGCACACACACATCAACACTCCCGACAAAATCACCCCTTCACACTGCACACTTCTTGACCACCCAAGTGCACACATTGAAAGTAATCCATGTAACTAGGATGACTGACCATCACAAGATGAGCATACACCTACACTGCTGGGCACACATGAGAGCAAGAAAACAAAAACATGATGACCCTGGCCAGCCTGCCTGCAATCCTGTGGATAGAATGTGTACAACATAGCCAACATGAGCAAAGAATGAAAATGACAACGGTATGTCATCTAATAACAACATCATTGCACCCACAAGTATCAGAGTCAGGAAGAACTGAAGTCCCTGTCACCCATGTAAAAAATTGGACAAGCGAGACAAGCCATTGGCAATGTTGAAGAGGCACACAGAGCGTGTGGCACAGTAAACCATATACACACAGAAAAAACTTTATTTGGAAAGGACACTGACAAAACTGACAACAGGAGCAACTGTCTTTATTCACATATTGCACAGATAGGCACCAAGATAAGAGAAGAGCAAGGCACACAATTTACAATATGCCCATGAGAAGCAACACAGGCAAGGGGAAACAGCAAGGCCAGTGGCCAGTCCAAGGTGCAGAGTATGTCTGTGAGAAGCTGCACAGGCAAGGGGAAAACAGCAAGGCCAGTGGCCAGTCCAAGGTGCAGAGTATGTCTGTGAGAAGCTGCACAGGCAAGGGGAAAACAGCAAGGCCAGTGACCAGTCCAAGGTGCACAGTATGTCCACGAGAAGCTGCACAGGCAAGGGGAAACAGTAAGGCCAGTTGCCAGTCCAAGGTGCAGAGTATGTCCATGAGAGGCTGCACAGGTAAGGGGCACACAGCAGTGAACGACAAGGCCAGTGGCCAGTACAAAGTGCAGAGTGAGACCATGAGAAGCTGCACAGGCAAGGGGCACACAGCAGTGAATGACAAGGCCAGTGGGCAGGACAAAGTGCAGAGTGAGACCATGAGAAGCTGCGCAGGCAAGGGGTACCCAGCAGTGAACGACAAGGCCAGTGGGCAGGACAAAGTGCAGAGTGAGACCATGAGAAGCTGCGCAGGCAAGGGGCACCCAGCAGTGAACGACAAGGCCAGTGGGCAGGACAAAGTGCAGAGTGAGACCATGAGAAGCTGCACAGGCAAGGGGCACCCAGCAGTGAACAACCAGGCCAGGGGGCGGGACAAAGTGCAGAGTGAGACCATGAGAAGCTGCACAGGCAAGTGGCACACAGCAGTGAACGACAAGGCCAGTGGGCAGGACAAAATGCAGAGTGAGACCATGAGAAGCTGAACAGGGAATGTGTGTGACTGTACCCTGCCATGGTCAGCAACACAGTCAGGGGGGTAACAATGGGCAGTACAGGCACTGCTGTGGGAGAGACAGATGTGTGAGGGTGAATACCACACAGACTTGGCTGTCAGTCAGACTGGGAGCTGGCTGTGTGTCGGGGACAGTTGGAGCATTTGACCGGGGAGAGAGAGGCCCAGCTGAGGTAGAGCTATCAGTGGCTTGGGAAACCGGAGGGCTGCTTGGACCAGGTGGTGTAGTGGCACGTGGAGGTGGAGTCATGCAGACGTGAGACACAGTGTGGGTGGGAGATTGTGGAGGGGTTCCTTTCCACTTCTTGGGGATTTTAAATGGCTTGTCTGACTTGGGATCAATGGGAAGTGGTGTGGACACAACAGGCACACTCACCACCAAAACTGCATCAGGTGCAGATGCTGGCCCTCCCTCTGGGGACGTGCTGGATCCATAGGTATGCTTCGTCTGGCCTTGCCTTTGCCCCTCCATCCCCTGTTTACCAGGTGTTCCCCCTACTGTGCCCTCCTTACCCTGCTTCACTGGGCTTGGAATGGGAGTTGAGGTAGTGGGTGAATCTGCCTTTGAGCCCTTCTTATGTGTACCCTTGGCAGGCACCACCTTCTCAGTGGGCACGGAAATTCTCTGCTTGTCTTTGCGAGACGCTTTTGAAACAGGAGAGTCCATGGCTGGAGATGCCTCTGAGGCATGTGACCCTGAGGTCTGCTTCTTTGCTTTTTGGGCCTTGGTGTTACCTGACGGGTTTTTGTCTTTGCACTCTGGGGTGGCTTTAGTTTGCTGTGGGGATGGTGTCTGCGCCCTGGACTGCTCGGGCAACTGCTGTGTGCTTTGTGTGCTGTATCGTGACCTTGAGGTCTGTGGAGCGTGGTCACTATCGTCGGACGTGGCCACTGGCAGGGGGTGGACAAAGGGACTGGAGCTGGACTACGAGATTTTGCCAGTTGAAGGGCTGCCGTCACTGCAGAGGACAAAGCCTGGACAGTCCGGTGCAGCCCACCCACGTCTGAATGTATACCCTCCATGAAAGCATCCACCTGTGCCAATTTTTTGTCGTGGTAAATGAAGGCATTGAGGAGAGCTCTCTGGCCCACACCCAGCTAGCGCAAAAGGTCCACAGACTCAGCACTGATGGCAGCAGGGGGGACAGGTGCAGGGGCAGCAGTGCCTGGGGTGAAGGACACTTCTCCCTTCTTACTGGGGCGAACACAGGCAGCACCAGAGGAAGTGGCTGGGAGGGTGGTCACTGTTCGCTGTGTGGTGGAAGATGAGGCAGAGTGTCCCCTGTGCCCGCCAACATAGAAGCATCACCGCTGGCATCAGATGAAATTGAGCTTTGCGCCTCTGGCTGTGATTCCTCCAGCAGACTCCTGTCCCCTCCGAGGCGCTGTTCACATCTGTGTCACTGTGCTCGTGTCCAGCTGTTGTGCATGATTCCCCACCACTGGTGTCCGTCCCCAGTCCCTCCGTGACCATGGGAGATGCTGAATGAGACAGAGAAGTAGGGTGAGTTCAGTGTCAGGAACATTACAAACATATGCAAGCAAAGCATCACTGAAGATAACTAAATCTACATGTTGCACACCACCCTGTGCAATGACATTGATCTAACTCACTTTATTGACTCAAATAGTGTGTGTAAACAAGAAAACTAGGCAATAGTGAGCCATGTGATGACCACACAGCACAACAGCCTGCTGGTGGCTCCGTTCAACCAGACACACAAATAGCTCAGAGCACACCTAGGGCCATGATGGGGGCAAGGATGAAGCCTACAACATGTTGCCACTGTCCGATCTGGATGGAGCAGTGGGGGACAACACAGATACAGACTACAACATGACATTTCACAATGGACATGAGCCCATGCCATCCACCATGTTGTCCTTTGTGCACAACTACTCTTGCACATTGGCGTCAGATGTCTACGCCTCACAAATCAAAGGTCAGGCAATGCACGCATTGATGAAAGCGCACTCAGAACAGGCACACTGCCATTCACTTCCATGGATTTTCCCAGACTACCCCAATGCAGACAATACCTGAAGCCCATGACTCAATATGCAATGGAAATGCCCAGTACTCAAATTACATTAGGACGTACAGGTAGGGCAAATGCATGACAGCTGCACACAGCACAGAGGCCACTCACAAGCCACTGCATCACACTACCAACATCGAATAGGCCAGCGCTGGCACAGGCTGTGTACACATGCAGCCACTCACAGCCAAAGTCACCCCTCCCAGAATACTCACCCCCAGCTTGCTACTGATGCTCCTTCAAACGTGCATCCAGCTCAGGCTGTGTCACGGCCAAGATGCGGCCCATCAGTGGTGTCATGCTGCGCCGTGCCAACCTGCCAGTGCGAGGGAGCAGCCCCAGTGTCATCTCTGCCACGTTCTTTGCCAGCCGACAGATGTCGTCCCACCTCTTGTGGCAGTGGGTGTGCCGTCGGTTTGAGACACCCAGAGCCCGCACCTTGGTCGCAATGCCCTCCACATGGCCTTACGCTGGTGTACTTTGAGCTGCAGGCATGGGAGACAAGAGGGGGAAAACATCAGTCACACAGTGTTATGTAACAAAATCCATCAGGACATTAGCATGATAATGACTCATCCCAAATCCACAGATCTGTTTTTCTGAGACAAAAATGTGTCTCACATTCTACATCTGCATGGGACAAGCACACATAAATGCATGCAGGTGTGAGGGGGGACACAGTACCTGCACATCTCATACACATGCAGGATGCCAGCACAGAAAGCCATGTGTAGTCTGCCCACATCTACTGTCCATATGTAGGTTGAGCAAGACATACATCACATATCAACATGTGTTTGGGGGTAGACTCACTGTGTCCAACACTGCGCAGCCCTCAATGTCCTTGCCCTGTGAATAGCTCACTGTGTCATGGATCTCACATTGAGGGACATGTTCTCACAAACCCACACCCTTCTCACGAGGCCTGTCATGTGTAATCTGCAAGGCTGAGATGGCTCATTAACCGGAGTGCAATGAGATGAGACACATGTAAAACTCTGTAAGTTCTGAGATCTGTCCTTGTCATTTTAGGCGGTGACTGTCCAGGCCATGTGGGCTCACACTGAGATGGACAACAGGGACCCACACAGCCATTCACACAAGCAATCACTGTCCTGACTCCTGCATTACCAACTTGCAGCGTCACTGTATGGCTGACAAGACAACACATGTCCCTCAAATCTTGATGTGCAGGCAGGGAAACGTGTGGAATAGGGTACACACCCCTTCCCCCTGGAGAAAGCATGTTAGGCAGTGCATGACACAACCCCACACCCTCAGGCACATACTGCATCAGACCAACTACATGTGTGCTCCCCCTGCACTCACTCTCACTGTTGAATACTTACCATGACATTAGGGTCACCATATAGCCTTGGGTACTGTGTGAGCACCTTGTCCACCAGGACCTCCAACTCCTCACTGGTGAAGGGACTGGCACGGATCTTCTCAGTCCTAGCCATCACTGTGGACATGAGACAGCAGCGGCGGCAGCAGCAGATGAGGGTCTCAGGCAGCAGTCCCTGGAGGCAGCAGCAGGTGAGGGGTCTCAGGCAGCAGCCTCCATTCCCTGGAGGCACCAGCAGGTGAGGGGTCTCTAGCAGAAGTCCCTGGAGGCAGCAGCAGGTGAGGGGTCTCAGGCAGCAGTCCCTGGAGGCATCAGCAGATGAGGGGCCTCAGGCTGCAGTCCCTGTAGGCAGCAGCAGGTGAGGGTAGCCCCCTGGGGTCGTTTCAGTGTTGTTAAGGTACTGCAATTGGTGTTCCAGGTCTGTCTTTTTCAAATCCATCCAATGACCGGTTCTGCGGTTGCAGAGCACGCCTACCGCAATTTTTTAAATTGCATCAGCCTACCGCGATAGCAGTTCCCATTGGCTGTAAGGGCATGGTCCATGGTGGTGACACACTGCAGGGGCCAGGCAGTAGCTACCGGGATTTGAGTGCCATACATTGCTATGGGTGACCGGGATTTGGGTGGTGGAGCATTCCAACCGCCATTTAGCGAGAGATATGTACCTATCACTAACGCGATTGTGTCTTGGTCCATGGTGGTGACACACCGCAGGGACCAGGCAGTAGCTACCGGGATTTGGGTGCCATACATTGTTATGGGTGACCGGGATTTGGGTTGCGGAGCATGCCAACCGCCATTTAGCAAGACATAGGTACCTATCACTACCGTGAACAGTGCGAGGTACTCAGTGGGTTCTCCCACTTCCTTTTGTTCTTTACTTACTATACACCCGTAGTGACTTCGGATGTTGTACCTCAGCACCCTCCAAAAGAACTTTTTATTAAACAGCTTTGATCTTTAATTAAACTACTCGCATAAACGAGAGTGCTCCTTACTACCCTCTCTCTTTAAATCACTTTGTCGCACTAAGGAAGCACCCAAACTACAATATGTCTTTTGAATCAATCACCAACTTAACGGACAATAGGGCCACCACAAAAACGTATACCACAGATGAAGCTTCTGAAATATATTCACTAATACAAGAAGTCAAACTCTCTGATGCACATGGTGGATCCATAACCCAACAACTCAGACAATTGGAATTCATTACCCGCCGGCAACTCAATCAAAAACTCCACGCATCCACCCTTGTACAATACCACAAATCCAAACGGATACCAAGAGGCCTGAGACTGGCCATAAAACCTATGCTTTTCCGTTTTCATTTGAATGCCACATTCATGGATAAGTGGTACGCAATTTTAAACAAGTGTTCATTGGACCTGATTTTGCTCATTATAGAAGAACTTGCCAAAACTATCAGAGACCTTGAAGAAGAAATTTTCAACCTTAAAAGTTAACTTCAACTCAGGGTTGAAGCAGACTCTTGGAAACTACAATTGGAAATAATTAACCAAAAGCTAGAAAAATATGAAAAAGAGCTACAAGAAGGCAAGCTCCGAAAATTTAAAAGGGATACAATCGACTACAAACTTAATGAAGTCTATACGTGGGCCGACATCTACTCTAGAAGGAGGTTCGATAAGAAAAACACCACATCATCAGATGAAAGCACTGTCTCCGATCAAGAATTGTCAACAAAAAGAGGACCAGTATCTACAAACATACCAAATACAGGAACACCAACTTCACCTGTAGCTTCAACATCGAATCAAACATCATCCTCTTTTTTATCTCAAGCCACCGATCTCAACCGCCCTCCAGACCAACAAGGCGGTCAAAAAGACAAAACAGGCAAATCACTAAGAAGCGGGAAAACAGTGATCTAGTAATCAATATATCATCGCATACTTTAAGCCCACAACAACAAGTGATCTTATCTAAGGGAATGTCATTTGTACCCACTAACAGAACCACTCAACTTCAAGTGGAAACGGACCTATATAAATTTATGAGACAACTGCGCCTCAAACACTATTTCTCCAACATCGTACAACCTGAAGACCAAAGTACAATGTCAGCACCTACTCTTTTCAAACCACGCAGCAAATTTATTCCTCCAGTTTCACACAAGATCCTTGATACTTTTGAACACTTGATACGCAGAGATGTTGCCAACATTAATTATCAACAAATCAAAAACAACAATCTCTCTCAATTTGAAAGATCTATCATTAGACAACTGGCAAACAATCCGGACATCACTATGAAACCGGCAGACAAAGGGGGCGCTATCGTGTTAATGGACACCACATATTACACATCCAAAGTTGATACCCATGTACAAGATCATTACACCTACATGAAACTTCCTCAAGACCCTACCACACAACTGGAAAAATTTTTGTCTAATATCCTCCAGGAAGCAATAGACCAACATTGGATAACTGAACAAATAAAAAACTTCTTGACAATCCAGAACGCCAGAAGGCCCAAATTATACATGATACCCAAGATACACAAAAATCATCACGATCCACCTTTTCGACCCATAGTTTCTGGCTGTGGGTCCTTGTTTGAACCTCTGGGTAAATTTGTTGACCACTACCTTAAAATATTTGTCCAGAAATGGCCCTCCTACATCAAAGATACGACACACTTTCTGCAACAACTTAACACCATTCAAGACAGAGATCTCACAAATGTCTTCCTGTGCACTATAGATGTAACAGCGCTGTACACATCCATTCCCCACGAAGCAGGATTAGAAGCATCTGAGTGGGCTTTACTACAAACATCAGAAATTGACACAGAAAGATTGTTTATCCTCAAGATCCTCCATTTTTGTTTGCATCACAGCTATTTTGAATGGAAAGATAACTACTATGCACAACTCACCGGCACATCAATGGGCTTTTCAGGAGCACCTGCCTACGCCAACACATTCATGTCATCATTTGAATCTGAGAACATCATGTCAAACAACTGTTGGTGGAAACATATACTGATGTATTGCCGTTACATCGATGACATTTTTATCTTATGGACGGACACGACCACAACTTTTGAAAATATGATATGTACACTCAACACAGTTAATCCAAGGATCCAATTCACACACAACATTCAACAACATCAAATACACTTCCTGGATGTCCTGATTTCTAAATCACCTGACAATCGCACCTTTGAGACTTCAGTTTTTCAAAAACCCACGGACCGCAACAGCACACTGGCTTTTACCAGTTTTCATCCAAAAAGTTTACTAAAGAATTTGCCGTACTCACAACTCCTCAGAGTCAGACGCATTTGCTCCAACCCTGACAATAGCCAAATTAAAGAACAAGAATTTGTCCAACGATTCAGAGAACGGGGATACCCAGACAGCATACTACAAGAGTGCCTGACACGTGCTCAAGGAATTGACAGACTTAAGCTATTACAATCCACAACCAAACCACCACAAGAACGAACTGTCTTCGTATCTAAATTCTCTACAGCATCCAAATCCATCCGAGATATTATAAACAATAGATGGGAAATGTTATCCACAGAAGAAGATTTCAACAACATTTTTTCAAACAAACCCTTGTTTGCATATACAAGAGGCAAGAACCTGAAGTCACTCCTAGCCACACCAACGCACACAATCCCCAAACATGAATTCAAAGGCACCATTAAATGCAATAATTGCATCCACTGCAACAATGTCATTAGTGGCAACATCTTGACTCATCCTACCTCTGGAAAACCAATGAAACTTAACCACACAAGTGACTGCAACACCACCAACGTCATTTATTGCATCAAATGCCCGTGCGGAAAATCATACGTTGGAAAAACAGAGAGGAAAATCAAAGTAAGAATCACAGAACATAAAAGCAAAATTAGGAATCACAGTACTACCTCACCATTATCCACTCATTGGCATGAAAGTAAACACACTATTTCGCAATTAAGATTCCAGATTATCGAACCGGTGGCATTAAAACCAGGAGTAAACATTACTCAAAAACTTCTTCAAAGGGAGATTTATTGGATCAAATCCTTAAATACTCTGTTCCCAAATGGCCTCAATGACCATATTGATATGAGCTGTTACCTTTAGGAGCGTAATTTTTTTCCCCACATAACCTTTTGAAAAGAGACTACCACTATTTTTTTAACTGGTAATCCCTGTCAATTGTACACTTGTTTTTGTCAATGCTTTCCGTTCATCTTCATACACCAAACATAAGTAAGATGTAGTCATGGTTTCAATTATTGATGTTTTACATGTCTTTAATTATTGAATGTACAACCCTCATCTCACTGTTTTGCACTTTGTGTTGGTCTTTATATATACAGATGTAGTCATGGTTATAATTTCCAATTATTGATGTTTTACATGTATTTAATTATTGAATGTACAACCCTCATCTCACTATTTTGTACTTCGTGTTGGTCTTTACATAGAAAATACGCACACACCCAAGCCGCCTATTTATCACAGACATAACAATTAACAGACACTGCACCCACAACGTTCTCTTTTTTGTCAACACTGCGCATCGAAAACTTTATTGGCATTACGCGTTCGGAATTCCCATCTTCCCTCTCAGTCCCATTTCCACTTCCATGGACGTACTAACATAACACGCCCCGCCAACCAGTTCCGTCATCCTGCGTTTCCTCGCGATTATCACCGGCACCTCGCCATCATCGGTTGATTGCCGTAGGAATCCTGTTCACCATCATTGTTTCAGGTACGCTATGGTTACTCTGCTACCCCTATTTAGACACTGCCATATATTACGTGATCACTATACTTTTGGGTTATTTTAGAATTGACGAGCACGGCCTGCTTAGGTCGCCCATTCACAAAATCTTCACTACGGGACAGCGTCCTGCCAACCAATTTATCACGAATCGTGCCCCTGTCAGTCTCTCCGAAACTGCAGGTAACAGTTTATATCGAGGCGGGTTCACATGGGTCACAACTTGCAATAAGGATTTTGTCACGTCATATCACTGTTTTTTTCTTAGAATTCTGAGAACTTACGCCCGAGCCGATTACTGGTTCACCATTTTAACTTGTACCATCCAACAGTATGGATACAATAGGTGAGCTCATTATTTATATTCTTCCTTACCACGCCTCGACTCGATGAGATCACTATATAACCACACTGTGGTGTACATGCGTCACCCACCGGTGCATTTATACTTATCACTTCACGCAGGTATTTTTCTTCAGTTGGTCACCTTTGATCACCGCTCCTTGATCACGGAAAATATCACAGTCTTTTCTACTGCACATGTTAGCTACACGTCGATACAACTGTTTTATCTTTGGTCACCGCCCCCCTAGTACGATATTCGGAAAAGACTACAGCTTTCTTAACTTTACTTGCCAACCCGACTCAGATACGAATGGAGCACATTGATCACCCATTGACAGGACTCTTTTCACGGTGAAACTTGAATAGACGATTGACCCGGTGCATCCCATCCATCTCTCCAGTACCTTTACCGATTAACATCACCACCGCACAGCATGTATTGTCTACACAAATGTATTCCTACCTACGCATCAGCAGATTGACTTGTATTAGAAAACTGATTATTATTCATTCAGAGATAGACTACTATTTATGTTTTCATTTTAGATTGCCCCTGACGAAGGGATACTTCAAATCCCGAAATGCATTGGGCTGCAACATCTATGAAGATAAAAGCAATTCACTTGATTTGTTTTTTCCTTAATGAGAAATTGTATAATGCATACAAGATGTTTTCATTTACTGTATAATATATTGTGAAATCAACAATATACATGTGAAAATGAAATACCTTTGGTCTTGCCTTATATTTAAGGTTTGAATTGTTTGTGAGTTAGCACTGTACTATTGGTTTACAATGAACGTTATTTGTGTTTGAAACTCGTATTTTGACCACACACATTTAAAGGGGTTTTGTCCCGCACAGTGAACAGTGCGAGGTACTCAGTGGGTTCTCCCACTTCCTTTTGTTCTTTATGGTCCATGGTGGTGACACACCGCAGGAGCCAGGCGGTAGCTACCGGGATTTGGGTGTCATACATTGCTATGGGTGACCGGGATTCGGGTGGCAGATTACTTTGACACCACCAATGTACAATGGCCAGTCATCAACAGTGCACAGTGGCCACATGGTTAATGGCACATCATTGTTCACACAATGCCAATGTTCCATTTACCCCACTGCTGACTACACATGCCATGTTTGTGTATGTGATTTTGTGGATTGGCATGTACTCCCTCACATGTCACTTGTGATGTTGATGGGCCTTTACACAGGACAGTGTTGTTATGGACTCTCCAATGTGTACACATGTCAATGTGTTGAAGAGCAGTGAAAATCACAGCGATGTTTGTCTCAATGAAGAATGTTCTGATTTGCCTGTCCTCTAAAGTTTGATCATTCACACACTCGTCATTTACACTCAGCCTGTGGTCATTGTGTTGTTGATGTGTGCCAGGTTCAACTGACGCCTGAAGGTGTGTCAGGTACAGCAGCTAGGTATGGGACAGTGGTGATGCATTTTTACACATATGGTGGATGATATACTCAAAGGGGTAAATGTGGCCATATTCCTATGTGCATTCTCATAGACCAAGGTTGTTTTGGAGGTACTTGCTGTGTGTAAGTTGACAAGTGTACGATTAGTGTAGCTGAAGGTGTCCCTACATGTAAACTGGTCTGTAACTCTATTTTGATGACAGTCGTTGTGTCAGCCAAAACGTGAGATGCTGGGCCGATCTCTTGATGTATTGCATTGACATGTGTCCACTTTCATCTCAACTAGGAGGAGACCAAATCTGCATCATCCCTTCACAGTGCTGGCAGACATGGAGAATGAGGAGATCATATGGAAATTTCCTCTGGATAGAGCACCCTACAGACCCTTACTGCAATGTTGGAGCCCCACCTTCAGCCTCGCAGAACATATCCAACAGCTTTCACCACAAAGTCTAAGGTGATGGCAGCCCTGCATTTTTTTGCCACTGGATCTTTCCAGCAGATGGTGTCCAGCGCAGGTGGGATGTCGCAACCTATGTTCAGCATGGTGCTGTGTGATGTTCTGTCCGCTATGATGATCTACAAGGACAGATATATCCATTTCCCCAGGGGGCCTGAATTGGTGGCTGTGAAGGGAGATTTTTATCCCCTTGGACACATCCCCCATGTTGTTGGTGCCATTGAATGCACCCATGTTGGGCTTGTACCACCACTGGCACGTGAGCACATCTACAGGAATCGTAAACATTACCACTTCATAAATGTGCAAGTGGTGTGCCAGGCAGATATGATCATCTCGCACATGTTTGCTAAATTTCCAGGCTTGGCCCATGACTCATACATCCTGCATAACAGCATTGTACCACAGCTGATGGCTAATCTGCTTCCCAAGCGTGCATGGATTGTGGGTGAGTATGCATAGTCAAATAGCGTGCTGTGTGTGTGACCTTGTGGCCACAGCAACATTGCAATGTTTATCTGTGTTTGTCACACCTAGGTGACTCTGCGTATCCCAGCCGTCCTTGGTTGCTGAGCCCATTGCGGAATCCCAGGACACCAGCTGAAGTCTGCTACAATAATGCCCATGGGAGGACACGTTGAGTGGTGGAGCATACTTTTGGTCTGCTGAAGTCACATTTCTGCTGCCTGGACAAGACCGGAGGTGCACTGATGTACTCGCCCAGGAAGGGGTGTCAGATTATAGTGGCATGCTGCATGCTCCACAACCTAGCCATTCGTAAGGAGATCCCCCTGATCCAGGATGATGATGAGCAGCCGAGGCCCCCACCTGCAAACCAACCCGTGACCAGTGATGAGGACAGTGAAGAGGTGGAAGGTGTTGACCTGCGTCAACAGCCGCTACGTCACTTGAAGGTGACTGACAATGTACAACAGACCCATTGTCTGGTGATGTTGCTGTTGTTGTGAGGGCGTATGTGAGATTTGTGACTGCAGCCGGTTGTGGGCTCAGTGGTGGCTCACAATATTTCTGGAACAGGTTATTTATGAACATCTACAGGATATGTATGTTGGCACTTGTTGCCCATTGTGACGTGTGCATGTTGGATTATCATGATGGTAAGTGTTGTGTTATGTCTGTGATGCCACACTCAAACTAGTGAATGTTGTTCTGTTATGTTTACCTAGGTGCCTTCAACCTCTCCTTGCCTACATACATTACATACTCCTGGTACATTGTAATCATGGTGAAGACTGCACATCCTGGAACAAAGACGGAGCAGAAACAACCACGTGTGTAAGGAGCATTTATTTACATAGGTGACATGTGAGGGTGGGTGAACATTTACATTGATGTGATTGGTGACGCAGTGAGTTGACAGTTATGGTAAATGAGATAATCGAGGAGTCACCACATTGATATGGTGGCCCAGTCCAACAGACAAATGCCATTCACAAGGCAGTGTGGGGAAGGACAGTCCAAAAAGTCAATGCAGTGGTGCAGAGGCTTACCATCAGGGCTGGCTCCGTGTCTGATGTTTGGCAGGTGCTTTGCCATGGGTGACTCCCAGGGATTTCTTTGGACGGCCCCTTCGTCGCTTGGCAGCGGGGGCCTCTGCTGTTGGGCCAGTGGGGTCTGACGACTCATCCCTCTCTGTGGCCGCAGGGGAGGATGGTGCACTGTCATCCTGCAGACCAGCAGTTGGAGGTGGAGGTCTTGTCTGTGGCGCAGGCCTGTCCCTAAGTAACGCCACTTGCTGGCCCAAGAGGTCCACAATTTGGCCCATGCGGGTGTCGATGGACCTCATCAGCAGGATGAGCTCGCGGAACACTTCTTCAGTCTGGCCGGTTCGTCCCTGGGCCTGTTTATAGGCCCCAATTACTCAGTTGATGTGGTCCAGGGATTGGGTCCCAGACTCTGGTTGTCTGTGAGTGACCCTGCCCCTCCCACCTGCCCTGCTGCCACGGACCTTTTGCCTCACCACTGTAGGCACCCGCATCTTCTCCCTGCCCTCCTCAGTTGTTGGTTTGGGGTGGTCATCCTATGGGACAGGGGGAATGTTGCAGGCAGCACTGGTGGTGGTGATGTTGGTGGTGGTGATGGTGATGGTGGAGGACGCACAGGCCATAACAGCAGGTGTCTGCTGAGACGTTGGTATTGCAGCAGGTGTGGTGGGGGGGACGATTGGGTCCTGGGACCTGTTGCGCCCTGGCACACCAGATGGGCCGGCTTCGACCTCCTCGTCCAAAGAAACCTGGGAGTCAACATCCAAGAGTCCATTTTCTGGGGGGAGAGAGTGACTGGCTCTACAGGTTGCTGGTGTTGTCCTCTGCAGTTAGTTCTTGGTCACCTGTGGGTCAGATGGGAAATGGTCATTGTAGTGCACCCCGCAAGCTTTGTGTTGGCTGTGTATCATTCACTGTTTGTACACCACACAGTTGACTAATCATCACATTGTTTTCTATGTGCACTACTGTGCCTCCTGACATGATGCTGTGGTAAATGCCTTACTTGTCCATGGTGTGAGGTGTCGATACATACCATGTGTCACGTGCATAATTTGTGATCACAGGGACATGTTGCCATCTAGGGACTAACGCAACAAAGATTTCCTGTGAGGACTCTTTGTTGATTACCCTGCCCTGGCAGACGTTACATCTGGGCATGAACTGGCCATTGTCAGCTCATGCATACCTTTGTCTTGTCATGTGCATTTCTTGATTTGAACCACCAACCATGCTTTCTTTGTTTTCATATGGTCCTTATTGCTCTGGCCCAATGGCACTTTCACATGTCATTCAGTGCCATGCATGATTGTGCACAGACTTTCTTCTACATGTGCCTTGGTGTGTCACACTTTGGTTGCTGTGACAGTTTCATTTGCTTAGCTGTCTGCACACTGTGAGTGGCAATAGGATCTGTGTGTATGTTTTGGCAATGAGAGTGCTGGTGTTGTCATATGTCACCATGCTTTTTGAGAAGACTGGCTGTGTGCACGTACTGGCTACTTACCTGTTATGTTTTTATATTTGGCTTTGTTTTGTGACACATCTGTGTGTGTGTGTGTGTGTGTGTGTGTGTGTGTGTGTGTGTGTGTGTGTGTTGGAGGCTTACATCCTGCTCAGGGGTGGGACAAGAAAGCCTAATATGTCTACCTACCTGTTAATTTGTTTGTAGTGATTGTATGGCTGCCACATGCTTCTGGGTGGAAGGAAGTGCTCCATCTTGATGAGGTGGGGGACAAGAGGGCCTGGTGGGAGTTGTAGTGCAGGCCTCCCACCCCCAAACATCCTCCATGGCAAGATGGCTACCTACCGGTTAGTCTGTTTGTAGTGATAGTATGGCTGCCACATGCATCTGGGTGGGAGGAAGTGCTCCATCTTGATGAGCTGGGGAACAAGGGGGTCTGGTGGGAGTTGTAGTGCAGGCCTCCCACCCCCAAACACCCTCCATGGCAAGATGGCTACCTACCTGTTAGATGAAGGTGAACAATGCAGTGTCTGCCACATGCTTCTGAGTGGGGTGTGAGGAAATGCTCCATCTTGATGAGCTGTGGGGCAAGGGGGCCTGGTGGGAGTTGTAGTGCTGGCTGCCTGTGCACATGCCCCCATGGTGATTTTGCTAGCTACGTTTGGGGTGAATGTGAGGGAGTAAATGTTTGATCTGTGAGACATGTGTTGGGGAGTGTGTGGTGCAGATGGATGTACTTGGGCCTAGGAGGTGTAGCTATGTAGTTGTGCAAGACAGTACATAGCAGTGTGGTGGTAGTCATGTGTTTGTACTTACCAGCCTCCACTCCCCTGGCTACTCCTGTGAGACTCTCTGGATGCAGTATGGCAAACATCTTCTCCTCCCATGCATTGAATGTTTTTGGTGGGATGGGAGGGCCACCGCCAGTCTTCTGAGCGTAGGCACTTTGAGAAAGATTTCTGCCGAAATGCGTCAGTGCATTAAGTTTGGTGATTAAATCTAATCATATCTCGCATCCTGGACTGCCGCTGTCTTTTTGGTTGTTTGACCGAGGCTTTGAGGATGTGTATATATATATACAGGAAATACACAAAAGGTGATGGGAGGCTGCTTGCAAAAGTCTAACCTCTGGCAATAGCTTGGGTAGCACTCCAACCCATCGTTCTTTTACTCACCTCAGTTTGAACCCAGCCATATGCAAAGCAGTTTTGACTCTGCTCCTTATGGGAACAGTCCAGCTCGAACTGCCAAGCCTGGTCCTTCCTGAACCAGCACACAAGCAACCCAGGACTGTTTTTACCCTATTATGGGCTTATCAGCCAGGTACAGCCTGGTTCCAGTGACACACTGAGCACGGGCCCCTTGTCTGGGCATACCCATGCCACTTAGGGCAGTACATGAAACACACAAAGGTGATGGGAGGCTGCTTGCAATATGCCCAACGACTGGCAATAGCTCGGAGTAGCAATCCAATCCATCGTTCTTCTGCTCACCATGCCACCTCAGTTTGGACCCAGCCATACGCAAAGCAGTTTTGACTCTGTTCCTTATGGGAACAGTCCAGCTCAAACTGCTAAGCCAGGCCCTTCCTGAACTAGCACACAAGCAACACAGGACCAGTTTCGCCCTAGTTATGGGCTCAAAAAGGAAAGACACAACAATAGCACTCCACAAGTGTGTTTGAAGATTTAATAAATGACAGTAACGAGTTTCAACTTCACAGTCTTTGTCAAAGCCAACAGTGAAAAGTGCTAAACTACCCTTAAAACTTGCAACAAACAATGAACACAGAAAACAGATATAAGTTAATGTTTTACCTTCCTCACAAGTCAAAAATAAGGGTGACAAATGTGTTAATTGTTGGCATTATGTATAAAAAAGAACAATTAGTAATACATTATCACATTTAACACATGGGATAAATTAATTGCATTGCAAATAGAATGCATCCTGTATATAATTCTACTGCATTTGCTCATTACCTTCATATGATGAACTGATTGTATACAATAAGAATGCAATGTCATTGAATCTGTATAATGGTTATACATGAACAGTATAATTATCCACTATGTTTCAATGTAATCAAATTAATTCATAGAATCGCTGTCAGTTTGACAATGTATATATAATGTAAACAAAAAATGTGTAAAAAAAATCACCTGCCCAGTGGCCAAATTCCATGTAAATTCCATTTAAATGTAACTAGAAATATTTAAGCCCAAAGCGTAGTATGCAAAAATTCATAACACAACTTCTTCAAATCCCATCAAAGTCTCACTTTAAATGTAACTAAGAAAATTTTAAAGCAATTCATGATATGCAAATATACGCGTCACAATCTCTTGAAATTCATTATAGAAAGTATAACCTCCCTGCATGATAAGTGCCTACTTATTTAATTGCTCACAAAACAAGAAAGGGAGGGAAAGAGAATCAATCGCTAAGTCTATTTTAAAGGCAGATCCACGCATCTACAAAACCAGAACAGGAGGAAAGTCCTTCTGCTACCTCGCAGACAAGGCCTGGAACAACCTCCCTTTCCACTTCAGGCAAGTCCTTCCACTGCTCCAGTTCAGAAAGGACCTCAAGACCTGGCTCTTCGGATAACCTCATCATTTAATGGAGTGCCCCCCCCCCCACGACTTCAGACCGTCGCAGGTGAGTAGCTGCACTTTACCAACCCCTGATTGATTGATAGAATCACTTACTAAAAAAATCAAACAATCAAACTGATCAACAAATCTTTGCTAGAGTGATTCCTGTTACAGTATCTCCATGCCCTTTATAATCAGTACATGTAACTACTCATTGTGAACAAACAGTTCCCCATCTTCATTCAGTCCTCCAGAAGCCTTTGTGTGGAGTCAGATTTTTAATATTCCGATTCCATCTTTCACAATTTTTCTCTCTATTGCCTCCTCTCTTTGTAGAATCAATTCTGTTAATTACAAAAATGTAAAGAGTGTCTGGGTTTTGGCCATGTTTCAGCTCCCAATGTGTGGCTACTGGATAGTTTATGTAACAATTTTTAATTGTTCCAAGGTACTCTAAAATCGTATTTTTTACTGGGAAAATTGTGCTACCTACATATTGTAGGCCACAGGGGCATTCCAGAATCTAAACACAATAATTACTGTTATATGAAATTAAATTCTTGATGTTTCTAACTTTCCTTGTGGCTAATTGGTACTTCTTCCTATTCTTGCTTCCTCTGCATGCCTTACATTTACCACACTTGAAAATGCCCTATTTCCCTTTCAACCACCCCTCTTTGGGTTGTGATTTGAAATAGCTATGTACCAGGATGTCCTTAATTGATTTAGGTCTGTAGTATGTTATGAGAGATGCAGTGTAAGCAATTTACCAATTACTGGATCCACCTTAATAAGAGACCAGTGTATAGAGCATGCCCGTTTGAGGGCTGCTGATTCACTATTATATGTGGCTATTAGTCTAATTATGTTGGCTTCCTTCATCCTCCCTCTGTGGGTCAATAGATTCTCTCTTGACAGTCGATCAGCAACAAAAGGAAATTTGCCACATGGGAAAATAATATGGCAGACAAGCAAGTTCAAATTAAGGGTGAGACTAATTTAACTGTAATTAATTTATCTTCCCATGAACTAACTGCAGGTGATCAATCTGTATAAAAATTGGGAATATCTTTTTGCCCTGCGGCCAATATGGATTATTGTCTAACAGGCATGGACCCCATCACCCGATAGTGATACCCTGTTGTAAAAGAGATTCAATAACAGGTTTTATCCCCTACTGAGGTGCAGTCTGTACTGATGTACATGAGGTAATTCTGCATTTTCCGTAAGTGACACTTTATGGGGAAGGCATGTTTTCAATAATCCCGCCCCATTTTTGTATTTTGCCCAAACCTCTGAGATCACTTGCTCTAGAACCTTGTCAGCTGTAAAGCCATATTTTCTTCAAGCTTGTCAAAAACTGCAGTATTGTTATTTCTTAGCATACAGAATGTCCAACACCACCCTTCTCCATCTCCCAACACAGACACAATTCTCAAAGGAAATGTAAAATCCTTAGTTCTTGATAAGTCCTGAAGGCATTTGACCACGGGTCCAAATCCTTAGGGTAGTAACCTGGTGCTACAGCTATAGACATGTGTGGTTCTTAATCTAGCACTTTAAAAAACCTCTCTTCCTGTGGTCCTAGCTCAATGCTCACTGCACATCCTTCTTTTCCTATATATAATGTGTTCGAGCAACTCCATTGTCCAGTACAAATGTTTGTCTGCCATGTAGGCGTACCATTCAGGCACTGCTCCTGTGAAAAATGCTGCAGTACATTGTACGGGCCCAGGTACTAATGTCAGCTGCACTTAGTGAGTTACCAAATCACTCTGAATGCCAAGGCTGTATTTAAACAGTTCTTGAAAGATGTTATCATAAAAATCTCTATGTAACAGGGTCCATTGGTAACGTGTTGGAGATAGAGACAAGACAGTCGGTGCACATAACCCATAGTCCTTACTTAATTTGCAAGCAGTAAGTGCTCTATTGGCCTATTCTAACCTGTCCTCAGGTTCTTGTAAGTAAATCCTATTTTGTTAAAAATATAATGCTGCATGCAATTTACAGAGGAGGTGTCTCCCCAGCAAATTGATGGATGCACCTGGTGACAGGAGAAACTGATGGTTCAGTGTAAATTATCAACAGAAACTGGTAGGGGTTCTGAAAACTCTTCATGCATTATCATTCCATTTACTGCTATAGTAGTGACTGTTTCACCACTACTAGTACCCAACTTGTTTCTTACTGCTGAGAGGTTTGTGCCAATTTCTAATAGGATATCGATCTCTTTACCTTCTACCTTAATTGGAAACATGGGATTCTCCTCAGGTGTGTCTGATACCTTCATCATAAAGTACTGGGCTCGGGTTTCTGCAGTGTTTGCCATCTCTCTCTCTGCGTGGTCGTATGCTGATCCATGTTGCTCCTGGAAAGGATTCCTCAGGGAGTGCTGTGTCTGCTTGAGGTCTTTGGACATGGGTAGTGCTGATGGCTAGACCTCATCCTTGTCAAACCGGTCATTCCTGGAGTTTCTATAATTTCTATCATACCTGTCATTTCTCTTATTCCTGTCTCTTCTGCCTCTATAACTTTTACAATGTCGGCCCCAGTGCCCGTATCTCCGGCAAACATAACACTGATACCTACTCTTGTCTCTCCTCTGTTATCCTTATCCTTCATCCTGTCTAGTGCACCCCCTGATAGTACATTCCCTCTGGCTCCTCCTCTCTTTGTACGTGCTGCAACATCATTACTTTGTCATTTTTAGCTGTGTCCTTCCTTACCTCGAAAATACCATCTCTTCCCATGGTTATGAGAAGCATGCACAACTCTTGATATCCTTTAGTAGACCAATCAGGGTGGCACAATTTACAACTATGGGCCACAGAAGTTAACAATCCATTCATAAGTGTCTGAGTAGCTAATACCTTATAAGCCTCAGTCATGCGTGGTACCTCTGCTTCATTGTATCTTAAGATGTCATCAGCCACTGACTCGCCTGGCTACTGCACTGTGGCTGGGACTTGAGAAAAATCACCATATCTGACTGCTGGGCCATTAATTGTGTTCCTGACAGACTCTAACCAATTTATCAATCTATTTTCTGTGACATACATATTATTACCCAGTTCAATCTCTTTCCTGCGGAATTTAGACTGCACGTTTTACCAAAGACCATCTGCTACTATATCCTATTTTTAGTAACATTTCTACATCTTTAAGGAGGGGTTATAGACAATGCAAATTTTAGGAAGCCATTCATAATATGTCATACTGAACAGGTCAGGTGTGTCCTTAGTCATCTGAGTTGCCTCCAAGGGGGTCTTTGGCTTTAACATGGCAGTTATGTTAGTGTTCAATAGTATTTAATCAGTATATGAGTTCTCACCCCTTCCCTTTAGTGGCCATGTACGTGACCGTGTATCTATCAGCCATTCCCTCTTATCTATCTTATCCTGGAGTTGTATTTCCTCCCTTTCAGTGTTCACCTCTTCTTGGAACTCATCTGCCTGTTTCCTCAGATGTGCCAACTGCTCCCATTCCTCATCGTTGTTTCTCTCTTCTGCACTCAGCCCTAAATCCTCCCTTAGACAAAAAGTGAAAGTTTGGGATGGTGTTTCAAAAGCAGGTGGCTCCAACTGAAAGGTGCCCATTCAGGACCAGTGTTCTGAAACTGCCTTCTCTGGGGCTTGTTGGCATGTCAGATACCCTAGTTAAATCACCTTCCAGGGTACAAATGCGCATGCGCGGACGCCCACGCATGCGCATTTGTGTGAAGAAGTTGCCGGCAAGAAGGAAGAGGGAGCCCCGGGACGCCGCACTGCAGGTAAGGCAATTTATTTACTTTTTACATTCTTTAAATTATTTTAAAATGAGGGCGGGCGGGCGGCGGGTGGCGGGCAGCTCTGCTTCGCAGCGGCATGTGCGTAGCGCTACCTGCTACGCCTACTTCGTAAACGGCGAAGCAGGCAGCGCTACGTGCACTCCGTGGGCGAAGCGGAGCATGACGCCCAGCCTTACTTTTTTGGTGAAATTATAACTGTCCCTCCATAAAGTCACCAATACATATTTGTGGAAATTCTTGGTGATATTTTAGCTGTCAGTGGCAGTATAATGTCCAATCCTTACCCTATTGTGGGCATTCATGGCAACATTCTGACTATCTTGGACATGACAGTTGCCTATCCTTGCTATATTGTGGCCATTTGTGATACAGTTTTGACCATGTCTGACATTCATGTGGCAGTGGTAAAATACCTTAAAATACTGTTGGCATACCGGTCAATTGATGTTGATGATAAATGGATATGAGAGGCAGAATCTACCTTTGTGTGACAGTAGTGTATGTGATTGTTTGGTGAAAAAGCGAAGCTGATTTGGGGGACCAAAAATGGAATTGCTAAAAATGAAAATCTGGTATTTCAGCGCACAAATACAGTTTTACTTCATGAAAACGACACGTTGCTGTTGTGGGAATTTAGTTCATTTGTCTGAAAAAAGTGCATATTTCTTGGCGAAATGTTTTAATTTTCGAAAACTGGTAATCTCATGTTTGAAACAAAAAGACTGCATTTGTGAAATGTATTTAATGCTGATATCTGAGACATGTTTCATGGTTAGTTCTATAGATGTCTTGCTGATTTAAGATCCTTGGTACCATCTGGCACTCCCTACTATGGCTGTTGTAACATGACCCGTGCGAGGCATTTCCCAATCTATATTGGTAAAGCTGTTGTGATGTTATTAAAACTGAGCATGCAAAATTGGTACAACTTGTCTGCTGCTTAATCCCTTGATCTTGGTGAAAGTGAATTGTGAGGTTACTACATGAGCTTGTAAGATTTGTGTAAGTGTTGATTTGTTTACTATGTTCCTACCATGTAGAGTCTCAGCCAGTGCTTAATTTGTAAGAAAATAAGTGAAATGGGTCAAAGTATTTCATGGGATGCAGCGGACTGCCACAGTTGGGGTGCACCCTTGCAGCCACTTGTGCCACCCCCACCACTACTGGTGCCGCAAACTGCAATCACTAGCTTTGCACACATTTGGTGCAAGGGGCCCACATCTTCTTAGTCTTTTCACACTTTGGATTAGTCCCTCCATATCTCCAAGGAATTATTCAGAATAAAAGAGCAAGTAATAGTAAGTCATAGGAAATCCTACATTTGGCAGTAAAAGATGTGAGTGATGGGGACTGGACAGTTCTGATTAGGATAAGGCATATCTTTTGGAAACTGTAATAGTAACACTCAGAAAATTTCGGTGGAGCTTTGAAGTACGTTCTGCAACACGTTGGGTGTTCTTGGCACAGAAGCATTTCGATGAATGGGACCGTCAGGGAAATGACTGTGGAAAGTGACAGCAGGAATTCAGGGCAGAAAGTGTTGTAAATGTACTGTTCTGTTTGCCTGTATATGGTTTCCAAATTACTCATAGTTGTTGGGAGTTTACATGATATTATTTTGATACTAAGGTCTTTAAGTGCGAACCTCAGCTCTAAAAATGGCAATTGTTCTCTTTATTACCTGGGTTTGCAGTTTCTCACAAACCGCTTACATTTGTATGGAATTACTGTGCAGATGTGAATATTTTAAAGCAAGTTATGCAGAAGTATAATTTACACACTGCATATATTTTGATGTTTTTGTGCCTTTTTTCAAGTGCCATATGTAAAATAGTACTACTGCATAAAGTACTTTTATGTTTATTCTCGTTCCTAAATTAATGAAGTGGAGAAGAGACAGAGCTGAATTGTTTTTAACAGCTTCGGATGCCACTAATGTGCTCTACCAGGATTCAGAAGTCTCCATCTCCCTACAGCCCCACCCCACCCCTGCAGTCACCTATCCTAAGCTGCCATTTAAATTTATAGGTAGAGTGAGTTTAGGTTGCTCAATCTTTCTGTGCGAAAGACAGAGCACACCTCAATGTGCAACTTCCCCAACCAACCAGGGTGGGAAACATGCACCCCATTAGCACTTCATTTGACTTTAGGCATGTCCAGGGACTCAGCACCTTTAAACAGTGGCCCAAATTAAGCAGCTGACAATCACAGAATATGACAGAGAGCCTACCTGGATTGGTCTGGGTGGAGAAATAAAGTGAAGAAACATGCTGCATGGTACATACATTTTGAAAACAGATAGGTCGACGTTTCATGAAAACATTTTCTCACCTCTGCATACAGATTTAAGAGGCATTATATTGGAATATCCAATGTGCCGCACATTTGTCTTCTAGCTTAGTTTTGGAGAGTGATTCAAGGATGCCGTTTGTGGTTTAACACTTTCAGAGGATGTCATGGGCCTTGAGACAAGCAGGGCCTATTGGGCAGCCTGCCTATCATCTTCCTAGTAATAGGCAGCCGTGATTGGGGTGCAGTGGGCTCTCACCCTGCGGGGAGCTGGTGCGACTGCCCCAGCAGTGCCGGGTTAAACTCTGTGGAGGCCTCTAGGCAGTCGAAATTTCTGGCCCCCCATGAAAATGTTCTCCTAATACCCAATGCACCGGATTATTTTACAAACTCACATCTGCTGGACGATGAGCTTTTAAGAGACAAACGATTATGTGAAAGTGATGTCTCTGGTTTATGTACTTTAAGTTGTTAATTGGTACTTTACTTTAATACAATGTTTTCTCTATAGGGTCTTTAATGTAAAGTTTTCATTACTTTGAGTTGATTCCAGTAGCGGCTCCTCGAGGTAGTGCTGCTGGGCGGGGGAGGGGCAGGGTGGGGGGTAGTAAACTCCGGAATTGGGCCCAACGGAGTTGAGTAAAGAAATACATAAATAAAACGAATTACATTGCGCGCGCTGCAACGCCAAATCAGCGATGCAGCGCACAATGTAATTTGTTTTATTTATTTATTTCTTTACTCAACTCCGCTCGGCCCAATTCCGGAGTTTACTACCCCCCCACCCTGCCCCTTCCCCTCCCCTCCCCGCCCCGCCCCACCGCCCGGTAGCACTCCCTCAAGGAGCCGCTAATGGTTAATTCATTTTTTTCTATCTTTTGGAAACAATATTTAGGAAAACTTGATTGTAATTTTCTTTCCAGAGCACATCAATACTATTTTGATCGGTTGTCGCGGGGCCCCTAAAAGGAGTGGGGCCCATAGGCCGGTGCCTACTTTGCCTATTGTGTAATCCGGACCTCTGCCCGAGACACTCTAATCACAGTTTTGCTTGAAGTGTTTCCCACCTCATGCGGCAGCAGTCTTGAAACTGGCAACATTAGGGGTGCATTAGCAGAGAAAGGGGGCCCGTGACATGCCATCTTTCTACTGTACAGTAGGGCGCAGTTGTAATGAACATTGTTAGCGCCGAAACGGGTCCTCTTTGGTAATATAATGGGCACCATGGGCTCTAATAAGGAGCAGGTGCTAGCTTGAAAATGCTGGTGTGATATATATTGAACACATTCATCGCTCTGTTTTCTAAGTGACTCACACGTCAGTGTGAGTGTAGTAGTGATATTGGACAGCAAGGAAACGGGCATGAGTTCATCCGAGCCAGCCAAAGGGAGGGCAGCTTTCACAAACATATGGCACAATTACCCCATATAGCAACGTGCCAGCTGAAACAACTCATTTGTGCAGATGCAATTGCGGTAAATACAGTGTTTTAGAGAAAATGAAGTTTCAGATTTGTTGTAATGGATGACATGTCCAAGGGTATGTGGCAGGGCATGTAAACGCTTTGCAGAAACATTAGAACATTTTATTTCATGAAAACGAAATGAAAGATGTTTTTTCACTCAGGTCAATTACCCTGAGCCCAGATGGTTTTACTTTTCACTCAGATTGCCTTGAATGGGCGCCATTTCCTTTTTTGTCCACGACCAAATGTGACTACAGCTCAGATGAGGGAAAGTGGCACCTTAAATTTAGAACACATGTTTATGCAGCAGGCCGTGTGCTTGTATTGTTGGTCCTTCGGAGCACTGGGCTACTGAAGATTGAATATTCATATGCAGAGCTTTGGGGCTGTGGGCTTGTCGCAAGCGTCAGCACTCATGTTTTGCCATTGAGGTGTTCACACATATCTAAGCAACACAAAGTTTTCATAGCTAACTCACTTAAAGGTATTAGGGAACACCTACGGCTTGATAAGGAGGTGTTCGGAGTTAGTTGGATGCAATAGGTGGCGCATATTCCGAGTTTTTGGGGGGAATAACTAAGGGTGGGCGTAGTTCGCGAAGTAGCACTTCGCGAAGCTACGCAAAGTGAAGTTCGCACTACGCGAGCTACGCGTAGCACTTCGCGAACTGCGAAGTAACATGTTCGCACTGTGCAAGATGTTGTTTTCAATGATTGCACAGTGCGGACAAGCAACCGGCACTGTGCAATCATTGAAAATGGCATCTTGCACAGTGCGAGCTGTAGTTTTCTGCTGCTCGAGTAGATTTTTCCTCGAGCTGCAGCTTTCTCAACGCGAACTGGTAGTTTCTCATCGCGAGCGGTCGCGAGCATACGCGACCCCTCGCAATGAGAAACCTGACCTTCTCGCGTTGTGAATCTCGCCGGGAGGTTTATTTTCCATGCTTGCGATCGCGAACAAGGAAAAAGTCTCGCCAGGATGTCATTTTGCTTGCTCGCGGTCGCCAACTTGACGTTGAGGACCGCGAGCAAGCAAAAAATGACCGCAGCACTACGCAACACTACGCTACGCGTGTTCGCACTGTGTTACGTGCAGTTCGCGTAGTGCGAAGTAGCGCGAACTTCGCAAACTACGCGAGCGTAGTGTAGTGCTTCGCCCAGGCCTAGGAATAACTTGAACAATTTGGGGGCATATTATCAAGCACGGCGTTAAAATGATCCCCGCTAAAGCTAAAGCGGCGATAATGGGCTTGATAATATGCCGCAGAGAATTCTAATAGAAGCCCATGTTGACACCAGAACATGGGCCTCTATGGGAATTTTGATGATAATTTTAACGCTGTTTCTTGATAATATGCCCCTTGGCACTTACCCAGAGAAATCTGCATCTCCTAGTAAATGTCCGGCCTTTTCCCCTTGTTTAAATTCTGCCAGGTTTGACCTGCCGAAATTTGATGAGTGTGATCTTTGGTAATTACTGGGTTCAATAAACAATTGTAATTGCGGTCCCTGCATAAACAGGCATTTTTGCACAGAGGTCGCAATTTGACGGGCCAGTCTTGAAATCAGGCCCCTAGTTAGTCTCTGGGATATGGAATTAAGGGGCATATTAGCAAGACCGGCGATAAAATTATTGCCGTTTTAGCGGCAGGAAAACAGCGATAATGGGCTTGCTAATATGCGTTATAGAATTCCAAAAGAAGCCCAGGTTAGATGTCCTGTACATCTAACCTGGGCTTCTATTGGAATTCTATAACGCATATTAACAAGCCCATTATCGCCATTTTAGCGGCAGTTTCCTGCCGCTAAAATGGCCATAATTTTCTCGTCGGTCTTGCTAATATGCCCCTTAATGTATTGACGTGAACCCCAAATCTCCTCTTCCTTCTCAAAGCTAACCCTGAATGTAGTCGGCGGAAAAAAGGGAAGGAGAGGAGAGAAACACAACACTGCACAGCTGAGAGATCATTCTGGGTCTCTCTTTAGTAGTAAGCAATTCTCTTGCGTTTGGGAGAAGCTGAGTATAAATTGTGGCAAAACATAAGAATATGATATAAACAGGATTCTCAGCGGCACCACTGCCAGCATCTACCCTACGTTGTCTCACACATGCTGAGCACAGCAAGAGGTGAATACTAGGGGACTGCACCAAGACTCACGAGGTAGGAGCATGCTTCCATCCAGAAGTCCAGCAGAGTGGAACAGAGGATGTGAGACCTCCAATGTGATAAGCCTTCCAAAAGCACAGGAGACAAGTCCCTAAAATATAGAGAAATCGGGAGTCCAGGTGTGAACTAAAACATCAGCTGAAAGACTTAGCAAGATGCACAGCTGCCAGGCAAATCATTATTTAGGAATCTTCCTATTTTATTGACTATGCATACTTTAACCCAGATGTAGTCTTATCCTATGTGCCTGAAATACTAGCGCGCTTGCCAGCCTTTCAGCATTCTCCGAGCTCCAGTACTACAGCGCCGCCCCAACCCTAACCATTGCCTAACCCACTATCCTGCCTTCCTACTCTAGTGATCCCTGGGAGGTAAAGTATGCCTATGTAGAAACGCTTTCTTAAAGGATGCTGTCCATCTGCACTGCTGTCAAATCCTCACAGTTGAAAACTTTTCTTATCATTGGTATTTCATTGAAGAATACATAGTAGGGTCACAATAATTCAGAGTGAAGACAATTACTAGAATCTCGGACTCAAGATAACATTTTAAAAGCATGTTGAATAGATATAAGTTGAAATGCAAACAAATTCTTCTTTTTGGTCTAGCTTAACTTGTCACTTAATTACTGCTTACAGAACTGTTGGGCCCCAGGAAAATCAGAATGTTTCCTTTCTGTGATATCCCAAAGACAAATTTGGCTGGCTATGGTCGTTTTTTTCTAAATTGTGTTGGTAGTTTAGAAAGACAATAGATACACTCAATTCCTGCTAGAAACCTACCTTAACCATCAAGATATTCTCCGTAGACTAAGATGCATTGCAAGGGGGCCAAAATCAAGCAAGGGAAAAGCTCCACCTGCCTTTTAAATGGGTTGTAAAAGCCATAATTATTGTGCTTTGGGCAGATTTTCTTTGAGCCCTTGTGCCACTGCACTTGTTGCACTGTTGATAATGGGAGATCATTTTTCAGTGAAACTGCATCAATGATTTACATCCTTGAACCAACCATGGAGTGCTCCTCTAGTGATCAGCACCATTGGGGTATGACTCAGCCTTCTTTCTCATCCCGTATGTTCCGCCTCTCAGAATTAATATTTAGAGACATGAACTACAGGGTTATGGTTCGTTTCTTTAACTTATCAGTTTGTCTATTGGATAGAACTGGACTGTATAAATCAAAACGTAGGAAAAGTAAAGGCCATCATTTCTAGATCCAAACGATAGCTTCAAGCAATGATTGACTAACATCACCTCCATGTGCTAGTCAATGGCTCAATAATATCTACCCAAGGGCCATGCCAGGAACATAGGACTGGGGATATGGCACCACTTGGCCAGCCTGCTGATCTCAATGATAATTGACGGCACACAAATGTCGCCATGGATGAAAGAGGAAATGTCCTCTGAAATAGCCTAACGCCAATATGTGTAGAACTATACAAACCTCTATAAATATACAAGATGTGTTACTGATTCTGATGTCCAAGCTGCAACACTGCTTAATGTTCTAGGACCATATTTTCTACAGGACAACATATGTTGAAGTTTCTATTAGTACACTGTTCTCTGTCTTAAAATACTCTTCTCCCTAATCCCAAAGGTATCTTCACATGGGTTCTGTCTGTCAGGAATTCACAAAATGATTCCTGGCAGGCGTAAATGGATTTATTACTATGGGTTTCTCCACTACAGGAGCACAGCAATTTGCAATAGTAAGTCCCACGCAAGAGTGTCTGCTGGACGTCATAAAGCATGGGTTCCTGGTAAATTTGTGAATGTCCCAAAACTCCGATGTGACCACTTCCCACCTGGAAATAGAGGGACCATTCCCCCTGTACTGAAATCTATGTAGATTTCCACACAGTGGGAATAACAGCCCGCAGGAGGTGGCATGTGCCACTTCCAGTAGTATGCCTGCAAACCAGCCCCTAGCACAGCTTTCCATGCCTACTTCTTTGGAACATTTGTGAATTAAAAAAATGTAGAAGTATGTTTAAATGGGACGTGAATTGAGCTCTCTGTTTTTGTGTCCATGAAATCTTGAGCTGAAACCATGGATCGCACGCTTTGCAAACACTGGATAAAGCGTGTGAAATAGGCTTATGAATGAACTGTTTGTTTTATTAATTAATGTGCAGAGGGCGAAATCTCATATACATTTAGTTGTGCTTCTCCGAGTCGTCATCACAAATCAGGTTTCTACTTATATATGTAATGACTTTTAATACACATATAAACCTTGAAGCCATATTGGGATCATATAGCCAACCTTATGTTTCAGTGGGTATCTTCAGTCTGGGTTCTACTAATGTGGAGGTTGACATTTACAGAGAAGGATCTGCTTTGAAAGAAGGAGCCATAATCTAAAAATTTACAAACGTTCCAAAAAAGTAGCTTCGTAAAGAATTGTAATAGAATGGGTGACACTCATTTCTCATGAATATTGGTCATGTTTTGTCAATAATGATAGGTAATAATGTGTTTTATATATAGTGCAAAATACCACAGTACTTCTGTTTGTGTCCGGTAGTAGCTGCGTATAAATAGATGTTACTGTTACTTAATTTATGGTACTTAATTTCCGAATTTACAAGAATGGAAGACTGAATTGGCCTTGAAGAGGTTCAAGCTCATACCCTCCCGAACATCGCATTTTATCAGTGGTGAGTGTCCAGCTCACTGATTTATCCAGCTTAGATCTAGTACAGTGAAGGGCAAGTCAATGAGCAAACATAGGGAGGAAAATAAAGCAGTGAAACTGGATGAGCAGACAAATAAATGGAGGCAGATAAGAAAAGTATAAACTGTGAAATCAGGCATTGCTTTCAACTTAATGGATACCAAATACTGATAAAGGGTCACATGCATTATAAGCACCGACGTTTAGAAAAATAACTCAAAGGCGTTTGAGTAAATTATGTTGGGAACAGGTAGGAAAAAAAGATTTGAATGAATTGTGATTTCTCGAAATTTATGGAATACATACAAAAAATCTGGACTTGTATCAAGGAATCAATATTTCATGCCACAATTTATGGGTCAAAGAAGGCTTTAAATGATTGTGGTCAATTCAATTTCTGGCGAGCCTTTACATTCACCATTGACACAAAAATATTGCTACTGGACATGTCAATAGGATCAATCCCAGATTCTTTAGTGTAAACGAATTCAGGAGCGGGGCATGATAAACGAAAATGGGGTAGACTTCAGATGAGTTCAAGCAAGTTTATATTCTCTCTCTCTTATATACAACACTTTGTTTAGCAGATTTAGCCACTTGATTAGCTTCCGGCCTAAAGTAAACAGCATTGAGATTCACAAGTTAATGTATGCAATCAATCAATCAATCATAGGCATTTGTATAGCGCACTGCTCACCCGGAGGGTCTCAAGGCGCTGGGGGGGGGGGGGGAATGCTACTGCTCGAACAGCCAGGTCTTGAGTTGCTTCCTGAAGGCGAGATGGTCTTGCGTTGTCCGGAGGTGGATGGGGAGGGAGTTCCATGTCTTGGCTGCCAGGTAGGAGAAGGATCTTCCTCCGGCGGTGGCTCTGCGGATGCGGGGGACGGTGGCGAGAGCGAGGCTGGCGGAGCGGAGCTGGCGGGTGGGCTTGTGGAAGGTCAGGCGGCTGTTGGGGAACTTGGGGCCCAGGTCGTGGAGGGCCTTGTGTGCGTGGGTGAGGAGTCGGAACGTGATTCTTTTGTTGACGGGGAGCCAGTGCAGGTCTCTCAGGTGTACGGAAATGTGGCTGTGTCGGGGGATGTCCAGGATGAGTCGTGCTGAGGCGGTCTGAATCCGTTGGAGTTTCTTCTGGAGTTTGGCGGTGGTGCCGGCGTAGAGGGCGTTCCCGTAGTCCAGCCGACTGGTGACGAGGGCCTGGGTGACCGTCTTCCTGGTCTCGGTGGGGATCCACCGGAAGATCTTTCGAAGCATGCGCAGGGTGTTGAAGCATGAAGACGAGACGGCGTTGACTTGTCTGGTCATCGAGAGGGAGGAGTTCAGGATGAATCCTAGGTTGCGTGCGCGGTCCGTTGGCTTGGGGGTGGCTCCAAGGGCGGGGGGCCACCAGGAGTCATCCCAGGCGGAGGGTGATGATCCCAGGATGAGGACCTTCGTCTTGTCTGAGTTCAGTTTCAGGCGGCTGTTCTTCATCCATTCGGCGACGTCTTTCATCCCTTCGTGTAGGCTGGCTCTGGTGGCGTCTGGGTCGCTGGTGAGGGAGAGGATCAGCTGGGTGTCGTCGGCGTAGGTGATGATCTTGAGGTTGTGTTGACGTGCGATGGTTGCGAGGGGGCTCATGTAGACGTTGAAGAGGGTGCGGCTGAGCGATGACCCTTCTGAAACGCCGCAGATGACTTCGGTGGCCGCTGACCGGAACGGGGGGAGGCGGACTCTCTGGGTTCTTCCGGCGAGGAATGAGGTGATCCACTTCAGGGCCTTCTCCTGGATGCCGGTGTTGTTCAGGCGCTGTACCAGGGTGCGGTGGCAGACAGTGTCGAACGCTGCGGAGAGGTCCAGGAGGATGAGGGCCGCAGTTTCCCCGTTGTCCATTAGGGATCTGATGTCGTCTGTGGCTGCGATGAGGGCGGTCTCCGTGCTGTGGTTGGCTCGGAAGCCGGATTGTGAGTGGTCGAGGGATCCGTTGGTCTCGAGGAAGGCGGCTAGCTGTCTGTTGACGGTCTTCTCGATTACTTTGGCAGGAAACGGGAGGAGCCAGATGGGGCGGTAGTTCTTGAGGTCGGAGGGGTCTTCAGTTGGTTTCTTCAGCAGGGCACTGATCTCGGCGTGTTTCCAGCACTCCGGGAAGATGGCGGTGTTGAAGGAGGCGTTGATGATGTCGCGGAGGTGGGGTGCGATGATGTGGTCGGCCGTGTTGAAGATGTGGTGTGGGCAGGGGTCCGTAGGGGATCCGGAGTGGATGGTGTTCATTGTGCGTGTTGTGTCTTCGGTGCTGACTGGGGTCCAGGTGCGGAGGGTGGTGGTGGGGGGCATCGGTTCGGTGATGGGGTTCGTGGTTGGTGGGCCAAAGCTGTTGTGAATGTTGGCGATCTTGTCATGGAAGAAGGCTGCAAGGGAGTCGCAGAGGTCTTGCGAGGGAGTGAGGTCATTGTTTCAGGCGTCGGGGTTGGAGAGCTCTTTGACGATGCTGAAGAGTTCCTTGCTGTTGTGGGTGTTGTTGTCCAGTCGTTCCTTGAAGGCTGTCTTCTTTGTGGCGCGGATCAGTTGGTGGTGTTTGCGGGTGGCGTGTTTGAGGGCCGTCATGTTGTCTGTGGTCTGGTTGGTGCGCCAGGTGTTCTCCAGGGAGCGGCAGTTCTTCTTGGAGGTGATGAGCTCGTCGGTGAACCAGGAGGCTTTCTTGCTGCCGCGTCTGCTGGGGGGGTTCTTCTTCAGTGGTGCGAGGGCATCTGCGCAGTTGGTGATCCACTGTGTGAGGTTGTTGGCGGCTTCGTTGGGGTCCGTTGAGCTGGTGGGGGGGTTCTGGCTGAGGAAGGTGGTGAGCTGGTCGCTGGTGATCTTGTTCCAGCTCCTGCGGGGGGCTTGTTGAGGGTGGTGGTGGGTCGTGGTTTTACTGAAGCTGAAGTGGACGCAGCTGTGGTCAGTCCACTGGAGATTGGTGGAGTGGCTGAAGGTGACGTATTTGCTGGATGAGAAGACTGGGCCAAGCGTGTGGCTGGCGTAGTGGGTGGGGGTGGTTACCAGTTGCTTGAGTCCGAGGTTGGCCAGGTTGTCCAGCAGAGCAGTGGTGTTGCGGTCCTTGTTGTCCTCCAGGTGGAAGTTGAGGTCCCCCAGGAGGATGTAGTCGGTGGAATTGATGGCGTGTGGGCTGACGAAGTCTGTGATGTCTTCGCTGAACTGTGTGCGTGGTCCCGGTGGTCTGTAGTGTAGACGAGGGTGCCTCTGAGCGTGGTCTTGGGGTCGGTGTGTATCTGGAAGTGGAGGTGTTCGGCGGAGGTGAAGGTGTCATCGGAGTTGGTCGTGATGCGGATGGTGTTCTTGTGGATGATGGCGATGCCTCCTCCTGTCTGGTTGACGCGGTCCTTCTTGGTGATTTTGTAGCCTTCCGGGACGGCGATGGCGACGTCAGGCGCTGAGGAGGCGTTCATCCAGGTTTCCGTCAGGAAGGCGATGTCTGGTGCTGTCGAGTTGAGGAGGTTCCAGAGTTCGACAGCATGCCTGTGAACGGAGCGGGTGTTGAGCAGGATGCACATCAGGTGTTTGTTGCTGGGGCTCGGTTTAGCAGGTGCGGTGTTGGGTCGGAGGCCGGTGAAGCGGCAGGTCAGGCAGGTGAAGGGTCCGTGGGTGCGTGTCGGGGTGGCTCGGTAGCAGGCGGTGTTTCGGCCGGCGTTGAGTGCGTGGAGGGTTTCGGCATCGTAGATGTGCAGGGTGTGCTGGCGAGGGCGAGGACCAGGGGGTCTGGCGCTGGGCGCGGTCCAGGCGCAGACGGGCGCAGACGGGCTTACCTTTGGTGCTCAATCGGCGCTCCCGCTGCGCGCGTCCGCTGCGCGGTCGCTCTAGGGGCGTCATAAGTAAGGAGCCGGGAGGGAGGAGCAGCTGGGTGGCGGGAGCGGGGCGGTGAATGGAATCACAGGGGGGCGGGGCCGCAGGGAGGCAGCGGCGGGAAAATCCAAGAAGCAGCAGGCAGCGGGAAATTCCCAGGAGCAGCGGGAAATTCCCAGGAGCAGCGGGCAGCGAGCGAAGGAATCTGCAGGCAGGAGGCGGCAAAGGCAGGCAGGAGCGGCAGCAGTGAGTGGGGCGACCAAGCCCTGTGGAGGGCTGAGCGGTCACACTCTGTGGTCCCCTACGGTCCCCTTAAGTAAGGAGCCGGGAGGGAGGAGCAGCTGGGTGGCGGGAGCGGGGCGGCGAATGGAATCACAGGGGGGCGGGGCCGCAGGGAGGCAGCGGCGGGAAAATCCAAGAAGCAGCGGGCAGCGGGAAATTCCCAGGAGCAGCGGGAAATTCCCAGGAGCAGCGGGCAGCGAGCGAAGGAATCTGCAGGCAGGAGGCGGCAAAGGCAGGCAGGAGCGGCAGCAGTGAGTGGGGCGACCAAGCCCTGTGGAGGCATAGTATTACTCAACCAAATGCCTATTGGTCTAAAAAGAATTCTATTGAAAAACATTAACAAAACAAAGGTATTGTCTTTCAGCAGGTCTAGTAAAATAGTAAACAGGCTATGGTTCCTTTATAAAACAGAGCTTGAAGGGAGGAAGGAGTTCTAAGTGCCCACCATTGGGTCAATTAAAATTCAATCTAGACCACTCTTAAGAATGATTTTGCAACACGTGTCATGGCTAATGAAAATTCTGTTAGCAGCCCCTTTCACATTCATGTGGCAAGAATCCTCGTAACCTTCAAGAAGGCCTTTTAGTGTAAAATACCTTGCATTTTTCCTGATGGAGTGGATGGTTATTTTCGGTGTTTCATTTGTAAAATAATAAGTGCCAGTGGACAAAATTTAGTTCAGAAACTCACGGCCAGCTCTATGAAACGTCAGGGAGCTAAAAACCAACACTGTGTAGTCTTGACTCAACTACATGGCTCTTTCATCAACCACCAGACGCTCCTTTCTTCCATTTATCTCACTTTTCCAGGTTCTTTTTCATCCCTGCTTTCTTTCTTTGCCACTATTTTCCCATTTTTGTTTTCCTTCTTCTTTCCCCCCTTTGTATTTTTCTCTCTCTTGTAATGGATTAAAGTATGATGACAAAAATAAGTGCTGGTCCCTAAAACTGAGTACTGGTGGGCTCTACTTGCAACCACGGGCTCAAATTAAGCACTGGTTATTTTATAAAAGTGGAAATCATATAGTGAAAAAATACGTAGAAGTACATCCTGGTATATAAACATAAGCTCCAGGATTTAAATCAAGATCTTTAAACATCAAATATAACATTTATAGTCATTTATATCATATTTTCAAAGGCTTGAGGCTCCTCACACAACTGTTTTACACATAGATTTGGTGACGTATAGAACTGTGACCTGGACCTGTGTTGTCTGCAGTGAAGAATGTAGCTATAAAACTGATTTTTAATGACACAAATAAGTCAGCTGTTCAAGTACCTTGTGTAGGAAGAACATTCATTAACACTCATATACCAATGCTAATGTAATGCTTATTTTGTCACATTGTAGGATCTATTGTACATTTGTAGCCAAAAAGGCTAAAGTATGAACTTATTCTGTTCATTATAAAGCAAAAGGATGACTGATTGTTGCAATTGTTGATAAATGGCATGTAGTGAGTATTGAGAACAGAATAGGTATTTTCTGTGAATCATCTGTACAAAATGTACTACGTGTTTTAATCATTCACGCAACGGAGGCAATATCAAGAGGGACAATTTTACAATCTGCATCATTATTTAACTGTCACAGAATTGGGTGATTCTTAAAGCAAAGAAATATATTTTCTAAATCAGGTAATATAAACATCTATTTAATCCTGCCATACTTTTTTAGAGTGTGCAACTCATAAACAGCCTATGCAGCTAAGGACCAACGTACCACCCTACTAGTAATTTCCCTTATGTATATAGCATTGTTGTCCACTTCTATAGGTTGGCTGCCAGTTAACCTAACATCAGAAATTGTATATCAAACAAGAGAGGCAACCAATATATTAGCTCCACTTTCAACAATTCTTCAAAGTAATCAGTCCAACAATCAAAATATAGGAATCTGTTCCAGCCTAGTTAATTTGAATAAACTCTTTATTCAACATCACTTCAGATGCGAGCAGACAACGCATTTCGCTCACACTCAGGCTTCATCAGGGCTCACAGTACATGTCAAAGAATCTTCTTTGGCAGTTTGAAGGAAAGACCGAGTGAACGGGTTGCCATACACAGTGCCTGACCTCAGCTACTGAGTTTGTAGTGGAAGTGTTCGGTTTTCTAATCACGTTTTTGAGGATGCTGTTTGCCATGATACCGATAATGATACACACTGTGAGCGCTGAACTTCAGTACTTGCACCTATAGATTAGCATGAGGATATATCCAGGTTTAAAGGTGAGTCTTCGAGGTTACTGTTTGTCTTGATACTGATAGTGACATGAACCATGAGACCTGATGAAGCTCGAGTGTGAGCGAAACGCTTTGATGCTCATATCTAAAGAAATTATGAAAAAAGAGTTTATTCAAATGAACTATGTTGGAACAGACTCCTAATTTTGATTGTTGGACTGATTGCTTTGAGTGATAGTTTTATGTGTAGTGTATTGGAGTTACCTTCTATGAAGCTCTACAAACTGCTAACAATGAAATGTAATTCAATTCAATATGCAAAAAGTGCAGTTGGTGATTCCCTTCCACAAGTTTGAATGACACTTATGAACAAATTTCGCAAGTCTATATAAATTAAAAGCTGGTTCCAAAAACAATGACAATTATTTACATGAAGAGTTTATATCTACAGCTGTGTGCAATTTGTGACTGGGTGAAAATCAAATTGGTTCAACAAATGAGGATGAGAGGGTCAGGCAGCTTGGAAGCTCTGAACAGCCAGCATTTACAGCTCTTTGAAACTTCAATTGATTAGTAAGGTTTATTATTCTTACTGGGCGTATGTTTCAGAGGTTGAAAAGGTTGAAAACCTGGCCAATTATCAAGTTTCTGAACCTGAAAATGGTTGGATGTCTTGGCATTCTGTGTTATATGAAACTCCTCCTTGCATCACATATGTCTTGATGTGTTATGCATATGGCCTTGAAGGAGATATGCGGAAGTATTCAGAACCAGTGAAAAGATTTTGGTGCGATCACAGCTACAGAGGTGTAGTAAAAGTCTGGCATCAGCAGTCTAATTATTTAGCAGTCTGTGTGCAAAAGAATTTGGCACCACACCAAAGTCAATTAGCATAATCTGTGGGAGTGGGAGAGAGCTAATGTGTTGGAGGCATGTACCTTATAGTAAAATCCAAGGTGTGGGATGATGCATAACAAGGAACTCATGGTGAACAAGAATGCTTTGTTAACCTGTTGTTGCTGAAATTAAAGCAAGAGGTCATGTCCGTGTTTAACCCATGGTCTCTCGTCTAATTGGAAGGTGTCAGGGAAAGTTCTAGTTCTGGTGTGGTGCATGAAAGACTTTCTGTTAGGTAAATAATTTTGTTGTTATGAGTTGAAGTTAAGTCATTGAGTTGTATCCTGTCTGAAGGCTTTTCCAGCATGAGGATTATTAAGACACAGGTGCAACTGGAGAGAATGAAATAGTTAATGATGTTCAGGAAAGGGCTGAGGTATGCATTGAGGAGAAGGGATAATGTTCCGGGTCCTTGGGGTACAGTTATGACAGTTAAGAAAGGTATACTCAAGAATTGGGATAGGAACATTTCTTGCAATCTCTTTATAAGATATGTAAATCCAATCCTGTGTGGTCCTTAATATTTTTAATTCACCTGTTCTCTGTTGTAAAGTAGGTTGTGTCCTGAATGCCTGATTGAACAGAGGCTCTCAAAGAGCTTGCCTAAGAAAGGCCTGTTTAAGATTGGTTTAAAGTTTTGTGGGCCTGAAATGGATCAATGCCTTGTTTCTTGAGAAGATGCTTGATGTTAAAGATCTTGAGACCTTTGAGGACAGAGGGATATGAGGGATTGGATTAATATTTTGCTGGTTGCTGTGGAGAAGTGGATGTCGTTGAAGATGTACGAGAGAAATGATCCATAGGGGTGCCAGCAGTGACATTTACTTCGATAAATCCTCTAGGCTTATCATTAACAAGTAAGAGGAATTAAAGTGTTCATGACTGGAGTGATTAGTCTTAGAAAGATGCATAGATACAGGGAGATCTTGCTCTTATTACATCAAGGGCTTTGACTTTACTGATTAAGTGTCTTTTTTAGAGTTTGTCAGATGGTATACTCCATCAAGCATAATGGATATTCTATCTGCCGGTTTACAAGTGCCATAGACTAAACTCCAGTTCATATGAGGTGGATGAGACATCCGCCACATTTATGATGGAGTATACTGTTCACAAAACTCTACATAAGGTACATGTATGTGACAGCCGATTCACAGTGAGCCGGAGGATGAGTGCTATCTGCAGAGGTGCATTCTATGTTACAGAATTTGTTGACAATTTTGTACAGTTCATGTAGATTTACATGAATCTTCATGGATGGGAGTTGTGTATTGTTGTCTCTTTGGTTTGCTGATGGAGGCTAGTTCTATCGCCTCTTCCAAAGTCTTTTGAAGGCTCTGTTTTTAGTTTTTCCTCTCTTGAGTTTTTTGTAAAACCGATCTATGTTGTGTTGATTTCCAGGAAGTGAAGAAGCTTTAAGTGGTATCAGAGTGTTGAAGTTGGATGTTGCTTAGACCAGTGTAGTAAATTCATGCTTGAGGTTTTGTAAATACCCTGAAAGACACCACTGAGTGTGTGTTGTTAGTGCTACTGTTATTGCCATGAAATGTTCCTAGTTACTCTTCTGACACTGCTGTGGAATGCACAAGTGATACATACATAAATTACTGTTCTGTTTGTATAGAGGCATATTCTGAAATGGGTTTTGTATTCTTTCCTGTATTCTTTCATGTATTTATAAATTGGCCTCAAAACATCTAAAACGGAAATAACATGGGATCATTCAGAGAATGTTCATAAGCGGTTATTACAAATAGAAAGGACTGTGTTCTGTTTGCACTTTTACTAATACGGAATTGGGCTTTTTGAGACTGGTTCACATTCAAGAGTGCATAAAAGAGCACTCCTGTTGCACTACTTCCTGTAGTCATAAATGCTTTTGTGAATGATCGTGAGCCATTGCTGACTTTGTGGTTGTATGTCATGCTTGCATGAATAATCCCTTTGTGAATTGGACACCTCATTTTTCCTTAGCAGTTCATGGACCATACTGTCTTACAACAGCTGTTGAAAGATTCACCCAAGAAGCCAACTTCTTGGAAATTGTTCACTAGATAAGAAGTGCAACAAAGTGTTTTTCTTTTTCAGTCGGGCTTGGATTTTGACCCCAGGAATGAATGTGTGTTATTTCTCTTCTGTCATCTGTCAGTGCAGACTGCTGCATGCTCTGGGAAGGGCTTGGAGAAGCAGAAGGGATGCTTGTTTTTTGGAAGGAATGAAACTGAATCTATTGTGCAATGCCACCGTCGCTGTTTCGCCATGGTCGTCTTGCAAGGCTGTCCCTTTAATAGTTAACCAGACAACCAGCGATGATCAGGTTCGGACTAACTTATTGTTGTCCCAGTCTATCCGCAGTAGCCTGTGGTTGAGGATATTAAAGTTACTTCAGACATTAGTTCATTTGACGTGATATTACGTCCTATTTAATTTAGTTGATATGGTTTTGTGCATATATTGAAACCGAGAGTCACGTGAAAGCATGCTTGTTACTCAAGTCTTCTTGCACCATCCAGTTTGAGAAAAATTCACATTCCTTTTTCAAATAGGGTGTTACTGCATGTGCAGCTGAGTAGAAAGTAAAGGTGTAGTGTTTCGTCTCTGCCATATGAGCAGCATGGGCGGGCCAATGAAATGAACACATAGAGTGACATTTGCTTTTATTCTTCATCTGCATGCTGTGGAAAACTGCACATGTGCATGACAGCCATCAGGTTGACATGTCATAGTTGGAAGATCAACATAACCTCCCATTCATCCCAATGCACACAAGAGGCGGCAGGCCTCAGCTTGTTTCGAATCATAAACTTTAAGCACGCTTTGGCTCATATCAGATCTCTAAATAGCCATCTTCGTTCGGGTGAGACTGTTTAAATAGCCTTTTTGAAGAGGTTTTTGAGTTCACATTCTTCAGCCAACCCTTCGTGCCCTCTTCTTGACCCACTCGTGACTCACATGTCAGCCTTATAAATCTTCTGCCTGACTTGGAATGCTGAACATACAAATATTTGCTCTTTCCGATGGTATTCTTTGTAATGTCATGCCCATTGTCCAAATGCGTGTTAGATGTTACCTGTTGGTTAGTGTTAAATATCCAATGCTTTCCAAATTAAGACGACAAAAGCAGATTTCTAGTTTGCAAGGTCCCAAACCTAAAAAGGAAAAAAACCTGATCAATGGCAAAATCTCTTTTTGTGTGTAAGACCTTGATTTGTTTCCAATGTTACTTTTCAAGATTTTGTTAATGGTATAAGGGAAGAAAAGGCAGTTGATCATTACTTTGAGCGTTTTTGCAGTCACAAATATAAATAAAAAGCTCTTTTCGCCGATAACATTTTTAAATGTTGAGTTTTGAGCCCAAATCTGTAATAATAAACGACCTAGAATTCAGTGTTGCTGGCCACAAGAAAAGCTTCTTGAAATATGTCCTTTTTGACATGCTGTCAACTATCGCTGTCTATATCGCAGCTGTGGGTTGATTTTAGATACTGTTCTAACTTGTTTAAATGTTTATTTTTGGATAAGGCAAACACAAGTGCTGAAACTTTTCAAACACTCACCCCCAGTCACAGATCTGGGATGAATCCATCATCGTTCTTTAGCTCACTTTGCCACCCCAGTTCAGACACAGCTATATGCAAATCAGTCTTGATCCTGTGCCTAATGAGAACAGTCCAGCCAGAACTGCCAAGCCATGCCTTCCCTGGACCAGAAACAAGCATCCGGGGACCGGATTCGGGGTAACACCCCTCATCAGCCAGGCTCACTTGAGTCCAGTGGCAAAGTGAGCAAGGGACCTGCGCCACCCCCACCCCTCCACCACCCCCCCCCACCACCGCAAGAAACAATCTGAGAGAGCAGCACCTGTAATAAGGCAGTGTTGTTGCAATAGGAAAATGTGTTATTGTAGACTGTGGCAGTGGCAGAACGACTGCAAGGTGGCAGAGAACCCTAGAAGTCACAATCACATTCAATAATAAAGCACGGAGAAGTATGTTTTATGCCTCGTCCAAAGGGAACCGCAACAAGGACCCATCAAATTATGACTGGAACTGTGAGTATCCATAGAGCCCACTCAGTTGGTCTGAGCAGCAGGATCAATGGACCCCACATGCCTATTAGAAACACTGTCAACGTACATAGGACTTTGGGGAAAATAGGTACAGTACACTGCAGGTGACACTTGCACGTCTTGAGGCCATACTTTGAACAATGGACAAAGGGAAAGAGGTTTCTAACTGCTTGATTTACATGTTTTGGGTCATCTTGAGAGGACAAAACACCATGGCTCTCAGTAGCAGGAAGTATAATGTTATTCTATATGTCTTCCAAATACCCAATAGTTGTATTCATTTTCCTGGGTAGTTAGAAGATAAGTCAGCACTGGTTTCTTATAATAGGGCTCGAAGTCTGACCCTCCTTGCATCTCAGCATGTGAGGATCTGTCTGAAAGATGTAGAATAGCTCTGTGAATCATGTCTAATCTTATTCAAGCGAAATGTGTGCATCTGCTGCTAAGGGAGAACCACACTGCATGTTATTTAGCGGGCAGAGCATTTGAAGAACCATATTAATTATGTGTGGATTACCAGGAATTGTTTTTGTAGAACCCCCAGAATAAGGTAAATTGTATTGTAATAAGTCAGAACGAATCCTCGTTTTTCACAATATTCCTAACCCAGGATCCTAGGAGTATAGGATTGTCCCGTCATTTTTCAACACAAATGATGTCATACACTAACGTTTGCTTGAATGTCCTGAGCAGGGGTGCAGGTCTTGCCAGTAGAGGTGATAATGGTGCTGATGGAAGGTGTCTTTGTCATTTACTCTCAATACTTCACTTCAGTTTATTATTACATTTGATTTAGACCTCGCCTGAGGTAAAAAAAAAACAACAACATGATTAATAGATAGTAAAACAGTTATACTTTTCCGACGTTAAAACAATTTTAAAAAACTTTAAAAAAAATGTATACAGGTTATAACAAGCAAATTCATCAAGTGACGATTTAAAAAACTCAATTAAACTTTTTGCAGAGCAGAGATTATGTCTAAAACATATAGGGGCAGATGTATGTTCCCTGGCGCATCCCTGCAAATCAGCATGGATGCGCCAGGGAAGATGCGTCACGCAAGTTTGCCCTTGCGCCACCGCAGATACGCCGCATTTACAATGCGGTGCATCGTGGCACAAGGACAAGCAGATGCGTGACGTATCTGCCGGCGTAAGGTTGGCGCAGTGCTGAAGTTGTGTCGCAACCGCGACGCAACTTCAGCACTGTTCCAACCTACCCCATACCTATCATGGTGTGTCAAGCCTTACGCCTGCTTCAAGCAGGCGCAGGATTTTGACGCATCAGCGTTGGCAAAGTGACTCAGTGAAATCTTATAGATTTCACTGAGTCACTTTTCAGGGACGTTCCTGCGACGGAACGCCCCCCTGCGTGGAAACGCCCACATGAAACCTGACGCAGGTTTCATGTGGCGCAGGGCTTTACACCGTGACGCATCTCCATAGATGCGTCACGATGTAAATAGGGCGCAACGTAGCGCAGGGTTTACGCCGCCGCTGTGTCACAAAAGTGACGCAACGGCGGCGTAAAAGTGGCGCAACTCCAACATAGATCTGCCCCATAGGCTTTATATGCCGGCGCCGAGCCTCTACCAGAGTTGAGTTTGGACAGACTAATAACACATGTAAAAAATCTTGCCGTCCTCCGTTACATAAGTCACAAATTTCTATAAAACATTCTAATTTATCCCTTTTAAAAGTCTGGGTCTATAAGGGAAGAATCCCCAGCCTCATTAAAATTATGGTGTTACAACCTCACATCTACTTAGACGGTTGCTTTGATGATGCACTGATATAAAGTAACAACCCTACTTGACTAGTATTGGATCATGCAAGTGTGGACATTCAAAGCTTCCTGTTAACTAAAGTCTTTTGCACTACTGTCCTCAGTTCTGCTGTTGCCCATTGTTAGTGACATTTTCCTGAAAATTACGAGCAGCAGACAGCTTTTTTTGTAGCAGATATTTGGCCTCAACGAAAACTTAAATCATAGTGCAGCCTATGAGTGGAAAATGTGCCTTCACACCAAATACTAGATAGACATATACTTCCACTAGAAACTGGTTGTGATAGAATAACATATGTATTTGTTCCTTCCTTGGGGCATCTTGGTGCTGAATAACAGGTGTTTATTGTTGTCCATCTCAGTGGTGCCCGTTTTAAAACCCTTGGACCAATGAAAGGCTAAGTGGCCTGCCTGCATTCCAACCCGTGGCCATGAGATCAATCACAGGATTATAAAGTGGATGCATCACTCCACTGAGCTACCTATTCTGGTGATACATCCGTTTTTGTACAATTGTAAGTGTTTGTCAGCGTCACTGACATCTTCTTGCTGTATTTTTTGGTCTCAGTGATATTGGGAAAACCCAGCTTTCCCCTTCTAGGGCCACTTCTCATTCAAATTACAGCTTAAGTTTTGTATGAAAATCTTTTTTTTCAAAATACAATTTTTGTCCTATATTGTTACCTTTTGGCCCTGTCCATATAATACACCAGATCCCTTTTTTTTGGAATGCGTTATTAACCAATATTATTTCTTTCAAATAAATTAATATTTCGTTATTCACTGTGTTTGGCAATCAAGCTTCTGGTTTTGGAGGAATTCTCCAGGTACCAAAAATAATAATCATGAACCCAAGGTCGTATCTTCGGGGTGGGTGTGGGATGGAAGAGCCTCCCAATATTTCTTGTCAGTCAGGTAATATGCCCCACACGACTGACTGGTTGGGTACACAGACCTGCCAACTCACACAATATCTGCTCCCTTCACACGGTCACCCATTGAGGAGTCGATATCACATGGTGGCAGGGAAAACGAGATGGAGACCACTGCAAAGATTGGATTTTCAATTCATCTTTTAAAGCTTTGAACAGGTCGATCTCCATTAAAGGGTGTGAAAACGCCCCAAGACATTGGGATGCGCTTCAGCAAGCTTTTCTGTTTGGAAGAGGGGGTTTAGTGGCAGGGACTAGGCAAATGTGCCTCATAAATACTTCTTGACATGAGGCATCGCCCCTCCTCATACAGTGGTGTTTCTTTTATTAGTTGGGAGGTCTGGTAAGTTCAAGGTAACTGTTCACCTGCTTACAGAGTCCAATGTGGTGACATGGCTTAGCACAGGGCACAGGTGTGGTCTGATATCAGCGCTGTGCAATGAAAGGTCCCTGTCACAGTGACACCATGCAATGCATCTCAGCCAGCAACAGTCAGAGCTGCAGACAAAACTGTGAATGGTGGTGGTTCTCTACTGAAATAGCTTCCCTCTAACAGACTGAAAAAACAGCCAGACTGTCACACATGCCAGATCTAAGCAGTCCTTGGCTGAGTCCATTCTACTCTGTCCATCCTGCAGCTCCATGGTCTAATATTTTGTCATGTTTCCGCATCCCAGAGTATACTGCTGCTTGCAAGCATTACGACAAGGGGCCTGCCTTGCGGTGCCTTGGGACAGGAATGAGTGCTGCTGCATTTCTTCTACATAAAAAGTATAATCTCTACAACAAGCAAAAATGTTTTGAATGCTGTTTATGTTTGTATGTGTGAGCATGTGTGTGCATGTGATTGTGCACAAATTAGTGTTAGCACATGAGTGTGTGTGTACATGTGATGGTATCCGAACATGTGTGCCCTGAGTGTGTTTGTGCATGTCGTAATGTGCACAAGCCTGGGTATGCACATTATTAGAAATTTGGTTTCTGGTTGGCAGAGGTATGCACCCTGTCCAAGCAGGAACCATAATCTGAGTCAGGGTAAGTTACAAACACACCCCAAATTAACCTGTGTTCACCCTCTTTTAGCTTGGCACACAGCAGTCAGGCTTAACTTAAGAGGCAGTGTGTAAAGTATTTGTGCAACACTTCAAACAGTAAAACACTGAAAACACCACACAAAATGAACCCACAACAGGTTAGAAAAATAGAATACGATTTAATAAATAAAACAACACCAAAAGACAAAAATCCAATTAGTAGAACTTGAGATATGAATTTTTAAAGAATAAACTGTAAAATAGCACTTTAAAGCAATAGGTGCCTATTTGGCATATCTGGTTGCGCTGGACCGGGGCAAAGTCAAAAGTTCAGGTCGACCGCAATAAAGCACAGGCTGGTTACAGGGAACCACTTGGCCCCATTGAACAAACTTACCTCGATTCTGGTTTGGGTTAACGTCAAGAAAGATGGCGGTGCAGCCGAGGAATTGCGTCGGGACCTATCCCGCAACACAGGGAGATGCATTGGTTTTCTCCACGCAAAGTCCGTGATGCATCCATTCCGGGGCGATGCACGGGACCCAAGTGCAATGCATCGGATCTGCTTCTGTAGCAGGTGATGCATCGACTCTGATGGCGATGCTCTGGTTCTGAGGGCAATGCACCAGGTCTGCTCCACACAACAACGAGAATGCACCGGTTCTGATCCACGCAAAGGCGAAGTTGCACCTGTTGTGATTACCCGCAACAGCGAAGATGTATCGGTTCTGATGAAGATGCATGGGTTGGCTGGAGAAGCACTTTGGGCCTCACTTCCAAGGGTCCAGGACTGGGGAGCATCACTTGGCAGGGCAGACTCACAGATGGCAGAGTTCAGATGCAGATGCAGGTAAGTTGGAAGTCTTTTTAGGTCCCTGAGACTTCGATCAGGAGGCAAGCCAGCAATCCTTTGGAGTCACTCTGGGTTCAAGTGATGCAGGTTCAGTCATTCTCACCCAGGTTGGGGAACAACAGGCAGGAGGGCAGCATAGCAGGGCAGGTGTCCAGCAAATCAACGGTCCAGAAGAGTGGCAGTCCTTCAGCAGCCCAGCAGTTCTTCTTCCTGGTAGAGTCTTCACAGGTTCAGAAGTGTGGTGTCAGGGGTCTAGTTCTTATACTCAGTTGTGCCTTTGAAGTGGAGGTGACGTCAAAGAAAGGTATTTGAAGTGCACAGAGGTTCTCCCTTCCTGCCCTGGCTCAAAACTCACTACAGGGAGGTATACAGCCCTTTGTGTGGGGACAGAAGACAACCTATTCAGGTAAGGCTGTGTCCAGCTCCTCCCTCCCATCCTGCCCAGGATTGCATCAGGATGTAGATGGCCCATCAGTCACACCTAAGCTGTCTTTATGTGTGACTGTCTAGAGGGAATGAACAAAGCCCAGCTGTCACTCACCCCAGACGTGTATTCAGAGATAGGCAGCTGGCACAGAATGGCTAAAGTAAGAAAATGCCAACTTTCTAAAAGCAACTTAAAATCGAACTTCACCATAAGTTGTGATTTTAGATTGTAAGTCCAGGGACACCAAACGTGAAAAGTCTATTTCTTCACAATTGGGAATTACACTGAAAAGAGCTAATACGGTCATCCCGATGTTATCCTATGTGAAAAACTAAATTGGGAGTTTTTCACTACCAGGGCATATAAAACTTAAAAGTACATGTCCTGCTTTTTAAATACATTGCACCCTGCCCTCTGGGTTATCTAGGGCCTACCTGAGAGGTGACTTATATGTATAAAAAGGGAAAGTGTAGGCCTAACAAGAGGTTTATTTTGCCAGGTAGAAATGGCAGTGAAACTGCACATACTGGCTCTACAATGACAGTCCTGAGCTCCGCCCGCAAACACACCATCGAACTCTGAGACCTACTCAACTCCACCTCCCCAGATGTCGTCTTCCTGATGGAGACCTGGATGAACGCCTCCTCGGCACCCAACATCGCCATAGCCACTCCCTGACAGCTGCAAGATCACCCGCAGGGACCGCACCAACAGAACAGGAGGAGGAATCGCCATCATCCACAGAAACACCCTCAGAATCTCAACCAGCACCGATGACACGCTCATCACCGCCGAACACCTGCACTTCCAGATCCACACCGACCCCATCACCACCCTCAGAGGAACCCTAATCTACAGACCACCCGGCTCCCGGCCGCAGTTCAGCGACTCGATCGCCGACCTCGTCAGCACGCACAACCTCGCGTCCATGGACTACATCCTCCTCGGAGACCTAAACATCCACCTCAAAAGCACCAACGACAGCAACTCCACCACCCTGCTCGCCAACCTCGCCAAACTCGGACCCAAACAGCTCGTCACGACTCCCACCCTCTCCGCCGGATACACGCTCGACCCCATCTTCTCAGCGAGCAACCACATCACCTTCAGTCACACCACCAAACTCAACTGGACCGACCACCGCTGCATCCACTTCACCACTGCACACAACGGGCCCCCCACCGCAGCTGGAGCAAAGTCACCAAAGACCAGCTAATCACCACCCTCGCCCGAAACCCACCAACATACACTACCAACACCGACACTGCCGCCCTCAACCTCAGGCAAATGGATCGACGACTGCGCCAACACTCTCACCCCGATCAAGAAACCCTCGAACAGACGCACCGACAGAAAAGCCATCTGGTTCACCACCGACCTCCAGGCATCCAAGCAGGCCTGCCGTAGGCTTGCGAAGAAGTGGCACCACGAACAGACACCGGACAGCAACACAGCCTACAAGAGCGCCATCCGCAGACACCACCAACTCATCTGAACCACCAAAAGGACGTCCTTCAAAAAGCACATTGACAACAACGCACACAATAGCAAAGAGCGCTTCAACATCGTGAAGGAACTCCCCACCCCCAGCTTCAACTCCAACGCCATCCCGCCATCACAAGACCTCTGCGACTCCCTAGCTACCTTCTTCCACCGCAAGCTCGCAGACATCCAAGACAGCTTCAGCAACCAGGCCCCCCCCGACAGACACAGTCACCTCAGACTCACCACCCCCCAGCCACATCAACCCACTGCTTTTCTGGACCCACGTCAACGATGAAAACATGATCAAAATCATGAACACCATCCACTCCGGTTCACCATCCGACCCCTGCCTGCACCACATCTTCAACAAAGCAAGCTCCACCTTCGCACCCCATCTCCTCAAGATCATCAACAGCTCCTTTGAGACTGCCACCTTCCCGGAGAGCTGGAAGCACGCCGAGATCAACGCCCTACTCAAGAAACCCAAATCTGACCCCAAGGATCTCAAGTACTTCCAGCCCATCTCCCTCCTCCCGTTCCCGGCAAAAGTCATCGAGAAGATCGACAACATTCAACTGACCGCCTTCCTCAAAAAGAACAACATCCTGGACCCATCCCAATCCGGATTCCGCAGCAACCACAGCACCGAACCAGCGCTCATCGCCGCCATCAACGACATCAGGGCCATGATGGACAACAGAGAAACCGCGGCCCTCATCCTCCTGGACATCTCGGTCACCTTCAACACTGTCTGCCACCGCACTCTCTGCACACGCCTCCACAAAGCAGGGATCCGCGACAAAGCACTGGACTGGGGCACCTCCTTCCTCACCGGCAGAACCCAGAGTGTCCGCCTCCCCCATTCTGATCTAAAGACACCAAGATCATCTGCGGCGTACCCCAAGGATCATCCCTCAGCCCAGCACTCTTCAACATCTACATGGCACCACTCGCCAACATCGCCAGATCGCACAACTTCAACATCGTCTCATATGCTGACGACACCCAGCTGATCTGCCGCCTCACCAAGGCCCCCCCCACCACTAAAACCAACCAACACAAAGGAATGAAGGCCATCGCTGAATGGATGACGAACAGCCACCTGAAACTGAACTCGGACAAGACAGAGGTCCTCATCATCGGATCCACCCCCTCCGCCTGGGACGACTCATGGTGGCCGGCTGCACTGGGAGCTGCACCGACACCCACTAACCTCACACGCAACCTTGGAGTCATCCTGGACTCCGCATTGTCAATGACCCAGCAAGTGAACGCCGTCTCCTCCTCCTGCTTCAACACTCTCCACATGATCTACAGATGGATCCCCACCAGTACCAGAAGGACAGTCACCCAGGCCCTCGTCAGCAGCAGACTGGACTAGGCAACGTTCTCTACGCAGGAACCTCAGCCAAACTCCAGAAACGACTACAACGCCTATGCATTCCTTATCCTCGATTTCCCCGCCACAGCCACATCACAGCCCACCTGAAAACCTGCACTGGCTCCCCATCAACAAGAGGATCACCTTCAAGCTCCTCACCCAGGCTCACAAAGCTCTCCACAACACCGGACCAGCGTACCTCAACAAACGACTCACCTTCTACACCCCGAACCGTCATCTTCGCTCTGCTGACCTCGCCCTCACAACCGTCCCCCGCATCCTCCGAGCGACCGCCGGTGGCAGATCGTTCTCTCACCTTGCAGCAAAAACCAGGAACACCCTCCCCATCTGCGTACGACAGACCCTGGACCTGCTGGCCTGCAGGAGACTCCTCAAGACCTGGCTGTTCGAGCAGCAGCAGCACCACCGCGCCCCCCAGCGCCTTGAGACCCTCGTGGGTTAGTAGTGCACTCTCCAAATGGATTGATTGATTGATTGATGGTTAGAGGGTTACTTAAGTGGGTGGCACAATGAGTGCTGCAGGCACACTACTAGCATTTAATTTACAGGCCCTGGGCACAGGTGGTGCACTTTACTAGGGACATATAAGTAAATTAAATATGCTAATTGGGGGTGAGCCAATAATACCATGTTTAGGGGAGAGAGCACAAGCACTTTAGCACTGGTTAGCAGAGGTAAAGTGCACAGAATCATAAAGCCAGCAAAAATGAAGTCAGAAAAGTGGAGGAGGTAGGCAAAAAGTTGGGGGGAAGACCACCATAAGGCTGTCAGGTCCAACACACATGAGCCTGTGTGTGCATAGGTGAATATGCACACATGAAAGTCTGTACATGTGAGTGTGTACTTGAAGTGCGTGTGCAATAGAGTGTGCTCATGAGTGTGTTTGTGTGTGTGTTTGTGTTTGGGGAAGTGTCCTTTTTGACATGGTCACCCCCACTTTTTGCCTGGTACATGATGTGATTTCTACTAAAAGCGCACTGGGTTCCTGCTAACCAAGTCCCCAGTGCCAGAGCTCTTTCCCAAAACTATACAATTGTTCCCCCAAATTGGCAAAATCTTTAGCACCCTCTGTAAGTCCCTAGTAAATGGTCCCAGTATGAATTGTGCCACCCTAAGAGACCCCTCACCATGCACATGCATGACTGCCAGTGCAGGCTGCATGTCTTGGTGCAGGCAAAAGGGAATCCCTAACATGCCACACATCCCTATGTGCGATGTCCCCTACCACTGCATATGATAGCCACCTCTACAGCAGGCGTGACAGCCCTAAGGCAGGGTGCTTAATATTATAGATGAGGGCATACCTGCATAAGCAGATATTCCCTGTGCTGGTCAGTTTGATTACTGCCAGTGCAAGTGAAGAGGAAAGCCATTTTAAAAGATGTGCTGTGCACTGGTGAAAACGAGTTCCTCAGCTACATGATGGCTTCACTGAAAACGGGGTTGTTTGATATCAAACATCTCTTATTGATGAACCCACACTGATTCCAGTGTTGGATTTATCAATACATGCACCCAGAGGACGCCTCAGAGGTGTCCCCATAAACTGTACCAACTGCTTGTTGGCTGACTGACTGGCTTTAGCTAGCCTAATACCAGAGATGAATTCCTGACCCCCAAGGGTGAGGGCATTGCTCTCCGGAGGCCAGAAACCAGGCCAGCTCTGGCAGGAGGTGTTTTCCACCCCCTCCCACGAGATGACCTGTAGATTAGCGTGCCACGATAAGGGAGCTTCAAAGCAGCCCCTCCACCTTTGGTATGGGACTCTGGTTTCTAGCATGGGAGAGGATGCCAACCCCCTGTCTTGCTCCAGTTTTGGTAGGAGGACAGGAGGGAAAATTAGTTAGATTAGGAGGGGTGCCCACCTTCAGTCAGCACCACCCCTAGAGTGGGGCAGATTATGTGGACCCCTCGCGTCAGATTCCTCCATAATGTCTTGGAGAGAATTAACCAACTAGGGTTAGGGTTATGCCGACTTCCCAACAGAAGTAGTCATATGAGGGTGTAGTCACCCTAGAGGTTAAGTACACCATTGGTTACTACCTGGCACTCCCTCTAACGCCCCTAAATTCAGTATTTAGGGGAGCCTCTGGCACTAGAAAAGTAGATTCCTGCCGACCTAAGAAGAATGACTGAAGAGCCACGACAGCAGAGAAGAGGAGAGGAAAGCAACTGACTTCGCTCCAGCCCAGCCAGCTAGTTTGTATCCCTCATCGAGAACTGTGCCAAAGTCAACTAGTCCTGCAGCTCGACTGCAAAAGCCTGGGAGGACAGTCTGCCTTCGAAAAAGAGCCAAGAGTCTCCCTTAGAGCAGTGGAGCGGCTCCCCTGCATCCTGCAGGCACCCAAGAACTGCTGCGAGGCCTCCGGACTGCCAAACACCTGACACCACTGCACCCATCGCTCCAAGTTCTAGTTGACGTGGGCCTATGGTGCCAGCATGGTCCCCCAGCCCAGCAGAGACAAAGTCCACCTTAGACTTGCCCACAGTGGACTACCCAACACTGACTGCAGCCTCTTTGTGCAGACTCGCTCAACTGCAACCGCTCCCGGTGACAAAAACCTGATGCCTAAAGACATCATTGCACACGTCGCCCCTGGGCCCTGGAGAAGAGAACCGAAGGTGCCCCTATGTCTGTGGACAGCAGAAGAGTTGAGTCTGTTTGCTTAACTGGTCCCCCAGTCCAAGCATGCAGCCTCTTTGTGACCGGACCGATCCTCCATTGAAGTGAATGGGGCACCCGACGCTGTTGTGCACCTCTATACCTGGATGCCCCAGAGCCTCCTGAAGTGAGCTGTTGATGCTCCTTTCGACCTTGCCCCATACTCACCTTAAGTCCAGAAGATTGGTCTCATAAGTTGCTGCTAATTACCTGTACGCTGCATGTGTTTTTCCTGCATATCTTAGCATTACGGGGAAGACTTTCAATTCCGAATTAAAGGATCAAAAATCACGTAACATCTCCCGACACTGGAAAACAAACCTCTACACTGGACACCCCAGTGCCTCCTGAGGTGACCTGTTAGTGCTGCTTTTGACTTGGCCCCATACTCACCTCAAGTACTTGGGAAGGGTCCCGTAAGTCGTTGTTAAGTATGCAGTGTATGTTTTCTCCATATCTTAACATCTCTGGGAAGTGCTTCAATGACGATTGACAGTATCAAACAGCTGTTTACTTCAAACCTGCTATTTTAAATAGTACTTACCTGAATGGTTTTCTCTGGTGCCTAAACATCAATAAAGATACTGCTATTGTTATAAATTGCTGTGGATCTCCTTGAGTCGTGATGTCTTGTCATTTATTAATCATTGTGTGTATTTCAAATGTCTTACACTCCTCTGTGTTAATCCAAAGGCTGGCCGAGCACACTACCCCTAACAGAGCATTTTGGGATTGAATAGCAAGGCCATGTCAACTTTTAAGGGAATCACTGAACTCTTTGCACGGTATATCAAGATATTGAAATATCAAATTAAGAGCCAGCTCCCTACAGTGTGTGTGTATGTGAGTGTGTGTGTGTGGACATGAGTGTGTGTATGTATGTACATGAGCATGTATGTGCACGAGAGTGTGTGTGTGTGTGTGTGCAGAAATCTGTGTTTGAATATCAGCAGTTTCACTAAGCCTTTCATCCTTCTGAGGTTGATAAAATCAGTACCACCGAGGTGTGTAACAATAAATATCTGTTATCCATCAGCAAGATACCCCAACGGATGAAAGTGCACTTTTGCAAATACATGGTATATGTGTACAAAGAGTGTGTGCACTTGAGTGTGTTGCACATAAGTGTGTGTATGCACATGTGCATGAGTGCGCATGATTGTGTGTACATGCATGTGTATGTGCACATATGTGTGAGCAGAAATCTGTGTTTGAAACTCAGTAGGTTCACTCAGCCTTTCATCCTTTTGAGGTCGGTAAAATGAGTACATTGAAGTTTGGTAACAAGAAACAACTGTTATCGATTGCCCAGATACCCAGAGGGCTAAATGTGTGCTTTGGCAAATACATGTTATGTGTGTATGCAAAGAGAGTGTGCAGGTGAGTGTCAGTGCACAAGTGTTTGGGCGTGCACACGTGTGCGAGTGTCTTTCATTCACAATGGCTGGTACAGGACCCAGAAGTTCAGAATTGAGTGCGTTAGCAAAACTAGTATTTTGTAAGTCATGAATGACTAAGTGAATGGTTTCTCCAAGCAGGAAGATAGGTGCATTGGCACCTGTATATCTGTGCATATGTTAGTCAGGGCAGTGCACATAAAAATGTACTTTTGACATAGTTTCCTGTGAGTCACTGAGGCATGGAATCGAGTCCTTCCCAAGAGGACTGCTCGTCTGACTGCAGTGTCAGAACCATCCACAACTTGAGGCAACAAGTGAAGATTCCAGGGACGCCAGCCCAGCCCAAATAGTGCCCCTGGCCACCCACTCTCTTTTTTTTGGTTGGGTACACTACGCTGAGAGATGGGAAATGCCAGTCTCGCACCCCCATAATATTATTGACTAACCTACACACCTGCGTGAACGTCAGTCCATTAAAATGACAGGACTGGGGGAAAGTGATGAAATGAACCCTTTAAACTTCCGTGATTTCCCAGGGATGGCCCCTTTCTCCCACTCGTAACCCATCATTTACGCGTGTTTAAATTTCATCTACCTGCAAAGATGAGGGGTGAAGTTAACCCAAAGCGATTCAAACCAGCGAATCGCTGGATACACAGGGATCTCAGTTGCAGGGGCATTAACCCACTGAATTACCTTCCAGTTCATCTTCTCACTCAGACACATCGGTGCGTTTCCGATTCTGAACGCGCGCTTTGGCAGCTCGACTGTTTTGCAACCTTTATTTGAGCAATCCAGGAAGCAAGGCAGTGTACACAGCAATTTAGGGATCTACTTTTCATGTTTCCTTTGGGGGTGAGTCATGTGACTCGGCGTGATTCACGCTTGGTTGTCCAGTCTCTCCGGCGGGCTTGTCAAACATCCACCCACGGATGGTTTGGGGTTTCAAACAGTGCGTCTCTTAGAAGGTAAGTAAAAGCAGTCCTACTGCCCTGGCGCAGCCCTGTGAACTTATTACTCAGCGCACCGGCACTTCCTGCGGCTTGTTAACATGCAGGAAGTTTTTGTTTCGCATCTGAAACTTTTTTCCCCAACTTTCTTTTTCCGTGCGATCTATTTGCCGTGATTTTTTTTTCAAGTTGTGGCTGTGTTGATCAGTCGGTGCAGGCTGTCCTCGTGCTGAATGCATCTAGAGTCAGTCATATCCGCTGTTGATGCCCAGGAGCTGTCCACAGCTGCTCTCGGGAGCTCAGTGTTACATTTATCACGGCTCTTGCAGGCAGGAAATGTCCCTCTTGAGGCATAGCTCTGCGGCACTTTCTATTGTTTTCATATTTTCCACCAGGGGGGGGGGGGGGGGGGGAGGGGGGGGCAGGGCAAACACACTTCCTTTTGAAGCAAATTGTGTGCTTATTCCCCTAAGTGCTGATATTTTCTATACTGGCCATATGCAAAACAAATTCCCTGGTCCCAGGAAAGTGAACAAAAAGATTTCAGTAACATCATTAATGAGGACATCTAAGTATGGCTCAAAGAGGATAGACAGCTGCACGCGCTGCGCAAACACTGGAGGGAATCAGTGTTCCTTAAATAGTCTCTATTGCTGTACTGTATCCACTGAAAGATATTTGCTGCACATCCGGTTCAGGGAACGATAGAAAACTGAACTACCCAAACTCGCCAACAGCGGACTCCAGGAAGAAAAGGGGTCGAAAATGAAGAACTTGAGGCAATCCCCACCCACAACTTACCCATCAGAAGGCAAGGTCCTCCACAACTATTTGAGGTAGGCAGATACCCCGACAAGACCTTCAGCGCTGTGAAGAGAACGAATACGGGCTCACAGCGCTTTTGTAAACTTGCAAATTAAGAAATATGCATTTAAATAAGAACTTAGCTGGGATGTACTGGAGCACTGTATGGGTACCGGGTTAGGAAAGGCACAGTTAAGTACACAGCAGGGTTGAGGTGGACTTAAAAGGTTTTCTTTCTCACTGGCCTTCTGTAGGAGCAGGTCGTTTTTTTGGTAAATATGTAAATACTCGTTGAAGATGCGGGCCTGATGTATAGTGTTCTGGGTCCAGGGCGCCCACAGGCCTGGCCACAGATGTGCATAGTGACAATCTGCTTGATCTGCATGAGTATACCCTGGACAGGCATTTCTGGTGTGGATAAGAAAGATTTATTTTCCTTGCAGCAGGAGGGAAGAGCTAGGAGGCAGTCTGTGTATATCTTTGTTGAAGTTTATGGTTTAACTGATTGATGACGGTGTATGCTGTTTTTGATCAGTTGATTATTAAGAAGTACAAGGCTCACTCCTCACCCTTGGGTATTCAGCTCAAGTGTTTCCCCCTGAAGACTTCCATCTTTTCCAGACAGGGGCTGGCTTCTGGCATATCCAAGAGCTTAATTGTGGGTGCAAGTGTAACCATTCACTTGCCCGTCCCGCACAGATGGGGGTGCAAATCCACTATTTGCTTAAATTAACAATTCTTTGAATCAACACTACTCTAATTATCAAAATGTACTCTTCACACATTGACTCAAAAACATAACTCTTTATTACGGACGCTTTTCCGTAATCATCTCATCATTAACATGTATTGAACAAGAGCATATAGTCATTACAGACAACATATACTTGAAATTCACACAAAAACAATCTTTGTTGTTGTTTTCCCAATGCATTCATGGATAATCCTATCCCTTCATCAGGGGAACTGAAAGTCAAACATAAATGCTCAAGTTAAACATACAAGGAGGAAAAATCTATTCGATTACAAAACACAGTTTACTTGTAATATAATGTCCAAACATTGAAAAATGCATTATACTGTCCCCAGCTATCCAATAATAGTGATAGAAAACACACCCTTCACCAAAAAATGTGTTAGAATAGTGGCCTACCCCCCTGGTCCTCTGATTACACCAAGCTCCGAACAAAGGGGGCTGGCTTGGTTTGGCCTAAAGCGAATGCAGTAGCCGTGGGGCGCAAAGTTCGGAAGGACAGCTTCTTTTTTAAGAATTGCAGACGCTGAATGGTGAGATGAGGACAACAAAAAATTTTTTTTAATAGTAACCTACCCGAAATGAATCAAAAAACGGAATATTCAATGACTTACGTTCATATGAAAATGTGCGTGCTGTACATTGCCCGCGATGAAAGTTCATCAAACAGCCACCTGAAGGGGTAAAATGAGTTCTTTGAACACACAAATGAAACCCACGTGTACTTTAAACATGCGCCTCTGCGGTGGTAAAAACGTACAGATACCTTATTTCGTGGGGTACACCCGACGTACCGACCTTAGATCTCCTTCACGTAAACAATGCTCAACGCTCTATAACCAATTTAAAGTCCATGAATAACCATCCACATCCAGAATTTTTCATATCCAAGAGCTTGGCACGAATGCACTAGGCATGTCCTGAGCCCCTCGAGGTGTGCCAAGAGGCTGAGTTGCTACTACAGGTCTGCCTAGGTAAGCATAAGGTTGAATCTTCCTATCAGCTTCTGCGGGCAATGTCTGAAAGGCTGTATCCCGCGCTTGTCACATCACTTACCTGGATAAAATGCATATTAGGTAACTATCAATCCTGACAGGGACTGCAAGAAATACATTTATTTCAATGTGGGTTGCTGGAATATATTTCCTAAAACGATGTACACACAAAAAATCCAAACTGTTTTTTAAAAGGCTTTATTAATATGTAGAAACCCTGTTTTAGAGCAAAGTATATGAACAAAAGCAATTATAAATGTAAACATTATGGTCAGTAAAATAAAGGTAATGCATGTAAAAATGATAAAACGTAGAAAGATATTTGCATAGTAAAAGGCAAAACTATCTGTAGATATATTTGATACTTTATCTACTCTACACCATTGCACTCTGCGCCACTGCAATCTATGCCACTTTACTCTACTCTGCACAACTGCACTTTACATCACTGCACTCTATGCCACTCTAATCTACTCTGCATCACTCTACTCTGTGCCACTGCACTCCACACTATTCTGCACTACTGTACTGTATGCCACTGCACTCTATGCCACTGTGCTCTACTCTGCACCTCTCTATGCCAATGCACTCTATTCTGCTGCACTCTACTCTACGCCACTCTTCTCTGTGCCACTGCACTCTATGCCACTCTTCTCTGCACCACTGTACTCTATGCCACTCTACTCTATGCCACTTCACTCTATGTCGCTGCACTCTATGCCACTCTACTTTGCACCACTCTACTCTACACCATTGCACTATATGCCACGGCAGTGTATGCCACTGCACTCAATGCCATTGCACTTTACTCTACGCCACTGCACTCTTCACCACTCTCAATTACTTTGCACCACTGTACTCTAGGCCACTAGGCCATCCCATTCTACGCTATTGCACACCACTCTACTCTATGCCACTGCACTCTACGCCATTCTACTCTACTCCACTGCATCTTCCCCTAGTGCACTGTACAACATACTACTCTACTCGGCATTACTCTACACCACTGCACTCTACACCACTGCACTCTACTCTGCACCACTCCACTGTATACCACCGCACTCTATGCCACTGCACTTTGTGTCAGTTCACTCTACTCTACGTTAATCCACTCTATGCCAATCCACGCCACTCTTCACAGTGCCACTCCTCGCCACCCTACCCCACTTCGCTCCACACAATGTCACTTTACTCCATGCCACTCTACTGTACAGCACTCTGCCCGACTCCACTTCACTCTACGCCACTCTGTCTACTACTCTACTCCATGCCACTCCAAGTCACTGCATGCCACTCCACTCTATTCCACTCTTCGCCACTCCACACTTCTCTACGCTATTCCATTCCACTCCACTCTAAGCCACTCCACTCCATGCCACTCCAGTCACTGCCACTCTAGTCAACTTCACTCCACTCTCCGCCATTCTGCTCTACTCAACTTCTCGCTATGCCAATCCACTCTACACCACTACACTATAAACCACTCTTTACGCCAGCACACTCTCCTCCACTCTACATCACTCCACTCTACACTTTGCCTCTCCACCACTCCACTCCACTGCAGCCTCTACACCACTCTGTTTTACACCACACTTCTCTACGCCACTTCACTCTACACCACTTCACTGTACTCTATGCCACTCTACGACATTCCAAGCCACTCTACTCCACTCCACTCTATGCCACTGCACTCTACATCACTCCACACCACACTAAGCCATGCCACTTCCCTCCACTCTAATCTAATCCACTCCACGCTGTTGTACAATTTGGTTAAAAGACATTGGCAAAACCAATAACTCTTGCTTAGGCAAAACATATTGACTTTGCCAATGCTTGTTGCTGCATGGTAGTTCATGGAGTGAGGAGGAGGCTGCTCATGTTGGGCTCATGCTTAAGTAATACTGAAAGATGAACAATACTGATGTTCAAATTTCAGTAATTACACATAAGGGACTGCTAGGGTATCTTGTTAATTAATCTGATATGGAACTGTGCAAGGCCATTTAAAGTTGCTGAGCCTCTATGCAGCATGCAGCATGGGAAAATGCCATCTCCGTGACTTTTTAATGTGAGCTACAGAAAAGTATAGAAAATGTGAGACAATTTTTTCCGCATAATTTTAAAGCTGCTCTACAGGGCCCGTGTTTGTATTAAACAGAACTGTTTTCAAGCCTGTAAACTACCTTCATGCACTCTGCTCTGTATACAAACCCTAATCATGTTAACATGCAGCAAGGCTTTTGTTACATGTAACAACACATTTACATTTAATAAAAAGCTGTATCAAACACGTCTATAGCATGATTTGTTGCAGGGATTCTGCTCATGCACAGAACTATGCGCAGGAAACCAGGACCTCAGTGAATTGTGGTGAACCAAAAAACTCACCTCAGTACCCAGAACCCCTGTCCGACTAGCATCAGTGTCTCATTCGTTCTCCGTATCATCTTGAAGTTACAAATGATTAGACAACCCAGAACAAGCAACTTAGAGTACTCTCAGGAATAGTGGGAATTAGAAACACCTTTTCATTATTATTCTCATATCAGTCCACAACAAGAGTAATCAGAGACACAATATAGTTTAAAATGTTTATTTTTAACTACGTGCCCTAAGATACAGTACTTTGGCTAACATAAGCAGACAAATGATTAAAAATAAAACCATCAGCATTGTTACAATACCATGTAAAATGAAGGGAGAAATCATGTTATAAATGATAGTGTATTATAGTCACCCTCCCTTCATAAGAAAGCTAGTATTATTAAACTATTAGAAGGTCTCTAGGTTTGAATGGGGAACCCCATACCGTAAAGATCAGCTTAGGTGAATCACATCACAGGATCAGCTCTGCTCTGTGTCTGGAAAAGGCCTTCTCCAAAGTGTCTCAATCATGCATGCAAAATGCAATATTAAAGGCACTCGAGTTTCAGAAATTTGCAGCTGTGTGCGTGTTATGGCTAGAGCGTGGGCCGATCAACATGAATTCAAAAGCATACATTGTTATTTGGCCCTGACGGCTTCTGCACACAGTGTTCAGACCAAGGTCGCGGTGCACGTCTTGGGATGTGAACAACAGACCGTTTCTCATGTGAAGAAAAAGCAAGCAAGCAGTTTTCATATAATAACAGCTACCTGCAGTGTCATGTGCAAAAGCAGCAAAAGTGGCAAGATGGCATTTTAATTCTAAGACGCTTATGCTAACATAGCAATGTGTGTACCTGGAGCTCCGTCTCCACTATACCCTCCCTTGATCGGACCACAAACAAATAGGGATGCAATTTAGGAACGCAGAGTTCAAGTTCGACAGAGACAGAACCAAGTTCATGTATTGTCCATCCATATAATTGGAAGTAAAAGTTCAAAAAACCTGCTTTAAAATGGAAAAGAGAAAAAAATATGTAACATCTCACAAAGGCTTGACAGAGCCTAGATCTGGAGTAAAACAAATGAAAAAACTCAAAAAGTTGGGGGTTGACTATTAGAAGATGGACAACTACCAAGTTAATCCATCAACGTGTAAGCACAATAAGTAGCAACAGCCTCCAAGAGGAAGTCATTATAATGTTCTGTAAAAGATTCCGCCATCCAGTCTAGCACAGTAAATGAACATTCATGTTCTTTGATAAATGGAGCCTCTAGCACAATCAGAGGACAACTTGCATGTTCTTCAAGATAACTTCTCACCAAGAAGTCATACGCTGCTGTATAGATATCCCAATTCCCTAGGACTCCATGTGCCGCTCCACAGGCCATAATCCCGATACCAGAACAGTCCAACTCATGAGCCACTAAGGGACCCATCAGTCGATCATAATCCGGGGCAGGAGACACCGAGTTTGACAGGCACAAATCCAGAGCCCATTCGAAAGGACAATCTAGGCAATGAAAAACAGGCTACACGCAAGTAAAGTAGGAAAACCGGAATGACAATCCATAGGCTACGCTTAAAGTGGCCAGTGGTAATGTTCCATAATATTCAAGCATCTGGTTACGAAGTTGGAGCAGCTGGGGTAGGCTGTTGTGTGATACACATTGTGCAGCCATTGCACAGAAAGCAGACCAACAGGAGCACACCAGCCGTGAGGGCGAGAATCAACGGGAGCCCGCCGAAGATGCTGGAAAAAATAGAACGAAAAAATGCCGGTATCACACCAAAGACTGTCTGGAAGAAGGTCACGAGGCCGGAGCTCACAACTTTGAAAAAATGCGCTAAGCCAGTTGTTGACCAGGCATTGGATATAGTATGAATCAGAGCACCGAAATGAAGGGGGAGATCAGTATTTAAAAGCGCATGCTCCTCGGTGCGGGTGTTAGCTACTTGAAGGACGAATGTTTCACGGGAGGAAGTCAGTGCGACTTCTTTTTGAGACAATAGAGCCCTTATTCTGCTCATCTTGTTGAACTCTGCTTTCAAGGTTGGGATGGAAGATCAGATGGATACATCCAGTCTCCCATGCGGGGGTGGGAAAAGGACATTTTTACAGCAGACTACCCATTGTGAGACAGTTACAATGTACGGAGTTCCCACTAGCATCCCGCAGCATGCCTCATTATTCAAAAGCAAATAACTACCGTTAGCTAATAATGTAAGTAAAAGTGGGCGTAATTGCTGGCACAGGATTTCCCTTTAGAATGCAAGCTAAATTCGGTGCCTGAACGTTGCATGCACCATGCAATTAGATGTGCCTACAGACAACTGAGTGATCAGGTGTGGAAGTGCATACCACTCATTTCAAATAAACCTCTTTACCCTCTCTCATGCACCTGTATGTAAATGAGAGTGACCAAACTTCATGCAGGAAAGCAGTACCTAATGGTTCATATCTGCCTAGGTCATAATGTTTCATACATGAACTGAACTTAAACAATGGAAACGGCAAAGTGATTAAACCGTGGATAAGCCACACAGCTGAGTTCAATTCGGCCACAGAGAAAGGTAAAGGCTCTAACTTTTCAATATGCAGTAATGAGTATGTTGCATCTTTCATGGACATGAATTGTTGTTTTGCAGCCAGATTAAACGGCAGGAATAAAGATGATGTATTCATGTAGTCCCAGGGAACTTTCCCAGCCTTCAATGTTTGCAAAGTCCATGCAAACTGCATAATAGAATGCAATTGATTTTGACCATGGTATAAAACAGACATATCATCCTGTACAATATCCTCAACAGATGAAACAATATTATCTAATGTATAAATTCTTGAAGAAAGGGTGTTAATGCTATTATCGATTACAGCTAGCACTTTTTCCAGATTTGCCTGATCAATAGCTCTTAATCTGGAAGCAGCCTCAATTTGTGACAATTTCCAAACTTCGTTATAAATAGCATAGACCCATCTTTTAGATCTGGCACCCACAGGACCCTTAACAAAATCATTCAAATCTATTCTATCATTTAATTTCGATAAATTAATTTTAACAGATGCTAAGGTGGAATGTTGCAGCCAATTCTGACATAATTTCCCGACAGAATAGGTAGTAACAGAATGATGAGATGCAAATCTGGGGTCAACCCTAACCTATGTATAGCCAGGATATAGACCCAGAAAACGACGTTGACAGGAATCTGAGCTCGTCTGCCATATCAACCATCCTTCAGGATCTAAGTTGGAAATGTTGACGGATGTATTAGAAATATAGGACTGCAACGCATCGATGGACAGATCTGTGTGATTATTCCATTGTGGATAAGCACCCAGATCAGGAACAGAGGGTGAATTCATCTTTTTAGAAGTAGCCAATCCAAAGCAGGTGGTTTGAAAAATGGTAGAATTCAAAAACAAAATGTGGTTTGGGATAAGGCAAGCACGATGCAGAGCCTCTGTACTTTGTACCTGCCATGTTTTAGAACCCCAAAGTGATTTAAGATCAATGGTATCTTTCCATAGCTCATAGCCCCCTATAGCCAATTCATCCATAAAGTATTTGGAATATAATAATTTAGTGTGGGTCAGTCTAACCTTAGAAGATGGCTCCGCAGCCATTTTAAAATAAAATGCTTCAGGTTCAGATACACTGAAATCAGTAAAATATGTAAATGTTTTCACTAATGTTTTAGAGCTGCCTTCAATGGGCGCAGGGCAATGCTCCCATTGTGATGTAATTGACAATATTTCTAAATGTATTCGCTTTATGCAGGAAATGATTGCCATAGTGTTGGTAGCAAAACAACTCCCCATAGTTAGCTGTGTCTAAATACAAATCTCCAGCATCAAAAGCAGCATACTATTTCAAATCAGAAAAAAGTGCCTCTATGGCCTGGACGTCCCAATCATCAGAGCGGATGTTTTGTTTCACAACATCCCCCATAGAAACACAAAGTACATTGGGGACATTAATCCCCTCTGTGGGACCATGAATTTGAAATTTAACAGCATCCCACACAATCCCATCCAACACAGGCCAGGCAGCAATATTCAAAAAAGTCTGGTCCCTTTTCATGATGTGCGATGAGGAGTGGGGGGCCAAAGTTCCATCAATTAATCTAATTGCAGATCTTTTGGTGAGAGAGCGTCCATTTACAAGACAAAAAATACCACCACAAATCCAATGGACATAAACAAAAATCACTTATGAGCAGCAGCCAAATGTAAGTCCAGGGGGGAATTAAAAAATGTCTTTTAAACCAAGCAGCAAAAATAGAAATTTTCGACGGGGGATTGGAAGTCGTAGAGTTAGTGTGAAATGAAAAACGTGACTGGTCAACTGCAGTTGATTGTAAACCAGGCAACAACACATCTGGGGATAAGTATACTTACTATCTTCAGGTGGACCACCAGCCGGTGGTGGCAACAAAGGATTAGTAACTGTATGCATCTCGATGGCAATGTCAGGCCTGGTGGTAGACGCCGAAGCCAAAACAAGACAAGAGACCGCTGAAGTCATACTAAGAAGAATCGGCCACTTGCTGTAGTTTGACATTGTCAATGGAGATGTACCTGTTATCCTTGCGACCAGGAAGCGGAGGTAAAATGACTGTTCTTGTACCCTGCACGCCAAGCACTGGTACTGGAGCATGATAAGAGGGGCCAAACTCCTTCTTGTTCTCCACCTTCTCACGGACCAGGTCACCAACTCGAGGTAGCCAGCCGACTACTGGAATCTGAAGCGCAGCATCAGTCGCGGAGGGCAAGTGTTCCTTTGCGAGACACAGGTCTCGTGTAGATTCTGTAGTACAGCACAGTGATCATCTAAGTCAAAGGGGGCCGCCGCCGCCATGTCTAGACCATCAAGGTTCGGAAAAAACATCTTTATGCCAAAGAGCATTTCGTATGGGGTCTGCCCACCCAGAGACCTTCTAGGGAGATTAGTAAGTGCACGTTGAACGTTATACAGATGGGCTAACCAGTTCCTGCCAGTGCCTAAAACCCTAGCTGTCAGGGATTGCTTTAAGTAATGGTTCATTCGCTCCACAACACTATTGCCCTCAGGCCGGTATGGAGATGAAAATTTGACTTGGACCCCCAAAGATCTCATGGCATCCTTGTACGCCTTAGAGGCGAACGCAGGACCCTGGTCAGAATAAAGGGTACCACATGCGAAAATTCCCACAAAGACTCGCAAATCCCTGATGACAGTTCGAGCATCAGCATTCCGTTGTGGCCATACCCAAAGAAAACGTGTGCACGAATCCACTGCAACTAAGATGTATTTATACGCAGTATCAGAGGAGAAAGGACCGCAGTGATCTAAATAAACACACCCAAGTGGTTTATTAGATATGTACAACTGTGTTTGTGGTGGGTGCGCAGCAGTCGAAGGTTTAATCTGCTGGCAGATGTCACAATTAAGAACATAAGCTCTAGTCTGTTTATACAACCTGCGCCACCAGTAACGTTGTTGTAAGAGAGAAACAGTTGCTGAAACGCCTGCATGCGCAGAAGCCATGCCTTCGTGAGCCGCTGTTATCAAGAAAAGTCTGGAGTCCGCGTTGGGAATCAATCTGTCACCAACGTCATTAATTCTCACATAAGGAACTTTTTCAGGACTTAAATGATAAGAGTATTTAGAAGGCAAACTTCTCTGGTAATTACTTCCCTTCTCGGTTGCAGCAATAGCTGCCAAGATGTCATCATCAATCTTACTTTTGGATCTTGTAACTGCTGCTACTAGATATGTTGCCACTGCTGTTTTCGCTGCCTCGTCAGGTAAGCTGTTTCCGACAGCGTGGACACCAACTCGCTGGTGCCCAAGAGTATGAATTATATTCACGAGAGGCAGATTCTCTTTAAGTTCTGCAACTCGAACCTAAAGCATTTTATGCTTGATTGTGCTACCCATAAATTGTCGTTAAAAAACTGAACACAGTAAAATGAGTCACTCACTATAAGTGTTGTAACTCGTGGATCAGCAAACTCCAGTGTGAGCACCAGAGCACGTAGCTCAGCCAACTGGGCGGTACAATCACCCAATGGCTGCGTATGCACAACATCAGACTTGAATTTACCATTCACGAAAGTACCAACCACAATTGCGCAGGCCGCTGAATATGCATGCTTTGAATCCGTCGCCGGTTGCGCCGAACCGTCAGTGTAAATGACACAATGGTAATCCTCAAGCGGGCGCAAAGACAGAGGAGCTGGATGAACAAACTCATACTGCAAATACTCCTGAGTCTGCAATGAGGCATCAAAGATGTAGGTGACATCCGGCGATGTCAAGGAAGTTGCCCATTTTATCCAACGCGGATGCAAAGCCTTAGAATTAGGTACACTGGCTTTCGTCACTGCCTCTACAGCAGGATACGGTGTGACAACCAACATGCGTTACCCTTGCGACAGCGCTCTCTCTTTCAGAATCGCCATCTGCACTGCAGTCAAAACTTTCTAGACAGTCGAAAAGCGCATTTCAGCCGAAGTGTACAAGTGTGATTTGTAAGCAATGGGGACTGTGTCGCCCTCATTGAATTTTAGGTACGTGAAACCCACTGCAACAGGCACAATTCTTATCACCAAGTTAGTGTGGTTATCACGTGCAAGTAAGTACTTTGAAGCAAGAAGATCAGCCTGCAAAGATTGCAAGATAGCTGAATGCTCTGGCAGCCAGCTCGATTTGGAAAAAGTTGGTTGTACCAAGGCATATAGCGGCTTGATATGCTGGGCATAATCGGGAATGTAAGTACGCCCGAAATTCAGAAAACCCAGCAGAGATTGTAGTTTTATTCAGTGTTGTCGGAGCACGCAGACATGCGCACTTCTCCAGGAAGTGAGGGGCTAATCCTCGGCCTTCGTTGTTGAGTTCATAACCCAAAAACAACACTGTATACTCTGCAATGTGTGACTTTGCAAAGATGAATTTGTAACCGAAGTCCGCAAACATGACAATGATGCGGTCAACGCAATACAGATGCGGCCATAATTCGTCGTCTGTGAGATAGATATCATCAACATACGAGTATGCATCAGGGTCAATGCTCTCTAACAGAGAGACAACACGTGCGGCAAAGACGCCTGGACTGTTTTTTAGCCCATGGCTAATCTTTTAAACTGTTTCTGTTTGCCGCCTGAAGTAAAGGCTGTCCATTGACTACTAATAGAGGACAGATTATGGCTATAAAAGCCATTGGATATCTCAATTGTGGTCTTAAACCTCTTCCTCACAAAACTATCAACTAGGGCAGAACTGTGGGTATTCTGTACAGCACAGGTCCGACAATGAGAGTTCAAATGCCGGTAATCCAAAACTAGGCGGTACGGCCCATCAGGTTTAGTTACAGTGAAAAGAGGATTATTCATTGGTGACACACATGTTTCAATAACACCTTGATATTCCAATTGTTCAAGGATGTCTGCGATGTGAGATCTAGCTTTGCGGCGCATGGGATATTGGGGTTGCGGCTGGGGCATAGACCGTAAAGGGATCTCGTGGCTCGGTGGCAATTTATCCCACCCAACCTGAGTGCGGTACAAAGCCGGAGCAAGCACCTGAGTCTATTCTTCTGCAAAGTTCTGAGCCTGATCCTTCGGCACTGTGTGCACGAAGGATGAGAGAATTACCTCCTCCCCTCTAGGAGCGGCCAAAACGAAAGCCGGGGGCCAGTCCGCCTCTGCCAATAGAATGTCATATGTAGAGGTCAGATTCTCCCAAAAAATCCCTCTTATGGTACGTTGTATGTCACCTTCTATTAAAAGGACTATGTCATATAGTCTGTCAGGGGGAGCCACTCTAGTATCCACAGTTTCTACAGTAATGAACGTGTCAGTTGCTGTCGCCACCATATATGGACGCTGTGCTTGCCGCACTACTGTAACCTCCGCTGCACTGTCTAGCAGCGTTAGTGCCCATGTTAGGTTCCGAAGCTGCGTTCTCACTATCTGTGGCATACCTCACTGTTAGTGCAGCAACTTTATTCTTCTGAAACGGGGGACGTTGACGAGCAAACTCGTCCTGCTTTCCTTTACCGTCAGGCTGACGGGGTTGCTCACGTCCTTGTTGGGCACCCGACCTTTGCCACGTTCTCCTCCACCGGACTGTGAGACCGATGTTTCCTGTGAAGAACGAGGAGAACGTTGTTCAGTAACCTGAAATCTATCAGGAGACCTAATCCTAGTGCGATCGCGCAAATCATATGTGCGCTCACCAGTCGGCAGTACAGGCGACGCTGGACGTGTCCCCTGTTTCTGTTGCTGCTTACCTTGTTTCTTAGCTCTCCAATTTTGTTTAGGAAAAGCTGGATGATCCTCTTTGAAAGACGAACCCTTCTTAGTTTGCTGTTGCACAACTGTGGTCTGAACAGAAGGCTTAACCCCTAAACTAATGCGGGCTATGGTTCTATATGCCTCCGCAATAATTTTGGGCAACTCTCAGGGTTTATCGACGTCGTCTACGAGGGCTAGACCATTCGACACTTGAAAGTGAACCGCATCTCCCTTGAGGTTACCAAGGATGAGAGTGGCAACTACGTTGAACACACCGACAAGCCTCATTCCCAACTCGACCGCCACCTCAGGACCATGTTGATCTTGAACACGTTTGATCATGGAGGGCAGTACGGCCATAGACGGGGTGCCGAAGCACTTCGAGTAGACCGCTGCAAAAATCTTACCCCAGTTCTCACAATCGGCCACTTCTGGAACTAAGACTTTCTGCAAACTGATGGTGAGTATCCTGTGTTTCTCCACAGGAGTAGAGTTTGGAAACACAGCTTCCAGCTGGTCAAATTTCTCAGCAAGCCAATGACGCAAATCGTCCTTATTCTGGGGGCGCTTGCCCATTACCGAATTAACCATGAAGGGACTTTTAACAATCCCGGCCGGGCCAGCTGGTTGCTCCTCAACAACAGGTGCCCCTGCCTGCAAATTGCGTGAAACATATTGTACCAAAGCCCGATGAACAGTAATCAGGGCTGTATGGAGTTGACATAACTCATCCACCGTGGCACGTAAATAACGAGGATGAGGTGTAAATCCGGCCAACACCAGCCAAGTGGCCCCTGGAATTGACAAAGGGCCCATTCGAACCGGTGTAACCATGTGGGGGAGGGCGCCATTAAACCAAATACGATGCTTCCAAGCAGAAACAGGAATCTCCTGCGTCCTATATGGCGTATAATCCGCCGGAACTGCTGTAGGCACTCACTACAAAGATAATAGACATCCCATCGTTAGGCACCCCGAACTGCGTCAAATGACGCCAGAGAGGTGCGCAGCTATGCACCGCAATAGCGACTTCAGCCATAAGGACACATAGAAGAAAAACAATCTATATTAACAGTAGCACAAAAAGGGTATAAAGAAAGAACCTTTTTAATTGACAAGCTTGTTTGAACCTATATAGTAACTATTAGGTAGGTTAAAACCGTCACTCCCGTTATCCGGAAACAAGAGTGAGGGCGTTGTGGACTTAATATAAGCACTACTAAGGCGTCTCGAATCATGAGACCAAACGTTAGGTGCGCCATGTTGCAGGGATTCTGTTCATACACAGAACTATACGCAGGAAACCAGGACCTCAGTGAATTGTGGTGTACCAAAAAACTCACCTCAGTACCCAGAACCCCTATCCGACTAGCATCAGTGTCTCATTCATTCTTCGTATCATCTTGAAGTTACAAATGATTAGACAACCCAGAATAAGCGACTTAGAGTATTCTCAGGAATGGTGAGAATTAGATATACCTTTTCATTATTATTCTCATATCAGTCCATAACAAGAGTAATCAGAGACACAATATAGTTTAAAATGTTTATTTTTAACTACGTGCCCTAAGATACAGTACTTTGGCTAACATAAGCAGACAAATGATTAAAAAAAAAACTATCAGCATTGTTACAATACCATATAAAATGAAGGGAGAAATCATGTTAAAAATGATAGTGTATTATAGTCACCCTCCCTTCATAAGAAAGCTAGTATTATTAAACTATTAGAAGGTCTCTAGGTTTGAATGGGGAACCCCATACCGTAAAGATCAGCTTAGGTGAATCACATCACAGGATCAGCTCTGCTCTGTGTCTGGAAAAGGTCTTCTCCAAAGTGTCTCAATCATGCATGCAAAATGCAATATTAAAGGCACTCGAGTTTCAGAAATTTGCAGCTGTGTGCGTGTTATGGCTAGAGCGTGGGCCGATCAACATGAATTCAAAAGCATACATTGTTATTTGGCCCTGACGGCTTCTGCACACGGTGTTCAGACCAAGGTCGCGGTGCACGTCTAGGGATGTGAACAACAGACCATTTCTCATGTGAAGAAAAAGCAAACAAGCAGTTTTCATATAATAACAGTTACCTGCAGTGTCGTGTGCAAAAGCAGCAAAAGTGGCAAGATGGCGTTTTAATGCTAAGACGCTTATGCTAACATAGCAATGTGTGTACCTGGAGCTCTGTCTCCACTACAGTTTCTTTCCTTTAGAATCAGGGTAGACAGCATATACTTTAAAATGTCTTTGCTTATTATGTAGCTGCACCTTTTGACTGTGAAGATTAGTAACATTTTATGCGTCCACCTTTTTGGGAGAACTGGTATGATAAGAGGATTCAGTTCCCATGGATGAGGTGATCAACATTCACAGAGATCCTGGAGGAAGTAACATCCCAGCACTAAGGCTACCCATGACCAAGAAAGGTGACATTCTTATATGGAATCTTGCAACTTTAGACAACTACTGGTCGTTATAAAACCAGCTTATTGTAGAGAAATCCATGATGGTACCTGTAATGCCTAACTGGGTACCTGCCAATAACCACGCCAAGCACGCAGCTTAGTATTACACATCTTTATTCGGCTGCGTGTAACTGTAAACTCAACATTCGAAAATAAGCTTTCATTGCATTGTGCTCTGTCATCCACATCACAGCTCTACGGAGCCCGTCAGGAGTCAAAATATATCCATTCTAAAATATCACAAGACACCACAGGACCCTGACTGTTCTATTGTGGGAGGTAGTTAATCACATACTGGATCAATGTGTGGCAGATTGTGGAACAGTCATATGTGATGGGGTTCGTTTCAAAGAAGAGGTTTCACTATCTGCACCTGATACAATGGATGGAAGTGTAAAACTGATTTGCATTCTCAAGGAATCATATAGCATATTCTTTACCACCCTGATGACACGTGAGAACGCTGCAGCCATGAACTGCCCTGGCACATTCCAAGTAGTTGTTGAATTTTAGATGAAGTGATGCTTCTCGATGAAATAAGTAATTATTCAACAGTCATTTTGAAGATTGTTGCCATCAGACAACTTATGAAACGTGAAACAACTGGATTGGTAGCTTGAGGAAAAGAGAGGCGTTGATCATGATTTAATCATCCAATGAGCTTCCACACTGCCATCTAGGGCACTTACCCAAAGCAAACAGGTTTTATTCAGCATAACAATGGCTCACGTTTGGTAGCTTGGACTCAGATGTAAGGCAACCTTCAGAGAAATGTGTGTTGTAAAGATGTGTAACAACCAACCAAACAATAATTAATGACAAAAGAAATAAAGACAGTGCGCATAATGTTAAATAAAAATAGAAAAATGTATAGGAAAAATTAAATGAAAATAAAGAAAATTGTTCTAGATAATCAAAGTTACGACGAAAAGTGCGAAGAAGTTAATATGAATAAGAGCGATAACTAATATAATAAAAAATATTCTTTCTCAATTTTAATCTGAAAAACCTGATGATTAAAATTCCCTGGAGATGTCAGGATAACACCAAGAACATGCACCAGTGAACCTGTTCCCCAGAGTTTTCACAGAGGCTGGTCAGTGTGGGGTGAATTCAGTAACAGAGGCTCCCTCTCTCTGTGGACTAAGCAGGCTGACTCACCATCGGCAGGAATATTCAAGTAGATTTTTAAAGAGAAAATCATTAAGGACCCCTAACTGGTGGAAACCAGCCTTCCTGCAGTGGGCAAGGGAATATTCCTCTTTCTAGTTGCAAGCTGGTTCTGAAAGGTAAAACATGATCAAGAGGTGCAACAGGACAACTAGCATGTCTTTGGAGTGTCACCCTGGCTCACTCCCATAGAACTTTAGTGGTCTATCCTCTCACTTCTCTTTAATTGAAAACTAAATCCTCAAAATATAGTAAGTCTTGTAGCCAACCCATGCAATTTTTCTGACAACTAAGGCATTGATTCTATATTTTTCTTAACTCCAACCACTTCCTTCGAAGGCAGCCTTTCATCATTTAAGGATATTCCTATCTTATCTGTCGTGCCTTACAGGAGGGTTATCCTTCAGTACATAGGAGTTCTAATAGAGACTATGGGGGATATTCACAAGAACGTGTGCTAAACATCACCAAAAAATGTTAACGCAACTTTACACCTCCCAGACGATCGCAGGAAAGCAACCCAGTGCCAACATGGAATTCACAACAAGGCGGCCCCATGCAATAGTTTGCCGAAACCGCGGCCAATGCCTGTGATACAACCACCTCGACGGAGATAAAAACACAAACCCCATCGCAAAAAAACCTGCGATGGGCAAAAGCGCGATGAGGAAATTAGCGCTAAGTAGCGCCAGGCCTGCAACACACACCTGGCTGGCAGAAAAAACACCCAAACACAAACCGACCCACACCCAAGCACCATGGAGGCAGCCGGAGCAGGAGCAGAGGACGAGCGCAACCCCACAAGCATCCTGGACGACCAGCCTGGGACCTCGGGGACAGGGAAGGGCAAGGACAAAAAGAAGAGGAAGACGAAGTTCCGTCCGCAGTCGAACAGGATCATAGTCACGGAGGTGATGGAACACCATCAACAACTGTTCGTCACCTCCAACGTGTCATTGGGCACCAAAAATGGAATATGGCGGGACATCGTGGACAAGGTGAATGCCGTCAGAGAGCACAAGAGGACAATAGACGAGGTCAAGAGACGATGGAATGACATCAAGTGAAAGACCAAGGAGAAACTCTCAGCCAATGTAGAGATGGCCACGATGGCACACATGCACAATAAAGCAGAGCACCATGCACACCCTCAATGAGTCTGCGTCATCGCCCAGATCTATAGACTGTCACAATGTACAATACCATGCTGTCTGAGTGTCAACATGTACCATGCAGCTACATACATTGCAATACACCATCGCCCCTTCACATTGCAGGGCCACCGTCAACACCCCCTGCAGAGCAGTCCCAGCAACTCTTCACTGATGACAAGGAGGACAACCCCAGCATCGATGCACAAGCCCTCCTAGACATCATTGACATCATCCGTGACTCACCTCCAGGATCAGGGCTGCCCAGCAGCATCGAGGAGACCCCACCCACCACCCAAACCACCCAGCAGGAGCCACCCATGGCCCCAGTAGTCTCCCAAGACCCCCAGGAACAACACACGGCCTTCCAACGCCGTATGCTGGAGGGCCAGAGGGTGATGGCTGAGCAGGTGCGGGTGGGGTTCGACCGCATGGCTACCAAACTGGACGCCATCCATGGGTGTCTAGGCTCGCTCCATGGTCTCCAACAAGCCCTGACTGACATCGCTGGAGTCATGACGTGGAGAGAACACATGTCTGCTCAGAGGGGCTCCAGAGATACCAGCCGTGAGCTGGCACACATGCCAAGGCTCATGGAGGACATGGTGCGGATGGAGGCAGAAAGGATGGTAGCCACCGCTGCACACCAGCGAAATGCAGCTGGAATCTACCATGCCCTGCAGATCCTCATCATGGCATGCTCCCACAAGGCGTGGTGATGATGAATGCTGGTGGCCCCACATCATCCACATCTCTGCCACGTGGTGTGCCATTGCCTCACAGTGAGGCAGACGTATCCACTCCGGCACCTGATGTGTAAGTGGCACACAGTGCCTCAGCCGGTACCGCAACACCCACAGGTGGGACAGAGCACACATCCGGGGATGAGGACGTGGATGGGTTTGTGATCAGGAGGAACTAGCATTCATTTCCGCCACCTGGCCTGTTTCTGCTTGGTGCGCACATGACCGCATGACCTTCCACTGACCCCCGATACACTCCGATGCACTCACCCTGGACAGCGACATGGACTGCCATATCCTGTTTGATGACCAATGACACGGCGACCAGACTGCGGACTGTACCCTTCCTCTTCCGCAGTACTTGTCATCCCCAGATGGACTCTGGCTGGCCATCCCCGGGCCCATTTTGTGTAGTGTGCTCGGCATTGCCCTGTACCGCTCCAGCTGCAGAACTGCACTGGATGTGCAATAAACATCCAGTGACACACTGCTGTGTTATGTCTTTCATCATTCATGTATGAATGTGTGGAGGAATGTAGGGACAGTGACTTCCCTTGCGTCAATGATGCTCATCCTGTGGGATGCCAGTCAGAGGGTGCCACACTGCATATTGTGTACCGGATGCCGTGGACACTACAACAGAGACACACGTATCAGTCACTTCCATGTCCGGACATGGACTGAACCACGCCCAGAGCCCACGAGTCATTGTTGCAAGCCCTGCGCTGGTCCGGCGTACGGCAGGCCAGACCACTCCGCTTACGCTCGAAGGGGGGCCCTCATTGCTACCCATCGCAGGCGTACTCGCTGGTGGTGTGCAGGTCACTGGTCTAGTTGTCAGCATGTCACAGCCACTCCCTGTGGGCAGGTTTGCAGGCACATCACACCCATCCGGCATAGGCGTCACAGGCCATGTGACTCCGCCAACATAAGGGGGCGACGACATCACATTCCCCTCTGCCGGTGGTGACTGGATGATGGACGCTCCACGGTTCTCAATCATAAAGGGCCCATGAGTTGTTGTGCACAGGGTTAGTGGCATCCGAGGCCTTGCAGCCGTCAAGGGCATACCACCACGTGGGGCTGACTGAGGTTGCACAGGGTTAGTGGCACCCGAAGCATTGCGGCCGGCATAGGCACCCTGCCATGGGACAGTGACTTTGGGTGCACTGAGGTAGGGGCACCTTAAGCTGCTGAGCGGGTGTGCAGCCTGCGATGATGCCCCGTCCCAGCGGTCCGGACAGCTCAGGTTTTGTGTACCCTGCTGGACCGTAGCATAGGCCAGAGCCAGCGGGCAGCACGGGCCTACCGCCACATGGCGTCGCTTCTGGGATCCCAGAGTTAGTGGCACTTATTGGGATGAGCGGGTGTGCAGCGTGCGATGAGGCCGGGTGTACTGGTATGTCCTCTGCCATGGAGTAATCAAGACCCAGCACCAAACCTGAGACCTGGTGGCTTGCGGAGTGGGGCTGCATGATGTGGAGGGTGCCATGTCCGTGAGCCTCGGGTTTGTGGCTTGCAGTGGCACGTGGTGGGACCTCCTCTCTGCACGCCAGTGGTGGAAGGTGAGCAGTGAGGCCTGGGTGTGCATGGGCAGGCATGCTCCGATGGGAGGCGGGAGGGGCTGGGATGCCTCTGCTTGGGTGTGCATGTGTGGGCAGGCGCTGTTGTCTTGTGCAATTGTGTGTACTGTGCCAATCTTGTATCTGGACTTATTTTCAGATGACGGGTCTGTCTCAGATGTGTGACCTGGTGAACTGCTATACATACCGGCAAGTGGTTGGAGTTGGAGACACACCAGTGGCAGCAGGTGAGCAGTGTGGCCTGGGTGCACAGGGGCTGCACTCTCTCTCTCTCTCAGCCTCTCTCCCCCTCTCTTCTTCTCTCTCTCTCCCGCTCTCTTCTTCTCTCTCTCTCTCTCCCCCTCTTCTTCTCTCTCTCTCTCTCCCCCTCTCTTCTTCTCTCTCTCTCCCACTCTCTTCTCTCTCTCTCTCTCTCTCTCTCTCTCTCTCTCTCTCTCTCCCTCTCTTCTTCTCTCTCTCTCTCTCTCTCTCTCCCCCTCTCTTCTTATCTCTCTCTCTCCCTCTCTTCCTCTCTCTCTCCTTCGCTCTCTCTCTGTCCTTTGATGTGCGCAGGACACACCTTCCCATCATGATTTTTGTCTTGCAGGCTGTGACCTACAGGTTGCCCCGAGGGGAGCCGCCATGTGTCTTCATTTCATTTCAGTGTTCATTTTAATAATGTTTCATTTGTTGCTTCGAAAGTGAATGTGTGATGCTCATTTTTGTGACGACACATGCATGTCACCAGTTGTGATTGTGCAACATCATGCAGATTATTTTGTACATGTTTAGGTGTAGCTGGTGTGGCATGTCTTTGGTCCGGTGGGTGCCGGGGAGGGGGGGTCCTGGGGGTGGTGGCGGCAGGTGTTGTTGCCCTTTTGGCCCTCCGGGCAGCATGTTCAGTGGCCCGGGTGCATCTGTTGTTCTTCAGGTGTGGCTCTGGGCTGTGCTCCCTTTTGTGGTGCAGGCTGTGGTCCGACTTTGCAACAGGTCAGAGCAGGTGTTAATTTCCTGCTGCTAACGCGCCTTATCACCTGTTTTGTGTTCTTATCGCAGTTCTGGCTGGTCGTTGTGAATGTTGTGGAGTGGTGTTGTTGCGGCTTTTGGCACAGGAAGGCCTACTCTGCATCTCATTAGCGATAGTTGCGGGGGTCATCTGTGGAGATGTTTTTTACGGCTGCTATCGCGGGTGACCTGGTGCTGTGGGATGTTAACACCAGCTTGTGATTGGGGCAATAAGTTTATTGCAACTTTGGCTGCGATAAAGTGCCGTTAACTCGATAGATCCTTGTGAATATGCTCCTATTTCTTCTAAATGCCCAAGTGATAGCTGAGCCAATTAGAGTCCCAGGTGGCGGATTTGGAGCCTCTGTTCATCTTGACAAATCTGCAGAGCACGATACATGAAGTCTGACAGCTTCACTTTGCCGCTCAAGATGATTGCAAGTAAGCAACTTTACTTTTTTCAATACTATGGAAAATAACAAAGGCAGGTCAAATACAGCTGCAGATTCAGGATGCCTATGTGATCTGAGTGTGGTTTCAACATTTGCTAGCATAATATATTCGGTTAGTTAGATTCACTGAATCAGCACTGAGGGCCTGATTCACGAACAAGCTTTTAGGTAATTTTACACTTAGGAGTAAATTTACTCCTTTTTTGTATTCACAAACTGCACTTTTGTAGTAACTTACACTTTTGTAGTAAGTCCAGCACTAAACATGGCAAACTACTTGTAGTGTAACGCCTTCCCACAGAAAGTATAGGAGGCAGAGACTTAAAATAAAATCCCACAGGGAATATTGTTAAATAAAATGACATTTTTAAAAATAGTTACAAATATAAATACATATTTTATACTTAATTATAAAATATTTAGGTTAATAAACATTTTCAAATTAAATAATAGGTACTATTTTTATACACATTTTTACCATTAATTTATATTTATATATATTTTTATTAATTTAATTATTTTCTTTAAAGTCCCTACCTCCAATATTTTCTTTGGGAAGATGTTGCAATACCAGCAGTTGGCCATGTGTAGTGCTGGGATTACTACTAAAGTGTAAGCTACTACAAAAATGTAAATTACTACAAAAGTGCAGTTTGTGAATACTGAAAATGAGTAAACCTACTCAAAAATAGGAAGTTACCTATGTTATTCCGGCCCAGGGAGTCTAGTTGTCTGTGTATTTGTCATCTTCATCACATTTGTTATAAACTGCTAGTGAGCGTATTTCTCACACAGCATTATAACAGTTCCAAATTCAACAGGACAGGAGGCCTGCATGCTTACTGTTGCCTTGCATTCATTCACCTAATATCTGTGTATCTCACAATGTCATTCTAGTGTCAGGCACTAGACAAAGTATGGAGAAGTCAGCATTGGTAAGGGCTGTTTAAGCAGAACACGTCTGAAGCTCCTATGGCACGCATTAATCAGGGCAGAAATAAATAACAGAGATGTGAAAATCAAGCAAAATTGGGTGAACAGAAAAGACAGGCTTATTTCCTCCTAATCCCACCAGCGGGTGAAAACCTTCTTTAGAGGCTTGCATTTTAACCACCTTTTTTCAGCAGCTGATGCATTTGGGTGTATTTAGCATTTTGGAACATTACAATGATATTTAGTATACATCTAAGCAGTAATGATACAGATTTTCAGAACTGTGTCTTTGTCATTGTGCAATGCATGGCCTGCACAACGTTTGGGAAAGCAAGGGGGAGTGTAGAATTCAAGACGAGAAGTTGTGCTGTGCTAAGGCTGATAGCAAATCAATCTTATCAGGGCCATTTGAAAACAGGAAAGAAATTCTGTTGTTTTGTATACATTGAATGAGCATGCCTCCTGAAATAAGTGAAAACATTCCCTTCAGAATCCAATTTCAGCTCAATAGTGCTAGTTTTGGTCATCTCACACCTGGATTGAAGCAATACTGTGCTCAGTGACCTTCCCTGCACTACTCTGGCACCCCTCAAAGGTATCCAATATGCCAATGAACATCTCACAAGGGCTAGAATAAACTTTGCCACGTTACCCAAATACTATAGGAATTCCATTGGTTCCCCTCAGAGGCCTACATTTTTTTCAAAACTAGCTGAAGCACATACAAATCCATCAAAAACAATACCCAATATATCTGGTCAATAAACTAAAACTAACCACAGCGTAATACATGGAGCCAGAGGATCACCAGACTGGAGACACAATTGTGTAATAAAGGAAAAAAACAGAAATCAGGCCTTTTCTGCCTATGCTCCTCTGGTTGGCACTCAATCACTTCCTACCTAGATCCAAGTTATAGTAATAGTTATACAAACTTAAACATACCTCAGGCCTTTATTGACAATTTGAGTGAATCGTTATATTTTAGCATCTGAGGTGCCCATTGTATTGCCAATAGTTGAGAATGTAAGAAATTATAATTCTTCATCACTTCAGCCTAGCACTTGAATTGCACTTGTGCTGGGTGCGCCAATCCACCAAATGTTGAAAATCTCGTCTTCAGTGTTATTGCTTTTCCTATCATTACACTTCATAATCAAACTTTTGCACTACATTTGAAAGAACATCTGTCACCCTCCTACATCTTGGTTCATGTTCGGAAGCTAATGTGGCTCAATGCAATGTAATGGCTAACTTGTTGGCTGTGGCGCCTGAGACCTAGAGTCCAATCTTCTCTTTGTTAGTTAACAAGGAGGTTGTGTCATTCTGGCCATATACATCCTCCACATCCCAAATTGCATTGTTATGCAATATAAATGTATCAAATTCTACACAGTGTTTTGAAAACGTAAATATTGCTGGTATCATGTTTCTCTATTCCTTTTTATTGGAGATTTAAAAATCACATGAATAATACATAATGTATCAACTCTTATAATCAAATATGAATGATGTTTTGCTTTAGTTCGAGACTTCCTGTAACATTGAATATTCTTGCTACATGGCTCTTTTACTCCCAGATGTCATTAGGCTCAGGGTTGTACCTTGCACACATTTCCTAATAGCGTAAGCTCATTTTCAAACGTGGCAAGTGGGAGCAGGATTTTGTGAGAATAATGAAGATTATGTCAGTAACATTTGCAGTAAAATTATTGAGGGGAAAACTGTGCATGGCTGAGGTGCAAGTTATAGTTACCTTAGGGCACGAGTTATAGTTACTTCAGCTAACCATAACAATAACTGCTGAATTTCTATTTTTTTTTGCGAGAAAATTCAGAACCTAACTAGAACATCCCTGCAATCTTTGGGAGAAAACTGTGCATGTCTGGGGTGTGAGTTATACTTACCTTAGGGATGAGTTATAGTTACTTCAGCTAACCATAACAACCACCACCTACCTGAGGCTTTACATAACTAGTAGAGGGGGGCCACATGGACCCCCTGGTGCTTTAATATGCCCCGGGGACCACCCCCTCCCCAGGGCTAAATAAATGTTGTTGCAGGGAACAACAAGGGTCCCCGGCCCGGGGCCAACCATCTCCCCAGGGCCAAATACATATTTAAAGCTGGCAGCCCCCTCCTGGGCCATATATGCCCCCTGCGACCACCACCTCCCCGGAGCAAGCTCTTGCATACTAAAGAAGGGGGCCATGCAGCCCCCATTCTAGATCCATTAATGGTGCCTGGGAATGCCACCCCCCCCCCCCGGGCCAGCTCCCTATGTCCTATGGTGTCCATCCCAGGGACATAGCTGTTTGCTTTTGCTTGGTGGTAACTGTCAAAGCTCCCTCCAAGCAAGAGCAGACTCTAACTCCACTCCCAGCAAGCAGGAGCTGCCAAACTGCTCCCGCTTGTTGGGAGCTGAGTTTTCAACTGTTTCCCTTCCCGCTGTCATATGGGCAGATACAAGTTTGCTCCTACATGCAGGGAGCAGCATTTGAAGCAGCTCCCTGTGTGTGGGAGCAATGCTGGCTCTGGCAGAAGGCAGGGAGTCGGATGGGACAGTGAAGGCCTTGTGACTTTCCCTGGGTCTCCAACTATAGACACTGGGTGCCCTGGGTGGGGACGGGGCACCCAGGTACTAGTCTCCTAACCATGGGGAATGAGGTCTCCAAGGCCGTTTGTGGCCAGGGAGGGTGGCTGCGTGGCCCCCTCCCACTTTAAAGAATGTATTTGGCCCCAGGGTGGCAGTGGTCCCCAGGGCTCGGGGGTGTCCACACGGCCTCCCCATATGATTTTTCAATTAGCCCTGGGAAGGTGGTGGCCCCGGGGCATATGTAAGTCCCAGGACGGGAAGTCCCTGGGGCTCTTAGAGCCCAGTGGAGGGGTGTCCCTGCGGCCCCCCTCCTTAATTTCAGAAAATCCCAGGTGGGGTGCTGACCCCCGGGGCTATAAGAGCCTCAGGAGAGGAGAGGTCCAGTGTGCCATCCCTTCTTTTATAAAAATAAAAAATGTTTGGATGCCCTGGAACCTGGCCCACCCAAGGGCTGTTTTTTTTTGTGGCAATTTTTCTCTTTTTTTACTTTTTTGCCATGGCAGGACCCATGGGGAAACCCAGCACCAAGGCTAAGGGGTCAGGTTATTTTGCCCTGACCTCTTTTCTTTTCTTTGGCAAGGCTGTGCGTGACACGGCGTTGACTGCTAAATGGGGTGTTGACCTCAGTGCCTGGCCGCAGGCTAGTCCCTGAGGCCAACCCCACCACACATAAATGGAGGCTGTGCCTGGCATGCAGTTTGGTGTTTTTATAGAGGGTGGGCCGCAGGTCCTGGCCGGAGGCCGTGTGTGGAGCGGGGTTTGGTGCTTATAGGGTGTTGGCCACATGGCTGCAGAGCCTGGTCGCAGGCAAAATTTGGTGTAATCCCATTAAGCGGTTCGGGCTGTAGTCGTGTCCAAAATCCCTATGAGGATTATCATGGAAAACACACTTTTTTTACCCCCGCCCCCTGCTTGGCGGATCACCCCGAAACTTACCCTGAACAACTAGACCCAACGTTTTTGGAACATTTTGTGAAGATTCGTCAACAGGCGCCAAAGATATGAAAGTCAAAAAATGTGTTTCCTGTGGAAACTAGATCCTAACTTTAACTATATACACACACACACACTAATGAATGATATCTCCCCCTCAAAGAATCCCACATCCTGACACTTGAACATCAGATAAGTTTTCTCTGAGAGTAACACGTTTCTGTCATTTGCTCAAGCTTCATTGACTGTTGAGAGAAAATATACATGTACTAGGTTGTAAGTAAGTAAGTTTATAATTGCTCAGTTAATTAAAATTATTGCAAGCAGTTAAAAAACATAAAAAACACATAAATATATATATATGCTATAAATATATATGTACTAGGTCGTAAGTAAGTTTATAATTGCTCAGTTAATTAAAATTTTTGCAATCAGTTAAAAAACATTAAAAAAACACATAACCAGAGATACAGTATCAGTTAAAAAGCAAAAGAGCACTATTACACAATGTATCAGTGAGAGCTGTAAAGAAGAACCGTCATGATTATCTGCCATTCATCATCATATTTCCTTTATTTCGGCAAATATAACACCATGAACGGCATCAAACATACATTCATAGAAAAGCATAATGCATACATTCAATTAGAAAGGTGACATTAAAAATAATTTTTGCTTTTAAAAGGTTAAAAAGGTTAAAAAACAGGATCAAAGTTTAATCGTCAGTGTAGTGAGGCCTATGAGCGCCTTTAAAAGCAGCGATCCTCGTCTCTAGGCAAGGGCTTAAGACCTAATCAACCATATTGCAACAAAACGTTAACAATTGAAAACACAATTGGGCCACTGGTGCTAGTTTTACATACCCTCAGTGCTAGATGACGATCCCTAAAGCCCATGAGTTTACACAAGGGATCAATCCAAAATGGTCGTTGCCTAATGTAGGCCTTGCAGAAGAATAAAATGTGCTCGATGGTTTCCACTGCCTCACAACCCATCTGGCAGGTATTTAACATATCATTCTTATTGTTCCATGAGCAAGTAAAAGTTTCTAACGGTAAAATCCCCAATCTGAATTTGACATAAAGTGCATATGCAAAAGGTATGGACACTATATCTAGATAAAAGTCTAATTCAAATGAACATTTCAATAATAAGGAGTCTGCTAAACTGCCTGAAACAACCCTTCAAATTTATCCTCCCAAAATGAAGTTCCAGTAAGATAATTTTATCTTTTCATGTACATCACATGGGAGCTCCGAGGGATGTAACCAGAAGTCCTCCAGGCCTTGCTTGAGAAACCAGCCTTTTATATAGATAAACCAGGGGATCTTGTCAGCTTGGAAGCCATCCAACATGCTTTGGGTCCCTTCCCTGTAAGGTTCTAGGTCCTCAATTGACCACAATCTTAACCAATATTGATTTGGCCTCCATGCCGCTATATCAGAAATAGATCTCAGATTTAGGTCCATGCGGATACGGAGTGTTGGAGCACTCAGAGAGATTTTTAATAAAGACTTTAGGAATGTGTTCTCTGCTTTCTCCAAGGTATCCAGATTACAGTGCCTCCAAATATCTGCTGCATAAAGGGTGGCGCAACAGGTTTGGATCTTGTATATCTCCATAAGGAGGAGATAGGGAAAATGGATGCCCTATTGTCAAACCTTACAATAGACACAGCTCTTTGCTTTAAGATCATAGTACTTGTCTGAGACTGGGATGCCCATCTGTGCGACTTCTCTAGTCTGACTCCCAAATAGTCAAACTAGTGGACACTCTCTAGCACCTCACCTCCTAAGAATACGTTCCTTCTTATTTTCTTCTTGCAGTCGCCAAACACTATGTATTTAGTTTTACTGTTATTGATTTCTAAGCCATAATCTATACAAAAAAGAGAGGACTTCTCTAGAAGGATGGATAGGGCTTTGTGCCTTTTTGATAACAGCAAGGTGTCCTCTGCAAAAAGTAAACAAGGTGTTTTCGAGTCCTTGATCTTAGGTGAGCCATTTTCAGAATTAAAAAGATATGGGATGCATGCATTGATGTACAGAATGAAGAGCGTGGGGGCCACAACACACCTTTGGCACACTCATCTCCGTATTGGGATTTTGTTTGTCAATTCCCATAAGGGGCCACACCTAACTCTCGCACAGTTATCTACATACAACTCCTGTATTTGTGTCAGCAGGCCCTTGTCACCAATCCTGGACAAGACCTCTCATAATTTAGCCCTCAGGACCAGATCGAACGTGGATAGAAGATCCACGAAAGCAACAAATAACCTTCCCTTCTCAATGCCAACAGTCCTCCATTTAATGGTTAGAAACCGTATAATTTGATCCACAGTACTGGTGTTTTGTTTAAACCCCGCCTGCAAATGGGATAGCACCTTGAATTGAGCTATCTAGTCCAATAGTCTAGTTAGTAGTTTCATGCTAATCAATTTCATAATATTGTCAATCAGACTTATGTGTCTGAGCTGGATCTATCTCCCTTCTTATAGATCGGTAATATTACAGCTCCTTTCCAGGAGCTATGAACTGGGGCTCCTGCAGTCAAGGAGTTTGACAAACAATTTATATAGGGGCTTCAGATCTGTGGTTCACTGCAGTACAAATCTACAGAGATCTTATCTAAGTAGGAGCTTTTACCAGGTTTCTGGGCCTGAATGGCTGCAATGGTCTCTTTGAGTGTAAATTCCTTTTGCCCTTCATCCTGGTGCTAATAGATGGGTTTTACTGAACTGCCATCCCAATAGTCATATTTTTATCAACATAAAGGCCCGGTAGGGCATAAACCAATCCTCAGGGGGAATGTGGCAATCTGGTTGTTATTAGTATGCCTGTTTTGGGTGGCCAAATGCCAAAAGTGCTTACTATCTTTGGCTCTAGCTGCCGCTAACAAATTGTCCCAAAGTCCCACTCGGCTTTATTGGCCTTAATAGCACTGGCATAATCCCTTCTAGCCATAGCAATTGAGGATCTTTCCTTGCATGTTAAGGCTTTTAGAAGGGATCCTTTAGCTCTTTTACATGCTTCATTAAACCACTCATTCGGTCTCAAAGTCCGATGAACCATTTTCCCCTTACAGTTTTGCACAAACAGGTTGCCCAATTTAATGAATTGATTGTTATGGACAATCACTATCTGCCCTGAGACAGTTCCTTATACACAAATACATTTAGTTCTTCAAGTACAAATGATCAAGTTTGGATTCCTCAGATTTAGAAAAGATCTCCCATTTTACAATGTGCTAGTTGTTACTAACCACCACCGGATTAAGGAGTCGTGTGTATCTAAAACCTCTCTCCCCTTATTCAGCATCTTATCTCAGAGCAACAAGATGGTGAAATAGTCACTGTCATGGTGGTCAATGACTGCCATGTCTGATACTGCATGCCAAATTTTTAAGTCCAGTAAGATAAAATCAATATGACTATTATAGTTTCCCCTGAGAAAGGTAGGCTTCGCACAACTCTATGACGGAAATTGGCCATTTCCAGGTTGTGAGAAGCTGACCTGGTATATGATGTCCACTAATGTAAGTGGGCACCTTGCACCAGTCCAGACAACCCTTATGGTGATTTAAGAGGTCTTAGACAACCTTAGAAAGCTCTCTAAGTGTTAGCTGTGGAGAGCAGCCTTCAGGCTTAGTCCAGAAGGAGTGTAAAGCAGCTTGTTTTACCAGAATGCAATTTTATATTATAGATTAAGTGAAAAAGAACCACACAAAGTAGTTATAAAAATATGTCTTTATTATATAATACTCTCTAACACATAGACATATCTCCTACCCAGAGATATGCACAATGTACTCAATACTGTAGCAAAGAAACACAGTAAATAACATGAAATACACAGTGGCCCCAGGGTGGGGCCAAACCATATACTAAGAAAGTGGTATAAGAACCACAACTCGGGTCAAGACAATTTCGAGAGGGCGTAGAAGTGCTGGGGACCCAAGGAACCACCCAAGGTGAGCAGATAGGGACCCCATGGAAAGTGTGTGCAGTGTAGGAACACGACTGTGTGCTCCGTACAACTCAACGTGTAAGTTGAGGTTGGATTTTTCAAAATGAAGGTCCGTTTCCACTGGACTGTGAAGAAACCCCCGTGGAAGACAGTGTATGATGCACAGGCACAGATGATGTAGCAGACTGGAAGGGAGACGAAGTCAGGCCCAAACGAAGTCCAGCAAAGTCCAGTTGCCCAGACGGTAGAAGAGCAGTGGTGTCTGATCTGAATCTTATCCCACGATGAATCTAGGGACCTACACCCAGGTAAACCCATAAGTAGCCTAGGGAAGGGGTTGGAAAGATTCAGGGGACCCTCCCAGGGGAGGGTCAGGAGAGGGGGGAGGTTACTCCCATGTCCTTTGTTCAGTTTCACACCAGAGCAGGAGCCAACGACTCCCAGAACTGGTTTGAGCTGGACTATGCATGGGGACACCAAATGTGCCCCTCATGCAGACTGAGTGGCACTGGCAAGCGCACCCACCCTTCCTCAATACACTTAATACTGTCTGGGAGGTGGTCACACCTCCCTGTGACAGGATGCCTATTGTTCTGCCTTCCCCTGCTCGACCTTGGCTCAGCAGGAGGAGGGCAGAAACGTGTTTCTGGTCGGCATCACCAATTTTGTGCTGTCCAGGTCAAGAAGGCTGGTTCCGGGAACACTGAGAGCCTAACAAAGGGTTCTTCCAGTGCTTGGATTCATACCCCCAAACTGTTTATGGTGTGGGGGTATGATCCTAACATGGTTGATACCAAACATGATAGGATTTGTTGCAGCCAGTTTTGAGATGGTCATCGCGTAATTACACAGTGCCCCTCAATATGGTATATGGCTGCTTCACTGACAACCCGGGAGGATGGACTCCGTAGGCTGCAAGCCTGTCCTGCTCATGCGGGAGCACTCTCTCACTTAGAACCAAGCAGAATTGCAAAGGCCTGCTATAGGGGTGACTTATATGTTTTAAGTGCAGTGACTCTTAGATATAGGACGCCTATATCTTTAGTAAGTGGTGCTAGCACAAGCTTACACAGGCTGCAATGGCTGGCCTGTAGTTCCATTTTGAATGGCCTGCCATGGGTGGCATAATGCATGCTGCAGCACATGGGTAACTTCTGGGGTACCTATGCCCTGGATACCTTAGTACCATATACTAGAGACTTATAAGGGTACCCCAGTATCCAATCTGGGACGTACCTAAGTACTTGTCACAACAATTTAAGGGAGAAAGCAGAGAGACTGGGGTCCTGATTAACAGGATCCTAGTCAAGCTAGTCCAAAAACAGCTTAGCACCAGGCAAAAAGTGGGGGTAACCATGTCGAAGGATTCTACTTTCCTACACAGGTCTTAAACCATATGAAACCATTATGTCTATAATCTGCAGAGCTGCTGCACTCATTTTGGGTGGTTTATGCGTGGTGCTAAGAGGGGGGATTTCCCAGGAATATTCCTCTTTCTTAATGAGTTCCAGGTAGAGTATGGAGGGTTCAAAACATGTGCTGAAATCACCAGTGATAATCACACTGTGTGTAAAAGCCAAGTCTACCATAATTGCATTTAAAATATTTAAAGTGCGGGTAGACTGGGCAAAGTAGGTATATCTATTGTAAATGTTTATCTCCAAAGAAGAAGGCCCATTCTTTGGTGTTATGCTTAGAGCTAGTAGGTCATCAGAGTCAATATTGATTTTTTTTTAATGTCGTCATCGAAGTGATATTTTTTACCATATAATGAGCCCCCCCGAGGGCCTACCTGCCGTTGATGGAATGGCCTCAATGGTGTGTGTTGTATAGTCCTGCCTGTGTACTTAAGTAATACCCCATGTCTTTTGAAATAAGCAGAGATCAAAATTATCGCTATACAAGCCCAAGGACTCATCTTGCATCTTTGCCCTTATCCCCGCAATGTTGCAAGAAATGAGAAGAGGAGAGTCGTCCAGAATTATACCATGGAATATAAGGTCCAAATTTAGACAAGGTTGACAGCTGGGGATCTGATAATAATTCCTGTTCTACCTTGAAAAATTGTCAGCTGCCCCTGATTTAGCACCAAAGCCATAGCTTGCCCGACTTCTTCCAGGGCGCAGATGGATATGAAGGATAGGGGATCAGAGGAATTTGGCAGTCAACCCAGGTCAGACAATCCACTTTCCTGGATGCTAGTGCTCTGCGGCTGCGAGTGTCATAGATCGTGCCTTGTGTCTTCAGAGATTCCACCTTTTCGGGTCCTCCCTCCCCCTAAGGCATGGATATTTCAGAAGGGGGCTGATTCAACTCAAAACTAGTTCTTGAGCCATTTGTGGGTAAGGTGCAAGTGTCCAGAGAAATCAGACCATTCACCAAGTCAGGGGAAATAAGTTTATTTCAATTGGATCCCAGAGGCCGGACAACATTGTAAATCATTTAACAGAGAGAATGCCAGAGTATATGATCCACTGGCAGTTTCTCAAATGCCTGATTCAATGGAGGACCTTGTTCTTCAACAAGTCATTCCCCTCATGTGTATAACCCACTTGGTGTGAAAAGTTTTTCTGCCACTATAAATGGAATGTTGGGCTAGATAAGACTGATGGTCCATGGGTTCGTACCCTTTGGCAAGAGAGGGCCAGTGGCCAATGCGGCAGGTTTGCTGGTTGAATTTTTTCTGACCCCTGCTTACTATCAGCCAAAGGCCTGGTTTCATCATGAATACGCCAGGTTTGGCCCATAGTCAGCTTCGGCTCTCTAGAACAATCAGCATTGGGTTGCAAGGTCAAAATGGCAGTATGCTCTAGGAATCGTTTTGATGAAATTAAGCCCCCATAGACTTGCTAAGGATTTTATGACATCAAGTAAAATTCCCTTTAAGGAGGCGACCTGAGTTCTTAGAGCCAAGATTAAGCCCACAGCTTGTTTTTCGTGAGGAAATATCTTTTGCCAAAGGTTCAGGTTGAGAGGGACCTAAATCCATCTGAGGCAGGGCCGTTGATGGCTGTAGGTCATGTAGAGCTGCAAAGCGATTCAAACATACAACTTCTATGTGGGAATGAGAGGTCTTCTTATTTGGCAAGGTGCTGGGGTCTGTGCCTAACAGTGGCTCTACTTGTTCAAGGGTATAAGACAATATATTACTCGAAGTTTTTTTCAGCCTCGGTTTTGTTAAAGTCTGGGACATTCCCACCTTTTTTCCCTTTCCTGCACCTGTGTCCTTGCCGTTCAATATAGTTTCCACTTCCTTAATCAATGTGTCATTTTCACTAGAAACATATTTTGATACCCTATTTGTAGACTTTTTGGGAATTTTGGGAGTTTTTGATAGAGCAGCCTTGCCAGAGGGGCTATTTTGAGAGTTGCGCTTCCCCATCGTCAGAAGCAATGTTTGAAATTAGACGAAAATAATACAGCAAATGAGAGCGCTGACTACCAACTTCAATTACATGCAGCTGGATAAGGAACAAGCATTGGCAAAGCCAATAGGTCTCGCTGCTTGTGGGCAAGTGACAGGCTTCTTTGCATTGGCGCTCTCTCCAGACAGCTAAAGCTGACTGTAGGCCAGACTCAAGAATTAAACAACCTAAAATAGTAAGCAACTAAAACGACTCTAGGAGTCAGTTTCAAAGAGGGTGATGGAGGTATCAAACTAGGCCGTCTTCCCATTCCTGCCTGACACCCCCCCCCCTCCCCGCTCATCTACGTCCGCAGTGTGCCCTGTTAATTCCCTTTTGAACAGGACTGTGTCTTCTGTGTCAACTAGTTCGTAAAATAGCCACAGCACCCTGAAAATCTAGTACACCAGTGCACAATACGTTGTGCATTTTTGTCTTTAAAGAACTTTCTAAATAAAGCTGTTACTGTAATTTTTAGAAACTACATATGCAGATGCGTTTCAAAGGCATGTGCCTTTTAAAGAAAAATAATATATTTAATTTGCAGATATGGATTTTTGAGCGGTTTAGTTTCAATTTACTTCCAAAGCTAATACAGACAAAACTCATTATATATGCTGAAATTTGTGACGCCAACCCCTAACTATACAAGTATTAGGTAATTTAAAGCTGAACACGTCATTTAATCTTTAACTTCTACACATTCATAAATGCAAACGTAACCTAAAGAACACTAGGCCAGAGATGGGGCAGATCTTCGACGTTCAGCTTTCATATTTATAATTGCTTTTTTTCTTTTTTTTTTAAAGCGAACTGTGTACAATGTAATCTTGGCGCTACAATATTATAACATTATTTACTATAACAGCTAGATGAAAGTGAAGCTCTGAGACCCGTAGATCGCGGCATCGGCACCTGGCTCAGGTACTCTTGAGTAAACGAGACACACTTTACATTTTACATGTTCTTCTACACTTCCCCATACTGAAAAGCGTCAGAGCTTGATATTTCTCTATATTATACATAGAGAATTAAATATTTTAAAGAAAAAAATAAGATGTAATGCTGTGCAAATACCAGAAAGACTTAAGGGGGAGCCAAATTGGTCTCTGCACACAGCCAAGAGAGACAAACACACCACATGTACATCTCACGAAGAGCTCTTAAATGACTAAAAGGCCACTTGGAAGAGCTATATAAAAACACTAATGACACTTGACAAATACTTTTATGGAATCTGGCTCCTTATCTACGTATTTTACCTTTGAATCTGCTTCCCCGCCTATAGTGGAAAGCTGTCACATGGGCGAAAGTAGTTATGTTGGCACTAAGCAAAACACAGAACTTAAAAGGAAATGTGGCACTGCCCATGACTCAGCCTCGAAGTTCAATGCATAAAAATCATACTGCATCACATTATGAAATTCAACAACTGACGAGTCCATTAAAGAGCGCGGATATACGTTTTTAGACCTATGGAAGGCTGTAAGATCCGTGCGCGTGTAAGCAATGATGACATCCTGACTAGGTCAGGGTGCAGCAAGCATTCCATGTTGCATAAGACTTCCAACAGAAGAGCTCCTGCTCTGAATGGGATACTATATAAGTCGATGAGCGGACGGTGTGACACCTCTGAGAGGAGTGGGTGTGAAGGAGGCGAATGTGTGGGACAAGGCAATGGCAGTACTTTGAATAGGGACTCTCACCTTAGACACCATATCCATGTGGTAGTTCAGGTTCAGTTCCCCGGGTAGCTCAGGTTTTTCCACAGGGATATTCAGGGTGCTGCCGCCCGCGGGGCTGAGCAGGGCAGCCGAAGTTAGCTCCGCGGGCTCATTCATGCCCCGGGGCTGCCAGCTGTCAACGCTCTCCGGATGTTGAATTTCGCCTCCAGCTCAGCTTACACATCAACAATCCACGACACTTCCATGTCCCCGGCGCGTCACAGGCACGCGCCGGCGCCAATGGGAGAGCGGCTAGTCACACACCGGTAAGAATACCGAGCACTAGGGAGCCACATGATGGTCACAGAAATAGGACTGTCGATGCAAATAAACCAAAGGGCTAGGAGCAAAGTCCGTACAGCTCAATTGTCTTGGAACGCAGTCACCACAGCACCTTGTCTAAAGTCCAGGTAATTTGAGAACCCCTGGCAATTACTCGGACCACATCCCAACGCAAGATGGCCACCGCGTTATTTGTTAGCCCTTGTCCATTTCAGGAACTGTCACCATATAGCTCTCCCATGATGGTGTGATCACATTTGAAGGGACGGTGTCCCTCATGTACGAACGATCGCAAAAGCTATTATCCTTTTCGTTTAAAAAAGGAAATCACCACTATCTAGTATAAAAGTCCCCAAAAAGTAGCGATATCGCAAAAACGCACACAATAGGGTTTAACCCACGAATTAAAAAATAATGTTGCTGACAATAGGTTTTTGTGACCCAAGGGCACATACTGTAGAACCTTCATTTTGCTTTTACAATGAACATTATATCAGTCAGAGTTTCTTATAGTGACATGCTTAATAGGGTACAAAGCCTATCCAATTTAAAAAGCACCGTGCGCGCGCGTTGCAAGGTATTTAAAGAATGCAGCTGCCACACTGCACGCCGCTGCTCGCTCTGCTCGTTCCCGAGACCCATAGGCCATGGGAGTGAACGTTCACAAAAAAGGCGGGACATACCCTAGCCTTTGGCCAATTGTGGGCTTTCAATTTTTGAAAGCCACATGCAACGGCCAATGGAACGTCTGGGAGGAGGCCGGCCCACACGGAGAAGTCTCTTGGAAGCTGGAGTGATTCCAAGAGGCCCTCTCCTAGGGCAGCGCATGTGCGCTGAGCTAGGCGAGACCTAAAAAGTCAAATACCTGAAACCAAATGGGGGTGGGCTAGCCCAGCCTCCTCCGGGCTCAGACGGGCACGGATGTGCCCACCCTTGGCCCGGGCTTCGTCTGCATGCACCATGCGCCTTTGTAGTGCTGCCAGATCGGTGATGCAGGGAGCGATGTTGGAAATTGTAGTCCCCAGCAGCCGGTCGGCAACGGCTCTTCCTCCGTACCAGTGCACAAATGAAGTGCGCTCCAGTAGTACTTCTAGCCTTAGCTGCAAAGTTGGAGATGTGGCCATTCAGATACTCAGATGAACGGTAATGTCAGGCAATACAACACAAAAAGGTAAAGCGCATGACAAAGAGTGGATCCTGAGATGTTTGATTAAACTCTGGTGAATAGTTCTGCCCCTATCCAGGGAAAGGTTTGCATGTCGGAGCCGTTGTTAGTGTCGCCTGCCCCCTGGCATAGCTGAGTTCAATGGCCAGAATGTGCAGTAACGCAGGGGCACTCGGGTAAGGGGATGTGCAAAATCCCTGGATAATAAGTAACTACGAATGTGAGCAGGTATAATGCATACTAGAACAGATACTTAGTGCTTTCCTGCCCCCTGGCATAGGGAAGTTCATTGGCCAGAATGTGCAAAATCACAGGGTCAGTCTTGGTAGGGGATATGCAAAGTCACAGAAAAAGTACCCCGGAGTATAAGCAAATAAAATGCATACCTAGAGCAAGTCCTTAGTGATTGCAAGCCCCAATGAATAGTCATTTCACCTTCATCTTTTCAAGTACTTGCTTAATTAGTGCAAAAACACTGGGGTAGATAGATAATGGAATGTACAAGGCCAGTAAAAACGGGAAATAGTCCATATAAGGTAAGCAGGCAGATTCTCTCTGATATGGGAGGATAGGCTGGATTTGCGTAAATTCCCCATCTCCTCTGAATGGAATACTATGCTGTGCGCGCTGCATGGGTTGTTAATGCTGGATGATCCATTAGATGATTCCTTTCTTGATAGCTAGCGGGGTTGGCTTGAGCAGACCCATGCTCCTGAATTGTGCATTACTGTGTAGACTGGGACCTCTGTCCCTTCCATTTGATGATCATCTCTTCCAGCAGTTTGATTGTGCACCCATACGGTAGTCAATAAGATTGTGTTTTATGACTCCGGAGACTATAGTTATCCCCCCTCCTCTACTGCGGCCCTTACTTCCCTTCCCAACCCCTTCCCTTTTTCCCACATTTGGTGTTTCCATAAAAATGTTTGACTCTATACATAGATCTATGTGATATGGCGGAGTGAAGCCATACAGAAAGTGATTATGGAATTTGTTGCATGTTGCATAGTTGCATTAATGATGCACCATAATGTGATCGTACAGCTTTTCTGATGGAGGAAGGTGATGATATGGCTGACGGGATATGCTAAAAGTTATTACCAATTTTTGTGTATGTGCATTGATGTAACCACGCTGCTACATTGTTGATTTATTATCCGGACTTTATGATTACCTATTGGCTCTGTATGATGCTGTTACATATGTTGTACTGTTCCATAACCATGTATACAAAATGAAAAATCTTTAATAAACAGATCAAACAAAAAGAAAATGAGGTAAGCAGGCAGATGTGCAAAGTCCAAAAATAATTAAAGAAATAGCTGAAGATATAACCCAGATATAAGCAAGCAAAGTGCATACATAGAATTAAGTCCTCAGTGCTTGCAAGTCCTGGTGATTCGTCAAAACTCCCCCTATTCTCTCCATCTCTTACTTGTTTGGTTATTGCAAGGGCACAGGAGAAAACAGAAAGTAGAATGTACAAGGCCAGCGAGCTGGAAATTAGTCCATGGCCTATAAAAGCAAATAAAGTGCATGAAAAAGTCATGCATGAAGAAGACATAAAAGACATGCGGTCCTCCACCCTTTTGAGAAATTTCACTAGGTGGCAGTTCAGCTGCAGATCTACCGGTGCAATCAAGCCAACACAGCCTGCCTTTGTGTGCAAATGTCTGTTTGGTTGAATATTGCTTTTAATAGCAATCTGGGATTGTCCATTAGCTTTATACAAGTGCATATTATGTGTGGCAGATCTTCTATGCCACTTCCGCCCAGGCGGCAGCTGTTCGAGCCTGTATGTCACTGCCTCAGAGGTAGATATAACAAAGATGGAAGCATCCTGAGATGACATTTCAGAATTTTCTCTTTAAGATTATTACTGTACCCCGCATGAAAATATAATTGGGAGGTAGCTGATCTGCAATTGTTCAAGACTAGCCTTGCATGAGATCTTCTATCTAAAATGGGCTTGTCTTCGAGCGCAGAGAGCGATTTGATAGTTTTGGTAATCAGTTTTTTAAAGCACATATGTCTGGTGAGGGTTTCCAAGAGGTCAATTGTCCCAGTTATAGTTAGTGGCTCATTGAGGTATGGTTTGGTGGCCGAGGTGTCCCTATTCTGTATTTCCTTCCATAGGTAAACATTCACGGTATTTCAGACAGCCTTCCTTATTTAATTCCAGCAGTTTATGTAGACACCAAGCCTTGCCAGAATTTCCCTCTAGAGGCAGAATTCCAGCTTCATCTGTGTTGAGGAGGTGTATTTGGGGAGACTGAAAATCCTCCTGTAAGTTCTAGTAATGATATTGTCCAGGCTAGAAGCATTGGTCCCTCTCAGAGGTATGCTCCTGTAAGCTATGGTGGACAATAGCTTTGCTTAGACTATTCAAAGAAATGGCATCAAAGTTGGGCCAGATCATTTCCTCTTCAAATTTTTGAAGGTTATGCCTAATGCATTGCCTTTTTTTCTCATGGATTCTTTCTGTGGGGTAAATAACCCAATTTTATTGATAATGACTCAGAGATATTTGCATTAGGTTACCAAATCAAGCTGCGTCCTACCCAGTTAGCAACTCAGAGCCCTTCTCCTTGTGTTGTTTATTGACATCGTTTTGTTTTTTTCTAGAGTAACAGACAGGCCATTTTCAGTGGAGTATTTCATTGTGATGTTGAGTAGCCACAGTAACCATGCCTGGGTGCAGCTTATTAGAACCAAATCACCGGGATACAAAAGAATAGAAAGGACCATGCGACCTAGTTTGGGGGTGTGGGAACCACTGATATTCAGCTTAGATGTTAGGCCCACCAAAAAGCGATTAAACAGGGTGGGCGTGAGCAGGCATCCATGCTTCAAGCCTTTGGTTATTGGAATGGGTCTAGAAAGATGAGATCCAGTACCCACCTTGATCCGCCTGTAGTAGTATGAGTAATTGCAGGAGGGCAATTGCGATTTTCCAGTTCTCAGGTTTCTGCCATAGCTTTCCCCTGTCAACATGATCAAAAGCTGACCTGTAATCAAAGAAACAAAGCTGCGAAGACAGCTTTGCTACCCTTGATCTGTCAATCAATAGAGATAAGGCCATTATGTTGGTTGTAGTCCCTGTTAGTTCGTAGTAGCCCATTTAATTTAATGGAATTAAGGCGTTCTCAGATGCCCAAGTGGTTAGCTCTTCGAGAAGAGTACCTACAAAATATTTGGCCTTGTTATTAAGGAGTGCTAAAAGACAGTAATTTGCGGCTAAAAATTTATCCCCACCTCTGAAAATTGAGGAGATTATGGACCCTTGCCATGATGCCGCTATAACTCCTTCTGAAAGGATGTGGTTAAAGACAAGTGCAAGATTTGCCGCCCAATTAATTACATCGAACTTGAAGAGTACAGGTGGAATACCATTTGGACCCCGGGCCCCCTTGCGTCTTCCCTTTGATATTTGCCATCCTATTGCCCCGGCGCTTATCTATGATGCCTTTTTTTGAGGAACTGCTGTGGGTTGAAAAGGTGCAACTGTTGGGTAATCTACCATCAATTCTTAGCCAATGAGTCCTATTGTCTGTATTTGGTCGAAGATCTGACTGGTGACACCGCCAGTTGGCTGCTGGTTAAAGTGACGTGCTGGAAATCTTCCCCAAGTTTCTTCTGACAGGTGGGAGCTGGTTCCTTCTCGGGAATGGCACAGCAGCTTGTTCATTGTTTCCCAAAATCATGCACTGCCATTGCTTCTCACATCACAAAGTAATTTGGAACATAGTGAGTCATCTGCCTGCCTTTTATTAACCGATTTCAATTTTTTGAGTGAAGTTTTGTCCTGTCTGGTGGAGGGCTCTTAATGCCTTATTAACAGCCCTTTTTAAAGTCCATAGTTGTTTAATTTGGACAGAGGGGATAAACCCATGTTGCAGGGTGTTTGGCATTTGGTCCCTTATTGGAGATGCAAATTTCTTCACAAGTCCTTTAGTGAAAATCTCCCAGATAGTTATGGTATTGTTGTAGTTTGCCAGGCATTGTTGCAACAGCACCCAGGTCATTTATTGTCGAAGAAAAGAATTTAATCCCTTTATTGTTGATAATGAATACCGATCCAGGTTCCTCCTTGATTCAATGGAGTTCTTGGGTGGCTACCTGGAAGGTCACCTCTCGGGGTAAATGGTCACTATTCCCCTTCTCACTGAGATGAAATGAGTATACATGATGCATTAGTGGCAGTGTGACCAAGGTGTTGTCAATTGTGGAGTTGGCAAAACCTGAATGACATGAGGCAGCCGTTGGGTTGTCTCCAGGGAACCATCCATTGAGCGCAGGAAGACTTAAGTGCTCTAGGTCATCTAGTAGCTGCCTACCAATTTTGTTCAGTGTACCAGTTCCGCTTCAACCCTGGACTGGAATATCCCAGTACAAGGACTGAGCTACTATAAGCTCATCTTCAGTGGACGACAATTAAAGGTGTAGGTTAAATTCGCCTGAAAGTACAAGATCTGTAATTTGTTCCTCTTACTGAAACTTTTAAATCTTATCAATCAGTGCTCTTGAAGCCTTTAGCCTGTCCTTAAGATGTATATATACATTGACAATGGCAACTAGAGCTTTGACATTATGACAGTGAATTGTGGTCAGAACCCCATTCAATGCCCGCAAAATTGAGTGCAGTGACATAGATGAGCCTGTGCTGGTCACCAACATGTAAGTTGCCAGGCCACCCTTTGGATGGCCATATTTCGCTCCCTTGCAGGCTGGCTCAAAGTAGTTTGTGAACCCCCTGTATGGGGAAAGGGTCTTCAAACCATGTCTCCTGTAGGAGAATAATGTAAAGAAATGTGCAAGTAGGATGGAAATTCTGTGGCAGTTATTTTACTTGCTAGACCCTTGATGTTCCATGATCACAGTTGTAGAAGTCCCATGCTCTCCTTACTCTTCACGCAGCTTTCCTGGTGCAGTCACGGGTTGCACAATGTGCAGTTTATTGAACGCAAGAGTCATCTTTAGTCACTTTCTGATGACAAAGATGTATACTTATATGTTCCTTACTGATTTCTGGATGAGGTTTTAGTTGGTGGTGATTTTCCCAATGTGCCCTTGAGGACTGAGAATGTAGCTAAGTGTGCGCGGACACTATCGCTGGATAGGTCTGATGCTGTTCACTTGCAATGTAAATTCAATCCAGATTAAGTCTGTTGACCTTAGGGTTTGCAGGTTTGGGATCATAGCCAATAGCTTTAAGATGTTGCCCCTGTTTAAAATATTGCAGTTGCTGTTGTAGTAAGTTCCCTTCTGGATCTAAGTTGGTTCTTCCTTAGTTCTCATATTACACGTTTTAGTCAGCCTTTTGCTTCGTACAGCCACACATAACACATGTGTTTGTGTGCCATGATATTATTTTAGAAATAAGATGAACATGTTATTCGTTATGTACTTCGCCTTCTAGGGACTCACTCTGAACATTTCGTAGACGGTCAAACATCATAGTGCACTATTTTCATGTGATCGGTCAGAAATATCTTATAACATTTTAGACACAACACAAAAGCACATCTACTGTTTCCAACACGGCCCTTCTTATCATATAAATCAAGACTTTGCCTTCGCTCCTCTGCCTTATGCAGAGGGACAGGTCATGGAACAGGCTCCCCAGCCTTGCATAAACTGAGTTTACATTTATGATGCGGACCACCTAGCTGCAAAATACTATTTATGGGGTCAGGTGCTAATCCCAGAGATCACTGATATATCCTTGTGCTCACGTAGTGAGGGTAGGCTTGGACACAAATATCATTTACTATATAAGGGCTTTCATTGTGCATAGTTTGCTAGTAATGTTGATTTCTTTGCTTAGTTGTATATGTTTTCTAATTGCAGCCCACTTGCTTCATTATAGAGCACAATAGTTTCAATAAATATTGTAAACTTTCCTCATGTCTTTATTTTTGTTTATTATGGACATGCATGAGTGAGAAGCGAAAGGCGGTGATCTGTTTCCACTGTTCCCTCAGGGACTAGAGTGTTGTGTTCTGAGTTGTCAAAATTACCTGCTACTCTGGGAAGTTTAGGAGTTCAGATAAGGTACTGTTAGCTAGCCAGGAAATTTGGGCTGACAGGTACTGATGTAGCAGAGAGACACATTCCCTGCATTCTGATCTTCTGTTGTCCCAAGGCACTGTTCTACACAAGCAGAGTACCTGCAGCACTCTTGGATGTGTATTCAGGAAGGAACATTACAGTTTTTGTGTGTGGCAGATCGTTAAGCCTTGCATAAAGGTCATGTTGAATTGCACTGGACTCTTGTATGGTAGCATAAGAGATCCCCAGCGAGTTGAACTTGCTAGCCCTCGAGACGGAGAAAGCTTCAGTTGGTGCCTTTGGTTGGGAAGCAGCCATCAGGGTTGTTTCCTGGTCTGCCTTGTGCCGTTCTTGCATTGTAATAGCCCTCACTACACTACCAGGCGCAAATTCATTTTGGAGTCATAATGCCCAGAAAGGCGTTTAGGAACTTGCAGGTGCCTTTGTGAGGGGAGCGTTAGTGGAGGGTACTAGGTTGGAGTACAATCCAAATGCTGGTTTTCAGCCCTTCCCTTATGGTACTGCCCCTGGGCCCAGAAGTCTTACGGCACTGACGTCACCTGGAGTCCTTACAAAGTAGTCTCAGGTTGTCAGCTCAGTCCCCAACTCCAGAAGTGCAATTTGACCTTGGTGTGCAATTTGGCAATACTTTTAGTACAGGAAGATACGGATGGAATGTATAGAGCGCAGGGGTGGTCCTGGCTGGACACCTCAGTGAGAGCCCCATTAACTGTTCTCTGCAGCAGCCAACTGTGTCTGCCACGCTTGCCATGCTCACCTGGTTGGTACTGGCTGGAGTGCTAGTATGCTGGTATGCTGGAATGCCCTTTGAGCATCCAAATTGCATGATACTGTTCTGCTTTCTCCTGATTGCTCTTGCTTGCACTATAGTGGGCCCAGCCACAGACACAGGCAGGGATTCACGCCGTAAAAACTCCAGGAGGATGACTGCTCTAGTAGTTTGGTTTTATTTGAATTTTAGCTCTTAGCTCCAACTGACTGTTTTCTACTGTCTTTGATCTTTTGCTGTGCTGCTTGCAATCATTACATTGAATGCTAGTTGAACTTTAAGCTTCCAGACGTGTTGTGTTCTGTCTCAAGCAAAAGAATATTTATTCCAATTAAATATACATATCTTTTTTATGAAATGTATGATCCTGTGGCACTATGTATTCCTGTTGATGGGCCCATATGTATGGACATGTGTGTAGGTATTCATTGGTGAAGTTTTGTGGTACTGTGAGATATGAGTGTATGAGGTTGTGTTAAGGCGAGTAGCCAAAAAGAACAATTAAGAATTTAATAGTTATCCATTATAAGCCAAAATGACTTTATCCAGTAAGAACATATAGAAATATATAGTCAGTCTGTTTTGTGTGTGAGTCTTGTGGGTGAACATCAAACCACAAATTATTTTGCCTTGGCATTCCTCAATACTCTTGTCAAAGACCATAGTGATTAATCTTCTTACAGTTCCCTAGTAAGGCTGGAAAGCAGAACAAACTTGTGATTGTCCTCTGCAAATGCCCATGGGCACTTGCTTTTGTTCTGCCTACCAAGCTTTGTAATCTTCTTCTGAGGACTAACCTATTTAAAGTAAATTTATAGACCTTCTTGTAGTAAACCAATTTAATACAGTATGGAATAACAACTTCCTGTTTGTCTTGGAAATCCATTCATACTTGCTTCTGTTTCCTGGGAACATGTCCATCCAAAGTCAAGTTGAGACTTTTCCAGGTTTTGTTGGACCTGGCATGGCGTGGTCTTCCTCCAAAGTTTTTCCTTCAATCATGTTTTTGCTGACGTTGCCTTTGCTGGCCTTTGGACTCTGCACTCTTTGCCACTGCTAACCAGTACTAAAGTTCTCGAGCTCCTTTACATATGGTAAAATTTGCTTACACCTAATTGCCACATGTAATTTACTTGTAAGTCCTTAGTAAAGTGGTACTGCATGTATCTAGGGCCTGTAAATTAGATGCTACTGGTGGGTCTGCAACACTGATTGTAACACCCACTTAAGTAGCCCTAAACTTGTTTCAGACCTGCCATTTCAACCTGTGTGTGTTGTTTTAAAGTGCAATTTCACCCTTGCAAAATAAACATTTTGCCAGGCCTAAACCTTCCTTTCTAATACCCATAAGCCACCCCTAGGGTAGGCCCTACACAGTACAGAGGGCAGGGTGCAGTGCATTGAAATCTTTTGACATACACTTTTAAGTTTTATATGTCCTGGTAGTGAAAAACATACATTTGTTTTTCATTGCTGCAAGGCCTACCTCGCCATAGGATAACATTGGGTTACCTCATTACATATATTAAGTGATAACTTTCAATTGGGAGCAGGTAAGAAAATCAAATTTGGTGTCTAAAGTATTGTAATCTAAAAACCTCTTTAATGGTAAAGTCAGATTTTAAGACAAAATTCTGAAAATGGCACTTTTAGAAAGTCGTAAGGGTGACGCATGGCGCCCCCAGCTGCTGCACTGCTCAAGTGAGGAACTTTTCCTCTTGTAGTAAACCACATTTTTTTCACTCTTAAACAAAGTAATCCATAGTAATCCCAAGCTTTTTACTGTCAAATAATCCATGTACTCCATATTTATTCGATAACTCCAGAGACAAGTAGGTTGAAATAGAATGCTTTATTCTGCATTTTCAGATGCCATATGCTGCCAATCCAAGCTTAAACATAGACACGTGCTGTCAACCTTCCTTCGCGCCAACAAAGTGATAACCCAATGCATTTCGAACTTTTAGTTCTTCGTCAGGGGTACTGCAATAAATCAGAAAAAGGTACATAAACAATGCGCTTCATGCGTGTAACTCGTAAAATCAGCAAGGACCATACTGACGTCTGACCGTGATCTGCCTCATTAACCCACCTCATAAGTGTTCATATTAACAAAAATACATGAAATGCATAAAAAACATAATGTGCTTAATACATGCAAATCATAATGTCAACCACCATTGATCTTCCCAAATTGTCACAAAGCCCCTTTCCTTATTACCCCCACGCGAATACGTGTGCTCAAAATTCAATGCTGGGTTAACTAAAATGCTCAGTTAAATCCACTGTTTTAAACCAAACAAAGTTCATAATCTATGAAGTGGCCCTCAAGCTGTCCATCACTCATTTTTATCAGTTTTTCACTTCATTGGGTTCATAGTTTGGAATAGTTAGGTTCAGTGCATTATGGGAACGGTAGGCATTATTTTAGAGTGTAACACAAAACTAAACAGGTCACGTGATATTTTTTCAATTAGAGATTAATTGGGGGAAGGTGGGCAAACAGGTGTTAAGAGTGGTTTTGTGTGGGAGGCAAGTTAATGATTCTTTGAACACGGAGGAAGGCACGTACACTGCAAACTATTGGTTGCAGCTACATTAGTTAAAAGAATAGATTTCTGTTTTTTTCGGAACATTAGGGAAAGGTTTGAGAACAGATTTCGTGGGATTTAGCATTTTATTTAACTGAGCATTTTAGTTAACCCAGCATTGAATTTTGAGCACACGTATTCGCGTGGGGGTAATAAGGAAAGGGGCTTTGTGACAATTTGGGAAGATCAATGGTGGTTGACATTATGATTTACATGTATTAAGCACATTATGTTTTTTATGCATTTCATGTATTTTTGTTAATATGAACACTTATGAGGTGGGTTAATGAGGCAGATCACGGTCAGACGTCAGTATGGTCCTTGCTGATTTTACGAGTTACACGCATGAAGCGCATTGTTTATGTACCTTTTTCTGATTTATTGCAGTACCCCTGACGAAGAACTAAAAGTTCGAAATGCATTGGGTTATCACTTTGTTGGCGCGAAGGAAGGTTGACAGCACGTGTCTATGTTTAAGCTTGGATTGGCAGCATATGGCATCTGAAAATGCAGAATAAAGCATTCTATTTCAACCTACTTGTCTCTGGAGTTATCGAATAAATATGGAGTACATGGATTATTTGACAGTAAAAAGCTTGGGATTACTATGGATTACTTTGTTTAAGAGTGAAAAAAATGTGGTTTACTACAAGAGGAAAAGTTCCTCACTTGAGCAGTGCAGCAGCTGGGGGCGCCATGCGTCACCCTTATGGCAGTATCATTGATATGCTGTGTTTGGACAGTCACAGCGCTGTTTTGCACGCAGCACTCGTCATTCAAAGAAAATGTTATTATGTATTAAGGGAAGGAGTGCACCTGCCTCTTCACATTTGCTTTTAGAAAGTCAGCATTTTCTTGCCCCAACCATTTGGTGCCTTCAGTCTGTATCCTGTGTCACATGACTTGGTGTAGCTGGCAGTTGGTCTTTGTGTACTGCTACAAGACAGTGGGACAAAGGTGCTATAGGTGTTGTTAGGATTGGCCATCTCTGACTGGATGGGGGGCGGAGCTGCCACCTACCACACTTGTACATCGCAAAACCTTTGCCCCAGCACACTCCCAAAGGGGTTTGACACTTGTCTGTTGTGCTCCCAGACAAGCTGGGGCCAGGGCAGAGAGGCAGAAAATTCCAGATACACTAGGGACAGAACTCTCTAGTAACTTCTCATTCATCATAGTTGGCATCAAGGATAAATAGTGGGCCCTCAGACACAACTCTTCAGTATGCTTCTGGACGTGTGGAAGACTTAGAACAAGGGCTTCTGTGCTGCTCTGCTGCAAGAAGGACTGCTACTCTGCTGCCTGAATAGGAAGGACTGGACCTGCATCTTGAGCCCAGGGCCACCAGAGTGACTCCAAGGGCGAATTGGCTGACCTCCTGATCAGTGCCTCAGGGACAGAAAAGGCTCAAACTCTCTTGAACCCTGCACCTGGACTCGGTCTGCTGGTAGTTCTAACCCCCCAAATGGTGCCCTTTCCGTCCTGGACCCCTGGAATTAGGGATAGAAATGCCTTGCCAGCCCAGCTGTGCTAATCACTAAATATGGCACAAAGCAACGCATGCTCTGCAAAGCCTCACTGGACCGCTACAGGTCTAATTGGAAATGATGCTGAGCCCCGTAGAGGCTTGCCGCACAGCTTCCATCTTCAACATAATTGATGTCAAGCAATGCAAAACCTCACCAAGCCTCGATGCCCAGCTGCCAGTCCATCAGAAATGACTCAATGCAAGGCTTCGCTGCACAGCTACTTCAGAATTGATGCAGCGCTATGCAACCCAATGCAGGATCTAGCATCAGAGACCTCACGGATCCTTGGAACGGACACAGGATGACGCAAAGCCTCACAAAGTCACACCGCAAAGATGGCTTACTGGGATTTAAGGTACTTTGCTCAGTGGGCTAAAATGGGCCCCTGTAGCCAGCCCATGTTCCATTGCGGTTGGCCTGAACTTGTGTCTTTGTCCCGGTCCGGCACGACCAGATAACCACAGTTGGTGCTTCATGCTTTTATGTACTATTTTTAATTAAAGCTTTAAAATTGCATATCTCCGGTTCTACTATTTGGATTTTTGTCGTTTTTGTCTCAAATAATTTATTAAATTTGATCCTATTCCTTTAAATTGGTTTGGGATTTTTCTTGTGTTGTGTTTTCACTTTATTACTGTTTGAAGTGCTGCATAAATAATTTACACATTGCCTCTAAGTTAAGACTGACTGCTTTGTGCCGAGCTACCACAGGGTTGAGCACAGGTTAATTTCAGGTTTGCTTGCATTTCACCCTGATAAGAATTGTGATTGCTGTTTGAGCAGGGATTCACCCCTCTCCACCAGTAGCCCAGCTTCCTACAGCTTTACATTCCAATCTTCCATAGCCTGAAGAAAGCTGAATGCACTTACAAATAAGGGTTGTATTCTTTCTGTGACTTACTTTTATTTGGCAGGACTTAAATTGACAGAGTTGTTTTTCATCTGTTGATTAATGTGTTACTAGGTTACTGCCTCTGCATCAAATGTCATGCCTCTCAGTCTCTCTGACTTTGTTGTAATGTCTGAGGAGATATTAGGGTCTGCATTAACTCATATACTGATTCCATGACGCAGTACATACTATCCTGCCTCTCGTTCTAAAATGCATTGGGCTTGAGATTGTTAACGATATTTTCTAACTGGAAAAGCGTCATGGACACTTTCAACTGATAAATATCACCCTCTTGCCTCGGACTTATTCAAATGGTAAAATATTTAGCCCCAGTTGGTCAGTAATTAAGCTGTGAATATGTGGAAATTCCAGCCCCCCCCCCTTTGCTTAGAAGCAGCCTGAGGTGCTTTCAGTTCATCCTTTGGGTTTTTTATACGTCCAATAATCATTGAAACTTCATCACTTTTTATCAAAATATATTGGGATGTTTTTCGAATAAAAAGTTCCATTGTGGCTGTTGGATCATTTTTACCAGGCAAGTTCTGCCTATAATTTTTCCTATAGTTGCTATTTATGTGTAAAGTAATTATTTACTCGTTCACTCACTCATTCATTCAGTCACTCCCTCTCATACTGACTGTCACTCACTTAGTCAAACTGTTATTGGGTGGATTGTGGATATTTGTGTATTTTAAGCAGCAGTTGTTTGATAAGAAACCTTACTGGTCTATTTATAGGAATCCCGGCAACACGCTGTGCTCCGATCACATTACATCAATAGTTGCCTTGGCATTGATGCATGTCCTCTTGCACTGAATGGCATGATCACTGCTTTCAGGTAGCACCCTGTAGACCAGGCTCATGTCCTTCCTCTAAATACCATCTCTTTTCAATTACATTTCTCTCAAATGAGATGACTTTGTGATTTTTTTATGTCAGCTGTTGAGCAATTATGAAAATGGCTACTTAGCAATTATATTAATTCATCTAATGGTGGAAAAAACATTTGATTAAATGCTTTCTGACAAGGGTCACAGGAAATATTACAACGTAGCATATAAAAATTGCATTATAGTGCTTGCTTTTTATTATAATGTTTTGCATTAGTTTTAATATATTTAAAGCAGGTTCGTTGTTGCATACATTTGCAGAGCAAACTAGGCCAATTTCTTCATGTGGCTTGTGTTTTTGATTCTTTAATTTTGCATTTTTCACTGTACAATAGAGTATGGAAGACCTCAATCCAAGGTCTCTGTTATCTCCCCTGCAATTCCGATTGTGGAGTTACTGATGTCTGTAATCAAGAGTAGGCAATAACTGGCGATTAGAAGTGGGACTTTGAGGTCCCCGTATAAATGAAGATTTACCATGAGAATTAGTAATTTAGGGGCATATCATCAAGACGATTATCGCCGCTTTAGCGTCCGTTTTCAGCCGTAAAGCGGCGATAATCCTAACGCGGTAATAGCAAGGGCACGCTGACCGGCTTTAGCGCGTGTCATTGCACATTATACTAACGCCTTGCATCTCATCGCTAATGAGATGCAAGGTAGGCGTTCCTGACATTCACTACATGTCAGAACATCGATATGGCGGCTTCGCCCTATCAACAAGGATGCCCCATTCCCGCGTTGCGACTATGAAAGTCGCACAAAGACCCAATTAACGCTGGTTTCTAATGCCAGGTTAATTTCTGATTTACCCATATTGCCCTATAGGGGGTGGATTGTCATGCTGAAACCCCCCACGGCTAATCAACAAGGACTACACTATCACTGACATGTTATCGCTGGATTACCAGCGATGTTGCAGCATTTCGCCACTATCGCTGGATATTTTATCGCTTTGGAGATAGCCGTTGATGATAACGCGCTATCTCAGCGTTAATATCCAGCGATAGACGGCGATAACTTCAATCGCGCTAAGCAGGATTAGAGATATTTACTGCGGGGCCTTGTAGATATGCCCCTTAATTTCCTGTTACCCTAGTAAGTCGTCATTAATACCTGGTATTTCCCAAAGAAACTCCCACTGCTTTTAGTAGGTGAAGTTTCTTGGTGAAACACCACAGATCCACAGAGTCAAGTCATGATTAGTGGGCATCCTGGAATGAGACCCTCACTGATGGGCATCAATATGTATCCAACTGCCTTTCATCTGTTTTCCCTTCGGCACTGTAAATCCTTCATGCAGTCCTCTAAATCAGGCCGTTACATTTTCCATGTTTGCTTGCAAGACGTTGTTGTCAGGAGACTTGAAAATGTTTCTGTGTACTAATCCCATTTTAGGAGTTGAAAATCTGTTAGACTCCTAAAAGGGGATTCCGAATGGATACTGATTTTGTATCTGAAAAGGGCTTGTTGTAGGCGTCCTTTCTAAATACTGAATCGGTATCATATGTATAAATGTTTTGTGACTGAAATCCGGTTGCAAAACATTGAATTTTAATGACCTCTCAAAGAACGTGGCAATGCATTCGCAAAAACCGTTGGCGAATGTAAAAGAAAGTTGTAAAGAAACTATTTAAAAAAAGAAAACTTTCTTTAAATAGAGACTCATTTCCAGGAAAACGCGCTGTATTTTTTAAAAAAAGTTTGCTTTATTTAAAAGCTTTCACAGACATGGTTGTTTGCTGACCCCAGCTGCTCACCATACCTGTGATGGCCTGCAGTCGTAGTGAATAGCAAGTTGCAGCCTACCTCATTAACGTTCATTAGGTAAATTGGATAGCAATCCATTATGTTTCAAAATTCTACAAATCAACCCATTAATACATCTTTGGTTGGTAAAATTCTATACTGGTCGTAAAGGTACTGGTCATAAATTGTGATCAATATTTTGCCACTAGTAAATAGTACATCTGGCCCACAGTGCATATTAGTTGACAGAGTTACAGTCCAATGTAGGTCTTACCATATAGGAGTATAGCATTGATATGGAGTCGAGAGGGTGACAAATAGAAATATGCATTTCTCACTAAGTTTAGGTTGTGTGAATATCAAAAAATGTTTATTGAACTCTGCAATGCATTTGCAGCATTTCAATACTTTATTGATGAGGTATTGAGAGGATTCTTGGATGTGTTCTGTATTGTATTGTTTTTATGATATTTTGATTTATTCAGACTTTCGAAAACAGATATTACATATTAAGGCAGATCTACAAGATTTAAGAGATCATCATCGTTTTCCCAAAATTTATTTTTAAAAAATCCACACTAGGGGCCTCATGTAGGTAAATAAATTTTACCGGTTCTTAAATACCGAGCCGTACCGAATCGGTAAATTAGAATCGGTAAGTTATATGTAGGTAAAAATTCGGTAACAGTTACCGATTCGGTAACATTCGGTAAATACGAATCGGAATACACCGAATCGGTAAATACCGAGGTGATAATTACCGAATCGGAAAATACCGAGGTGGTATCTACCGATTCGGAAAATACCGAGGTGGTATCCACCGAATCGGAAAATACCGAATCGGTATGTACGGATTCGGTAAATAACATCACATGACTTGACGAAACAGCTAATCCTGTGCAACGACAGCCCACCCAACCAGGAACTGCCCACACCCAGGCAGGTGTACACAATTAGCCGACGTGGCCACACCCAGGCAGGTGTACATAATTAGCCGACCCTGGAGAGGCTTGGAGTGCAGAGGAGAGACAGGGAGCAGTTGCATGTGCGAGCGGGAAACGAACAGCATGTCCAGCCAGAGAACACAGAAAGACGGAGGGGAAAGGAGGAGGAAGCTCAAATTCAGCCCCAAGGAACTCCAGGTGCTGGTGGAGGAGGTGGTGAAGCAGCACCAGAAGCTGTTTGGGAGGCAATCCCTGCAAGTGCCTGAGGCCGAAAAGCGCAACATATGGCTGGCCATCCAGGCGCAGGTCAATGCTGTGGGAGTGACCCACAGGGACATTGAGGTCCTCAAAAAGCGCTGGTATGACCTGAGGATTGTGACCAAGAGGAAGATGGGCGACATCCAGAAGGAGGCCAGCCAGACCGGAGGTGGAACCAACAGGGCACCTGCCCTCACCGAACTGGAGGAGCTGGTGGCGGCCACAATCGAGCAAGAGAGCGTCGTGGGTCTTGGGGACGCCGACAGCTCTGCCAGAGCCGCAACACACCAAGGTAAGACGAAAGCACAGCAATGTAGCCCCCCCTACCCCTATCCCACATCCCCCATTGTGAAACGAGAATCACACTGCAGTCCACACGTGTCAGTGCAGACAGGCAATGCATTCCGGGAGATGTAGTCAGGGCAACACTAACCATGACGTAAATGTCACAGGGCAACAGGGCATGTCACGCACTCGAGGCACAAGGAGACAGAGGACAGATTGGAATGTGAAATGATTTATTGTGACGCTTGCAATGCAGCCCTTCGGGGACACTGAGCCAATGTTGTTTTTCTGTCCACAGATGTGACATCATGCAGTACAGGGCATGCTGCAGGGGAGACGGCACACCTGCCACAAAAATCACCTCTAGCCACTACGAGTTCAGACCAGGGAGCAGGCCCACTGGCAGCCGCACCACCAACACAGCCAGCCTCGCCGCACACAGAGCCAGCATCACCTCACCGAGAGCCAGCATCACCACAACCACAGCCAGCATCGCCACTCATGTTCGAATCACCGGCCACATCTCCGCTTGCAGGTGTGAGAATGAGGAGGCGTCCAGCAGCCAGGCTACGAGCCTTCGACACCTCGTCAGACGACAGCATGGGCCCAGAAGACCGCACCGGGCCCCAGGAAGGGAGCCATCCCACTGTGCCCCACACCTCACAGGCAGCACAGACGGGAGCAAGAGGGCGCCGCAGGTCGCGTGTCCAGAGTCCACCAGCACCCACTGACGGCCATGGTGTCTTCTTGGGGCTCGAGGGCCAAATGTTGAAGCAACAGCGCCTGCAATCAAAGGCAGTTATGTCAGTCCAGAGGCACATGCGGGTGATGAAGACAAGCTTAGTCAACATGGACACAAACATTGGCGGCATGGCTGCGGGCATTCGGGACATGTCCCAGTCAATCCAGCAGTTGTGCAGCAAATTAGATGCTGACATCGAAGCACGGCGCCGGGAACGCCAGAGAAGGGACACTACCAGCAGGGCACTCAACCGTCTGGCAACTGCGACTTCCCTACTTTGCCGGCGCTCTGTGACGATGCAGGAGGGCCTAACACAGTGCTGCAGCGACCTGTCTCGGGGGATGGTGCAGGTGACAAGTGCACTAGGGGTGCTATTGACTAGTCAGGCGTCGACAACTGCTGCAGGGGATGCTGCGGAGCGCATCGACACCAGCAGCAGCATCACACCCCCCGTCCCAGAAGCACGCAGGAGCAGCAGGCGGCTTGGGGTTGGCTCTAGTGAGGATGCACAGGCCGTGCAATCCACCACTGCAGCGCGTATGCGCAAACATTGATGTGGCCCTGCTTAGCCACTTCCCATTGGGTGACGTAACCCTGGACATACTCCTTGTATAGATGGTATATTGCCAGATTGGCCTGTTCATGTGTTCATGGCGTGGTGCCACATTAACCTACGTCATGAATTCACACAACTCGCTGTGTCCCCTCACTTACTCAGAAATAGTTGCATGTGATCTCTGCCCGTCTCTCTCTCCCATCGATTGCAGTTGGCACTCTAGCTGCGCTGCCCTCTGGCTGGCCTGACTCATCCTCGTTGTCCTCAACATATGTTAGTTCCACATCTGTACCTTTTTTCGTGGCAAGGTTGTGCAGCATTGCACAAGTGGCAATAATCTTGCAGCAGGTGATGGGTTTGTACTGGCGTGCGCCTCCGCTCTTGTGGAGGCAGCGGAACCTGCTCTTCAGTAGTCCAAACGTGCGCTCCACCACATTGCGTGTTGTTTTGTGGGCCACGTTGTATCGTCTCTCACTCTGGGTTGCTGGGTGTAGGTAGGGAGTGAGGATGAATGAACGGCATGCATATGCACTGTTGCCTGGATGAGTAAGAGGGAACCATCAGTTCCATGCCTCTATACACTCTGATTTGCAGGTTTCAAGGGGCGTCACTGTTACTTACCCAGCAGGTATCCCTCTCCGAATTCGCCGGCACTCAGTCGTGTGTAGATCCCACTATTCTGGAAGATGTAAGAGTCGTGGGTGCTCCCAGGAAACTTTGCAACAATATCTGTGATGATGTTCCCTGCATCACAGATCACCTGCACATTGATGGAGTGGGTGGACTTCCTGTTCCTGTAGATGTGCTCTGTATCAGCTGGTGGACAGATTGGGATGTGTGTACCATCAATACAGCCGATGACATGGGGGAACTGTGCCATGTGATAAAAGTTTGTTTTTGTTTTCTGCAGTGCAGCCTGTGTGTTTGGGAAGCTTATGTAGTGGTGCATTCTCTGCATCATGGCATCCAGGAACTTCCTGAAGAAACGGGACAGGCAACTCTGGGATACACCACCCACCGCAGCTATCACCACCTGATAACTGCCGGATGCCAGTAGATGTAGGCTGCAGAGCACCTGCACATGTGGTGGTATGGCGTGCGCCCTTCTTGTTGGCTGGTCCAGGAGTGGGTGCAGGTCCCTTATCAGGTCCATGATGGTTTCGGGGTGTAGCCTGTACCTCTCATGTATCTCTGCATCAGTCAGCTGTAATAGTGTGATGCGCTGTCTGTAGATTTGTTCCTCCCGTCGCCACACCCTCAGTCCTGCTGCCTGTAGACATAGGCGCCTTGCAATGACGTACATGGCGGCCATGTTGTCCACGCTGTTGCATTTTGGGATTGCTTATGTGCATTGTTGATGGTTACCACCTGCTTTCAATCCGTGTTAATTACCGACTCTTATTTACCGATTTTCCTGGATTTCTTAATTACCGCCTGCTCCTACATGTCATTTTAAATTTTTACCACTTCATATTTACCACTTCATATTTACCGATTCGTTAATTATGTATTCGGTAAACATGAATCGGTATTTTGGAATTCGGTAACTATGAATCGGTATTTACCGCCTCATATTTACCGAAAAGTGGTTTTTGGACTCCTACATCTCACTTGTCTGAATACCGGCATATTTACCGAAAATCGGCCGTTACCGACCGGTATTTCGCTACCTACATGAGGCCCTAGAAGTTTTGGGTTATATTATCACACCAGAGGGCACATCGATGAACAAAAAGTGGCAACTATGGTTCAATGGCTGACACCCACCACAGTCATAGCTATTCAAGGTTTTTTGGGCTTTGCCAATTTTTAGACATGGTAATTCATCAGTTTTCTGAAATCAAAAGACACCCCACCCAGCATCAGGTTGTTAGAAAAGGCAGAAGTATTTGTTTTGTCAAAGGAGTCTGTTCACAGTATCAGGTAAGTATATCCCACAGTGTAAAAACACAAGAATCACCTCCTATGTTGCACTGGTTGACTTCATTCACAGCTTAACCTCTGCAGTCTAATGCCAAAGCTGCACTGTAACTTATGAACTTTCTTTACTATCCCATCTTTTTTCCATGCAGCAACACAGTTCACACTGACCAAGGGTCATACAGCCAACATTCTGCAAATATGTTTCTCAGCAGCCTTCTACCCTATGACCAGTTCATTTCTTTCTTAGTATCTTGAGACAAAGAACAGTATAACAAAACACTGGATTGTAATAATGGAGTAGAGCGTATCCAACCCAGATCTGTTGACTGGGTTTGAGTGTTTGATTGGTTCTGATGCTCCGTCCATCACCACCCCCTTTTGTACCGTAGAGCGTATCCAACAACATATACCTCATGTCCTAAGTAGAAATACTCTTTCAGCCAATTGCTGGCATTTGGCTATACGAAGAGAGCAGCAGAATTGTGTGTTAAATGTCTACCACTCTCCTTTTATTTAGTACAGTCAAACCTTAATTATGTGCAAACATATGTCCAGCCATTCACATCCTTGACACAAAGTGGTAGAGCTTGCCTGTTGGAAGAGGAGTTTGAGTGCTGGAAAACAAGATCACTAAATAGGCAAAGAGGTGAGATAAATTAGAAAAAGTTAGTTTAAAGAGCTCACTGAAGAAAAGAGTAATAGGAAGGGATGAGGCACAGGAAAAGGGGCATAACAAACTGACAATAGGAATGAACAAGGGATAAAAAGGAATAAAAGGAAAATGCTTTATAAGCACTCACAAAACACTTTCCCTGTGAAAATGTACGATACAAAAAATATAAAGGCTGATAACGACTGTTTTTTATGAGTTTTAAAAATACTGGAAAACACTGGTAACCCCCCCACCAGAATTCACAATAGAAACTAGAAACATTAACATTTATTCATCTGCTATTCTGTGTATCTTTGTTGAAACCTTGTTCTGCAAAAACATGTCTTGTGCCACATCTTATGAAAATTCAGGTGAATACCAAAGGTGAATATGAGGTACATAAGATTTTAGGTGCAAGAAGTTTGAGTAAACATCTGCAATACTTAGTTGAATGAAAGTGGTTCTGCTCTGAAGAGAGGTCATCTGAACCAGCTTCCAGTTCTTTCGCTTTGATGAAAGCCTTTAGGTGGGGGCACTGTCTGGATGTGAGTATTACTGCCAGGGTTTGGCAGGGGTGGGAGTTTAATGCTCCAACCATGTTGTGCTGTGTTTTTTTCACCAAGGAAACAGCTGACAATGGTCATTGAATGTTGGCATCATCTTGACAAATTCATCACCCAGGAAGGCTTGAACTCTTTTGTTGTTTGGAGAGGGTGGCAGCCAACTTGGATCATTTGGTATAACTTTCCTCATGTTCCACACAGTGCACTCTCTAAATATTTTTCTTGAAGTGCATTGGGCAGTGTAAGCACACTATTCTAAAATGTGTGCAAAATCAAGAGTAAATAAAGAAGTAATTCAATTCTGGAACCGGCTATTTTTCTGACATCATATATAAACTTCTTACAGAGGAGGGTGGCAGCAGTATTTTTCCTGGCCCATGGAGGAAGGAACAGTTGATTGCCAAATTTGCTGGGTGGTGTGCTATGGCATCCATAGGTGTTAATAGCAGATCTGTGCAATGAGACTGGGGTTTGTTGTATGCCCCACTATGAAATGAAGGGGTTTCTAAGTGTCCTCCCCATTTGTTTGGGCCTTGCCTGGCATCTGCTCTCCTCACTGGGTTTTGCGTTCCTCTGAGGTGAACCTCTGCAGCCACACAGGCAAGGGCTCTGGGTGGGCTATCACCTACATATTCTTTGTTGTAGAGCTACATCTGACGCCCAGATGACGTGTTTATTTCTGGGCATGCCATCCATGTGCCTCCTGCAGTTTGGGAGGCTGGGTATGGTGGTCACTATCTATCTATCTATCTATCTATCTATCTATCTATCTATCTATCTATCTATCTATCTATCTATCTATCTATCTATCTATCTATCTATCTATCTATCTATCTATCTATCTATCTATCTATCTATCTATCTATCTATCTATCTATCTATCTATCTATCTATATTTCATGTTTAAGATGTTTTTCTTTACATTGGGATGGCGAGACAGCTTCTCGGCCAAACCTAACAAGGGATGGAAGAACCAAGGAGCATGAACTCCATTTAATCCTCATAAGCCAGTGTAATGCACCCTCACTGGTGGGAATGCTTTCTCATTTCACGAGACTGTTGTACCTTTAAAGAGACCGTCAGACTACTCAACAAGGCTCCCATACTTTGACTAGAAATTCACCATCACACCTCAGCATAGCTGCTATATCTTAAACCAGAAGGTAGAAACACAGCTGGATTGGTAAGCATGTAATGGAAAAGCACAGCACATGTGAAACTTTCAATGGCACAAAACCAGCACTTCTCAGCAGAGTTGTTGTAGGTTTAATCAGTAGTTGTAATTCTTAGCACTGTTGTACGATTTAGATGGGAACTATAGTAGTCCTTCTCAAGAAATAGTCCATATGTTTAATAAGGCACAGCATAGTCAATTACCATACTTAAATAGAACAACAGAACTTCTATACATTAAAGTCCACATTATGATTGGTGGTATTCCACCCGGAGCAGTAACTCTTGGTGGAATTCTACCACACAGCATTCTAGGCAGCTTTGTGTTGCGTGCCTGGAACTGCTGTGTCCGCAAACTCTGTGCCCTACAATTCAGTGCCCAGAGAACCGGACCCGATTTCATCTGGTGTGAATGCACTCCTGGTGATACCACTGGAGCCCGGTCCCGGCTCCACCCCTGCAGCACACAGTGGAACATATAATACTCACCCTTTTCAGGCCCAGGCACTCTTTGGACCCAAACTAGTCTCTACTCGTGTCAACAGGGGCGTAGCTTCAAGGGGGGTGTTTGGGATGTTACACCCCCCTAAAAATATATTTTTTATTAAATAGTTGGGGACAGGAGCTTTCAGTCGGGTATAGTAAGGCATCTGCCAGATTTCACCTGCTATTTTTAAATACTCACTCAGACAAAAAGAAACACACACATTCTCGTCTCTGTTGTGAAGGTCTTAAAACACGGTTATTTGATAAAAAACTGTGTTTAAAGAACCCTATCACAATCTGCACTCCTTTCCCTTTACACTGGCCCTTGAGACCACCATGCGCTGCTTCTCATACAATGATTAACATGATATGCCAGTGTGACTGTGGAAAAAGATGAAGCTCACACCCTCTCAGTCTTACTGACCAAGCTACGCCCCTGCCTGTTAACCATCAAGTCTCGGAATGAGTAAATATCTGGTCGCATCCAGAGGAATATGCCACTTTATTCCGCATGCTTTTCCGCACATGCAATTACAACGCGGTTGTTACAACGACCATGTTGTAACAACGCATACTATTACCCCGCAAGTCGTAACAACGACTTGCTCTGGGGGGGGGGCGCTGGATGTTGGAATAGTATAATTTACTATTCCAACTCCAGTATATGCAACAGTAGGGATGGTGTTGGATTTAAAATCCAACACCTTCTGCCCCTGACGAAAGTCATTGTTCCGACTTGCAGAGTAATGGTATGCGTTGTTACAATGCAGTCGTTGTAACAACCGCGTTGTAATTGCCTGCGGGGAGAAGGATTCATGGTAAACAATGTTTACCCATCTAGAGCCTCTGACCAAAGACTGTGACTTGGGGATAAAAGGGCCCTCAACCATCCCAACATTTGCACAGCACAGCAAACTACTTCCACCAAGAAGGGCTTCACCCCACGTACCCTTACATTCCAGGAATAGGACAGCCATGGGCCACTGACAAGGCCTCTTGCTGACAATTTCTCTTTGGTTGGAGCGGGTGGAAAAATTAATCAGATTTGTCCCCCGATCGACGCTAAACAGTGAAAAGAAGCCAGTATTCCCAGGTATGTGTGGTTATTTTAATTTTGGGAAGAACACTTGTAATTACCGGATTTTCTTTCAGGGATATATGAAATTCTGCATTACTCCTAATTAGGGCCTTAGTGGGATTTTACCAACACCCATCAGCAGGGCTACTATGTCATTAACAGGATAGTACTTGCATTTTTCAAAGGGGATGCTCTACTTTTAATGGGCACCACAACAACTTCTTAGCAAGGCTTCTTTCCTTTTATTCTGGCATTAGCAGCATTTCTTAGCAGATATAATGTATGTATATATATATATATATATATTCACTGAAAAAACCATAGGTTTTAGGCATGTTATAGTTAGGAATTAGCATTTAAAAAACCTTAGAAATTCGCTGAAAAAACCATAGGTTTCAGGGGCGTTATAGTTAGCTGGACTTTTCACTCGTACAAAACCATTGAAATTCCCCTGTTATAGTTAGTTCAGCTAACTATAACTCGCGCGCCCGCAATGCACTGCTGATGATGTCACATATTACATCACTCATGACATGATCAGTGACATCACTCATGACATCACTGATTACATCTCAAATGACATCATCCAGTGAATGTGTGTTTTTCTGAAAATTACAGTATATCTCAAGGCCGATGGAAGAATAAATGGGTATATAAGTGTCTAAATGGATGATTTGTTTTTTAAAAATTGATTGTATAACTGACTGATTAAGTGTATCTTAGTGAATACATGGCTTAGTGAGTAATGTTTAATTATGTAAATATCTGTATCAGTCTCTCACTTTGTGTATAAGTGGCTGCATGGGTTGGTGAGTAGCTACATGAGTGTCTATATAGGTTATTAGTTGGTTTTTTGAGTATCAGTATGAGTCTCTGAGTGTCTGTATGGTTCGGTGGGGGGTATTACGTAGTGCATAGGTGCATGGATGAGTGACTCACTGTTTGTATGTGTTGAAGACAGCATGTGTGCAGGACTGTATGGGTGGATGAGTGTGTGCATGGGTGTGTTAGTGAGTGAATGACTGTCTCAATAGTGTCTTTATGAGTAACTACATATGTTTTAAACTAATATATGTGACTATTGGTGTATATAAGTGAGTATATGTGAGAGTGAGAGATTGAAAGAGTTCCTGTATGAATAAGTATGTGTTTCTATAAGTGATTGTTTAAAAGACTAAGTATGTGTAAGTTTCCGTAGAAGTAAGTGTGGTGGTGTGTGTATAACTGTATATGCAAGTAAATGTATGTTTGATTCTTTATTAGCATGAGTGACTATGTGTGTGAGTAACTCTATGGATGAGTGGCATTGTGTAACAGGATGTATAGGTGTATGAGTACATAGGATGAGTGAGTACATGTATGAGTGACTGTATAGGACTGTTGGTGAATGAGTGGATGTGTATGTGGATCTTAGAATTACTGAATAGGTTGTTGTAACTTATATTGGTATGTCCATTATTTTGAAAATTTTAGTTTCTATTTTTGAATGTGTGTATCAAAGGTTATATTAGGGGGAGAGGAGGTCTGCCACTCTATCACAAGGATGATGTCATCAGTGATGTCATTTGAGGTGTCATCAGTGATGTCATGAGTGATGTCACTGATCATGTCATGAGTGATGTAATATGTGACGTCATCAGCAGTGCAAAGTCCAGCTAACTATAATGCCCCTGAAACCTATGGTTTTTTCAGTGAATTTCTAAGGTTTTTAAATGCTAATTCCTAACTATAACTAAGGGTGGGCGTAGTTCGCGAAGCAAAGTGGAGTTCACACTACGCGAGCTACGCGTAGCACTTCGCGAACTGCGTAGTAACATGTTCGCACTGTGCAAGATGTTGTTTTCAATGATTGCACAGTGCGGACAAGCAACCGGCACTGTGCAATCATTGAAAATGGCATCTTGTACAGTGCGAGCTGTAGTTTTCTGCTGCTCGAGTAGATTTTTACTCGAGCGGCAGCTTTCTCAACGCGAACTGATAGTTTCTCATCGCGAGCGGTCGCGAGCATACGCGACCACTCACAATGAGAAACCTGACCTCCTCGCGTTGGGAATCTCGCCGGGAGGTTTATTTTCCATGCTCGCGATCGCCAACTTGATGTTGCTGATCGCGAACAAGGAAAAAGTCTCGCCGGGATGTCATTTTGCTTGCTCGCGGTCGCCAACTTGACGTTGAGGACCGCGAGCAAGCAAAAAATGACCGCAGCACTACGCAACACTACGCTACGCATGTTTGCACTGTGCTACGTGCAGTTCGCGTAGTGCGATGTAGCGCGAACTTCGCAAACTACGCGAGCGTAGTGTAGTGCTTTGCCCAGGCTTAACTATAACATGCCTGAAACCTATGGTTTTTTCAGTGAATTTCAAAGGTTTTTTAAATGCTAATTTCTAACTATGCCTACAGAGATAGGACATGTGATGAAAGAAGAAAAAACGCACAGAAAGAAAAAAAGAAATGCAGAAAGAAGCAACAGAAGTCCTCAAAGACGAAGAAAAGTGCAGGAAGAAGGATAACGTGCAGAAAGAACAAACAGAAGAGCAGAAAGAAGCCTTGTTGCAAAATCATCCTGTACCCTCAACTTTTTCAGACGGATACTGGTGGTAACTGAGTCTGACTAACCAGTCCTAGAGCCAGTGCTATGTTAAAAGACACTCAGAATACAGTGAAAACACCTACATACACTAGGGAACACTATGCGTTGGGGTCCCCCTGTGATCAGCATGACCTCCTCTGTAAGCCCCTAGTATATAATAGGGCAGTGGATTAAAACTACCCCTTAAAACGCGCCACAGGGCGTGTTTGCACACGCCACCTCAGGCCCTGTCCACTCACTTCCCCACTGTGTAAACATGCCCTGTGGCCGTTTTAAGTTGGGAGATTAAGTCCCCTTGAATCCTGAGGGTCCCTAGGGTCACACTAGAGCACTAGGTACCTCCAGTAAGCGCCACAGAGCTGCGTTGCAGAGAGATGTAAAAAGGGGCACGGCCTAGACTACCTCTCTGCAACGCAGCGCAGTGGCGCTTACTGGAAGCACCTGGTGGGCTAGTTGGCCCCCAGGGTCCCTCAGGATTGAAGGGGAATTATTTCCCCAACTTAAAACGCGCCACAGGGCTTGTTTGCACATGTTAACTCAGGCCCTGTCCCCTCCCTTCACCACTGTGTAAACACGCCCTGTGGCCGTTTTTAGTTGGAAGATTAAGTTCATTTGAATCCTGAGGGTCCCTAGGGTCCAACTAGCCCACTAGGTACCTCCAGTAAGCGCCACAGAGCTACGTTGCAGAGAGGTGTAAAAAGTGGCACGGCCTGGACCACCTCTCTGCAACGCAGCTCAGTGGCGCTTACTGGAAGCACCTGGTGGGCTAGTTAGCCCCCAGGGGCCCTCAGGATTGAAGGGGAATTATTTCCCCAACTTAAAACGCGCCATAGGGCGTGTTTGCACACGTCACCTCAGGCCCCGTCCCCTCCCTTCCCCACTGATGTAAACACGCCCTGTGGCCGTTTTTTAAGTTGGGAGATGAAGTCCCCTTAAATTGTGGTAAATATTTCTCCTTTACCGGGACTGAATTTGATACAGAAACATTATAAAATAGCTCAGTAAAATGAGAGGCAGAATCCGTGATATTAGAGTTTCGGAATGGACTTTATTCCGGTGGTCGATTATAATCGGATGCTTCAAGTTCCATCACCACGGGGGTTCAGGAAGTGAAGTACATACTTTATTGACAAGAAGTAACTTTTATAGTCCATACATTATAATGAAGTGAATATAGTAGGCGTAACAATTGATAAGGACATTGACGTTTGGTTTGCGTAACCGAAAATGGGTGTAATAATGAGTAAAAAGGAACATGATTGGTTGTGATGTCATGTATAGGTGGATCTATAAGATAATACTTGGCATGGATGCGCGCGCAGCAGTATGACGTGTAATTGACGTGTAACTAGGGGGTGACGGGGACTTGACATTTAGCTCTATATGTGGAGACAAGAAGTCTGGGGGGTCAAGTCAACCTAATCCCAAATCATATCTAACATCCTATGTTTAAAGAACTATGTTATCCATAAAAGAAGGACTCTCGGACAGAATCTATTCTATACTGACTGTGCGTGTACAAGCGTCTAAGTGTCTACACTGAATGCGAGGGGGTAGGAATATTCCATGGTAACAGGGCTATGAATTACTTGCATGAGGACAGAGAAGATGGGCCTTTTTGCTTGGTAACTGGAGGAATGTTTACTTAAACTACTAGGCAGGAATGCATCGGCTGAGGGGGAAGCAGATAATTCGAAGGTGAAATACAGTTCTTGGCAGAGAGTAAGCTGATGTCAGGCTTCGTGAGCCGCGCAGAGAATGAGACAAAGTTCATGGTCACAGATGCAGGCTCGGGCTGGAGCTTTTAGAGGCAGAAGGCAAGAAGAGTTTGATGACAGAATCAGGGCCTACTTGCCTGGACTGAAAAATGGCATAAGTGAACCATATAAAGCCGGTGGCCTTTCATATTTAAGAATGGAATATCCGGCCTATTCATGGCGGATCTGGCAGAGGACATGTTGACGGTGGGCATACATGTATTTGCGTCTTCATAACTGGAACTGGGGGGGGACATATATGTACTTGTGATATACACATGGAACCGTTGGGGTCCAAGATAGGGGACATAACTGACCAGGAAAATCCATATTTCCACATTCCCTCCTTGTCCCCTACTTGCCCTTCAAGAGATATCAATCTTCATCAATCCATTGATCTGTTCATATAGCATCATTTGTTCTTCTTTCTTCTTCCGGGATCTTGAATGAAACTCTTGATGTGGGATACACGATGTGGCACACAGACCACAAATCGCTGGTCCACATTGTAGACATAGACAGCAACTGAATAGTATGAGAAGGCCAATACCTAGGAAGGATAGAACTCTCCATCCCCAGGCTGATACCGCATTCCAAAACCAACTGGACCAAGTCCAAGTGCCTGGGTTCTGGTGTATCTGGCTTACAATCTTATGAAGGCGAGTGATGGCTTTATATACAGATGGCGAATTTTCTGGTATGAATACGCAACAGCTTGATCCGATGACCCTACAAGCTCCGCCCCTATCAGCCAGGATGACGTCAAGGACAAGACGATTTTGAAGCACAACAATCCGCATAGCAGACTGCTCTTCCGTTAAATTGCCTAAGGCGGAAATAGTCTCATTCACTACTGCTTCAAGGGTTCTAGTTAATCTACGTATCAGCTTACTATTAGTAACAGTACCTATATAGGGAAAGATGCCTTTATTAAAATCTACATACTTGTCCCATGCCGTCTCAGTGTAATCGACAATGGGGAGATCTCTCCGTTCTCTGTTGTGTACTAAATGAATATTTCTGTAATAATCAGGAGGAGCTAGGAAAACAGGTGGCAAAAGGAATGCAATGTAGCAGGTACCATCCCAATCTAGGGGTAGACGCATATATGCAGTCTGACCACATATAAAGTAGGAGTGGCGAGAAGCTCTGAATGAAGATTTTCCTTGATCACTGAATTCTACCATAGTAGTGCATTTACTATGGCCCATATGTATGGAACCAACCTTTCTTACACACAATTCACCTTTTGCTGGGAATACTGACATGGTGGGTAAGACTAGCTCAACTTCGGATACGACATTTAGAATCATGAGATTAGGTGTAAAATTACCTAATCCATACACTTCATTTTCTAGATCAGTTCCTGTTCTTTTGGGGCGACCCTCCTTGTCAGGGTAGCAGATTTTGAGTAAAACTAGGTTCAGGTTTCCCCATATCCAATGGTCTTGGTAAACTGCTGTGTCTGAGTCTATGGAATTAATTAAACTAAACCATGCTCCACAGGAGCCATTATGTGTGAATGAATGTGGAAAGAAAGGCAGGACTCCTTCATAATTCTGATAGGGAGGGAGTCGGCCACACACCCAACAATTGGTGGCATTACTAGTCTGATGGGAATGATGTAACATACTAATGAAAGTGTTATTGCGCAGCGCAAGTCTATAAGACAATTCATGCGGAGGTAAGTCACTAAAAGAATGTTCAGCAGCAACATTATAAACATGTCTAGAAATAGGGTAATATATGTGCAACAACATACTTGTAATAATTATTAAAAGACTCAATAAAAACAAAATTAATAATGTCACTATGCAGTGGCTACGCAGTGATTTACAATACGCCTGTCGTTTCAACATTTTTCGGGTATTTTCTCTACTCAGGTCCAAGGGATACATGTCAGAGACAATTCAACCGCTTCACCTTGGAGAGGACTTAAACAATCAAATTGCTCGACTGGTTGGGCCTAAGCTTTAGTTTATAATTTTCAGATTTGTTAGGTTCAACAAAAGGGAGTTTTGTATCAGTCTGTGAGGGAGTGCAGGGCACAGTGTCTATATCCGAAGATAGTCCATGAAATTTCTTGATGTGGCTTGAATGAATCCAGCCCTTGCGGCCCTCGATCTTCACGGCTGTTCTTGTGGTCAACAGGACCAACTTGGGTGCTTTCCACCTGGGCTCCAGCTGAGTCTTTCGGTCGAAATTCCTCACAAAGACAAGATTACCCGGAACAACGTCATGGGGTTTCACCTCAGTGTTGTCGGGAAAGGCTGCAGCTACCTGTGAACGAGAAGATTGTAGTGCAGACATCAAGGAAGCCAAGTAATCTGTCAGCATATTACAGTCAATATCAGTTATTTTGCGTGGTATAGGCGTCCCCCACATATTCGGTGGTCTACCGAAGATCACCTCATACGGGGATAGCCCTGTTCTAGAGTGTGCTACCATTCTCATGTAAAAAAGTGCAACTGGTAATGCTACTATCCAGTCGACCCCTTTCTCTCTGCATATTTTGGACAGTCTGATTTTCAGTGTCTGATTATGTCTTTCTACGAGACCTGCTGCCTCGGGATGTCGGACACAGTGGAATTTCCACTGATATCCTAGCAGAAGTGAAACGTGTTTCATTAATTCGGATGAGAACGGCTGGCCGTTATCTGAGTAGACAACACGTGGTAAACCGTATCGTGGGAAGAATTCTCGAACCAACTGTTTGGCAGTAGTCGGGGCAGTGTAATCTGAAACCGGGTACGCCTCTGTCCAACGGGACAGAGCGCAGACAACTACGAGAACATATTTGAATCCTCGACATCGTTCCATCTGGATATAATCCATCTGTAGGACTTCAAAAGGGTGATCAGGAGGATGAAATCCACCCTGTTCTACGGGAACACTTTTTCCTGGGTTGAACTGGCAACAGATCATACAGGTACGGACCTTTTGTTTTGCTGCTGCTCGTAAATGTTTATTGAACCAAATGTGTTGAATGCTGTCTAGCATAGCTTTTTCTCCTAGAAGTGCCGGACTATGTATAGTGTTAATTACGACTTGGACCATTGAATCAGGAAGGAACCATACAGACCTTTCCTTCATCATCCATCCTTGGTCCGTTTGGATCCCTCCTAACTCGGTCCATTTCTTTATTTCGTCTGGTGTAGCATGTGTCTGTATGTCAATTACGTCAAGAGTAGGATCTTTAACGGTCATACAATGTGTCGGTGTCGGGACTATTGTCTTTGTCATGTCGGGGGTCTGAGTTTGAGCAGTCAGTTTAGCTGTTCTGTCGGCTAGATCATTGCCTTGGGAAATGATATCAGTAACCTTCGTATGGGCCTTACATTTCATAATTGATATTTCAGTGGGTAGATGTATTGCATCTAATAATGCGTGAATGAGGGGTCCGTGCTGAATGTGGGCACCGTGGGAAGTTAAATAACCTCTCTCTCGCCACAGCACGCCGAAGTCATGTACAACTCCGAATGCATAACGTGAATCAGTGTATATGTTGACTTTTTTATTCGTGGCTTGAATACAGGCTTGTGTCAGAGCGATGAGCTCTGCGGCTTGAGCTGACAAAGTATTTATACGATTAGTTTCAATGACTTCAGTATCTGTTGTGACTGCATAAGCGGCTACTAACTCTCCTGTACTTGTTCTCATGCATGAACCATCGACATAAAATGTCAAGTCTGGATCTGACAATGGAACATCGGTCAAGTCTTGTCTGGGTTTTGTCGTTACAGTAATAACTTCAATACAGTCATGGGCTAGTGGGTCTGTTCCGGTTACTGGCAAAAGTGTGGCAGGATTCAATGTGTTACAGCGTCTTATTTCTATATGTGGCTGAAACAATGTAAGTTCATATCCTGTAAGTCGCGCTATAGTCAAGTGTTGTGTTTGCGTTCTATTTACAAGAACCTCTACTGCGTGGGGTACTTGAACTGTCAATGGATGTCCTAACACTATGGCATCGCTTTGTCTGATTGCTAAAGCTGTCGCTGCTACTGATTTCAGGCACGCAGGCAAAGCCTGAGCTACGGGATCTAATGTACTAGAGAAATAGGCACATGGTTTGTGTGCTCCTGCTTGATCCTGTGTGAGTACTGACAAAGCAGTACCTTCGCGTTCTGTAACAAAGAGTGTAAACTGTTTTCTGTAACATGGCGTTGCTAAAACGGGTGCTTGACATAAAGCTTTCTTTAGGCTTTCAAAAGCTTGTGTGTGTTCCTGAGTCCAAGGGAGAACAGTCGATGTGGCTGCCTCCTGTGTTGTCAATTGAATGAGTGGTTTTGCTAGAAATGCATACTGCGGGATCCACTGTCTACAGTATGAAGTGAGGCCTATGAAAGCCCGCACCTCCTTTTGTGTCTTGGGTATTGGCATGTTAGTTATTAACTGAATGCGGTCGGGTGTAAGCTGCCTTCCCTCCTTGTCCAGCGAGTGTCCAAGATAAACAACTTGCTGGACACAGAATTGCAGCTTAGAAGGGGATACCTTGTGCCCTTTTTCGGCTAGAAATTGTAAAACTGTCAGTGATGCTTTCTCACATTCAGGTTCGCTTCTTGCGGTGATCAACAGATCATCGACATATTGAAGCAAGGCAGTGTTAACTGGCATGTGGATACTGTCAAGTTCTCGTTTCAGTGCTTGGCTATAGATGCTGGGGCTTTCTGTAAATCCTTGAGGTGCGCGTGTGAATTTAAAGCTACGTCCATTTAAACTAAATCCGAACAAATATTGGCTTTCCGGATCTATTGGGACGCTGAAAAAGGCGTTTTTGAGATCAATTACAGTAAAGAATGTTGCTTCGGAATCAATAGCTGTCAATAATGACGAGATATCTGGGACCACAGGAAATTGTGGCACAATGCATTTGTTTAACTCGCGCAGATCAATAACCAATCGATATACTGGCGGCGCTGTAGGATCTGTTCGTTTAAGAATCGGTATTATCGGTGAATTACATATATTGGAGTCTGTTTCCACAACTACTCCTTGGGCAATGAGTTCGTCAATGATTTGTAGTAAAGCCACTACAGCATCTGGTGGTAACTTGTATTGTCGCATTCGTGGTAGCACCACTCCTGCCTTTAGTGTGACTCGATATGGTGTAATATTCATGCAACCAACATCAGTAGGGCCTTGTGCCCATAGACGTGTAGGTAAGGTCTGCAGTCGGGGATCCATGTCTCTAGATACATAGTGACCTTTAAAATCACGTAAAAACAATCTTACTCCTTCCGGAGAACAACATATTATAGCTCCTAGAGCTTTTAACGTTTTTATTCCTAATAGATTTTCTGGACATGATTTAGTAAGCAATAAATCTGTAGTTCGGGTCAAAGGTCCTATCGTAAGTGGCAGAGGTTGTGACACTTCATTAACAATAGGTTTTCCTGAAAAACCAAGGGAAATATTCTGTGAGCCTGAGAGGGGTGCCCCTGGAACTTCACTACGTTTTATAGTTGTTCGACTTGCCCCTGTATCGAGTAAAAATTTTCTATCTTGACCTAATAATTTACTATGTACATAAGGTCCTTCTTGATCTACAGGAATCTCGATAAGGGGTAAGTCAACTTCCCTCTCTAGGCTTGTTCATGCGTAACGCTGATACTCGGGATATTCATACTGTGCGGTCTGATACATTTGTCGTGTTGTTGTCTGTGTGGCAGCAGCAGGCAACGGTGGTGCAGCTGGCACAAACTGTATTGGCTGTTGTGCGGCTGGCATGGCCTGGGCATGCTGCATAGCTCCTTGTTCATTCTGATCTTGTCTTAGTGGCCGTGATCTTTCTTGTGTTTTACCTATGGCGATATTATGTTTTAAAACTGGACAATCGTGTACGTAATGGCCTGGCTTTTTACAATAATTGCATGTCTCCTTTACAGGTCCTGCTGAATCGGAATGTGTCATACCCTTTTTATGTCCTTCAGCTGGAACTGTCTGGGAAACTAGCATTTTCATTTTCGTGTCTTTCATGCGTCTGTGTTCATGTTCTTGTTCCTCTTTAATTCTATTGTGGTGGTACTGTAACATTTGTAACATTTGTGTTGGAGTGTTACCTTGCCAGGTACTCTCGAATTTTAATACTCTATTCTTTACTGGGGGCAGAGCATTTTCTACTAATTTTGTTACAAACAGATGTGGGTATGATTCGCTACTTGCTTTTATGCCACTATTTATACCAAAACATTTTTCAAATCGGGCATAGTAATCACTAGTGTCTTCATCTTGCTTCTGCTTACAGGCTGAAATTGTACCCCAATCTTCCTTTTTCGTAGTTAATAAACGTGGCAGTACCTGTACTAGTAGACCTGGTAGTGCTTTAGTTTTGTCCCCAAGCCCCGAACCTGGACCTCGGGCCCTTTCTTCTGCTTCTAATGCTGACCATTCTATCTTTTGATCACCTATCTCCCACTCTTTTTCCTTGAGTTTCTCATAAATGCCAGCAGGCATCAACACCTTTAATATTGTCATAATGTCGGGGTAGGTATACTCTCCCATGAGTAACATGTCTTTAATTTCTCGGTGAAAACCCGCTGGGTCTTTGTCATGACTGGGTACCACTTTCTTCATTTCTAACAATTCTATTTTCGATATGGGCGTATATACAAATACGCGTTTAAACTGATTGTCCTCACCCTTTATTGGGTGCACTTCTCGTAAGGGATTCTGTCTATCTATGTGATACGTAGTTCTTTCCTTGACGGACAATGGAACATGTTCTGAACATACAAAAAGAATATACTGCTTTCTTGATTCTAGAATTTCTTTAATTAATTCAGTACCTGGACCTCTCCATTTATTCATAAGTAATTCAGTCAGTATGTCAGGCAAGGGACCAGGGTCCGAATGCTGACTCCGATATAGTATAATGAGTTGTTGAATCATATAAATCCCAGCTAACCTTTGTTCATCTGGGGTAAGATTCAAAAATGTGCGTACTACTGTATCATCACTATATTTTCCGGGACTGTCCACCCAATGGACAGCTGCCCTGGCTAAATCTTGTTCATCCATAGAATCGAGGAAATGATAACCCCTTCGTTCTCGGAGTAGTTTGTCGGCGGTTTGGAACGAATGCTCGTTAGACCTTATATTAATTATAGGTATTTGAAAATTCCTGTTATTATCTAGACATATTGGACGTATTGGGTCAGTATGACATCTAGTCTGATTCCTATTACAAGATCTCCCTCTACCTACATAGGCTATGGTGTCTGACTGTCCTGTGGGCAGTCCTGACCCTTCTTCCTCGTTTTGTTCGAACTCGTCTACCTCTAATCGCTCTTCGTGTAGGCGTTCTATTTCTTTACGGATCTTTCGGCACATGGCTATTATACAGTTTTGTTTATCATGTCTCCCTTCTGATATATTCTGGCTCCATCTTGTAAGAATTTTCATTGCTTCCGGGTCTACCCCCGGTCGGTCTTGATTTCTGATCACACAGTTTATGAGGAAACGTAACAGTTCCCCCTGTATCTCTACTTTCTGGTATTCCATAGCTCTGTAAATACATTCTGGATCTCGCCCCGTTTGGACAAAATGATATATATTATCTAGATGCGCAGTCATTCCTGGTAACTTCGCTAAATACACTGCGGCTCGTCTGATACGCAATGATGCTAGGGTCATTTCGTCCTCCTTTCCAGGCACCGGGTCATATCTACAATCTATAAGAAGTTCCTTAAGCGCACGAGCACTAAGGAGTTTGGGTGTACGTGAATGCGCTGACTCTTGAAAAGTAAGTTTATTTATTCTGGGTGGCGTAGAAAAGACATTGGCAGCTCCTCCCGCGGCCCCATCTGGGGCGTCGGGTGTAAAAGGATTCGTCGAACGTGACACAGCAACTGCAGGTGTGGACACAGCCATAGAAGTAGCTGTAGGAGCGGATACAGAAACAGATGTGCTTGCCGGAACTTGTGACTCGATTTGTTGCTGCAGGGATACGGGTACTGGATCTTGGCGTTGAACCTCCCTGGTATGCGGTCTATGTGGGGCGGAATTAGCATACTCGGGAGCTGCGTCATCTAAATATGAGGAAAGAAAAACATCTTCTGCGGTTCTAGGATGCCCCTTAGGATGTACCTTTATTGGGAACAATGGGGTTGGCAAGTCTTTTGGTGTCTCTGGAGTAGCCTTAGGTAATCCTTCGGCCAGAAGGGGATACATACCATTCATAAGGGCATTTCTTTGTCTGTCTACTTGTTCTGATTTTACTCGGATACCTTCCTCAATTAATAGATTCTCTCGAACGTTATTGGAATTCTCTTTACTCTTCTCCTCCTGTCTACGTGCTTTTTCTGTTCGTCTATGTGATTCTTTACGCCATAATTCAACGGCGTCTTTCTGTGACTGTCTGACTTTTCTTTTCCATAACTCTTCCTCGACTTTCATGATGCACTCTGCATCCCAGGTCCCCGCTGTGGGCCACCTCTGACTTTCTGGTAATCCCTTGGTATAGTCTACCCATAAATCAAGAAATAATATAGCGTCTAAGCCATGTTTGTGATACATAAAGTGCCCTGGAGTGTCCCTAGGAGGAATAGGGACTGCTTCTTCGAGAACCCCTTTTCTGGTAGTGATCTGTCTTAATTTCGAAAAGAGCGGCATATTGAGAACTGACCTTATACTTGATTTTGACCTGATACTTGAATTTGAACAGACTTAATACAATAAACACGATAATGAACAGTCATTCATACCACGATATTCAGAACATACTTAAACACTTTAAACATTTAACATTAAACCATTAACTGAAACAACAATGATGATCGTCTGCATAACTAATCACCAAGCTTAATTCTCGACAATAACTAGACAATAACTAGACACTTCGGAATACTTCGGAATACTTGATATACTGCTAAACAGTACAGATACACTGCTAAAACAGTGCAGACCGGATTTGTGTACCCAAACCCGTCTTGACCGGCACAACCTATGTGCACGTCAGAAATGCCTCCCCAGCAATGGTACTCACCGGGTAGCTTCGGAAACGGAAGGCCTCAGTAACTTGAACTTGAACCGGACCGGACTCGACTCGACTCGACTCGACTCGTCGGACACTGGGCTTGACTTCGGACTGGTGGGTCTCTATATACCTCGGATCTTGCTCTCTCAGCTAGGCTCTGGTCGGGATACTTCGCACTTCTCACCGCCTCGTCTGGGTGTTGATCGCAGTCTCAGTCGCCCCCGCTTGACCGGAGGGAGATACAGGAAATCCTGCTGGTACGCGTTATTGTCCGTCCAGCTGTGGCAGGAGACCGGGCCTGCAACGCACCGCCGGCGCGTGAGATGAGAAAGTGTCCCTATTCGGGCGCCATCATGTGGTAAATATTTCTCCTTTACCGGGACTGAATTTGATACAGAAACATTATAAAATAGCTCAGTAAAATGAGAGGCAGAATCCGTGATATTAGAGTTTCGGAATGGACTTTATTCCGGTGGTCGATTATAATCGGATGCTTCAAGTTCCATCACCACGGGGGTTCAGGAAGTGAAGTACATACTTTATTGACAAGAAGTAACTTTTATAGTCCATACATTATAATGAAGTGAATATAGTAGGCGTAACAATTGATAAGGACATTGACGTTTGGTTTGCGTAACCGAAAATGGGTGTAATAATGAGTAAAAAGGAACATGATTGGTTGTGATGTCATGTATAGGTGGATCTATAAGATAATACTTGGCATGGATGCGCGCGCAGCAGTATGACGTGTAATTGACGTGTAACTAGGGGGTGACGGGGACTTGACATTTAGCTCTATATGTGGAGACAAGAAGTCTGGGGGGTCAAGTCAACCTAATCCCAAATCATATCTAACATCCTATGTTTAAAGAACTATGTTATCCATAAAAGAAGGACTCTCGGACAGAATCTATTCTATACTGACTGTGCGTGTACAAGCGTCTAAGTGTCTACACTGAATGCGAGGGGGTAGGAATATTCCATGGTAACAGGGCTATGAATTACTTGCATGAGGACAGAGAAGATGGGCCTTTTTGCTTGGTAACTGGAGGAATGTTTACTTAAACTACTAGGCAGGAATGCATCGGCTGAGGGGGAAGCAGATAATTCGAAGGTGAAATACAGTTCTTGGCAGAGAGTAAGCTGATGTCAGGCTTCGTGAGCCGCGCAGAGAATGAGACAAAGTTCATGGTCACAGATGCAGGCTCGGGCTGGAGCTTTTAGAGGCAGAAGGCAAGAAGAGTTTGATGACAGAATCAGGGCCTACTTGCCTGGACTGAAAAATGGCATAAGTGAACCATATAAAGCCGGTGGCCTTTCATATTTAAGAATGGAATATCCGGCCTATTCATGGCGGATCTGGCAGAGGACATGTTGACGGTGGGCATACATGTATTTGCGTCTTCATAACTGGAACTGGGGGGGGACATATATGTACTTGTGATATACACATGGAACCGTTGGGGTCCAAGATAGGGGACATAACTGACCAGGAAAATCCATATTTCCACAAAATCCTGAGGATCCCTAGGGGCAAAATAGCCCACTAGGTACGTCCAGTACGCGCCATTGCAGAGAGGTGTAAAAAGGGGCACGGCCTGCACCACCTCTCTGCAACACAGAGCAGTGGCGCTTACTGGAAGCACCTGGTGGGCTAGTTGGCCCCCAGGGTCCCTCAGGATTGAAAGGGAATTATTTCCCCAACTTAAAACGTGCCACAGGGCGTGTTTGCACACGTCACCTCAGGCCCCATCCCCTCCCTTTACCACTGTGTAAATGTGCCCTGTGGCCGTTCTAAGTTGAGAGATTAAGTCCTGTTGAATCCTAAGGGTCCCTAGGGTCAAACTAGCCCACTAGGTACCTCCAGTAAGCGCCACAGAGCTGTGTTGCATAGAGGTGTAAAAAGGGGCGTGGCCTCAGAACACCTGTCTGCAACGCAGCTCCCTGGCGCATACTGGAGATACCTGTTGGGCTAGTTAGCCCTCAGGGACCCTCAGTATTGAAGGGGAATTAACTCCCCAATTTACAACTGGCCAGGGGGCACGTTTGCAGAGTGCTGCAAGGAGGGGGCATGGCCTCCGGCGCGATGCCGGTCTTTTATTTATTTTATTTTTTTAAGAAGGAGGGCTGTGTGGCCCCCCTTCTTTTTCTAATTTACTGGCCCTGGGGACCCCATCCCCAAGGGCCTGCACCCTAATTTTTTTGTTGAAAAAAATAAATTTGGCCCTCTCAAGGCCTTAATCAGCCCCGGGGACCCCAACCCCCGGGTCATGACCTTTTTTAAAAAAAAATCTTTAGGAGGGGGCTGCATTGCCCCCCTCCTCGGGCCACTTATGGCCCCGGGGACCCCATCCCCCGGGGCCGGCCTTTGTTTTTTATTATTTTAAAAAAATATATATTTATACAAACATCTAGGACATGCTGGACAAACCGTATGTACCTATCACCATGACGATTTGCGTGATATTCATTAAAAGGCGACTATGCATAGAATGAATCCACATGGAATGTATTTACACCGCTAGTGAAGCTCTGACGTGTCTGATGCCCTACCGTGCCTAATCTCGGCACCCCCGCCGGTGGGTACTCTCCAAGTAGACACCCTTGTCGTTTATTTATACAAACATGGATGGCTATTGACAGGCACATTTAATATACACGCACACCAAGCCATTCAAAGGGGAATCAACAAAAATTCGACCAAACTATGCAAGAAATCCCCCTCACGGTTAATAAAACACACATCCACCGCCGGATGTGTAATACTTTTTATTTTACTCTCTGGAAAGGAGACGAACCTCACTTGAGAGTCACAGCGCGCTCCTGGCTGAGCCCAATGCTATGTTACACCCACCAGTGCCCGCCGAGTGCCTCACACCTCTGTGTTGTATTCCACCAGCTAGTGTGTATGCTATGACACTCTCTAGCCCATGTGCACTGTAACACCACCCCGTGAATATGTCATGCCACACTTGCCTTCGCACGGGTTATATTGCCCCATCTAACGTGCCTTCCTCGATGCCTATGTTATAACGCACAGCGCTATGCCATACATATTACAATCAGGGATCCATATCTTTGTCACAGTGCATATGCAACGTTACACTTCCCAGCACATATTTTATATTACAACTTTAGAGACTAATTAGGTTACACAACACTGCCCTGTGCATATTACACTCCAAGGCGCATATCGCGTAGCACGCGCTAGTGCCTGTGCTATCTCGCGCTCTCCAATGAATCTGTCATTGCGCACAATGTATTGCATATTATATTTCACGCCCCGGTTCATCTTATATCACACTTTTTGGTGCATAGTTTATACCATATACTATATCTAGTTTTCATTTTCAATCGTGCTCTCAGGACTATGTTCTATATAACACTGCGTCCACCTACCCTTTTCACGGGCATTACATTTTGCGATGGGGGTGGAGGGTTCAGGGGGTGTTTCTGCCAAGTGAGCCCGGAGTCACAGTCACAAACGTCCTCTTCTTCCTGAATAAAAGTGAGATTATGCTGCATACTTGTTCATATTTTAAGTAGTTTGCACAGACACACATTTTAAAAACAATAAAGTTCCTAATACCCACCTTCTCTGAACAGTTAGCTTGCTGCTCCATCCACCTCCTCCCTATCCTCTGTTGTCTGAATCCATGGACTAGCCTCCTCCCTCCTGCCATGCATGGTCTGATGTGCTGCTGCTGGAGCGGGTTATGCACATTTTTTGTATACTCATGCCATTTTGCATGTCGTTTTATTAATTAGATTAATTAATTAATCATAATCGTACTAATGGTTTGGAGTGATGTGGAAATAACTAATCAACCTTATTAATGACCGAAATACACGTGGGATTTGCATCTGCATGGCCTAATTAATGACGTGAACTAAATTTCGTACGCATATTAATGATAGATAATTAGAACATTGCATGATATATGTCGCTTTGGTGATGAAATTGTGATTCGTGCTTTATTTAGTAAGTATAAACCGCATTGAGTGTTGCTTTTGGCTAGATAAATACACACACATATGGGTATTAGCGAGGGAATAACATTTAATTAGTCATTTCTATGTATTAATTACGTTTTTGTGTTTCTTTGCTTAAGTTGACTATTCTGGTCTATCAAATGATGGCTGCTTTTGGTGCCTAACCCAACTGCCGACGCTGAACCAGGCTTGGGTGAAGTGCGCCTGCGCTAAAAGATGAGCAACAATGGCCCTGTCTTGACCCCAGGCAAGCTGTACTTATCAAGGCCACTTGCAAAGGTGCCAGCGCTACAGACAAAAGGCTTTATTAAAGAACCGGAACCAGCAAGTATGCTGACAACATGGACTAATCCTTATGGGAATGGAGAGGTTGACCCCTGATCAGCCAATCAGAACAGTTTAAAACTCAATATTGTTACATTTTGCTATTGAAATTATTATAAAACCCATAAAATAGAGAGGTTGGAGGGTCGCTCCTTCGATTTCCTGATGATATGCTGACGAAGAGGACGGTGACACTGCAGGACAGCTGTTAGCCTGAATCTTTGACGGACTGAATTAATGCCCAAAATCCTGATGAACTTAACCTGCTAAATTGATGGGCATAGATTTGCGAGATTGCCAGATTTGACATAGAGGATGACTTTAGCCAGAATAGGTAAATATGAATGGCAACTTGATCAAATGAATGATTTAATCTGCAATATTAATATAAATTTGGATTTGAACATCTACAGAAATGAGTTGGGTTGTTTATTCATTGAAATCTGTTAATGAAAAGCTTAATTAGAGTATTAGAAATTCACTTAAATCTACAACTAACAGATCCATCCCGGTCATGAGGGGAATACTAAATGTAGAATCTAGGGCCTAATGAGTACAAGAAGGGTTTGTAGGTTTGTTGCTCATTAGGGTAAAGTGGTATCTTCCTCCCTCATTATCCAGCACTTGGAAGGATAATCGCCTCTCGTACAAACTGATGGTGAGTGTGTGTTGGTGTTATGGGCCCCACCAGCGAATGTATGGATAGTGTGCGTGTGTGAGATCTTTTGGTCCGCAACGGTAGGGAGGGATTTTGCACTCCGCGCTGGAGCACTGCCACTGCCCTCCATTTAGCATGATGTACCAGTCCACTCCTCCTGCCCTCCATTGCCCAATTCTATGGCCCATCATTGACCTCCTGATTAGCCTCTGTGCTTAGCTTGCTGCCCCTATTCTCCTTCCCCCTGCCCTCCGATGTCTTTGTGCATGCCCCTGCTCCATCCTTTTTGCCCACCATGTTCCATGGACCTGCCACTCCTATCTACTCTGAGTGTTCTGTTGAGCTGCCACTCCCCTCCCACCCACCTAGCATTGTCAGATGACTGTAACCTGTCCCTGTCACCTCCACCCTGCCTGTCCACATGCCATGCCGCATCCCCTTCCTCCTGTCCTCCATGGTCCATTTTACTGCCACACCCTTCTGCCCTCCCTGGTCTGTTGTGCTGCAACTGCTCCTCCTGCCTGCCCACGCGGTCTGTTGTGAGGCCCCTTCCCCTGAACTCTCTTGTCTGTGCCCAGGTCCTGACCCTCCCTTCTATCCTCCATGGTCCTTTGTGCATGCTCCTGCACCCTCCTTCTTGCCCATCATAGCCATTGTGCTGCCACTAACCCTCCTGCATGCCATGCATGGTCTTCTGTGCTGCCATGGCCCCTCCCACCTTCCCTGTGTGGTCAGCTAGCTGCCCCTGACCCCCTCCCTCCTTCCCTCCATGGTCTGTGTGTATGCCATCATAGTCTCATTGTTGCTCTCCATAGTGTGTTTTGTTTCTAGTGCCCAACCTGCCTGACCTCCCTGGTCATCTTGCTGCTCCTGTCTTGCCCCCTTGCCCCCAGCCCTCTGTTTCCATGTGCAGACCCCTATTCCCTCCCTCCTGGCTTGTCTGTTCCATTGTAATGCCCCTGATCCGTCCCTCCTGCCCTTTATGGTCTGTTATGCTGCAGCTTTCTCTCCTGTCTGCCCATTATGGTCAGCTAGCTACCATTGCCTCTTTCCCCTCTGTTCTCTGTTGTCCATGTGCATGGTCCTGTCCCCTCCCTATTGCTTTCTATGGATTGTTGTGCTGCACTCCTGTCCCGCATCTGCTGTGTGGTGTATTGTGCTGCTGCAAACCCTGATGCCTGCCCTGTAGGGTCAGTTTGGTGCACCTCTCCATGTCCCTCCTGTCCACTGTTATCCGAGTCCATTTCCCTACCCCAATTCCTCCTGCCTACCATGATCCAATGTACCATACTTGCGAACATTTTGAACTTGGTAAGTGGGAGATTTTGAAAAAAAAACTGGGGTATTGAATTTCCCCTTTGAGTTACATTGAAAAAGAGGAGATTGTAGACAGGAGAGAGAGATCAAATAAAGCCGATTTGAGCTTAAAAACATTGGACGTTTCGTGGCTGAAACGGGTCTGTTGGCATGTATGGTTGTACTACCACTGCCTCTTCCTTCTGCCCACAATGGTGTATTATATTGCCACAGCCTCTCTTGCCAGTCCTGTATTGTTGGTTCGTTGCCCCTGCCCCCCTTTCCACTGCCCTCCATAGTCTGTTGTGCTGCCACTGCCCTTCCTGCCTGCCCAGTGTGGTCAAATTGTTGCATCTGCACTCTCCTACCTGCCTTCAATTTTCAGAGTCGGTGCCCCTGGCCTCTGCCTCTCAACAGTATCCCAATGAACAACTAGATTGCTAACATTCTATATTTATTACAAAAGTGTGGAACGCCTGACGTCATCTTGATGTAATCAAAACTGTAATTCTTAGAGTATTTTCTTTAGAAATTACATATAAGAGAGGGTCTTATTTGCATCAAAATTATGGTTAGTGCTCTAAAAAACTAAAATGAGGACATATTTTCTGAGTTTTCAAATAGCAACAAAGAACTTTTACATTATTTGTATTCTTTATGTTTTTTATCCAGTTGACCACTTGATTAAATTTTGCACCTGGGGAGAGGATGTGGTGTTACTTTCAGAGCTGCAGACTTTGCAACTGCGGAACCAGGTTGGAGTTTCTGCTTCAGCTCAACATTCTGTGATTCTGGACAAATCACTTAATCTCCCCATGTCTACAACCAAAATGAATTTGGTCTTGTGTGATGTAACCAATGCTCATGTAAAGCACTCCAATACCTGACAAGTCTGCACTATATAAAACTGCAAATACTCAAAAAATAAGTGTTTTGCACACTTCTGTCATTGGGCTACATCTGGGTGATATTTGTGCTGCATTTGGGCTCTTTTGTCTCTGGTGGCCATCTTGGGAGATTTATTTGTTATGAAGTTTCCTAATTTCCTCATTTACTGCAGTCTCCTCAGTAGGAAATGCTTTCAGTTTTTTACTTTGATTCCATCAAGAAGGTATTCAGATATGTCACACATTTGCCATAAATTCTGAATGTTAGCATTCTAGTTGCTCATTAGATCACTGTAGTAAAGCTACTGCTCACCACGGAAGTCTGCTGCTGGTATTAAAAGTGCATGTTTCAGTCTGCATATCAGAAGTTTTTTATGAAATAGAAGAGGATTTGAAAAGTCACTCAAAATGTGCCCTAATTTTTCTTTCTTCAGCACTAATCATAATTTCTATGGCAAAATGAACCCCCTCATTGTGTTTCTTTTTAAATTAAATGTTTTAAGTGTTACCATTTTTTCCCAATCAAGATGGCTTCAGGTGTGCCATACTTTTGTCATAAGTAAGACAGTAAGCGCTCTAGTTGTTCTTAAGAACACTCTGGGACATTCTGTCATTGGGCTATACTTGGGCTACATCTGGGTGATATTTGGGCTACATTTGGGCTCTTTTGTCTCTGGTGGCCATCTTGGGAGATTTATTTGTTATGAAGTTTCCTAATTTCCTCATTTACTGCAGTCTCCTCAGTGGGAATACTTTCACTTTTTTATTTTGGTTCAATCAAGAAGGCATTCAAATAGAAGACAAAGAACTTTTAAATTATTTGTAATCTTTATGTTTTTTTATCCAGTTGACCACTTGATTAAATGTTGCACTTAGGGGAGAGGATGTGGTGTTACTTCCAGAGCTGCAGACTTTGCAACTGGGGAACCAGGTTGGAGTTTCTGCTTCAGCTCAACATTCTGTGATTCTGGTCAAATCACTTAATCTCCCCATGTCTACAACCAAAATGAATTTGATCTTGTGTGATGTAACCAATGCTCATGTAAAGCACTCCAATACCTGAGAAGTCTGCACTATATAAAACTGCAAATACACAAAAAATAAGTGTTCTGCACACTTCTGTCATTGAGCTACATGTGGGCTACATCTGGGTGATATTTGTGCTGCATTTGGGCTCTTTTGTCTCTGGTGGCCATCTTGGCAGATTTATTTGTTATGAAGTTTCCTAATTAACTCATTTACTGCAGTCTCCTCAGTAGGAAATGCTTTCAGTTTTTTACTTTGATTCCATCAAGAAGGTATTCAGATATGTCACACATTTGCCATAAATTCTGAATATTAGCACTCTAGTTGCTCATTAGATCATTGTAGTAAAACTACTGCTCACCAGGGAAGTCTGCTGCTGGTATTCAAAGTGCATGTTTCAGTCTGCATGTCAGAATTTTTTTATGAAATAGAAGAGGATTTGAGAAGTCAAAATGTGCCCTAATTTTTCTTTCTGCAGAACTAATCATAATTTCCATGGCAAAATGAACCCCCTCATTTTGCTCCTTTGTAAATTAAATGTTTTAAGTGTTACTACTTTATTCCAATCAAGATGGCTTCAGGTGTGCCATACTTTTGTCATAAGTAAGACTGTTAACGCTCTAGTTGTTCGTTAGAACACTCTGGGACATTCTGTCATTGGGCTATACTTGGGCTACATCTGGGTGATATTTGAGCTACATTTGGGCTCTTTTGTCTCTGGTGGCCATCTTGGGAGATTTATTTGTTATGAGGTTTCCTAATTTCCTGCAGTCTCCTCAGTAGGAAATACTTTCAGTTTTTTACTTTGGTTCCATCAAGAAGGCATTCAGATGTGTCACACATTTGCTATAAATTCTGAATGTTGGCACTCTAGTTGCTCATTAGATCACTGTAGTAAAGCTACTGCTCACCAGGGAAGTCTACTGCTGGTATTCAAAGTGCATGTTTCAGTCTGCATGTCAGAATTTTTTTATGAAATAGAAGAGGATTTGAGAAGTCAAAATGTGCCCTAATTTTTCTTTCTACAGCACTAATCATAATTTCTATGGCAAAATGAACCCCCTCATTTTGTTCCTTTGTAAATTAAATGTTTTAAGTGTTACCACTTTATTCCAATCAAGATGGCTTCAGGTGTGCCATACTTTTGTCATAAGTAAGACTGTTAGCGCTCTAGTTGTTCGTTAGAACACTCTGGGACATTCTGTCATTGGGCTATGCTTGGTCTACATCTGGGTGATATTTGTGCTACATTTGGGTTCTTTTGTCTCTGGTGGCCATTTTGGGAGACTTATTTGTTATGATGTTTCCTAATTTCCTCATTTACTACAGTCTCCTCAGTAGGAAATACTTTCAGTTTTTTACTTTGATTCCATCAAGAAGGCATTCAGATGTGTCAACCATTTGCCATAAATTCAGAATGTTAGCACTCTAGTTGCTTATTAGATCACTGTAGTAAAGCTACTGCTCACCAGGGAAGTCTGCTGCTGGTATTGAAACTGCATGTTTCAGTCTGCATGTCAGAATTTTTTAATGAAATAGAAGAGGATTTGAGAAGTCACTCAAAATGTGCCCTAATTTTTCTTTCTGCAGCACTAATCATACTTTCTATGGCAAAATGAACCCCCTCATTTTGTTCCTTTTTAAATTAAATGTTTTAAGAGTTACCACTTTATGCCAACCAAGATGGCTTCAGGTGTGCTCTAAGTTTGTCATAAGTAGGACTGTTAGCGCTCTAGTTGTTCTTTAGAACACTCTGGGAAGCTGCAGTAGAACACAAAGGCATCAACTGACAGTCTCTGCCCTTGTTGGATGTACATGTTTTACTGAGAATGCCAGACTTCATTCTCACATGACTGAGAAAGATAATGTGAATTTACAGAAAATATGCTCTCAGTTTAGCTTATAGATCACCTTCCAAATCTCTGTGGGAAAAGCATGAGAAAATAGTTTTCTCTCAAACATGATTCATGATATCACAGCAGAAGGCTTTTTCACATGGTAAAATCACCTTAGAACACACCACAATTCCTAAAATGAGTATGGTACCATCAACAAATGATTTATAATGTAACTAAAGTCTTAAAACCTTCTATTAACTGAAATGCTTTTTAATGAGGTGCTATCAGGTATATTGGTCCCAAGATGACTGCCAACACTTCTTGGATGAAGTGCTGACAGCCAATCAGATCTCACGATGAGATGTGTGGTTAGGCTCCGCCCAGATATATATGTGCTTTTACTTTTGATTTTCTCAGGAACTACTGAACGGATTTACACCATATATGCAAAAGGCACATGCCTGACCTGAGGACTACCTCTTTGCCAAATTTCAAGTAATTCTGTTCAGCCGTTCGGGCTGTACCTTCGACTAAAGGTCCTATGGGAAAATGCATGGGGAAAACGCGTTTTGGGACCCCCCTTTTTTCTCGGCCCCCGCTTGACGAATCACCCCAAGACTTTCAGGGTAGGAGCTGAGCGGAGCGTCCCATTAGTTTTGAAAATTTCACGAAGATAAGTCAACCGGCGCCAAAGTTATTAAAAATAGAATTTTCAGATTTCCTATGGGAACTCGGTCCTAACTATAACTATCTACTGGCGACCGTTATAGTTAGTGCAGGCAACTATAACTCACGCGACCGCAATCCTCTGCTGATGACATCAGATATTACATCACTGATGACATGTGTGTCTTTATGAAAAATAAATATTTGTAATATATGTAGAGCTAAAGATTAATGGAAGAAGACATGGGTAAATAAGTGTCTAAATACAGTGATGTAATATCTGACGTCATCAGCAGAGGATTGCGGTCGCGTGAGTTATAGTTGCCTGCACTAACTATAACGGGGGAATTTCATTGTTTTTTTACGAGTGAAATGTCCAGCTAACTATAAAATGTGTGAAACCTATGGTTTTTTAAGTGAATATATATATATATATATATATATATATATATATATATATATATATATATATATATATATATATATATATATATATATGCACTACTTTTAAGGGGATGGCACCAGAACTTTAATGGGATGGTATCCAAATGTACAGACGAAACAATGATGCAATGATTTACTAAACCCCTTACATGAGGACGTTTGAGCATTTGCACATCCTAGAACAGTCAGTGGAGTAGCAATGGTGCCATGGGCCCAGGTGCAAACAAGAAAAATGTCACTTTGATTATTTTTGGGGTAATAAATAGGGGTGGGCGGAATTTGCGAAATCCACTTTCGCAAATTATCGCGAAAATGTTAAAAATTATCGCAAACACGCGGAAATATCGTGAAGATGCGGAAGTTTTTTTCCCGCATGTTCGCGAGATTTTCTGCATGGTTGCGGCTCGCCAACTTACCCATGTTGTTGCTCACGGGCGCGGCCATCTTGTTTTCAGTTGTCTCGCGGTGCATGATCGCGAGAAGAAAGACGTGATCGCGTGACGCATAACGTCACTGCGGGCGCGAACTGTCGCGAGACAGCGCAAATGGCTAAAAACAATACAACATCTCATGGAGAACGCGAGCGGATCAAGAGAACTTGTCGGCGAACGCAGGAATTCAGGCAAGGCGATCGCGCGAGAATGTATTATTTTACAGCGCGAGCAAGAACCAAATTATCGCTAAGCTGCGGAATGCGGATATTTTGACATTTTCGCGCTTTCCGCGGAACGCGAAAATGTCAAATTATCGCAATTTCCGCGAACGGAACAAAATTTTAGCCCAGGCCTAGTAATAAATACAGTAGTTATCATGTTTCAATGGCCACTCAGGGCTGTGCGCCCCGGTACCACTGCTTCTGCTGCACCATTGGTAGTTAGGCTCCTGACAACAGTTAAACATGGTGCAGAGTGCCACAGTGTAATATACCCAAAGAGCCCCCTTCTCACACGTGACTTGCTTGTCTGACCCTCTTATTTCTTTGTGTTCTGCTACTTGCAGTTTTACTTGAACAGAAGTACAAGTATCATAATGCAAAGAAAGTATACAATTCAATAAAAGTTTTATTGCCATAGCTAAAGGTGTTGTAATCCTTGCACATATTTGTATCTAAAGTATATATCTAACAATGGATTCTGTAAACTCTCACTTAGCGCTTATTTTAAAGTGTAAAGTCCAGAGAAAAAGCCTTTGTGCTGAAATCACGGTTTTTAGGGATTGTTTGACACAGACATGCACCTTCTTGTCATGCATCATATTCATCAAAGCATGCTTCTGCTAGACGTACATGCTCTTTCAGCACGTCAGACAAGCACCCATCAGGTTGGAAATAGAAATGGCTGCTTTATGAAATTTAAAAAGAAGAGGCGATATTACTTAGTGGTATAGTTTAGTTGAGCCTCTCGGGTGGTAGTGACTGCAGGAGCAGCTGACTTGTGTTGTGGACCTTTTGACTGTTGTATGAGGAGACAGCATCACCCACCATTCACTGAGGATGCCAGGACCACCTCAAAGCACTACATCTCGTTTCTTGGTCCACTGACACCCTGATCTATCTTCAGAAGCGGGCTCATCATAACCCCCTCTCTGCCTCTAACCGTGATCAGGGGTCTCACACTGTGACCGGAAACATCATTAGGTTGATCATGCTGGGAAATGCAACCAGATTGGAAGAACAGTCAGACTGGGGGCTGTATAAGGGCTGGGGAGACAGCGGTCATGCTGGAAGAGAGTGTGTAGGTTGAGGGAAGAGGGCGAAGGCCGGGTGAGAAACTGATTTGAGGAGAGCTGCCATACTGAGGAGCAAGCAAACCGGGAGGAGAGCGTGCAGACTAGTAGAGGAGCATGCAGAATTAGAGAAGAGCACAGGCATCGCGCATGTAGGGGGAAGGCCCACTTGGGGAAGCAGGCAAGTTGTGGTGTGAACAGGCAGGCTGTATGGACAGCAGGAAAGAAGGGGGGGACTGGCAGACTGGGCACACTAGGATAAAGCATATAGAGTGGCAGACTGAAGGAGAGAGCGGGCACATCCAGGCCACACACTCACATAGCAGGACACCAATGCAGTGGCTGGCATGTGACACTCTAGTTCCTCTCCACATGCATCTCAACCCCGACCATCAATGAGTGTCTGGCCCATCAAACTGCCTGTCTCTCATGTCAAGAAGAAATGAAGAGAGATAAAAGCCTCCAGAAGGACAGCGTGGCGTGGAGAGAGAGAGAGAGAGAAAGAGAGAGAGAAAGATCTGGTGGTCGCTGTGAGCAGGCAGGTTGGAAGGAGTGCGCACACTCATGGAATCACAGAGTGGGATAGCAGGCGGGCTGGAGTACAGTTACCTTTCCATCTTGAAATGACCAGAATTGAACCAATAGCAATGCACATAATACCACCAGGCCTGCTGTTAGCTGTCCATCTAATGCCGGCGTCCACTTTCACTGTCAATTCTGTAAGTGCTTCTCCTGCCAACAACACAGGCAACATCAACAGGCCTACGCCCCAAACAGTCCACTAAAATCACCCCACTATATAACACCCAGTCAAATAATTGATTCTCCTGCTCAGACCATTACTTCTGCCTGCTATGTCTGGGTTCATAAATGCAGACTTCTGCTCCAACATGGCCAAGCTTCATTTAAATATAGTAAAATCATGCACCACCACTATTCTCTATCCATGCACTGCAAAAAGTGTGTCTTTGGAAAGTAAGGAATATGTGATAAATCTACCAGTTACTTCATGCTGATTAGTCATTTTCCTGTTTCAAAAGCCTGAGGAGCACTTGGCCTAACTCTGCCTCCTTGTGAGAGGCCTGACTGCCAGACTACAATGGAAGTGCGGAGAGAATAAGAGAGGCCAAGCACAGCTGGTATCCAAGAGAAACTGCTGTAGCATCAGATCGATGCACCCCTCTACCCTTTGACGTCCCAGGATGACTGCTCATACCAACCGTGCATAGAGCCGATCCTGATCTTAAGGGTTAAGCGGTGTTGCTTGCCACCTAGACCCTGAGCCTGTTAGAAAACATGTCCGTGGCACGTCCCCGTGCTAAGGGTACAAGCACATTTGAATGCAGGATTTTGATAGGGACAATGTTTTTGGCTCGGTGGACAGATGTTTCCACTGCAGGGATCTGTGTTTGAGTCTCTGAGTATGGACTTGGATCACGGCAGATCCGCTCAAGTCTCCCCCACAGTTGATATAATGAGTTCCAAAGTCTTGACATAGCACCAAGCGTCTCCTGGCATTGAACATGCTCATTAGAAGGGCACATGTCGAGTGATGCTAGTGTAGTCGTACCCTAGGTCTTGTTCCACATAACAGAGGCTAAAGAGTGCATATTTTGTTCTCTTTGGGTTGTATTTGCCTATAAAGTGGTCCCATGGAACTGTTTCTTCTTTTTCTCTCAGAAGGCCCAAACTTGTAGAACAAATCCTAAAAGGAGCCGAGACAGCAACAGACTCAATTTTGCTGGAAACCAGCATTGGCGGCGCATCAGGGCCTGAGAAGAGGTGAATACACACCCTGGGCTTCAGAGGGAATCCCAGCTTCAGACAGCATGTGGAAAGGGAGCCCCAGCATAAAGCACGCTTCACCGAGTCTCACCAACGCCTGTTTGATGAAGCTACTGAATTTAATGCGGGAGTCTCAACAAGCAAGCCTTAGTTAAACATGTCAAACGCGGAAAATGTGATTTTGGAAAAGGCTCTCCCTTGTGCGCCTCCACATCTTATCTATAAGTTTGTTCTAACAGTTAGTTACGAGGCAAAACAGAGGCAATCAATAAACAGTGAGTTTAGTAGTTAGGTGACCATCAGAGAACCGCATATTTGGCTTTATTTGTACAGGTGCCGGCGAATATTGCCTGTGGTGTGAACATTTTCCACTTCGCTGCAGCTGGCAGCCTGCCCCAGCGCTGCCGCTTTCAGATGGTTTCTAGTCTTGTTTAGTTTCAGGGGTTTCATGTGGGACCCACAGAGGTAATAAAACATAAAAATAAACAAAGCCGCCATAAACATGTGCTCTGCTACTTTGTCCTCCATGATGCCATAAAGGGCTCATTCAATGTGGCAAGCGTGCCAGATACTCTGAAATGAGGGCATATTTATAAAGGGGGGACTGGGGCAGTTCCACTCAGGTGCTAACAAAGCACAGCCCCTTCTGCAGATGGCTTGCAAAATGGAACATGCAGGTTTATGGGCGCACCTGGTCCAAATATGTGAAGGGTGTTATGCTCTGGTGCGCTTTTCATGAATAAATGAAACATCAGTACCTTATGCTCGATGCACATTTTATTACGCACAAGTCTTTTTGAAATCATGTTCCAAAAGGCCTTAGTGATGTGGTGAATAAAATTACTTGGTGACATATCGGCTGTAATGTTCAGTACTAATATAATTTGCCGATGTTCCCTGAAGACTTTTGCCCAAGGTTCAAGGCACAACGTGAAAACACGAAAAAACGTGACAAACCTGCACATTGAAAAGCTGTGAAAAGCTCGCTTTCCAGTGTTGTGGATTTGAATCAAAATCTCAGATCAATTTCTAAATCTAAGGAAACTGCGACATTGTCTGCAAATATGGAAATCCCTCAAATACGTTTACCAATCACAGATGCTTTTTGCTCCTTATATACATTATCGCTAAAGCCAATGCCGGTTCAAAGCAGAGAAAGATTGTCCTCTGGTTGTTGAACTCCAGTGCCAAACGTGCTGGTACCGACTGGCAAGTCACACGGTATATGGATGCTGCCTTCAGATTCTAATGTTCTTTGGGGGTTTTGAGGCTGCCAGGGCATTGAGTGAATATGTTGCATTGACAGTATGCCTCAGCCGTCTTTCGTGATTGATGGCTTGGCCTTCTTGGTGGCAATGATCGAAGATACGCTTTGATGAGACTCATTGCTAGCTCAATAATCCTTTGATCGTCCCTCTTCCCTAGTTTGTGCTGCACCTGTTGTCTGGTGTGGAACAGGACATGCCCGAGTCACAGAGCAACTAGTTGTTCAGATGGGTCACTGCACACGTTTACTTTGTTGCTTATTTTGCCGCCCTTGTATCTTCAACCTCATGCTCTTGGGACCGCTGTACATCAGTAATGTGCAGGCGCTTCATCGCTCTCTAGTTCTCAGGCCGGCCAAGGGTCCTCATTTGAGTTCTGCGGGATCTGGGTGGCAGTTCTGACCCTTCCTGTCGCGTCTTGTCATTGGATCTAAACCGCATCTTTGGAAAGTGATTGCGTTTTACCAAAGCAATGCCCCTGCTCCCTTGGGACAGATATTCTTTGTGCAATAACTACTGGTATTGCTTCTTCCCCACTTCTCATGGATGCTCACTTTTATCTGGTTCAGCCATTGCATAGCCTCTTGCTTCACAGGTACCACTGCGAAAGCTTCCATTATATATTTATCACTTAGCTCCAAAAACCTTCCGATCGCTACAAAGCACTTAAGCATTGGCCCTCAACATGAGCTTTCATGGTTTGAAGTTAATGTGATTTGAGTTCTCACCTGTTCATATGGTTCTCAATCACACATGGAAGACATTAGGTGATTCACCTGGTTCTTGCCGGGCTGCATCAGTTGGGACCACTCATATTTATTAAATATCTGAGGGTCGAATAATTTGTATACATCACCTTCGATAAGTTCTCCTGTCGCCCTGCATTTGGGAGCATCAGGAATATCTTTCTCCTGTAGCAATTGAAGCAACATGAATCTTATCTTGATACCATCCATGACATTCATGTAGTTGCATAGCTGTGCCAGCCACCGTTTCCAATTTGTAGGAGTCACTGATGTAAAACATGGAGGCAGTGTGGCAGGGTTGCATTTACTGAAATAATGTGTGTGCACAACATACACAAACCCATCTTTATTCGACATGTCTTGAAGACACTTGGACAAGACATTGGAGTGCAAGGTTGCAGATACTTACTGATTCTGCACAGAGTCCCTGCTAGTTTTTCAATACTAAGGCAAGCCTGTCCATGGAATGTAGGGCCTGACTTTGACATAAAGGGCTCATATGGAGTTGGAGAGACACAACAGCAATAATGATAAATTGGTTATTACATAGTGCTTCATTCTACTCTTCTGCCATTTCCAAGTCTTAATAACCTGCTTGCACTGATTTCAGGAATCTGTCACATCTTTTTTCAGTGGTCTTTTAACTCATACCCAACTTACTTCCTCCTCTCCTCATAAAAATTGGCAAATATACCCTGCCTCCTGGTAAGCTGGATATCAATCTTCACTCCGTAGGGAGAGACCTGCAACTATCAGCGTCACATCTAATCACCCTCCCCCCGGCTCTTACACTCTAATTATGCCTCTTCCTCCTCAACCATTTCCTTCTATTGTTCAACTCTTCTTAAACCATACCAGGCAGCTCATATAAGACTGACAATTCTGTCTCTACATCTGCACACACCTCATCTAATTTCTCTAAGTCACAGATTTGTCACTCAAACTTCTTTTCTAAACTTCAATCTAATTTGTCTCTGTTGAGCTCTCCCTCCAGTTCTCACCATTAGAGCACAACTCAATCCCTCAGATTCAAATCTGTCCCTACTTTATCCTTCCTCTCCCCACTGCTTCACCAAACATTTTCTCTCTGCCTGCATTCTACAACCTTATCTGCTCCTCCCTCAAATCCTTTTTTTTTAACTCAGTTTTCAGAATTCTTGCAGCTGGTTTGTGACTTTAGGCAAACACCTCTTCAGGATGCCCATCTGCTATTGAATAGTTCTAAAATACATTTCACTGACAGGTCAGTCTATTGCATCCCCACCCTTAACAAGGGACCCATCATTGACATTCCACTAGCTCTCCATGGATAAGCCAGACCCCTAAACCTAATGTAGATAACTGCAGAATTATTCTGCTGGGATCATTCTTAAATTATATATGCAATCAGGGGCGTAGGAAGGGGGGTGCGGTTGGTGCGGTCCGCCCCGGGTTTCATCATTGAGGGGGGTGACAAAATGGCAAAAACATGTGTTTTACACACATATTATTGCCATTTTGTCACCCCTCAGTGATGACAGTTGTCACCCCCGGCTTGACAAAATGGAAAAAATATGTGTTTTAAACACATATTTTAGTCATTTTGTCAAGCCGGGGGTGACAAGAATTTTTCCGCACCGGGTACCACCTAAGCATGCTACGCCACTGCATGCAATAGAGCCAGATTCTGAGGGTTACTAGGTCCACCCTGTATATATTTAAACCCTAAATCTATTGGGCTGCTCGAGGTATCTAACTTTGAGACTAACTCAAATCCTAACTAAGCAAACACAACAAATTTGGCTCAAGTCGCTGACAATATCGATTCCCTAATGAAGGCTGTTAATCAAATATCTTATAACATTGGTAAACTCAAATGTCTTCCTCCAGATTACCAATGTATGCAGTCATCTGTGAAAGGCAATCATGGTTGGGCTAGGTTGCCCAAGATGAAAGCGTGTTTCTGATAAATCTAAAACGAGTCACTCTACCATCCTGGGCATTTTCTCCAAGGGTGAGGGGGTCTTTAATGTTTTTTTCCTGTCCCTCATTACCTAGTGAGGGATATTACACTGTCCACCCAAAATTGAACAGGAGATTTAATTTCCTTCCTTTTACCGACCCCTACTCCATCAGACTGCCAGAGAAAATATTTTGTGGAATGAGCCAATGGGGTTTCCATTTGTCAGGCAAGGAATCATTGTAGAATCATGAATGGTGTGCATAGTGGCATAGACATGCTGGACACTTGTTAAAATAGAACCTTTTTGTTATGAGCTGCACTTCTTCCATACAAAGTTGGATGATCTAATATTCCTATACTCCTTGTTGTATGCCTCTCTTTGCTGAAAGTCTGCTTTTATCAGCGCTTCCATTTCTGCCAGTGCTTGCAGGCTGTTGGTCACTGGTACTCATGTTTGGGACTGGGGCTTATTTTTTAATCAGACTTTGATACCAAGGAAGTGAGTTAACAGCCGAAAAGGGAGAGAGAAAGGCATAGAAAGATGAGAAAAGAGTGCCAAAGAGAGAACACAGGGATGTTAAAGATCCTAAGATAAAAAGAAAGCAAGTGGAGGGTGGTAGAAGAAAGAGGCATGCAGTCATATCAAGACTAGATAGGTTTGGTATTCAACAAACCTGACTTTCAGCATTGCTGGTTCTGGGGTCCCAAGAAAAAAACTGATCCCTGCATTATGCTGTTTTTTTCTTCACAAGTTGAGCATTAGCTTTTATGCTTCAGAACATTTCAATTATCATGTGTCGCTTCAGGGAGGGTCCTGAATAGACAATTTAACAGAAAATTGGGAATTAGATTGCAGTTATCCATTCCGTATTATAAAGCTACAGTTTGGGGAAAACATCTCTTCTAAAACTGCTAGTTGTCAAACTATCTGCCTGTACAGAAAACACAGTAGTTACAGTCACATTCTCTGCACCTGATTCCTGAAAAATGCTAGGGCAATCCAGCAGACCAGGGTGCGCCATTCAATCCTAACATACGAGAAACTACCTTATGAGCCCTGAGCTAGTTCAAGATTCATAAATGCAATAATTTGCCACTAAATCTCGATTTAGGCTGACATCTACTTTTTGCCCTAGGAAACAATTCCTGCTCCCAAAGTAGCATCACCAACAGTACAGCGACACCTGCTTCTAATAGGCAAAAATCTTAAGGAGCATATTATCAAGGTAATGCGATAAACATCGCAAATTGCATTTATCATTATCGCCGTCTATCGCTGATTCACATCGCCGTGTTAGCGGCGTATTAGCAACGCTTTGCTGAATGGCGATGTGAAAACCAGCGATAGACAGCGATAATCGGCAATAGTGCGTGAAATCAAGCAATGATTTCACAGCGCTAAGGGAATGCTTGATAATATGGAAGTGTGGACTTAACCTGTAAATCCACCTCCCATATTACAGATAGCTTAGTCAGGATTTTACCAGGCGTTAGATTCCGTCGAAAACCGCGGTTAGAGCGGCTTTTTTCATCACTTTTAAAGCCAAAAAAGCGGCGAAATGGCCCTTGATAATATGCCCCTAAGTTTATTACATATTTTAAAGAGAATATTGGGAACGTTTGGTGGAAGTCTCCCATAAATGTTATAACTTGTAAACAAGTTGAGCTTGTTTGTTTAAAAAATTCCAGTTAAATGAAAAAAGTCCATACTATCTTTAAATTTTAAGTTTCAATAATTTTTTATTGATTTTAGCAGATGCAAAATAAACAGAGCAAAATGGCCATATTTATCTGGATCACAAACAGCAGTAGAAATGTAACAGTTCAGTATGTCAACCTTTCCACCCTAACCACCCCCTTCCCTCAGCCCTCTGACTCCCTACTCTCCCATATCCTCCGCTGTGTGATTTTACATATTATAGAATGTAAAGTTCTACAATACAGGTGTTTTCCTCTACCAGGGCTTCTATTCTGCCCCGTCAGGTGGCCCAAAGTAACATTGGCTGCCCAGGAGATCCAGTGCTCGTAGCAAATGAGTCCTTGGTGTTAAAATTGAGTCCCACATTTTAGTGAAATTACAGGTTTTCTCTCCCAGATAGTAGGCTATCTTTTAATGAGCCAATAGCTGCCACAAAAATTGAAGTAATAATTCAATTGTGTGAGTCGTCGCTTTCCTCCGATGGCTCTATATAATATATGGTAAAAAGGAAGGGTTGTTTTTCTTTCTTAATCCCCCATTTCATTACTCTCAGACTCTGGATTTTGAGTGTGGTCCTTGTTGGACCCATGGAAACATTTGTGTCGGTGAGTTGGGGCAAGCATTTCTTGTACTTTGCTTGGCCTCACTTTGCCTTCTGTGATTTTGCTACACGCCCATATTTATAGATGATCTTTAGCTTGTGCTTGCCTTACCATTTATCCAGGTATAGCCTCGTTTCTTCCTCTGCACCTCCCCATTCCTGTGTTCTTTGCACTCCACACATCTCTGACGCATTACGCTGTAGCGTGATTTCTTTGTGGACGGAACTGGGATTGGTCGTCCTCAATGGTGATCTATTTTGGCTGGCCTTTGGATTGTGTACTACATTTGTATTGGCTGCAGTTTTGTAACCTCATCAGATGCCATTTTAGATTGATTTATCATAGCATGTGAGACAATTAAGTGCCATGTTATGAAGGAAAAACACCTCCTGTTCGAATAGCGATTTCAACAGTACAGTGGCTACTATTCAGCACTGCAAGTGAGGAACTATTTAGGTACTTTGTTCAAGCATGTATTCTCTTGGTTTTACCTGCTTCAGTGGAAAACTGTGGTTACGTTCTTTGGTATTTGGTAGAGACCCTAACACTGTGGATAATCTGAAGTCTTGTCTATGCTATTCATAGAACTTTACATGTTCAAACAGCAGTCAAATTACGGAACTATCTATATTTATAGGCTGCTATAGAAGATGTCTATGTTGAACCTTCTGTCTCCCTAGCCCTTTATGGTAACCAAAGGTGAACCATAAATGAAGTGGTAAGAATGGAAAGAGTATTTTAGTAGCTATTTGTCTTCTTTTGATGGTGAAGGGTTTACACCTGAAAAGAAAAAGAGCATTTAACTCCCTTGTTTGTGATGAGGGGACTAAAAGAATACAGCCACATAGAAAAGAAACCCAGATTAGGTAATGAGGGGGATATGTTTTCTCATGCTCTGGAAGATCCTAGTGCATACTTTTTATCCACAGTGTGTATTGCAATTAATTGTTACAATGTTTTCCACAGGAAACAGTGTGGAAAAGAAAACATTTGAGGATTATGTTGCTGCATTAAATAAACTAGCAGTGGCATGCAGATTTGTCAACCTACATGATGAACTGATCAGGGATCAGATCATTATGCATTGCAACATTCCCATATTTCAAGATAGATTGTGGTTTCAAGGGGATTCTACTCTAAAAAAAGTTATTTCCATTCTAAAGCAAAGTTGAGCTTACTTGAAAATGTGTGTAAGCAGCTGTATCTGCTAGTAATGGGGAATATGCAGGAAATGTAGTGAAGGCTGTCACAAAAAGAACAGAAAATCTGAGTGAGAAAGTAATAAAAAGAAAGAGGTCACTATAAGCAGTGCTTCGAATGGACTGGCAAAGCATATAATCGGAGAGTACCATCACTTCAAAGGAGCAAGCAGAAACTTTAAATAGTGTGTACCTGTACTTCTATGTTTCCATTTAAAGCACTGATTATGAGGTACAATAGCAGACGTAGAATGGATGACTTAAAGGGGAGGTATTACAGTTGTGGTAGCTCTCATCACTTAGCACATGATAAGAGGCCCCTTGCTGTGTACCAAAACAAAATTCTAAATGCAATGTAAAGAGCACTTTGCCAGAGTTTTCCGTAAGTCAAGGTCACCAAAATGTATAGTGGATGGTTGCTATCAAGACGATGATCACTCTAGTCAAAGCATGAGGATTTATGAGGAAGTTCTTGAAATCAGCAGTCAACATAGGAAGAATCCCATGTGCAATATTGTTGCAGGTGGGATAAGAGTAGAATTTCTTGCAGACTCAGGCTGGCCCAAGATTGTCATCAACAAACAAGTCTGGTATGATTTATTCATCCAATATCAATAAGGAATGAATCACTTGACCTGAGTAACCAGGGCTAGCAACTTTGTAATTAAAAAGCCCTCATTCACGTTAGAAAGGTTGTGGGGCGGTATATCTTGGTTCTCCGTCAAGTTTAAAAACATGACAGCATCATCATTGAGCTTCTTTTTTGTAGTATGCTAGCCCTGGTTACTCAGGTCAAGTGATTCATTCCATAGTAATATTGGATATTACGGCAAGGAAGCTGAATGGATCACAGCCTCTTTCTTCTCCCCCCACTTGATTTATAGTATGATTTATTTATCAACACATTAGGTACTGCATTACTACAACCTTATGTCAAATGCCTAGGTTTCACAGGTGAGACCATCAAATGACTTGGGTTTCATAAGTTTAAAATTGAGTTCAAGGATAGATCAGCTGAGTGTGAACTGTATGTCTCTGAACAGGGTCCATCTGTGTTAGAATGGAGTGATCCAGAGGAGATGGGGATATTTCTTGACCCCAGTCGTCCAGATCCTATATTAGTTGTGGAGGATGAAAGTGAGATTTTCCTACCAAATTGTGTGCTACCTGGGTACACAAAGTCCAAAATATTCCACTTGCTATAAAATATGAAGTTTTACAGAATTAATCACAGAATCAGATCAACTAGATAATGCTGGTGTGATTTAACAAGTTCAGTCGTGAAATTGGGTTGCGCCCATCGTGGTTGCGGGCAAGGCAAATGGTAAAATCCGATTGTGCGTAGACCTTAGAGATCACAATATTAACATTTTCATTGGTCAATTTCATATGCGCTGTATTAACGAACTGATATCTGTAACTAAAAATATTAATTGGTTTTCCATGATTGGCCGAACCTCTGAGTACCATCAGGTGTTCTTGCACCCTGACAGTAAACATTTTACCTCATTCATTACACCTGTTGGCTGTTACCAATTTAAAAGGGTGACTTTTGGGTTGGTTTTAGCTGCGACCATCTTTCAACAGCATATGCACTAATTGTGCAAGGATGTAAGGAATGTCGCATTATTCCTTGATGACATTTTAGTCATGGGGAAAAACAGGGGCGAACATGACAAGAAACAGAAGATAGTGTTACGCATTTTGAACAAACCTGGGTTAGCCGCAGAAGCATCTAAGTGCCAAATATTGAAAACAAAAGTCACATATCTTGAGCATCTTGAGCATAAAATCAGCTTTAGAGATATATCTCCTAAGAAATATTTAGCTGAGGCTATTGGACTGACACCTCACTGCAGAATAAAGATACGATGTGTGCTTTTGCAGGGCTGGTAGAATTATATTCTAAATTTGCATACAATTTTTCAAGCAAGATGAATCCCGTTAGGCTGGTATTAAAGAATGGGAGCACATGTGTATGGTCTCAAGAGTGTTTAGAAACTCTTGACCGAATCAAGAGAACATTTGTGAAGATATTTTTTTATGTGGGTACAACCCAAAATGTAAAAATAATTTCATCACCACTGATTCAAGTGGAAAATGGTTAGGGACGGTGCTGTCTCAGGTCGATGGGTCTGGAAAAGAATGAGCTATTGTTTTTGCATCCTGAGCATTGACACCTACAGAAGAAAGATAACCGGTCATTGAGAGGGAGACTTTGAGTTTTGTTTGGTGTCTCAAACACTTCCGGCAATTCATAGGGAGATCTAAGGTGGTATTGAGATGTGATCATAAACCCTTAAGTAAGGTATTAACCACTCAAGGTCTCATTAGTGCTTCTTCAAGAATATCCAGGTTGTCAATGTACCTTCTGGATTATAGTACAATGTGTACTTCGTAAACTAACTTTACTGATCAAGGAAGACGTCAGCAGTGAGTGGGATGAATGCCTGGTGGCAAGTTTATCTGATGTAGTTTTGCAAGGTCTGAGTACAGGAGTATGGACAAAAGAGATGAATTTAGATAGTGTATTGTCCAAAGTGAAGGAATATGTAAATAAAGGTTGACCAGAGAAAAACAGTTTGTAAAGTGATTATTGGCCTTCTCTGAAGTTAGAAATGAACTATCTGTAGAAAACAATTTGTTAGGCATGAATGGACATTTGGTTCCATATTGTACCTAATGCAACAAGACCATGGCATTGTGTCATAAAGGCTATTTTGGAATAGATGTAGGATTAAACAATCATATTTGTGGCCAGGCAATGTAGAGCAAAAGAAAATGTTGTAAGAGAATTTGTGAAGTATGTGAATTCGGATAAGGCAAGGTAATCTTTAATCAACTGCTAAGCTGCATTGAGGCTCCACAATGGCCTGGGAGAAAGTCCCCCCTAAGTGAACCAACTTAGACCCTAGGGACCCCATCCCCTGGGGCCGAAATGTAAAAAAAAAAAAGGGAAAGGGGCACTCAGCACCCTCCCCGTGTCTTAAAAAGGACCTGGGGACCCCATACCCTAGGGCTGTAACTAAAATTTAAATGGAAGGGGGTGACAGGCCATCCTCTTTGAGCCTTTAATGGCTCCAGGGTCCCTATCCCCCAGGGCCTGCTCACTTACTGTGTCTCCAGGAGCCCACCCTGCCTGCCGCACTACTGCAGGCAGGGATACGTGTTTGCTCCTGTCTGGAAGGAGCATGCTTCAGTCTCTCACCAAATGGGAGAAAACACTAAGTCTGCCCGCCATGCACGGGATATTTAAACATGCTCCCGGTAGCTGGGAGCCTGGCTCGCACCAGGAGGGAGCATGCAAACAGCAGCTGCTCCTTCCGGGTGGGAGCAATGCTGACTGCCGCACCATGCGGGGAGCCGTCTGGGGCCATAGGGGCCCTGAGTCTTCGCCCGCAACCCCCAAAGTGTTGGTTGGTGGGTGTCACAGGTGGGCAGTGGGGCACCTACCATTTATAAAGAGAGGCCTCACAGGACGGGGTCCCCATGGCCTATGAAGGTTTGGGGAGGGAGGGTCTCATGGCCCCTCCCGTTTTAAAATAAATATAGGCCAGGGGATGGGATCACAAGGGCCTAATAAGACTCAGGGCGTTTTCCACCCCCTTTTCATTATATTTGGCCCCAGGCGATGGGGTCTGCAGGGCCTAATAAGGTTTGGGGAGGGGGGGCCACTCAGCCCTTTTTATTGGATTTGGCCCTGGAGGATGTAGATCCCAGAGCCTATTAAGGTATGTGGATGGGGGGCTAAACTCCCCCTCCCCTTAAATGTCACCCCAGAAATGTGGTCCCTGGGGCCCAAGTAGCCTCAGAGAGGAGGCCGCTCTCCCCCTTCCCTGGTTAATTGTATTTACACCTAATGGATGGGGTCTCTGGGGCCTTTTAAGGCTAGGGGAAGGGGGTACATGGCCCCTTCTCCTTCTTATTAGAACTGACCCCAGGGGTTGGGTCCCTGAGGCCAATTAAGGCTCAGGGACGGGTGATGCATGCCCCCTCCCCTTAATATGCATGTATGTTTTGGCCCCGGGGATGGGTCACAAGGGCCTGAAGGCCAATCCTACACCACACATGCCAAAGGCTGTGCATGGCATGGGATTGGTAGCCTGCTGGGGGTTTGGTTACAGGGTCATGGCATCAGGCCAAGCCCTATGGCTAACCCTCTGCTGCGCACAGCCAAAGGACATGTGTGGCGGGGAGTTGGCTTTATGCTTGGTAATAAAATATTACTTTACTTTAAAAAACATAGAAGTTAACTAAAAAAACAAAGATTAAAGTAACATTACAGTTAGCCATGATCAAATTTTTTTTTTTTTTTTTAGACTTAGAAATACCTGAAAACAACAAAGGTTAAAGTGCTGTTATAGTTAGAGGAGTATGTCAGTGACAATATTAAAATTTTGAACCCAAAAAAACACAGAATTTCACCAGCTATAGTTAGCAGAGTTAACTATAACTTGCACACCCGCCATGCACTGCTTATGACCTCACTTATGACATGTTCTATGACATCAATTATGACATCACTGATGACATCTCAACAGACACTAATGATGACATTACTGTGACATCATCCAAGCTTCTTTTGCACACATTGCTGTATAAACAGGTATGGCATTAGAGGTACGCAAGTAAGTGCAAAATAGCTCAAAATAATATAAAGACTCATTAATGCTATCATACATACAATCCCTATAGGTGAAGCAAGCTTCTGTTATGTGCAATATTGACCCTATACCATACACTTCATGGGTAGCCAAGTCTATGTTACCTAAAAACCACAGATAAAAGTGCAACTTCTACTGCACACAGTGTTCAATCTGTATACAACTCCTCCAGCTACTCAAGCCATGTTACATAACGAATGCCCTACTATGGACAGTCTTTACCTGTATCAAACCCCTCACAGTCAATGAACCTATAGTGAGAAATGAAATTGATATCAGTAGAGAAGTCTTTAGGCTATGGAAACAGGTTACTCTGTACCAGACTCTTTGCAGACAGTGAAACTCCCATCAGAAAAACACCAAAGAGTAAGAAAAAGTATTTGTAAGAATAGTGTACACTCTATGCAAAACTTGTCCAGAGAGAGACTATTCACTTAAAATAACCAAGGTCTGAAGTTGCTAAAAATCATACTACCTGCATCCTTAATACTGGCGGTGAAAACTTTACTGATAGCCCGTCTTCAGAAGCAAAACAAATACATGCACATAGATTAGTACCTTGTGCATACAGGCTTCTATGAAATGTAGAAATTGTCATGCTGGGACGATTCTGTCTAAAATCCCAAGACTTCTTACAATACATAGTATGTAGTTCATGGAATATTTGCCCTGTTTGAAACTTTTCCTGGAGTACCAGAAAACGTATGTGGAACATTCTGTCACCTGCACACAGAGTTACACTTCAGTACAAAGATTTATAAAGTGTTCTATACCTATACACACGTATGATGCATTAGGAGCACATGTGGTTTGTAAATACTTACACCAATTAGCTGGGCACAGGCTATACAATATTAGGTAGAAAAGGAATGTGGCAGTTACCCGCCACTATGTAAACTATACAACAAACTAACACACTTTTCAGATGAGAAAACCTCTGTTTTCTAAGACCATTGTCCCTTTCCTGATGATTAATTTAGACCTTATGCAGGGGTGTAGCTTCAATGGGGGTGAGTGGCATCTCATACCCCCAATGAAAACATTCTCATACTGATACTTGGATTCAGTACCTTCAAGTCTGGTTATGGTTTTCCTCAACAGCAGAGCTGCAGCAAAGATAGATGTCAGCCTAAACCATGGTGTTCCCTTTTAGACCAACCACCAAACCCTTCCCCTCCCAAGATATAACTGAAAGGGGAAATAAACAGAGAGATGTTGACTAGTATTGGTTTCTGGTGGCTGTGTAATATAGCTATTGCTCAGACACATTTTATTTACATTTAAAACAATTCATTTAAAAATGCATCGAGCAAAGCTGTTTTCATTAGTTTCATTTTTGCTCTCCTACTTAGGAGATATATATTTTCTATGATTTTAGGGGGTGGAGGGGCTATCCCATTGAGCTCCTGTTCAATTAGCTTATTTGTTTAAGTACAGGAATGGAACAATAACACAAAAAAGTAGTAAGGGAGAAAAAAGAAATGAACTGGCTTTGATTTAACTCCATACTGGCAAATGTTGGTAGGCACCTGTCGTTCATAAGTACTATTTTCACATTGCAACCTGAAAGACGTGCATTCTAATCATGGAATCATCTTGTGACCAAAAACATTTTCAATTTGGGCAAATCTCCCTGTTGTCTACAATACCTCAATACCACTTTGTACCCCTCATCTCTTCACATGTTCTTTTTTGTAATGTGATTAGAACAGCACACAATGCTGTTTTATGCAGTACATTTCAAATTTGAGATGTTCCAGCTGAAATGGAAATGATCTCTGGGCACAGCCTTGTTGCTCTTTGGATTTGATGTTATATTGAATGCATATGATAAAAAATCTCTGTGAAAAGAGAGAGACTACATACTTGGCAGCAGGCACATTACCCTACCAAGCTATGTTACTGGAAAGGAAACTGTGACATCCGGGTTACGTACAGGGCACTGTAGCAGACACTCAACTACCTCAGCTGACTCCGTGGTACTAGAGTCTAGAACCTGGATGTGGCTCCCTTTAAAACCCATCCAGCTCATTGCACCATCTATTTTTTTTTTTTTTTTTTTTTTAAAACCTTTATTGAACCACAAGAAAACCCACAGTTTGACACAGCTATCTTCCGCCTACAACCCCGTCGGGGCCGGCAGCATTATATGAACGTCAAGAAGTGTCACATTATGCAATATTAACACAGCATGCTGCCTACAACCCAACAGGGCCGGCCGCGTAAAAAAACATGTAATTCCGATCACACCTGGCAACACGAGAGGCAACCCAGAACAATCAATGGCATCTCAGCATTAAAGGACGACAAATAGTAGGAAAGCAATAAGGAGAGTGTAGGCTAGCATATATTTCCTATCGTACGACCTCCACCATCCCGCATTCACAAAAGACCCCACCCCACAGACAATGCGCCGCCCCCCCACAGCCTGTACCTCCTCAGGGACGCCTCCCGACCTCCTCACATCCCCGCCCGCCGCCCTCTGTAAAAAAAAGTCAATATTATGCCCAGGGACCAGACAGCCCGCCCCAACAGAAGACACCCGGCATCAGGGTTTCCGAACTCCCCCGCTGCACCCTAGCCGCCCCCGGTGCACGGCCAGCTCAGGAAATAGAAGCGTCAGTACTATCATGTGCCTGAGGGTTCTGAAGCAGGTACCCCATCAAAGGGTCCCATATGTCCTTGGGCTTGGAGGCAGCCGGCAGGAGGTCCGCATACAGAGTTAATTCATCCTGCCATCTAATCAGGTCCTCCAGCCAATTCTTGAACTTGGGAGCCCGTCCTCTCCCCCATCTGCAGGCCACCTTGCGCTTGGCAAGGAGAAGACAAAATGAGCCGAATTCCCTGTGAGGAGCCGGTATGCCCTCCGTACAACCTAAAATACCCATTAGCGGGGACGGTGGCAGGGGGGCAGCAATCATTCTCCCCACCGCATCAAACACCAGCCTCCAGAACGCCTGCACAGAGGGACAAGCCCACGCCAGGTGCAACATGTCCGCCCCTTCGGCCCCACACCGATCGCACCTGGTATCCTCCCGTAACCCAAACCGATGCAACTTCACGGGGGTGTAATAGTATCGCTGAACGAACTTATAGTGTGTGACACGAAGCCTGCTGTTAGCCGCAACCTGCTCTGTCTGCCTGCAACTAAATAGCCAGTCACGGTCAGTCAACGGCTGCCCCAATTCCTCCTCCCACTTGCCACGTGCAGCACATTGCGCATACTCCGTCCCGAGTATATTGAACGGTATAGGGTCGACACCAAATGAGAGGCAGTAGTAGCCCGCAGCATCGCATGTAGCTGGGGCGAAGTCGCCGGTTCCGACGGATAGCCAGATGTGACAGCCTGAACCCCGGCTCGGAGCCGAATGTACAGGAAGGTTTCCATGGCGGTGGGGGCAGGATCAGCACAAAGCTGCTGTAAAGTAATGAACCTGCCGTCTCTACATAAATCACCCCATGTACGCAGCCCCCTGTGATGCTTCAATTTGGTGAAAATTCCCTCCTGCAAAAGAGGTATGCGAGGATGGTACACGAGCGGGAGCAGCGGGGAGTACAACAAAGGCAGTCCTGTCCGTTTCATGATCCACTCCCAAGCTCGGCTTGTACATTCCACAGTATCAGGACTGCGTTCACGTCGGGATGTGTGCCGCCATAATGCCCCATCTAATGGCATGGGATCAGCGAGCCAATGCTCCGTGGCAACATGTGCTGTGTACCGCGGGCCGCTCGTCCAGTAGTGCGCATAATGGGCCTGGGCGCACTGATAATATAGTTCAAAATTTGGCAGATCTAAGCCCCCTGCCGCATACGGTCGATCCAACACATCCCATCTGATACGAGCCTGCTTCCCTCCCCACACGAGCCGCAAGAGCTCAGTGTGCAGGGCAGCGAAGAACACTCTGCCCGGGTGATAGGGAATGTTCATGAAGTAGTAAAGCATTTTCGGCAGGATTACCATTTTTATCAGAGACACTCTGTCTGCAAGGGACAGCGGCAGGGCAATCCATCGTGTGATAGTGTCTTTCAGTGCTTCAAGCGCTGGCCCATAGTTGTCTCTCATGAGTTCCTCTCGGTCCGCAGAAACATGTACCCCCAGGTACCGCATGGTGGAGTCGCACCACTCTAACGGGGAGTCAGCCTGGAAACGCGATACGGCCACAGTAAGGGGGAATATCTGGGATTTAGCCCAATTAATGTGGATACCTGAGAGCCCCCCGAAACGCACAAACTCCCGCAGCAGTGAATTCAAATTTGTCTCCGGATCTTTGACATACAGAGTGATGTCGTTCGCGGAAAGCAAAATGAGGATAGGCCGTAGAGGGCAGATAAGCGCCTTGTCCCGATGATACTGCCGCACCCGAGCCGCCAATGGTTCCACCGCCAGCGCGAATAATAGAGGAGATAGCGGGCACCCCTGTCTGGTACCTCGGGAGAGTGCTATGGCGGCAGAGGTGTGACCATTTACCATCACCTTAGCTACTGGCACGGTATATAGCAGCCGTATCATGGCAGAGAACCCTACCGGGGAACCCCATATTGCGCAAGACCGCGTGAAGATATTGCCACTCGATCGAGTCAAACGCCTTAGTGGCGTCCAAGAAGATAGCGGCCAAAGGGAGGTGCGGAGCCACCTGATGCATGATAGAGAAGAGAGTGCGCAAATTGTGAGAAGTCGCCCTCCCGGGTATGAACCCCGCCTGGTCTGGCAAAACCAGCTTATCCATGAGGAGATTTAATCTATTAGCTATCATTTTTGTAAAGATTTTGATATCCACGTTGATTAACGATAGAGGCCTATAGGAATCACACTCATCGGGGGGTTTCCCTGGCTTCAACAGGGATATAATAAGGGCTTCCCTCATCGTGGCGGGCAATTCCTGCGCCTCCAGCGCCTCCAAGTAGACCTCCAACAGCACTGGCGCAAGATGTTCCACATATAACTTATAGAAGTCTGCCGGCAGGCCGTCGGATCCGGGCGCCCTCCCCGCTGGCAGCTGGGCAATGGCGTCCCAAATTTCTTCAAGCGTAAACGGGGTAGCAAGGAACTCCCTTTGTCGCCCACTTAGATATCCCAATGTAATGTCTCCAAAGAATGCAGCAAAGTCTGCACCATCTATTTTAGTGGGTTCCACAGCACTGGTTGGTGTGAAACCTCAGACTCACTCCCGTGACACACCCTGAATCGCACTGACTAAAATACGCCCATGACCGTACATCCCAGGATAGCTCACAGTTTTTCATAAGCAAATTAATGGTTGGCTGCTTCTGTTCTGTTCTGCTTACTGTTCTGCCTCTTAGTTAGTGCCAACTAGTCTGCGGGGGACCATGCTCTTTTAGTAGTAAATAAAACATGATGCAATGGATTGAGTTTGAAAGTGACCAAAATGTGTATTTTTTTTTTAAAATGTCTATCAGGCACCACTCTTGGCAACCTCCCTAAATATTGTTAAATGTGTGACCAAAAGTCAGAAAAGGTTTGGCTGCATCACCCCAACAACGAACAAGCTGCACTGCCACCCCTTTTACGACGGCATCATCTTTAAAATGAGTTGAATCATCTCGAAGGCCATCAGAAGTGGCAACCCCATGTGAATGGGAAAGAAAAATACCCGCCGCAGATGGACTTCGCAGAATGTGAAGCAAGTGCGATGCCAAACTGGAGTTGAAGGACTGTAATAAAGTAGAGACCAGAAAGAGGACACGCACCATCTATGCAACTAGAGTCTGGAACAAAATCCCGCTGAGCATCAGCAGAGGCCATGTACTCCTACAAGTCAGAGAGAAATTAAAGACCCATCTGTTCAAGAGGACTCCAGCCATAAATAGTAAAAACCGATGCGTCGCCTCCCTCTTGTAAACAACCCCACATTCTACCCAGGGTGTATGCTCTTGTTCAGGCCTCCGTGGCTCTGAATCTACGGTTGTGCCATAAACCTACTGCTTCCTACAATGCAGCACTTTGAAGAATCTCCCTTCTTCACCTGCAGCATCTTTAAAACCCGCTGCATCACCTCGAAGGCCATCAGAAGTCGCAACCCTATGTAAATGACCAAGGAAAAAACCCTCCTCAAATGGACCTCTCCGAACATGGAGCCGGTACGGTGATAAACTGGAGTTGAAGAACTGCAAGAATTTAGAGACCAGAAAAAGGACACGCTCCATCTATGCAACCAGAGTCTTGACACAAAATCCCGCTGAGCATCACCAGAGGCCATGTCCTCCTACAAGTCCCAGAGGAGTTGAAGACCCATCTGTTCAAAGAGGACTCCATCCATAAACAATAAAAACCCATGCGTAACCTGTTAACAACCCCAAATTCTACCCAGGGTGTATGCTCTTGTTCAGGCCTCCGTGGCTCTGAATCTACGTTTGTGGCGTAAAACTACTGCTTCCTACAATGCAGCACTTTCGAGAACCTCCCTTCATGACCTGCTGCATGTTCAATAAAAAATGACAAAAATATAAAATAATAGATAATTTACTATATCATGTTCTTACAGAAGTGCTTGCTGTATGTAAGGTCATTTTCGACGGCGCGGTTTACAGAAAACGGTGGATTCATGGGTAATGATGACGTATACAGAGACGAGGACATACATTTCTACAGTATATTTACACGGTAGTTAACTTTATTATTAACAAATCAACACAATCCTTAAATCACCGTTCCACCAAGTTCGCGTTTTCAGTCTTAGTTCAATCACAGTTTTAGAAGCTAGTAGTCTGAACGGAGCTGCTGCAGCTCGTTGCCATGGACATTTTGCAACAAATACTTACTCTGTAACACCTTCCTCCAAAATTCCGGACTTGAATGTTTTGGAAACTTCTTCTGTCAATCAGACCACTCCCCCTGCTGAAAGGGTGTGGTGTCTAAATCTTGTGCACATTTAGCAGAGGTAACAAGGAACGCCTTTCACTGTTAAGAACAGTGTGTGCTGTGGAAAAAAGCCCCTCCAGCGAGCTTGTAATTTGAAAAACAAAAATGATAAATGCGACATTAGGAATGATAAAAGCACTTTAATAACATAAAAGCGATTTTATATATTTACGGTGTGCAAAAAAAAATACCAGTGTTTATTTGAGATGACTTTGTCACAGTGCTAAATTATAAAATATGTGTTGCTTTCTTTTAATAGATATTTGCAGAGCTAGAAATTGAGGGGAAGATCTGGACTACATTTTTATAAGGCCGGCTTGCTGTCATGTTGACTCCTTTTCTTTCATTTGCTGCCCTTTTCCACACACATCGATTCAATAAAGGTCTTGTACTGAATTATCTAGCACCTGTAACCGCTAACATTTTAGACACATACAGGTTCTTTTTTGCGATTTCAAAAATTTAGATTTTTCATTCAAGCATACTAAAATGCTTCCTGAGCAGTGATAGTAAACCCACCAGAGATGAACAGCTTGGGTATGCATATGCAAAATTTGAGTTAAGACTAGCGAAATGTGCCGAATTTGCAGTTAGTTAAATTTTCCATTATGCGATTTGTGTAATGTACGGCTATAGGAGGCACTTTCTGCTCCAATCAGTGTCCGGTTGGTATCTCGCAAGACCATATCGTGCAAGGAATTCCCTCACATGAAAATTTCACTTGAGATACAAGCAAAGCACAGCTCACCAAATTTTGTGAAAATATTTCCACAATCGCACGAAAATTGAAAAAAAATGGAGTGATTTTGAACACCTCTCTGGGCCAGGATTTACTTTGCACTGGCAAAAATCCAAGGGGCATATCAACAATAACCGACGAAAGTTATCGCTGAGCGCACTTAGCGCTCGGATAATTATCGCCGGCTAGCGCCGATTTTTATCGCTGAGATAGCGTGCTATTAGCAACGCTTATCTCATCAGCGATAAAAATCCTAGCGCTAACTGGTTAACGTGAGATTATCGCTGGAAACCCAGCGATAATCTCACGTTAGCTAGTTGATAGGGACTCACAAACTTAGCCATGATATCCACCTTCCATAGGATATCATGGCTAAGTCAGTCCTGAAGCAGGTGTTAGGAAAGTAGCGATAACAGGTGTTATCACTACTTTTCCTGACGCTATGCTTCATAGCGTGGGGCTTGATGATAGGAGAAATGTCACTTAGCGACATTTCTCCTATCATGTCTGGTCAGGAACGCCCACTTTGCATATCATTAGAGATACAAAGCTGGGCGTTAGAAATCCCCACGCTAAAGCAAGGTTTTACGCGTTAGCGTGACCTTGCTAATATAGCGATAAAATTATCACCGCTTTTCGGCCGAAAACGGCCGCTAAAGCGGCGATAATTTATTATCGCCTTGTTGGAAATATGCCCCCAAATTTGCAAAATCCAGTACATAATACTTTTGGTATTTACCATCACAATTGATACCAAAGCAGAATGGGAATGAGTCCCTGCATGTCTAGTGGTTGCAGTGGCCATGCAGATGCAAAATAGAAACATGGAAATTAATGTCACCTATTCTAACAATTTGCACTCTGGCTCAACTGCTGGGGTAGAATTTTCTAGGAACACAAAGGGTGGCTAGGAGCAGGGGGACTGCCCAGCATGAACCAGGAGGCAGCAAGCAGAGTTGGTGTGTGTGGGTGGGCAGACAGGTGGGGGGAACAGTAAGCATGGAGGCAAACTAGGGATCAGGCCCGTACTACAGTCGCCTCAAACTGCAGCCTTATATCCACATAAAAACTGCAGCTGCTGTGACCCACAAAAAGCAGAGTGAGTTAGAGATACAAAATAAATTCTGCTGTGCCTAGGCACGATAGAAGAAACCGTAACTCTCCAACAACCAGTAATTGGAAAGAAATAGGACAGGAAATTTAATTAAATTTAAGTGAAATTTACTTGCAGTGTCACTGTAAATTTCCAATGATGAATTTGCTTAGGAATAGTGGAAAAGATATGTGGTGGACTGCTTCCCATTGCTATGAAAAGAAGCTTGCCTTGTGGTGCTTGTGGTTTAAGGGGTAGCATCCTTCGTTGACTACGTTGCAATGTGGCTCACTTGTGCCATCATGACATCTGTCTCAGCTCTGAAGGTGCTTTGGGGTGACATGTTTAGTGCAATTCAACAAACCCTAAATATGCAGGTAAAAACTAAAGTGATAATCCATGAAGTATAGCTGTGAGGTGTTAATATTATTAAAATAGTATCCTAGTTGTGGGGACACACACTCCACCCCCTTTCTGCCTGCTGTGTTTGCCTCCAGGGGACTCCATTCCCCAGAAATCAACAAGCCACCACACGCACTAAAAGCGCCGTCGGCAGCCTGCGACGTGTGACGCGATCCACCGCCTTGCTGCCTGCTGTGTTTGCTTCAGGGGACTCCATTTCCCATAAATCAACAAGCTCCCAGGAGGGGGAGGAGCCACCACACACGCTGAAAGCACCGTCGGCATCCCACGACGCGGGACGCGCTCCACCGCCTTGCTGCCTGCTTTGGTTGCCTCCAGGGGACTCCATTCCCCAGAAATCAACAAGCCCCCAGGGGGGAGAGGAACCACCACACGTGCTAAAAGCGCCGTCACCATCGGGACGCGCGCTGGCTGCGCAGGGCAGGGCCACCGCTCTTTCACCCAACTTCTGAGCAGCGACCCAGACCTACTTGCAATATGACTAGGTACTGTGCTAAGCACTAACGATTTTGGCAAAGATTCTTTGTTGAAAGAAGATACCAGTAAGAATCTTTGACTATAAATTCTAAGCTGGGCCCCTGTATTTATTAAATAATCTCAGCAAACGTAATATTTGATTTTGGGCATTGGGGCTATAGTTATCTCGTGGGTCACTGTAAGCAATGAGCTACACACAATTATCACGGGCCAAAACATGGGCAAAAGGAAAACGATGGAGGGAGCAGTGGCGGGAAATGGCCCTAACGGGGGGGCAGGAAAGGGGAAAAGGACAAGGAAAGCCCACAAACATGCTGCTAACAACTGCGTGATGGATAGAATAGACACCCTCATTAATGAATGTGCAGACATCCTAGAAACAGAACCAACAGTTCCCCACACCAACGACCAATCCCCCCACAGAAGAACCAGCCCTCCCCGCTCAACTATTATTCCCACAATGTTCAGGAAGCCCTCCCGGAAGGGAGTATCAACACATAGTAAAGATACATCATTGGAGCTTAGAGTAAGACAGGTGAATGACTCTTCTTCCCATCCTTCAAATTTTCCTATTAGTATTGATGAGAGTCAACCTGGTCCCTCCATCACCTGCTTAAATAGGTTTGCAGCTTTGGCAGATATGCAAGATGCCTCTGGGGATGAGATATCCCAAGCAACTCTTACAACTCCTGTTGAGATTATTGAAGCGGAAACCCCATTGTCGCATGACATTTTTCAGCTTGTAAGCTCCCTCATGCTGGAGATAGGAACCATGAGACATATCATCGAAGAACTTATCATCACAGTTAAACTCCTATCTTCAAAGGACATACCCCAAAAGCAGCCTGCAAACCCCCTGCACGAACAATGTCCACAGGCCCATCGGGCATGCTCACTTACTCATAAAAAAAGAGGCCCAATAGGAAATGGACCTTCTCGCTTACCCCCGTAACATTTAAGCACGTCCCCCTAACATCCAAGTTAAAACAGGCAGACCATCTCAAAGTCAACACATCTAAAAACCACCAGAATCAAGTTCCCTCTCAGGACCTTACAAACTGCACTAGGCCTCCTAGTTTACCACTGGTTACGCGCCCCTTTGCAAAAGATCACCTTCAGAGGAGCTACTCAGTAACCCCCTCTTATCCACAGGCGCAAAAAGTTTTTATGGTTAATGTTCCCAAGTTAGATCTAATGGGTGGCTACGAAAATGAAGACTCCCTAATCAACAAATCCATACACTGGATCCGTCATGTTAGGGGTTGCCGCTCAGTCATACGAGAAGATATTGTCAGGGCTCGGAGATGCACGTCCCTCACCCAACCTCTGGACTGCATTGAGCTTACCCTGTCCAAGGCCGATTTGGCCAAAAATCTTCTTGCACTGGAGTACTGTACTTGCCCTCCAGGCTCCTCAGCTATACAGTTCAGGTGACTTCCAATAACATCAGTATCCAGGCCACATGATAAGCAACCATTGATGGCCCTAAGTGGAGGGACCCTCTTGGAAACCATCGATTGACTGCAACGCAAATTCCAGCTTCACCAGGAACTACATATTATCCCTCCAATGACTAAACACAGTCTCCAAAATAACTTAATCCCTCGTATTGGTCCCGAGCCGTTGACAACTAGCTCGGGAACTATTGGCCGAAGCTACCACCCAATTGATACTCTGAGGGCTCAAGAGGTTATTCCCTCCATACTCTCGGATTACCTTGTCTCGCCTTCCGCCCTAGTGTCTCCCTGCCAACACATCCCTAGCAGAGACACAATCCTTGCTCCGGCTTTACCCCAACATCTAAAGATCATTTCCTGGAACGTTGCAGAACTCACCAGCAAATTGTCATTGTCCCACTGGAACGAACTGATAGAGGTCATTGACATTTGTGTTTTTCAGGAAACTAGGAGCTTGGTTCCTTTATATAAATCAGGCTACACTTGTTTTCATTCACCAGCTACCACCATGGGTGGTTTGATCATTTGGGTTAACATCTCTTTGGGCTGTAGAAATACCGTACAACAAAGTGCGAGTCCTGACATCTTGAGGCTCACTATTAAGGGACCCAGGGGGGAAGAAACTCTTGACTTGTTTAATGTTTACAAGTCATGGGGGGACCATAGGGGACAAAACCATCACCTATTGTCACGCTATTGGAACAAGGTTTATCCAGTTGCCTGTCTCACTCTAGAGTTGTGGTTGAAGGAGATTTTAATTGTACCTTCAAGCCTCTAAGCTCAGAAGATATGTTGGGGATTGAGGAAGATGACAGGAAATGGGCTGTTCCCCCATTAAGTATACCTCCTGTTAAAAGATGGTCTCAGATAGCAATCCAACTCAACGTACTTACCTTGGAGTTTGGCCTGAGGGCTGCAAATGGCAGAACTTTATCAGACGCCCAGGGTGCTAACAATTATAATAGAGCTAGTAGCCCTTCGTGCATTGACTGGGTCTTATTAGACGTAAGGCTATGGGGAAATATGATAGACATCGTAGTGGGCAACACCACTGATAGCGACCATAACCCCTTTTGAGTGAATATGAAGATCCAATGAGTCCTCCCCTTTCTTTCTTCGAGCACCCATACGCTATTCCTGACCAAAGAGGTAGTCCCCTCAAATTGTAGAAGGTCCCTTAAATGGAGTAAGGTCGTGTACAAGACTCAAAAATAGCTGGAATCAGGCAAGTACTGAGCAAGAACACTTTAGAGCTACAAGAGGCAACAACAGGCATAGACGGCCTGGTAAACGTCCCTACAATCCATTCGCACACAATTGAACAGATAGGCGTATATTTCCAAGCACCCAATAAGCGCAATAAATCTGATGTGCAACCAAAGAGTCGCCAGACATGGTATACTAAGGATTGCAGGCACAAGAGGCAGGAATTAGCCTTAGCAATTAGAAGCAAGAACTGCCCTTTGATGAAAATCGCAAGAAAAGAGTATAGAGCGGCTCTGCTTCAAGCAAAGCTGAAATGGGACGAGACTCGCTGGCAGGATCTGAAGGACGCTAGCATAGCAAGGGACACCAATTTTTTCTGGAACCTTGTTAGACGGGCGGACAAGAGGGATTCAGATCGAATTCCCAACCATATTTCAAGCCAAGATTGGCATGATCAGTTTGAGAAACTCTACTCTACTACAAGAAAATTGAACAAGAGTCAGGCTGGATAGCAGAGGATCTCTCCGCCCATTACTCACCAAAAACCAAAAGCAGCCCCTATATCCTGAGCCTACTGAGGGTTTTCCCTGTGTTCCTAATGGCCTGTCAAGCCTGGGTGCTGGGAGATAGAACATTAGCTAAAGTGTTCTCTCTAGTAACCTGATAGAGTGGTCTTACATCAAGTCTGGAAAGGTGACTGAGACGTTGTTTATAGTACTGCTGTTATTAAGATAAAATAAGCACCAGATCAAACTATTGTACTTTTATATATCAGTGGTAGCAACTCTACTTTTATTATATTTTGTGGATAATAATGTATCACCATTTCACAAACCTCCATCTTTTTGTGATGATGTTTGCGTGGAAGGGCCATGCAATCATTACTTCCTCTGATGGTAACAACAGCGAACCTTTTTCGCTGGTTGAAGTAGAAGTAGAAGTTGCCATAAGGAAGATAGTCCCCGCCAAAGCCCCTGGAGCAGATGGCCTCCCAGGAGACTTGTTCCTCGCAGACCCCCGAAATTGGGCTCGGTACATTTAGCTTGTAATTAATTCCATCTCTAATGGTTACCCAGCACCAGAATCTTGGAAGCGGTGGAGGTGGTCCCTATTTTGAAAAAGGAGCCAGAGAGGACCTTGCCAACTACAGACCAATCAGTCTATTTGATGCAATTCAGAAGGTAGTTGGGAGAGTCCTGCTACAGAGTATTCAATCTTGGGCTGAGGACGAAGATGTCCTCACTCAATATCAGGCGGGATTCAGGGCCAACACTGGAACGGTTGACCAGGTATTCAGGCTGCTCCTCATATATTGGAAAGTTGTTGTGATCGGCAGAGGCAGTCTTTATCTCGCTTTTATTGACTTCAAGACTGCCTTTGACCTGGTTTCCAGGAAAAGGTTGTGGCAAATACTAGGAGATATGGGCATCCCTCCACTAATCCTCAACTTACTGATCCGGCTTCACGAGGGCAATTATGCACAGGTGAGATGGGGGTCCCAAGGTCAGTTGACGGAAAGGATTCCAGTAAACAGGGGAGTCCGCCAGGGCTGTGTCATGGCACCCACCCTATTCTCCTTATAAGTGAATGGGGTGGTTAGCTTCTTGCAAGAAGTTCCAGCTGATGCCCCGGCCCTGGCGGGTGACAAGGTACCGACTCTCCTGTTTGCGGATAAAACACTGCTGGTTTCTAAGACCCCAGCAGGGTTTCAAAAACTATTGAACGGATTCCAATCTTTTTGTAACTCTCGGGAAATGGTCATTAACACTTCGAAGACCAAGTTTATGATATTTAACCCCCACAAACCGTTCAGAAACAATCTCACCTTAGATGGGACACATTTGGGGAGAGTCAGTACGTTTGACTATCTTGGAATTTGGCTCTCTGAAAGAATGCAATGGAGGTCCCACCTTCACAAAATGCTCTTGAATCATAAACGTGTGGTCGGGGCACTAGGCAAAGAACATCGCTCATCGCAAAAGCAGGCCAGTTTCCCCAGCACTCACGGTTTATGATGCAAAGGCATTTAGCTCGGCCCTTTATGGAGCCGAGCTATGGGGATTTGACAACGTTGATGAGATCTGCAGATTAGAGCACAAGTTCTTGAGGGATCAGGAGATGCTCCCCGGAATTTCCATTAACACCCTTGATGTATGACTTGGGCAGGCGTTCGTTCAGCGATATTACTAAATTGCGTCCATTGCTCTCCCGAATTCACTTACTGAGGTAATGAGCTTATATGGTAATCATGGGGTTAATTGGATAACTAACGTCAGGAAATTAATGACAGCTCTTGGCCTTAAGGACACCTGGGATAACCAAAACCCCCCTAGTAAGGCAGAGCTTAAACGCATCTATTGGAACTGGATCGATACCTGGGAGCTTAGTAATCCATATGTGGGAAGGCTAACAGAAGAATTTTACCAGCACAAGCAACGTAGAAACCTGGAACCATATCTGGATATAATCCAGACAGCAAGAGATAGAGCGCTCTATATCCAAATTAGGCTTGGATCGCTTCCGGTCCATGAACTAACTGCAAAATGGCGCTCCCCAAAACAGACAACAGAAGATTGTCCTTGTTGCAGGGCACCGAAGGAGAGTGTTGCCCACTTTATGTTTGCATGCCCAACATACGAAACAGCAAGGTCTAAATGGTTAAAACCAATCTGCAGAGAATTGGGCACTCTTGACCATCATGTTTCTTTACGCATTTTGAAATCTGATGCAAGAACCCTTTTTGTTTGCCGAGTGGCTACGTTTCTAAGCTGTGCCTGGATAGTTAGGCACAAAGCCTTGCAAAGGGCGACTTAATCTTATACCACAGGCCCCATGGAGACTATATCTGAGCACAAGTGATCGACAAAACATTGCACAAACCAATTCTTATGCACTGTCACTTATATAAGTTATATTGGGTACCATTATTTTAACCATATATTTTAACTCCTGTTTTTATTCAAAATGAAATATTTTTATTATGGAATCCCTCGGATCTGTGCTACATAGTCTTGGCAATAATTGTTTTTAAATGATATAACAATGTGTTATCATGTTCTGGCCGAGTAGACACCATGTACCAGTTATGTTTTTTATGATAACTTTTATTTGCACAAACTCTATTTTTCATAAAGGATTGTCTGATGCTTTTTTGATATTTGTTATCAAAATAAAGCAATTTGACTGACTGACTGTTTAACACTCACATGTGTGTATCAGCTGCACCTTCTATATCATGGAAGACAAGCTCACATGAATCTGGGTTAAGACTCAGGTTCTGGCAGCACCTGAAGTCACCTTGTCTGTCCCATTTCTGGGCAGTGGGGAACTGGGAGCTCAAGTTAGCCCAGGAAAATGTGCGATTACCAGTTCCATAGTGTATTAAGTGAGTGTAGCAATTGAGTCATACCATATCTAGGAGGATTTTGTGGAGCAAATTACATATGGGACTACAAGAAAATTGAACAAGAGTCAGGCTGGATAGCAGATGATCTCTTCGCCCATTCCTCACCAAAAACCAAAAGCAGCCCCTATATCCTGAGCCTACTGAGGGTTTTCCCTGTGTTCCTAATGGCCTGTCAAGCCTGGGTACTGGGAGATAGAACGTTAGCTAAAGTGTTCTCTCTAGTAACCTGATAGAGTGGTCTTACATCAAGTCTGGAAAGGTGACTGAGACGTTGTTTATAGTACTGCTGTTATTAAGATAAAATAAGCACCAGATCAAAATATTGTACTTTTATATATCACTGAGTCAGTGGTAGCAACTCTACTTTTATTATATTTTGTGGATAATAATGTATCACCATTTCCTTCATCTTTTTGTGTCACCTTTTGTGTGCCCTCTACATTTCCCTTGTCCCAGGTGAGTGGATAATAGTTGTTCAAAGAAGTGAAATTTAAGGAACAAATATTATAAAAATTGTGGGATACAATTAAGTTTTCATTATTATAGGAGGGCTAATGTAGGTGGTGATGTTTAGTGCTGCATGTGCTATCAAATAAAAGGATTGAATCATAAAGGTGGAACAGACTTGCAATGTCCATATAATATATGGTACAGGGTACTTGAGTAGTTTACCCTTATATAATATTTTCTCTATAATTATGCAAGATTATTTTCAAATTGCAGGTGTATTCTGGTGTCAGAACGTGCCTGTAATAAGAAAATTATGTCAGTAGTCACTTGTAGTAGATGATTACAAGTGCGTAATGATGTCCCAACAAGACCAGCATGTGCGGCTGCAGTGGGGCTGCGTACAATAAGCCCATTTCGCTGCAGCGGCCCCAAGAGAGGCCATGACATTAGCCCAGACCTCTGCTGCAAGGTTGCACATGGCTGTTCATGCCCCTGGTGCATCCCTTAGATAGGAGAAGCTGTCGGCGCCGGGCCATCCACCTGCAGAAAAGCTACACACAGCTGGTCATCTGCCCTGCTGGGAAGGCCACCAATGCCAGCCCAACTGCCAGCCGTGGAGGTGCTGGAGCAGTCAGTCACCTGCTGAGGCCTATCAAATCAGGAGTAGCCTTTGGATGTTGGTGCATCTGCCTGCCATGGCCCACTAAATATTCTGCATAACATACTCACAGCCAAGTACAAATATAAGGCTATTGCAAATCATCTCTTTGTTCCTTGCCCTCATAAAAGGTTTGGGTGTTGGCCTTGTGCTTCTGTATTTTCCTGGAACTCCTATGTGACCTGAAATATCTTTCTGATGTCCACTTTGGGGTACATTATGCCATATATAATTACATTTTATATGATTTATAAGCAAGACACTCTAAACAAGTTAAACACTTCTAGATAATCTTACCATAGTATGGGAAAAACACACTCACTTTTTCACCCAACAGCTATAAACCGCAGGCAGCCCCTTCTTCTCAGGCCTATTACTTCCTTCCCCATACAGAATGGCGTCAAGCCTATGTACTGTAAATTTCCAAATTTACTTAAGACCACGTGTTTTGTACATGCACGTCCAGTGCTACATACCCATCCCTCCAGTGGCATAACACCAGCCCCAGCAGCCCCTGCTGTGCGGGGGGGCCCAAGCTCCAGTGGGCCCCCTTAGCACCATTCTCTGGCTGGAGAGCTCCTGATTGAGTCCGGAGGGGACCTCTCCACGTACCTTGCAGGGGGGGGGCTCGAGTTTCGTTACGCCAGTGCATCCCTCTAATTTCTTTCAGCCTCTTGCCATCTCTCCCTCCCCCGCTCAATCGCACTTGTGTAGTAAATGCACACTTTGACACCCATCTGGGGTTGTAAGCACTATTTAAATACAATTTAAATACATCCAAGGTTCTGTGGTAGAGCTGAATAGTAATGCAAAGACATCAAGCAACATGTTTACCAAAGTATGAAAACTTTACATACACTGAGGTGTACAGCACGATAAAAGTACATTAATCAAAATGAACTAAAAATGAATTTGGTGTTAAGGGACCTTAATCAGGGGACTTCCCTATCACCATGCCTGTCTAACAACCCCATGTTTGAAGTAAATGAGATTTTTATACCCCGTGTTCAATGATTAATTTATTTGACTGCCACATTTAGAGTCCAAATTACAAGTTTGAAAGGAACAAGTGGGTGCTCTTATAACATTCACAGAAAATGCTTTCATTGCTAAGACCTATAATCGTACCAGCTCGGGGATCCCGAAAAAGGTGGACATTTTTATAGAATTCATAATTTGCAGATTTTTTAACAAGCCTTGTTATTTTTTTTTCTAGACTCTTGTCGTTTTTTTCAATCCTAAACCACAGAAAGAGTTTAACATTATTGGTGTGAGCTAACACCAAGGGCTCCTGCCAAAAACAGCAATATTCACTTATGATCATTCTGCGTTTCTCTGGAAACATATTCCCCAGACGTCATCAAAAAGCATTTTTTTTCCTTTTATAGTTCAACCAAAAATGTGTTAACTTTTGAAGTGAGTTAACTGAATGAACGATTGCATGAGGGGATGCTAATGATTTTCATGCAACGTCAGCAACTTCTATGCACTAGGCACCTATTCATTGGCAAGATATTTCAGTTGATATGCACAAGAAAATTATTGCACTGTTAATTTTGATGTTTAGAATGAAACAAATCTTAACATTTGCAGAAACTAAAGCCATGGCGGACAATTTAGCACTAGATGGAGAACTGTTTAGTTTCTCATGTAATGATTAAAGTTATTTTTTAAACTGAGTTGATCTACAAGAAGAAAGCCATTGGGCCCTTGATTGACCAGTGATATCTGTGCAACGAGTTTCATGCCAATCTGTGTTTCAATTCTTGGGGTTAATCTCCAAGCGTTTTATTTCACAAGGCTTAGGTGACCTTAGAAATGGGCGTATCTTAGCCAGTGGGGCTTGGTGGATGTACGTCTGTGGTTTCCCAACAATCGGTTCTATGGACCCACTTAAAATAGAGAGTGCAATACAGAGACTCCATTTCATGGAGTTAGCTGAGGCGGTTACAGTTTCATTGCCAGTCAGATACCTTGGTAGGGTAATGTACCAGCTGCCAAGTGTGTGTGTGTCTCTCCCCCTCTCTCTCTCTGGCTCCATATATATATAAGTATATATATAGTCACTGAAAAAACCATAGGTTTCAGGCCTGATATAGTTAGGAATTAGCACTTAAAAAACCTTAGAAATTCACTGAAAAAACAATAGGTTTTAGAGGTGTTATAGTTAGCTGGACATTTCACTCAAACAAAACCATTGAAATTCCTCTGATATAGTTAGTTGTACTAACTATAACTACATCTCGCGCGCCCGCAATCTACTGCTGATGATGTCACATATTACATCATTCATGACATGGTCAGTGACATCACTGATGACATCTCAAATGACATCACTGATGACATCACTGATGACATCATCCAGTGAATGTTGTTTGGTTCATTATTTTAATATGTATTATATATATATATATATAGCAATTTGCATTGAAGAATGAGTGGATATATAAATATAAATATCTGGATGGAGGATTTAGTAGCAGTGTGATTGACTGTTTACTTGACTAATTTATAGTGTCTCACTAAATATATTGGATAGTGACTAAACTGTGTGAATATCTGTATCACTTTGTCAGTTGTTGTGTAAACTGCTGCACCAGTTGGTTACTAGCTACGTGAAAGTCTATATTATTTATTGATTAGTTAACTGAGTATTTGTATGGGAGAGTGAATGTGTGTGTGGTTCGGTGGGGGGGTGTGACTGCCCAAAGATGTGTGAATAGTTGATTTAGTAGGTATATGAAGTTAAAACTACATGTTATAACAGTTGTTTGGGTGAGTGAATATCTTTCTGGGTTTGGTGATGAGCCAATATATGTCTCAATGGTACATGTCCAACAAACTAGAAAAATAAAAGCCAGTGTATGTGTCAGTTGTTGTATATAAATAAGTATACATAAGAGTCAGTGATTGTATGAGTGACTATATGGATAACTGTATACTTGTAACACACTAAGTATGAGTTATTATCTATATGAATAGATGAAGTGGTGTTTTTATAAGTGTATAGCTAAGTAAAAGTAAGTATGACCCATTGTTTGCATAAGTGAGTAGGATGACTTCATAAGTGATTAGGATGTGTGCTGGTGTGTAATGTCGATATAGGTGTATAAGCATATTTGATAGTGTTCTATTGATCATTGACAGCATGTATGAGTCAATCTATAGGTACGTGATTAGATGTGTGTATAGCTCTAGGAATCACTGAGTGGGTGTTTAGAAACTTATATTGGTGTGACAATGGTTTTAAATCTGGCACTCTATTTTACAGTGAGTGATGAAAGGTTATGCTAGTGTATGATGAGGTGTTTCTGATTGTAACGTGGATGATGTCATCAGTGATGTCACTGACCATGTCATGAATGATGTAATATGTGACATCATCAGCAGTGGATTGCAGGCGTGTTTTAAGATCGGGGATTAAGTCCCCTTGAATCCTTAGGTCCCTTGGCGGCCAACTAGCCCACCAGGTACCTCCAGTATGCGCCAGGGAGCTGCATTGCAGAGAGGTGTAAAAAGGAGCATGGCCTCATCACACCTCTCTGCAACGCAGCCCCCAGGCGCATACTGGAGGTTCCTGGTGGTCTAGTTGGCCCCCAGGGACCCCCAGTACTCAAGGGGAATTAGTTCCCCCTCGGCAAACATGCCAGGGGGCGTGTTTGCAGAGGGGTGCAAGGAGGGGGCGTGGCCTCTGGCCATCCCGTCCTTTTTTTAATTTTTTTTTTAGAAGGGGGGCTGTGTAGCCCTCTTCGTTTTCTAATTTATTGGCTCTGGGGACCCCATGCCCCAGGGCCTGCCCCCAATTTATTTATTTTTTAAATCGGGAAGGGGGCCGCGTGGCCCCCCTCCCGAGGCCATAATTTGCCCAGGGGGCCCGATCCGCCGGGGCATGGCCATTTAAAAACAATATATATTTTGGAGGGGGGCTGCCTTGCCCCCCTCCTGTGGCCACTTATGGCTCCGGGGACCACATCCCCCGGGGCCATTTTTTTTTTTTTGCATTTAAAAAAATAAAAAATTTAGGAGGGGGGCCGTGTGGCCCCCTCCTGGGCTACTACTAGCCCCAGGGACCCCATTCCCCTGGGCTGGCCCTCTTCATTGGGGGCCGTGGGGGGGTCCCCAATCACCCCACGGTCCTGCGGGAGCCGGCATTGCTTTTCCACATGGGGAGCAGCTAACATGCTGCTCCCCATGTGGAAAAGCAATCTGCTTTGCTTCATTGAAGCGAGAGCAGGTTTCCCTGCCCCCGGGATTTGGGCCCCCCGTGGGCCAATTACCAAAGAAGCGAGGGAGCCCGCGCTATTTTTTTTAAATGCTTTTTTTGGCCCTGGAGGTCCTTGTGGGACCCCCTGAGCAGGCCTAGGAGGTCAGGGTTTTTCAACCCTGCCCCCTTTTTGGGTTTCTTGCGTTTGTTTTTTAGGTTTCTTGTGCCTCGGTTCTACCGAGGCACAAGATGGCTGCCAACACTTCCTGATTTGGAGTGTTGACAGCCAATTAGAATACAGCTCGTGCACGGCAGGGTGCGCGCTTGGGTGCGCATAGGGTGCGCGGATCCTCCGAGGCCATAGACATATATGTTTTTTTAAATGTCATTTTCTCAGGAACTACTGAACGGATTTACACCATTTAAGCAAAAGGCACGAGTCTGAACTCAGGACTACCTCTTTGCCAAATTTGGTGTAATTCCGTTCAGCAGTCCGGGCTGTAGCTGAGGTTAAAGGTCCTATGGGAAATTGCATGGGGAAAACGCGTTTTGGGACCCCCTTTTTTCTCGGCCCCCGCTTGACGAATCACCGTGAAACTTTCAGGTAATATATATATATATATATTATATATCCAGATTGATGAAGGCTGTTGACACAGCCGAAACGCAGCTCTTTTAGCTGCAGGGTCGTGGGTGACCCACTTCATTAAAAAAAGCCATATACAAGCAATCCTTGTGTGCGTGCCTTTTCCTTTTGGAGCAGGGGTTGTTTATATATATATATATTACATTAACTCCAAACAACAACCTGGCACTGCCCAAAGAGCATATTCTGAAATTTGAGATGCACTACACTGAACAGTGCTGTGTGTTCTGATCACATCACAAAAAACAGAATTCGACAGATGAGAGGTAGAAAGTGGTACTGCAGCATTGCTAGATGACAGGAATATTTGCCCACAATGACACGGCTTGTCATTTTCTTACCAGTTCATGTTGGAGAGGTTCTCGACTTCGGTTCTGGTCTGTCCGAGGAAAGGGCGATCCTTTCTGGTAGCTACGGTGCTGCCGAAAATGAAAAGCCAGAGCAGACTGTGCCTTCCAAAAGGAGTCCCAAGAGGAAAAACCCTATAGGTAAAAACCTCTGTTGAAGACAGAGACTCCAGGAAAAGAAAGGAAGGAAAGAACCCACAAATAAGAGCAAATACCAGCAAGGAGTGGAGAATAGAAGACAAAAGTTCCAAATAGGAGTGGAAGGTTAAGAGGAATCCAAACTGGAACAGGAATCACCAACTGGAAACCAAAGTGCACCAACAGGGAGCACAAATACACCAAGCAGGAGCAAAGGTCACCAGCAGGAGCGAGGACACACCAGCAGGAGCAAGGAGTGTTGCAATGCAAGGCAATGAAGGATTCAGCCCCTTTAATATCCATAGGCAGGAAGTGATGTAACAGGGAGTGATGTAACAGGAAGTGAGGTAACAGGAAATAAGCAGTTGCTATCTAGGATAGGGAAAAGGAAACGCAGGTATGGCTGGTGACTTTTGAAAAAGGTAGGGTGTAAACGTTGTGCGTGAGTTACCGGCGGCAAGAGAGACTGACCGCCAAAAGAGGGGTTCAGGGAATTTCCCCCTGAGAACATTTTGAAAAAAGAGTGGCCAAATGGTGCATTTTCAAGCAAATTTGAGAAAGCAAGTTGGTTAATAAATCAATAAAAAGATTTCATATGATAATGACATAGGTAGCTGCTTATCCAGTATATCCACAGAACTTAACAGACTTTGCGATAACACCTCTGAATATGCTAGTGAAGTATCTTACATCTGATGCTGCGATGGCAGCAGGGCCTCGTTACAGGAGCAAGACTTACTAAGTGTCAGTGGTGGTTGGTGAAGTCTGACACTGGTGAGCTGAGAGGGGGCACGACATTTTTATGGAAGTCCGTGGAGATTTACTGTGCATTTTTTTATGGGGTTATATTAGTTCTCAGGCTGATTGACAGAACGGAGTTACACATGTGGGGGCCAGGTAAAGTTATTTTCATTTTAACAGCAAAGTGCACTGTTTACAATAGATATATTTTGTGAATGGGGGAGATCAACCCTGGCTCCTTTATAGGCCTAGGAAAAATGTGCCACATGCAGGCAAGTCTGCATTTGCAGCATTTAAAAAGGAGACTCCCTTGGCCTTTCCATAAATATAGTCAAAATCCGTGGAAGTCTGAGACTTTTGACAAATCAGCACACTACCATCTATCTGAAGATAAGGGCCTGCACTTACCCCAATCATAGAGCAAATGTAAAGCGACAATAAAGACAAAAGAGAGTTGATCAGGCCTCATAACCACAGAAGCTTGAAAACACTGGATTTTACAGTACCCTTCGATTGATAGCAAGGCAAGATTCTCTGCTCTTCACAAGGGCGAACAAAGCACACGTTTTAGCTGTTCGCTCCATTGAAAAAATTAAAATAAATTCAATCATACTTCATCCAAGGGAAAGGCCAGACATTCATTGTAATCTAATTTGTTTCTGCAGTGTATCATGGCCAGCAATGCGTGTCCTAATAACAAGAAAAACAAAAGTAACTTTTCATAGCAGGATGTAAGATGGTAGTAGAGTGCTTTACATGAGCACCAGTTACTTTACACAAAGACACTTTCATTTATTTTTAGGCACGAGGAGATTTAGATTGTGATTTGCCTAGGATCACGGGAGGTTGAGCGGACGCTGAGACTCAAGCCTGGGTCCCCTGCTTGTAATTTATAAATAGTCACAAACACAATTTATTATTATCAGCACCCTTAAAAATAAACTGCACTAGCCTACAGCTGCATATTCAAACATTGGCGACGGCGGCATTGGCATACCATAGAAACACTTAAACATAGAAAATCAACAAAACAGAGTTTACCTTTTGTTTTACTCTGTGGCCCGCCGCTTCTGTGACTTGGAACGTGCTTGTAATTTTGGCTGGCCCGGGACATGTCCAGTGGGGAAGGGGACTCACGAGTTGATGGAAGGAGGGGTCTTGCCTGCAGCTCTCCCTCATGTGCAAAACCGGCAATGTGCATGAAGTGAGAAGAGAGGCACGAGCAGAGATGGCCAATCACAGCATGGCTTCATGATAAAGCCATACGGTGATTGGTCATGTTACAGCGCTGGCCTCTGTTGAGATGTATTAATTGGATTATATGACAAGGGGGGCTTGGGGGGGATTGGGGGGGGCAGGCGACCGCAGGGAGTCCCCCCCCGGGTGGTTTGGGAGGGGGCGTGTGAGGGGGTGTGGCTGGCCTCGCGCGCCCATTTTCGAATTTGGGCTTCTTTTTGTAGACCAAATGTAGCCCAAGTATAAAGGCTTTGGGCGCCTGCTCCCGGCCACCATTTTAGGTTTGGTGACCTGGTGGCTGGGAGCTAGTCTAGTGGTGTTTTTTGTCTTGTGGTATTTTAGCTTTAAATTTGTTGGAATTTAGCGGTTTACGATGGCGGAAGGTGATTACCGCGTTTTGGAGGCCCTCCGGCTCCTGAGCGAGGTGGGCCGGATGGACCTTGTCGTCGGGGAAGTTGCGGGGCCGTCGCGTCCCATGCGACAGGCCTCGGCAGGCGTAGCGGCGGCGGTGGCTGCCTGTACTTCGCCGAAGCGAATGAAACATATGGCAGTGAGTGAGCGGGGCCGCCAGCGCTTTAAGAAAGCGGCCCCAGCTGACGTTATGCAGCGGAGGGCGTCGGTACCGAGGGGTGACGCGGGAGGTGTGAGTGGTGTGGGCCGGGAGGTCTGGTGCGCTGGGGAGCTCGCTTCGGGGGTGCCGGCGGCAGCGGTGCGCTCCTATTCCTCCCCCGCGGTGAGAGGCAAGCGCGGGGGAGGGCGCGTGTATAAGAGGCGTTCTTCTTCCATGCCGGAGGCTCCGGTGCTGTCACAGAAGGAGGCGGGAGGCGTCAATGTGCGCGGAGCTGGTCGGGCGGGTCAGGAGGTCACTCATATGGCGCGTGCTGCATTTTCTCCTCGCGCGTGTGTTTTTAGTGAGGCAGGTGACAGGACAGGCAGCGCTGGGGGTCTGAGGGGCCAGCTGTCTGGTGCTGGCACATTTAAGGAGCGTTTTGTGGGGCAATCAAGAGAGGAGCAGGATTTGGGGGCGTTCGGCATGTCTGAGGAGGCTGGGGAGCAGGGGGTTGTAGGGGTCTCAGGATGTGAGAGTCCTTTATTGTTTTCCCCCCCTTTATCTTTAAGGGGAGGGCAGGGGTCTATAGGAGCGAGTTCTTTTGGGAGAAGGAGAGTGGGCTCAGGTGGGGGGGTGGGGTTCTCAGCAGGACTTACTTCCTTTCAGTGATTATGGGGTCTCTAGGGCTTCAGTTTCTTCGCGTGGGGGGGGTTCACGTTCTATGGGTTCTGAAGAAGGTCGGAGTAGGGCAGGGGTGGGTGGGGATAGTAGTGGGGATGAGGTTTTGGTTTTTGGGGATCTGGAGCCAGCTGGGGGGGATTTAGCCTGGGAAGGTTTGGATATTTTTCCCTCTTGGTCTGAGGGGGTTCGGAGTATTGAGGGGGAAGTTGCGTCGGGCCTGTTTCAGGTGCAGGGGCGCGGCGTGGGTTTGGATTCAGGGGTGCAGGCAGGCGTGGGTGTTTGCGGCCCGGATTGCGTTGGGGTAGGCAGTTCGCGAGTTGGTGGGGTTGCGCAGGATATGGGATCTGCGTCTGCGGTGGTGCAGGCGATGCTAGATTGGAGTGGAGACGAGGAAGGTGTGGCTTCGACGTTTTCAGCCGGTATGGTGCATGCAGGTTTTTCCGGGGGTATGCAGAATAGGGAAGTTTTTTCGAGTGGTCATAGGGCAGGAGGCTCGGTTAGCTTTCAGGCACCCAGCACACCAGTCCAACCTTTTTCTTTTCAGGACAAGAAGCGTAGCAGCGCAGCAGACTCGGTAGGGCGAGGTGCGGCCCATTATCGCCGAGGAGAAGGGAGGGTGAGGCCTTGCGCGGCACATTCCGTACCGGCGGGGGATCCCGTCGCGGCCAGCACATGAAGGTCAGGCGCGACCTCGCTGGCCCCAACGTCACGACGGTCAAGGTGGACGGAGTTTTCGGATACGATGGATGGTTATGTGAGTCAACGAAAGGGGGAGGACCGGCGAGTACAGTCGGCTCCCCCGCATGGTGGTTTTAAGGCCCTTAAGGCAGGTTGTGGTAATGTAGGGTCTGGTAAGGAACGTGTGGTGGATTTTGCTGAGGAAATTTCGCAGGTGGAGGAGCCAATTCTGCTCGATTATGAGGAAGACAGCCCTGAAGAAGGGGAAATATGGGAATATGAGGAGGGGGGACACTCTCATGTTTCTCGTAGTTTTTTGCAGGTTTCAGGTGTGGCACCCATTAAGCAGTCTGTGGTGGTGAAATCCAAGAGAGAGCACGGTCTGTCGGTAAGGGCTCATCCTCCAAGGGATTCTTCTGAGAGGTTGGAGAGACGGTCGGAGTCAGTCCGCACACCCTCTTTAGAGCCAGGTGAGAGCGTTACAACACATGCCAAACCTATTATGGTGTCTCTGGGGTCCAGGGAGGACGGGGGTGGGGGTGTGTCAGAGGGCAGATTGTACAAAGGAAAGTATGTAAGAGATACAGGGGTTGGCACGGGATCGGTGGGAGTGGTGCCAGGGGCCAAGGTGGAGAGTGGGACCAATACAGAGGCAGGGGTTACTAAGGAGACACCACAGAGTAAAGAGTTGAACATTAAAAAGCTTCCTTATATGGGGGTGACTAAGCCTTTAGGCGCCCACTTAATGTTGGCGACTAAGGAGCGTATATGGAAGGGTGAATACGTGGAGATTTTGAAATTATTGCACAGGGAGGTGAGGTCTAAAGAGGGTTCTAAAGAGAAGGAGTACGAATTGGCTAAGCGCCCTAAGGTGCCGCTGACAATTGAGAATTGTACGGCGGCATTTTTAATTTATGCCAGTGTGTACTGTGAGAAGTTCCCTGAGCGCTGCGTGGCCATATTCAAGTATATGGATGTCATAAGGAAGGCGCAAATTACAGGTAGTGGTTTCGCTTGGGCACAGTATGACGAGGAGTTCAGGGCTCGTATGGCGTGGGATTCAGAGGCAAAGTGGGGTGAGCTAGATAATGATTTGTGGCAACATACCATGGGTGCAGCACCTGGGGGTAAGACTATTTTTACAGCTAGTGGTTTGCCTTTAGTTTATCAGCCCTTTCAGGGAAAGCCCACCCGGGGTGGGGTGGGAGGCTCAGCCGCGTCACAATCTGGAGTTGGGGCATGTTGGGATTTCAACAAAGGGTTATGTACACAGGATTTTTACAAATACCGACATGAGTGCTCTAAGTGTGGGAAGCGGCACCCTCTCGTCAACTGATGGGGCGTCAGACCGTCAGGCGGACAGCAAGGGCAGCAGGCAGGTGCAGGGATGTCTGGCAACGCGCAGCAGTCGCAGGGTGGACGGGGGGGAAGGGGAGCACAGGGTTCTGGGCCAAAGGGCTCCTACGCCAATTAAATTGGCACAGCTTGAGGTAGCATTGCGGGGTTACGGGAATGTGGAGGCAAGACACTTTTGGATGGTTTTAAGAGGGGTTTTCATTTGGGGTACCACGGGCCCCGGCTGAGAAGGTGGGCGGATAATTTGAAATCTGCATCAGAGCACAAGTTGGTGGTGCGTGAAAAATTAAGCAAGGAAGTGCGTGAGGGGAGGATGGCAGGCCCCTTTGGTGAGTGGCCAGTGTGCAATTTGATGATTTCCCCTATCGGTGTGGTGCCTAAAAAAGAGGAAGGGCAGTTTCGGCTGATTCAGCATTTGTCATGGCCGGAGGGGTCGTCAGTCAATGACTTTATTGATGAGGACGCTGCATCGGTGTCATATTCCTCAGTTGACATCGCCATGTCACTTGTGGTGACCGCGGACGCAGCTGCAGGTATGGCAAAGTGTGATATCAAGTTGGCTTTTAGGCTGCTCCCGGTTCATCCGGACGATTGGCCTTTGCTGGGAATACACTTTGAGGGTAAATCGTATGTGGACAAGGCGCTACCAATGGGCTGCTCTGTGTCATGTGCTCTGTTTGAACTCTTCAGCACTTTCCTCCAGTGGTGTTTCACGGAACGCACGGGTCACACCTTGGTCACACACTACTTGGATGATTTCTTTTTTGTGGGTTCCCCGGGCTCCTCGGAGTGCCAGCATGCTCTGGACACTTTCCGTGAGCTTATGGAGGAGCTGGGGGTGCCGCTGGCACCAGAAAAGACTGTGGGGCCTGATACTGTTATCTCCTTTCTGGGAATTGAGCTGGACTCAGTGGCAATGCAGGCTCGTCTGCCGGAGGGTAAAAAATGCAAAATGTTGGCTTTGCTGGACATGATGTTGTCTAGGCGGAAAGTGACGGTGAAAGATATCCAAGTTTTGATAGGTCATTTGAATTTCGCCTGTAGGGTCGTGAGGGCAGGAAGGACTTTCTGCAGGCGCCTGGGCCGGGCCTTGGCGGGTCAGCATTTACCTCACCATCACATGCGTTTGTCGGCAGGTGTAAAGGAGAACCTGCGTATGTGGTCTTTTTTCTTGCACTCCTTTAACGGTATACCACTGGCTAGGGATGAGGATGTGCAGTGGGATGTGCAGATGTTTTCGGATGCAGCATGCAGTGATGGTTTTGGTATTTACTGGCAGGGCCGATGGTGTGCAGAGAAATGGCCACAGGAGTGGAGGAATGGAGGGCGGAGCATTACCTTTTTGGAGCTTTTTCCGCTCCTGGTGGCACTGACCATTTGGGGCAAGGAGCTGGAGCATAAGAGGGTGCTTTTTCGCGTGGATAACATGGCTGTGGTGCAGATAGTCAACAGGCAGTCAGTGAGGGATGAGCAGATATTGAAATTGATGAGAGTGTTTGTGCTGGGCTGTTTGAGCTATGACATCGCATTCAGGGCTTTGCACGTGCCGGGTGTGGAGAATGACATTGCGGATGCTTTGTCTCGTTCACAGTGGGGGAGATTCCATGGGCTGGCCAAGGAGGCGGACAGGACACCGACCCCGATGCCGGAGCATCTCTGGTCTGTCGGCAACGTAGGGTATTGCAACTGGTGGTAGGTTCTTTGTCTGTTTCCACTCGTGCGGCGTATGCTTTGGCGTGGAAGGAATTCTTGTCATCAGGAGCTTGTAGGAGGGAGGAGTCGTGGCGCAGTTCAGAGAATGTAGTTCACTTTATCCTGGACCTCATTGAGAAAGGTTTGTCTAGAGTCACTATTGCTGGGAAGTTGGCGGGGATTTCCTTTATGGGTAAGCTTTTTTGGGGTTATTCCCCTTCTGCTGGGAAAATAGGAAGGAGGATGCTTGAGGGCTGGGCTAGGGAGCGGGGTGGGGCTGTTATGTCTCGTTTGCCTATTTCTTGGCAGACGTTAGCACGTTTGTTGGAAGTTTTGCCTGCGGTTTGCAGGGATGATTTTGAGGCTTCATTGTTTGCTACCCTCATGGTGTTTATGTTTTTGGGGCTTTTCGGGTTTCTGAGCTCCTCGGGACCAAGGTAAAGCGGGGCATTTGTTGGCAGGACGTGTTCTTCACGGACACAGGTGTGAACATTTGGCTGTCCAGTTCAAAAACGGATCAGAGGGGTGTTGGAAAGGGGGTGTGGTTAGAGGCAGGGACCCCCAGTTGTACTTGTCCGCTGCCTTTGGCGAAGCAATGGAAGATCCTATCAGGAGGAGATGGGGGCGACTTGGTTTTTAAGCATATGAATGGTTCACGCGTCACAGACTATCAGCAGCGTATGGTTTTGCGCAAGGGATTACAGCGGATTGGTTTGGATGGGGCCCAGTTTGGGACTCACTCTTTTAGGATTGGGGCAGCGACTGAAGCGCATAACAGGGGTTGGTCTCAGGGTGACATTATGCGTTTAGGGCGTTGGTCATCAGACTGTTTTCATAAATATGTAAGAGCGAATGCAGCGGAGGGGCATGCGTCAACCTCTTTGGTGTGAGTCTCATTCTTGTTTTTCTTTTCAGGTTCAGTGGCTGGCTCCCACGCAAAGGAATTGACAGTGTGGATTGTGGGGCATTCCTTCGTCAAGTGGGCACATGTACAAGCGTGCAAAAGTTATTTTGGGGGAAGGTTGGGGTTCAATGATAGTCTTTTTCGGATCCTCTGGAAAGGATTTGGGTTTTGGAAGAGTGACCCACAAGGATATTCGTTTTGAGGCGGTAGAATTTTTTCGGGGTGATGGGGTGCATTTGTCAAGGTTCGACATGGACCTTTATTTGTTAGAAATTAGGGAGGTTTTGTCCCGGTGTTTGAACGTGCAGAATCATGCTCGAGGAGTTTAAAGCTTTCTTTTGTTGGGGGGCAGAAAGAGGGGTGGGTAGTGGTTACACCACCCCTTTCTTTCTGGGTGGCGGGGGTTATTGTGAATTTTGGACAGTTTTACCGGAGGTTGGTGGAGTTATTTTGTTGAGTTGGGTTATCAACAGGGAAAGGATAGGTTGGTAAGTTTAGTTCGGTTCCACAGTTTGGGTGGTCGATAGCTGTAAAGGGGCAGGCAGGGGAGTTTGGTTAACGGAAGGTTTGTAGAGATTGTTGGTGGGGTTATACAGGAATGTAATGTTTGATATTGTTGTAATGTTGTAATGTACGGGCGGGGGTGGGTTCGAAGGAATTTAGGGGAGGGGGCGGGGTGCGGGGTTAGGTATGTTATATTTAGTGAGGTCTAGTTTTGGAAGGCGTTTGGCCAAGGTTTTAAAATTGTAATGTGCACATGTTCCAATAAAGCGGCCTTTTACACACAAACTTTTGTCAGTGGCCTGCTTCCCCCCCACCCCTCCCTCCCAAGGGGGGCTTAGGGGGGGCAGGCGACCGCAGGGAGTCCCCCCCGGGCGGTTTGTGAGGGGGCGTGTGGGGGGGCGTGGCTGGCCTCGCACGGCCATTTTCGAATTTGGGCTTCTTTTTGTAGCCCAAATGTAGCCCAAGTATAAAGGCTTTGGGCGCCTGCTCCCGGCCACCATTTTAGGTTTGGTGACCTGGTGGCTGGGAGCTAGGCTAGTGGTGTTTTTTGTCCCCACCCTTTCCCACCCACAAAAAACACTTTTTGCATTTGGCCTCCTCACTATTTTGTTTATTTTTATAGTTTTATTACTTTCCTTTTTTCCCTTTTTGTAGTTTTTCTGGTGGTTTTTCTTGGGACAGGTGCGCAGGGGGTTTCTACACTTGTATTTTGTCGCTTGGAGCAGGTGCTGTGCGGGGGTTATTGTGAATTTTGGACAGTTTTACCGGAGGTTGGTGGAGTTATTTTGTTGAGTTGGGTTATCGACAGGGAAAGGCTAGGTTGGTAAGTTTAGTTCGGTTCCACAGTTTGGGTGGTCGATAGCTGTAAAGGGGCAGGCAGGGGAAATTGGTTAACGGAAGGTTTGTATTTAGAGATTGTTGGTGGGGTTATACAGGAATGTAATGTTTGATATTGTTGTAATGTTGTAATGTACGGGCGGGGGCGGGTTCGAAGGAATTTAGGGGAGGGGGCGGGGTGCGGGGTTAGGTATGTTATATTAAGTTGAGGTCTAGTTTTGGAAGGCGTTTGGCCAAGGTTTTAAAATTGTAATGTGCACCTGTTCCAATAAAGCTGCCTTTTACACACAAACTTTTGTCAGTGGCCTGCTTCCCCCCCACCCCTCCCTCCCAACGATGCGTGGCAAAGGGAAAATAATGATTGCCAAACAGTCGCGAACATGAACATATTAACTTTCATTTAATGCGCACATTCCTTTATTTGAAAAAAATACGTAATACGATAAATTGAATTAAAGAAACTGTAATAAAAAACCTACCTTAACCTTTAATTTGCAGGATGATTTGGCTAGAGGTGCGTTTTAGCTGCACTGGCTCCTCTTGTAGAATTCGGAAGGCCCGGACCGCTACTCTCTAAACTGTTGGAGCTGGCTTGTCTATGAAAATGCTTTCTTTGCTGTTTCCCATTTTGCCGGGTTTGCTGATTTTTGTTAAACAAAAAAAGGATAAAAGTGGTTGTAGCAATTTATTGTCCTTTTCTGACTTATTAAAATTCATCAAGTTTGTCGCCAAAACGCTTTTGTCCATTAAATGGAAAGGTGAAATGAGAGTTCTCTGGGCTGCATCAAGCCTCCATTGCCTCATATATGCCTCTTACCGGCCCTGAGGTTACTGCTGTTCATGAAGCATCTAACGTGCGGTCTGCTAAAAACCATATTAGTTTCACTGTGCCAAATAGCTCAGTCTTCCCCACTCTGAAATGAATCATAAATCATATGAAGGTCCTTGATGAGACCCTCTAAAGCATATGCTTCATACATCGCTGTGAGGAAGGAAAAACTGGATACCAGATAATCCCTATTTAATTCATCTCAGTCGCGGCTCGCAGGGGGGGGGGTTTGGGGGGGTGTCGCGTGGGGGCGAGGGGGAGAATAAAAATCCTTATCCTACCCGAGGTCCTGCGCAGGTCCGCGCCGCCTCAGGCCTGTTGGCGCAATGGCGCCTAGAGCCCCTCTCAGCCAGTCCTGGCTTAGGGCATGGTTACTGCTCGCCCGCCTGCCCATTAGGAGACCGAGGTTTGAGCCTTTGCGCAACCCAAATCTCCTAATGGGCATGCACCAGCCTGTGCAGCCACAAGTGCGCATGACTGGGTATGGCGCGAAAATTCGCTCACCTTCCCCACTCATGCGCACTTGTGCTGCAGCTGCTGCCTGTTGCCCCTGGTCCGTCTGACAATCATGTCAGTCAACATGACGCCTGACCGCCCACCCCCTTCAGACTCTGAAGGGGGTGGGCGGTCCTACGTCATGCTGACTGACATGATTGTCGGATCTCCCTCGCCATCTTTGAACTTCAAAGACGCCGAGGGAGCTGCGGGCACGCCCCAGCGCCCTAATGGACACACCACTGCTGAGGAAACGTAAGAAATAGGAAAGGTCGCCATCTTGGAAAGGGTTAAACAAAGAACCTTCCCAAGACCCTCTGGGTAACAAGACTGAGGACTCATGGGAAGAAGAAGTAACAAGATGCCACCAGGAGAATATACTGGAAGCCGCAGTGAAATATGCAAAAGAGAAGGTGAGTGAAAATATGCCACATAGAAGCACTGGAAGCCACATCTCCAAAATTGGAGCTGTGGTGTTCCTACTGTGTATGAATGAGCATCAATGGGCCGCTGAGTGGTGTTGCGGCGTGCCTGACTAGACATAAACATCACGGAGTGTAACCTCAATGCTGAAACTGCGGTCAGCTTTGCAGCACCGAGCCACGCCCGAAAAGGAGTCGCCATGGGGGAGCGACACACTTTGCACCACGGACCACGATGATGAAGCGGGTAGCACCACGGGCTAAGCCAATGCCCGCGGCGCAACAGTAGGTCCCCCTCCCGAAGCCCCAGGTTTGTTGGGACAAATCTGGAGACAAGAACAAGAGCATGCACTGAGTCAGCATCCTCCCAAGACCTATCACTGGGAGGGTAACCTTTCCAATGAATTAGGAACTGCAAGCGGTTCCTAAAGACCTGGGAATCACAGGTTTCCTGGACCTCTTACTCATGAAAATTATTAACCAAAAAAGGAGGAGGTCGAGAAAAAACCCTCTTATAATGGTGTATTTTCCAAGAACGTGGTAGTTGTAGACTAAAATACACTGGGTTCACCACTTTAGTGATTTTAAAGGGTCCATAAAAGCGTGGCTTGAAATTACTAAGGGACACGTGGTGAGGTAAAAATTTTGAGAAAAGCAAAACTTTACAATTAACCTGATATAATGGAGACCGACGTCAAAAGATGTCAGCGGTGTCTTTCATTTTCTTTTTGACTTCCTGAAGATTAATGTGTATTTTTTGTCTGACCACTCAGAGATGTCGGATAAAAGAGGCTGCTTCTGGAACTGTAGTGGCTTGTAAAACTGATGGAAAGGTCCTAGGATGGTAACCATACAGGCAGAAAAACGGGCTAGTCTTGGAGGCACTATGGACAGGGTTGTCATAGGAATATTCTGCTAAGGGGAAATATGAGGACCAGTCACTTTTGGTGGATTTGCAAAAGCAACAAAGGTATTGTTCTAGCCGCTGATTTAAACGTTCAGTTTGAACATTTGTCTGGTGGATGAAACCCTGAGGATAAGGCTACTTCAATATGAAGGGATTTGCAAAAGTATTTCCAAAACCAGGATATATAGTGAGTGTCTCAGTCGGATATAATGATACTTGGAAGACCATGAAGTAGGTACATTTCCTGTATGAAGATTTTTCCAAGTTCTTTTGCGGTAGGTAGTTTCCTTAAAGCAGTGAATTGTGCCATTTTGGAAAAGGAGTCTACTGTCACCGTAATGACTTGGTTACCTGCAGAAGGAGGTGGAGAGGAAATTAAATCAGTGGACATGGTATGCCATGGTGCCGGTGGAATAGGTAGGGGCTGCAGTAACCCCACAGGCTGTGTGAGGTGGTTTGGCTTGGCCACAGACAGGACAAGAGGATACATAGACCTCAGTATCTTTTCTTATTGATGGCCACCAAAAGGATCAAAGTAATAGCTCTAGAGTATTTTTGAAACCACGGTGACCAGCAACAGGAGAATCATAACACATCTGTAAGTCTTCATGTTGTACTTTTTGGGTTGAGAGGAACAATGCTCTACTATAGTTATAGTATCTATCTTGTCACTTAATCTGGTCATTCAGCTTCTTCCATTCTTTTTGGTTTAGGGAGGCATACTCTGATTGGACTCTGTCTAGGAATGATTGAACCATGCCAATTATTCGTTGTGGCTCGATCATATTTTGTTGGGGTAGCGTTGGATCTTCTGGATAACAATGGGATAACGCATCTGCCAGACTGTTCTGAGACCCTGGTATATAAGTAATGGTAAAATCATATTGGCTAAAAAAGTAAGCCCATCGGGCCTGACGACTATTCTGACACTGAATGTTGTGAAGTCATTGTAGATTCCTCTGATCTGTTCTGATTTCGAATGGTTGCTTGGTACCCATTAGGAACTGTCTCCATTCACGACAGGCCAACTTCATGGCTAAAAGCTCTCGCTCGAGAGCAGAGTAGTTTCTCTCGGAATCTGACAGGACGTGTGATACGTAAAAAAACATCTTCTTGTTGTTGGAGGAGCACAATACCTCTTGCACTGTCTGAAGCGTCTGTTTCTACAATAAACTTCCTTGTTGTATCTGGATGACGTAAAACAGAAGCTTGAGTGAATGCCTGTTTCAACAACTAAAAAGCTCTTTCAGCAGCTTTGGTCCATTTGAATCCTTGTCAGAGATTTTCCTTCGTTAAGGTTTGGGGGATATAACTTGTACGGTGAGCAGAATTATCGATGAATTGGTGATAGAAGTTTGTCAAGCCTAAGAAACATTGGGTTTCTTTGATGGCTGAAGGCGAATGCCAATCTAAAATAGCCTTCACATTTTGTGGCTCCATGGCAATCCCTGTCTTGTTGATCCGGTAACCCAAATATTCCACTTCACATTTGTCGAAATCACACTTCTCAGGCTTACAGAAAAGACTGTTTTGACATAGTCTTTCCAGACCTTGAGCGATATGCGCATAATGCAACTCAGGAGCAGCTTAAAAAACCAGAATGTCATCCAAATATATTACAACAATCTGATTTAAGAGATCCGAGAACACGTTATCCATGAATCTTTGAAAGATGGAAGGACCATTGGTTAGTCCAAAGGGCATAACTCGATATTTGAAATGGCCCAATGGTGTTCTGAATGCGGTTTTGCACTCATCTCCTTCTTTGACTCAACGGAGATGATCAGCACCCCTAAGGTCTAATTTGGTAAATATTTGTGCCCTTCTAACAGACTCCAAGATATCCTTAATCAAGGGTAAGGGATAGCAATCTTTTATAGTGATCTTGTTCAGATCCCTGAAGTCTATACATGGCCATAGTAATCAAACCACTTTAAAGGTTTTCTTCAAGGTATTGTCTAAGGATTTCCTTCTGAGGTTCAGTGAGAGAGTATATTCTACCAAAAGGAACTCACGCTCCTGGTTCTAGAGCATGGGTACTCACAAACTTTCTCTCTGGGGCCAAATTTACAGTGTGGTTTGTGGCCGAGGGCTGCACCGGTGGGGGCGGGTTCAGTGGGGGGGGCGGGGCTAGAGCAAAAACAAAACAAACTGTTACCATGAGGTTGAACACAGGCCACTGCAGCAGACACATTTGTCCACTGAGCCACCAGACCCGGCATACACACATTTATCTCTCTCTCTCTCTCTCTCTCTCTCTCGCTCTCTCTCTCTCTGTCTGTCTCTCTCTCTCTCTCTCTCTCTCTCTCTCTCTATCTATCTCTCTATCTATCTTTCTCTCTCTATCTCTTTATCTCTATCTATCTATCTCTCTCTCTCCGTCTGTCTCTGTCTCCATCTGTCTCTGTCACTCTGTCTCTATTTCTATCTGTCTATATCTGTCTGTCTCTATCTGTCTCTGTCTCTATCTGTCTCTCTGTCTCTACCTGTCTCTATCTCTGTCTCTGTCTGTCTCCAACTCTGTCTCCATCTGTCTCTGCCTGTCTCTATCTCTCTTTCTGTTGCTGCCTGTCTCTATCTCTCTCTCTGTCTGTCTCTATCTGTCTCTCTCTGTCTTTAGCTGTCTGTGTCTGTCTCTATCTGTCTCTGCCTGTCCTTATCTCTGACTCTAGCTGTCTCTGTCCCTATCTGTCTCTATCTGTATTTGTCTCTATCTGTATTTGTCTCTAGCTGTATCTGTCTCTATCTGTCTCTGTCTGTCTGTCTCTATCCGTCTCTATCTGTCTCTGTCTCTATCCGTCTCTATCTGTCTCTGTCTCTATCCGTCTCTGTCTCTATCCGTCTCTGTATCTGTCTCTATCTGTCTCTGTCTGTCTCTGTCTCTATCTGTCTCTGTCTGTCTCTGACTGCCTTTGTCTCTATCTGTCTCTACCTGTCTCTGTCTGTCTCTATCTGTCTCAGTCTCTGTCTCTGACTGTCTCTATCTCTCTCTGTCTATCTGGCTCTGTCTGTCTGTCTCTCTCTCTGTCTCTCTCTGTCAGTCTCTATCCCTATCTGTCTGTCTCTATCTCTATCTGTTTCTGTCTCTATCTGTCTCTGTCTCTATATCTATCTGCCTCTCTGTCTCTGCCTCTGTCTGTCCCTGCCTCTATCTGGCCCTGCCTCTATGTGATCCTGCCTCTATCTGTCCCTGCCTCTATCTGTCTCTGCCTCTCTCTGTCATTGCCTCTGTCCAAACAGGAAGCTTCCCAAAAGGCACTCCAAAAGTCAGCTGTGAAAGCGCTTACAGTTGACTTTTAAAGGGCCTTTTGGGATGCTTTTCCACGGTGCTGTAGGTCACAGAGGCCGGCAGTAAACACAGAAGATGGCTGCAGGAGCATACATAGTGAATACGTATTAAATAGTTAATCACTATGTATGCTCCTGTGGTTATCTTCTGTGTTTACTGCTGGCCTCACTAAAAACGTAGACTCGGCAAGGCAAGACCTGCCGGGCCGCTGGCGGCCCGTGGGCCGTACTATGAGTACCACAGTTCTAGAGGAATAGCAAAATCAAACTCCCTATGAGGGGGCAATGTCAAGTTCTTCGGTTTCTGAAACACATCCACATACATTTGGTAGTGACTGGGTGCACCTTGGACTGTGTTAACGGAGTTACAAGCTTCTTTTTTCACCATAGGCATCACTTTTGGAATCAGTATTCCTCAGTAGGATGAAAGAATAGTTGACAAAAATTTGACGATAAGAATATAGTCCTAGTTTCCCAATTAATGTAAGGATTGCGTCTGATCAGCCAAGGTATTCCTAAAATGATGATATGATTGGGTGAGGCAATCAGGTCAAAGGACAAGAACTCTTGGTGTCTTCCAAAAGTCATTTGTAGTAACGGGTTCATTTCTTTTACTGGTCCGGAAACAAGAAGAGTCCCATCCACTGTATGTATTTGTTCCGGCGTCTCCTTCGGAATACGGCATATTTGTCTCTCTGTAGCCCATCTTTTGTTTAAATACGTTCTGCTGGCACCACAATTTATCAATGCCAGCACACTTTCTTTTGTACCATCAGATAATCGTAGAAACATACGTAAGAGAAAAAGAGAATTTGAGGTTTCTTTTGAAGTGCAGATTAAAGGTATTCCAGGCCATCCTGTCCTCTCTCTTCTTACAGAGGAAGGGATCTGGCGTTTTCCGACTGCCTCGATGGATGGGCAGGACAATTGCGAATCATATGGCCAGAAGCTCCACAATATAGGTACAGTACTTGTTTTCTCCTGTATTCTCATTCGGCCTCAGACAGGCTTATCTGCATTGGTCTGACTTATCTACATTGGTTCTTCTCCTGTCGACGGTAGTGTTGCTGATATGGGAGCTTCTGTTCTACGAGTACAAGGGCATGTCGTTCCTGTATGTTGATGGGCACATGATTTTCACCTTTCCATTCGACGTTCATTGAGACGATGATTAACTGGCAATGCTAAATCCATTAATTCAGTCATGGTTTCTGTGCCAGGAGAATGCACCAATTTGTCCTTAATGTCTTCTCGTAGACCTCTGCGAAAAAGAGTGACTAATGTTCTTTCCACCCAAGTGGTGTCTGCGGCCAGTTCTCTAACGTGCGTGATGTATTGCAGGACATCCTGGTTCCACTGTTAAATGTCACACAGGGCTTCTTCTGCTTAGATCTCCAAGCCAGGTCTTTGAAACATTTGTTTAAAGGCAGCAAGAAATGATATGTAATTTGACAACCAAGGTTCTTCCGAAGCCACCAAGGGAGTTTCCCATTCCAACGCAGGACCAGACAAGCTGATAATCAGATACCCAACCTTAGTTCTGTCCAGTGCAAATTGGATTGGGCGGAAGCCAAAAAATACTGTTAAGTAATCCAGAAATTCTTTCACCTTATTCGGATCTCCAGAATAAGGAGGAGTGGTGGTATACTGGAAGCCGCAGTGAAATGTGCAAACCAAAGGTGAGTGAACATATGCCCCATAGAAATACTGGAAGCCACAGCCCCAATGGAGCTGCTGTGTTCCTACAGTGTATTAATGAGCATTAATGGGCTGCTGCGTGGTGCTGCGGCATGCCCGACTAGACATAAGCGCCGCGGTGTGTAACCGCGATGCTGAAACTGCGGGCAGCCGTGCAGCACTGCGACGCGCCCGAGAAGGAGGCACCGCGGGGGAGTCGCAGCTTGCACAGCGGACCACGATGATGATGCCCAACACACAATCAAAATATTTTTGGTCACAAGCCAAATTCATGAGTAGAAGGTAGGTCTTTCAGGCTTCAAGGTCAAAATTAGTATAGATGAATAGGTTAACACATCGAGTGGGACCGTAAGTGACAGATGCTTGCGGGCAACTAATATTTTAACTGCCCACCCACTCCACTGTAGAAAGATAAAAACGAGCCGCCTTCCAACATTTGCAAGTATGGAGTTTTAAGAAGTTAAAACAAAGCCAGTCCATTTATTTCTCTACTTATAAAACCTAAACTTACAAATATGGATATTGTTTTCTTTTATCTTGCTGTTCCATTCCACCTCCATTCCACCTCCATTCCCTAATGACACAAAGGAGCTAAGTGAACAGGGGCTCATTGGGATACATCCCCCTTTTCATCGATGGAAATATATGTGGACATATGTGAGAGCCTTACTTCAAGTAGGTGAGCAAACAATAAACAAGTGAAAACAGCTTTGCTAGGTACATTTTAAAATGCATAGTTTTAAATATAAATAAAAGGTATCTGAGCATTAGTTGTTTACACAGCCATCAGACTTCAACACCAGTTACCATCTCCAGCTATTCCCCCTTATAGTTATGCCTAGGGAGGAGGAGGGATTGCTCTAAAAGGGAACCTTTCTATGGAGTAGCCTGACAGGCATATTTGCTGCAGCCATGCTGTCGAGGAAAACCCTGAGGCAGACAGTACCACACCTGACTTGGGTATACTGGATTCAAGTAAAATAATGAGTACGTTTCTATAAAAAGACCAAACCACCATCGACGAAGCACCCTGACTGTAGAAAGTGAAGTATTCACTACATAGAAATTTCTAGACTGTGTGAAGTGGGTTTTGCTTGTATAGTGCCAATTGTCTCTCAGCTGTCTTCTAAGAAAGCCTGTTTTTCTGTTGACTGTTTAAGTATACGCTATTCAATGTTTGCAAATCCATACTTGTTTCTTTCAGGTTGGTCATTAGCTCATTCTGTTTCTTCATGTGTAGAATGAGCTTCTGTAACCTGATCATCTGAGGTAGGTAACCCTAACCCTTAATCTAATTCCTGGGGCGGCAGTCCCAATAGGGTGTGCTGAACAAAGCTCACCACTTCCCAAATGCTACTCAACTAAGTAAGTAGCAAAGATAGTGGCCTGAACTCAGGCCAAAAGCTTCGGTAATGTCTGCTTTGCACATGTGTGCAACATGTAGAAGGAGGACAAGTGACTCATAACATTCCTTATTGATGCATTATACAAAAAAGACACTAGATTGTTTTGAGTGAAGGATAGTGCAATAATCAGCCCTCACTCAAGAAATGACATCCATTCATCTCTCTCCTACGTCTGATTTACAGCGGAAATAGAGACCTGAAAAGGACAAGCCATACTGTCAAGCATGACTTCTTCTGCCTTACCCTACTGACTGTACATCTTCGTGCTGTAGTGTTGGGTCAAGGAATGTAAGTTAGCAGAGTTAAAGAGAGTGTGTGTGTGTGCGGATGTGTGCATATCTGTATTTGTACATCGTGTGTGCATGTGTGCTTCTGTGAATTTATGTGCAAGTAAATAAGTGTGAGTGAACATGTGTATGGATCAGAAGTATATGGTCATGGGTGATCAAGAGGGAATATACTCGAGGGATGGGTGTGAAGCTCACATTGACCTATGCATGCTATTTTGTGGGACATTCTGGATATTGCTGTTTAATACTGACCCTTCTTTGACAGCTTGTGGCCAATCGTGGAAATATTATGGTTACCCCTGGGATTATAGTGGCCACTTGTGATACATTTTGGGCATTCTTTGTGACATTCCTGCTATACTTGGCATAATAAATAATGACCCACCCTTGCTGTATTGTGGGCATGCCTAACAACATTCTTCATATGCCTGGCATATTAGCAACCCATCCTCAAAATACTATGTCTGTTATTATTAGCAAGTTACTGGTTGTCTCTGGCATACTAATAAGCTAAGTGTGACATACTGTAAGCATGCTTGGCAACAGTGTGGCTGTTTCAGGTATGGACATTTCCAATACTTGCCATATGGTGCACATTGTTGGCAGCATTATGAATATCTCTGGCATAACAATGGCCCATCATGGTATATTTATTTATTTATCGGTGTTATGTTGTGCAACTAATATATCCAGAATGTCTGTGAGTGATTTACATAGTGGAGTCGGAGTCATAGTTAAAGCTAGGAAAGTCAAAAATGGGTGTATATACATTATCAATTCCTCAACTTCTTATGGAGGTTCTCACATGTCAAAATTCAGATACATGGAAGTGGGGAGCAGTGGGGCGACTGAGTTTCAATTAACCCATTTAAATAGAATAATGGTTCTAATCAAGATCCACGGGGTTGCTCAGCAGAGAGGTAGGGATGCAAAAAGAGGAGTTCATAGTTCACAATAGGCAATGCCTTTGAAATAGTAGGGTTTCCAGCTACCTTTTAAAGTACTCATTGACTGAATTTGTTCATAGATTGGGTGGGAGGGAGTTTCAGAGCACTTCCAGTAAAGGACTGAGCAAGTGTTGCTGTTCCTCTAAGAGAGAACTTTCCCAGTGTAGGGAACCCGTACTTCTCAAGGGTCACAGGTTTTGGAAAGTGTGCTTTTAGGTAGGATTTTGGGCTTTTTTGTGTGAATTGCTTTATGGATGATACATTCCAGTTTAAAGATGCTCTTGTCTCAGTAGGCATCCATTGAAGAGTGATACGTACAAAAGTGAGGTGCTTGAAGTGTCTGGCTTTGAGAACAGCCTGTCTTCAGCGTGCAGAGTTACGAATTCAAGATAGTAGAGTTGCCCCATAATCCAGTCTGGAGAAAGCCAGGCTTTAAGCCACTGCTTTGAAGTAATATTCTGAGATTTGGTGTTTGATGCTTCATAGTTGTCAAAGTTGATGACTTGCACTTCTATCTATGGGCTTGCATATTGAGTTTCCTGAGCATGGTAAGCATTTAGGACCACAGCAATGGATTTAGTGCAATTAATGAATGGGGGTTTACTGTCTAGGAAAATGAGTGTGTTAAGTCATGATTGAACCAAAATGGAAATATGTGGGGTTGACGTTTTTTGAGTGAGTTTAGTTTGAGTTGCTGATTCCTCATTTAGGGTTGGATGTCTGCTTAGACAGAAATTAGGGGTGAGATGTCATCAGAGCAGGATACTTTGAGGCATAACTGAGTGTCATCAGCATACAAATGATAGGCGATCTTGGTGTGACTGAAACTAGAGGTGAGGGGTTCAATATAGAGGTTGAAAAGTGTCAGTAAGAGAATGGAGCCTTTGGGAATGCCTTGTTAATGGTGACGAGTTACAATAGGGTGCTATTAATTTTAATTTGTTGCCTACAGTCTTTGAGGAAAGAGGAGAACCCATCTAATCCCATACAATCCTTTAAATTGTTTATAAGGGTTGGGTGATTGACTATATTAGATGCTGCAGCGAGGACTAGAAGTATGAGAAGGCAGCCGCGGCCACTGCAGGTAAGATTGGTGGGGCCCGGAGGGGGGGGGGATTCCGACGGAGGATAATGAGGAAAAATTAATAATTTATTTAATTTTCCATCATCATCGTCCTTCGAAATACCCCCCCACGGGCCCCACCTCTCTTACCTGCAGCGGCTGCGGCTGTGAGTAGGCATTAGTTCCCTTTGTTTAGGATGCTTAATGTGGAAGAAAGTGACTGTTTTTGTGTGGTCACCCTCCTTTTTGTTGACTGATGCAGCTGTTTTTTTTAACTCTGCTCACTGGGACACTGCTGACCAACTTCTAGTATATATGCTCTGACCATTAAAATATGACACAATTGGCTAACGTCTAATGGGCGCACTTAACTTTTCAATATTGTCATAATATATGGTGCAAGAAACTACACCAGTGACATGGAAGTTTAAATGTAACCTTTGGACTAAAACACATATTGTGCCATGCCCTAAGCTGATAAGAATAACACTGCCTCATGCCTACATACACAGCCTGACTGATGCAGCTTCAAATGGCAAAAATCAAATCAAAGTGTATTTGTTTGATACAGTGCCTATCCAGGCAAGACAACATGAAAAATACACCAATAGATCCATTACATTTATAGACACTATCATGTCTATTATTATGAACACAGTGTTCATAATCATACTCTAAAAAAACCTTCCTGATCATATTTTCTTTTTTTACATTTAGTCTCACTTTTACATTTTATAAAATTCATCTCAGTTATACTTATCTGAATTATAATAATATGTATGGACTTTATCCACTTTGCCGCTTGTGTATTTTCAACTAGATCTTTTAACAGTTGTCTAAAAGAGGACTTACCAGATTTTAAAAAACAAGACGAATAGTTTAAAACTCTTTTATAATATGGGTAAGTCAGGCATATTAGTCTCAGCCCCAATCTTTTATGTTAGTCCTTAAGATAAGTGCAAACATTATTTAGTGCATTAGAGTTCCTACATTATTGTCACATAAAAAAATGTGTTTACTTCATTTTTCCTTCTTGCAGGGAAACATCATTTAATATTATCAACTATTTGTCCTAACCTCAACTCTAATACTTGACGGCAAATGTCTTTGTTTTTTTTAGATATAGGCAATGAAAACAACGTATAAATGCTTGACCGACATTATCATATCTACTTTTATTAAGACAGTGATCATAATCATACTCTAAAGAAACACTCTTCATCATATTTTTTTTTTCCATTCAGTTTCACTTTTCCATTTTATAAAATTCATCTCAGTTATATTTAGCCGGACAATAATGATATGCAAGGACTTTACCCACTGTGCCTCTTGTGTATTTTTAACTAGAACTTCAACAGGTCTGTAAAAGAGTACTTACTAGATTTAAAAAAACAAGACGAATAGTTTAAAACTCTATATAATATTTGTAAGTCCTGTGTACAAGTTTCAGCACCAATCTTGTACGTTAGTCCTTAAGATGTCACTTAAAAGAAATGTGTTTATTTAATTTCTCCTTCTTGTAGAGAAATACCATTTAATATTTTTAACTATTTGTCCTATCCTCAATTCTTATGCATACTAGTCTCATTTGTCATAAAAGACTAGTAATCTTTATTTCGTATATTTATTTGAAAACTTAAATGAATCTATTTTCTAGCTTAGTGTCCAGTTTTCCTAAAGCTTTAGCAACCGTTTTTTGACAGATTTACTTAATTCACCACGTAATGATTAAAATTTAGGTTCCCAGAGAAGTTAGCCCCTAAAGAGACAAAGGAATCCACTACTTCTTTGTCCTAACAGTCAAGCTTCCATTTAATTCTGTTTTTGTTTCCTGTTCTGAAAGACTAATACTTTACATTTTGCAGTATTAATTTTTTAGATATTATCTTTACAGTAGAGAGCAAACTTATTATGTACTCTTTGGAGCCCAATAATGATAACACTCAAGATTGTCTGTAAAAAAATGCTTTGGATCTTTTCAGTCTCTAATTGAGGAGGGAATACATGAGTTATCTGCAAGATTTTATTTACATCTGAGGTATAGCTGGAGAACAACAGTGTGGCTAAGATACAGCATTCTATAACTAAACTCTAATTCAATCATTGCCTATGTCTCCTTTAAGGCTACAATCATGGACTGATCTATTATGAAAAGCAAATTGAGTCCCCTTTTTTATACTTTCTATATTCCAAACAAAAATATACCAAGAGACCCTACTAGCATTTATATACTTTTCTAGTGGCGGTTTGCGAGTGCTGCCACCACTCACTTCCAATTTTTGCAGTTACGTAGGCTTCTATCTTCAAAATGGATGACTCTTTTAAATAACTCTTTTTGACAGGAAGTATGCCTACTGGTAATTATTTAGTAGGTCGTCCAAAAGTAGGCTGTGTAACCCATAAGGGAGGGTTCCCAGTATTTAAAAGTGAAACATGTAAGAATTTAAAGTTGTTGTAATCCTACAGTGACTAGCCCCCAAAATCTACTTTCACTGTGCAGGCCTGTGGCTGTTTCTATGAGCAAAACTAAATTACAATAAAAATGCTATTTTTTTAGCTTTGGTTTACAGTAAGCTAAATAATTCACTTAATCACTCTTTTCAATAGTTAATAAAAATCCAATTCACCTTTATGACATTATATTATTCCTGCCTGAAGTTCTGGTTGGCTAATTATCATTAGCCTTCCTGCATCTGCCCTCCCTATCAGTGATTTTCCCTTGATAATGTGTTCAAACTGCTCCTACAGTATAGACAATGGCTTGGATGATTTAGCAGGAGGATCTGGGTGTTAGGTATGTGACTCATACTCTTTTAGGAAGGGCAGTTGGGGAGGGTTAAGGGACTTCACACATTTAAAAGGGACAAGGGTGAAACTTGCCCATTCATAGTTATGCGTAGAGTGATACCTGGGGAGGGATTTTTGATCTCATGGCCACTATGGGTCCATGCCAATTTGAGGGGCAGATGAACCCAGAACCAGTTCAGTGGGGTTGAGGAACAGGAGACTGATCATGGACCACCAGCCTCCTCAAAAGACAGAAGTTCTGCCATGTTGGATTTCACTTGGTATGAAACAGTACTGTGGGTTCTGCAATAGATGGAGGCAGCTCCTGTGGGAGTCACCCCTCCCGCTGGCTAAAACAATGGCACCTTTCCCCTACCTAACCAGACCACATTTGGATCTGTGGAAGGTCAGAAGATGAAAAAGACTGCTGTCACCTGTATGGAGACCTGGAGGGCTAGACCTGCTCAGGCTTGTGCCAGTGGACTTCAATGATCAGTTGACTGACTTCCTGTATGGTTACAGAGACATCAAAATCTGCATGAGGCCTTTTCTTAGAGGGATCAGATGGCCAATGGCAAGTAGACCCTGACTGGAATTGGTTGGTGGCCTCTGCTAGAGTAGGTCCTGGATTCTAACTGCTGTCCTTGTGGTCCTGGGAGCCATTGGAGTAACCAACAAGAGCTATGCCAGAAAGAAGCAAATGTTGTGACTTAGACAATTCTTGTGCTCTGGAGGACCAGGACTAACCACCTACATTTATTCTAACAAGGCACGATCTTGGCAGGCAAAAAATCAGGTTGGTCCCACTTGTAGCTTTTTGCCACCTGAATGAAAACTTCAGCATACACTTGCAGCTAAGATATCTGGCTTTGGTGCGACCTTTGTGAATGCGGCCTCCTAGCCTATCCCACTAGAGGTTTTTGAGCTCCAGTAAAGAGACTAAGTCTCAACAAAGAAATCTTGACTGGGTAAAAGAGTGAAAAGTATCCAGCCAAAAAGAGGACTTAGGCAGGCACAAAATTTGAAATTTCTCACTCGGAGCTTTTCCTGTCAAAACCAACGGTATCTGACTTTATGAAGACTTCGTCAGTGACAACCTTCAACCTTTTCCCATTAGAGGATTTCGACATCCATTAAGAAAACAAATGATGTCAGAATATAACTTCTCTAACCGGGTCCTAGTACTAAGCTAAGCTGGATTGGGTGCATCACGCTTAGCCTCAACTTATGCCTAGGTGGCGGTCTACCACTGCCTTAGACGCTAAGAGGTCCATTAGGATGTAGGACGAAAAACACCCCGACTGCCATGGAAGCGGAAAACAACCGCCCGCCGGCCCTGTGGGAAAACCGGCGGCCAAATTAGCATTACCCGCCCAAAAAATCTGACCGCAGCGGTACGAGGCCTAGAATAACCAACCGTAGCGGGCGGAGATGGCCAAAATCCGCCCGCGGCGGTCGAAATCGTGGCGGAAAAACAACAACCCGCCGTAAGTATAGGGAAGGCACCGCCCCGGAAATTAGTATATCCCCGACGGTCACGCGGTACGTACCGCTGTCTCCGAGCGCCGTGGTCGCACAATGGGATGAATGGGAGAGCCAGTGGAAGAGCTAAAGCACAGCCACCGCGGCGGACGAACCGTCAAAAACATGGTGGACGAAGCCAAAACCCCACAAGAAGGCCAAAAAGTGCACACAGAAAACTAGACATGCCTCCCAAATACACAAAACACACCCCAATGACACAACCACATGGCAAAACGAAAAAAACAAATCCCAGAACAACACACCTGTCAGCAACACCCCAATTGGACACACCCACATAGCTGAGTATAAAACCAGCCCCTTCCCTGACCACAATCCCTTTCAAAACTCCAGGCGAGAAGGGACACATACCCCAGCTGACAGGAGAGGCAAAGGACACAACATCACCAGCCACACCACACACAGCACCACCACCACCACCACCTCCAAACCAGCACAACTAACCCCTCTGCACAACACACACCATACACAGCACAACCACAACAACCACTCACACTCCGGCACCCACAATCACTTTGCACACCACACACCATGGGCACACAGAAAATGCCCAAATTCACTGAGAGTGAGTTGAAGGTCATGGTAGATGAGATAGTCAGAGTGGAACCACAGCTTTTTGGTACCCTGGTCCAACAGACACCATTAGCCACAAGGACACAAATGTGGGCTGGGATAGTCCAAAGGGTCAATGCAGTAGGGAGCACCCCAAGATCAAAAAAGAAGATCATGAAGCATTGGCATGATCTGAAGAGGGTGGTCAAGGAGAGGAGGAGCAAGAACTGTGAGCTGACTCAGAGGACTGGTGGTGGCCCTCCCATTCCACCAAACCCATTCACATAATGGGAGGAGAAGGTGCTTGCCATACTGCATCCAGAGAGTCTCACAGGAGTAGCCGGGGGAGTAGAGGCTGGTAAGTACATACAAATGACTACCGTTACTCTGCAATGTACTGCCTTGCCCAACTACAAAGCTACACCATCTAGGACACATACCATCCATCTGCACCACACACTCACAAAAACATGGCTCACAGATCCAACATTCACCCACTCCCATTCGCCCCAAACATAGCTAACAACATAACCATGGGGGCATGTGTACAGGCAGACAGCACTACAACAACCACCAGGCCCCCTGGCCCACACCTGAGCAGGATGGATCCCTCTCCCACCCCACCCAGGAGCAGTTGGAAGCCATTGCAGTACACCAAACAAACTTACAGGTAGGTAGCCATCTTCACAATGAGGCTGTCTGTGGGTGGGGGTCCTGCACCACTACTCCTACCATGCCCCCTGTCCCACCGCTGAGCAGGATGGAGCCCTCCCACCACCCCACCTAGAAGCATGTGTCAGCCATTACACAACCCGCCGCAAACTTACAGGTAGGTAGCCATCTTCCCTGGGAGGGTGTTTGTGTCTGGGAGGGCTGCACCTCTACTCCCAACATTGCCTCTGTCCCACACCTCAGCAGGATGGAGCCCTCCCCCACCTCACCCAGGAGCAGTTGGAAGCCATTGCAGTATACCAAACAAACTTACAGGTAGGTAGCCATCTTCACAATGAGGGTGTCTGGGGCGGGGGGCCTGCACCGGTACTCCCACCATGCCCCCTGTCCCACACCTGAGCAGGATGGAGCCCTCCCACCACCCCACCCAGAAGCATGTGTCAGCCATTACACAACCCGCAGCAAACTTACAGGTAGGTAGCCATCTTCCCTGGGAGGGTGTTTGTGTCTGGGAGGGCTGCACTACTACTCCCATCATTCCCTCTGTCCCACACCTCAGCAGGATTGACCCCTCCCCCACCCCACCCAGGAGCAGTTGGAAACCATTGCAGTACACCAAACAAACTCACAGGTAGGTAGCCATCTTCACAATGAGGGTGTCTGGGGGTGGGGGGCCTGCATCACTACTCCCACCATGCCTCCTGTCCCACACCTGAGCAGGATGGAGCCCTCCCACCACCCCACCCAGAAGCATGTGTCAGCCATTACACAACCCGCAGCAAACTTACAGGTAGGTAGCCATCTTCCCTGGGAGGGTGTTTGTGTCTGGGAGGGCTGCACTACTACTCCCAACATTCCCTCTGTCCCACACCTGAGCAGGATGGATCCCTCCCCCACCCCACCCAGGAGCAGTTGGAAGCCATTGCAGTACACCAAACAAACTTACAGGTAGGTAGCCATCTTCACAATGAGGGTGTCTGGGGGTGGGGGGCCTGCACCTCTGCTCACACCATGCCCCCTGTCCCACACCTGAGCAGGATGGAGCCCTCCCAGCACCCCACCCAGAAGCATGTGTCAGCCATTACACAACCCGCAGCAAACTTACAGGTAGGTAGCCATCTTCCCTGGGAGGGTGTTTGTGTCTGGGAGGGCTGCACTACTCCCAACATTCCCTCTGTCCCACACCTTCCCAGGATGGAGCACTCCCCCACCCCACGCAGGAGCAGTTGGAAGCCATTGCAGTACACCAAACAAACTCACAGGTAGGTAGCCATCTTCACAATGAGGGTACCTGGGGGTGGGGGGCCTGCACCACTACTCCCACCATGCCCCCTGTCCCACACCTGAGCAGGATGGAGCACTCCCCCACCCCACCCAGGAGCAGTTGGAAGCCATTGCAGTACACCAAACAAACTTAAAGGTAGGTAGGCAGTACGTGCGCCCACCCATTTTTCACAAATTAAATGGTGCCATATGACAACACCAGCCCTCTCATTGCACAAAGAGGCATACCTACCCCATTGCCAAGTATAGTGTGCACACAGGTAAGCTAAGGAAACCACCAAAGTGTGACACACCAATGCACAAGTAGAAGAAAGCCTAAGCACATTCATGCACAGCAACTAGTTACATATGCATCACCATGGGGCAAGTGCAACAAAAACCATTCTAAAAATATCAAAGCATGTGTGGTGGCTCAAATCAAGATATGCAAATGACAGGACAAAGGGATGCAGTTGATGACAATGGCCAGTCCATTGCCAGATGTGACGTCTGCTAGGTCAGACAAATAAACCATGAGTCCACAATTAAACACATGTTGTGCCAGGCCCTAGATGGCAACAAGTCCCTGTAAACCTCAATTGTACACATTTCGCATGGTATGCCTTGACACCTCGCACCATGGACAAGTAATGCTTGTACCACTGCATCATGTCAGGAAGCACAGTACTGCACACAGTCAACTATGTGATGATATGTCAATTGTGCAGTGTGCAAAAAGTGAATGACACACAGCTAACACAAACCTTGCCGTGTGCACTGCAATGACCATTTCACATCTGACCTACAGGTGACCAAGAACTCACTGCCGAGGACAACACCATCAACCTGCAGAGCCAGTCTACACCCACGGTACAAGGACTCTTGGATGTTGACTTCCAGGATTCCGTGGACGATGAGCTCGAGGCCGGCCCATCTGGTGTGCCAGGGAGCAACAGGTCCCAGGACCCTAGCGTCCCCCCACCACATCTGCATCAACAACAACTCCACAGCAGACCCCTGCTGTCACGGCCTGTGTGGCCACCGGCACCACCACCACCACCACCACCAGTGCTGCCTGCAACACCCTCCCTGTCCCAGAGGATGCCTAGCACACACCACCCATGGAGGAGGGCAGGGAGAGGATGTGGGTGCCCACAGTGGTGAGGCAAAAGACACACAATTGATGGACGGAATGCAGAACAAATCAAAACATTCACCCCCAGTCAAGAGATCTGGGTTAAATCCATCATTCTTTTGCTCACCATGCCACCCCAGTTTAGACCTGGCTATATGCAAATCGGTCCTAGGATGCTTGTTTCCAGTCCAGGGAGGACCTGGCTTGGCAGTTCGGGTTGGACTGTTCCCATGAGGCACAGGGTCAAGACTGATTTGCATATGGCTGGGTTCAAACTGGAACGGCATGGTGAGCAAAAAAACGATGGATTTAGGCCCAGATCTCTGTACTGGGGTGAATGTATGACATTGTTCTGCATTCTGTCCATCAACTGTTGTTTTTGCACAGTGGTGAGGCAACAGGTCAGTGGCAGCAGGGCAGGTGGGAGGGGCAGGGTCACCTAGGGACACCAGGAGGCTGGGAGCCACTCCCTGGAACACATCACCAGAGTCCTGGGCGCATACGAACAGGCCCAGGGACAAACGGGCCGGTCGGACGATCTGTTGCACAAGCTCATCCTGCTGATGAGGTCCATCGACAGACGCATGGGACAAATCGTGGACCTCTTGGGCCAGCAAGTGGTGGTACTGAGGGACAGGCATGCGCCACAGACAACACCTCTGCTTCCCTCTGGTGGGCTGCACAATGACAGTTCACCATCCTCCCCTGCGCCCACAGAGAAGGGTGAGTCCTCAAACCCCACTGGCCCTGCAGCAGGGCCCCCCACCAAACGACGAAGGGGCCGTCCCAAGAAGACCCTGGGAGTATCTGGAGGCCAAGCACCTGCCAGACACAAGTCACGGAGCCAGCCATGATGGCAACCCTCTCCATCACTGCATTGACTCTTTGGACTGTCCTTCCCCACACTGCCTTGTGAATGGCATCTGTCTGTTGGACTGGGTCACCACAGCAATGTGGTGACTACTCGACCATCTCATCTAACACGACTGTCAACTCACTGCTCCCCTCAATGGAAATGTACACCCCCCTTGCATCTCACCATAGTAAATAAAATATCCTCACACACATGTTGTTGTGTCTGCTCCGTCTTTATTGCAGGGTGTACAGTCTTCAACATGATCACAATGTACCAGGACCATGGGCTGTATGTAGGCAAGGAGTAGTCGAAGGCACCTAGGGAAGCACAACAGAATAACTGTCACTGGTCTGGGTGTGGCATTACAGACATCACACAAGCCCTAACACCAGGATAACCCAACATGCACATGTCACAATGGCCCCCAAGTGTCAACATACACGTCCCGTTGATGATCCCAAATGACATGTCCTAGAAACATTTTCAACCACCACTGAGTCTACAACTGGCTGATGCTACAATTCTCACATGCCCCTTCACGACAACAGCAATATCATCAGACAGGGGTATGTTGCACATTGACACCCACCGTCAAGTGAAGTAGCGGGCGATGAGCTGTTTACGCAGGTCAACACCTTCCTCCTCTCCACTGTTCTCATCACTGGACACGGCTTGGTTTGCAGGCTGGGTTCTTGGGTCCTCACCATCATCCAGGAGCAGGGGAATCTCCTTGCGAATGGCTAGGTTGTGGAGCATGCAGCATGCCACAACAATCTGACACACCTTCCTGGGCGAGTATGCCAGTGCACCTCCGGTCTTGTCCAGGCACCGGAAACGTGACTTGAGCAGGCCAAAAGTACGCTCCACCACACGTCGTGTCCTCCCATGGGCCTCATTGTAGCAGACTTCAGCTGGGGACCTGGGATTCATCAGTGGGCTCTACAACCAGGGACGGTTGGGATATGCAGAGTCACCAGGTATGACAAACACAAATAGACATTGCAACGTCGCAGAGTCTCAGGGGAGCAGGTCACACACACAGCACGCCACACAACTAGGCATACTCACCCACAATCCATGCACGCTCTGGAAGAAGATTAGCCTTCAGCTGGGGCACTATGCTGTTCCGCAGGATGAAGGAGTCATGGGCCGAGCCTGGGAATTTGGCACACACCAGCGAGATGGTCATATCTGCCAGGCACACCACCTGCACATTGATGGATTGGTAATGCTTGCGATTGCGGTAAATGTGCTCACTTGCCTTTCTTGGCACAAGAGCGACATGGATGCAATCAATGGCCCCAACAACATTGGGGATGTGTCCAAGGGTATAGAAGTCTCCCTTCACAGCTGGGAATTCAGCACCCCTGGGGAAAAGGATGTAACTGTCCTTGTATAGCATCATGGCAGACAGTACATCACGCAGCACCATGCTGAACATCGGTTGTGACATCCCACCAGCGCTGGCCACAGTCTCCTGGAATGATCCTGTGGCAAAAAAATGCAGGGCTGCCATCACCTTATAAGTAGGAGTTAAAGCTGTTGGATATGTCCTGCGTGGCTGCAGGTGGGGCTCCAACAGATCACAAAGGGTTTTCAGGGTTGCTCTGTCCAGTCGGCATTTGCGTATGATCGCAACATCCTCCATGTCCTCCAGCACCGTCAAGTGACGAGTCAAATTTGGCCTCCTCCTATTGGAGATGATAGTGGACACATGTCAATACAATACATCATGAGATGTGCACAGCATATCACGTTCTGGATGACACAACGACAACAATGACTGACATCTATAGTGACTAACAGACCAGCTTACATGGAGGGACACCTTCAGCTACACAAAGGGCACACGTGTCAACTTACACAAGACAAGTACCTCAAACACCACCTTTGGCTATGTGAATGCACATAGGGATATGGCCACAGTACACATGTGCACGCCTGGGAGTCTAGCATCCAGCATATGTGTAACTAATCAAAACCACTGTCTCATACCTAGCTGCTGTACCGGTCACACCTTAATGTGTCATTACAACCTGGCACACATCCACCACACAATGACCACAGTCGGTGCTGGAATGATGAATGTGCTCATGAGCAGACATGAGAGGCAATGCTAAATAGATCAACATTCGAGACGAGCATGGCTGTGATTGTCACTAGACCTCAACACATTGACATGTGTACACATTGTACAGTACAGGACTACACTGTCCTGCCTACACCAACATCAAATCCTTAAGTGACATGTGAGTGGGTACAGACAAATCTACATTACACACACACAAACATGGCATGTGTAGCCATCAGTGGAGTAAATTGAACATTGGCATCGTGTGCACAATGATGTGCCATTGAACATGTTGGCACTGTGCACTGTTGATGTTTAATAGATGGCCATCGCCATTGTATGGCACCCATATCGCGGTAGCTACTGCCTGGAACCGGCGGTGTGTCACCAGCCCCCCCATTCACACAAGTGCGGTAGTCATAGGAATGGAGACATGTGGAAATGGCGGTTGGCATGCTCCGCCACCAGAATGGCGGTGCCTCGTGTCAATGCATGGCACCCATATCGCGGTAGCTACCACCTGGCACCGGTGGTGTGTCACCGGCCCCCCCATTCACACAAGTGCGGTAGTCATAAGCATGGAGACATGGGGAAAGGGCAGTTGGCATGCTCCGCTGCCAGAATGGCAGTGCCTCGTGTCAATGCATGGCACCCATATCGCGGCAGCTACCGCCTGGCACTGGTGGTGTGTCAACAGCCTCCCCCCATTCACACGAGTGCGGTAGTCATAGGCATGGAGACATCAGCTAAACCCGCCCTGACTTCCGGTGAAAGAGCGGGTTTTCTTTAAATCTTTGTGTATGGCACATAAACTCCTCCACGGGAAAGGTCCTCCCATCTTGGAAAATTTGGTCATTCCTCACAAATCCCCTCTAAATCTTCGATCCAATGATCAGAACTTGGTAGTGATCCCTCGAATTAAGAGATCTCGTTCGGGTGGGCGTCTTTTTCTCACTAAACGCCTCCAAACTTTGGAACTCCCTTCCTCTGATGCTTCGCCAGGAGCCTTGTCTGCTTGTGTTTTGGCAGAAGTTGAAAACCTGGCTCTTTCCGAGGACTTAAGTCGTGTTTTCTGGTCTAGTTAACGGCTTTCCTATTTTCCTTGGGTTACCCTTGATGAGCGCTGGGATGCTTTCGAGTAGCCATGCGCTATATAAGAGCTTCTTCAATTCAATTCAATTCAACTGACAGTCTCTGCCCTTATTGGATGTACATGTTTTACTGAGAATGTCAGACTTCATTCTCACATGACTGAGAAAGATAATTTGAATTTACAGAAAATATGCTCTCAGTTTAGCTTATAGATCACCTTCCAAACCTCTGTGGGAAAAGCATGAGAAAATATTTTTCTCTCAAACATGATTCATGATATCACAGCAGAAGGCTTTTTCACATGGTAAAATCACCTTAGAACACACCACAATTCCTAACATGAGTATGGTACCATCAACAAATGATTTATAGGCGGGAGGAGCCAAGATGGCCGACGGGACGGACGCTTGAGCTCCCGGCTCCGTGGACCGTCCGGCTTCCTTTGATAATCCTGATCAATTCTCCTGACCTGCGCCGCTCTACCGCCGCGGATTACCGGCACTGAAGTGACTGGCGTTCTCCTGACACCTTTGTCGGCGGGTTTGGTAGCAGACTCGGTGTTTGCTTCGACCTCCGGCGCTCCCCCTGGTCCCTGCGTGTATGGCCGCCGCTGGACGCCGAGGGATGTGGACGGGGTGCTGAGCTGGATTACTGCGGGTGGTCGCGGGGGTGACAACGCTGGCCGTGCGACTGGAGTCGGACCCTTACGTCCGGGTCGGACTCCCCCCCGCGCTGGCAGTGGTGTGGACGAGGTTGGAGCCCCCTAATACTAGCTCTCCTCAGCCACCCTGAAGAACAGCGAGCGGACTCCATTTTGAAGTGTCTTCCTGCGGCGAACGGCCGGTCCTCACGGCAACCGAGGGGCGCTCTCGCCCTGTGCAGTTCCCGAGTGGAGCACGAAGTTTTTCCGGTGTCTACATCCTCGGATCTCCGGTATACATGGTCACTTTTGTCCCGCTACTAAGTGCCTGCAGTGGAGATGACGATGGCGCCTGTTCTTCTTGCTGAGACGCTGGCTGACCCTGGACTCGCAGGGTCTGCGCGCCCATGTGCCCCGGAGCTGATTGCCGCATCGGAGGAGCAGCGGGATAGGGCGGACCGATGCATGGTACAGAGAGACCCGACCTGTGGGGATGTATTGGCCGCCCTCGTGGCGTTAAAAGTGGCGATGCGGAGTACTTGCTGGGCGCTGACCCGGAGAATCGATGAGGCACTGTTCGCAACGGGACGTTCCCGGCTGGAGGATCCCCCGCCGCCCATGTTTTCTCCTGGAGGTGAAACAATGTTGCAGAGCGGAGGGGCGGTGGCGCGGAGTCCTCCTGGCTACAATGTAACGCGTCAACCCATCGACACGGATACAGTTGCAGGGACACCCTCCATTTTGAACGCTGTGACTCTGCCTACGAACTACCTGTTGAGACCTAGCCTTTCACTTCCCTTGCCAGATGTTACCCTGAAGGCACCTATCGCTGGAGCTTCTGTGGCATGTTACTGCTGCGTTTGGGACCCTGAGGTACGATACGGCTTTATTGTCCCCTTTCCTCGAGAGCGGCCATCTTGTCTCTTTGTCCTGGCTGAAGGTGACTCGCAGCAATGGACGGGCCTGAACTACATCTGCCGGTCCGGACAGGGGTGATGGCAGGCTCGTTGTCGCTTTGGTTGGATCGGCGGACGGAGACCTGGACTGATACACGTTTTGCTATATTGGCTGAGTAGTTTTTAATGACCTGTTTTTTGCTACATGTCGCTGTGATTTCGCCCCCTGTTTCCTTCTTCTGCCGGGGGGCAGACTTGTGACGTACTGAAGTGCTGGGGGGTATTGATTCGAGACCACCGGGTTTACGTGGGTCTTTTGATACTGTGCTGTACATGGCGCAGGAGGTATGGGCGGCGCGGGAGTCCGGGAGTTCGGCAGTGGGGTGGGCTCCTCCCCGCTCTCCTTTTCCTGGGAGTAATAGGGTAGTGCACTCTTCCTTTTCTATGGTTCTTTTTCCTTTCTTCTTTTCTTAATTCTACATTTCGGGTTCCTATGGGGCGACAGACACGTAGCTAGGGGGGGGGGTAGGCCATAGCCTCGGCATGCGTGTAGGGTGGGGGGTCTTCTTCGGCACATTTTTTTTTATTTCTATGGGCCTTCTTTTTCCTTTTTCCGTCCTTTTCTTACGTCTTTTTCTAGGGTCAGTGGGGGGGACTGCTGTTAGGAGGGTAGCGGCTGGGAGGCACACCTCGCTGCGTATCTATATCCTGGTATTATAGTTTCGTGCCCCCATTTTAGATGTGTTCACTGTTAGTTGACTCTCCTGTTGGCTGTTACCCATTTATCATATGATCGTCTGTTCTGTACACTGATCCGTTCTAGTTTCTGTATCTCCTTACATAAAATTTTTTAAAATTAACCTTGCTGTCTCCTGCCACTCGGTGCACGTGGATTTATTGTAACTTAGGTCGTATGCTTTTATGTGCTGCCGTGCCACCGAGTGGACATATACTTTGCTATCAAGCTTCAGAAGTGTCGAGGCCGGCCGGATGGTTGTAGGCCCGTATTTGTCTTGTACACAGTGCTAAATAAAGGTTTAAAAAAAGAAAAAGAAAAAAAAAAAAAAAAAAAAATGATTTATAATGTAACTAAAGTCTTAAAACATTCTATTAACTGCAATGCTTTTTAATGAGGTGCTATCATGAATATTGTCCCAAGATGGCTGCCAACACTTTTTGGATGAAGTACTGACAGCCAATCAGATCTCACGATGAGATGTGTGGTTAGGCGCCGCCCAGATATATTTATCTTTTTAACTCTAATTTTCTCAGGAACTACTGAATGGATTTACACCATTTAAGCAAAAGGCACGTGTCTGAACTGAGGACTACCGCTTTGCCAAATTTGGTGTAATTCCGTTCAGCAGTTTGGGCTGTAGCTGCTAGAGCGGGTAGTACAAAATTTTGTATACCCCCATTCTGCATGTTTATATTAATCTGAATAATCAATTAATTGTAATATTATTAATCTGTTTGAAGTGATAACTTACCAACTATATTAACAAGAGAAATACACGTGGGAATTGCACTTTGCATGGCTATATTAATTGTGAATTAACTAGTGTACGCATATTAATAGTAGAAATTTAGAATATTATGTTATATGTTGCTTTAAGTGATGTATTGGTGATTTGTGCTTTATTTAGTAAGTATAAACCGCTCTGAGTGTCGCTTTTGCTAGATAAATACACACACATATGGGTATTAGTAAGGGGATAACATTTTATTAGTCATTTCCATCTTTTAATTACGTTTTTGTGTTTCTTTTGCTTAAGTTGACCATTTTGGCCTATACAAGATGGCTGAACGTTAAACGTGACTGCCTTGACAACACAAGGTTCTGGGTGAAGTGCGCATGCGTCACCGCCAGCAACAGTGGCCTGGACCTGACCCCGGGTGAACATGTACCCTCCAAGGTCATTCCGGGAATCCGTCCAAGACTAAGAGACAATGCTCAATTTAGAAGCCGGAACAAGCAAGTTTGATGACTTCATCTTCGACACCCTGAGAACTGCTCATTACCAGTCGAAATTGACCAATTAGAACCCTCTAAACCCAATCTTGATACAATTTTGTTAGTATTTTCATTATAAAAGTAGGTAGGGAATTAGGGTAGGCTCGCTCGCTCGCTGGCACGCTCTATCTCGACAATACGACCGGCTCGCTCATCTTTGACGAACTTGATTTCCTGATGTTATGCTGACGGAGAGGACAGTGACACTGTTGGACAGCTGTTATCCTGAATCTATGAGAGACTGAATTGCGGCCTAAACTTTGCAGAAATTTCTCTTTGACTGACTGACTTAGAGGACGACGTTAGCCAGAATAGGTAAATATGATGCTCTGAAATGCTGATGATGATTATAACATTTTCTTCAATTTTCTTAGATAAAGTATAATTGATTAATTGACAAATGTGTTGTGTCGATTATTTGAAAAAGAAGATTAAGAGAAAAGTAATAGAGCAAAGGTAGACGAGTAAATCATCAAGTACCAACTCAACTAAATGATCTATCTCCGTATGGGAGGGATATCTTTGGTTCAATGTCAATGTGTTTAAGGTGAGGTAAAGGTATTCCTCTCATGTCAGCGTTAAGAAACGTATTTTCCCTCAGAAAACAGATCAATCGAGTGTAAGTATATTGGTGTTATGGGCCCCACCAATGAATGTATGTGAGTAAATCGAATGACAAGGTAGTTGTTCTGTGCTGAAGGGTGAATTTGACGTTCAGCGCTGCATCATAGCTGCGTCAACAGGTCCTATGGGAAAATACATAGGGAAAACGTGTTTTTGGACCCCCCATTTGTCTCAGCCCCGCTTGACGAATCACCGTGAAATTTTCAGGATAGGAGCGGACCAGAGCTGGCCAAAGTATGGAAAATTTTGCAAAGATTTGTCAATCGGCGCCTACGTTATTCCAAATAGAATGTTGTGGATTTCCTATGGAAAATAGGTCCTAACTATAACTACCTACTGGCGACTGCCAGTAGGTAATATATATATATATATATATATATATATATATATATATATATATATGCCACCAGGAATCGCCTTGTGAATTACGCAGCTTCAATGCGCAAAGACGAACACGGACCCAAAATAAGTGCTGAAAATTAATTTATTCAGACAAAAACTTTACACAGCCGCCATGACGTGTTTCGGCCTACAGGAGGCCTTGATCACATGATATATATATATATATATATGAAGATAAGTCCTGAACTCCCAATCGAGCTGGGGAGTCTAGAAACAGGTACGGACCACGAAACCCACACGTTGTTGTTTGTCCAATGAGAATACGCCAAGCAGTTTAAAGTTTCAAATCATTTCTGATTTATTCCATATAAGTCAGACAAGTGTCCGCCTCAGACGCGTTTCGATCGCCTCCGCGATCTTGATCACCATATATATATATATATAATATCTACTGGCGGTCGCCAGTAGATAGTTATAGTTAGGATCGTGTTTCCATAGGAAATCTGCAACATTCTATTTGGAATAACTTTGGCACCGATTGACGAATCCTCCCGAAATTTTCAAAATAGGTGGGGCGCTCCGCTCCGCTCCTTCCCGGAAAGTCTCGGGGGGATTCGTCAAGCGGGGGCTGAGAAAAAGGGGAGGTCCCAAAACACGTTTTCCCCATGCATTTTTCCATAGGACCTTTAGTCCAAGCTACAGCCCGAACGGCTGAACAGAATTACTTGAAATTTGGCAGAGAGGTAGTCCTCAGGTCAGGGATGTGCCTTTTGCAGGTCTGGTGTAAATCTGTTCAGTATTTCCTGAGAAAATAGCATTTAAAACCATATATATATCTATAAGCGCGCACCGTGCGCGTACGGTAAAACTTACCGTACGCGCACGCTGCCGTGCGCGAGCGCGATTCTCATTGGTTGTTAGATCTTAGTAAACATTCGAATCAGTCGAAACCAGGAAGTGTCGACCGCCATTTTGTCTCTCCCAGTCTGAGGGGGGTGAGAAACAAAGGTGGAGAACGTGAAAAGGGGGCAGGGTGGACAGTTCCTGACCCCCTAGCCTTTGTCAGGAGGTCCCAGAAGGACCCCCAAGGGCCAAAATTTCCTTTAATTTTTTTTCGAAAAATCGCGGAGTACGCGTAGCATGCGCGTACGGTAGAAACGGAAAAATTCCGCGAACTGCGTAATGTGGGCGCGTGGTGCGTGAAGCGCACCGAGCGCCCACAGCGTACGGTACGCGCATGGTGAAAAACCTTAAAAAAATGAAAATACATAACTTAGCATTTAAAAAACTGTACAAATTCACTGAAAAAACCATAGGTTTCACACACGTTATAGTTAGGAATTAGCATTAAAAAAACCTTGCAAATTCACTTAAAAAACCATAGGTTTCACACATGTTATAGTTAGCTGGACATTTCACTCGTGAAAAACCATTGAAATTCCCCCGTTATAGTTAGTGCAGGCAACTATAACTCACGCGACCGCAATCCTCTGCTGATGACGTCAGATATTACATCACTAATGACATATGTGTCTTTCTGAAATATTTCTAATATATGTATAGCTAAAAATTAATGGAAGAAGACATGGGTAAATAAGTGTCTAAATACAGTGATGTAATATCTGACGTCATCAGCAGAGGATTGCGGTCGCGTGAGTTATAGTTGCCTGCACTAACTCTAACGGGGGAATTTCAATGGTTTTTCACGAGTGAAATGTCCAGCTAACTATAACATGTGTGAAACCTATGGTTTTTTAAGTGAATTTGCAAGGTTTTTTAAATGCTAATTCCTAACTATCTATAACGTGTGTGAAACCTATGGTTTTTTCAGTGAATATATATATATATATATATTCAGTGAAAAATCCACAGGTTTCACACATGTTATAGTTAGCTGGACATTTTACTGATAAAAAACCATTGAAATTCCCCCGTTATAGTTAGTGCAGGCAACTATAACTCACGCGACCGCAATCCTCTGCTGATGCTAATACTGTATTTAGACACTTATTTGCCCATGTCTTCTTCCATTAAATTTTAGCTATACATATATTACAAATATTTTTTTTTCATAAAGACACATATGTCATCAGCAGAGGATTGCGGTCGCGTGAGTTATAGTTGCCTGCACTAACTATAACGGGGGAATTTCAATGGTTTTTTATCAGTAAAATGTCCAGCTAACTATAACATGTGTGAAACCTATGGTTTTTTCACTGAATTTGCAAGGTTTTTTAAATGCTAATTCCTAACTATAACGTGTGTGAAACCTATGGTTTTTTCAGTGAATTTGTACGTTTTTTAAAATGCTAAGTTACTTTGGCCCACTTTACGCAGTTAGTGCCGTGCACGCACGGTGGGCACGCGGTGCGCTACGCGCACCGCGTGCCCATGTTACGCTAGATGGGCCATGTACGCACGATGCGCTTCGCGCACCGTGCGCACATGGAGGACATATTATGCGCTTCGTTGTGAAAGGTAATCTTTTATATTTTCATAGTGAAGGTATCTGCCATGCACAAATGGTGCCCTAACGGCACCCTTTGCACACGGGGAAGGAAGATTATGGATAATTTTTTTTTTTTTTTTAAATTTTTACCGTACGTGTACGGTAAGCGTATCGGCGAAATTTTCAAAAAAAATAAAATTGCCTTTTTGGCCTTGGGGGATCTTTGGGGACTCCTTCATCATGGCTAGGTGCTTAGGAGCTGTCTAAACAGCCCCTTTACATGTTTTTGGCCTTTGTTTTTCAACCCCCCCTCAGAGTGCGAGAGAGAAAATGGCGGCCGCCGCTTCCTGGTTTCGACCGATTCGAATGTTTACTAAGATCTAACAGCCAATCAGATTCGCGCTCGCGCACGGCACCGTACGCGTACGGTAAGCTTACCGTAAGCGCACGGTAAGCGCACCGTAAGCTGCCACAGATATATATATTGATTTAAATGCTATTTTCTCAGGAACTACTGAACAGATTTACACCAGACCTACAAAAGGCACTTCCTTGACCCGAGGACTACCTCTCTGCCAAATTTCAAGTAACTCTGTTCAGCCGTTCGGGCTGTAGCTGTGTCTAAAGGTCCTATGGAAAAATGCATGGGAAAAATGCGTTTTGGGACCCCCCTTTTTTCTCAGCCCCCGCTTGACGAATCCCCCCGAGACTTTCAGGGTAGGAGCGGAGCGTAGCGCCCCACCTATTTTGAAAATTTCGCGAGGATTCGTCGACCGGCGCCAAAGTTATTCCAAATAGAATGTTGCAGTTTTCCTATGGAAACAGGGTCCTAACTATAACTACCTACTGGTGACCGCCAGTAGGTAATATATATATATATATATATATATATATATATATATATATATATATATATATATATATATATATATATATATTTATATATATATATATATGTATATAGATAGAGATAGATATAGATATATATATATATTCACTTAAAAAACCATACGTTTCACACATGTTATAGTTAGCTGGACATTTCACTCGTAAAAAACCATTGAAATTCCCCCGTTATGGTAAGTTCAGAAAACTATAACTCGCGCGACCGCCACTCTATCACAAGGATGATGTCATCAGTGATGTCATCAGTGATGCCACTGATCATGTCATGAGTGATGTAATATGTGACGTCATGAGCAGTGGATTGCGGGCGCGCGAGTTATAGTTATCTGAACTAACTATAACAGGGGAATTTCAATGGTTTTTTATGAGTGAAATGTCCAGCTAACTATAACATGTGTGAAACCTATGGTTTTTTAAGTGAATTTGCAAGGTGTTTTAAATGCTAATTCCTAACTATAACGTGTGTGAAACCTATGTTTTTTTAAGTGAATTTGTAAGGTTTTTTAAATACTAAGTTATGTATGTATTATTATATTTTTTATATATTTATTTTACAATAAGCTACCTATGTATATAGTTATAGATTGACTGTATCCTGTAATATGGAATGGCTTGTTTAAAATGTTTTTTTTTTTTTAAGGTTTTTCACCGTGCGCGCACCCCGCGATTTTTTGAAAAAAAAAATAAAATGTTTTTTTCACCCTTCGGGGTCCTTCAGGGACCCCCTGACAAAGGCTAGGGGGTCAGGAACTCTCTACCCTGCCCCCTTTTCACGTTCTCCACCTTTCTTTTTCACTGTCACACACAAAACACACAAAATGGCGGCCGACACTTCCTGATTGCGACTGATTCGAATGTTGACTGACAGGTAACCACCAATCAGAATTACGCTCGCGCACGTTATGGTGCGCGCACGGTGCGCGCACGGTGCACGCTTATAGATATTTATGTACTTTTAACTGCAATTTTCTCAGTAACTACTGAACAGATTGACACCATATATGCAAAAGGCACATGCCTGACCTGAGGACTACCTCTTTGCCAAATTTCAAGTAATTCTGTACAGCCGTTCGGGCTGTACCTTCGACTAAAGGTCCCATGGGAAAATGCATGGGGAAAACGTGTTTAGGGACCCCCCTTTTTTCTCAGTCCCCGCTTGACGAATCACCCCGAGACTTTCAGGGTAGGAGCTGAGAGGAGCGCCCCATTAGTTTTGAACATTTCGCGAGGATTCGTCAACCGGCGCCAAAGTTATTCAAAATAGAATTTTCAGATTTCCTATTGAAACTCAGTCCTAACTAACTATCTACTGCCGACCGCCAGTAGATAATATATTTAAAACTAAATGTATCTGTAATCTCTACCCAGAAACTAAGCCTAACAATAACACTGCCTTTAACATACCCTAATCATAGGCTAAGCCTTAAATCTTCCACAATCCCTAATACTAATAGTAAGCCTAGCTGTAATGTAAGTCCAAAACAGTTCCGTACCTTAACACTAACTGTGGAGTTATCTGCATATGTTGAAATGTTGACTATGTTGCTAGGTTAGAATGTTATAGTTTGAAAAGGATTGTATTGCTGAAAGCTATGAAGCTGAGCTGAAGGTACCTGTACTTACTCTTCAATAAAGATACCTGTCTTCATAAATTTGTGTTGAAAGTGGTTCTTTACATTCGTGACGAGTTGGTCTTGATCTGCGCAGGGGGCAGGTAACCAGTACCTCCACCCCGGACGAATTCTCTACTAAAGGACCCATTACAAGTTAACTGAAATAGTACTACAAATGAATTCCTGCATACATTGTGAGTACTTTCTCTGTGTAATCGTTTGACTCTGGAACATGTCTGCTGTATGCTATTACTCTACAACTCAAGAAAGCAACCTTCACGTCTCTCTCTACATGTTTACTCTGGCGTCATCTACCTGCGATTACTGATGCGATTCTGTGATTCTATTTTGTGGAATGGCGTTAAGCGTGTTACCTATTACAAAATGTTGACAGTGTGATATATGGCTGAGGATTACTTGGAGTTACTTGGAGTTTGCTACAACTGAATATGAGCCTGCTGTGCGAGTAATATCTGTGGAAATCATATGTCCAGTGTTGTGAAGTTTGGACTGTGTCCACGAAGCAGCCTGCTTCTCTACCATTCAGGAGTGTCATTAAGTTTGATAACGTCCCGGTGAATTGTTTGCTTTACGTCAAGGGACGGTACAAATAAGTGACTGATTTATTGGAAAGTGAGTGAAGTCAAGAAATTGTGAGAAGTCAAGGAAGTGTGAGACTTTTACTATTTTCTGATGATGTGTTAATGAAATATTAAGGATTAATTAATCGAGATTGCCAAACGATAAAAGTCTCAAAAGTAAACATTATAAACGTTTTGGAACGCTTACTGAGTCTCTAAGCCGCATCAAGACGCTGCTCCGCTTCATTCCTCACTCGCGCTGCTTCCTCCTCCACGCTTATGTGCACGTCCATTTGTTCTCAAACAACCTCTATTTCCTTCTGAAATTGACGTAAACCTCACGCCCGGGAGGCCATTTTGGATGATTGGGAACAATTCATTGGATTCGCATTAGAACACAACGTTTACACGCAAAAAGTCGAGAGTTGCAGTTACTTCGGATTTTACTGTTCATTATCAACAAAATCGCTGCACAAAGAACTAAATACTAGGAATTGAACTGAACCTTTCTGAGATAATGATCTGGTTTGTTATTTTCAATTGTTATTTTAGTTTATTATATTAGCTTGTTATTTCATTAACCTTTGCTTTCTTGCAGGTGGGACTGACTGTAATTGGTAGTTATATTTAACACTTGCTATGGCTGATCAGGGATTATCTGCACCCCCAAGTTTTCTCCCTACTCCAGGTGACCCGGATATCCTTTGGAAGGATTGGAAAACATTATTTTTAACCTACATCCTTGCTACTGGTGCAGATAAGTATGGCCCCGTATGTAGCCAAGCAATTTTACTTTACCATTTGGATGTTGAAGGACGCCGTTTTTATGAAGATCTACCTGGGATTTCTCTAGGGATGGGAGATGGTCAACCAAACAATGTCTATGAGATGACGATGCAGATGTTAGAATTGCGATTTACCACTAAAGTGAATGTTGTACTAGAAAGACACAAGATTTTTGTCATAAACAAAAGGTAGATGAGGATATTGGAACATATGTTGCTGCTTTAAGAGGTCTTTCACTGACGTGCCGTTTTGAGGATTTGGCAGGTTCTCTTATACGTCACCAAATTGTAAGATGCACTAATAATAAAAGAGTGCAAGAGAAATTGCTCATTAAAGATTCAACTTTAGAAGGGGGCGATACAAATTGCTAAGGGTTTAGAACACACTCAATTGTGGATAAAGGAGATGGAAAATTGTAGTAATTCCATAGTGCCGAAGGAGCAAGTAGGAAAAGGAAGTGAAGTTCAAACATGCGTGGATGAAACTAAAAGAGTTAAACAGTTTACAAAAAACCCTAATGAGATTCCAAATAAGTCAAATGATACTCCACGTGTGAATAACAATACTTTAGGAACGAGCATGAGAGTTGTTAAATGTTATTGTTGTGGTGCTCCTGGGCATATAGCTTCTAGTCCCAGGTGCATGGCGAGAAATGCATTATGCAGAGCTTGTGAGAAGAGGGGTCATCTTGCCAAAGCTTGTAGGAGCAAGACTCAATTTGGTCAGATAGAAGAAGTGGACGACATGTGTGAAAATGCTCAAGAACTCATGTTATGTGTTGATGATTGTAGTAATTTCCATGTTTCTGCCAAAACATGCCATAACATGATCATTCTATTTTAGAGTGTGATGTTGTTAGAGAAAGTACATCCTTATTGAACAAACCTCACTGTCTCATAAATTTGGACAGGCATGATGTTACAATGCTAGTTGACTCTGGGAGTTTGTATACGCTATTATCTATGGACATGTACTCCAAGGTATGGATGAGTGAAAGTGATGTTGAGTAATGGACCAAACCCGGCATTAAGGCTGTTGGGTATGGTGGGAAAACCATTGATATTTTGGGACTGAAATGGATGATAATTTCATTTAAAGAAAAAAAGTGTATGGTCGAGTATATTTAACTAAGTAAGGGTCCAATTTGCTAGGTTGGCATCATCAAAAGGACTTAAACATTATTCTTAATCCCAATTCTGATGAACCTGTTATGTCTCCGTTAGTGCATGATGTCAGTACAACATATCAAACTAATTTGATTGAGAAGTATTCAAAAGTTTTTTCTGAAGAGCTTGGTAAGCTCAAGAATTTTTTGCCCAAGCTTATCTTAAAAAAAAATGCTATCCCAGTTGTACATAAGGTGAGGAATTTACCTTATTTGATGAGAGACCCGTTACAATGTGAACTTAAGAAACTGCTTGCTCAAGGCATTATTGAGCCCATTGAGGCCTCCGAATGTTTGGCTCCCATTGTGGTTGTGCCCAAGGATGGTGCTAAAATTCGCTTATGTGTGGACCTGCGCGACTTGAACAAAAACATTTGGGTGGACAGGCAATCTCTATCCAACATTTCTGAGATGTTGACAGCTATGGGTGGTGGTACTGTCTTTAGTGTAATTGATATGTCTGCAGCATATCATCAAATTGATTTAGATGTGGAGTCAAGACACCTCACTTCATTTGTCACACCGTTGGGGGCATTTTGACATTGCAGAATGCCCTTTGGCTTAGCTTCTGCCTCAGCGGTGTTTCAAAGAGTGATGCAACGAATGTTTGGAAATATGGATGATGTGTTGATTGTGGGGAAAGATAATAAACATCATGATATCATATTGGATGAAGTTTTGAAAAGGATGGAAAACAATGGACTGACCATAAAAAGGGAGAAATGTCAATTGAGAAGAAATTGTGTAACATATCTAGGACATGAAATATGCCAAACTGGTATCAAGCCTAAGAAGAACATTGTTTCAGCTGTCAAGGATGCGCCTACTCCTCAAAATAAGGATCAGGGCTGGCTGAGTATTGCTGGAAGTTTGTCAAGGGGTTTACTGAAATAGTTGAACCGTTAAGGATGCAAATGAAACAAGCATTTGCAATGCAATAGGTCTCGCATTATAAAAGTGTGAGCAGTTGGCATTGCTAATAATAATGCAACACTAGCTATTGGCATTGTAAATGATAATGGCATTTATTTATGTTTTTTTCTCATAAAATAGATTAAAAAGGCATTGTCATGAACAATGCCAATAGCTTAAACTTTTGCAAATGCGAGACCTATTGCATTGCAAATGCTTGTTTCAGTACTGCAGGCTTTTTAAAAAGTTTTAGTCACTACTCAAAATAAAATCCATTTAACAGCGTTGCCAGTGCTCCTTTATGTTTAATGCCATAAATGAAACACAATGTTCTAAGCAGATTGCTAAATAGCTTCCCCAGCCCCGATCACAATGTCTCACTTCATGCTGGACAGTGGGCACCCTGTTTTCATGCAGCGCCAAGACAAGGTGAGCTAATGCACAGACTGAGGTCTGTCAGCCTCCGAGGCTCAAAGCATTCCTTGCAATAGTCCGCTGTGCAACAGCAAGTGGCTTCAAAGTTGGGGGTGACTTCCCAAACTTTCCAGAGGTGTTCATAGTGTTTGGTGACAGCGTATTTATGCTGACAGCCCAAAAAACTGTTTGTGGTTGTGTGTGTGTGTTGTGTGTGTGTGTTTGGTTGTGTGTGTGTGGTTGTGTGTGTGTGTGGTTGTGTGTGTGTGTGTGGTTGTGTGTGTGGTTGTGGTTGTTTGTGTGGTTGTGTGTGTGTGTGGTTGTGTGTGTGTGTGGTTGTGTGAGTGTGGTTGTGTGTGTGTGGTTGTGTGTGGCTGTGTGTGTGTGGTTGTGGTTGGTTGTGTGTGTGGTTGTGGTTGTGTGTTTGTGGTTGTGTGTGTGGTTGTGTGTGTGGTTGTGTGTGTGTGGTTGTGTGTGTGTGTGGTTGTGTGTGTGTTGTGTGTGTGGTTGTTTGTGTGTGGGGTTGTGTGTGTGGTTGTGTGTGTGTTTTTGAGGTTATGTGTATGGTTGTGTGTGTGTGGTTGTGTGCATGTGTGGTTGTGTGTGTGTGTGGTTGTGTGTGTGTGGTTGTGTGTGTGGTTGTGTGTGGTTGTGTGTGGTTGTGTGTGTGATTGGTTGTGGTTGTGTTTGTTTGTGGTTTTGTGTGTGTGTTTGTGTTTGTGTGTGGTTGTGTGTGAGGGTCTGTGAGTGTGTGGTTGTGGTTGTGTGTTGTTGTGGTTGTGTGTGTGGTTGTGGTTGTGTGCTGTTGTGGTTGTGTGTGTTGTTGTGGTTGTTTGTGTTTGTGTGTTGTTGTCGTTGTGTGTGTAGTTGTGGTTGTGTGTGTGGATGTGCATTTGTGTTATTGTGTGTGTGGTTGTGTGTGGGTTGTGTGTGGGTGGGTGTGGTTGTGTGTGTGGTTGTGTGTGTGGTTCTCTGTGTGTGGTTGTGTGTTGTGGTTGTGTGTGTGGTTGTCGTTGTATGTTGTTGTGGTTGTGTGTTGTTGTGTGTGTAGTTGTGTTTGTGTGTGGTTGTGTGTGTGTTTTTGTTATTGTGTGTGTGGTTGTGTGTGTGTTTGTGTGTTTGTGTGTGTGTGGGTGGTTGTGTGTGTGTGGTTGTGTGTGGTTGTGTGTGTGTTTGTGTGTGTTTGTGTGTGTGTGTGGTGTTGTGGGTGTGTGTGTTGTTGTGTGTGTGGTTGTGGTTGTGTGTGTGTGGTTGTGTGTGTGTGTGATTGTGTATGTGTGTGGTTGTGTGTCTGGTTGTGTGTTTGTGGGAGTGTGTGTGTGTGTTGTGGTTGTGTGTAGTTGTGGTTGTGTGTGATTGTGGCTGTGTGTCTGGTTGTGTTAGTGTGATTGTGTGTGTGGTTGTGTGTGCTTGTGGTTGTGTGTGTGTGTGTGTGTGTGGTTGTGGGTGTGTGTTGTGGTTGTGTGTGTAGTTGTGGTTGTGTGTGATTGTGTGTTTGTGTTATTGTGTGTGTGGTTGTGTGTGTGTATTTGTGTGTGGTTGTGTGTGTGTATTTGTGTGTGTGTGTGTGTGTGTGTATGTGATTGTGTGTGTGGTTGTGTGTGGTTGTGTGTGCTTGTGGTTGTGTGTGTGTGGTTGTGTGTTGTTGTGGTTGTGTGTGTAGTTGTGGTTGTATGCGGTTGTGTGTGTGGTTGTGTGGTTGTGTTATTGTGTGTGTGGTTGTGTGTGTGGTTGTGTGTTTGTGTGTGTGTGTGGTTGTGTGTATGGTTGTGTGTGTGTGGCTGTGTGTGTTTGTGGTTGTGTGTGTGGTTGTGTGTGGTTGTGGTTGTGTGTGGTTGTGGTTGTGTGTGTGTGTGGTTCTGTGTGGCTGTGGTTGTGTGTGTTTGTGCATTGTTGTGGTTGTGTGTGTAGTTGTGGTTGTGTGGGGTTGTGTGTCTGGATGTGTGTTTGTGTTATTGTGTGTGTGTGTGTGATTCTGTGTGTGTGGTTGTGTGGTTGTGTGTATGGTTGTGTGTGTAGGTATGTGTGTGGGTGTGGTTGTGTGTGTTGTTGTGTTTGTGTGTTGTGGTTGTGTGTGTAGTTGTGGTTGTGTGTGTGGATGTGCATTTGTGTTATTGAGTGTGTGTGGGGTTGTGTGTGTGTGGATGTGTGGTTGTGTGTGTGTGGTTGTGTGTGTGGTTGTGTGTGTTGTTCTGTGTGTGTGTGTGGTTGTGGTTGTGTGTTGTTGTGGTTGTGTGTGTGGTTATGATTGTGTGTTGTGGTTGTGTGTGTAGTTGTGGTTGTGTGTGTGATTGTGTGTTTGTGTTATTGTGTGTGTGTGGTTGTGTGTTTGTGTGTTTGTGTGTGTGTGGTTTTGTGTGTGTGTGTGGTTGTGTGTGTGTGGTTGTTTGTGTGGTTGTGTGTGTGGATGTGTGTGCTTGTGGTTGTGTGTGGGTATGGTTGTGGGTGTGTGTGGTTGTAGTTGTGTGTGTGTGTGTGTAGTTGTGGTTGTGCTTGTGTGGGTGGTTGTGTGGGTGTGGTTGTGTGTGTGGGAGTGTGTGTGTGGGATTGTGAGTGTGTGTGTGGTTGTGGTTGTGTGTGGTTGTGGTTGTGTGTGATTGTGGTTGTGTGGTTGTGTGTGTGATTGTGTTTGTGGTTGTTTGTGCTTGTGGTTGTGGGTGTGGTTGTGTGTGTGGTATTGTGTGTGGTTGTGGTTGTGTGATGTTGTGGTTGTATGTGTAGTTGTGGTTGTGTGTGGTTGTGTGTGTGGTTGTGTGTTTGTGTTGTTGTGTGTGTGGTTGTGTGTGTGTGCTTGTGTGTTTGTGTGTGTGTGCGTGTGTGTGTGGTTGTGTGTGTGTGTGGTTGTGGTTGTGGTTGTTTTTGATTGTGGTTACATTCGATTTGATGAGAGTTAAGCAGAGATGTCTGCATTCAAACCACTAGCGAGTAATTGTAACTCTGCAGCTACACATATCCCTTGTAATAAATACAAGAGGAACATTTCCGGGGCTGGTAAATAAGATATACTTTTGACAGTAAGGTACTGTGATTTCTTTCCCAGTTGAATAAAAGGTGAGTACAAATGTGCTTGTGGTTGTGTTTGTGTGTGGTTGTGTGTGTGTGTGGTTGTTTGTGTGGCTGTGTGTGCTTGTGGTTGTGTTTGTGTGTGGTTGTGGGTGTGGGTGTGGTTGTGTGTGTGGTTGTGTGTGTGGTTGTGTGTGTGTGGTTGTGGTTGTATGTGTGGGAGTGTGTGTGTGGTTGTGTGTGTGTGGTTGTGTGTGTGGGAGTGTGTGGGTGTGTGTGTGTGGTTGTGGTTGTGTGTGTGGTTGTGTGTGATTGTGGTTGTGTGTGTGTGGTTGTGTGTGTGATTGTGTGTGTGGTTGTTTGTGCTTGTGTTTGTGTGTGTGGTTGTGTGTGTGGTTGTGTGTTGCAGTGTGTGTGGTTGTGTGATGTTGTGGTTGTGTGTGTAGTTGTGGTTGTGTGTGGTTGTGTGTTTGTGTTATTGTGCGTGTGGTTGTATGTTTGTGTGTGTGTGGTTGTGTGTGTGTGGTTTTGTGTGTGTGTGGTTGTGTGTGTGGCTGTGTGTGCATGTGGTTGAGTGTGTGTGTGTGGTTGTGCGTGTGGTTGTGGGTGTGTGTGTTGTGTGTGTGTGTGTGTGGTTGTGTGTGTGTGTGGTTGTGTGTGTGGGACTGTGTGTGGGTGTGTGTGTGTGGGTGTGTGGTTGTGTGTGTTTGTGGTTGTGGATGTGTTTGTGTGTTGTTGTGGTTATGTGTAGTTGTGGTTGTGTGTGTGGTTGTGTGTTTGTGTTATTGTGTGTGTTTGTGTGGGTGTGGGTGTGTGTGGTTGTGGGTGCGGTTGTGTGTGTGGTTGTGTGTGCTTGTGGGTTTGGTTGTGGTTGTGTGTTGTTGTGGTTGTGTGTGTAGTTGTGGTTGTGTGTGGTTGTGTGTGTGGTTGTGTGTTTGTGTTATTGTGTGTGGTTGTGTGTGTGTGCTTGTGTGTTTGTGTGTGTGTGTGTGTGTGGTTGTGTGTGTGTGTGGTTGTGGTTGTGGTTGTTTTTGATTGTGGTTACATTCGATTTGATGAGAGTTAAGCAGAGATGTCTGCATTCAAACCACTAGCGAGTAATTGTAACTCTGCAGCTACACATATCCCTTGTATTAAATACAAGAGGAACATTTCCGGTGCTGGTAAATAAGATATACTTCTGACAGTAAGGTACTGTCATTTCTTTCCCAGTTGAATAAACGGTGAGTACAAATATGTGCATGTTATAAGGCAAAAGTTAAAGGCCAGAGACAATTGGGAAGCAATCTGGTATATTTTGGGAACCAATGGAATTGTCAGAGTATTCCCCGTTTCCTTGAATGGGCAAAATAGATGCACCATTTTTCTCATGATTAAATTTAAAAACCATTATGCATGCGACTTTGAATCTCGATGACCGTTGTTTTTTTTTCTTAATTGCAACAAATTGTAAGATGTCATTAAGGAAGCTTTTACGGAGAGGTCAGGGGTTCGAGAGTAAATCCACATGCAAACAAGCATTGGCCGCGCGGCTCACTGAGAACATCAAAGAGGCATAAAGGGGAGAAAGGAGGGGTGAGTGCAAGCCCAGGTGACAAGAAGGGCTGGGCGAAAAGGGAGGGGGGAATGCCAGCAGCAGAGGAGCCTGATTAAAGCTGACAAAAAGGGAGGGGGAGAAGGGAGGAGGGAGTGCGAGCAGCAGCTGTGCACATGCACGCCATCGTGCACTCAAGCTTTAGGCCTGGGTAGCACTTTGAAAATCTGTATACTAAATTCTCTCCGTGCAGCGAATGCGCACTGGCTCAGCGAGACATAAAAAGGGGTCCTATTTGACTGGAATGGCAATTGCGACCATGCATTTAACAAAATTAAAAATAGTATTGTTAATGCTCCTACCCTTGGTCATTTTAATGTCAGGGATAAAACTTTCATTACAACCGATACCAGCGCAGTTGGAATTGGTCGTGTTTTGACTCAGTTGAATAATGGGGAAGAGAAAATCATTGGATTTGCATCTAGGAGGTTGCGTGATGCTGAATTATCATATTCGGTAATTGAGAAAGAGGCCCTAGCATGCTGTTGGGGGATAAAACATTTTAAGTATTTTGCGTGGGGTTTTCCATTTAAAGTTTGCACGGATCACAAGCCCTTAGTTCACTTATTCAAAGGAGGGAGAGGCTTGGAGGGTAGTGTTACTCCTTAGATTTCAAGGTGGATGTTGTTGGTGCTCGAATATAAGTTTGTGGTCGAATATGTCAAGGGACTAAAAAATGTGGTTGCTGACTGTCTGTCCAGGATGCCAATAGAAGGAATTGACACTGGTGTGGATGACGATATTGAAGAGGTGTTCAAAAGAAGTAGTGAGGAGGCTGCTTTTAGTAAGGAGGAGTGGGCGAGTGCCATGTCAAATGATGAAGTTTTACAAAGTGTGGCAAGATGTGTGTTGGAAAGATGGCGTGAGAACCTCATTGAGGATGTTTGCTTTAGGAACTACTACCATGTGGAAAATGAACTGAGTGTTTGTGATGGAAAGTTGATGAGAAAGTGTCAGTTTATGCCACCAGTGGGGCTAAGAAGTAGAACTGTAAACATTGCACATGAGGGGCATTTGGGAAGAAATATGACCAAAAGAAGAGCACGACAGTCATATTGGTGGCCGGGCATGGATGGTGACATAGAGGATGCAGTGAGGGAATGCTGTGCATGTGCTCAAGCTGATAAAATTAAGGTCGTTAGACAACCTCCTTTACCATGTACATCATTTCCTAAATGCCCATGGGTAAGAATAGCATTTGATTTTTTTGGACCAATTTCCAGACTTGGGTCACGCAACAAGTTTCTGAAGGTTCTGGTCGATTACCATTCTAAATGGTTCGTGGTTGAAACAACAGAATTTGTAAATACTCAAAAAGTTACTGACTTCATGGAGAGAGTGTTCTTAAATGAGGGAATTCCTAAGCTTCTAGTATCGGATAATGGTGTTCAGCTGGTGTCGAAAGAAATGCAAGAATTTCTATACAAGTTTGGAATCAGTCATGAGAGTGTTGCTATGTTCAGACCACAAGCAAACGGTTTAGTTGAAAGAATCAACCGATTGATAATGGAGAACATTCAATTGTCACTGGGCTGTCGTGGCGTGAAGAACTTAAAAAGCTTGTTTGGTCATAAAGAGTGACACCACATTTTATGACTGGGGTTTCACCATTTATCTCTCTTAAAGGACGTGAGCCAGGAGTGAAGGGAGTTCCTGGTTGGTGAAAGATAAGGATTGTGTGTGGGTTGATCGAACTGCTGTGGGAAACAGAGTAGCTCAGAGCTAATTAGCTGCAACAAAATATTATAAAGCTAAGAAAAGTGTAAAAAATCTTGATACTAAGGTTGGAGATTGGGTGGTTGTAAGGCGTGGTGGAATTGTCATAAATGGCGATAGCAAATTTTCTGAACCAATTCAGGTAAAGTCTGTAAAGAGAGATATTGTTGTTCCTAACTCAAGACCTAAACCTTGATGTAATCCTAACTTTAACCCAAGCACTCATTCTAACCCTAACACATTTCCTGAAATTTACTGCACCTTCAACTCTAGCCTTAATCCTACAATTAACCCTACTCAATACCCTTTCCATAACACTTACCAAAACCCTGTAAACTTATCAGCAGCAATGTAGCTTTGTCAATGTAGTTGAATTCCATTTGCCTGCAGGTGCTGATGTGGTCACTTCTATGTAAATGCACATTAATGCAGTGAATTTTATGTTGCTGAGAAGCATCGAAAATGTTTTTGGCAAATTGCCTCCCACTGTAGGCTTACATTTCTTTTTTTCCTTTAATCAAGCTCTTAAGAGCAAACACTGTTGCTTTGGTGAATAGAGCATCTTGTCATTTAGTAAGCTTCTATAATTAGTTTCAATTCAAGATCTTTCATCCTGCTTCTGTGAAGGGAGCTGTGATCTTGCGGCATGAACAACACTTCTTTGCAATCTGATCGATGCTAAATGTTCTGGTATGGGCCACGTGGCATTGGTATACAGATGCCACATACGGGATGAACTGTGGTCCATTTGTTATGCTGCTATGATTGCATAATGTGCTCTAATTGATCTTTCTGGAGGCTTTGGCATGAAAGATTATACTGTCTTGTTGAAAGTCTTTAGTGAGAAAGTAGGCTAGCACAGTGACCTGGGATTGGGTTCTTTCCACATCACTGTACTCAAATATGAGGGTAGTTTTAGATGAACACTACTCAACCACGCATTCACTCTGCTTCCTGCTTTAACTAAGTTGATGGATCAGCATTTACCTTGAAAAAGACCTGGAAAACACTGGTGCTTTTGACTTTACGCTGGCAGGGTTTCAAGTAGATCTGCCTAACAAAACAGTTCAGATGGTGGCCCTGAAGCAGCTATTTCAAACCAGAGAGCTCAACAACCTAACAGGCCTCCGTACTGTTAGACTTTTAGTAGGTCATTGACACGGTTAGTCATAACATTCTTATGAACAGTCTGGCTTATATCGGCCTTGCTGACCATGCCCTAGCCTAGTTTAAGTCAAGACATTCTCAAGTGGTGGTTTTGTTCTTTGCTGGTCTAAGGGGAGATTGACTTTGTGCAGTGTGGCCTAGGGATCTGTCCTATCACCCATTCTGTTCAATATATATGTGCAGTTCCCAGGGAACATTATTAGGAAGTTAAACTGTCAGATGTTATTGTATGCCAATGATTCTCAACTGTTCCTGTCCTTGGACAAGACCACTTCAGGCATGATCACTCTTAGAGACTGCCAAAGAAATTGGTAGACTAGATATCTACCAATTTCCTACTAAGGAATGAGGATAAAACTGAACTCTTTTTGAGCTATGATGAGCCGGCTTGTTGATCACACATGGTGTGGCCTTTGCCTTTGGGTAACTAACCTGCCACACAAATTAAGAACCCTGGGATCAGATTAGGCAACAAACTATCTTTTGATTACCAGATCCAAAATCTCTGGACCGCCTGCCTTTTAACCATATGCATGCTGAGGAAAATTCTTTCATTCATGCCCACAGAAAAACATCCTCCACCATACTTTCCCACCTGAATTAATGTAATGCCATCTATTTGAGTCTCCCAGCCTCATAGTTTAACAAATATGGCAGTGCGACTGCTCTGTCTGTGGTCTCCGTAAATGTGATCATGTTTCTTCAGCACACTGCTTGAGTGTTGGATTCAATTTAAGTGCTATAACTTGTGCATAAAGCTTTCCACCATACCAGCCATAAACTGCTCTTGGATCTAATTTTACCATATACTCCCTCCAGATCCCTGCACTCCAGCAACTCCTCTCTCCTCAGTATTCTCCTTAACAACAAAGAAAAATGCAGCAACAGATCCTTCTGGATCTTGGTACCCAGACTTTGGAATTCCCTTACACTGGGCTGTTGTCAGATTACCAACTTGAATGTTTTCCAGAAAAAATCTTAAAAGTCTTCTATTTGCATAACTGCTCCTTCTTTGTTACCTGTTTGCTGCCTGTATTTTCATGACTGTTTTAGAGCCATGATAGCTGTGGATGATGTGCGCTTTATAAATGAATAATTATATAGACACATCACTATTCTTTAGTGTATCTGTATCGCTTCTAGGAATCATAATGAAAGCTAGCAGCTAGCAAACTGCATACGTTCAGTGAAAAGTGGATATTCTCAAATGGACTACATTTCATTGACAATTAGATAGCCTTTGCTCATCATCTTTTAGACTGGACACACTAACATAAAAATGATATTCAACATCTGCATTCTATACTTCCCCTATGAAATCACCTCCACTTTTCCATGAGTATTTCTTTACAATTCATCTCATCTGACTTTCAATATTGTAAAATAAAAAAAATGATACACTTCTACTCTAGATAACAAAGGAATATAAATGCGGCACCGTCAAAGAACACCCAACCAGCTCCTCATATTATTCATTCTTCACTCCTGAGATTTAATATTTATATGTCCCAGTTTTTAAAAGACTGAACAAATTGCATTTCGACATGTGCACAGTGAAGATCTGTGGAAAGTGGTGGTGGTAAGGTGTTGTGAACAGATGTTACCAACACTCCACCAACCTAGAAGCCTCCCGGTAAATTTTGTTTTCAGCACTCACCTATATACTGGGTCTAACCACTGGTTAGTACGCTTATGTGTTTTTTGTGATGCAACTGGTCTGGGCCTAGAACTTGTATATGTTTATTGGGGGTATTTATACCTGTGGACTAGGGTGTTTAGACAGACAACATTAAAGAGCAGTAAATGCAGAGATGTTTAAAGGCATGGGCAAGATGGGCTCTGGCCCAGGTCCCCAGCCTTTCCATTGGTGGATGGAAAAACGTGGTATCAAAATAAATTCAGCAATTGTAACACCACTAACGTTATTTACAGACTGACATGTGATTGTGGGCTACATTATATTGGGCTCACCTCACGGAAAGTAAAAGTAAGAGTCCAAGAACATATCAGCACCCTCAAGGCAGGGAAGTTGACGACACGACTGGTTCGCCACTTCCAGGAAATGAAACACAATTGCAGGGATTTGAAGTAGACAGTTTTGGAGAGAGTAATGGGTGATGCATATGCAATTGAGGATTTGCTAATCAGGAAGGAGGCTCGCTGGATTTTCTCTGAAAAAGTAGATCAAAGGGGCCTGAATGACACTATTGAATGGAATAGGGTGGGCAAATAAAGTCACGCTCCCTAAGTGTACTGTAACAGGAGGCGACATACATCAGGATGCATGGGCAATGGTGCCATTATTGGAATAACTGGTTATACATGTATACACACACATACCTTCTATGTGTGTGTGTTGGTGGCGAGAGGGGAAGGGCAGCTTTGTCCTGGTGCTGGCATGGAGAGTTCAGATGAGGATTGGGCTCTTTGAAGGTCAACATGGGCGAATACGATATGAGATTGATGTATTGTCCTGTGCATGCAATGGGCGTGTATATGGTCTAGAGCAGCAATACGCCTCCCCTTTCATTCATTGGCTGATGGCAATAATTGAAAACCAATTTACAGAGTTGAGGTATTGGAACTCAGAATGTTGTTTTGTGCAGATTAAGTCCTCCACTGTGCGATATAGGGAACACCTTATTTCCTTAATATAGATGATGGCCTGTAATACCAATCGAGCAGTAAACACGGCCACTACAATGCGTATTAAATATTAATTGCCGTGCAGGTGGCTGATGACAACTGTAAGATGGAGCCCGCTTTTCTGATGCGTCTTTGTATATTGGACTGGTGAAGCATCTAGCAACGCCTCCACTTCCTATCGCGTTGCCGGATTGGTTAATAACTGTTTTCCATCCAGGTGAGAAGAAGGGCCTGACGACCCCCTTCTAGGTTGCGGCCCGGTACTTCACATGGCTCAGGAGCACTTTGGTGTCCGTGCAGTCGTCGAGCTCATACCTCTGGTATAGTGGTGAGTGAGGAGGTTCTAGCTAAGGGTAACTGTTTGATTCTCTCCTTGTCTCAGGATACACAAACGGAGCACAGAGTCCTGTTATGAACAGCGGGTGAGCGGGATGCCAAGTATTAATTTACAGAGCTTCCGAAGCATTATGCATGAGCCATGTTGTTATCTCCTGACAATGCTCCCACATGCTTTCTAAAATTTTGAAGAGGGAATCGGAAAACTATTTGGTAAATACGGGAAGTGTGACCTAATGTTGTTGGCATAAATATTCCATGATGGTGAAGTAATATGGGAAGCCGTTCATGTCAAAATTACAGATCCCCATATAAGCCACCTCCTGAAATGCATAGCATGCTACAAAATGAATATGACACACACCAGAATAAATGTAATATGTGTCGAAATAATTATGATACCTAGCAGAGTGAATCTGACTTGAATCAAAACAAATATGAAACCTGGCAGAGTGAATATGCTACTTTGTGATTAATATGAATAACACACACTCCAAATTAAATAAGAGATATACCTAAATATATATCAATCATACTGAAATGAATATGGCCCTCACTATAAACAATATAGCAATCACTGACACGAATACAATATGCTTCAAACAGAATGGGACATTTCTTGAAATGACTCACATATGCCAAGAGGTATATGACATACATTGAAATGAATATAACAGATTTAAATAAATATATTATATTCTGAAAAGAATGCAATGCACATTGAAAATATTATAACTTGCACTAAAATGAACATTAGACATGTTGCAATGAACATGAATTGCGTTGAAATTATTGTTACCCAGATTGCAATGAATATGAGAATTTCAGAAATGAATAGAAGTTGATTTAAAATGAATATGGCTTGTGTTGAAATTAATATAAGCCCCATTGAACTGAATTTGACATGTCTTAAAATAGGTATGACCAAAGCTGAAATTCTCACGACATTTGTCAAAATTAATATAGCATGCATTGAAATGAATATGATACATATTCAAATGAATATGATACATGTTAAAATAGATACGTTGCATCTTAAAATTAATAAGACTAGTATTAATATGAATATGACATCCATTGAAATAAATATAACATTGATTGAAAGGAATATATAATATGTAAAAAGGAATATGACATGCATTGAAATTAATATGACATTTATCAAAGTGAATACGGGTTGCATTTAAAGTAATATGGTACACATTGACATGATTATGATACGTGTTGAAATGGTTATGATTCATGTTAAAATGAATATAAGATGTGTTAATGTGAATGAGACATCTATTGAAATGAATATGGCTTGTGCTAAGATGAATACGACATGCTTTGAAATGAATATGAGCCACATTGTAATAATGCAACATGCCTTAAAATTAATATGACCAATGCTGAAATTAAAATGAAACTTGTCAAAATGAATGTTATGTTTTGAAATTAATTTGATACACATCAAAATGAATATTGCATGTATGGAAATGAATATAACCTATATTGAAACGAATATGACCCATGTCAAAATTATGACAGTTGTTAAGGTGAATAAGACATTATTGAAATGAATATGACATTCATTGAAAGGAATATGACAAATAAGTGATGGAGAGTGAGTAAAAAAAGAGTGGGAGATAAAGAGATGGAATAAGGGATGAGGGATGTGGAGGGACAACTCAGGGGTGAGGGATGAAACATAAAAAGTCTATTGAGTGAGTGATGTGAAGTGATTATTGGAATTCAGAAGTTAGAGATGACTTGTATATGGGAAATAGAGGATGGCTGATGGATGGTGAGAAATGAGGAGTGAGGGTAGAGGAGGAAGTAGGACATTTAGGTCCTCCTTTATATTTTGTCGGTCGGCCCGTCCTCGACCAGAGTGACGGAGTAAATTACCACATCACCCTGATGGAGGTGCAGACCGCCACATTTTGAAATATCCATTGGCCTGATGGACATTTCAAGCATTGGCAGGTACCATAGTTCCATCGCCACCAAACATTTTAAGTAGGCCCTAAGCGTGACAGAAGAGAAGGATATATAATGGATCAGGACTGATGAGCGAGCGCTGAGGAGTGAGAAGGGATACATGAGGAGTAAAGGATGTGGAGAGGCATGTGTTGTGTGTGGAACACAGATTGTATACCTACAGTGAAGACCTGGCTGTATGATATACTGTAACGACCAACTGGAACTCTACTATTCCACCATTTCCCAGGTTCTGTGGCCCAAGAACATCTGGGGTCCCTTGAAAGAATATCTGTTGATTCATGATATAAACTGCATCAACCGGTTAAAGCTTGTGCTCAACATGCAGAATGGGGGAGGGATGGCAGAATGATGGGAATGTGTATACTGACTAGTTCCTTAACAACAGCTTCAAATGCCATGGCACCTGAAGCCCTCTTGCAGCCCCACTTTAGCTGTGATTAATGCCACTGTACTATAGAGGTGCCATCTTGAAGTGAAGAAAAGATTTCTGTGACAAGGGCGACACTGCTGGACTGTTTATGTATAATACACAGGGCCACTGGAATTATGCAGCAGAGAGAGGAAGGCCAAATTGTATGGCAGGGTTGACTAAATTATGCGTCAAGAAAGGCAAATTATGCAGCATAATGCAGCACATATTATTATTGCATTATTTTGTTATCTATTCCCAGGTTACCGTCCTCCAGGACCACGTCCAGCCTTCTGCAACTTCATCGCCCCCCTCGCCATAGACTCCAATAACTACATTTTCTTCGGTGACCTCAACTTCCATCTCGACGACCACAATGACAATCACTACCAACCTCCTCGACAGCATGAACAACATCGAACTCACCCAACTTGACCATGGCCCCACAAACACCACAGACCCCACACTAGAACCCACATATATCTCCAGCGACTGCATCAGGTACAGCCTCACCACAGAACTCACCTGGATGACAACTCCATCATTCACTTCAACATCACCAACTCACAAACCTCTGCCCCCAGTCTGCCCAACGCCCCCCACCGCAGCTGGATCTAAGTCTCATTGGACGAATTAATCAACTCCATCAACACCATCCACCCCATCTCCTCCAACAACCTATACCAGAACGCCAGAAACTTCAACGATTAGATCACCGACTGCGCTGACAGCGTCACTCCCATCGGCAACAACACCCACAGAAGGTCCAGCAAGAAGGCTACTTGGTACACTGAAAACCTAAGAACCACTATACGACACTGTAAATAACTGGAAAGGAGATGGCGCAATAGTTAGGACACAACCGACTTCAAGACAGCCCTGAACCTCTACCACAGAAAGTTGAGAGAATCAAAGAAAAAGTCCTTAGCCTCAAGCATCAAATCAAGCTCCAATAACAGCAAAGAACTCTTCAACATTATCAAAGTATTTCCAACCTCTCAGCCACGACAAACAACGTTACCCCCTCACAGGAACTCTGAGACAACAGTGCAGGCTTCTTCCACAACAAGATCCCCAACAGCTACAGAAACTTCAAATCCGAGCCCAAGGACACAGACTTCTTCAAGCAGCACAACGACCCCGCTACCACCACAGACATCTGACTAACTGAATGGAGACAGCTTGCCCCACAGGACATCACCTCCATCATGAGCTCGGTCCACTTAAGGGCCTCAACCGACCCATGCCATCACCACATCTTCAACCACATACTCACCACCTTCATCAACTCCTCAATTGCCATGGCCACCTTGTCCGGGGACTGAAAACATGCAGAAGTCAATGTCCTACTAAAGAAACCATCGGCAGACCCCAGCGAACTCAACAACTACTGACTGATGTCCCTGCTCCTGGCCAAGGTATAAAAAAAAAAGAAATCAACCAACTCTCCTCACATCTGGAATGGAACTTACTACTCGACTCCTCTCAAACGGAATCTGCAGATACCACAGCACCAACACAACCCTTATCGCAGCTACCAAACCCTACTTGACGGAGGAGGGACTGCAGCTCTGATCCTCCTAGACCTCTCAGCAGCCTTTGATATGGTCTCCCACACACATTCATCACAAGGCTGCACAACACAGGCATCCAAGGTGCCGCTCTCAGCGTGCCATGGCAAGCCTGTCTGTCCCTGGACTGCGCCCAGTGCAAGGAACTCTGGTCCTCCCCTTACCGACCATGTTCCTCAGCATGCTCAACCCCTATCCCCACTGACCGCACTGCTCCACACTCCACAAAGGGAGTCTTCACTTGCACCTCCCTCAAGCCCTCATGCACCCATCCACTTTCACCGCTCCCGTACCCAGAACCCCACATGCAAACTAACCAACCACCAACCACACAGTAACCCACCCGCTCATGAATGGTCACTCAACCAAAACACGCCAGAGCCTTCATTTCTCTTCCTGGATCCAGCAAGAATCTGAAAACCTTGCTTTTCTACTCACCATCCTGCCCTGTCCTAGGCATGGCAAAGCACACTCATCAACTCAGTGCCAGGATGCCCTCCTGATAGTTTGCTTTACAAATACACATAACATAACAGGTGTACCCAAATGTTTGTGGTGTAGATTTGTATTGAAGACGGAGCAACATTACAGTCTATTAAACAAAAAACAAGTGCTTACTGGATAGCGTACATCCTGATTGCTCCGATTTGAAGGCTCTCTCAAATGCGATAATGAAGAAAAAGGAGTCTTGCATGGGATTACACAATTTTGTCAAGCAGGGAAGCCATGATTTCTTGTTTTGCACTATACAATTCAGCCACTAGCTATGTATCTTCTGTTCTCGTCTGTTTTACATCAAACGTTTTTCATCAAATGTTTGTCTTCATTTCTTGGTGCATGAGGTGGCAGCCTGAGTGGCTTGCAGCAAGTACCCACATGAAAGCTTGGTTAGTTTTGGGCTCCAGGGACCAAGAGGACGTCGAGCTGAGCTAGAGCCATCATCTGCTTGAGCCTGGCTTGAGTTTTCAGTGGCTCACCTACCTCTAGTACAAAAAACTCATGTCTTATTTCGTAAACTAAAATGTTGCTCAAGCCATAATTAGAATCTAGTCCACATTACTCTATACTATATAGTCAGGACCACTGGAATTGTGTTAGAATAACACCAAGTCAAGCAGCAGGGATGACTAAATTATGCAGCAAAAAAGGCAAATTATGCTGCTTAATATGGCACATTTTTTGATATTGTTACTTCACTGTTTTGTAACTTTTACACATGGTAATAATGTCTGGGCAAATATTTCACCTCTGTAGTAGCAGTTACACAACCAAATACATAAAGAAAATATGCAAAAGATGGCCAGTTAAACTTTGCAAAGGGCCTTGCACTGCACATAAACCCACGTCACCATATTTGTCATAACTTTTCATCCTTTTGAGCTAAAAACTATTTTGTTTGTTCAAATCTGCAGATTATACAGCAGGTGTTGGATTATGTGGCAAATCCATTAATATTTTTTTTAAAGCTGCAGCTGTTGAATCACATTATTCCAGTGGCCCTGTATATAGGGTATCCATAACTGACTTACCTTTAAGTTCACTGATCGTGTTGTCATGAGGTTTTTCAGTGTATGTTTAAAAACCCTTATTTTAAATACTTCTGTGATGTACTAAGGTATGAAGCTTCAGAGTGTTAACGAAATCCACTTTTTCTTATTTTGAACATCTTATATTATAAAATATTTGTGGCATAATTTACGTGGCAGTTGTTCTGAAGCCTCGGCTCGTGCATGGAATCTTTGAGCCAGACTCCACTCTTGACTTTGCACTACATGATAATTTGCTGTACATCGCATATGCTGAGCTTAAGTATTTCAAGGTGCTTCGTATGTACTAGTGAGATCACTAACACATGAGTGTCTTGAAATACGCTTGTTCAGGATGTGCGCTGTACAAATAGGGATTCCCTAACAAAATAGCTCACATGGCTCAATGACATTGAGTACTAGCCTATCAAATTAATTTCTGATTAAATCAATCGAGATTGCTTTGCATGTTCCATACACTATTCTAACCAGTCCTGTGAGAAAATGTTTCAGGAGCTCTTAGCCAGTCCCAGTCCTAACTACAACAGGGGGACTGCACCTCAGCAGCTAACATCAGTTGCCCCTCAGGATACAGGCATAAAGGCAGGGTAAAGTGTGCTGTGGTCAGGTAGTTGCACGAAGGCTCACTTGTGGTTGCTCACAGTAATAAACGACCAAACTGCAGACATGAGGGAGAAACAGAGTACACACTTCTGCAGCCAGATAATATATTTAACACTGGTTGACTGGAGGGAGGGAGGCCTCGTGGTTACTGGAGGATTGAGACTGCCGCCTCCTTTCATTCGCTAACCTTATTATGGGTCAGCCAAGAAGAGGAAACTGCAGTCCCTTACTCGTCACAAAGTGGGATGTGGTCAGTAGGACTGCTAACTCCAACCCACCCACTCAGGGACGAGGCTTCACTGATGAACAGTCAGCTCTGGGCACTTCAGGGCATAAAACTGAAGCGCCTGTGTCTATATGTGAGGCAGCCACTCGTCATGAGGGGGAAGGGCCTCCAGTGCTTTGCCGAGCTGAAGAGCTTACACCCACAATGCTCTGAAACCTTTATCATGGCAAATTTAATCTCAGACAGCCAGGCACCGGTGCATTTAGCACATGTACAGCGCCTAGCTGCCTGACCTGAACATGAAGTGTGTCAGACTGAATTTTGCTCAGCCTGACACACTTCATATGATGGAAAAAGTTGGTGGGGGGGTGGCGCCCTTAAGAACGGACCACACCAGTGCCAGAGATAGCCATGACGAGACTAAGACAGCACAGCATCTTAGTTTCACGCACAGTTTGGCTGAAAAGGACATATACAGTAATACACCTTCAAACTGTATTCAGCACCACGCATGACACTACAATGCATCTAGAATTACAACGTGGTAAGTTACAATATGCAAAACTGTGCCTAGGGCGGAATGTGCCACATCAGAGACTGCACACAAGGTAGACTGTGTTGCGGTCTACGGCCCAATTCCCATGTCTCATTCAACTCCAGCAACAGGTTCAGAGGCCAGCGTCTTCACTGGAATCCGTACACCTCTAAGCACTGCGGTGGAGGCCTCAGCTGCTACCTGCTGTGTCCTCTGCACAAATGTGGGAAAAAACTCCTGTCAGCATGTCACCTCTTGGAAGAGGAAGCAGCATGTAATGGCAAGTAACGTGTGGCAGGGCTTTCTTTTCTGATGACGCATGCATGTTACTCGATCACGTGTGTACGTGCTAGGCTTAGGGTCTAGAAAACAAATGGTTTTAATTGTGATAATACTTAACGGAGCGTGCAAGATGGTTATATCATTTTTTAAGCAGTTTGGCATTATTCACACCAACAAAAATAACAGCAATGCAGCAGAGGAAACGTCCATTCAGCTGTTCAGAGAGCTATGTGTAGGGTGCAGCATTACAAGGTCATCCAACCCAGGACAGTGCAAATGTGATAGCATATTTCGATACACTTGCTTACCATTCAGATATGCCTCTAACTGAGGCATTGCTTGTTCTGTGGTACAGATACTTGAGACTGAACTACAACTTTCCCACCCTTTTCTATAGAGAATTATTGAGGAGAAAGATATAAAGAGACTTATGAATTTGGGAGGGGAAGACAAGAGGACTGGTTGGTAGGGGGGAAATGCTAGTGACCAACTGCAAGCTTTTAAAGGTATTCAGTGGTACGATATGAATTGGAGGTAAAATAGTTATGGACAATACTAATCATACACCAAAATAAAGAGGCTAATATTATCCATATTGGCGCTAGGTATGACTTAAGCCAATTCATTATTAATAGTAGGGATGCGAGATGAGATTATTTTTTCTAACTTTCTTTTTATTTTATAGTATGACTGCTGAAATTATTATAATATATATTCCCTTATTCTGATACACAAGGTTTGTGTGCCGATTGTACATATGACATAACTTAGTATCAGAAAACACCAATAATTGTGTATGTCGACTGCTTTCAGGGGCAGGTTGAGAGTTCACACACCTACAAATATTCCTTGCAAATAAAAGTTTATCTGGTAGGACTGTTTGACTCTTAAAACTCTGGATCTAGACGAGACTAACTCATTGCAGAGAAGTATGAGAGACTCCTGCCTTTTTTACTGTTCTCTGAAGGTAGTGTAATAACTAAGACCCATGGAGCCAGATGAATCTTTGTGGGTGTGCCCTGCAATTTGGAGGTTCACGACACGGTGCAGTAGGTCCCTGCTGACCACTCGTGGTGGGCTGAGCCAATTCCACTGTGATGGGCACGGTCACACAGGTCTGCTTGAGATAACTTAGTGCATAACCTATTCAAAAAGGTGATCAGCACCTGACCTGTTACTGGGCCTTTAGAGCTCAAATCCAGAAGAATGGAAACACCTGGAAGAGAAGGACTAGGATGCAAGGCACAGTAGCTCAGTAAAATAATTGTACCTATAGCTTGTTCTGTGAAACATTAAGTTTTACATTTTTGTATAAAATTATTTTTCCTAAGCAAAGTAAAGCAATGTGTTGGACGATCAGTTACTGTGCTGCAGGCCAGTTGAGTTCGGAGTTTTCACACCTTCACACTTCCTCCCTGAGAAGCCTGTGACTGTTTGCCGTTGTTACAACTGAAGTCAAGTGTTAAAGAGATTGTACTTAGCCCAGTTTGCAGAGCCATAGGCGACTGTACCCCTGTACACCAGAGGTAAATGACTGCAGGCCCAGTAGCCCTTGCTTGCCTTGTGGCCACCAAAACAGGGTCTGACACTGACACAAGAAACACAAAAAAGATGAAAACGAGAACTGTCAATCTGAAGAACATCTATTTATTGACAACCGATGTAGAATGTATTGGTATAGGTAGTTTAGGAAAAAACTTTATTGATTATACCAGCAACAAACATTGACAAAGTTTCAGGAAAAAAAAGTTTGTTCAGTAGTCTTTTCTAATATGCCATGATAAACGAGCGAGGAAGGGAAAGGAATGTGCTATTCTAATGGCACAGAGCCCTGCACCATGCTACTAGATGATTTTCCGGAAGCCTAAGGCCCTTGAATTTCACGAGTTTCCACAAGACTCCCACACCTTCCTAGACAGCAGCGTGGTCAATCCTCTGTATCTATAACTACTTCGTAATATATGCATGCATTCTACCCATCATCTAAATATGATGACTAGGCCTGTCCATATCCAGGTGAATCCAGTATCCCAAAGTAATTTGTTTTAAATGGTTCATAGGATATTGAAAAGGGAGGGGCGGAACACATTTCCACAGGTGTTTGCCTCTGAAAACAGACATTTGGACGTGGCTATCGTATGCATGCAGAAACTCTTTTGATGGTTGATGATTAAAGCCAAATGGTGGAACTGTGCTCGTACCAGTCACAAAACACAATGTCTTAATCTGGCTTCACATGCAAGCTCTAAAAGAAGAAGAAACAAATATTTGAGTCAAACGATTACTGCAACAATTGTGAATGTTTTTATTCCATCTGCTAAATGAAGACAGTAATGACTGTTCCATGAATAATGAAAACCCCTGATGATTTGCTATGTATCATTTCACAAAAAAACACATCAAACTTAGATTATCTGCTGTTAATAACAGTGAACACTTCTAGTCCTGGTGTGAAAGTATGTTACCATCGCCACAATACTGCTCGCCTTCCCACTGTTGAACATGGAGTAAGCATGACAGGTGTTGAGGAAAGCATGTCAGACGTTCGGGCATCATAGGTATACTCCAGAACCAGCCCAACAAGCAGAACGTGCTGTTGGGAGAGTGTTTAGGATAGAGTGTATATAAACTCCACCAGCTAGCACACCGGTCTACCTGGAGTATTGAAATATGCGTTATGGTAGAGAAACTGACCATAAAGTAGAGGTGTAATTGCAGAGAGCACGTGAGCAGAATGACAACATAGACAAAAGCAAATTACTTAACTAGAAATGCAGTGAGAATGGGGGAGTACCAACACGGCTACTCTGGACTGCATTCGCACAATCCACATGCGGTGGCCGTTTGCTTTTCACATTAGTGTGTTTGTTACTTTGGTCTGGGAAAAGAGGAGATTTGTGATGTTCCCAAGAAGTGTGGCAGCTGGGAAGGTTCCCGTTTGGCTGGGAAATCTTGATTGGCTGAGGATACTGCAACTCACTCTCTTACGCTCCTCCTTTTTCTTCCCTAGGGCCTCACTAGAGGTGAGGAGGTGCTGTGATGGGCACATATAACAGAAGATTCTGAGCGTCCTCACCTGAGCCAACTGAAATAGATTTTCAAAAGCTCAGGTTGGCTGCTGACAATGGCATCAGCGAAGCAGCCAAGTTTTCCATCTGCCTGTATTTCAACATGCTAGACATTTCATTTCATCTCCGTTTGTGTGTCACTTATCGCCCATAAGTAACACTTTATAGGGAGGAGTTTGCATCAGTTATGCCCAAGTAATAAAATACATTACTATGTTTTGTGCAATCTAATGGTCTTAAAGCATGCAGTGATTTGAAAGATCTTAAGAAAGCTGTCATACATGCGAAGTTAAAACCATATATAGGTGGGACGTTTCCATGTTCCGCATGCGGATTATTCACTCTGACTGGCTCTGGCTTAGTGGCTGCCAAGCAGCACAAATGACAGGACTCAGTGCTATGGAGAAGATTACAATTGCCATGCAAATGATGCAGTAAAACTGAAATTAGGTAATATATTGTGACTTTGTATTGTGCAGGAGACGTTAGTGTTTGCTTTGCCACACATTAGAGACTATAGTATTGTTACCACTTTACCACTGTCACACAATTTCAAGGAATTGAGCTTTGCTTTTGGAAAAATTCAAGTTGCTTGCATCTTAGGCCTGGTGAGAAAAGGGATTTTTTCCTTTTCTTTTTTGATTAAAAAAAAATCTACTTGACTATGGTCCGATTTCAAATCAAGTTGGATTGTGTACCACTTACACTCCGTTTCCATGATTTCATACATTGAACTTTCTTGCATACTAAGTCAACTAAGTATTTGGCCTCAGTCTGGCTCAACATACCAAAGAATTCCCCACATTTAACTAATAACGTTGTCACCAATTTAGTTTCTATTTTTATTTCACATGTTTTACTTAATCTTGCATTCCCTAATGGGGAGTTAGCTATATCCAAGATCAATCAATCAATCAGGGGTTTGTAAAGCGCTAGCTACTTACCGCAAGCGGGTATTAGGGTGCTGAAGGAAGGGGGGGGGGGGTCCGCAGTTCATGGAGGTTCATTGAGTTCCATCAAAGAGCTAGGTCTTGAGAACCTTTAGGTACTTGGGAAGCATTGCCGTCTGTCAGAGGTGTAGAGGGAGGGAGTTCCAAGCCTTGGGCACGAGGAGGGAGAAGGAGCGCCCTCCTGTTCTGCTTTTCTTGATCCTAGGTACTGCTGCGAGGGAGTGCTGCGCCGAGCGGAGAGAGCGCCGGGGAGCATGGAACACAAGGCGGTGGTTCAGGTTGGCGGGTCCGGATTTGTGGTGGGCCTTGTGTGCGTGAGTGAGAAGCTTGAAGGGTCGGTAGGTGCTGGCTGATGTGGCAATGGCACGGTAGGTTGAGGACTAGTCTGGCTGTGGCGTTCTAGAGTTTGTGGGTGAGGCTTTTGCTGACCCTGGAGTAGAGTGCGTTGCCGTAGTCAAGTCTGCTACTGATGAGAGCTTGTGTGACGTTTTTCCTGTTTTCGGGGGGGGGTCCACTTGAAGGTCTTGCGGAGGAGGCGGAGGGTGTGGTAGCAGGAGGAGGTGATGGCTTTGACCTGGCGGTCCATTTTGAGTTTGGAGTCCAGAATTATTCTGAGGTTGCGTGTGTGGTCTGTGGAGGGTCCCCGAGGGCAGGGGTCCACCAGGTGTCGTTCCAGGCATCGGGGTGTGCGCGCATGTAGAGTATCTCTGTTTTGTACGTGTTGAGTTGGCGGCAGCTGTTCTTCATCCATCTGGTGACGGCTTCCATTCCATCTTGAAAGTTGTGTTTGAGGAGGGTGGGTTTGTTGAATAGGGAGAGGATGAGCTGGGTGGTATCTGCGTACGATGTGATGTTGAGTCCATGTGCTCTGACGACGGATGCGAGCGAGCCACATAGATGTTTTTCCCCGTAGCATTACACTTATACAGTGGATAATTCGAATTGAGTACCCTCCGGATTTTTATTACTGGTCATGGTTTAGAGCTCAGAAGTGCAAGTTTCTCACAGTGCCTGCCAGGGAGTCAAAACGGTGTTAAAGTACATGGTCATTTAAACCTATGTAGAGCGCACAGAGCAATGGGCATGTATTTCAGTTCCAATTGTGTTTCTGTGCAACTGTGTGAAGTGGGTATACAGTTGTCAAAATATTGACAAGATGAAAGTAAAGGAAAATGCAGTGTTACAGGTGAGTAGGTGTGTTGTGTTGGGAATGAAGTGAAGGAGATGCAAGTGCATTTCAGGAAACAATGAAAAGAGGATGCTGAAGAGGAAAGAGGAGGTGTGTGATATGCAGATGGAAAAAGATATGTTGTAATTGTACCTAGATAGCGCTTACTACCCCTGCCAAGACAAAGTGCTTTTCAGCGAGTAGCACGCTGCTCCGGAACCCAAAGATGATTAGTGGTGGGTTAGTGTAGGAAAATATGTGTTAATTTGAGTGGTGGACATGTCAGTCTGTTAGTTGGATTGAATAGGATAATGGAGAGATAGAAGAGGGGTGAGTCTAGAAAGTGTTATTTAGGATGTCATAGTTGTAAAAGGAGCCTTGGGAGTAGCACCGTAGCATTGCATAGTGCAGCGGTCATTTTTTGCTTGCTCGCGGTCCTCAACGTCAAGTTGGCGACCGCGAGCAAGCAAAATGACATCCCGGCGAGACTTTATCCTCGTTCGCGATCAGCAACATCAAGTTGGCGATCGCGAGCGTGGAAAATAAACCTCCCGGCGAGATTCTCAACACGGGGAGGTCAGGGTTCTCATTGCGAGTGGTCGCGTATGCTTAAGACCGCTCACGATGAGTAACTACCAGTCCGCGTTGAGAAAGCTGCCGCTCGAGTAAAAATCTACTCAAGCGGCAGAAAACTACAGCTCGCACTGTGCAAGATGGTGTTTTCAATGATTGCACATTGCCGGATGCTTGTCCGCACTGTGCAATCATTGAAAACGGCATCTTGCACAGTGCAAACAGGGTATTACACAGTTCGTGAAGTGCTACGCGTAGCTCGCATAGTGCGAAGTGCACTTTGCGTAGCTACGCGTAGCGCTACTTCGCGAACTACACCCAGGGTTATTTAAAATCTGCCTTCGACCTGATACCGAGGGACAAATTATGGGATATTTTAACAGACATGGGAATACCAGAATACCTGTGCCAGCAGCTAAAACGTCTACATGAGGGTAATTTTGCCTGAATTAGATATGGCAAAATCGGCGAACTCACTGCCCCTTTGCCCGTAGAGAGAGGGGTTCGCCAGGGTTGCGTGCTCGCACCAACACTCTTCTCCCTTTTTATGAATGGCCTAATAGACTCATTGATTGCAGGGAAGAACATCGATGCCCCTAGGCTGGTGCAGCGCAAAGTCCCAGCCCTGATGTTTGCAGATAATACGCTCCTCCTCGCAAGATCCCCATGGGAATCCAGAGGACCCTCGACAACTTCAGTGCCTTCTGCAAGCACCGGGGACTGGAGATTAACCTGCAAAAACAAAGCATATGGCCTTTAATGTAGGCAATTCCACCCGCCCCAATCCTTGCTTGGTTGGTAGACCCCTGGAGAGGGTAACCATCTTTGAGTATTTAGGACTGAAGCTGGCAGAAAGAATGGATTGGGGTGCCCAAATTAACAAAGCAGGGCTGAGATTAACCCAAACAATGGCGGGCATTTTAAAACTATATAGGAGCTGCACTGAAAAATTGGTCTCCCCAGTAGTGGAAATCTATAAAGTCCAGGCTAGGAGCGCTGCTCTTTATGGAGCAGAACTTTGGGGACACTGTGCATCGGGCTCGCTAGTCCGTACAGAGAATTATTCAGAAACCTCATGGGCCTTCCTAGTAGTACCCCCCTAACACCACTCTGCCTGGATCTTGGGGTTAGACCCATGGCAGATGAGGTTGCTCTCAGACCTCTTCTCTATTGGTGCCGTCTTTGGAGCACCCCAGAACTAGCAGCATATAGGGACGAATTGACTGATGTTATGGGCCTGCGAGGTTCAGGGCAGATTCCATGGCTGGTTTACATTAAAAGTATTTGGGTAGGGGTAATCTATGGAGAAATGCAGGAGAAACCTCCCAAACAACCTCTAGAAGGACCCTGGTAGAGAGCTATAGAGCAGAAACCAAAGGAAATGATGGACGGAGTGTTGAACATTGCAAGCACTCACCCCCAGTCAACTGATCTGGGTTTAATCCATCACCGTTCTTTAGCCAACTCTGCCACCCCAGTTCAGACATGGCCATATGCAAATCAGTCTGACCCTGTGCCTCATGGGAACAGTCCAGCCCGAACTGCCAAGCCATGTCTTCCCTGGACCGGAAACAAGCTTCCTAGGACCGGTTTCTGGCATTTCAGCCGTCTTTTCCTTTGGTTTTTGCTTTGTTCGCCATAAGTTGGCAGGGTATGCTCAGACGTGAGTCCCTTGCTCACTTTGCCACTGGATTCAAGCAAGGCTGGCTGAAGACGGCTGAAATGCCAGAAACCGGTCCTAGGAAGCTTGTTTCCGGTCCAGGGAAGACATGGCTTGGCAGTTCGGGCTGGACTGTTCCCATGAGGCACAGGGTCAGACTGATTTGCATATGGCCATGTCTGAACTGGGGTGGCAGAGTGGGCTAAAGAACGGTGATGGATTAAACCCAGATCATTTGACTGGGGGTGAGTGCTTGCAATGTTCAACACTCCGTCCATCATTTCCTTTGGTTTTTGCTTTGTTCGCCATAAGTTGGCAGGGTATGCTCAGACGTGAGTCCCTTGCTCACTTTGCCACTGGATTCAAGCAAGCCTGGCTGAAGACGGCTGAAATGCCAGAAACCGGTCCTAGGAAGCTTGTTTCCGGTCCAGGGAAGACATGGCTTGGCAGTTCGGGCTGGACTGTTCCCATGAGGCACAGGGTCAGACTGATTTGCTTATGGCCATGTCTGAACCGGGGTGGCAGAGTGGGCTAAAGAACGGTGATGGATTAAACCCAGATCATTTGACTGGGGGTGAGTGCTTGCAATGTTCAACACTCCGTCCATCATTTCCTTTGGTTTTTGCAGAGAGCTATAGAGAACATAAGCTCAGGGAGCTCAAAAGGAGGTCCACCATTGGCCGCCTGACGGTGGAATTCCTGACAGTAAAAAACAGATACAGCTTAGAACTGGTGCTGGACGATATCCAGCCACTCCTCGCCAAAAAACTTTACGTACAATTTAGACATGGAGTACTCCCGTTGCGCTCTTTTACTAATAAACGGGAGGGCGCCACTAATGGGGGGTGTCCGGCATGTAACATCACTGAGGAAACGGAACTCCGCGTGCTATTTTTCTGTAAGGGTTACAGGAGGGCTAGGTCGTGCTGGTTACTCCAACTTTGTAGGAACATGGGGTCTAGACACTGTAGCGAAGTATACAGGCTACTGAAATCTGACACACAAATGCATATTGTCTTCTCCATTTCACGGTTCCTATTCACCATGTTGTGCACCCGTAGGGCCATCCTAAAAAAGATGGCCCATTAGAATGGCATTGTAGAAATTCTCTGATTGATCTCCACAATGTACCTCCCTGGACACAATTTGGGCTAATGAGCGAGTGGCTACAAAATAAATTGGATACTGATTCTTTTTATGTCAAATTTTAACCGTGAAAATTTTATGAACCTAATGTATTATATTGGGTGATTTTAATGATGCTTTTATGGCCTTGTGTGCCGAAATAAAGTTTTTATGAAGTGAAGTATCTGTTTTCTTCGTCTAAAGTAGGAGTAAAGTAATACATCTATAGAGATACATAACTACATAGAAAGGATATACATTTTTTTACTGTAGGAATTAAGTAATTAACATATAGACACATATACTAAATAGAAGGGGTATACAGTAACGTAATTTCCACTCTTATCAAAGCCAACCAAGTTTGAAAATATAAGCAGACTGTCACCAAGCTTACAGTTTGTAGACTTTTTCTATTTGCGATGGCAAAAATGCACTGAATTGTGTTTGTAAGTTTACCTTTTGTGACAAACTGTTGCAAAAAGTCACATTCTTTACACAAATGTGTGGAAAGGATGCCTCTTAACTATAATGTGAAGTTGCAAAGTTTTAGATAGTCCTATCTACCATGACTTGCCTATTTTTGATAATACCTACATCATAATCTTTCTGCATGTTGTTTCATTCAGATACAATGATATGCTGAAGGCAGGTCTGATAGCTCAATGCATTCGCTCCAGGAATTTGTGTTTGACTTCATGGTCACAGGTTTAAACTCCGCTGGACTGACTGCCATTCAGTTGCGTGATCATGTCCGCAATGTGTTGACCTGGATTTGTTTCTCTTTCGATTGCTTTGTTGGCCTGTTGCATTGTAATCTGTTTTTATAGAAGAATAAAGTACCCCAAGTACCAGTTCCTACATTTCATGGCATTGCTTAGTCCCCACACAACCACCAGTACCCCCTTTCTGCAGCTCAACTGTGCATTTTTCTTGCAATTACTGCCAGTGCCAGCTTCCTGCTCTGCCCATGTACTGCCAACAAATACCAGTTTGTCACACACTGTTTACCCGTTCCAGCTTCTCACAAGGTTAACCAGTGCCAGCTTCCTCAATAACCATCAATGCCAGTTTCTTACACTGCCTACTAATGTCATTTTCACATACTGACCTTTAAGTGCTGAATCCTCAAACTGCCCACTGGTGCTTACATCTTACAATGTTAAACAGTGTCAACTTTCCACACTGCCCATCAGTGTTAGCAACCTCCTACTGAATTCCAGTACCAGCTTCTTACACTGGTTGCTAGGGTCTTCTGCTCATAGTGGCTATAAGCGCTGGGTGCTTGTACTGCCCATTGTGCCAGCATCTAACACTCCTACTGCCCACTGCTCATGCTGATCCCACTGATAATTTGCTTCTGTGCTCCACATACAAATGTGCGAGGAACGGTCGAATCTATGTGAAATAAAGGCAAAATTGGTCATAGACACCTGCGTGAAATCAGCACAGGTGGAAAGAGTTGCTTGGGGTACGCTTCCCGTTTTAATCTTGGACAGATCCTTAGATTGGGGCCAGACGTGACTTTCACAGAGATGCGATCAGGGAGAGCGAAAGCATCGATTTCACTAAAGTTTATGAAGTGCAGCTTTTCAACCAGCAGTTAACATAGAAACACCTCTGGACGGCGGGGTATGGGATAGGTGGTGAAGCAAGTTGTAGCCGTGATGGAACAACTGGTTCTCGTTTCTGCTGTTCACCACCCCCTTCACAACTCCTCAGTGGACAGAACAAAGAACTGCAGTCTATGAATATGGCCTGCCTGCTCCTGTTGTGCTACCTGCCACACACATACAAACATTAAGCTTAGCACAGCTAGAGGTGGAAGAAAGAGGGGGTGCATGAGGAGAGGGTGGCTGCAAGAGTCTGTCATGCCGCTGACCTAGGGAGGGAGGGAGATGCAAGGCAGTGTAGAGTCACTGGTAATCTCAGGTTTGGACTAGGTAAGCACGAGGGCAGCACAACTGAATTCACCAGCAATGGAAACCGTATTACCTTGTCAGAGCCAAACCCATAATGTGCAAATCACACCAAAGATTAAGGATGTTTAACTCACTGAGACATCATTCCGGCATCTGAGACCACGCAGGTGTGAGGCAACTGGTTACTGTAGCCGGAAGGAAGACAAAGTAGAGCATAATGTCCAGTACGACAGGTAACACTTGCAGGTCTGCGGTCACACCCGAGTACTGTGTGCTGTTCTGCTGGCCATATCCAAGTTCAGAGTACTTGTCTAGTTCTGCAGGCTGTTGCAGTAGTATTGCGGCCTAAAGGCCACGCCGGAGCAGAGTCTGACTGGCCTATAGGTAAATCTTGCAGTGTTTAAAGAGCTGCTCCGAGAGGCCGGTCTGTGGGCCTGTTTTGCAGTCTTGTGGGCCAGGTTTAATGTTAACTCTCCTAATATCACAAATATTGCCTCCAGCAAGGACAAATGCATGCAGACCCCCATACTTTGCAAAACATTTATACAATGTTTTTTATATGTTCAAAACGACCTAATTTGAAAATCTGGGTTACATTTTTAACTACCTGCTAAAGGGGCCACTTTTATTTTGGTGCCCGAGCCTCTTTTCTCTCCAAGTCGAACACTTTGCCTAAGATTTGAGTACTGTGTCCAGTTCAGCAAGATGCACATTGTATTTAGCGCTGCAGGCCACTCCGGAGAATACTTAGGGCCAGTCTGGAGTATTGCATCCAGTCCTGAGGGCCAAAGCTGTGCCCAGTTGCTTGAGCATGTGTCTCCTCCCAAGTATTATGTCTAGTTCTGCAACTCGCACTCAAGTATAACGTCCATTTCTGTTGGCCACACCGGAGTACTGAGCCAGATCTGTAGGCCACGCCCACATTATTGTGTACAGTTCTGCAGGGCACCTTGTGAGTATTGTATCCTGTTCTAACATTCTACAGAATGTTGCCTAACTGTAAATGAACATCTACAATATGGTGACGATCATTGTGTCCAGTACTGCAGGCAGCATTGGGAGTAGGGCAGGGCTTTAAGTGGGCTGAACACATTTGGGGGGTCTCTTATAGGGGCGTCACTGATGTAATTAAGGGAGTGGCTTAAAACACTTCAGCTAAAAATCTGCACTTAGTATAGTGTGCTGCCAGACTGGTATTTTAATGCTTCTGTCCATTCATCCAGATATACAACACAAGAAGCAACATTACACCAAAAACAAGCCAGGACTATTGGCTTTGTCAATGGTTGTAAATTGCATAAAATAAATGAACAACAATTATGACTTCGTTGTATATCATTTTGAAAATGTTTCAGTTCTTGTGCTCAAGGTTGTGGCGTAAGGCTGGAGCCGTCGACTTTCAAGCTGAGAAAGTAGTTTTGAGCTTGCGGTTGGCTCAACATCCTGTGATTCAACAAATTAATGTTTTTATGTAATGTAGCTGGTGCTCATGTAAAGCGTTGCATGTTTGTGCAGTATAAAACTAAAACACGAGATTCTTTGAAGTTACATCAAAGGCAGTGACGGATGGTACTATTAGAAAGTTTTTTATCACCCCAAGTGTAAAAATGGCCAGATAGGGACCTGTCTAGTTACCTGCTTTTAACAACTGCAGCTGCTGAGCACCGATAGGACCCAGCCACTTAAAGCCCTGGAGTAGGGAGTCCTGCAGTAATATCCTGAAGTATGGCATACATCTAGCATATGGCGGACAGTTATGGGCGACACATTAAAGCACTGTGTGCAGTTCTGCAGACCCTATTGGGAGTATGGTGTCCTGCTCTAACATTCTATAGAGTATGGCTCCCAATTGCAAGTAAACATCTTGATTAGAATATTGGGCCAGTCATGGGTTCCACATCTGGAAATCTGTACATTGTTCCGCAGAGCAGTATTTTGTCATTTTTTAACATTCTGGAGTATGGTGTCCTAACTTTAAGTGCTCATCTGGCATATGACGGTAAGTCGCGGCTGCCAGATTTAGATCATTGTGTCCTGCAGGCTGCATCAGGAGTATGATGGCCTGTTCTAATTCTGAAGCACGGAGACCAGCTTTAATTACACATTTGAAATATGGTGGCCATTTGTAGGGAGCAGAGACAGTATTTCGTGCACTTATGGAACAATATTTGGACTTGTGTGGTCATGCCTTGAACTCACATCTGGAGCACTTTGCTCCGTTCTGCGGACCGCGTCTTTGGGAGCAGCCAAGCAGATTAGACTCAGTCTGGAACAGGGCTGTTGAGACGGGCATTTTGTTTAAGCAGCACACCAGGGAAACAATGAGGTTGGGACATGATAAAAGAGGGACATTTATATGTCTTGAGGGCATGCATGCATTCAGATGCCAGCATGTTCCAGGATCCTTTGGCGCACGTGGCTAACACATACACCTTGCCGACATGCACGTGAGGGGTATTCAGAGCAGAAAATAAAAACACAAAACAGGCTGGTACAAATATATTAAATGCAGGTACGTCCGTTCCCGTTCCGCTGAAAACAGTGCTAGAAAAAAATAAAACTGAATAGAGAGAGGTGGACAAACATAATTCGCCAGGGATGTAAGCATCAAAGAAAAGTTCACGTCAACCCGGTAGCAGCACAGGGGGTTAGATTAATTAAAGGCTGTCCAACTCTCACCTTCCGCCTGGGCTGAAAGGATTTCATTTATTTCTACATTGACAGTAGAAGCATAACTGACAGTGGAAGGAAACGGTATGCAAAAATTTCTTCATTCTTAGGTTAAACGGGAAACTAAATTCCCGGGCAGTGTGGAGCGGCCCTTCAGTTCCCCTCCCCTGCTGCGGGCACATAGGAATCATGCGGCCTACCCTGCAGCCTCTTCCCCGTCCTTTCCCAGCCTCCCCTACCCGCATCCTGTCTGGCTTACCTCGCTGGTACTTCCGGAGCATGCCGCGCTCGGGGAGGGCGAGCCCTGCGGCATCACCAGTGCCATGGTGAGCTGAGCGCTGGCCATGGAATTACCTTTCAGAGGCTGGGGGCCAGACAGGGCCGCTTGGGGGCCTCCATCTGCAGAAGCTCACACCGGCGCGTGCTGCGGCTTCCTCACTCCCCTACCTGAGGGTTTGTGAGTTAATTCTCTACTTTCTGCCATCCCCCCCTCCTGCTTGGAGGTTGCCCGCTGACCTAACAACTCACCTTCCACGATACTTTAGATGTGCGCCTTGGGACAGGACACAATACACAATGTTGTCAGAGGGAGGTGCGGGGCTTAGGAGTCAGGCTGGGTGCTCGGCTTGCTGACTTGAGTAGCTTCTCGGCACTGGCAGGCACCGAATCAGTGTCACTGTCCACCAAAAGCCTCTCAGGCACCTTAGCGAGGACACATGGCTGGAAGTGCTTCACCAGGAGAGTGCTGCCCGAGAAGGTATGGGCGGGGGCAAGCCAACATACACGGCCGTCATTGGTAGACTTTCAGCTCTATGAGATTGACGGCCTTGTGATCCAAACAGCACAGCAGGGAAGGGTGTGGCTGGACTCTGTGCTGCCTGTTTCTACACGTGTTTTTCAATGTGTTCCTGTCCACAATCCCTCCTCTTCCTGAGCAGCCCCGTTCAGTGTCCGAGTGAGCTCTGCAACTTGCATTGAACTCCACTGTGATTGGCTGTCAGTGTCATGTGCTTTTCAGTATGTGTTATACACATAATTCACCATATCCAATTCATTCACATCCTTATCCAGTGCATTCAATATTCTATACAACACAATGTGATTCATATCCGTTTTCAGTGGTGTCCCTATTCATATCGAGAACAGTGTTATTTGCCTCACTGTTAGTTATATCAACTTCAAAATGTGTCTTATTGAAACCATCCTATTGGCTAGTCGTTCAAATGTATGTGTTCGTAGAAACTTGCTTTTGTTTGGTTTATGACCTTTATTTGTCCCACATTTTACCTCTGGTTGCGCACTATTTTTTTTTTTTTGCAGAGTGCAGGATTTTGTAAAGAATATTCAATTTTGGTCTCTTTAGTTACATAACCCTGTGCGTCATGTATTGTACGCTAATACCACTATTTTGACTTACATATACATAGTCTAGCATAGTGCGCACTTTTTGTAGATAAAATCCTTTTTATCCATGTTATTTAAAAGAACTTTCACGCGGTAATTCAAAGCCTATTAGCCGATGACAAGCATTATTTGTTATTTGTGAACGGGACCACTGTTGCAGACTCCATTTTTGTTCTCGCAATGTTCCTTTATTTTTGGATTTGTAAATGTATGCAATACCCTTATTCCAGATGCAACATTTTACTTAGTTTAATTAGGTGAATTTATATTTTTTATATTTTTTGCTTTCTGGTTGTGCCTCTTTTATTTATGTGCAGGCTTGACACATTTTTTGCGGATGTTCCTTTAGGATGTGTAGTGATGTCACTGGGTTACTGTATGTGTTCACAAATGCTTTACACACTGCCTCTGAGATAAGCCTGTCTGCTCGTGCCTATCTACTAAGGGGGGGAGCAGGGGTTATTTTAGGAGTGTACCCTCTTACCCTGACTAGACACAAGGGTCTCTATTTGGTCAAAGGTACCTACCTCTGCCAACTAGAGACTCCCAAATCTAACACTGCCCATATGGTTCATTCAGCTTTCATCAGGGCTTCTCTACCTTCCTGACTACGGGTAAGTATTCAGGGTATACCAATAACATTTTTAACTGAATCCCTGCAACTGTCCAGAAAAAGGTCATCTACAAACTCTCACTTGGTTGACTGAGCATTAGGGTTAGGAAGGGAGGAAAAGAAAGAGCTGCAGTCTTCCAAGTTCCCAGGAGCAGGTTGTCATGAGAAGCATGCGGCATGGCCTAGAGTGGCGCTCCCCCATCCCTCAACCCTCGGATCAGGCTGGGGAGCTTCTGTCTCAATATCAGTAGTCCTGGGACAAACAAGGATGGAGGACATCAGGTGCAATTCTAAAGTGTCTGCCTCAATCAGAAGTTTCACAGTATTTAGTGTACAGAAAGTATTTTAAACTTGTTAGCTCGTAGGGCAAATATTGGTTAGCTCAGTCTACGTTGCTTGAACCCTCCTCTGGGACAGGAGGCTCATGCGGTGACACAAACAGTCTTTTAGTTTTTGATGCATTTCTGCACAAAAGGTGCAGTGCTTTGAGAAGCAAGGAAAAGGTAGGGCCTGTTGCAATGCATGATCTTAAGTAGCACTGGATACAGCATTGCACAGTGTATTCCAGCTTGGCACAGTTTTCAGTTAATGTCAAACACCCACACCGGGCCACTTGGACTGTTAGCGTGAAATCCAGAAAGATGGAAAGAGTGATGTTCTCGTGTGTCAGAACGTCACTGCCTACTTTTCTCAGGACAGGCGGCGATTATTCTAGAGATAATTGAGCCCCATGTGAGTGGCTAGGACCCAGGGATCTGTAAGCCCTTTCCACAGCGAACAATGCGAAAAGCTGTCAGCTCCACAAAGGTATTTGAGAAGCCATATTGCCTGTGTTTGTTGCCTCAGGCATAACTATGACTCATAGGTTGTTGCATTATGATCTGGCTCCAAGTGCTCGCTCTTCACATTTATGACATTTAGTACTTAAATGATGTTTACTATTTATTTCATTGTAGTCAGCTGTGTTGCGCTACTTTCAGCTATAGCAATCCATTTTTCTTGCTTGCTGAGAGCAGTGGTTAGCGTGTCCACTCTGGAGTAAAGCATTTCAATCGTGTTATCTATAGATGTCAAGCTTTACTGGATATGTACTAGGTGCAAATTCATTTTGTCGTCATCCGTTTCCATGATGGGTCCCTGAGAGGATAATGCTTGTTCCGATGAGTGAGCTATGTCTGTCCTCTTGGTTTCAAAGTCCAATTTAGCTTGCATGGTGTCATCCTTCCCCATCATGCATACAAGGGTATAGGCAATTGGGCACTGCATGAAGCTCCCAGATGCACAGTAGAGCTAGGATATATGATCATTGGTGGATGCTGTGGCTGCTGGGGGAGCTCAGCTGTGAATAGAGGGCACACGCCCTACAGTACATATGCTGCAGATCTCAACATTCTCAATGCAGTCCACTTCTCTCCAGATCACCCCAACGTCGCTAGGGCGAGGGACTGGACACCCGACAGAATTTTACACAATGAAGGCATTGAAGTCTATGTCCACTTTTGCTCCTGGCACTGGAAATACAGCAGGCTACCCTCAAGGTTAGTCCCAGTAATGATGCACAGCAGCCAATCAATTTGCTGTAGGGTTTCAAGGGGGCCAAATGCAATGCAAGAGCCCATCCCAGGCCAAGCAATTGCAGTGGGGCCAAGCTGTGCTGTGTAGCACCTGTACATACCACAGGGGTACTTTAAAAGGATATATGGGCCTCAGTGGTGGGCATCAGTAACATGCCGAGATGAGGGCGGTCCTGTCCTGACCCAAGGCACCCCAAGGCCAAGCAGGCCCGTCTCGAACTCACAGGGCGCTCACTTGTCCCCATGGACCGGCTTCTATATACTCCTCAGTGCCTGCTGTCCGGACCACTGTCTGCCATAACTACAGAGGTGGCAAAGTGAGGCCACTGTAGGAGAGTAGGATCTGCTTACTATGGTTACCCCCACTTTTTTGCTGGTGTTTCACTGTTTTTCGAATTTAGTCTGTCTGGGGCCCTGCTATACAGGACCCCAGCCTAGCTGCTTCCTCTCTAAATTGATTTCATGTACTATAGGTACACTCCAGTTTGGTTACTTGGGTACCCTTGTGAGTCGCTAGTATATGGTACACTAGGTACTAAGGGCATAGGTACCCCAAAGGCCTACCAGGGGCTGCAGTACGTATTATGCCACCCCTGAGAAGCCTTCCAAAATGACACCACAGGACTGCTACTGCAGCCTGGGTAAGGTGGTGCATGCACCCCTTACTAAGATATAGGTTACCTATATCTACCTTTAATCACTGCAAATATAAACCTATCAGTCACTTCTATGGCAGGCCTCATCAATCCTGAAGGCAGAGTGATTGGTGTTGTGTGAGAGGGTGCCCATGCATGAGCTTGTTCCCCATTGCAGCTTTTGGAGCCTATTCTCTGAGGCTGTTCAGTGATGCAGCCAGACCATATACTCTTAAGTGCATTATAACCTCGCGGTTAATGCTAACTTTGGAATGGCTGCATGGAAACATGTAGTGTTTGGTGTCAAACACTTTGGAATCCTACCCCACCCCCGCCAGTCCTGACAGCGGGGGTAGAATTCCACCCTTCTAGGGGGAGAGACATGTACACACTGGTCTCACCGGTAATTGTTTAAAAGAGCCCTGGCATCACAAAATGGATGTTGCAGCCACAGACACGAGTCTGGCCTCCTGCTGCTGACCGAACCTCCGGCAGGGGAGGCCTGGACAATAGGTTTCCTGTCACAGGGAGGTGTAACCACCTCCCGGACAGGCTTTAGTGTATTGGGGCTGGGTGGGTGCACTCTGAGAGTGCTTGAAGCCAGCACTGGGGGCACATTTGGTGTCCCTGTGCATAGGCCAGTTCAAACCGGTTGCAGGGGCTACCAACCCCTGCTCTGGCTCAAAACTGGACAAAGGAAATGGGTGTAGCCACACCTCTTTCTAGACCCTCCCATAGGTGGGTCCCCAGAGTATGTCCAACCCCTTTCTTTAGTATAAGTAAGGAACCCCTGTCAACAGGACTTTAGATTACACCTGGACGAAACTCTGAAACTGAATTCTGGAACTTCGATGCTCGACTAGAGGATGGAAGAATCTCCCTTGGGGTCAAGGAGTGACTCCCCTGCTTGGCAGGCACCAATGAAGCATCTTGCTGGTCTGCATTTCTGAAGCTCCTGCCGGACTCCGAACTATTTGCAACACAGGAAGAGGATTTCCAGACTTCTCAGAGGCCAACACCGAGTTCCCAGCAAAGCTGAGACCCGCAGCTCTTGTGAGTGACGTGGAACCGGAACTACTGGACACCGTGCACATTTGCAAGTGCATTAACTTCTCGACGTTTCTTGAAGTTGTGCTTTAGGTTACTTGTAGCTTAAGCCTCAAGCATTATCTGCACTAAAGACTGTGGGCCTACACTCCACGAGTGCTCCGTGAGCACGCTTCTTGCATTTCCGCTCAAGGCTCCTTCGCGATCCCTGGTCCGTTGACTGGTGGGTCCCTATGAAGGCAACTCTGATTTTCCTTGGACTTCCCTGGTTGCTCCAGACGTGCCCTAACTCCCCACTGAGTGGTGAGTCCCTCGAACCTTGCTGGTCCACACCAAAGCATTTCTTTGATTCCTGTGTGGGTTGCTGTTGCCAAGGCTTGTTGGGTCTAATCCGGACACCGACACTGCAGTACTCGACATCCTTTGTGTGACAGCTCGATTCCAGATCCTGGTCATTGTTGACACCTCCTGGTCCTCGTGGCTGAAGAGTCAAGCTTCACCTCTTTCACCTGAAAGCACCCGACATCGGTGGGCATTCGACTATCGCGCCCCTGGTCACTGGCAAGTGACCCAGACTCTGTCCCCTCTGCTTTCAAGTTCTTCTCATCTTCGATCCAGGCTTGGATCACAGCAGACACTTTCCACTTGGACGGCAGCAGCGCTTTGAAGCAGATCGCCATTGAAAACTACGACGATTCCCGACACCAAAAGACGCCTATGCACCCGGCTTCCCTGGGTGAGGTAACTCGAGAACTCCGGTGCTCCCGTGGGTGTTGGCCCTAGAACCCCTTAAGTCTAAAGGGGTTTGCTCCTAGTCCTCTCCTAAGTGTCCTTTATCTTTAATTTCCAACCGCGACTTTCCCCATAGAAGCTAATGGTGATTCGTGGCTGTGTTCTCACACTGCACGCATCCTCCGTGGGTCCCCTGTGTCACTACTTTGGGTGGTTCCTTGTGGCCCCAGCGATTCTACAGGCTCTAGGCCTTTTGTCTAGTCAAGTCGTGGTTCTTATACCACTTTCTTAATATATGGTTTGGTACGCCCCTAGGGCTCAGCGTATATTGTGCTAATTTACTGTGTGCTATTAAGTTTACCGTATGTACTTTTGCCTCTAGCCTCATAAAGAGACTAGTGGGATGAGTTTAGAATAAATACATATATTTTATATATATACCTGGTGTGGTTCTCCTTTCATTTGGTTATTCACGAGATTATAGACTGGTAAAACAAGCTGCTTTACATTCCTCCAAGACTACCACTAGGATAGCTTTCTATAAAGGTTGTCTTTAACCTACCATCAATAAGGGTCGTTTGGACTGGTGCAAGGTGCCCACTAGAATAGTAGACAGCATATGCCAGGCCAACTTCTCACAGCCACCCAGCCTTTTTACACTGAACCCCATGGAGAGGATGGGCCAGGGCAGGCCTCACCAACTGACATTGCAGTCACCGCACCGCCGTCACCAGCGCTCCTCATTCAGGTTAGGGCGCTGATTTCAGAGCGTTTCAGGGTCCACCATCGTGGACCTAGTTAGGCTGGATGTCTATTCTATTATTTCTTACCCTTCAACCTAATGTTCTCATTCATCATCTTTTAATCCTCGTCTTTTACTCCTCATTTCCCATGTCTCACTCCAGAAACTTCAGCTGTTATTCCTAATGCCTTACTAACCAGTCCTTGTCCCTCACTCCTCCTTCCTCCCTTATCATCCATCACCCCAATCACATACTCATCATCCCTCGCTTCTAATGTCTTCATTTATCATCCTTAAATTACTTCTCCATGACACAGTTTTCATACCTCATGTCCTATCCCTCATTTTGCATCTCCCATTTCTTATTCCGCACTTCACAGCACACACTCCTCATTTTTAATTTCTCGCTACTCATCCTTTACTCCTCATTTTACTCCTTATCCTTCTTACCTCATTCCTTATCCCACACTCATCAGCTCTGGCTCCTGAGTATTCACCGCTCAATTCTCATCCTTCCCCCTCATTTATTACTTTCATGATTAACTCATGTCTCACCTTAGTTCTTATCCATCAGCATTCATCCCTCATCTCTCCACATCTTCTGCTCCTCGTGTATCCCCTCTCACCCATCTCTCCTTAACACTTGCCAGAGCACTGGGCTGATCTTACCATTTATCCTGCCATGAATCTTTTTGGTTGCCTGAGAGGTAAAGGAAAGTTAACATCAATCAAAAAATGTCAATTGCAGTGTAGGCCATTTGGCCACACAATGAGAACCGAGAATCAGTAAGTATGGTTAAGTATGTTTTATTACAAATTAAGGGCCAAATTGATGTATATAAATCTTAAGAACCTGTTGTTTGTCTCTAATACATAGTAGGCCTTTCACTAACTATGAGATCATATGAAAACCCCTGCAAAAGAAGAAACATTGCAGCACAAGCAAAACTTTCACATTGAAGGGTTAAACTTAGGAGGCCAAATGCTTAAGGTCATTGAATTGGGCTAACTTTGTAAGACAGTCAATGTGCACTTCAAATGCATAATTATATGTACACATTTGATTACAAAATAAATGCAAACATTAATAAATGAAGACATGAGTACATAAGAAATGCAATTTCAGTAAAGCAGTATAATTTGAAATAGACAAATATGTGTGAATGAGAACTACAATATGTGACATTACAATAAACATTAAAGCACACACTTATATAAATTCCTAATTTCCATACTGAATACATTCCAGTAGTATGTTTGGTGCTTCACTTGACATTAATAAGGTTAAAGCACATAGCAAATATATTGTGCTAATACATGTAAATATAGCACTTCTGTGACATATAGGGGTAGAGCTTAAATTGTGCCTCTCAATTCTCCATCACCAGTCCTTATCCATTACACATCCTACCTCACTCCTGACTTCTAATTCATCAGCCCTTCCCTTCTTCTTCACTCCTCATTCTCTGCTTCTTTTCTATTATGCTTAGGGTCCAATTTAAATGTTGGCAGAGAGGGAACGGTGGTTCTTGTCAATGCTTGAAATGTCCATTGGCCGGTAGACATTTTAAAATTTGGCAGTCAGCGCCTCTGTCAGGGCAATGGAGTAATTTACTCCAAATATAAATAAGGCCAAAATGTCCTACGTAAGGTTATCACTTTTTATCCCCACTCCTCCCTCCTCTACCCTCACTGCTAATCTCTCATTAATCAGCCATCCTCCATTCCCCATACACAAGTCATCTCTCACCTTTGAACTCTTTCACATCCCTCACTCTGCATCACTCCAAATATTTTTAAATGTTTCATCCCTCACCCCTCATCCCGCAGTTGTCCCTCCACATCCCTCATCCCTTATTCCATCTCTTTATTTCCCACTCTTCCACTCACTCCTCATCACTTGTCACACCTTATTCCACATCTCTGCTTAATTTTCTTCCCTCATTTCTCCTAGCTCATACCCCCACCTTAGAAATGAGTGAAATGGCCGAATGGTGATACCCTAAAATATATATCACACTGCCAGTTTTAGGACACGCTGATCACTTACATCTCATGCCTCACTTCTCTTTCCTCATTCCATACCCACTTGCCCTCACTCCTCATTCTTTGCTTCTCATAACTTTTTAATCACTATCATTCCTCATTAATATCCAGTAGTCCTCAATGCTCAACCCTGATATCTAACTCCTCATCCTTCATTTCTCATTTGTTAACTCTCATCCCTCACTTTTAATTACTCCTTCTTTCAGTCTAACTACTCATCTTTTATCTCATCCATCACTCGCCTTGTCCTTCACCCTCACTCCTCATCCTCATGACTCAGTCCTCATCTCTTACTCCTCTCACCTATTTTCTCACTAACTCACCAACTTCCCTCACTCTTCATCCCTCATTAAACAATCTTGACCCTTGATTTCCTACTCTACAGCCCTCATCCATCAATGCTCACTCCTCCTCTCTTCAACAGTGACACAGGAACTGGACAAAAGATGTTTTCCCTAAAATGTCTACTACCCTGACCATTTTAGGATATCCTTATTCCTCCCTCCTCACGACACAGATCTCAATATTCACCCCATGTTTCACTGTTTTTGCCTGAGTTAGGCCTACGTAGCAACGCAGCACATTCTCTTACATTGCCCTTTTTCTGCACAATAACATTTCACTGTAACCTTTTGCACATATTTGCGTGCATTACAATGTTGGATTTGTTTCGCTGAAACTGCTTTCCTTATACCATCTGCTTTGCGCAACATTATCATGATGCCTCAAACACCATGTACAAGGCCTTTCACACTGTTCAAATGTCATCCTATCTTCATACATGGGGCGACAGGGCTATCTGCAAACCCATTACTTCTAATCTGTATACACATCGCAAGGATGCTTTTTATCATAAATAAATAAACATTTCTGGGGGTTAGGCAGTGGAGACACTTCTGCTGACATCGAGAGGTCCCTGCATGCGGAGGCTTCACAAAGCAGCTACCTAAAATCTCCATGAGTGGTTTCTAGTTCGTGACCAAGACGTGATCCTACATTCTGTCCCGCCAGGTAAATGGGTTGGATCATCCCTCAGGCGGATTCTTGGCTATACACTTATATACACACTCCAGATGCTCATAGAGTAGGGATTGCATAGTAGAAGTACGCCTGATTACTATCCTGTTTTATATGTTTGAATACATTTAGCACCAATGATGGAACAGTACCTGCTATTTACTCTTTTGGTGCTCGTAATCACTTTTATATGCTTCTACTGATTATCGCAGCACATGTATTCTATACAAGAACAACGTTGGTTCAATAAATATATTGAAAAAAGTCCCATTGTATATTCTTTGTTTATTTCTCTGAGAACAAGAGTGCATGAGTGCTTGAGCGAGAGGGTTTTCTAGATCCGTTACCACGATCCCTGAGGGGTCAGGGTTGTGCTGTTTAGTGGTCGCCAGAAACCATTTGCTCTCTGTTTGGGTTAGGGGGGCTTAGGGAGGCACTGTGACCTATCTGGTCTCTACGCCAACATATACTAAGGGGTGCATGGAATCAGTGTAGGCATCTTACCCAAAGTTTATGTTGCCCACAAACGCACAGATCCTATGGAATAGTCGGAACTGCATGACATCACACTCATCATGCCTCTCTGTTCCCTCATTCTTCATCTCTCACTGAAGCCTCACCAATCAGCCTTTAGTCCTCAGCCCTCACACTTCATCTCTCATTCTTTACTTAGCATCTCTCAATCCTCATCCATCATTCCTCACTTGTCACTCTTCAAACGTGCCTTACCAAATCCCTCATTACTCACTCATGATCCCTCAGTCATCATCCCTCACGCTTCAGCTCTCATCCCAAAAACCTTATCTGTTATACATCACTCCTTACTCCTTGAGTCTCTTCTTCCACTCCCATTCCTTAAATTCCTTACCTCCAGTCCCTCACCCTTAGTAGTTACTCCTTATCGCTTCTGCCTCATCCTTCTTTCCTCACACTCCCTTTATTCTTCCTTACCTCTTACCCCTAATTGCTCATTCTGTGTCTCTTGGATTTCACCTTTTCTTTTTGCTTTACATGATAAATGAAATTGACAAACAATGTCCCAAAATGGTCAACAGCCTGTCCATTTTAGGACAATCTACTGTCTCACACATCTGTTTTTATTCCTCAATCCTTATCACTCATCCCTATCTCCAATTTCCTTTGTCCTCAAGGCTCAGTGATCACCCCTCATTCATCAAACCTCCCCCCTCATTCTCCACTTATCACCCCTCATTTCTTATTTATCAATTCTAATTCCTTACCCCTAATTATTTATCCCACACTCTTCTACTCTTACACTTATTACCTCACTCTTCATCTCTCATTCCTCATCTCTCACTCCACATTCTTTTAATTTTCAGCTCTTTATTGTTTATCCCTTACTTCAGATTTTCATCCCTCAATATTCATCTCCTATTCCTCAATTCTCATTCTGTCCTCATTGTTCTTAATTCCTTGCTTCCTTTTCCTAACCCCTCATTTCTACTTTTTCACTTCTCATTCTTCATCCCCCATCTTTCCTTCCTTATACCTCATCGCTCACACCTCACGCCCTACTTTTCGTGCCAGATTCTTTATCCCTCACTCTTCAGATTTTTCACTGCTTGGGCCTCAACCCTTGGTCATCACCCCTCTCTTACCAACCCTCACACCTCATTATTTACCTCTCTTCTCTTGCTGCTTGTCCTATAATTCTCCTCTCTTACTCTTCATCCTTTAATCCTCACTCATTATCCCTTGTCCCTCGATCACCTTTCACACCTCTGTCTTACTCTCCCACTCACCATTTCTCACTCTGTAACTCTCATCCCTTACTCCTTATTCCTCATTCCTCTTCCCTCACCCTTCAACTTTGGTTTTGTATTTTTACTCTTAATAATAATAAATAATAACCTTGAATTTGTAAAGTGCACAGCTACTTCTGAAGTGGTTTACCGGCGCTGGGGGCCCTGGGGAAGATTAAGCAAGCTATTGCCCAGAGTCACATGGTGCTGGGCAGACCTGCTGCCGGCGCCGGCGATTGAACCGTGAACCCCATGGTCCGGAGTCAGGGACCCTAGCCCCTGCGCCACACCTCTTCCACTCTTCAGTCTTCATTTCTCAACCTTCACTCACTTCCCATCTTTAACTACTCATTTCTTGCTCCTCATACCTCATGCAGCACTCCTCATCTCAGACTACTTACTCTTCATGCCTTAGTCTCAGTCCTTATTCACGTCCATCACCTCTTCATTTCTGATTTCTGTCTATCATCCCTCATTTATCTTTCACTACTCTTCCCTAGCATTTCATGGGCACAATGTGCATATAGGTTCCATGATGAATTATTGAGTGTTGTATTCCTTTAAACATTTTTTATATGGTTGGATATTATAATGCATGCAAATACAACACATGCCATTATCATCACACGTATAATACAACACACTGACCTTTAAACACAGTGTGTGGCATACATTATGGACCTCAGCCACACATTGTTGCAGCTTTTATATATGTGTGTGTGTGTGTGTGTGTGTATGTATATATATAACTGTTTCACAGCTCACTGACTCTTGCACTTCAATTTTAATTAAAACCACTTGTACCATACCCGTGCAGTGTCATATCCATTCTTATGGGGAGTGGAGTATTGGATTTGATATTTTGGGCCAGTCTTGCTGGCATTAGCTACCGAAACGCCTTCTCGATTAGGAACAATGCATCAGCCGGCAAAAGTGGACGTTGTAGGAAAATACAAATGGGTTGTCCCCCGGCGGACAGAGTACTTTGGCAGAAACATCACCGCATTGGGGAGAGAGGAGTAGTATGTTACTACTGAAAAGGGACTATATTTGTGGATTGAACAACAAGAAAACCTATGAGCCAGCTGCAGAGGAGGTTGTGCAGTCCGCGGGCCAACAATGATAGGGGCACCATTGTGTGCACGGATGCCACATTACTTAATGGGCTTTCTCAGCGGACCACAGCAAACCGACGTAAATTGGCTGGGTGAGAGGCGGACGGTGTATCCTTTGGATGGGACACTGCATCTTTAAACATAAAGTAAGCTAGGACTGTGATCCATTTGGAGTAAGGACTGCCGTATTTAACTAATCCTCTGGTGTAATGACCCCCATTGTGAAACCGGCACTGAAGAAAGCTAATCACTGAAACGCATCTGCGATGACGTTTCACAGCTCACTGACTCTTGCGCTTCAAATTTTATTAAAACCACTTGTACCATACCCTTGAAGTGTCATACCCATTCTTATAGGGAGTAGAGTATTGGATTCGATGTTTTGGGCTAGTCTTGCTGGCACTGGTTACCGACACGCCCTCTCAATTAGGAGCAACGCGTCAGCCAGCAAAAATGGACGTTGTAGGAAAATACAAATGCGTTGCCCCCTCATCGGACTGAGTAGTTTGGCAGAAAAATCACCGCATTGGGGAGAGGAGTAGTATTTTACTACTGAAAGGGGACTATACTCGTGGATTGAACAACAAGAAAACCCGTGAGACAGCTGCAGAGGAGGTTGTGCAGTCCGCGGGCCAACAATGATTGGGGCACCATTGTGTGCACGGATGCTGCATTACTTAATGGGCTTTCGCAGCGGACCACAGCAAACCAAAGTAATTTGGTTGGGTGAGAGGTGGACGGTGTAGCCTGTGGATGGGACACTGCATCTTTAAACATAAAGGTGGGGCTAGGACTGTGCTCCAATGGGAGTAAGGACTGCCGTATTTAACTAATCCCCAGGTGTAATTACCCCTATTGTGAAACAGGCACTAAAAACTGAGGTACTGCTTTTTGGGACTGAAACCTCCTTCTGGAACGCATCTTGGTGGCCCCAGGAGTTGGGGGATCTACCTAAGCCAGTTCTGAAAGCTAAAAATCTGGGAGTCATCTCTGCCCCTTTTCCGTCTTTGATCCACTCAGCACTAAGACACCTTCGGGTATTGCGCGCTTTACAAAATCATCTCATTCATTCATTCAACTCAAGAAAGCTAATCGCTGAAACGCATCTGCCATGGTGTTTCACAGCTCACTGACTCTTGCGCCTCAAATTTTATTAAAATCACTTGTACCATACCCGTGCAGTGTCATGCCCATGCTTATGGGGAGTGGAGTATTGGTTCCGATATATATATCACAAAGTCCAAATATGAATAAGCACGCGCTCTCAGAAGTCCATAGAAGGATATTTATTTAGAGGTCCAGGTTACGCGTTTCGGAAGCAATACTTCCTGTGAGCAAGGAAGTATTGCTTCCGAAACGCGTAACCTGAACCTCTAAATAAATATCCTTCTATGGACTTCTGAGAGCGCGTGCTTATTCATATTTGGACTTTGCGATTTATGCCAGCTTTGCTCTACTGGCTTCACGCGCCACTGATCTACGGGCGGAGTTCTCAGGAAGGGCGCCTACACTACATATATATATATATATATATATATATATATATATATATATACACACACATAGATATATATATGTATGTACACATAGATATATATATTTTCACTGAAAAAACCATAGGTTTCACACACGTTATAGTTAGGTGGATATTTCACTATAACTCACGCGCCCGCAATCCACTACTGATGACGTCACATATTACATCACTCATGACATGGTCAGTGGCATCACTCATGACATCACTGATGACATCATCCTTGTGATAGAGTGGCGGCCGCGCGAGTTATAGTTATCTGAACTAACTATAACGGGGGAATTTCATTGGTTTTTTTACGAGTGAAATATCCACCTAACTATAACGTGTGTGAAACCTATGGTTTTTTCAGTGAATTTGTACGTTTTTTTAAATGCTAAGTTATGTATGTATTATTTTTTTTTATATATATTTATTTTACAATAAACTACGTATTAAAAAAAATAGTAAATTTTTTTTTGGGGGGGGGGGGTTTCACCGTGCGCGCACCCCCGCGATTTAAAAAAAAAAGTTTTTTTCTGCCTTCGGGGACCTTCAGGGACCCCCTGACAAAGGCTAGGGGGTCAGGAACTCTCTACCCTGCCCCCTTTTCACGGTCGCCACCTTCCTTTTTCACTCTCGCACTGAAAACAAACAAAATGGCGGCCGACACTTCCTGATTTCGACCGATTCGAGCGTTTACTAACATGTAACCACCAATCAGAATTACGCTCGCGCACGTTAGGGTGCTCGCACGGTGCGCGCACAGTGCGCGGCTATAGATACGTATGTGCTTTTAACTGCAATTTTCTCAGGAACTACTGAACAGATTGACTCCATATATGCAAAAGGCACATCCCTGAGCTAAGGACTACCTCTCTGCCAAATTTCAAGTAATTCTGTTCAGCCGTTCGGGCTGTACCTTGGACTAAAGGTCCCTACGGAAAATTGCATGGGGAAAACGTGTTTTGGGACCCCCCTTTTTTCTCAGCCCCCGCTTGACGAATCCCCCCGAGACTTTCAGGGTAGGAGCGGAGCGGAGTGCCCCACCTATTTTGAAAATTTCGCGAGGATTCGTCAACCGGCGCCAAAGTTATTCCAAATAGAATGTTGCGGATTTCCTATGGAAACACGGTCCTAACTATAACTATCTACTGGCGACCGCCAGTAGATAATATATAGATATATATATGTACACATAGATATATATATATAGATATATAAATATGTGTTCATGTATATATATTTATTTATGTATGCATATATATATGTGTTTGTGTGTGTGTGTGACATATACTGTGTGCTCCCTTATGTCTGGACAAAGCTATACATCTCTGGAATGCTATAATAAGATAGAAACATGTGCCAGGGGTTGCTTTTATTGATTCCAGGTTGCCTTGGATGATATTTTCCTAATTCAAAGCTGTGATACATTGCCTGGAGTGGTAAAAGGCTTTTGTTATTTTTTTGCTCAGCAAGGATGGCAGTAGCTAATACTATGTTTAAAGACTTTACTTTAAAAATGGGAAAACACTTAGGGCCCCCTTACGATGTCTGGCAGAAGGCCTTCCGACAGCACGTCGGTAGCGTTCCACTCGACATCTGAGGCATCAGTCCGACCGCCATATTAGGATACAGGCAGTCCAACTGATGCCTGCGGCAGGTATCTACTCCTCCTCCGACAGGCTCAAGGAGCCCGTTGGGGCTGATGGCAGATCGTAATCTCCAAAATGGAGGAGGTGGGGATTACGATGCACATTTCTGACAGTCTTCCTATGGGGGTCCGACTGCCATAGAAAGGTTGTCGGAAATGGACTCTGGGGGCCCCTAGCAGGGCCCCCGTCTTTCCGCAGCCTTCGCAATGAGGCCTGGGGGGCACCTGTGGTGCCTCCTCAAACATAAATGCATCATGTGGCAGGCACCGCAGGGTGTGGATGTTTAAAAAGTGTAATTCTCCTATTGCGGCTTCTGCTGCAGCCCGCAGGACAAGCCGCAATAGGAAATATGGAATTTCCGTGAAGGCAGTCACCCGCTAATTAGGGAAGTGGGACCGCGACTCCTTCTCAGGCGGGCCCGTTTCCGACATGATGCCGGTCGGACACTCGTCCAACTGGCATCGTAAAGAGGCCCTTGTCACTTTCTAGCTTGGTGTGGATGGAACTGTACAAATCCTATGCTAAAAAACGTTGCTATTGGATAGAAGCCCTAGCCTCCCCACATGGGGCGGCCATTGCAATGAGCCTTCACCTCATCCAGTTTAAATATCTCCACAGGGTGTATTTTACTAGAGTCAGGCTGTACAGGGCGGGTTTGGTGGCTTCCCCGGTGTGTCATCGCTGCATTCATGAAGAGGGCACCCTGCTTCACACCATATGGGACTGTTCGGTGCTGGCGCAGTTCTGGCGGGGAGTAATGACCTGCCTGTCGGAGGTTCTGTGTTGGGATCTCCCCCGTTCACCTAAGCTGGTTCTCCTGCACATCATGGACGATATCGGGGGCAATGTTTACAAACGTCATCTTATGCTCTTGGGTTTTACCTTGGCCAAACGTGACATTGCTAGGGCCTGGAAGGCTACAGTGGCGCCCTCAGTTTCTGTTTGGAAGAAAGGCCTAGACTTTTGCATGGGCTTAGAGGCTCCCATCTTTGTTACGAGGGGGTGCCCTCGTAAACACTACAAAATATAGAAACGCTGGACGGACTATCAGGCCTGGAATTGGAGCCTGTTCCAGCCCAGTGCCAAGACCGGCTCCGGTTTCTCCCCTTTTCCCTGAGGTGTCCTGTGTATACACTTGGTGGGATAGACGCTTCTTGGTAGTGAACCGTAGTGAGCGTAGGATTGTGGCTTTGACTGTACATATTATTCTTGCATGGTCGACAATGCAATGGGGAAGGGGGGTAGGAGGGTGTTGTATGTTTTTCCTTTTTGTTTTGATTTAAGTGCAATTCCTTTTAACATTCTCTTATGTATACAAGAAAAGTGTCAAAGTCATAATAATGTATATTGATACTGCAGAAGTCTCTGGGTCACAGAGCTCCGCTCTCTACGTGCTTTTGACAAATAAAATATGTTTTATTAGGTGAGCAGATTCCGTGGTCGGTGGTGTTGTAGAGTGTGCCATAGAAAGAGCTGCTCTCCACCTAAACTTGGGAACTACCCAGAGTTCCCTGCTTCCTTTTATGCATAATTTATGCAGCACTCTAATCCTGAAACGATAAAGATATATACATATTTGTGTGCACACACGGATGTATATGAAAATATATATATATATATATGTATATATATATATATATATATATATATATATATATATATATATATATATATATATATATACACACACACATATTATATATATATATATATATATGTCCAAGGAAAATTCTCCAACCAAAGGGAGCCCCCATCCTGCAGGGCGGCTTCACAGAAAGGGGGATGGAGCATTCCATGATTTGGCACACCAAAGAAAAAGAGAAGTGAAGCCCAACTCGGTAAATCACTGGCTTTATTGTGTCTCAAGGGTGGCAGAGCATCAACCCTTACGCGTTTCGGTTGTTGGTCATGACCTTGCTCACAGGTGAGGAAATTCTCATTGAATAAACTCGCACCATTTAAATCACAATGATCACGTGACCCGGTGCAATCCTACATTTCCCAAAATGCACGGGGTGTTATTGCAAACTGTGGTAGATGTACAATAATGCTGAATAGCATCTTGATGCCACAGTCTGATTAAAATCATTGCCCTGTGCTTGGACTGTGATGTAATGTAGATCTTGCTGGATAGCGTCCCAAATCGCAGTTTAAAAGTCTGCGTGCAATGTAATGTTCAAAAAATGAAATGTCACATATAAATTGTGTAGCGTTTACCTTCCATGTTTAAAGTCCTCATGATGTACTGCCCATGGTATCACCATATCTTTGAACATAATGCCAGAGAGTCCAAGTTGGCAAGAGGAGACATAACTCCTCTAGTACTCCCTTTCGCACTGCCGTGCAAAAATACCTGGGAAATCCTTTTTGTCTACATGTAGGCATACGGGACATATATTTATATATCTATGCATATATATAAATATATATGTGTGTGTGTGTTTATTTTTTAATAGAGAACCCCCTTTTTTCATTCTTTACCTGCCTTTACCTCTACTCACTTCCTACAACCAAAAATTATCCTCACCTCCCTTTACTTCTAACCACCTTTAAACCCTAAAATCATCCTTACCTCCCTTTATCTCTGTGTGCACATAAAAAATTATCTTATTTACAAAAATACTTACCTGCCTGATAAATTGCTGTGTGACAAATGTAGAAATACTTAATTGTGTGGCAAATCGATGCATGTAATTGATGCGTGGTAAAGGCTGGTTCCTGTGTGTAATATTCATTTTAGTTACTTCATTTTTAGTCCTTATCATATCCTTTCAGAATATGTAATATTAATTTTAATATGTAATATTAATTTTACAGCTGCTCAACATAAGTTCAATGCAAGCCATATTCATTTAAACAGGGGTCATACTCATTTAAACATGGCTTGTGTTCATTTCGATATGTGGTTTATTCATTTCAAAGCATGCTACATTTATCTCACATAGTTTCATATTTATTTCAAAAGGTGTCATATTAATTTTAATAAATGTCATGTTAATTTTGATGTGGGCCATATTATTTTCACCAGGCGTCATATTCATTTCAAAGTGGTTCATATTCATCTTAGCATGTGTCCTATTCCTTTCAAGGAATTTCATATTTATTTCAATGGATGTCATATTCACCTTAACACCTGCCATAATAATTTCAACATGGGTAATATCCATTTCAACATAGGTCATATTCATTCCAGTACATGCAATATTTGTTTAGATGTGCATCAGATTAATTTCAAAGCATTATATATTCATTTTGACAAGTTTCATTTTAATTTCAGCATTGGTCATACTCTTTTTAAGACATGTTGAATATATTTCAATGGGGCTCATATTAATTTCATTGCATGTCATAGTCATCTTAGCATGTATCATACTCCTTTCAATGGATGTCTCATTCATATTAACGCATCCTATATTCATTCTAACATGAAACATATCCATTTCAACAGGTATCATAATCATGTTAATGTGCATCATATTACTTTCAATGTAACCCGTCTTCATTTTGATAAATACCATGTTCATTTTAACGTTATTTGTATTAATTTTAAAACATGTCAAATTAATTTCAATGAAGCTCATATTAATTTAAACACATTTTGTATTCATTTTAGCATGTGTTATATTCCTTTCAATCAATGTTATATTTATTTCAATGGATACCATATGCATATTAACGCTTGTCATATTAATTTTAGGATGCAACTTTTCCATTTTAGCACATATCATATTCACTTCAATATGTGTCATTCATTTCAATGCAAGCCATATTCATTGTGACAAATGCCATGAGAATTTCAGCTTTGGTCATACTTTTTTTAAGGCATGCCAACTTCAATTCAATGGGGCTTATAATCATTTCAACACAAGCCAGATTCATTTTAAATCATCTTCTATTTATTTCTGTATATCTCATATTCATTGGAATCTGGGTAACATTCATTTCACCACAATTCATATTCATTGCAACATGTGTAATGCTTATTTCAGTTTATGTTATATTATTTTCAATGTGCATTATATTCTTTTCAGGCTACAATATATTCATTTCAGTAACTTACATTCATTTCAATCTGTCATATTCATTTCAATGCATGTCGTATACCTCTTGGCATATGTCAGTCATTTCAAGAAATGTCCCATTCTGTATGATGCATATTGTATACATTTCAGTGATAGCTATATTATTTACGGTGAGGGCCATATTTATTTTAGCATGATTGATATGTATTTCAGTATTGCTCTTATTCAGTTTGGACTGCGTTTTATTCATATCAATCACTAAGTAGCATATACAATCTGCCAGGTTTCATATTTGTTTTGATTCAAGTCAGATTCACTCTGCCAGGTATCATAATTATTTTGACACATATTACATTCATTCTGGTGTGTGTCATATTCATTTTGCAACAGGCTATGGATTTCAGAAGGTGTCCTATATAGGGATCTGTAATTTTGACATGAACGGCTTCCCATAAAGTAATGCGTGTATTTATTCACAGGTACACTGCTGGTGGCTGTATTTTTATCCTATGGGGAAAAATTGTTAACCCCCTGAGTGAGTTGCTGGTAGGAATCCCCGCGTTGTAATGGATATCTCCCCATTAAGAATAGACATACTTCAAGAGAAGAGTGGTAATGTCGACACAGAATAACAATTTGTGTGTGTGTTCTCCGTCTCTGGCACAATCTTTCTTTTTATTTTGTTTGTCAACCACTACAGATCTTTTTCGAAGCATCAGTTAGGTGGAGATGCATCCCCGAGTCCTGATAAAATTGCCATAAAGCGTGCGAGGCAATGAAACAATTATAATGGTCTAAATATGCCATTATTTTTAATCTGAGTGTGGGCACTGTTGAAAAAAAGTATGTATGAAATAGCAATCCACAACTCATTTTAGTTTCGGAATTTATTTTTCGTCTTTCGCACTTTATGCGGTTTAGACGGTTGATGGATGATATAATCATCTACACGTTAATTTTCTTGACCTTTTCTCACACAAATTGAAGACTTGGGCAAAAAATGTATTTTCCCCTTTCTTTTCTTGTCATGAAAGTTACCGGTGATGACAACGTGAGCAAACTGGTGAGTACCAACCAGTAGCTCTACGGATGGAGCTTAAGTGAGGTACTTTCTGACTCCTCTCACCTTTTTTCTTTGATGTGAGGCTATGTGTGGTTGGTTGACAAACTTAAACTCTTGTAGAAAGAACACTTGGAGGTGGGCATGACTGTTAAATGAGCATGGCCCTATCTAGAAGTATACAATACCCATTTTTGATGTAACACTAAAACGTTACTGTGTTCTATGTAACCAGGTCATTTGTGTATGGGCCCCCTGATAGAGCCACCTCTGTTCTGCAAAGGCTTGCCCTGATGACCTTGAATAATTCTTCTACAGATTTTTTAAAATACTGTTTCTCTTCAATGTATGTATTGATGTGAGTGATAGTCTATTACAGACATGTTACAGGGAAATGTTGTGTTTATGTTACCTTTAGATCAAAACAGTGCCTCATATGTGAGAAGTGGGAGGGTGTCAAGAAGGTTACTTCCAGTAATATTAGTGAGCTGCTGCTGTGTTACAATATTGAAAACACACATCACTATCCATGAATATTATATGTAACAACTTTAGAATTGAGTCTGCCTGTGCACTGTCAGTGACCTGACCAAAGAGGACATGAAAGAGCTGAAACAAGATCATAATTCAAAACTGTTCTTAACTGGGGTACCCAAAATACAATCGGCCCTGATCTGCCAAAATCCTTAAGATGTCGCTGAGTAAATGGTCATGAGAGCTACACAGGGCTGCACCTCCTGTGTGTAGAACCTTCTGACTGGTTCAGAGTTGTTCTCTCTGGAGAGAGTAGTGCTCGATTAGAGTTGGATGGGGGAGGTCTTGATTGAGTGACAGGGTGTGGTACTGTCAGGAAATTTATGTGGGACATAGCCTGGGATTTTTACTGCTTTAAGGCACCGACCATGCTCATCTGATGATTGGAATGCGAGTGGTCTGAGGCTCCTGGTTCAGACTCAAACCAGTAGATTCCTGTGTGGTCTGAGGCTCCTGGTTCAAACCCAAACCAGTAGATTCTTAGAGTCTGGTGATTGCCGCTGATGAAACAAGACCTTTATGAAGCTATGCTAATAGAGTTGCCAGGATCCAGTCCATTTTTCCAACGGGTTCCTTTACAACTGGTGATTGTCGGAAGGTAGGACGGATGGATGAGGAGAGCATGTGATGGTTGTCAGGTGCAGTCATGTGACATGGTATCATAGTAGCCTATCTGGCGCAGGGGAAAGACTCTGATTAATTTTCTTTCACCTTCACCCTCAGGGGAAAGGATCTGTTAGTTTGGTGAAGAAAATATCAGTAAAGAGTTTTTGCCCTTGTCTTTCAACAGATATCTGTTGCCTGGGGTTGTATTGGGGAAAGGAAATTCTGGAGACGAAAAAGGGCTCACCACTTCAATGAGGAATCACTGTCAAAGAAGAAGCAACTAGACCCCTGTGGCTTTAATGCGAAAGTAAAGAGTAATAGAAGGGTCCGGCCTGGGCCCAGCACAGTGATAAAGCTCTGTGCCAAAATGAATGGGTTCTCAATGAAACATGGCGAGAGTTTACTGACAAGATAGAAAATAGGTAGCGCTTGGAATCCTCCAACGTGTGCTCTAGTCAGTAGTTTAAAACAGGCATCAAATCAGTGGATGAGTGTGAAATATAAGATAATAACTTTTGGGATGCCCAAGTACCATTTCAAATAATGGGGCGTGACCTTGCCCATTCCCAACATATACTTCCTGCGAAGTAGAGACACTAGAAAGAACAAACTATACATAGGCAAGGTAAAAGGGGTTCCCAGGTTGGTCCTATCACAGGTATGCACATACCCTCACCAGAGCAGGATTGGAATCACATTGAAAAAGTGTGTTAGGCGGGAACTGTTTCTAAAGCAGCCGTCCTCAGCCTGTCTCCTAGTTGCCTCACTGCTGCAGCACATAAATCCCTGCAAGAGACATAACGATTAAAACCTTTAGAGCTGCAAAGCTAGCTGCTCCTAGGGGACTGTCTAAGTCTGGGAATACTCTGAAATAGTAAACATCTTAGAGATGTGTGTACAGAACGTCGCACTATTGAAGAACATTTGCAGAGTGCTCGCTGATAAAACATACACCTCGCCATCTTCATGTATTTTCTATTTAATGTGGTGTTGCACGTATCAGATGTATTAAAGATATTCATCAGCAAATGTACAGTCATCTTTTACTCTCATAATCCAGATGTGTGGACAAGAACACAACGTTTGTTGAATATTACGCAAGTGACATGACTATTACCTGCAATTGCAGATCACAGCACTGTTAAACAATATAAAATGCATATAGTTCTTGTGACAGTGATCCCTGCAAATTCTGCAGCAAAAAACCCTTATTGCAAATGCTGCAGCAAATGCCCTGCTTCTTAAATCTAAAGGGCCAGATGTACGAACATTTTGATTTGCGACTCCCAAATTGCGACAAATTGTGAGTCACAATTTACGAGTCACAAATCACAATGTAGAACAGTGTCTCAGACACTGTTAGCGATTCCCAATGGGGTCGCAAAATGCGAGGTTCATGAATATTAAGAGCCACTTGAAATTTGCGACCCCATTGGGAATGACTGGCCCTCCCGGGGATGGTGGCCTGCTGGGGTCAGCAGACCACCATGTCTGGGACTGCTTTTCAATAAAGCAGGTTTTTTAAAAAATGCATCCTGTTTTCCTTCAAGGAAAACAGGATGCATTTAAAAAAGAAATAAAGAAACGTTTTTGTTTAATTTCCACTGCCTGCCCCTAAAAAATATTTTACCCTGCATTTGCAAAGGGGAAGGGGTCCCCTTGGACCCCTTACCTTTTGCGAGTGTATTACCACCCTCTTTTGCGTTTGCGCATGCAATTTAGGGTCGTACATCTGGCCCATATTTTCTTGTTTCCATTGTTGTTTACTCCGAATATGCCCACTTTCTCACACATATTTGCATAATGATGTATTCGTTTTAGCGTTATTTGATTTGCTTACCTCCATGTCGTAGTAAAAAGTCTGTTTTTTATTTACATATTTATTTATTTGAACTCCATGTGAGTAGTTCATGTCAAAAGAGAAAGTCTGATATTTTATTTATATAAATATTTATTCATTTTAGCCTCATGGGAATTATTCATGTCCATGTCAAAATAAAAAGCCATTTTGTTTCAAGTCTATTGATGGAGCAAAACAGAAAGTATTGCATACGTCATCGTGTTCCATCCACTGTGTCGCCCTCTAACCCTTTTCGCGGTATGATGCACTCATGCTTGTGCACAGCATAAAAGCCTATTTTGCCTAAGACCCCTCCCTTTTCCTCAAGTGTTGTAGGACTGGAGTTGGAATAATAATCTTCCCAGTAATTAGATCTATTACCCTCTGTCACCCTGTTAATACAGAGTAGAGAATTTGGTGGCCATCTCAAGTTTGTATGGCTTTTAACCACATTTATGCCCTTCTGTTGGCTAACCAAAAGACTAGCAGGGTGAAAGAGAAGGCGGGAATATTACCACTTCCTTAAAAAAGGTGCACAGGGAGAAAGTCCTGTTGAAGATAGAAAATCCACAGAACACCAGGTTGTAGTTCCAAGAAGTAACTTTAGTCAGGTTCAAGTTACAGGAGCTTTAGGTTAATAGCCAAGATGGTAAGTAGGTCAATATGTACACCCCACCAGGAGCAGCCTCCTAGCTGCTCAGCCTGCTGACACCAACTGACTCACATCAGGCACCCAACATTCCATGACCTCATCAACATTCCACACATACTCAGGCTGAACAGCAAGGGGATAGATGGAGAACAGAAAGAAGAGTATAATTCACACCACTACATATCCTCTTTCTTTACACAAAAGAAAATCAAAGTAAGAAGATATGCAAAGAAGTAAATACATCACTTGAGCAAATAAGTGCAGAAAGAGATAGATTGAAAGATAATCTAAAATACGATATAACAATGGAACAATATCATAAAATAGGCAGATAAGAGATAAGAACAATGGTAAAAATAGGCAGGTAAGAGTTAATAACAATGGTAAAAATATACACACGCACCCAATGGTAAAATGACATGAAGAAAGCAGGTGCGAAATAAGAACAAAACATAACAATAGTATAAAGAGAACCACAGCCATCCCCTATTCTCACAAGGAGAGGGCAGAAAAGTAAAGCGTATGCCACAGAAAGAGACCACTTGGCAGGCAAAAAACATATGTACTGAGTAGCAAAGTAAGAGAAATAGGAAAAAATGCAAGCACACATACCACAACACCCGAAGGGACGTAAGTCTCAGGTAAAACATGTGGAATGGCACAACGCACACAATGCAAATCCTGCAAATCAAAAAACAAGCACACAGGATCGCAATGCAAACAAGTAACGGAAGTAAGCAAAAATACGTACCAGATATAACAAGAACCTGAAAGGACTAACAGTCTCAGGAAGTACACACACACACAAAACCTGTACGCCTGACGTCAAGGCACCCCTACGTTCTGTGAAAAGGAGCAGAAAGCGAACCAGCGCATAAAACAGAAAGGGACCAAAACACAAAACGTAGACCAAAAATGAATGTGCTTGTAAAGTAGAAAGTAGGCAACCCTCAAGAACAATGCAAAAGCTAAATTGTACGCCTACACACAACCCGCAATGCGGGGGTAAACACGTCAAATGTAAAAACTGCACAATGAGTAATGCAATACTAAAAAAAAAAACAAGAATACCAGTAATTAGGCCTATAAGAGAAAAGGGTAACACACCCCAGTCACAGTAAAGTATATAAATATCACAATTTATGCAACACTTTCCACGAGAGTGGAAGAATTCTTGGTATGCACCAATAAACAATAATGAACAGGTTAGAAGGAAATATATGTAGTAATGAATAATAACACCTGCATAAAGGATAAAATCATCACATGTGAAGCATATATGAACATTGACCCCAAGGGAATGAAGACTGAACATTAAAATATTAGACTATTATAAACACTAGCAAAGAAGTACTGTCCCAAGAAAACAATAAGCAAAAATAAATAAAGTAGTGACCATGGTCATGCTCAAGCTTGGAAACGTGTGGAACGCAAACATGGAAAAACAGTACCTTGGTTGAAGATTAATCACTGAAGAGCGGCGCACAGAAGCACCGGGTAGAAGAAACACAACTTAAGTAAAATTAAAAGGAGGCAAAAATTACTAGTCCTCTGGCATCCAATGACGTTCCGATGACATCTGGGGAAAGGAGCTTTACAAAGTAGGACATCTTGGTCGGCAAACAAAGTACGTAGTTGGTAGCCAGGGTAAAGAGAAACAACATCGGGTGCCGCCAACCGCAAGATGGAGGCACGATTTTAGACGTTGTGCAGAGGGGCTCAAGGCACATTCTTGTATGCAGGCATTCCTCGGAGGCGGAGAGGATGAAGATGTAGGGACGTCATCAGGAGCTCCTTTGTTGTTGCGCACGGCAGCAATGAGTGGTATGTGACAAAAGGAGACCGTTGAAAGTGGGTGACGGTTTCCATTTGAACTTTGGATATGTGTGACGCAGCAAAGTTAAAGGTATGACATATACAAATCGTAACATTGCCCCAAACATGACACATTTCGCACAACAAGAGGTGACATCCAGCACGAAGTGAGGGGTAAAATCCAGGGTTTGAAATGTCTGGCAATGCAACGGCTCCCAAAGAAATTGCATGGCCACTGCCCAGAACGCGTAATTCAATTCCCCAGGGTGACACCAGATAACAAGGGTGAAACACCGCACAGCAAGCGCGCCGAAGATAGTTTGTGCCATTACAAATGAAAGAGGGCAGTTGAACTGGCACGCATCCGGGTAGTATAAAAATGAAAGTGGGTCACAAAAAAATAAGAAGTGCCCACAAAACATAATGTACATGCCTTAGGTTAGCCTCAAAACGGCACGGGCAGTGGAAAGACAAGAAAAGAAAAACAAATTGCATATGCTTTCAATGCGCTTGAAACGCAGAGGCCGATAGTAGCAAAGGCGCTGGGCAAGTATTACAGCATAAAGAACAGGCAGTACATAACTCACCAAGCTTGAGTGAGGTGGAAAACTGGCACGCCCGAGTTGAGGCTGACCAGTGTCAAATGGTCACTGGTGGGCTGGGGCTGCCGAGTTCTTTAAGTGATAAGACGTAGGTACACAAGCTTGAGTTTCTTATAAGTTGCAGAATATTTGTATTCCAGTTAGTTGCAGTTTAAGCATTCCTTGAAGATCACGCAGGTGTGTAGTAAAATAGTCGCCAAAATATTGAAGATAGAAAATCCACAGAAGACCAGGTTGTAGTTCCAAGAAGTAACTTTATTCAGGTTCAAGTTACAGAAGCTTTACGTTGATAGCCAAGATGGTAAGTAGGTCAATATGTACACCCCACCAGGAGCAACCTCCTAGCTGCTCAGCCTGCTGACACCAACTGACTCACATCAGGCACCCAACATTCCATGGACTCATCAACATTCCACACATACTCAGGCTAAACAGCAAGGGGAAAGAGGGAGAACAGATAGAAGAGTATAAGTCACACCACTACAAGTCCCTTCGGGAGGAGTCTTGTATATTTAGCGTTTATGTTTCTCCAGTCAGTGGGTTATTTCATGGACCTCAATTCACCAAAATGCCAGGGGCAGCGGAAAGTGACTTCCCTTGCCCATTGACCTTCACTTTTACTCACACATACATATGCTTATACATACGTACGCATTCACACATACACACACTCACACATATATACAGACTCTGCCTACACATTCACACACATTCACACATAGACATTCACACACACACTTTCCTACGTAATAACACTTCCAAAACTGCAAGCCCACACACAACATACACACATTTAAAGTCCTTTTATTTTACTTACCCCAACTGCCAGGGAAAGTCAAATTCCACTTATTTGTACTCCATTTTTTATTAAACTAATAGCGAACAATGTAATATTATTCACTATAAGTATAGTAAAACAAATGACAAAAAACAAGGTGAGTGAAGCCCCCACCGACGTCCATAAGGACGAGCTGCTTCTGTTTTTGCCACTGCTGATGCTAGGGGCCGCAAAGGCAGTGCCAGGGGTCACAAGGGGCATGCCAGGGGTCGCAGCAGCGACCCTTAATTGACCTCCATGGTTACTATGTGTGTGTTAAGGTGACCTTTATGGTCTGGTCAGCTTAATACATCAATCGTGATAGTTTAACTGAGTCTCGCTGTACACGACCCAGACCCACCATCCCTAAAATTCCCGGGCCTTCACAGTGGTCCTAGCCTGGCTCCTTCCCACACCACTAGACCGTATCTGCCTTCTGCTCCCTCACAGACACCATACTTCCGTGCTAGCAGCAAGCTCACAACACACAGCCTCCAGGCTGGCTTGCGTGAGGTATTAATTCTTTATTTTTCTATTCATCCCAAATGTACCTAACTAATGAATGATCCTGAGCTCTCGTACTTCAACTGTGTTATGACTGAACTCAAATGGGACTTCTTCCCACCAGGGCACCGCTGAAACTAGAGCAAGAAACTCAATGGAAGCTGGCGGAACCCCCTCTGGGGGGTTACATCAACACGATATTTACTTTCATCAGAAGCCCTAATTCCCTCGATGCTGATGCGGTAACATTACTTAATTGTCTTGCTGAAAAGTTTATTTGTTATTGATAGCCTGACTTCTCTAACACCGGATGAATATAGTAGTCTCTGTATTTCATCACACAGAAATCATTCTGTTTCGGCTTCACACATCAGGACAGTGACACATAGTGAACATGTCATCTCAGTTACATACGCCCCAAGAGAAGCAGTGTTAACCCTTTAGCACTCCTGACAAGCAGGAGTCATTGAGAGCTGCTCTTGTTGACATATGCTCATAATTGGTGGAATGACATTTCTGGGTGGCAGTGCCATATCAAATGCCAGCTGCGCCAAGCTACATGCGCGAGACTCTGGAGCTACCTTTACGACCCTATTTTCTAGCATTTTAGAATTAAAATGAACAGTCTTAATGGATCCCTGTGACTACACCGGGAGAGAAGCTTGCCTTTCTAGGAAAACCAGACAACACAGACTCCTTCCAAGACAACACTGCAGCACCCGGACAAAAGATACTGAAATATACTCAGGAGCTCTGGTGCCAGTTTATATTCAAGATAAAATATTTTTGTAAATGTCAGCCTTTTTTAGCCGATGCTTGTCATTAACAAATCGCGTCGTATAACAGCCTACATTTCGGCGAGGGTGCTCCCTTTATCACTGGATGCATAAATAAATAATACATTGATAGAGACCAGTCACCAGTAAATCTTCAGAAACTATACACCGCTCACTTACCAAATCAACTACACATGTAACCCCACATAAGATTTCCTTTGCAAAAAGCTGTGACATATTTAACCCATTAAATATAATTTGAATGGATCCCAAAACCAGCCAAAATGATTTTTTCTATACCCAGGATATACTGTTTGCGCCTTTCCTCTGTCAGGCCTTACATGTGCTGTACACCGTGCAGACCTGTATCTCTTCATGGTCACAGTCTGATAGTCATGAGGGCCTGGCAGTGACTGCCACATCAAACTTACCTCTAACCCACTTGGCAAGGGTGAGCCTCCCAAAACCGAAACAATTGTCTCTCCATTGTTCTTCTGGAATTATTTAAAGATACAGTAACTGGGAAATAGTGCCTCTTGACTCCAGAATAACACAGTGGACATGATTCTGCAGCCCAGGGCCAAATTTGAGTAAGTGGTTGTACTTGGGTGCCACCGGCACTGATTTTTGGGTACCAACACTTACCATTCCTCAACAGACTTTGATTCAGAGCAAGAAAGAGAAAAACACTAATGGGGGTGTGGGTGGAGAAGAAGAAGGAAGAGAAAGGCAGAAAAACAATGACGGGGAGAAAGCAAGGATGAAAATGAACCCAGAAGTGGAGTAAAGAGCCAGGGAGTGCCTGGTGTTGGATTAAAGAGGCGTGTGGTGGAATCAAGATTACTCAGCCTTGGTATTCATCATGCTGACCATTGCTAGCGCTGGCCGCGGCCTCTAAACAAAACTTTGGGACCCAGCACTTATTGTTTTACAAAGTAAGTACTGATGCAACCATTTTAAGAGATCTGACCTGCCGAACGTTTTCAGGAGAATTTGAGGAATGGATATCTAGGTGCCCCTGCAACTGCCCAGGAAGAAGTCCTGAAACACTGCACTGCCATATGTATTCCATCTGAGTCTGATGCGACGCTTCAAACTGAATGCTAGAAACAGGGAATCCTGCTGACTGAAGCAACATGAAGATGTTGATTCCGTCCCTTCACTGGGCCTGTATTGACCCCAGCTGACATTACATTTACACTCCTTCTGCAATAGAATCCAGTCCATTCAACAGCCAGCTAAATCACGTTTTGGCACAAATTGGTGCAGTATTTTGCTGTCACCATTACAGAAGACAATAGAGTTGATCTACCCCCCTCTTTCTATGCCAATGAGAAGACAGTACCTGCGGTAATGCCTTTGCTGGCAACACATTGTATCTCACCTTTGATGATCACGTGCCGCAGTGATTCCTGCAGTGCTTGATTTGTAAAAATCCAAAATGTAGGGCCCTAAAGTTTTTCTTAGGAGTACATTGTCTTCACTGCCTAATAGCAAGGCTGCCTAGTTGTTTCTACCTCAATCCTCTCTTTTCACCATCCCACACTTCTGTTGTAGATATCTAGCTGTTGCAGGTTTTTTTATCCTTATTTTCGCCCTTAATCTGTTTTCTAGCTTTCTCTTTATTCTCCTTTCCCCCCTTTCTGCTTTATTCTTGTTCTGATAAAAAAATATATTCTAGTCACAAGAAGTCATTGCTTGTGTCAATCACCTGGAAACACAGGCCCAAATTAATCACTATTTACAAATGAATGTTTCGGCACATTTTAACGGGAGGTAGCGCCCATCTGGAGGGTCCCGCATTGCAGTCTATGTGGTAGGTTACTTTGAGAGGGGGCAACACTCGACTGATCCTCTGTTGTCTGCCAGTCAATCTTCATAACTACGATGAATTACTGTGTACAAAACACTATCTGCAGCATCAAATGATAACTGTGGCCATCATAATGGTATGCCCTCAGCTCTTTGCCCCTGATTATAATTGGGTCATAATTCACTTTTTGGGTGCAAACTCCTGCTTGTGCCCAAAATGGAATTACAAGTCAAATTGTACCCAACTATAGAGTTTGTTCCTGCGATATGCGACAGGGAAAATCTGCAAATCAAGGGAGAAAATTGCACAAAGTGTTGTTTTGTGAATCGATTAATAGGTTAAATCTTGAATAAATTGTGTGTGATTCCCCATTACTGGATCTGTAACCTGTTACTGGATGAAAATTGTGCAAGTGCTTATTTGTACACTCAGCACTATGCACATTTATAGGTGTGCAATTTTGGCCAGCATTTTACGGCACCTTTGCACAAGGGTCCATTGTAGACGAAATGGGATTGGGTATCATCCCAAAAGTAGCGCAATTCGTTATCACTCAAGTAATGTAGGTAGGGCCTAAACAAATATTCTGTTTTTCATAATTCAACATTCATGATTTACTGTGGACAAAAGATTAATTGCAGCAGCAAATCATGCACATGGCCATCAGAATGTTTTGAGGCCAAGAGGAATACTGTCTGGATGCACTGTAAGCAGGTATTTGTACCACATCACTGTAATAATTCATCATACACATAGGTGCCGATTCCGATCCGTTAAAAATATTCCCCGTACGAATCGTATCCGGATTTTTTTCCGTACGAATCGTACAAGTAGCGTACAAACTGCCAAGTACGATTCGCATGGGAAAAAGTCCATACGAATCGCATTGGGAAAATTTCCCCGCACGTCCTCGGGTCGGAAAATGTGTCCGACACATCCCCGGGCGATTTACCGTACGAATCGGAAAAATGAAGTCCGACCGTGCAAGTACGATCAGTCCCGTCCTTTCGATTTTACAACCGTATGGAAAAAACACCGTACGGACCGAACTCCTATAGCAACCATGGAGACATGTGCCCGCATACGCGCCGAACACCCCACCCCAGACCCCGTATATACGCGCAGAACACCTCCCCAGCCCTGGTATGTACGCGCCGAACCCCCCCAGCCCCCGCATGTACACGCCAAACGCCCCCCGGCCGCGGATGTACGCGCTGAACCCCCACCAGTGTATGTACGGAGCGTACCCCCACCCGTGTATGAATGGAGCGTACCCACACCCCACCAGTGTATGTACGGAGCGTACCCCACCCGTGTATGTACGCAGCGTACCAACACCCCACCAGTGTATGTACGGACCGTACCCCCACCCGTGTATGTATGGAGCGTACCCACACCTCACCAGTGTATGTACGGAGCGTACCCCCACCCGTGTATGTACGGAGCGTACCCCCACCAGTGTATGTACGGACCGTACCCCCACCCGTGTATGAATGGAGCGTACCAACACCCCACCAGTGTATGTACGGAGCGTACTCACACCTGTGTATGATTGGAGCGTACCCACACCCCACCAGTGTATGTACGGAGCGTACCCCCACCCGTGTATGTACGCAGCGTACCCCCACCCGTGTATGCATGGAGCGTACCAACTCCCCACCCGTATATGTATGGAGCGTACCCCCACCCGTGTATGTATGGAGCGTACCACACCCCACCAGTGTATGTACGGAGCGTACCCCCACCCGTGTATGTACGGAGCGTACACACAGCCCCCCCTGTATGTACGGTGCAAAACACCACCACCGATGGATGGTGCGGACCAACACCCTGCCCGTGTCTGTATGCACCCTACCCCAGGCCCCTACACCAGCACCCTCACCCAACATCGCGCATGTAAGAGTCGTACTAAGCCATAGCAAAGGACAGCACTGTACAACAACATGGTCCATGTACGCACCGTACAGACGCTAAAAGCACTCGTACTGAAACAGGACAAACTAAAACAACACAAGGAGTGTCAATTCGATGCACACAACACCACAAAACATGTCCAACAAGCCCAAATACATCCTATACACTGACCTGCAACTGCCAAACAGCTAAACAGAGGCCCAAAACACAACCACTCCTTATAACACACCCACCCAAAGTTCAAACACAGCCACACCCACAAATGGACCAATAAAAAGGCCCAGCACACACAAACCATGATCCTTTGCAACAGATCCACTACTGCCAGACCACAGAGACAATGCACTGCACCATACTACATCCATCAATACACCTTACACTTGCACTCCTTCACACAACCACCATCACAAACACACCCTCATCACATTCACCCCCACACCCCCACAACCATCCACACCCACACCCCACACCATGCCCACTAACAAGAACCCAAAGTTCACAAAGGAGGAGCTGGAGGTCCTTGTCGACGAAATCGTCAGAGTCGAGCCACAGCTCTTTGGAACATTGGTCAGACGGACCAGCATAGCCGAAAAATCAGCCATGTGGGAGAGGATTGTCAATTCTGTGAATGCTGTTGGGTCCACCAGAAGGACCAGGCATGAGTGCCAAGCCAGGTGGTACGATCTGCGGAGGATGGTCCGCCGCAAAATGACGGACGATCACAACCAGGGGAACATCACTGGAGGAGGGCCGCCCCGCAGACCGGTACACTACCATTCCTGGGAGGAGAAGGTGATGACCACGCTGCCGCCGGTGGGAGTAGACGGAGTAGAAGGAGTCCGAGAGCCTGGTGAGTACACAAACAACTCACCTCACATGGGGGGAACGCCATACACAACCAAAATATCAATCATGCACGCAACCCCCCCAAAGCCAGCACCGTACACAACCACACTCCAAAAACACACACATGCCACTAGCGCCTCCATGCCCCATGCCCCAAGCAAGGCCATGCCAAGTCACAGGCCACACAAAACACCAACACAAGACAGGATGTCCCCGATGCCGGGAGGGTGGGCCTCAAAACTAACATAGAGCAACTCTGAAGCACACAACAATGCCCTCAGCCCATATGGCCTAGGGCACAGCCATACAAACAGTGTGTCCCCACACAGTACTGTGTTGCCTGCTAATGGTGGCCGCGTTGCAGGATGACATGGGTATGAAGGCACAATTTGCACATAACAGCAGCTAATGAAGACGCATCACTCTGAAAGAGTGTCAGCAAACACCGCCACAGCAGCAGCGCAGACTCAGACACTCCGCCCAATGGGTGCCCGGAGATAAGAAACAAACCCACATGAACAAGCCAATGGCCTTTGAAAGACCTGCAAACTGTGTGTGCCCAGGAAGCTGGGCTGAGGTGACAGAGGGTGACACACAGAGGGAGGGAGAGGGGGAGAGAGAGGGACGGAGACAGAGGTGGACACAGGGAGACAGAGGGAGGGAGGAGGGTGACAGAGGGAGTGAGAAAGGGAGACAGAGGGAGACGGACAGAGGGAGGAGGTTGACAGAGGGAGACGGACAGAGGGAGGAGGCTGACAGAGGGAGGGAGAAAGGGAGACAGAGGGAGACGGACAGAGGGAGGAGGCTGACAGAGGGAGGGAGAAAGGGAGACAGAGGGAGACGGACAGAGGGAGGAGGCTGACAGAGGGAGGGAGAAAGGGAGACGGACAGTGGGAGGAGGGTGACAGAGGGAGGGAGAAAGGGAGACAGAGGGAGATGGACAGAGGGAGGAGGCTGACAGAGAGAGGGAGAAAGGGAGACAGAGGGAGACGGACAATGGGAGGAGGGTGACAGAGGGAGGGAGAAAGGGAGACAGAGGGAGACGGACAGAGGGAGGAGGCTGAGAGAGGGAGGGAGAAAGGGAGACAGAGGGAGACGGACAGTGGGAGGAGGGTGACAGAGGGAGGGAGAAAGGGAGACAGAGGGAGATGGACAGAGGGAGGAGGCTGACAGAGGGAGGGAGAAAGGGAGACAGAGGGAGACCAAACCTCCCTTGGGTGGTGTGGCCATGTCCGCTCGTCAGCAGGTGGACTGTGTGCATGTAGACAAGGTTTGGCAGTGCGTGAACCCCCCCTTCAACCTTTGATCAACACTGGGCCATGTGTCAATCTGTGCACGAGTACATCCGTGCTGCAGGCACAAACCTAACCTTACACCCAGTATACCCACCCACTGTGTTTGTCAGAACCCTGTCACAAATGCATAAGTTACCTACCTGCATTCTCAAATAGCATGGAAAAAACACCATTTGGCCACGTACAGTGCAACATGTAAGGCGGCTCTGCATGGCTTGCTACGCCCGCTCACTACACTGCTGACTGCGTTCCAAAAAGATACATCAACTAAGATAGTGTCACACATAGGTAAAGTGTCGAAAGCTGTGGCAAAGGGACATACCCATGCACAAGTGCACTGTGAGAGGAATGCAAGCCAAATCCAACCACCCAGAGGAACTGTGCCAACTCAAAAATGAATGAAACATGGATGTTGCATGTACCACAATTAACATTGTCTCTCTCACACGCAGGTCAACGTCGTCAATCTCCCCCCAACACTGGGGGGGGAAGACTCACAGGACCAGGCTCTGCGTGAAGAGGATCCCACCGGCAGCGACGACTCTCACCACGCCGTGGATGACCCAGACCAACCTGGCCCCTCTGGTGTCCAACCACCTGCAGCACCTGCGTCAGGTACAACTGTGCCAACCACCACCCCCATTCCTGCCACATCCCAGGAGACACCCAGGAGCTCTGCCCACACACAACAACACAGCCAGTCTGTCCAGGAGGGACAAGGTTCTCCGGGCACCCAGGAGGAGGCAGGCGACACCGCAAATGCCATCCCTCAGGGGTCCCGGAGACCCGATGTGCCCACAACGGCAGGCCAGGTGCAAGTGGGCAGGGGTGGTGGGAGTGGAGGACGGCGGAGGCGCGAACCTGACCAGTTGGCTCAGGAACCGGTAATGTCACACGTCAGCAACATCCTGGACACATACCGGCGTGATGCCAGGGGCATGGTCCAGTTTGCGTCCACCCTCAGAGACATCAAGGGGACCCTTGAGGAGATGAAGACCCTGCAGGCCGAGCAACATGCCTGTCAACAGCGACACCAAGGACGGTGCAAACGTACATGACCCGTGAACTCCGTTGGATTGCCGAAAACATGGGCATCCCTCCCTGTGCCACCAGGCGAAGAACATCACCACCCACAGGGAGGGATCAGGAGGAGGAGGATTCATCCGACGGAACATCACAAGCATCGTCACGGCCTGCTTCTGAGGGTCCCCGCAGGAAGGTGGGTCATCCACGCAAAAGACCGTGAGAGTCAGCGGAACATTACCATCTCCCAGGTCACCTGGCCTGGCACCTGGCCCTGTGGCCCAACAGCAGCACATGAGCAAATGACATTCTCTGCCACATGGCCTTGATGGTCACAGTCTGACCAATGTTGACAAAGACTGTGGCATAGACTCTGATGACTTCCAATGGCAAGCATACCAACTCCCCCTGTGAACTTTGGATTCTACACTCCCGCCAAGCACCTCTTGTCATCCCCCCAAACACGTACCCCACCACAAATAAAAATCATCACAATCACGAGATGATGCCGTCATTTTGCATTATTCCACTACATGTGTGTGTTGTAAAGTTAAACCATGCCTGATTTCAGAAGTAACTCCAACCATCCATACCCTGGGGTCTGAGTCTGGCACAGGACACACATGGGTCACAATGTATCATCCAATACAGACATGGAGCACCATACTCACCCGTGATGGGCCCAACCAGCTGAGGGGGTGCCCGCACAACTGTGCCTACAGACCTATTTAGAAGAGCAACAGTCATGCGCAGAGGTTAGGGATCATGTGGAGTGTCCTGGGGTGCTACTCCCAGGTATGTGTAGACACGTGGCAGAACCATGTCCTGCATGCTTGAGTCAGGTGGATGTGGAGAATGGTGGGCCGGCCAAGGTTGGATGCATGGAGATGGCACAATGGGGTGTTGGATCAAGGTTGTGTTGTGGTTGTGGGCTGCATCCTGAGTGTGTGCGTGGATTGAGAAGGTCATCCTGCAGCTGGCAGTGATCCATTCCCCCATCTCTGTTGGACGTTGATGTGGCCTGGTCGCCGGATGTAGAAGCAGAGCTGTGCAGATGCACCCTGGATGTGGACAAGTATCATGGGAGTTGTAACGCACATGTCCGTAGAGTGCAGGGTAGGATTAGACATGGATGTCGTAGTTGACCTGGGGGATGGTCTCTCTTGCCTTGAGGTGGATGGAACTGGGGATCTTGTGCATAATGCAGAGTGTGCTGCAGCATGAGGCACAGATGCTGCTGATCAGCATAGCACATGTCAGCAAGCAATCCATGATGAACACCAGCTTGTTTGCGTGGACACTGGGTGGCCTTGCTGCAGGGCCTGCAGCAGCATGCGCCATGTCGAGAAAACAATGCCACAAGTAGCACACAAAGACAAGGATCTCAGGAAGGAACTATGCAAAAGGTGTATGTCAAGGAAGGAATGTCTGGTTCAACATGGCACACACACACACAATGGATGCACATGCAGCACAGTGGCCGTCGTGGAGACTGACATGCCACAATACCTACACAGCCATGGACATCATGCACAATACAGATTCTAATCCCTGACAAACAGCTTGCATCTTGCTACTCTACACATAGACTCATATGCACCATCTCTGAGAACTATGCCAGACATGCCGCATGCACAGTGGCAACAGACCACCATTGACAGAGATGAGGCAACTTGGAGGCAGAGGGACACCTTTATTAGTCATGTGTGTCGGAATGCTAATGCAACTCTGTCAACACATACACAGGTCATGTGGATGAACACGTGGGACCAACACTGGCACCCCCCTTTGCACCACAGATGCTGGAAATCCATAGAACTGGCACACAAGTGACGGGTTACAGCTAAACACCCCCTGCTGCCCACGGAGAGGCTGCTATACACCATTGAGCCTCTAATGGGGAATTCACACACCATGTCAACCCGGTGCTACCCGTATGTTTCCGAGGGCAGTGTTACACACATCGATGGCTTCATCACAATCCACAATCCCATTACAGATGACTGTCACCAAGTCTGACCATCAATTCAGGTGAATTCAGCTCCATGTCATGTGCCCCATGGTGATTCTACATGTATGTAAAGTATCCAAACATGAACAGGAGCAGTGCACACACATTCAAAACAAATACCACTCCCAAAAAGCCGTGCTGCATCCCTTACCCTAAGGAGATTTTCAAACTTGTCCGTGCATGTAACGCTGATTCAGCACATGTTGCTGTGTTCATGAGGAATAGCAGGAGCACAACAATGCCACCAGCAGACAGCAAGCGCAAGTACCTGTGGATGAGAGACACACCAGAAGTCAGCCAAAAGAAGCACATCCGCATGCATGTGCATGTACTCGACACGTATAAGGTTGTCAACATGCTAGGTGACAATGATGACTCTGGAAAAACATTCTTCTATTGCATCATCACTCGAGTGACACATCCAAACACACCTCTGACTTACTTGGCAGACATGCAGATGGACACACACATTGCAACACATGCCACACACGGCCCAATGCGTGCACACTCAGACACTGGAACTCACCATTAAGCAAAGAAGTTGCGTATGAGCCGACTCCGGATGTCCTCTACCGCCTCCTCCTCCTCCACATCACTTGCCTCGTGACCAAGCCCTTCATCCTCCACGGGTGGATGGTCCTGCTCATCTGGATCCAGGATGAGTGGCACAGCTTTCTCCACTGCCATGTTGTGCAGCATGCAGCACACGAGGAAGATCTTGCAGACCTTCACCGGTGCATATGGGAGTGCGGCACCGGTCTTGTGGAGGCAACGGAATCGGCTCTTCAGGAGGCCAAACATCCTCTCTATCACTCGCCTGGTCCGCCCATGGGCGTTGTTGTGGCGGTGCTCGGCAGCCGTGCTGGGGTTGCGGAGAGGCGTGATCAGCCATGGCATGTTGGGATAGCCAGCGTCCCCTACATGGAAACATCATGGACAAAAGTGGGTCAGGAGAAGCAGTAAGACAGGAAGATGACGTTAAATACAGGACTGCCAGAGTATACCCACCAACAATACATGCTCGTTCGTTGCGCAGCTGCAGCATCATTTCAGGCACCCTGCTACGCCTCATGATGTAGGCATCGTGTGCTGATCCTGGAAAACGAGCACAGACATGTGAAATCACCATGTTGGCAAGACACACCACAAGGGCATTAATGGAGTGGTAATGCTTGCGGTTCCTATACGCTACCTCCTGTGCCTGTGGTGGTACCAAAGCCACATGTGTTCCATCTATGGACCCAATGACATGGGGCATCCCTCCCAGGGCATAGAACTCACGCTTGACACCTGTCAACTGCTCAGGAGTTGGGAATTTTATGAACTCATCCAGGTGATCCAACATGGCCTCTAAAAAATCATGCAGAACACGGCTGAACATGGTTTGGGACATGCCACCAACATGAGCAATGGTATATTGAAAGGTACCCGTGGCAAAGAAATGTAGGGCTGCCATCACCTTCATCTTGGGTGTCAGTGCAGTAGGATACCTGTGTAGCGGTTGGAGGTGTGGTGCCAGCCGTGTCGTCAAGTCCTCAATCAAATGTTGGGGGAAGCGGTAGCGGCGTATACAGTCATGTTCCCTCAGGTCAGCCAAGTCCGGAATTGGTCGAGGGAGAGGCGGAGCCCTGCAGTGAATTTGAAGGGACAACGAAGAGTGAGTACAGTACACCACCAATGTCAATGTACTGAGCACATGTTCAACAGGCAATACACATATGCTACATACAGAGTCAGGTCTGTGCAATATGCCCTGGACACGTATGCCAGGCAGGTGACACTCCTACCAAGAGCCAGCTACAAACGTTGATTCTCAACCTCAATATGCCATGCCATGAAACTAGCTGTGGGCCAGTGTAAGTGAACAGGCAGACGCATTACAGGAGTTACAGACATCCACATATGTGCAGAAGAAGGATGTTTATTGTACAGACAGGTTGCGGAACACTAGAGGCACAGGTCACATGTCATAGAAAAAGGACAGACCACACACCTTGCCATGGAGTACATGTCAAGACTGATCACACATACATTGAGAGCATGCAGATATGTCCTTGTTTTGAAACTCCGTGTCGATGCATACATACACCCCTAATGTCGGATTACACATGTGGGCTGGTGTGCGTAACAGTGTGCCATGCCCATCTACACAGAGACACATGTTGGTTGCAGCAACTGCAGATGCATTTGACCAAACACCTACAGCAAACCTATGGGAACACATGACACAGTTACAGCGTGCAATGCGGGCATTCACATGTCAGGTGTAATATTCCGTGTACCTGGCATCAGGGGACAGTTGCGGGTGTCGGTGACTGTGCCATGCCAGTGACGCATGGCTCAACAAGTCTGTACTACATGCACACATGTCAAAGGAGTGAAGGGGATGTGTGGCACATAGGGCACCATCACACATGACATGTGTACACAGCTCATCATACTTTTATTTGCCTCACACCTCAGGAGTAAAGTGCCACATCACAGCCTGACCCACCTGTGCCCGACACATGTAGTACTGCACAGACAATGCCTTGATGTCCAGCCTTGGCCAAGTATGACAGCTCTATTCCTGTCTGTGTGCCGCCTGTCACCACTGTCAGGTGTGAAACGCACCGTACATACGCTCTGAGGGCGTGTGTAGGGTCCCTATCACTATGGGAGTGCTGGCGTATGCCTACGCCATAGTGATACGGACCGTACAGGCGTGTGTAGGGTCCCTATCACTATGGGAGTGCTGACGTATGCGTACGCCATAGTGATACGGACCGTACGCGCGTGTGTAGGGTCCCTATCACTATGGGAGTGCTGGCGTATGCGTACGCCATAGTGATACGGACCGTACACGCGTGTGTATGGTCCCTATCACTATGGGAGTGCCGGCGTATGCGTACACCATAGTGATACGGACTGACCCTACGTCCAATGTTGTGCCCTCTGACATGATGTGCATGAGTGGGAGTAATGCATAGTGCAGGGACGGTTGCTTCAGTTGCAGTCATATCCATCCAGGACCATGGAGGAGTGTGGCCACTACCGTGCCCTGGGGCACCTTTTCCTAGGTATCATGTGTGTCATCCAACAATGTGGACATTCTCTGTGTCTTCGGCATAGGTTGGGCTCTGTGGCATTGTACCCTGGCCTCATCTGTATTGACGTAAACTGTGCTACATGTGTCCACTGTACAGTGTGACCCAATTTTGCTTGTGCATACTCACATGGGCAGTGCCTGTGTGTCTTGGAACGACAATCTGATGATGGTTGATTGTCAATGATATATGTGGACAGGCGCACCCAGGGTAGTTTGTGTACAATCAGGATTTAGTGCAGGCCATGTGTTTTTATCCCAGAGTAAGAGGTGTAAGTACTTCCTCTGTCTCAATCACATTGTCTCAGGTAGGGGGTGGTTTGTGCGGGAAAGGCCTACATGTCCAAATCTGAAGTCTCCCTGCTAGGTCTGGCCTGTGTGTGATGTTTGTCTGGACATACACTCAAGGTGCAGTGACCCGGTCATGTTGGGCATGTTTTAATGTATTTTAATGTATTAGCTTTGCAGCATGTGCAAAAAGTTCATAGACATGGTTCCTGCTCGTCCCTTTTTTGGCAACGCTGTGTGGTACAGATGCTGTGCACGATTGTCCCCAGAGCCTGGCTCCTCTGTCCAATTTGATATCAAGTAATTTGCTGTTGGGTCATGCTCTCCATTGTTTCTCAGTGGCATGGTGGGTCAACCAGCTGTGTGTTGCAGGGCCTACATATGTACCTTGTATTGTAGATGTTACTCATGTTGCTTTTCAGGCTATGCACTGTGACCTATGTAGATTTGACTCATGTGACATATGTATACAGGTGTCTGATTATTTCCTGTCTCTTCACCTTGCCCACAGCATCGTCGGGGGACTCCGAGGGAGACACTGGCACGGACCGTGAGGAGGGAGCAGGCACCAGTGGCAGCAGTGCTGTCTTGTCTGGCGCATCGAGTAGCACGGAGGCCGAGGGGAGTGAGGCAGAGGACCTGTCCAGTACCACCACCGACTATGACGCTGACGGGTCCGAGGCTGAGCTCCCAGAGGGGGCGGAGGCTGCTCACACAGCTGAAAGCAGCACTCGATCTCTACCCGCCTCCTCCATTCCCAACACCGGCCTCCCACTTGCTCTGGTCCCTTCCCGCCATGCTAGGTCACCACGTGTCTCCTTCTTGCCAGGCACTGCACCCCCTGCCCCTGTCTCCACTGCTGCCGTGAATGCCGAGTCTGTGGACATCCTGCGCCAGTTGCAGGTTGGTCAGACTGCGATGCTTAATGTCCTCCATGGCCACACACGAGTGCTCACCCAGATGGAGGCATACATGGAGGGCATCTCAGCTGCGCAGTCTGACCAACGCCAGTTTCTGAGGTCCATAGACTCGACACTGACTGCAGCAGTGGGTCTCCTGCAGCGCTACGTCCCCCCCCTACCCCTGCACCATCCACACTTCCCACTCCCATGCCTGTCCAAAGCACACCCAGACGTACCCATGCACGCACCCCACCAGACACAGGCACCACACCACCAGGGAAGGCCAAGCGCACACCTCCTGTCACGCACACACAGGGTGAAGTAGGCACACCCACTGGGTCGGGGGGCAAACGGAAGACACGCAGCCACAGTGGGAGTCCACATTCATCACAACCCACTCCCTCCAAATCCACTCCCCTCAGCTCTCCTGGCCAAGATTCCACTAAAGAATCCTTCCTGGCCGCTCTGTCCCTGAGCCCCAGTGTGACACCACTCCGCAAGCGGTCGAAGGAGTCCCCGGTCAGGGTAGTTGAGTCCCCCCCCCTGTCCACACCCTCCCCCAGTAGCTCTGCGACCCATCCCTCCGACACCCCGCCTCCTTGGGGCCTGTGGTTCCTTCAGGTGCAGGGGAGACACTGGAGGACCTTGCAACCATGTGCAGCGCCATTCTCACCTCCACCTTTGGCGCTGCCCCACCCCCTGTGGTGGAGTCCTCCGTCCCTGCACCCACAACACCTACCCTTGCCCCTCCTGTCCCTGCGGTGCCTGGTCCTTCCCCCCCACATGATGCCCCCCCTGTGGAAGCAAAGGAGGTATGAACTGTGCAGGAAAGCTAGGGGACACGCGTTCCTATGTGTCCCCCACCAGGAATTGGACTATGGACTGCCCTATGGGCCTTGTACATATTGAACTTTTCATGACAAATGTTTTTTAATGCTGAATAAAGCAATGTTTTTTTCCCTTTGCACACTACCGCTTTTCTGGTATTGCTGTTGGTGGTGCTGCTCCATGATTTTGGGTGGGGATAATGTGTTAGGTGTCTGGGAAATGTAGTAGTGTGCTGCTCATGGGGTGGACCCTGGTATCTGTGTGCCATCACAAGGTATTTGCGAAATAACTTTGTTCATGTAAGCTCTTACTGCATGGTGACATTGTCCCAAGGTGTGTTCCTTCCTCTGTGGACCCTGACATCTTCCCTGCAGGGTGTTTCCTAAATGTTGTGCTGAGCTGTGTCTACATATCCTTGGTGTGTGACGGATCCGTTCAACTTTGGCCATGCATGCTGGGCAATGTCTCCACCTGCATCATTTGTGGCATCCTTGGTGGTCACTGTACTTGTGTGTGGAGTATATTGAAGTTACTTCATGTGGACATGTTCCCTTTTACACACTATGCATGTGTGTACTCCCAGCCTTGCACACATGTTACGTGTTCTGCAGGGTCTTTGAGCACCTGACTGACAATTGTGGGCATTGTATCTGTGGGTACTGCACCCTTTTCTTTCCATTGGCACTGCTGGGAGGACTCTGCACCCAGCCCTCCTATGTCTGGGCACTGCTGGAGGACTCTGCACCCACCCCTCCTGTGTCTGGGCACTGCTGGGAGGACTCTGCACCCACCCCTCCTGTGTCTGGGCACTGCTGGGAGGACTCTGCACCCACCCCTCCTGTGTCTGGGCACTGCTGGGAGTGATAGGCACCCACCCCTCCTATGTCTGGGCACTGCTGGGAGTGATGGAAACCCACCCCTCCTATGTCTGGGCACTGCTGGGAGGACTCTGCACCCACCCCTCCTGTGTCTGGGCACTGCTGGGAGTGATAGGCACCCACCCCTCCTATGTCTGGGCACTGCTGGGAGGACTCTGCACCCACCCCTCCTGTGTCTGGGCACTGCTGGGAGGACTCTGCACCCACCCCTCCTATGTCTGGGCACTGCTGGGAGGACTCTGCACCCACCCCTCCTGTGTCTGGGCACTGCTGGGAGTGATGGGAACCCACCCCTCCTATGTCTGGGCACTGCTGGGAATGATAGGCACCCACCCCTCCTATGTCTGGGCACTGCTGGGAGTGATGGGAACCCACCCCTCCTATGTCTGGGCACTGCTGGGAGTGATAGGCACCCACCCCTCCTATGTCTGGGCACTGCTGGAAGTGATGGGAACCCACCCCTCCTATGTCTGGGCACTGCTGGGAGTGATAGGCACCCACCCCTCCTATGTCTGGGCACTGCTGGGAGGACTCTGCACCCACCCCTCCTGTGTCTGGGCACTGCTGGTAGGACTCTGCACCCACCCCTCCTGTGTCTGGGCACTGCTGGGAGTAATAGGCACCCACCCCTCCTATGTCTGGGCACTGCTGGGAGGACTGTGCACCCACCCCTCCTGTGTCTGGGCACTGCTGGGAGGACTCTGCACCCACCCCTCCTATGTCTGGGCACTGCTGGGAGGACTCTGCACCCACCCCTCCTGTGTCTGGGCACTGCTGGGAGTGATAGGCACCCACCCCTCCTATGTCTGGGCACTGCTGGGAGGACTCTGCACCCACCCCTCCTGTGTCTGGGCACTGCTGGGAGGACTCTGCACCCACCCCTCCTGTGTCTGGCCACTGCTGGGAGGACTCTGCACCCACCCCTCCTGTGTCTGGGCACTGCTGGGAGGACTCTGCACCCACCCCTCCTATGTCTGGGCACTGCTGGGAGTGATAGGCACCCACCCCTCCTATGTCTGGGCACTGCTGGGAGGACTCTGCACCCACCCCTCCTGTGTCTGGGCACTGCTGGGACGACTCTGCACCCACCCCTCCTGTGTCTGGGCACTGCTGGGAGTGATAGGCACCCACCCCTCCTGTGTCTGGGAATGTACGCTTGGGACATACACGGGTGGGGGTACGCTTCATTCATACACGGGTGGTGGTACGCTCCGTACATACACGAGTGGGGGTACGCTCCGTACATACACTGGTGGGGTGTGGGTACACTCCATTCATACACAGGTGGGGGTACGCTCCATACATACACTGGTGGGGTGTGGGTACGCTCCATTCATACATGGGTGGGGGGTACGCTCCGTACATACACTGGTGGGGTGTGGGTACGCTCCATTCATACACGGGTGGGGGTACGTTCCGTACATACACTGGTGGGGTGTGGGTACGCTCCATTCATACACGGGTGTGGGTACACTCCGTACATACACTGGTGGGGTGTGGGTACCCTCCATTCATACACGGGTGGGGGTACGCTCCGTACATACACTGGTGGGGTGTGGGTACGCTCCATTCATACACGGGTGGGGGTACGCTCCGTACAATCCCGTACCCACGATCTTAAGGCGTGGGTACGGGTCGTACCACGCCCACCCCTACCTCACCCCAACAATGGCGGTACGGCCCGTACCCACGTTCTAAAGGCCTGGGTATGGGCCATACCAGCATTGTTGGGGTGATGTAGGGGTACCCGTGGTACGACCCGTACCCACGCTCTGAAGGGCTGGGTACGGTGCGTACCCCTACGGCACCCCATTTGGGGTCTGCACCATACCCAGGCCTTCAGAGCGTGGGTACGGGTCATACCACGCGTACCCCTACATCACCCCAACAATGCTGGTACGGCCCGTACCCAGGCCTTTAGAACATGGGTACGGACCGTACCACCATTGTTGCGGTGACGTAGGGGTGGCCGTGGTACGACCCGTACCCACGCTCTTAAGGCATGGGTACGGTACGTACCGGTATTGTTGTGTTGCCGGTTCGCGTCAACATCCACTTCCGTTGTGGCGGACGCTTGCGTTGCTGGACACGCCCCCACCCCCTCGAGGTGACCAGGTCCTGCAGGTCAGGTATGTCCAGGGCATTGTGATTTGTGACTTGGGTGGGGGTTATGTGTCCTGCCCCTGCCCCCCCTTTGCCCCTGGGTGTTGTTCTGACCTTCTGCGGCATCTGCGTCGGTTCCTGTAGAGCAGGTGGACTGCTATGAGTGCTGGGGTGACACGTAGTTTCGGGTCCATGGCTGTCCGTCGTGTACAGGTGCTCCTTGTGCGCGTTGTCCTGATTTCCCGGCAGTTTTTGGCAGCCGGAGAATTTAATCCGTGCGGGGTGACGTCGGTGCGGATCGTACTTCCTGGTTCGTGAAACGCAGCCTGAAGGCGTCCCGACGTCACGCCGGCGCTTTCCCGGATCACATTTGTATGTATATTTTTGTCGGTCGGTGTTTTGTACGATTCGTACGGAAATAGTGTTTCCATGCGAATCGTACTTGCATTTTTGTAAAGTTTTTTGACCGGGTACGAGTCGGATGGAGAAAATGCTCCGTCCGACGGTTCGTACCCGGTTTCTCCAGGATCGGAATCGGCCTCATACTGTTGGTTCACAAAATTAAATACTGATGGTAAAAAGCCAGGTCGCAAATGCAAACCCTTTCTTCGACTGGTGTCTTAGTATACCTAGCACTTAGATTTTTTTTAAATAAACCAACAAGGTATTTGGAACTACTTTTCTGTAAAACAGACAACAGATGGCCAGAACAAAATAAAATAAAATAAAGGGTTGGCTATCTCCTCAGTGTTATATATGTGGTGCTGTGTGATGTTCCTTTAGTCCTGGGCTTCTCAGTGGAGTCCGTCGGTTTCTAAAAGTTGCAGGCCCAGTTGGGAGGACTTCCTGGAGGCGACCCACGACTGGGAAGGTGACTGAGGAACTGGGAGGATGCTTGGACACCGTTGGGTGGGCCACCCAAGGCCGTAAAGGCATCCAGGGCTGATGTGTTTTCGGTGTCGGTTTCCTTAAGCTGCGATAAGTCGTGGTCAAGGGAGCAGTCATCTTATCGCCTTTGGTCACGGTCGAGGGAACCCTTCAAGTAAAGGCTGCAGGTTTAGTTTTGAAGCTTGTGGGAGGACAAAGGTCACTGGTTCCCAACTTAGGGTCGCCGGGGGGACCTCTTTGCAGTATGGGGCCACTCGACCTCGGGCCATGGCGGTCGGGTGCAGCATGTTGCAGAATCATGGAGTCCGGACTCTGACAGTTAGTCCTTGGTTTGAGCAAATCTGGTGCTCACGGGAGACAGCTCCTGTTTGTTGAGTGCAGGGCAGGTCCTCCGGACTCTAGAGTGCCTGCTGCTGTGGGACATGCTGGTTTCTTTGCTGTAGGCAGGTCGTGGTTGGGGCAAGCAGGTCAGTTTCTTCCTGGATCAGCATGGCTCTTCGGTCCTTCTTCTTTCTTCCTCGAATATGAGAAGGCAAGGTTCAAGGTCACCCCTAAATACTAAATTTAGGGGCATTAAAGGGGTGTGTTGGTTGGGACTAATGGGTCCCTTCCTTGGGCTGGGTACACCCCCTATTATGCTACCCTCCAATTGGAGGGGTCTTGAGCCTCTTTCTTATTGGCTGAGTCCCTCATCTTCAAGATGGAGGGGACTGAGATGTGTGCTTCATCTCGCTTCCCTCACCTGAGGGGTGGGGTTGGCAACGGTGGGCACACCTCTCCTCCTAACTTGGGTTTCCAGCCAATATTCCCACCTAAGTGGGGGTCAGAACCGATGGGAGCCAGTTGCTAGGGGCGGCAAAAGGCAGGAACAGTGTCCATAAGGCAGCAGGCCTTTGAAGCTTCCCTTTTTGTGGGCACAGTCCATCCTGGGGGAGGAGCCATGACACCTCTGCCCAGGATGGGCTTTGTTTCTGGACCCAGAGAGCGGAGGCCCTCAATCCAGGGGTCCAGAAACCTGTCTGGTGGTGGCAATGGTGGGCAGCCATTCAGGAACCACACCAGGGCTGGTCAATTTTCAGGGGGTATCTCTAAGATGCCCTTCGAATGCATCTTACATTACATCCCACCCTGGCATCAGTGTGGGTTTAATGTGATGAGAAGGTGGCTACCAAACTTCCCAGGTTTTAGTAAAGCCATTATGGAGCTGCGGTGTTTGTAGTGACTAACTCCCAGACCATATATTTTTTGTGGCTTTACTACATTTACAATGTCTATGAATTAACTTAGACACTGTAGGGGTACATTGAAGGCATGGCACACAGGGGTGCATGCCATAACGACTCTTCACTTTTCTCTGCACCAAAACACATAGCCTTCTTATGGCAGAGCATGTGGGTTAAGGTGCAGGGCCTCTAAGGGTGGCACAATATGTGCTGCAGCCCTCAGAGGCCTTTCTTGGCCACAGTGCCCTTGGTATGCATAGTAAATTTTACTATGGGCTTGCCTGTGGCCAGGGGTGTGCCAATTGAGGATACAAGGTACAATGTTGATAAAGAACACAGGCACTGTGAACCTGATTGGTAGGGACCACACATAACCTCATTCCTCTAGCTCCACCCTGTGGATGAGGGTTGGGGACTAGGACAACTGGGCGTGTCCAGGGACTCTCAGAAGGCTCAATGACCCCCAACTCCAGCATCTTTCTGACTTCAGCCTTGGCTTTCCTTGACTTGGTCAGACTGGCGATACATTTTTGTTTAGACAGGCAAGCTGTCTCCAGTGTCCACATCATGGGTACACCAGGGGATCTGACCAGGGGTAAAGGAGAATAGGGGTGCATACTGTTGTATAGAATGTCTGCACTCAGCCTGCTGTTGGGCAGAGGGGGTGTTTGAGTAGACAACTCCATCCACTGACCCATCTTGGGGGCTGTAAGAGAGAAAGTCAGGGAGAGTTCACTCTCTGTCTCCTGATCCTCCTCAGTAACCATCAGCATGGTTACATCAGCCCTGTCACAATAGAGCTTAAGGCGGTTCACATGTATCACCCTCTTGGGGGACCTGCTAGTGCCCAGGTCTACCAAATAGATGACCTCACTCTTTCTTTCTAGGAAAGGGTAAGGACCACTACATCTGTCCTGGAGGGCCCTTGGAGCCACTTGCTCCAAAACCCTCCTCCATTGCCCTGGTTGGAATTCTACCAGTGCAGCTTTTTGGTCATACCAGAGCTTCTGGAGCTCCTGGCTGGCCTCAAGGTGATTGACTGCTTTCTGCATGTACTCTGTCATCCTGGAACGAAGGCCTAGTACATCGTCCACCACATCTTGCTTTAGTACATGATGGGGTCTGTCCCATCCTTCCATCACCAGTGAGAGTGGTTCCCTTACAGGGTGGCTAAACAGAAGTTCAAAGGGCGAGAACCCTACTTCCTTCTGAGGCACCTTTCTATAGGTAGAAAGCAGGCAGGGCAACAGGACATCCCATCTTCTTTAGAGTTTTCAGGGAGTCCCATTATTATGCCTTTCAATGTCTTGTTGACCCTTTCATCAAGGCCATTGGTTTGTTGGTGATAAGGTGTAGTAAACTTGTAGGTCACCCCACACTCATCCAACATGTGCTTCAGGTGTGCAGAAATGAAGTTGGTTCCTCCATCTGATACTACCTACTCAGGAAACCCTACCCTGATGAAGACACCAATAAGGGCCTTGGCTAACACAGGGGCTGTAGTAGTCCTAAGGGGAATAGCTTCACGATACCTAGTCGCATGATCCCCTACTAATGGTATAAATTTGTTTCCTGAGGCTATGGGAGGTTCAAGGGGACTATATCCACTCCTACCCTCTCAAAGGGAATCCCAGCCACTGGTAGGGGGATTAAGGGGGGCTTTGGGTGTCCTCCTGTCTTGCCACTGGCTTGGCAGGTGACACAGGAGCTTACAAACTCCTTTACGTTTTGGGACATCTGGGGCCAATAAAAATGGGTGACCATTCTTTCCAATGTCTTGGTCTGGCCCCGATGCTCAGCAAGGGGAATGTCATGTGCTAAAGTGAGTAGGAACTCTCCATACAGTTGAGGCACTACCACTCTCCTAGTGGCTCCAGGTTTGGGGTCTCTGGCCTCGTTGTACAGGAGCCCTTCCTCCCAACAGACATTGTGGGAACCATGGACATATCCCTGCTCCTGTGCAAGGTCCCCCTGGTCCCAAGAGCTCTACCTCGTAGGGTTCAAGCTCCATGGGCTCAGTTCTCTCTGGGGCTGACACGTCTTCTCCCTGAGGGGAGGGGTCCTGATCTTTTTGCTGTGGGGAAGCTGTTTAATAAGTCTTCCTACCTTGTCTCTTGGGAGGTTGGACCATCCTTTCAGGCTCCAATCCTCCTTGCTCACCCTGTGCTAGATGTTGTGCTCGGGTTTTCACACACACTATCTCAGGGATGTGCCAAATGGCTGCATGTGTCTTTCTTTCTACCTCAGCCAATGCTGAGGTTTCCAGATCATTTACAAGCAGACTGGCGGATGGATGTTTTGGAGAGACCACTACCCGTTTCAGGCCAGCAACCCCCCCAGTCTAATGTCACCAGAGCCATGGCATGATTTGTGTTAAGACTGTCAGTGTTGGTTACTGGATAGATTTTCCAGTTAGGTATTGCTCTGGGGACACAAGTGTATCAGTCACCATAGTGACACTGGCACTTGTATCCCTCAGTGCTTCTATCTTAGTCCCATTCACTAAGGGGTACTGCAGGTATTTCTTTAGATTAGGGGGCCAGTCAGCCAAAGTGGCTGACCCTCCCTCCCCTTCAGAGACTAAAACAGCCTCAGTGTGAACTCGGATTGCTTTGGGCACATTATTGATCCCATCTAGAGATTTGCCATACCAGTAGGATCTGGTGGGGGACTAGGAACTGGTCTGATGGGACAGGCAGCCTCTCCAGTTTGGTGTCCCTTCCTATTACAGTGGGAACATCAGGCCTTTGCAGGATCAACATTTTTCCCCTTGTACTCCGTAGTGGGCTGGGAAGAGTTCTTGGGCCCACCCCCTCACCTGGATTTTGGGAGCCTTTAGGAGGCTCTTGTGTTTTATCTTTGGGTTTCTCATCCTCTTTCCCCTGGGGAGGCTTTGCGAGCCCTTTCTTTTGGTCACTCCCAGTGGTTGTCTTGGTTACCCTTGTCTTGACCCAGTGGTCCGCCTTCTTTCCCAATTCTTGGGGGAGAAATTCGACCTAGGTTTCCAGATGCTGATGCAACTTTTCATTGATACAATTCTTAAAATGTGTTCTTTCATAAACAAATTATAAAGACCATCACAATCTTGCACTTTACTTCTAGTCAAACCAGCCATCTAGTGTTTTACTGAGTAGTCCACGATTTCCACCCAGGACTGACTTTGGGATTTTGGAGACTCCCTGAACTTAATTCTGTACTCCTCAGTAGTGAGTCTGACTCCATCAATCAGGGTGCCTTTCATGAGTTCGTAGTACTCTGCTTCTGCCCCACTAAGAGCCAGAAGTCTGTCTCTACACTTACCAGAGAACACTTTCCACAGGAGTGCCCCCAGTGAGATTTCCTCACTTTTCTGGCTTCACAAGTGCTCTCAAAGGCTGTGAATCACTTGATGATGCCATCACCATCCTCAAATTTAGGGACAATCCCTTTCGGGATTTTAGGACCATAAGACCCTTCTTTTTCTAAACTTTTTAGATTGCTGTCACCATTTATGGGCCCTAGACCCATCTCTGCTCCCTCTGTCTCTCTAGGGCTAGGAGTATAGTCTCTAGATCTAGTCTTTTGGCCATCCTTGCTAAAAGGAGGTTGTCCTCACTGTCTGGTAGGGAGATGGCCCTACCTCTGTAGGAGCCAGCCCCTGTACCTCTTGGTGGGTAAGACACAAAGTTCCCTTCCTCTCTTAGTAGTTGAGGGGGGTATGTTTAAGACTTCATCCTCCTCACTATCTTCCCCATCCATCTTCACCTTCTTCATTAGGGTGGTCCTTACGTGCCCTGCCAGGAACTCCAGGAGTTGAAGTCTGGTAGGGTTGGACCCAGTTCTTATTTGCTTAGCTTCGCAGAGAAGCCTCAACTCTCTAACCTCTAGGATAGAGTAAGGGGTGAGGTCGAGCTCCTCAGCCATATTCTCTGGATTGTTCATTACTTTTCTAAAGTGGGGTTCTTTTTTGAAGACCTACACTAATAGTTCTAAATACTCCCCCCCTAACTTCAGCAACTTTTACTTTTCTAAAGAAATGCTACAGGGACTTGTCACAAGGCCCTAACACAACTTTTAGAGTTTTTGAGAAAAAATAGTCAAATTCAAAAATTGATTTGTACTAAAGAGAATTTCAGACATTGAGGACAAATTGGCTCTTCTGAAATCCCCTACTACACCTGAATTTGCAAAAATTACAGAACTGGAGCTAAAATTAGAATCAATGGAGAATCATGCAAGATGTTCAAATCTTCGATATACAGGAAGGGAGCGAATCCAAGGGCCAAATACAATCAGTCAATTAAAGATCACATTTTACAATCTGCTCCTGAGGATTTGACAATCATGCGGGCTCATCGAGTTCCTTTCCATCAGACACCTGGGGCCAAATATCCTCAAACTATTCTGGTCAACTTTTCCGATTTCCGGATTAAGTAACAGGTCCTTTCTAGAGCGATTCAGCAGAGAACATTTACTGTCTTGAAAAATACCTCTATGAGGATTTTCTCCGATCTTTCCGTGACTTCAGCTAGGCGGAGAAAGGCGTTTCAATTGTTATCCCCTGAATTTAGATCAAGCGGAGCACAAGCCTCCTTGGTGCAATCGTCAAAATTGAAGGTGGTTTGGTAAGGACAATTCAAGATCTTCAATGTTCTTTCAGAAGCACTGGGCTTCTTAAAAATAATTCTAAATGAGAGATGTATATAGGATGGTATTAATTCCTATTTTGTCTTCTTTTTCTTTTCTTTTTTGGCTTTTCTTAAGTAGGGTTAGGATGGTGGTGGTGGTGGGGACCTGATTCTGACAGGTTAGGATGTAATTCCATGGCATCCATCAGCTAGGGTTTTCGCGTGGCGTGTTGTTAGGGGGACGCCCACCACATGGGGTTTTGGGGTGGGTAGGCTGGGGTTGGGACAGCAGAGAAAAAATGAGTGGACTGCTTTTTGATTGCTTACATAAGTGTATTGTTTCTTATACTCTCTTAAGATTGAATTTTAAGGGCCCGATTCACAGAACTAACTTAAGACAAAATCCTAAACTTACTACCATTTTGGTATTCACAGCAGGCACTTACTCATTTTGGTATTCACAGAAGGCACTTACTCATTTCGGTATTCACAGAAGTTAGGAGTCCTAACTTTAGGACTCCTAAATGCCTTCTGTGAATACCGAGAGTCTTAAAGTTAGGATTTTTCTCAGTTTAGTAGTAGTATAGTTAGGACTCCTAACTTTAGGACTCCTAAATGCCTTCTGTGAATACCGAAAGTCTTAAAATTAGGATTTTTCTCAATTTAGTAGTCCTAAATTTAGGACTCCTAACTTTAGGACTCCTAAATGCCTTCTGTGAATACCGAAAGTCTTAAAATTAGGATTTTTCTCAGTTTAGTAGTAGTATAGTTAGGACTCCTAACTTTAGGACTCCTAAATGCCTTCTGTGAATACCGAAAGTCTTAAAAGTAGGATTTTTCTCAATTTAGTAGTCCTAAATTTAGACTTAGGACTACTAAATTGAGAAAAATCCTAATTTTAAGACTTTCGGTATTCACAGAAGGCATTTAGGAGTCCTAAAATTAGGAGTCCTAACTATACTACTACTAAACTGAGAAAAATCCTAATTTTAAGACTTTCGGTATTCACAGAAGGCATTTAGGAGTCCTAAAGTTAGGACTCCTAACTTCTGTGAATACCAAAATGAGTAAGTGCCTTCTGTGAATACCAAAATGAGTAAGTGCCTTCTGTGAATACCAAAATGGTAGTAAGTTTAGGATTTTGTCTTAAGTTAGTTCTGTGAATCGGGCCCTATGTGTTTTCGGTGTGATAAAGTTGCAATATTTTTTTTAATGAATGGGTAGCATCAAAATAATCTTGTGCAATGTGAATGGCTGGTTGAATTCAAGAAAAGCAAGGGCAATGTTAACTTAGTTGCTCTCATTCTCCCCACAAGTGCTGTTTCTCCAGAAGACTCATTTTAAGTCTGATTCACCTAAATTGATTCTTCCAAAGGGGTATGATCAAGCCTATTTTGCTTCGGCTAACTCGTCAGTTTGTGGGATGGCTATTATATTTTCTAATAACTGCAATTGTCAAGTATTAAAAGTTAGTTGTGATCTTTAAGGCCGCTGGATCTATGTACAGATTAAGCATAGTGGGGTAGTATTTGATCTTTTGAACTATTATGGCCCTATATTTGATGACACTTCTGCTCTACTTGAAATTTATAATCTATTGGCTGTCTCTGAGGGATCTATCATTTTGGAGAGGGGGAGATTTTAACTTTATTGAGGATATTCGTCTAGATACTTCCAATCCAGCTAAGAAACAACTAAAAACCAAATCAAAGAAGTTGTTTAATATGATGAAAAAGGATTTTAGCTTTGCTGGACTGTGTCGTCAAAATCATACAGGGCAGTCAGATTATACATATTATTCTTCTAGATAAAAGACCGCATCTCAAATAGATTTTTTTTTATTGATAATTTGGTATCCAGAAGTGAAACGGAGATCATTTGCAAAGTCTTCTATGACTATTTGGCTATTTCTATTAAAATCCATATGAAGGGAACACATCCTCAAAATATTAGGCATTGGTGCCTTGATAAATCTCTTCTCAAAGATGTGGAGTGGTTTGCTGCAATGCATTATTTTTATTAAGCATTTTTTTTTAATCAACAAGAACTAAGGTCTGAAATTCTCGGTATGGGAAGCTTTTAAAGCGGTCTTTAGAGGACAGGTAATAGCAGATACATCGGCGCTGCATAAACGACGCTCTCAGGAGATGCTGTCCCTACAGGACGAGATTGAAAAAGTTCACGTTAATTTAAAGACGACTAGGTTTGAATCTCAGAAGACGGGTCTCCTTCAAGATTTAGCAGCAGCTAAAGATAAACTCAGACAATTTTTTTTATCTTCAGGTAATTAAGGGGAGCAAGGCCTATAAACTAAAACTTTACAAAGAGAGTCAACATATAGGAAGCTAAAGAGCAGTGCAGGTACGGACAATGGCGGACACAATGACCGCACCTTTCTGCTGTGTTCCCTTTACGTGAAGATTCTCAATGATCATTCGGTTTGGGTGTGCATAAGTAACTCCAGCACCTGCCGTTGTTTGCTGCTATCTGCAAAGCAGAGAGATGTTGAACCCAGAGAATGGAGTAGTACACCACCCTTTTGTGTAAAAAAGTTCTTGTACAATAAGTCTTGTAGTCTCTGTTAAGTTGTTTTTGTCAGTCTTTTATTGCAAAGCAAATCCAAATTAAAGTAAACTTTCAGCCAACGCGTTTCGTTCATGACAATGAACTTCTTCGGGCTGTGAATTTCAATATAAAAATACATGAGTGTATGGACAAGGACATATAAGTGTGCATACATGACACAGGACTTACGTGACACAGATGTGGGTATGGAAAGGGGGAAACAGTAAGGGTGGGGTGATGGGACTGGTAGTACCTGTGTGGAATAGGTCAGGGAGATAGTCAGGTGGGGGAGCAGGGATGTGGTGAGGGGTGAGCAGGGCAGGGTAAGTTGTAGGAAGGAGAAAAGATACAGTGGTTAAGATTGTGGGAACATATACGATTCATTAATATATACGATTCATTATCACTTGCAGTACAAATTACCCATCGAGTAAGGTCCTAGGTGGAGGTATATTGCCCCAAGATAACATGAAAGTACCGCCCCAACAGATGCAGACCCACACTTAGTCTGACACTTAAATGGTGAATAGCGTTTCTGTTTATATGTGACCAGGCCCCCATATCACTTCCTAGTCTGAGGTAAGGGATATAGATCTGAGGGTTAGCTAAGGTGTTTGGCTTTGGGACCTGATGTCACTGATGGGGTAAAAACAACATGAGAAGTACACACCATAAAGTAAAGTTGCGTCAATATATCAGTACACTTGTACAGTGCGGCTGGGTGCACCTCCGTGATAAGGGCTAGCAAGCAGTAGATCTGGCGGGAGAAAACACCATATGCCAGTACTGGTCTAGTATACTGCGGAAAATGGAAAGGGCAGCAGCGCGAAGGAAACTTGGAGTGTGGTGATGCTACTTAAGGTGGTGGTCAAAAGCATAGCTATGACGACGGAACTAAATGATGGTGGTGGCCTGATTGTGAAAGTGCGTCCATGTGTCACCGAGAACATTCCATTTTGCCAGCGTTATATCCAGTTGATTCTGGTAGAGAATCGTTGGGTGGAACAGAAAGAGGGGCACCTTACAGTGAGGGGCGGAATTCAATAATTAAGCGCGGTGTGTGGTGGTAAACGTGTGCTAAGCTGTAGAGTATGAAGGCTGGTAAAATACATGCTGCTGAGCACTAAAAACGTCAGCCCACCGTGGTGTGTGGTTCTTGGTTGGGGATCGTGGAATATTGTGACACGAGGGTGGCTCGTTGCCGTGGTGGGGAAGAACGTATTGAATATGTGTGGTATATTACCTAAGGCTTGGCAATTAACACACCATGCGAACAAGCAACATGATGGGTAGCCCATGATAAGGCAAGCCAAAATGTACGAGTGTAGAAAGGATGAAAGTGCGGGCGCCAATCGGGCAGGCATGCGGTGAGGATGCATAGGATGAAAATAGGGGGGCAGTATATGTTAAATAAGCACTGTAATGGCAAATAGCACACCGTGCAGAACAAATAACATGATGAATTAATCATGATAGGGCAAGCAAAAATGTCTGAGTATTGTAAAGATAAAGTATAGAAAATGCGGGCGCCAATCGGGCAAACATATGTTGCTCGCCTATGCGTAATCTTTCCAGTTCCCTCTGGAAGCTGGAAGTACCCTCCTCTAAAGGGAGTGTGGGCTGTGCTGTACTAGAGGTTGTGCTCTCACTTGAGGCCAGTGAGCTGCTGCTCACGGATTTGTTCTCCAAGCTTTCTCCTCTGCCCCTTTTTCTATCATCACTATGTGTAGGGTTCTCATATTTCCTAGCGAATGTATACATTCGACCATCCCTGTAATCACTGTCATCCCTTCTGATCTTTCCCATATTTTTATCTCGAAGGTATTGCTGGTGCTCCTCAATCACTTTGTTGAGGATGGCATAATTTTTCTCAACTAGCTCTTTGCAGTCCATAGATTCAATCTGCTTTTCGATTTCATCTATTTCTGCCTGCAGTTTCTGGCCTTTCTCGCTAGCATGTTTCACTAAAATGTTCATCATAGTAAATGAAGCACCCTTCAGGTTGTGCTCCCATTCCTCCAAGTGGTTACCACTGAGGTCCTCAAATGTCGTAAAGATGAGAATTCTGAGGCCCCGTTGAATTTTATCATTATCCATGTATTGCTGGTGGGTCATACCGTCCCACCAGCGGGCTACTTCTTGTTTCTTTCCAGTTTTAGGAAGCATGCACGTAGTCCAGTGTTACGTTGTTTCGTGGGCGGTGCGATTGCGCTGCATTAAATCCTTTGCAGAAGAGGTCCTGTGCCATCTCTTCTCTTCTATCGATTCATTTGGGCATTCTTTTCTTGGGATGTGCAGGTGTGCAGGTCGGTCCAATAAATTTAAGAGGTGCAGGTACAGACAACGGCGGACACAATGACCGCACCTTCCTGCTGTGTTCCCTTTACGTGAAGATTCTCAATGATCATTCGGGTTGGGTGTGCATAAGTAACTCCAGCACCTGCCGTTGTTTGGTGCTAACTGCAAAGCAGAGAGATGCTGAACCCAGAGAATGGAGTAGTGCACCACCCTTTTATGTAAAAAAGTTCTTGTACAATAAGTCTTGTAGTCTCTGTTAAGTTGTTTTTGGCAGTCTTTTATTGCAATGCAAATCCAGATTAAAGGAAATTTTCAGCCAACGCGTTTCGTTCATGACAATGAACTTTTTCAGGGCTGTGAATTTCAATATAAAAATACATGAGTGTATGGACACGTACATATACGTGTGCATACATGACACATGACTTACGTGACACAGATGTGGGTATGGAAACGGGGAAACAGTGAGGGTGGGGTGATGGGACTGGTAGTACCTGTGTGGCATAGGTCAGGGAGATAGTCAGGTGGGGGAGCAGGGATGTGGTGAGGGGTGAGCAGGGCGGGGTAAGTTGTAGGAAGCAGAAAAGATGCAGTGGTTAAGATTGTGGGAACATATACGATTCATTGATATATTCGATTCATTATCACTTGGAGTAAAAATTACCCATTGAGTAAGGTCCTAGGTGGAGGTATATTGCCCCAAGATAACATGAAAGTACCGCCCCAACAGATGCAGACCCACACTTAGTCTGACACTTAAATGGTGAATAGCGTTTCTGTTTATATGTGACCAGGCCCCCATATCACTTCCTAGTCTGAGGTAAGGGAGATAGATCTGAGGGTTAGCTAAGGTGTTTGGCTTTGGGGCCTGATGTCACTGATGGGCTAAAAACAGCATGAGAAATACCATAAAGTAAATTTGCGTTAATATATCATTAAACTTGTACAGTGTGGCTGGGTGCGCCTCCGTGATAAGGGCTAGCAAGCAGTAGATCTGGCGGTAGAAAACACCATATGTCAGTACTGGTCTAGTATACTGCTGAAAATGGACAGGGCAGCAGTGCGAAGGAAACTTGGAGTGTGGTGATGCTACTTAAGGTGGTGGTCAAAAGCATAGCTATGACGACGGAACCTAATGATGGTGGCGGCCTGTTTGTGAAGGTGCGTCCATGTGTGACCGAGAACATTCCATATTGCCAGCATTATATCCAGTTGATTCTGGTAGAGAATCGTTGGGTGGAACAGAAAGAGCGGCACGTTGCAGTGAGGGGCGGAATGCAATAATTAAGCGCGGTGTGCGGTGGTAAACGTGCGCTAAGCTGTAGAGTATGCGGGCTGGTAAAATACATGCTGCTGAGCACTAAAAACGTCGGCCCACCGTGGTGTGTGGTTCTTGGTTGGGGATCATGGAATATTGTGACACGAGGGCAGCTCGTTGCCGTGGTGGGGAAGAACATATTGAATATGCGCGGTATAGTACCTAAGGCTTGGCAATTAACACACCATGCGAACAAGCAACATGATGTGTAGCCCATGATAAGGCAAGCCAAAATGTAAGAGTGTAGAAAGGATGAAAGTGCGGGTGCCAATCGGGCAGGCATGCTGTGATGATGCATAGAATGAAAACAGGGGGGGCAGTTTATGTTGAATAAGCGCGGTAATGTATCAGAGGCTTGGCGAATAGCACACCGTGCAGAACAAATAACATGATGAATTAATCATGATAGGGCATGCAAAAATGTGCGAGTATTGTAAAGATAAAGTATAGAAAATGCGGGCGCCAATCGGGCAAACATATGTTGCGGATACGTTGAGGAAAAAACAAATGAAAAAGGTGACTTGCAGTACAAACAAAGCCCGGTGGCGAGGTGTCTGAGCTCACAGCGTGATAAATCAGGGGACGTGAGGACAAACCACATGGTGGATCCCACATAAGTGAAGCAAGGACAACCAAGTGTGTCTGGATTCCGGACAGTTGTATGAGTGCAAAAGTGTCGGGGTAGAGGCGCCGATCGGGCAGGATGCCGTTATGGATACAGCAGACAAATAACAAATGAATCTATCGGTGTAGACAATAGTACGGGCGTCATGCGTCCAAAACTTATAGCCGATGAAGAGCCACAATTGGGAGGAGGGTTGTCGCTCTATGGGGAACCAGGTGTGATAAGCGCATACCTGTATAGTAGGTACAATAAGTCTTAATAGAGAATCGGCGGGCATAGTCAAAATCCGACGTGGGACTAGACACCCCCCTTATATTCTCACTTTTTATAGAGCCCTTGGCAATTCAAATTCACAATAATTTTCAGATAATGCCTCCATTAGCGGCCATGCCAAAAATGTAATTATTTGCAAATTATATTATTTTATATTTATCAGCAGAACCATCTAATCTCAAATGCATTTGAAGAAGTAGAAAAGTTTACATGAATAGGTGGGTATAGGCTAAATCAAGCAAAGACGTAGGTGCTCTGGTTCAATGCCCTGTCGGTCTCGCTGCCTTTTCTTCCTCAGCAAAATACATCTAATCCTATTAGATATTTATTGTCATTATGATAATCTTTTTAGGCTAAATTATGGAAATGTCCTGGAAAAAGCCTGGAGACTTTTAGATAGATTGTCTCTTCTTCCTTTAACTTTATTTGGCTGTGAATCTATGGTTAAAACGTCCATTTTGCCTTTATTTGTATTTTTATTTACTCATCTTCCTATTAAAATTCCTAAATCATATTTTACCACAGTGCATGCATTAATCCGTAATTTTGTTTTGGCACAGATACAGCCTAGAACATTTTTAGCTATTTTACAACTAGATACATCCTTGGGAGGGCTTGCCCTTTCCAATTTCGAGCTTTATTATCAGGCAGTATTATTGAATCTTCTGGTTCAGCTTCTATCGGCGTATCAAAATTTAAGAACTTTTAAATTAAATATTATGGTGCAGGAGAGTGCAGTCCAATTACCCGTTTTTCTACGTTTCCCGAAACTCCCAAAAAAGTCAATCTACAAGGCATTAGCTGATTTAACTTGTCGCATACAAGTATTTTTCCATCTTCCAAAAATTCCTAGATTTCATCTATATTCTAAAATCAGTGAATATCAGTTATCCGGCTTGCAGCACTCTCGGGAGTCTCTGCAATTATGGAAGGAGGCGGGTTCTGAATATTTGGGTGATTTTTTTATTATATCTAATTTGATTACCAGTGAGATGTTGTCCCAGCAGTTGGGCCCTAGATTTCCAGCTTTGGCATTTAGTTTTAATCAAATATCGAGTTTTTAAAAAAACTAATTATGTTGTGATCAATAATGAAACTTTAAAAATAATAAACCCTATACGGCCAGGGACCAAGTGGAGTGGGCAATTGGTATTCCTGCCTAATACAGTGGGGACAGCAGAAAGTGCTTGATATCTTTTTTCCTAAACTATTAAAATAAACTCGCTGTAGTAATAGTAAAAAGGAATAGCAGGTTTCATGTGAAGTAGGCCATAAAGCGTTTAGAGCTGCCAACTATAAAAGAATGGCCTATCTGGCAAGATGGCTAGCTTATTATACACCTAAAATACTGAATAAATTCTTTCCGGCCTCCTCTGAGTTTTGTTTCAGATGTGGGAACCCAGAGATAAGGTCTTGAAACCACATTTTTTTAACTGTCCGGGCCTATATCAATTCTGGTCTGATGTTTTTTCAAGGATTAATCAATCTCTAGCTCTATAAATCCATATTATTCCTACTGTTAAACTAGCCCTTTTGGGGGGTTCAATAGAGGTCCAACATTTTTCTAAACATCAACAATACTTTTGTCTTTAATTCTACAAAATTGGATGTCTGATAAGGTACCGTTCATTCAGCAGTGGCAAGAAAAGATGGTTAAGACATATATGTAGGAGGACCCATAAGACAAGCGGATAGGGTCTCTTCGTAGATTTGTGGCGACCTGGTCAGGGTTTTTTAGTATTGTATTTTAAAATGTTGATCGCCACCCACACCCTTATTGGGCTATGAATTCAGTTTATTATTTAAGCAGTATTTGACTATTTACACTTTATTTCTAGGGCAGAGGTGTGGCACCGCGGCCAGGGCGACTGACTCCGGAATCTGGGGATCACGGTTTGATCGCCGGCGGCAGATTAGCCCAGCACCATGTGACTCTGGGCAATAGCTTGCTTAATCTTCCCGACGGCCCCCAGCGCCTAGAGACCCTTACGGGTGATTGTTCGCGCTTTACAAATGTGGATATTATATTATTATTATTAGGTATAAACATGTTTCTGTTATTGATATATTGCATGATTTTGAACTGTTAGCACTTTATTTTCATCATATTAGTACATGTTCAATCTATCTATGAATTGATGGTTTCATTGGCTATATGCTGCTGTGCTTCTTATGTTATCGATATTCCTGGTTGTGAGAAGTTGGCCAGGTATATGCTGTCCTCTAGTTATAGTGGGCACCTTATACCAGTCCAAACAACCCTTATTGATGATAGGTTTAAATACATCCTTTATTGAAAGCTATCCTAGTGGTAGCTATGGAGAAGAGCCTTCAGGCTAAGTCGTGAAGGAGTGTAAAACAGCTTGGTTTACCAGATTATAACCTTTTGAATTACTAAATGAAAGGAGAACCACACAAGGTATATATAAAATATATGTATTTATTTCTAAACACTCACTATTAATCTCTTTATGAGATTAGAGTCCAAGATACACAATAATACAGTTCTAAAACGACAGTAAATAGAACAATATACAATGGGCCCTAGGGGTGGACCAAACCATATATTAAGAAAGTGGTATAAGAACCACGACTTGACTAGACACAGTGCCTAGAGCACGTAGAATCGCTGGGACCCCAAGGAACCACCCAAGGTAGTGACACAGGAGACCCACAGGTATGCGTGCAGTGTGAGAACACAGGCTCAAGCCCCGTACTATTCTATGGGAAAGTCGCGGTTGGAATTTTAGAACTTAAGGACACTTAGGAGAGGACTTAGGGGGTTCTAGGACCAGCACCCATGAGTGCACCGGAGTACTAGAGTTACCTCACCCAGGTAAGCCGGGTGCATAGGTGTCAAATGGTGTCGTGAATCTTGGTTGATTTCAATGGGGATCTGCTGCAAAGTGCTGCTGCCGGGAAGAAGAAAAGTGTCCGATGTGATCCAAGCCTGGATCGAAGATCAGAAGAACCTGAAAGCAGAGGGGACAGAGTCTGGGTCACTTGCCAGTGACCAGGGGCACAATAGACGAATGCCCACCGATGTCGGGTGTTTCTGGTGCGAAGAGGTGAAGCTTGACTCTGCAGCCACGAGTACCAGGAGGCATCGACCATGACCAGGAGCTGGATTCGAGCTGTTGCACAAAGGATGTCGAGTGCTGGGGTGTCGGTCCTCGGATTAAACCCAACAAGCCTTGGCCACAGCAACCCATGCAGGCAGAGAAAATATGCTTTGGTGCAGACCAGCAAGGTACTGGAGACTCCCCAAGCAATGGAGAGTCAGGGCACGTCTGAAGCAACCAGGTAAGCCCAATTAAAGTTAAAGTTGCCTTCTCAGGGACCCACCTGTCGATGGACTAGGGATCGCGAAGGGACCTCGAGAGAAAACATAAAGGGCCAGCTCACGGAACACTTGGGGAGTGTAGGCGGGCAATCTTAAGTGCAATTGCTGCTCGGGGTCAGGGCTACAAGTAACCTAAAGCTCAGCTGCAGGAGTCGCTGGAAAGCTGATGCTTCTGCAAAGTGACGCAGTGTCCAGGGGTTCGGGTTGCACGGTCGCCACGAGGGATACGGGCCTCACACTTGCTGTAGGCACTGATCGACCTCTAAGACCATTGAAACTCACCTCCTGTGTTGCAAAATTCTTCGGAGTCCATCAGGAGCTTCAGAGATGCAAACCGGTCAGATGCGTCTTTGGTGCCTGCCTTGCAGGGGAGTAACTCCTTTACTCCAAGGAAGATTCTTCAGTCATCTAGTTCAATGTAGATCGTCGAAGTTCCAGGATTCTATATCAGAGTTTCGTCCAGGTGTAATCCAAAGTCCTGTAGCCAGGGATTCCTATCTTATACCCAAGGAAGGGGTGGGACAAACTCTAGGGACCCACCTATGGGAGGGTCAGGAAAGCGGGGTGGCTACACCCATTTCCTTTGTCCAGTTTAGCGCCAGAGCAGGGGCTGGTAGGCCCTGCAACCGGTTTGAGCTGGACTATGCACAGGGACACCAAATGTGCCCCCTGTGCAGACCTCAAAGCACTGTTGGAGTGCACCCACCCAGCCCCAATACACTAAAGCCTGTGTGGGAGGTGGTGACACCTTCCTGTGACAGGAAACCTATTGTCCAGGCCTCCCCTGCCGGAGTTTCGTCCAGCAGCTGGAGGGCAGACTCATGTCTGTGGTTGGCAACATCCATTTTGCGATGCCAGGGTCTGTTAAGCTGGTACCGGGTATACCGGTGCTGTCATGTCTCTCCCTCTAGAAAGGTGGGATCATACTCCCACACCAGTTACTGGTGTGGGGGTATGATTCCAAGGTGTTTGACACCAAACACAACATGTTTCCATGCAGTAATTCCAAAGTTAGCATTTACCGCAAGGTTATAATGCACTTAAGAGTATATGGTTTGGCTGCATCACAAACAACCCCAGAGTAAAGGTTCTGAAAGCTGCAGAGGGGCTCTGCTCATGCATGGGTACCCACTCACATGAAACCCAGCACCCTGCCTTCAGGATTGTTAAGGCCTGCCACAGGGGTGACTGATACGTTTACATGCACAGTGATATGGAGAGATATAGTGAACCTATATCTCAGTAAGGGGTGCATGCACCACCTTACCCAGGCTGCAGTAGCAGACCTGTGGTGTCATTTTGGAAGGCTTCCCAGGGGTGGCATAATACATGCTGCAGCCCCTGGTAGGCCTCTGGGGTACCTATGCCCTGGGTACATAGTATACCATATACTAGGGACTTATAAGGGTACCCCAAAATCCAATCTGGAGTGTACCTAAAGTACTTGTAATACATTTAAAGGGGAAAGCAGATAGGCTGGGGTCCTGAATAGCAGAATCCCAGCCAAACTAAGTCGAAAACCAGCAAAACACCAGGAAAAAAGTGGGGGCAACCATGCAGTCAGATTCCACCTTCCTACACTGGTTTTCAAGTTTAGCACTTTATTGATAATGCATTAGCACTTTATTAACATATTCTATTTTCGATTCGGTAAGGATAGCATCTTAGTCCAAATGCACTAGCACTTTATGAAGGTAATTAGGAACTGATTTTATCGTCATCGCACTATTGTTTTACTTATGTATCTAGTTAGCCAACTGACTAAGGGGGGGCTTTGGTTGTGGTCTGCTGGAAAGCAGGCCACTTGTATGTGGGAGTAAAGCTCCAAAGGTTGCGGTCGGCTGGGGGGCGCTAGAGTGCCGGCTGCAAAATGGCTGCCACATAGTGAGGCTCTGCAGGCTGGACGACCAATCCAGCATTTATCAGGCGGATCGAGCAAATACTGGCGCTACAAATTGAGGGGGCAGTGTGAGAAGTTGGCCTGGCATATGCTGTTCCTAGTTATAGGGACACCTTGCACCAGTCCAATTCGACTCTTATTGATGATAGGTTTAAGACAACCTTTAAAGAAAGCTATCCTAGTGGTAGCTGTGGAGAGCAGCCTTCAGGCTAAGTCTTGAAGGAGTGTTAAGCTTATTGTTTTACCATAATAACCTCTTGAATAACCAAATGAAAGAGTAGCCCACACAGGTATATATATAAAATATATGTATTTATTCTAGACAGAATCCCACAGTCACTTTATGTGGCTAGTGGCAAAGTTACAATTAAAACAAGCATTTCTAAACACAATAAATAGCACAGAAATCAATGGGTCCCGGGGGGGACCAAACCATATACTAAAATAGTGGTATAAGAACCACGACAATTCTACAGGCAATGCCTAGGGCATTCAGGATCGCTTGCCCCTTCAGAATCCACCCACAGTTAAGAGGAAGGGGACCCACGGGAGAAGCGTGCAGTGCAAAGAGCTGCTATCGGGATCGCAATGTTAGCCTATGGAGAATGTCGCGGTTGAATATTTAAAGTTTAAGGACACTTCTAGCAACAGTACAAAGTTAAGGCTTGAGACTTAAGGCTTTGGAGAGCCCACCACCACGGGAGTACCGAAGTACCACTGTAAACTGCCCCAGGGAAGCCGGGTGCATAGGTCGATTCTGGTGTCGGGTCGCGGGCTGATTTTCTATGGAAAAGTAGTCCAAACTGCTGCTAGCTGAAAGCGTTGTTGAAGTCGTGAAGATTAAAGATGAAGAGAAGATAAAGATGAACCTGAAAGCAGAGGGGACAGAGTCTGGGTCACAGCACAGTGACCAGGGAGCTCACAGGAAGGAGCTCGTGGATGTTGGGTGCTTCAGGTGTGGAAGGTACAGCTGGGCTCTGCAGTCACGGGCTCCGGGAGGCTTCAAGGAAGGCCAGCTTCTGGAGGGCAACTATCCCACATCGGATGAGGGTCGCTGCGGTGTTAGTATCCCGATTGGATCCACTAAGCATTGGCAACCGCAACCCACGCAAGATATACAAAGCAGCTGCTGGTGCAGACCCACGAGGTCTGAGGGTGCTCTCCTTTGTAGGGAGCGCAGAGCAGGCCTGGAGCAACCAGGGGAACTCTTGGAAAGATAGGTTTTCCTCCGTCAGGGCCCACAAGTTGAGAGACAAGGGACCACGGAGGGCAGCAAAATGGAGTGCGTAAAAGGGCTCCCACGGGCCACCGGAGCGGACTAGGGAGCTGAGCTTTGGCACAAATGCTGCTTGAAGGTTGGCTCAGAAATGGGCCAAAGCACAACTTCCCCACTGGTCGGGGTCGTGTGCTATGCAAGAGGTGGCCAGGGTCTCGGGGTATGCAGGGATCTCGGCACCCACGTGGTCCACGGTTCTCAGGCTTGCTGGGCACGCTCACAGGACTCTGGGATGCACTGGAGACCCACCTCAAGGTTGATGGAAGGCGTCGAAGTTCGTGAGAGCAGCGAAGTTCCAACCGGGTATCTTGCAGTCTTTTAGGTGCCTGCCAAGCAGGGGGATAACTCCTTTATCCCAAGGGAGATTTCTTCAGTCAGCTGGGCAGCAGCTCGTTGAAGGTCAGTTCTGTGAAGTTCTGGACGAATCTAAGGCTCTGGGGCAAAGTTATTCCCATATATCCCCAAGATTAGGGGATGGTCCCAAATAGAGCCTACCAATCAGAGTAGAGGCAGGAAAGGGTGGCTACACCCACTCCCCTTTGTGTGTTTCCCGCCTGGGCGAGGGGCAGGATGCCCCTGAACCGGTTCCAGGCGGTGTATGCAGAATTGGGGCTCTGCAGCTGCCTACGTGCAACTCTGAATGGACATTTGGTGCACCCACCCTGTTCCAATCCACATATCCTGTCTGGGGAGGTGCTGGCACCTCCCTGCCACAGGAGCCCTATTGTCCAGATGGCGAGGCTGGGGTTTTCCCAAGCAACAGCCAGCCAGAGTCGTGTAGGTGGCGGACAGTAGCCATTTTGTGGTACATGTGCACTTTTAAATTGGTGTCTAAATTCTACCTCTTTTCCCATATCACTCTCCTAGCAAGGGGGAATCGTGCCCTCATGCCCATGGCTGGACTGGGGGTATGATTCCTTCATGTTTGACACCAAACACGATATGGTTCGGTGTAGCCATTCTCAAGTTATGGCGATGACGCGATTCACTTATAATGCGGTTAAGAGTGTATGGTATGGCTACACTACAAACAACCCAGTAACGGTTTTACGAAGGTTGCAGAGAGGTCCTACTCACGTAGGGGTCCCCCCTCATACATACCTCTGCACCCAGCCCTGTAGGATTACCAGGGCCTGCCATAGGGGTGACCTATGAGAGTATATGTGTTGTAATGGTATGGGATATAGGGTACCTACATCCCTGTAAGGGGTGCTAGCACCACCTTACCCAGACTACAGTAGTGGTCTGGTGGTGTCAGTTTGGGTGGCTGTCCCAGGGTGGCACAATAAGTGCTGCAGCCCTGGTAGGCCTACTGGGGGACCCATACCCTGGGTACCTAGGGTACCATCTACAAGGGACTGGTAGGGCATGCCCAGCATCCAATTAGGTTTGTACCTAGAGTACATTACATCAGTTTTAGGGAGAAAGCAGAGGCTGGGGTCCTGGATAGCAGGATCCCAGCCAGACTAGTCAAAAACCACTTAAATACCAGGCAAAAAGTTGGGGGCAACCATTAGTCAGATTCCACTCTCCTACATAACCCCCCCCCCCCCAAACGAAAGGAAATAAGGCTAACCTTGTCCAGATAAGCCTTTATTTCCTGAGTGGCCATATAAGGAAGAACCTGTACTAACATGGTTGCTCCCTGTGTCATGGTCCACTTGGGAAATCCTACCCCAAGGGGTTCTAGAGTTTCTCCAAAGTCTAGGGAAAATTACCTGTATTGGTTTTTGGGTCAGAAGTGGGCTGGTGGGGTGTCTAAGTCTGGAAGTGAGACCCTATTTGGGTTGGTCTCAACCTCCTCAGATCACTGGCCACTATGGAAGCCTTTCTGCCCATGACTGTGTCATATCTGGCCCTACGGGTCAACCTCTGGCTGCCTACAGCTGGGGGTTGGATCCCTTTGGCTGGAATAGTGGAGGGTCCTGGAAGGTTTGGGGCAACTAGGCCCCAGGTTTCCCTGTTCCCAACAACATCCATTTGAGGGGTGCCTATACCTAAGGGTAAGGGGGATCCCTCAGTTTGTAGAGGAATGTTCACCTGGCTGAAACTACTCTGCTGGGTGTCCCTAATCTGTTGATGAGGGGGTTCCTCTGGACAGGGGCCCAGTAAGGGTCCACTGACCTCCCTGACCTCTGCAGCCCTGGGCTGACTGAGGCAGGGTAGAGAGGGGCAGGATACCTGCTCCAGACTGGGTACCACCTTGGAAGGGTCCCCTGCCATCAGAGAGGTGGGCAGGCCAGGCCTGTCCACTTCTGGGGCAGTTACTTCACAAGGGGCAGGATCAGTTCCCTGAGAAACTTGACCCTTACCTGTAGTCTGGTGGGGGGAGGACTGTTCCTCTTCCCCTATGCTCTCTGTTTGGGTAGAGTGATCCATAGTTTCAGGCTTCACTCTTTCTATTTTCTCCTGGTGTGGAGGTGAGGCCCTCAGGGTCTCATCCACTCTCTCAGGGATTCCTACCATTTTCAAATGGGCCTTGTGGTCAACCTCAGCCCAGGCTGAGATTTCCAGATCATTCCCCAGTAGACAATCTACAGGCAAGTTTGGGGACACTGCCACTCTCTTGGGGCCAGTGACCCCTCCCCAGCTGAGATTTATCACTGCCATGGGATGATCTGTCCTGATTCCATCTATGTTGGTCACCTGGTAGCTAAACCCAGGTAAAAGCTGATCTAGGGGCACTAGCCTCTTGGTCACCATGGTGACACTGGCCCCTGTGTCCTTATAGGCCACAGCCTTCTGACCATTGATTATTGGTTCTTGTCTGTACCTTCCCAAAATACTGGGGCTCATGGTAAAGTTGGCAAACCCCATGCCACCATCACAGACCATAGTTGCTTGAGTAGGGGACCTGGATAGGCCAGAGTCCCCCTGAGTTCCCCAAAAAATCCCAACTAAATTTTTGGGTGCACTCCCACCACCTGGGGGATTACTACTAGTAGCAACAGGAGGTGTTGGAGCTGCTTTTGGAGGAACATTTTCTTTATTACCATTCTTTGGACAGCTGGAATCAGTTTTCCAGTGGCCAGGTTGCTTACACACATGGCAATATGGTTTCTTGTTATTAGAGGAAGTATTTTGGGACCCACCCCCAGCACTGGGTTTTTGGGGCCCTTCAGAGGACTTTTCTTGTTTATCATCCCCACCTTTCTCTTTGGGCTTAGTGGAATCCTTCTTCTGGTCACCAACTTGGTTCTTAGGCCTAATCCTGACCCATTTGTCTGCCTTCTTTCCCAATTCTTGGGGAGAGGTCAGATCAGAGTCCACCAGGTGCTGGTGTAAAAGTTGGTTTTGACACTTATTAAGAATCTGCTCCCTCATTATGAGATTATACAATCCTTGATAATCATTAACTTTACTGCCATTTAACCAACCTTCCAGTGCCTTGGTTGCACAATCCACAAAGTCTACCCAATCTTGATTCTGTGCTTTCTGGGTGTCTCTGAACTTAAGTCTGTATTGATCAGTGGTTAAGCCAAACCCATCTATTAAAGCAGCTTTCAAGATATAATAATCATCAGCATCCTCTTCTCTTACAGAGAGGAGCTTGTCTCTACCTTTATCTGAAAAGGAGAGCCATAGGATTGCTACCCACTGCTCTACTGGGACCCTTTGTACTCTACAGGCCCTCTCAAGAGCAGATATCCATTTGTGGATGTCATCCCCATTCTGATAGGGGGGCACAATCTTGTGGAGGTTCCTATTGTCAGGGACTTTCTCTCTAACTCTAGGGGTTTCATCACTGCCACCAGGGGTCTCTAGACCCCACTTCTTTGAAGCTTTCTGAAGCTCCAGGGCTTCCCTGTCCAATGCTAACTGTTCTCTTTTAAGCTGAAGCTTAGCCTGCTCAAATTTGATCAGTCTGCATTTCCTCTCATGGGAGGATTCTCTTCTCTGAGAAGAGGCAGAGGACCCTTTGGATCTCTGAGAATGGTTGGATCCCACTGAGGGGGATCTGTTCCTTCTTGGACCCACCACTCTCCCTTTAGGGATGGAGGGAGTGCCACTTGGGCCATCACCTCCATGTTGTGAGTGGTTTGTTTCTTCCAGGTCAGGACTTTCATCCTCTTCCTGGTCCTCATCAGAGTCCACTCTAGGAGTGTCCTCTTCTGATGGATGCCCACCCACTCTGTCTGTCCCCCTGGACCCTATGGACTCCATAAAGTCTGCTATGAGCAGGATTTCCCTGAGACGTTGGGTGTTGGCACCTTTGTTTGTCTTCAGTTTTCTAAGGGTGCACATCTCCCTGAGCTCAGGAAAGGAGAGATGATCATACTTATCAACTGGGACCCTCTGGGGTCCTTCCATAGCCTTAGTGGCACCTGCACCTGAAGACATGTTTAGTGTAGTGATAGTGGTGTATCTACCTACACTAAGTGTGGCCTACTGAACCCTCTCTTGAGTTGTAGTCAAGGTGTGCTAAACCCTCTACACACAACTCTAAGTTCAGTAGAACTTATTGTATTATAGCTTGAATTTATATGTACCTTTGGTACCTAGTGGCTTTCACTTTAGAAATCCAATTTGTTATCTGGTAAAACAATGGCAAGCTTGAATCCAACCGCTGCACACCAATGTGAGTAGTTGGCCTGGCATATGCTGTTCCTAGTTATAGGGACACCTTGCACCAGTCCAATTCGACTCTTATTGATGATAGGTTTAAGACAACCTTTAAAGAAAGCTATCCTAGTGGTAGCTGTGGAGAGCAGCCTTCAGGCTAAGTCTTGAAGGAGTGTTAAGCTTATTGTTTTACCATAATAACCTCTTGAATAACCAAATGAAAGAGTAGCCCACACAGGTATATATATAAAATATATGTATTTATTCTAGACAGAATCCCACAGTCACTTTTTGTGGCTAGTGGCAAAGTTACAATTCAAACAAGCATTTCTAAACACAATAAATAGCACAGAAATCAATGGGTCCCAGGGGAAACCAAACCATATACTAAAATAGTGGTATAAGAACCACGACAATTCTACAGGCAATGCCTAGGGCATTCAGGATCGCTTGCCCCTTCAGAATCCACCCACAGTTAAGAGGAAGGGGACCCACGGGAGACGCGTGCAGTGCAAAGAGCTGCTATCGGGATCGCAATGTTAGCCTATGGAGAATGTCGCGGTTGAATATTTAAAGTTTAAGGACACTTCTAGCAACAGTACAAAGTTAAGGCTTGAGACTTAAGGCTTTGGAGAGCCCACCACCATGGGAGTACCGAAGTACCACTGTTACCTGCCCCAGGGAAGCCGGGTGCATAGGTCGATTCTGGTGTCGGGTCGCGGGCTGATTTTCTATGGAAAAGTAGTCCAAACTGCTGCTAGCTGAAAGCGTCGTTGAAGTCGTGAAGATTAAAGATGAAGAGAAGATAAAGATGAACCTGAAAGCAGAGGGGACAGAGTCTGGGTCACAGCACAGTGACCAGGGAGCTCACAGGAAGGAGCTCGTGGATGTCGGGTGCTTCAGGTGTGGAAGGTACAGCTGGGCTCTGCAGTCACGGGCTCCGGGAGGCTTCAAGGAAGGCCAGCTTCTGGAGGGCGACTGTCCCACGTCGGATGAGGGTCGCTTCGGTGTTAGTGTCCCGATTGGATCCACTAAGCATTGGCAACCGCAACCCACGCAAGATGTACAAAGCAGCTGCTGGTGCAGACCCACGGGGTCTGAGGGTGCTCTCCTTTGCAGGGAGCGCAGAGCAGGCCTGGAGCAACCAGGGGAACTCTTGGAAGGATAGGTTTTTCTCCGTCAGGGCCCACAAGTCGAGAGACAAGGGACCGCGGAGGGCAGCAAAATGGAGTGCGTAAAAGGGCTCCCACGGGCCACCGGAGCGGACTAGGGAGCTGAGCTTTGGCACAAATGCTGCTTGAAGGTTGGCTCAGAAATGGGCCAAAGCACAACTTCCCCACTGGTCGGGGTCGTGTGCTATGCAAGAGGTGGCCAGGGTCTCGGGGTATGCAGGGATCTCGGCACCCACGTGGTCCACGGTGCTCAGGCTTGCTGGGCACGCTCACAGGACTCTGGGATGCACTGGAGACCCACCTCAAGGTTGATGGAAGGCGTCGAAGTTCGTGAGAGCAGCGAAGTTCCAACGGGTATCTTGTAGTCTTTTAGGTGCCTGCCAAGCAGGGGGATAACTCCTTTATCCCAAGGGAGATTTCTTCAGTCAGCTAAGCTACAAAGAGTTCCACCTGGGGGCGCCACAAGGGAAAAGAAAGATGGCGGCTCCGCGAATGTCAGGAATCACAGGAGGTTTCCTCCTCCTATTTCTTCCGTAGCTACTATTCTCTCTTCACAAACTCAAAGAGTAGCCAATCCTTTTAGTTGGAGCGCTAGTTGGCACCATAGAAACTCCAACATGGCTGCCAACATCCTGACATTGCAACAGCATAACGCTGTTTAGCAGTCTAGTCTTTCTGCAAATGACAGTTGGTGACGTGTGCTCCAACATTCTACTGCGCACTTCACTGAAGATTCTTCTGGAGCAGCACCTGTTGTTCATGCGTCATGAAAGTTAGTCAGGGTAGTGGCGGAATATGCGGGGTTAGCTTCGTCGGTTACTACCAATATTCAAGATTAAAGGTTAGTGTCAACTTCAAAGTATTATTTCTGTTCCCATCCAAGTTTTCAGGCAATAAGCTGTTGAAACAATTCTGACTGAATCCTTGCTTGCGCTAACGATTGAAATAAATCTGTGAAGAAGATTAATTCAACTTTAACCAATTAAATATATTTAGTATTGTATTTCCTGAGAGAATGACAAGGAAGAGAAGGTTGACAAGTTTAGTTAACTCTAAACGTCCTGTAAATTCGTACTAGGGAAAAAACGCGAGCATTGTTTCTCTGAGCTTCATTATTCTAGATCGAATTTCTCATTCTGGATTTGAAGTTTACTCGCGGGCACGGTTCCTTTTGTGCCTCGCGGTACCGAAAGGCTGTAGGAATTAAACTCGTGTGCACGTTTCAGTTTGTGCGCACTACCGGCAAGGTTACAGAAATTCCTCTGCAATATTTAAACGCGCCTCTCTTTTGAGCTGCGTAATTCAAACAACGAACAAGTGAGAACACTGAGAGATTTCCGTTCGCGCTTCATTACATTTTTTCCCTGAGAAGGAAAATATTAAATTGCACACGCCTTGGCAGCCGCCATAAGAGCTGTGATAAATACTCATACCATAAGCACCTTCTCTAATTGGCTGGGAAGCATAAATCAGCAAATCTTCCATTTAGAAAAAATCTTGGACAGGTGCAATTGTCCTTATATCTCAATTTAATTGAAGTTCTCATACTTCAGGCAACAAATTATAAACATCTCAATCACTTGTCCAGTAAGTACATAGGTAGGAAGGGAACATCGAACTACATTACATACTTACAGAACAGAAAGATAACTTACCTTGTTTTTTCCTTTATCAAGACAGAGAACCTTAGAATAGAACGACCTGCAAGGAAAAGAACAAGTGATTAGAGAGAAGGCTTCTCTGGGTACACACACAACGCTCAAGAGAAGTAAGAAGAGTGGCAAGCCCAAAACTACTTACTGGTGAGATTAGTTATTATATGTATATGTATCTATATTAAGGAAAGCAGTCTGTCAAGGTAACCAATATATCTGACTATTTAATGTTTCTAGCCTAACAACCTGAAGAAGAAGATTAAGCAGGACCAGCAGTGTTTTGGAGCTGTCTCTTCTCTGCCCAATCCCCTTTCCCCCCTCAGAACTTACCTGCGATGGATTAAAACAAACCTAGCAGGGGGGGTCCTGAGAAGGGCATTGGGAGTTAGCGTCATTCTGCTCCTGTGTGATTCGTTAAGTTCCCCTGACAGCGAACTACAACCTGAGAGGGGTGCCCCGGCGGGACCGCTGAGGCTGAGAGAAGGAGCCCAGTAGAGCCTTGGCTCTGAGGCTGTGGGGGAGCCCAGGAGCAGACGTGCTGCAGGATCGGTGGTGCCTCTGGGGACTGTGAGCCCATGATGAGCTCCGAAAAGAGCGTGCCCTGCTACAGCCTCCAGTGCGGTGGAAGGCTGAGACTACAGGTGAGGCCTGTTGGGTCAGAGACGGAGGGCCACGCTGGCTGGGATTGCTTGGAGTGGACAGGGGCCTTCCCTGCTGATGCTGACATCAGGTAGCGTTCCTGGTGTGGCCGCCTGTCTCGGAGGTCCCCCAGGGGGCGACAGGGGACTGCAGCGGGAGGGTTGATCCCCCCGGCCGGCACTGCCTGATCATTGCCCGGCTGCCTGGGAGACAGTAAAACACCAAGATCAACATACAACCACCACACGGTGAGAGCAAGTGGAGGGGGGAAGGGATGGCTGGCACAGAAACACTCTCCCCTCGTGTGCGCGATAGAGATACGTGAAGGTGAGAAGGCCCCTTGTGCTCACATCAGTGGAGTAACCCCTGGTTCTGCGGGGTGCCGTGGACATGTGGTGCACCCCCCCGGTGGGTAGCTGATGCGGGCCCCCACACTGAGATAGTGACGAGGAGAGGCTGATAAGGCCCCATCGGTTGACTGACTCAAATGGGGCCCTGCTGCCGCTTCCGGCCCCCGTGGCTGACGCCATCACCCCAGAGTGGGAGGCAGAGAAAAGCACATACGTGGAAGTGTGAGGTGCCTGCAAAGCCAAATCTAGCGAGGAGAACGCTGAGGGACCTGGATACCGCCCACCCGCCCATGCAAAAGCCAGAACAGAGAGGCTGCTCCTGGCAAAATGAGCACTTCAGGTGCCCAGGGACCGGGGGACTGTGGGCTCCACGTGGGGGTGGCGACGCGGCAGAGGTGTACCCCTGGTAGTGAAGCAGTGGCTATACGTCATGGGTAAGCCAGACACCAGACAGCTCAAGCTTTCCTTCTAACAATGCAAAACTCCAAGGGTGGGGGACCGCCCCAGAAGAAGAGTTATCAGCAGCTGCCATGAAGCCCACATCAGCACCGGAACCAAACACACGTGAAATGTTCATGGACCTGAAGCACTCCCTCTCGGCTAGAGATCTGAAAATAGACTCTATGTCGGATCCCCTGGAGTGGCTCAGGGACAAAGTCTCAAACCACGACGAGTGCATCACGGAGGTCGAGAAATGCACATGTGCACTGAAGGACGAGGGATAAGCTTCTCCGCATGGAGAAAGTGTTGGAAGTGATCAGAAATAAGAACGAAGACCTCGAAGTGAGATCGCACCACAACAACCTGCGCATTGTGGGAGTCCCGGAGACCACGGCCATGACTCAAGTCGAGGACTTTGTGGAGGAAATGCTCAAAACACTATTCAGAAACTCCCTATCACCAGTCTGTATTGTAGAACGAGCCCACAGATCGCTTGGCCCACGGCCACCACCCGGAGCCTCGGCCAGATCAATCATTGTGCGCCTGCTGAACTACAGAGATAGTGATACTGTGCTGTGCAGAGCCCAGGACGTGCAAGAAACGAGACATCAGGGTAACGTGATCTCCTTCTTCCTTGACTTTAAACTAACAGTGCAAGCCGCCAGAAGAGAGTTTGTACCATTGAAGAGAATGCTTCAACAACAGGACATTAAGTATTCCCTCCTTTATCCGGCAAAACTCTTCATCTTCCACTCGGGAAAGACTGTGTTTTTCATTGAACCCAAGTTTGTCCACTCCCTCAAGTGGCCTGCATCGGCTGCACGTGTGGACGGTGGCCCTACGGGGGGTGACACTCTCCATGAGAATGGCTGAGCCAGGGGGGATGATCCCCCGAGGCACACACTCCTTTCCCCAAGTTATCTGTTTCTCTCTAAATAACTGCCTGGAAAATTGACTTGCTTGCTCGAAGAACTGAAGGATCCTCCACCCGAAGGCATTTCATCCTGCCGCCCAGCACACAACTGCTGGGATGTGCCAAGCCCCTGGTGCCACCCCCAGGAATGACTCCTGTTTGTACTGTAACTGTTGGCCTGTTTGGGGTAGGGGTACTGCCTATCAGCCATGTTGGGGGGCTGTAGTGGGTGGGGGGTGGGTACGTTGGGTGCGGGACAGAATTATTCAGGTGCGAGGTGACTCTTACTTTCCTTTCTTTTCTCCTTTCCCTCTCTCTGTGACCCCTTCACAACAATTACTGTGTGGTCTAGAGTGCCGGACATGCCTGGAACTACGAGACCGTGGATATGGGTGAGTCCACCAAGCGTATGCCCTCAGTTAAAGCAAATACATGGAATGTGCGTAGATTGAATGACTGCCATATATTATGTGTGGTGGCAGGATATTTCAATAGGCTTGCAGCCGATATCTGCTTTTTACAAGAGTTACATTTAACAGGTACCAGCTGCGCGGGACTGCGGGTGGGTTGGATGGGCAGGAAATTTATTGCAGGCTACTCAAATTATGCCAGATACATGGCTATCATCACTCGAAAGAGGCTCCCATGGCACACAGGCACTCTGCTATGCGATCCACAGGGGCGGTATGTTATTGTAGCTGGAGAGCTTGGGAGGCAAAAGGTCAGACTTGTGTTGGTATATGGGCCAAATGTAGATGATCTGCACTTTTTTAGTGAGGTTTGGAGGCTAACGGAATCACCTGGCCCTGGGGCCATTCTGTGGGGAGGGGACTTCAATGTAATTCTGGATCCAGGGGTGACAGATCTGGAGACTCGCATCGGCCCCACCCGCAGGCAGTGGAACAACTGCTAACTATCATGGACGACCATGAGCTGGTGGATGTCTGGCGACGTAGGAACTCACACAGCCACGAGGGCACATGTGTCTCTGCGGCTGGCCCTACCTGGTCCAGGATTGACTACTGGCTTGCGTTGGGCGATGTGAACGCTAGGGTTGCTCAAGGTGGCTCATCCGGTTCTCTCTCTCTCGGATCACGCCCCAGTGCTGCTAGAATTCTTACTGCCTGACACGGAGCATAGACCCTTCAGCTGGAGACTCCCTTCCGGCGCATTCCGGGATCAGACCTTTCGGCAGGAAATCCGTGCTGACATAACTGAGTATTTTGAGCTAAATAGTGGATCTGTGGAATCTCCATCAGTATTCTGGGAGACATTCAAAGCGTAAATCCGTGGTAAGTGCATTGCCAAGCAGGCAGGTGTGCTACGCTAACTTCGGGGAGATCTTAAGAAATTAGAGGGGGAGATGCGAGTGCTGAAATCAGAGATTTCGAGACCAACCGTCCAGCGACCTTGGAGCAAATTAAAGAGAAAATAGTGGAATTTGAGGAGGCCGCACACAGAGAGGCGCACTATTTGAGCAAGGAGACGCGTGCTCACCAATACGCGGAGGGGGACCAGGCTAGGAAGAAGCTGGCGGGCCTCCTGAAAATTCCATGGCCTAGTGATTACATAAGCGAAGTACTCAACGGCGACGATGAAGTGATCGCCGGCCAGGAAGGTGTACAAGCTGAAATGCTTGCATTCTACACCTCGCTGTACTCGGCAAGACAGTCTGAGGCGCACCAGGACCTGCTCCACCTCCTGGAATCAATCGAACTAGCTTGACTAAGCGACGGGCAGCGCAGTTATCTTGATGACCCGTTCTCTGAGGAGGAGGTGATCGGAGTGATTTGGGCCATGCCTGGGGACAAGGCTCCCGGGCTGGATGGCCTCACGGCTTCGTTCTATAAAGAATTCGCACCACTATTAGTACCCCATCTCCTCAAAATGTAAAAGGACTCTCTGGAATGGCGCACACCGCCCCCCTCTCCTCAGGAGGCGCTAATTATCACCATCCTGACAAAGACCCACAGCTTTGCAATTCGTACAGGCTGCTGTCGATGATTAATCTTGACAATAAAATACTTGCAAAGCTGCTGACGACTCGATTGCTCCCACTCCTGCCCGCAGTGCTGAGGCCTGACCAGTGCGGCTTTGTACCCGGGCGGAGTACCTCTCACAATCTGCAAACTTTTTTCATGACCATGTAGGCTGTGGACCACTCTCATCCCGCTGCAGCTGTTTTTTTAGGATGCAACTAAGGCCTTTGATACCTTGGAGTGGCCATACCTATTTACTCTCCTCTCTCGTATCGGCATCAGCGCATTCTTTCTCAAGAAAATTGCACTGCTGTACTCGGCCCCAATGGCGAGGCTGAGGATTAATGGGTCCGTGTCCCCCCATCCATGTGGCTCGGGGTACACGGCAGGGCTGTCGACTTTTCCCCCTTCTTTTTGTGGTGGAAACTGAGGCGCTCGCAGCCAGGCTTAGACAGCACCACGCCCGGCGCGGCCTAGACTTCACCCCACAGGTGATATTGGTATCCATGTACGCGGACGATCTACCACTGGATCTACCTGACTCGGTTCATGGTGCACACTGCCCCAGAGAGCGATCAGGTGGACCCGATGCCACTACACATGGTGACTTTTGGACCCCAAAACAGACCCCAAGCTGAGATCGACACGGTGGGCTGCACAGTGTGGGCTTGGCGGGAACTTAAATGTAGGGCTCGTCTGGGGACATTTTTTGCCCCCCTCAGTACCACTCACCAGGAATACTCAGTTGCCCTGCACAGCGGAGACGGGGGGTGCCAATAGTTGAGGGAGCTGAGAGCGGCACTGCATGCACTTTTTGTTTTTTCCCTATGGCTCCATCAACATTCCAGGTGCTGGAGGATTTTCTGGTGAATCCTTCGCCACGGAAACTGATTACTCGACTGTACGCCGGAATGCAGCGCGTGTCGCCGATATGCGTTCCTCCTGCGCAGTGTGAATGGGAGTAGATTCTGGGAGGCCCCGTTGAAGAGGGAACATGGGCTTATTGCTGTGCGTAGACAAAGGAAATGTCACCCAACTACAGGCTGCGACTTAACCACTTTAAGTTTCTCCATAGGCTGTATAGGACCCCTGTGTGGACAAAAGGAGCTGGTTTATGTGAGGATGCGCAGTGCGGGCGCTGCCCGGCACCTGAGGCCTCCGTTTTGCACCTGGCCTGGGAGTGTCCAGAGGTGGATTGATTCTGGGAATGCATTTTTGATGTTTTGGACTCAATGATTGAAAGCAGAATTGAACGCTTCCCACTGATGGCCCTTCTGGGGTATGTGCACAGAGTGTCTGTGGAACACAGGAAACTGGTGGCAATGCTGCTCTTGCTGGCAAAGCGAAGAGTGGCGATCTGTTGGGGCCGCTGGCGTAGTCCGCGAGTGACTGAATAGCTCAGGGATGCATTGTTCTGCCACAACCAGCTGTCGATCTATTGGGAACTAGCCCGTACAGTCGCGCCTGAAGGACATATGGGCACCACTGCAAAGCTATCCTGACTCCCATCCTCTCAAGCGCAGGGAGACCACCTCTGAGGAAATTTAGGCATTGTAAACAGACCATGTCAAATACTTACAGAAGGGCTGTGTATGCTGTAACGACTGGCACAAATAGCTGGTGAGGGCTAGATAGCGCCCCCCCTGGTTCACCCTCCCACTTCTCTCTCTCTCTTCTTTCCTTATCTCTCCTTTCTATATAGCTTGAATGTCACCTGGCACCTTCCAGAGAAGTGAGATACTACAGCAAATAGTGAAGAAGTTGCATGACAGTTAGACACATGCCAAGCTACAATGTAAGGGTTTAATGGTCACTGCCTGACACGCTCGCTGACTTTCTCGAGTAGTATTGAATGTAAGCAATGTGTTTTGCTGTTTGTTTCTCTTTGAGAAATTTAATAAAAAGAAATTTGAAATAAATAAAGGTTGCGGTCGGCACTGCGGGGGCCAACAACCGACGCAAGAACTGCACTGCCAGCGGCGCTGAAGCTGCCGGGTGCAGGGGGTAAAGTGGACGTCATGGTCCCTGGGCCTCTCAGTGGAGTCTGTTGGTTTCAGAAAGTTGTAGGCTCATTGGTAGGACCTCCTGGAGGCGACCAACGACTAAGGATCTGGAAGGATGCGTGGACACCGTCGGTTGGGCCACCCAAGGCCAGGAAGGCGGTGAGAGCTGATGTGTCTTAGGTGTCGATTTCCTTAGGCTGCGATCCATCGCAGTCGGCATCAGTCGAACAAACACGGTCAGACTTCCCAGACTAATTCGGTCAAGAGAGCAGTTGTCTTTTCGCTTTTGGTTGCGGTTGTGGGGACCGTTCAAGTAAAGGCTGCAGGTTTCGTTTTGAAGCTTGTGGGGGGTCAGGGGTCACTCTATCGCAGCTTAGGATCACCTGGGGGTCCTCTTTGGAGTATGGGGCCACTCGACCTTGGGCTGTTGTGGCCAGGTGCAGAGTGGTGCAGAATCGCAGAGTCTGGACTCTGGCAGTTAGTCATTGGTTTGAGCAAATCCGGTGCTCTGGGGAGACAGAGTCTATTTGTTGAGTGCAGGGCAGGCCCTCCGAACTCTAGGGGTCTGCTGCTGCGGGATATGCCAGTTTCTTTGCTGTAGGCAATGCCAATAGCTCAAACTCATGTAAATGTGAGATCCATTGCATTGCAGATGCTTGTTTAACTTCATCCATCACATAGACGCACAGGATGTGTTAACAGTCTTCCGCTTTGAAAACTATATTACAAGATCTCTTCTCACCAGTGCTGATGCCTGTTTCCCACTTACCAACTGTGCATGTATTCCAGGATCTTCCTTAGTAACCTCCAGCTAGATCTTAGTGATAACAAGCATTTTCAATGCAGTATGTATTCCATTTTCGAGCGTTTAAGCTATTGGTATTATAAGTGACAATGCCTTGTATTTATGTGGTTTTAAAAGCAATACATATATAAATGGCATTGTTATTTTTAATGCCAAGAGCTCAAATTGTCGCAAATGCAAGAACACTTTAATTGTGGCCGTGCCCTTTTTTTCACATATTCAGGTTACAGTGAGCAGCGTCTAAACAAAGGGGTGCGGCCAACATTAAAGTGAAAGCGCGTATGGCGCTTTCACCCAAAGTGATTTTTTTTTATTAATATTCAAAGTTTCAGTAGCCCGGCCCCTAAAGTGAAAGCGTCCCGCGCTGATAATTAAATAATAAAATAAGCGCAGCCACTAAAGTGCAAGCGGATTCCGCCTTATATTAAATAATTAAATAAGTGCGGCCGCTAAAGTGAAAGCCGACCATGCCATATATTAAATAATTAAATACGGGTGGATGCTATAGTTAAGGCGGACCGTGCTGTAATCAGAATAAATACATTACTATTAAAATAAAAATGGCCGGGAGCTGCCATGTCATGGTTGGAATAGGGGAAGAGCATTAAAGAAAATAGTGCTCACCGACTTATAAAGCAGACCAAGTAACAACACCAGTAAAAGGTCCAGTCATTATGGGAGGTACAAATGCAGACAAGGCGGTACCAAGGAGGGACTAACAAGCCTAATAACAACTCGGAAAGGAGCATTTATGAAGCACAATGACACAAGCCAATTAAAAATATGGGCAGAGAGTGGATGTGGCTTCAAAGCCATGCACTGCCTAGGCTCGACCTATAAACTACAGTCCCACCTATCCCGTGCTTGCCAGCCATGCCCAGTTTCTATTGTGGCCTGCATTATTGGCAGCTTACTCTGCCTTAAATCTGCCGACCACCTTCACCGTTCTGTGGTTCAAACAAAGAATAACACAATTGTAGCTTTGCCAAATTACAGCTTGCCAGTCATTACTGTCATTCACTGCTGAACAAATCAAGGTAATGGTCAATAAATGGAACTGGTCAAAATAGTTATTCTTAAGAATGCAGTCACAAAATCAGGGTTACCAACTTACCACAAGACAAGAATTCTATCATATACAGATACTGTTTTGAGAGCAGTCACATTCAGATTTCAAGAACGTGGTCAAAAAATTATTTTACATTGAAAGATTGGATCTGTGCCTACCTGTGGTATGCCAACCCCCATTGCTAGCATCACTCTCACAAAGCCCAGAAATTGATTGTCAAGCAGGATATACCACAAGCATGGAAACATAAGGAGGCTCCGCGGGTATGAATCACTGCATGAGTTTGGAGCGCCCGGTCGACCTAACATGAAAAGAACAGGCTGACCACAGGGGAATAATGTTAGAGTCCGGCCTAGCCTGGCCATGGTCCGTGATTGCGGTCACAAAGTTTCACAGACTTGATTTGGATTGCAAATGAAGTTGGAAACACCCAGGGACAGACTCGCTGTGTCAGCTTAAGAGTTGTGTGTATGCATAAACTGTCATGGCAGCTTAAATGTCACTCTAAGTGGGGGGGCGTGGCCAAGCCGCAGACCAAGATGGCCACGCGGCATTGAAGCTCCGCCAGCCTTTCCAGCTACGTTGCTAATATCCCCCATGAAATCGGGGCTGATCGCCATGAACCCGCCACCGATCGATCCCTGAATGCTTGCTGTGCCCGGAGGTCCTGCCCGCATGCGGAATGCTGCCGTCGCTGAGGAGCGCTTCGATGTGAGGCGAGAGGTGTACGGACTGCGTAATGGCGGCCGCCGCAGCCTTTACCATCCGGCGTCTGTAGAAAGAGAGGCAGCCCAGCAACCGAGGCCGGACAAGACGGAGAGAATGTGTCTGTGGTGAGTGCGCTGGGCGCGGGCCTGAAATCGCGCTGCCTACCTGTACCTGATCTCTGCCGAGTCCGGGCCGCGGCCCCGTTTAGCTGCCCGCTGGCTGAGTTGTGAGCCCCTTTCTATCTCTTTGGGCCCTGCGGGGACAGGGCCTGCGGGAGTGCCCGAGAGGCGACCACCGGGTCGCTCGCTGGCTCACGACAGAAGAACGGCCGGGGATACCTTGTGGGCTGCGTCCAGTTGCCTCCCCCTCACACAGGCACTACTGCGCGGCCACTCCGGCATGTGGACATTTCCACTGGGCCTCCAGTGCGACTGCAAACCTCACAACTGGACTGGCTTGCACCACGGCTGCCGCGTCTTCGCCTTGCAGACGGACCATGCATCGCGCCTGAAAGGGGCCCCCCTTATGACACAAGCACCTAATATCTACTACCTCCTGTCACACTGCTCTCTCCTGCTGGGCCCGCACAGTAACTGCATCTGCCTTTGGTGCCTGCCATTATGTCAGCTACTGAGCGGCGGATTCGCAGATTCTTCACAGACAGTCCAAATTGCTTGCACTTTAGGTGGTGACCCCGGAGCTACACCCTTCCTGTTTTGGGGTTCATTCCACGGAGTGCCGCACACCAGACCCTGTCTTCAGATTGTGGTTTATTTCAGGGATGTCATATTGCCGCTCGGCCTCCTGCTCTGGCGTGTGGCATGGGCTGCAAAGACGCTAAACAGAAGACCCTTCCCTTCGAAAAACTCGTTGAGACAGTCCCAGAGGGCGGTTCAGGCATTTCAGAGGACAGACAAGAATCGGTGGGGCTTGGCGACTCTTCGGCTCAGGCTGGCTCGCTGCTGCAGGAAATGAGGGCGGTATTCAGAGCCCTTGACGGTAGATTTGATGCCCTTGACAAGAGCCTCGCAGATTTAGGGGCTAAAATCCAGGTATATGACAGGCGCTAGGATGTCGCAGAAGCCTGTATATCTGACATCGAAGATGGCACTGCGCAGTCCCTCAAAAGGCTTGAGCGCGTGGAGCGCATCCTCAAAGACGTGGCAATAAAAAATTAAGACCTGGAGGAGCGTAGTTGGCGGAACAACATTCACATTCTGGGCGTGCCGGAATCCACCGCCGCTGGCTGCCTGGACGTCTTTGTAGAAACACTGTTGGCTGACATGTTCGAGGGAGAGACTTCTTCACTCCTGGCTTTGTGATAGAGCGGGCCCACCGCACGCTGGGCCCCCCGCCCAATCCGGGTTGCCCTTTAAGACCCATCACTGCACGTGTTATGAACTTTAGGGACCATGACACTGCACTGCGCCTCGCTATAGAATGAGGCGACACTACATGGCAGGGCTCCAAGTTATCGCTCTACCCGGATTTCACCATCATGGTCCAGGAGGCCCGCCGTAAGTATAATGGAGTTAAAGCCACCCTCAGGAACCTTGGCTTAAAATACGGCATGTTGTACCCCAGACAGACTGCGAGTAGATGTCAACGGCAGGGCCCGCATCTTCGACAGCCCCACGGAGGTACAGGAATTCTGCCGCACGTACAAGCAAAACAATCAGTCAGTTGCAGATGGCATCAGGCCCTCCCCACCACACAGTGGCTCTGACGCTAGTATGGAGCTTTTCTCTGGGGCTGGATCTGGCTGATCTATTCCTGCTGTTACTTCTCCATTGGTTCATGAGAATATTGGGATAATAATCTTCATCATTAAATGCTTCACTTAGCTGGTTGACTGGCATGGCGTTGCCACCCTCCATTGGTGCACACTGTGGTTTTGTTTTTTGTTACACAGATGTACGTCTCTGGGTTTTTTTCACTTCCTTGTTAAGTCGATTGGTACTCTTGGTATATTTGTCACTTTTGGATATGCCTTGCTTGTTTGGTAGTGAGGCTGGGTTGGGGGGACAATTGCTATTGCATAGACATGTTTGGTTGTTCATATGTCTGTTTACTGTCAAGGTCTACATTGAAGCGCTGCTAGATACATTTGTCTTCCATGCCAAGATCATCGAATGGCCCAGCTAGGTAGCATAGAAGTTCCCTCGGGCCTGTCCCTGATGTCATGGAACTTTAGAGGCATTAATGACAATCGTAAGAAAAAGCATGTGATACACTATTTGCTACAACATAAAGTTGACATTGCCTTTCTACAAGAGACGCACTTGCCCACATCTGACTACACGCTTTGCCTCAAACTGGGGTGTGCATAGATATTTTGCCAACTTAAGTAACTACGCCAGAGGCACAGTCATTCTCATACATAAACGGGTTCCTTTCAGCCTCCGCACAGTTTTAAATGACGGCGATGGCAGATACACCATTGTTGTTGGGACATTAATGGGACACGGTGTGGCAATGATGTGCGTGTACGGCTCAAACACCGACTCTCCAGATTTCTTTCATTCCTTGCTCTCTCAGCTCATAAAATTAGGCCCCTTACTCTTCCTAGTGGGGTGTGACTACAACTTACTCCCTGATACGACCCTAGATAGCACCTCTACCTCCTCAAATTCCAAACCCCGCACGCACCGTGCTCTCCTGGCCCTACACGAGCAACTCTCACTGCTAGACATCTGGCGCTCACGCAACCCCTCCCTCACTGAATACACTCATTATACAGGTCACCACAACACCCGTACAATATAGGAGAGGTGCCCTTCACCCAAAAAGGGACAGGGTCAGTGTTAAATAAAAACAACAATGAGTCCCTTTTGTGTCAATCACTATAGCTATCAATAAGACAAATTATTCAATAAAATTATACACATCATAAAAAAGGTTAAAACTGATATCATAGGATTCTCTCATCTGTTACATATCACAAATTGTTGCTGCAGCGTTTCGGTGGATAAAACTTGATGCACACCAGCTTCTACAGGATAAGATTTTCACAGCAGAAGTTGGTCTAAAAATAGAAAATATACACAATAACATTCCAATAGGCATATTACGTAAACAAGTTAAGTGTTGTCTAGGTAACTGGCTAATCCGTCTACTCAATAGTCACTCATCTTCTATCATCTAATAACATTACATGCTACTATTATTCATATGAAGCAACTCACATTTAGTCATCTGAATAAAGTATATAAACATTTCTTCATGAGAGAACTGATGTATATTTTTTCTTTATTAATCATCCATGTAGTCTCTCTTGTTGTTTCAGTAGGTTATGACTTTCAATACCAAATATAGACCTTAGCGTTTTAGTATGTTATGGCCCATTTTACCTTAGATCTGTTAAAAAGATCCACCACCTTCCTCAAATTATTCAGGATGGTCTTTGGGAATGTTGTTCTCTAGAATAAGATACATAGACTCTATTAAGGGCCCCTATTGTAATGGTGCAATTACCAAATAAGCCAAGATCTATCAATTTACATCATCTTAGATCCTTTGAGTCCAATAGATTAGGATATATTATAATTAAGGCTTCCAGTTTTCTATTTTTACAGCTAAATATGGACAGAAAACAATGTGTTACCTGTCTGTATTTATTTTTAAAAGCGTATAAATACTGAAAATTGTGCTTCTTTTGAGAGACTCTCCATGCTGTTTTTTATGAATTCCTGGCAACAGCTGAGCAATAGACAGCATGAAGAGTTAAAAAACAGGATGAGACTTCCTTAAATACAGACATATGCTAACATATATTTGTAGTATAACACTAATTTGTACCTGTGAGTGTAGTCTTTTGTTATACGTGGCTGTTTAATTTGCTAAAACATGACAGGCCTCCGTTTATCAGTGCACGTCCAAAAATAAAATAAACATGGAAATATACCATTTTACAGCTCTGTGTATTTTCAAAACACAAATGTGGCTAAATACAGATAGAAATGTTAAAAAAAGAAATACCATAAAACTGGGAGCCCTAATTATAATTCACACTTCCACTTGGTATTAGCAGGAAGTGAAGTCATCATTAGGCTTTAGCGGGATAGTCACTATATTAAAAAAGTATACATTAACGTAGGAAGCCTCTACATGTCAATATTCTATCTTTCATAACATTGTACTACTTACCTTGATATGGCACTAGTGTATTATTCCACAAGGCATCTCTCTTTATTGGATTTATTGTCTCATGACAGGGCCACTCTCTTCCTGTTTAGAATTGCCACAGCGTTGCGAGATTTTTTCGTTCGTCTTCCCTTAACTTTCTATTAAGAATGTTGCAAAATCAAAAAATATGTATGCCTCCTCCTCAGACACCACCCGCTGCGTTGTCCTGCTGAACTTTAATTTCTCAGATATTTTTCTTTGAAATTTCTTCTAAGTCTGAAGGTAATGGAAGACAGGGACCAATCCACTTTGTGAATCCGAAACGCACTCCATTGCAGTTGGCCAGAACTTTCAACTTTTCCCCGGTCTTGTACCACTAGATGTCTGCAGTTGGCGCTTTGATCATTTAGGTGATATTTTTCACTATCAACTTTTTAAAAATCTTAACTCCGGTTCTACTGATTGGATTTTTGTCATTTGGTGCCATAAAATTCATTCAAATGTATTGTGTGTTCACTGTGTTGCAGTTTGTGTTGTATAAATACTTTACACATTGCCTCTAAGTTAAGCCTGACTGCTTTTGCACCAAGCTACCAGAGAGTTGAGCACATGTTAACTGTGGGACTTTTTGTGGTTCACAGTGACAAGAATTGTGACTGTTGTGTGAGAAGGGCTCACACCCCACTCGACCAACAACCCAATTTCTCAAAAATACTAGTCAGAATTTTTATGAGGAGAGTCTCCAGACGTGATGGCCTTTAGGATACATAACTATAAACTCCTGGGGATTTATTTGTTTTTCTGCTTCTGCCTGAGGATATAACACATCTTTTAGAGCCTACAATTGTTTATGTCACTTTGCAGGGGTGCATGTGTCATTCGCCAAGCATATGTACTGGTCCCCTCTGGTTTCTATATTCACATTATTTTAAACTTTTCGTATCTTCACAGAGAAAGGACACTGATGAGATAAACACACGGTCCAAGTGATAATGGACTGATTACTTACCGGTAAAGTTCAATAATCTGAGAACTTGTCTTCCTTGTCACACTGTTTTTCTTCCATCCCATTTCCTATAATTGTACGACCACTGGTTAGGCTTGGCATATAACAGGATGTGCTGACAAAGGAAAGCCACTCATATAGAAGGGAAAAGAATGGACTATGAGTAAACAGAGTTTTGAAAAGAAAATGAAATGTTAGGGCTAACCGCAAGAACGGATATCACCAGGGCGATACTACGCCTCTGTGAGGAAAAACAGTGAAAGTACACCTTCCAACCTTTTTATCAGCACTCATGCAAATTTTTGCCGATCGCACGTGATTATTAAAACGTAACTGTTTATGTTACAACTGCAGTCGTTTGAATGCTAAACCCATATTTTTTTAGAGGGAGATGTTTTATTGGTAATAACGTCTCAAGCGAGTTGCTTGTTTTTTGAGCTAGCGCATCCGCGAGACAGCGATCCTGCTACGTTTGAAGTACACCATTGGGTGCCCAGCCGTGAGTGCAAGTCCGTGCTTGAGGTGCTCACAGGGCAGGTCAAATATAGATTGGCAGGAGGTCATTTGTAAGTCCCTGTCACACTATCTTTAGCAACGGCACGAAACTACAATTCCCTCAGAGCCTCCCTCTTCTAATGCCACGGCTTTGGGGCGCGCGGATAGCAGGCTACCCTCCGCAGCGCCTGGCAGCGTCTCAGCGGCAAATAATGACGTATGACCGCACGTCCTACTGGGATTCAGGCACGGGACGATGGACCGTTTTAAAGTAAACACGGCAGACCCCAGACAGGGCGAGAGGAGAAAGGGAGGGGACAGGGAAAACATCCTTGACATTTCAGTGACTTTACCGAGCGTGCAGACACCTGGTGCTGGCAGTATCGTCTCTGATGTGTGTGCAGAACTGTAATTAGAACATTGGCGGTGTTGGCTCGCTGGCCAATCAGCGGAGAGCCCCGGGGGAAATGAATTCACAGCCTGATAGCCTAGCTAAAAGTCAAAAGAAATTAGAGTACTGGTTAAACAAGTGAAACGTTTGTTTGTATGACACAGCTGGGTCTCGATTACTTTTTTAATTGACACATTTATTTCCACTTTTAGAGATATGCTGTTCCAGTAACTTTTAGATACCCCGACTGCTGGCTGTCCCATCCATGTAAACTGGGGCAGTTTCCTCACGATGGACCCTTTTTTTTTTTTTTTTTTTTTAAATGCAGATTTATGTAGCGCGAACTCGGCCCGAAGGTACTGGAGCGCTTTACATGAGCATCGGTTACGTTACACAAGGACACATTCAGGGAAGGGAGATTAAGTGATTTGCTCAGAATCGCAGGATGTGGATGCGACCCCGAGGCTCAAACCTTGGTTTCCAGCACCAAAGTCGGCAATAAGCACCAAAGTCGGCAATCTAGCTGGCAGACAACATCCTCTCCCTGGGACAGTTCTGGTGCACATCACTGTCATGGGAGTTACAAGGAGGATAGTGATCAGCTCGTTTTTTGGCACGCTTGTACTGAGTCTAAAGACATCCATCTTGCATCTTAACTGTACTCCTTTGTTGTACAGCAGTTCAAACAGACTCCTTGACATGGCTCCTTGGCTCGCCACCCACCCATGTTAGCAGCCCATTGTGCGGACAGACGGCTGTATATGTTGTGCTGATAACCTTTCATGACGGCGCTGCCTTCCCACCCACTGCTTCCTTTCATCCCCATGAACGGCCGGGCGCACTGTGCGCCGTGATATGTCACAGCAGGCTGCTCCCAGGCTGTAAAACTGATTCCAAAGTTTATGACAGTGTTCAGCTTTGTTTGTTCGGTTATGAGTTCAAAGAAGCCATCCATTATTGCTGCTTGTGTTCTTCTGTGACCTTGCATTTGGACGTCCTGCTGCAGCCAACAGCACAACTTCTTCTGGCAAAAGTCTCCCTGAAGGCAGGCCAGGCTCCAGGATCATGGATCTGGGAAGGCCAAGAAGAAACATGGGGGAGCTCAGGAGGGGACGGAGGGGGAGAAGATGTATGAGGTAAGCAAATATCAGCAAGCAGAGATCTGCTGATTTACAAACAAACAACATAATCCAACATTTATAAAATTTTGAGATATTTAAGAGTAGAAAGGGCACGTCTCATGGTGTCCATCGTTTTTTTCCGACTGTGCCATTCTAACAGAGCCCTACCACATGCAAATCAGCGTCTGTCTTGCTTCAGTAGGAACAGTCCAGCCGAAAATGCCGGACCAGCTCCCCTCTAGACGAAAACAAGCAACCCCAGAGCAGTTTGACCGTACATAGGCCATGACAATGAGGTATATCTTGGTTCCTATGGCACAGTGAGCATGGGACCCATGTCTGAGCAGACCCTTTTCACCTCAGGCATATAGTGCAACAAACAACAAAGCGATGGGCGAATGCTTGAATTCATATCAGCCACCGGTGATCTGTCGGGTTGCATTCCTGTCTATCCTTTTCCCACTAATATACCACTCAAAGCTTAGACCTGCCATATGGAAATCAGCTTTGGTCCTGCTTCAGTAGGAAGTGCAACCTGAAATGCCAGACCAGGTCCACTCCAGATGGGAACACAAGCATCCACAACCTGGTTTTGGGCTTACTTAGGCATCGTCAGTGAGATATAGCTTGGCTCCCATGGCACAGTGACCAAATGACCCAGGCCTGGGCATACTTGTTGCACTCGGTGTCTACTGCAACAAACACACATACCATTAGAAGCAACATTTTAAATAATCACAGCTATTGGTGGACTCTCCAAGTGCATTCTAGTCCAATATTTTTCACTTAATAAGCCACTCTAGACAGAGGCCTTCCATATGTAAACCAGCCTCTGTCCTGGTCCAATAGGAACAGTGCAGACTGGGCTTCCAGATCAGGCCCTTTCCAGATGGGAACATAAACAGCCCTAGTGAGGTATAGCTTGGCTCCTATGGCACAGTGAGCACAGGATCCATTTCTGGGCATCCCATCACACCCTGGGTATCTACTGCAAAAAACCAACAAACTGATTAAAGGAATGCCTGTCTCTCAGGGTGCATTTCAGTTCATCATTTTTCACCCACTATGCCACTGTAGACACAGACTTGCCATATACAAATCCCCCTTGGTCCTAGTTCAATAAGAACAGTCCAGCTGGAGCTGCCAGATCAGCTCCTCTCCAGATGGTAACACAAGCAACCCTAATTAGGCCTCATCAGTGAGAGGCAACAAGCAGAGGCATTTTGGCTACAGGACATGTCTAAAGTACATTTTAGTGTGCTGTTGCGCCATAGTCCACTATAAACAATACAAAATGTGATTAACATTTTACTTCACAATTAAGTCTTTTCATCAGTGATTTCAAAACCCATGTTTCAAAGACATAATGTCAGGACTATGAAATTAATATTTTTATAACATGCAGAAATGTCACACCTATGCACACAGACACTTGGCAGTCATGGAAGTGCAGAGAAAAGAGGGAGACGAAGGGTGCTCACAGGTGCTCACACCCATATGAAACATTACAAAACAGCAAATTGATGCTCTTCCACTTATAACTAAATGTTTGGATGCGGCCTGGGGGTCACTTGAGGGGGGGGGGGGACACTAGCCTTCCTGCCCCCTGTGAGAGTTGGGGCTGATTACAGCTCTGCTTACTAGGTAATTTAACAAGCATGCATAAAGCCAATAGGTTTGATGTTCAAACTCAAGCTCAAACAAAACAATAAAAAATGCCTGCTGCATGACAAAAAATAAAAAAAATATTTGCTTATACATTCATGGATGGAATTAAATATGTAATGATAAAGTGTACTTTTGAGATGTAAACAAGTGCCTCATGCATTCCAGTAGAGGAGGAGGATACACCCAAAGAGCCAATAGATAGAAGGTTAGACTAAAATTCTCATGCAGGCTATGAACCCCTAAGAGTATGTATACATTACAATGTGTTTGTAATAAATGGCACAAGCGGAATTATATATCAAACCTAATGAAGGGCCTGAATTAGAGTTTGGAGTACTAGCCAGCATTCCTCTGTGACTGAGGAACTGATCTGTCTATCAGACTGATAGAATATTGTCCACAATATATAAAATTTGTGCTGAGAGCTCACCGTCCGCATTGAAGGAGTAGGATTCATCAGCAGTCATATTGACGCACGTGTCCATCAACACACATAGCTTCCCTAAATAAGTTATCAATCACACCTGTACCTCCCACTACAAAAGCTACGACTGTAACTAACAAACCATTTTCCACACTCACCACACAACAGCAGCAGTTTACACATATTCTACAAAGAGCTGCAGTTCAAATAGTCATTACTAGATGTCCCTCACGAGTCAAATGCAAAAGCATTGAAATTATTATTATATCAAGCTGCAGTTCCACTAGTCGTTACTAAATGTTCCTCATTAGTCATATGCAAAAGCATTGAAACCCTTTCATGAAGCTTTTGCATTTGACTCGTGAGGGACATCTAGTAACGACTAGTTGAACTGCAGCTCTTTGTAGAATTATTTTGATATTGGACACTATAATATTCACTGCCCACTGCTAATCTCATCCCATAATGCTTTGCAGGGCCTTTGGTTGGGATTGTATTTTTTCCCATAACTGTGCTTGGGGTGGTCCTAGGAGGAAGGGACAACCACAGAATCATTCACCAGCATGGTATGCTCTTTGTGTTCAAGGCATCTGCTTGGTCCTTCCCCTAGGTTAGGGGGGACCCCAAAATCATCACCTCTCTCATTGCCTAATATTTTAAATCACAGATCACTTTTGTAAATTGGTTATATGCTTTTTAGCATGTAAATTTGCTTTATCAAAGCATTTGTGGGTATTGTTGATATTGCTGCTACGCTACGTGTTGTAGCACAGTTTTTGCGTTGTGCTACGACTCTGCATGTTCCGTGAGCGAAGCGTAGTACTACGCCCAGGGTTATTAATGACAGTCCACAAACGTTTATTCCAAACAGTATGTGTGGCACTACTAAATATCTACCTTAACTATTCACTGTATAAAAGTAAATTATTAATGGGCGTCTATTGTAATTCACCACAATTAATAAAGTCACTAACCTGTTAGGTCCAGGCAAATGTGCCAATAATTCAAACCTGAGCTGAACCCCTTGTAGCAATGGCACAGAGCAGACAGGCTTAAGTTTACAAAAACTTATAACGCATTTAGAAGTACCAAAACAGTTAAAAAGTAAAAAAACCTCAACATAATAAAGACCACGGGGCATATCATCAAGGCGGCGCTATAAAATTATCGCCGCTTTTGCGTCCGTTTTCGACCAAAAAGCGGCAATAATTTTATCGCTTTATCAGCAAGGTCACGCTATCGCGTGAGTCATTGCCTTAGCGTCCTTTTCCTTTAATGCCCAGCTTTGCATCTCTAATGAGATGCAAAGTGGGCGTTCCTTCCCCAAAAAACGTGAGAAATATCGTTAACCGACATTTCTCCTATTATCTAGCCTCACATTAACCTGCAGAGTGATAAGAAAAGTAGCGCTAACCACGGTTATCGCTACTTTCCTTACACCTGCTTTTCATCTGACTTAGCCATGATAGCCAATGGAAGGTGGATATCATGGCTGAGTCTGCCCTGTCCTATCAACAAGCTATTGCCAAACGTTGTGCGATTATCCCTGGATTTCCAGCGATAATCGTACATTTGGCAGCTTGCGCCTGGAATTTTATCGCTGTTGAGATAAGCATCGCTGATAGCATGCTATCTCAGCGATAAAATTCGGCGTTAGCCGGCGATAATTATCCTCGCCCTAAGCGCACGGAGCGATAATTATCGCCGGCTCTTGCTGATATGCCCCCACGCTCATATTTTTTCAGATGCATTTAACAAGCCAAATGACACCAAAATGATAAAATTACAATAAGGATATGTTAACTTTTAAAGATTTTTGTGGAAATAGCACAGAAAAGCCCAAAGCCCCAGTGGTAGTCTATACAATCAGTAGAATGAGACTCAAGTGTGATTTAAGGCCCACAGCAATGGAGCGCTGGTCACTAAATGTATTGGTCCCAGTGAAAGTGTGGAAGTTTAAAAGTTCAAAAACATTTTTAAGTGCCAATGCAGAAAGCGACTTGAAGAAATGTTAGCATTTTTCTTCATAAAAAAAACTAAGGGGCTCATTACGATAGTGGTGAATCCGCCACCGGCATCCTGCCGGTGGCGGATTCATTGCCAACTTGCGGCCTTTCTCCGCCCGCCAAATTAGGATGGCGGGCGGTTTGCTGGTGGACGGGAAGTGCGTCCGCCACGGGTCCAACATAGGCAATTGGTACAATTGTCTGTCGGACCCGGAAATCATACCTAGAATGGTCCGCCATATTAGGATGCTTCATTTCCGCCAGCCTTGAATGGCGGTTCACCCGCCATTCAACGGCTGTCGGAGATTAACTTCGGGGGCACTTTACTTCTGCATTTATTGTGGCACCTATGGTGCCCCTTTACATTTCCCTGCACCATGTGGCAGACACCTCATGGTGCCTGCCACATGGTGCAGGGAAATGCAAAATCAGCATTTTTACCTACGGCAGGTGCTGCGGCCTGCAGCACCCACCTCAATGGTTAACATGCCCAATTCGACCACAACCGTGGCCGTCGCATTGTAATTCCATGGGCAGGACCGCCGCCATATAGGTGGCCGGTCCTGATTCCCGTGACGATGGCGGATGGACTTAAGTCCGTCCACCATCGTAATGAGCCCCTAAGTCCTTTTCTGCTTTGGGACTAAAAACTAAAAAGAAAAATCCTCAAGAACTCCAGAGCTTCAGGGGTACCTGCTGCTAAATGTAACTGACCGGTACTCCCACAGCATTGAATTGAACTTTCGATATGTCCCGCTCAAAAGCCCCCGCACCTCCGATAAAGCAACAAAGTCCCTTTTGGCATTGTGACTTAAAATAGTTTCAACAAAAACCTTAAAAGTTCAAACACTTTAGTGGGACTAGTCTACTTGATGGATCTGCGCTATGCTCCCATCACAGATGACCTCAATCGCACCTACGTCTCAATCTAATTGGCACTTTGCTATTTTTGCCTCTCTATTTATTAAACATTTTAAAAAGGTCTCCAGAGTCACACATTGTTTTTTTTTTAAATTTGGCCTCATTTTGTTCATTAAAATGTACTCTATTTTTATACTTTGATATTTGTGTTGTTTATAATTTTGACTTACAACTTGTTTAGTGCTGCATAAATAATTTACACATTGCCTTAAGTAAGCCTACCTGCATGGTACCTTAGTTACCAGGGGATTGTGCTCATGGTAATTTAATGACTTTGCTTGTTCATCCTGACAAGATTTGTTATTTTTCTTTGAGGGCCGTCAGCCACCACACAATAAAATCATATTTTTTACAATGGCACGGTAGGTGCTGCAGTTTACAAGTGGCCTTTAACTTCCCATGTTAATTTAATGACTTTGCCGGTTCATCCTGGCAGATTTGTTATTATACCTTTGAGGTGGGAAGTCACTCACCCCAAAATAAAATCATCTTTTGCTTACAATGGCACAATAAGAGCTGCAGTCTACATGTTGCTTTTAACTTCCAGGCCCTGGGTGTATATTCACACCATATACTAGGGACTTATCAGCAAGTTAAATGTTTCAATCAGGAACAAAGCAATATAACCACGTTAAAAAGGGAGCACAGGCATCTCTTAAACCCTGTCATATCCCAAGCCCTCCCATACTTCACACTCTTACCACTAACCCAAACCTCACCATTCCCGTTTGCCCACCATTCAAAGAATCACTAAGCCCTTCCCCACCTAGGAAAGCATTAAAAATCCCACCTCCTTCTAAGGAAAAGGTGCCCAGAAGACATCAGCTCGGGAGGGTGGAGAGCCTCCTGAAGAGGATCAAACTAAATGTATTAAGAAGGCAAGGAGTATGTCTATAGGCATTCAAACAATAATTTCGTGGACTGTGATAGGACACTGTTTATTTCCACCCCGTGCACATTTCTTTTGTCTTTTATTCTCCAATTTCCTAGAGGATTAAGGTTTGAGATATCCCCTTTTTGTTATAAAAATTTTAATCTTAACAAAACAAAAAGTATGTGTTGTTTCCAGCAAGATATATTACATGTAACAATGTCAAAAATATGCCATGTGGTCAACAAATTCCCATTTTCAGCATGGTCACCCCAGATTGTTTTACTTTTTCAGAACACTCTTTTGGGGGTATTTGATCTTTGGACACTTTACCCCACTAAACAGAAGTAAAGTGACCTTTACAAATGGTTACATTGTGTTATTCCTGACTGACATATTGTATTTGCCTACACGTCCCAAGTATATGGCAAAGGAAGTACACGCAGGGCTTAGTAGATAAACACCACCCATGCATTTATAGAGTTATACACTGGTTAGGCCTGTAAAACATGGCTTCAGGATTACCACGTGTAGCATAACTGCAGTAGATACATACCTGCTGTCAAACAAATCAAAAGAACATTTTTGGACATTGTGTAAACCATGCTTCTAGTTCTCTAAAAGTCACCCCTAAGTTCACATTTGTGGCCAATAAGGTAGGGTGGCTGCATTGTGTAATCTTGGTGCCATGTGGAATAGTTAGCAGTAAGGCAATTAGGATGTGCTACCAAAGTGTTCCTGGCTGACAACAGGAACGTTTTCTACATTATTTAAGGAGTTTCCAGGAGTGACACCCACCTATTGTCTAGTGAAAACCTAAATGAGGCACCCAGAGACACCCTCCGAAGAATACTTTGTCGACCTACAGAAGATCAGAAGAGAACTGGACTTGCTGTCTGTGACCTGAGAGTTGCTCAGAAGGAATAGAACTGCTCCCTCTTACACACAGGACAGAACAAGATGTGGTATCTAAGGGTCAGTTTCATTATCACCAGTGTGCCTACAACGACCTAATGAATGTGTAAATGTCCTTATATCTCAAGGGACCACTTGACCAGTTCCAACAGGACCTGTACCGGAGCTTGCTTGTGATCTCTTGGGAAAAATGTCCTGGTCCTAGTTGTTAACCCTGAGGTTTTTTAGACTTCCAGGACCACAAGGTCCATCAGCAGGACATAGTGGCAAAGATATCCAACTTCGATGCAACTTTTTGTTTACATATTCAGTCTTGTTCCGCAGGAAGATTATAAGCTCAATAAAAATGAAAATGGCCAAAGGTGAAATATTTGACAGGGATGAACCCCCTTATTTTATCCGTCACCGGCTGCATTGTGGTCGGCTGGAAATTGTCACTAGGTCTTGTTCTGATGCTTCATAGACTAACATTGGTACTTGTTGCTTTTCAGCACTAGTCCTGTTCACCTATTGGATTTGTTAACTTTTTGTCGTCAATTTTAAATAAATAAAAACATGTTACATTTTCACCATTTTCATGTTTACTATATTTACATTTTTCCTGTTTTAGAAGTGTTCAAAGGTTATAGAGACTGCCAGAGCTTAAGGTTGTTTATATTTTACACTGCGTTTCATTTTAAAATTTATAAAGAAAAAAAATATTTTTCCTTCTTTATATGCAATTTTGAACCATGAAATGTATTTTAAAAAAGTTAGTTACTAAACTTACTTGAGGTGGGAGTGGGTGGAAAAAATGACACAGGTGAGTATTTGATATAGGTGTGAAATATAAAACATGTGGCCAGACAAGATGAATGGCTACCTTGCATTTCAATAAAGTGAGTTTTTTAAAGTTGCATTTATTAGCATAGAGATTTTAGATTCTGCGTATTTAAAAAATATATACATTCGATTTTGTGGGGCACTGCACTCTTCTCATCAAGCAGTGACAGGTATAGACCACGCCTTGAAGTACCAGGACTGCAAGGTCCATCAGCGGGACATAGTGGCAAAGATATCCAACTTCAATGCAACTTTTTGTTCACATCTTCAGTCTTGTTCTGCAGGAAGATTATGAGCTCAATAAAAACGAAAATGGGCAAAGGTGAAATATTTGACAGGGATGAACCCCCTTATTTTATCCGTCCCCGGCTGCATTGTGGTCATCCGGAAATTGTCACTAGGTCTCGTTCTGATGCTTGATAGACTAACATTGGCACTTGTGGCTTTTCAGCACTATTTAATTTTTTTTTAAACATTTATACATTTCACCTATAGGATTTGTTTACTTTTTGTTGTCAATTTTAAATCAATAAAAACATATTATATTTTCAACATTTTCATGTTTACTATATTTAAATTTTTCCTGTTCTAGAAGTGTTTAAAAGTTATAGAGACTGCCAGAGCTTAAGGGTGTTTATATTTTACACTGTGTTTCATTTTAAAATTTATAACGAAAACAAATATTTTTCATGCTTTATATGTAATTTTGAACCATGAAATGTATTTAAAAAAATGTAGTTACTAAACTTACTTGAGGTGTGAGTGGGTGAAAAAAATTATGCAGGTGAGTATTTGATATGGGTGTGAAATATGAAATATGTGGCCAGACAAGATGAATGGCTACCTTGAATTTCAATTCATTGAGTTTTTTAAAGTTGCATTTATTTGCATTGAGATTTTAGACTCTGCGCATTTAAAAAATATATACATTCGAATTTGTGGGGCACTGCACTGTTCTCATCAAGCAGTGCCAGGTATAGACCACGCCCTGGGGTACCAGGACATATTGTTTGAGTTGTTCTAGTGGTTGTTTTAAACAGGGTTTTGCAATTTATACATTTTTTCAGCCAACTCAAGTGTGGAGGTTCAACCTTCAGGATTAATTATAACAAAAGGTACCCCAGATATAATTTTAGATCCAAGATGAGGGGGATATAGACGGTCAAAAACTATGAAAAAACCTCTAACAGACCTATATTTCTTTCAGGAATAGCCGAAAGCTTATAAACGCCCCCAAAAAACACAAATGCTTTTACCTTCTACGAAGAATCTTTTAGAAATAACAAATTTGTTTGAAAAAACATTATTTTTATTTTTTGATTTTTCTTTTCAAAAAGTGATAATTCATTCATAAAAACAGTGAGTTCACAAATCACAAAATTACATAATGAAAATATTATAACAAAGTTTGAGATAAATATACACAATTGAATTCACAAATAATTCAATTCTTTTTAGCTACCCTACCCCAAACAACTCATACAAAAACAGCATACACACTCCATCTCATACCAATCATTCAAACTATCAAACAACATGTGTTTTGGGGGTCTCTAGTTGGCAGAGGTAGGTACCTTTGACAAATAGGGACCCTTGCGTCTAGTCAGGGTAAGGGGGTACACTCCTAAAATAATTCCTGCTCACCCCCTTGGTAGCTTGGTACGAGCAGACAGGCTTATCTCAGAGGCAGTGTGTAAAGCATTTGTGAAAACATACAGTAATCAAGTGACAACACTACTGATCGACACCACACAAGTTTTATATAAAAAATAAGTATTCTTTATATAGACTTATCACAAGACCACAAACGACAAAAATCCACAATACTGCACTTTAAAATGGTAGAACTAGCTTAGTTCTCTTAAGATGGTAAATGCAACACTCAGAGTTCAACTAAAGTGTTGCAAGGACGGTGTTGAGTTGAAGATCTGGTTCAAAGAAACAAAGATGGTGCTTTCTTCTTGATGTGACACGCTTCCCGGGGATGCGGCGGCGTCTGCTGCGACGTCGAACCACTTCTCCGGCGATGCGAGATGTTTCCACACGATGCGAGCCGCGACAGGCCCTGTGACATGCTTTCCAGTGATGCGGCGGCGTCTGCTGTGACGTCGATCCTCTCCCAAGTCGATGCGAGTTGCTTCCACAACGGTGCGAGCCGCAACAGGCCCTGCGACACTCTTCCCGGTGATGCGGCGGCGTCTGCTGCGACGTCGATCCTCTTCTCCGGTGATGAGCCACGCCAGGCCGTGCGACACGCTTCCAGTGATGTGGCGGCGTCTGCTGCGACGTCGATCCTCTCCCCAGGCGATGCAAGGCGCTTCGGTGGACCTGCGATGACTCAATGATTCTTCTGCGACAAGCTTCCCGGTGATGCGGCGGCGTCTGCTGTGACGTCGATCCTCTTCTCCGGCGATGCGAGGCGCTTTGTGTTGTGAAGCCGAAGCGGCAGTTCGGCGACACGCTTCTTGTTCGTGAGTCACGCTTCCAGCTCCTTGCGACACGCAGTCCCTCAGAAAGCCTCGCAAAACAGCAGGCACTTCCAAAGAACTCTTGAGGAGCTGGGGGGTGACGTCTGTTGTCCCTGAGACTTCAGCAGGAGGCAAGCTCTTTTCCAAGCCCTTGGAGATCCTTCACATGTTGAACAAAGTGCACACAAAGTCCTTTCTCCTTTCTTTGGCAGTCAGGCAACCACTGCAGGCCAATCCCCCAAGATTAGGGATAGTCTCTCCTCAGTCTCTCTGGTTCCGCTCCTCAGCAAAGGTTTCTTCTTGTTTCCCAAAGTGATCTAAAGTTCTTGGGTTTGGGTCCCAATATTTATACCCAGTTTCTCTTTGTTCTCTGAAGGCAGAGAGGCCTTTGCCTAGTCCAAACCAGTTCTGGTCAGTCCTGGAGCACTTTGTTGACAAGACTCCTTCTTTCCTTTCAGAGTGCAGGGCAGAGACATCAGACGCACCACAGAAGGTGGAGCCAGCATTGTGGAGGGAAGGCACAGCCCTATTCAGGTACCAGGTGCAACTCCTCCCACCCATCTAGATGCACATCTCTATATTCAGCCCTGTGCTGACTCACCCTGTCTCCCGAAATTTCCCCAGCCCCAGCCCCTGTCACTCAAACTCCAGACAAGGAATACACAGCCTAGCAGAGGCAGGTTTGGATGGCTAGACAAGAAAATACCTACTTTCTAAAAGTGGTATTTCAAACACAGAATGTTAAAACCAACTTCACTAAAAGATGTATTTTATCATTCTTAGTTCAGGCATACTAAACTCGAATTTCTACCATGTTCCCTGAGTCAGTTAGGATTATAGGATGTAATAATCAAACTGCCCCTTCTGGCCTATGGGGAACAGGTAGCCTTGCAATAGTGAAAAATGAAAATGTCTGTAATTCACTATTATGACATGCCACACACACCAAGGCATGTCCTACATTACACTTACAATGCACCCTGCCCTTGGGCCTACCATAGGGGTGTCTGATATGAAGAAAAGGGAAGGTTCAGGGACTGGCAAGTGGGTGCACTTGCCCAGTCAGCATGGCAGTACCAGACTGCACTCAGGCTCTGCAATGGCAAGCCTTAGACACACTTTTACAGGCTGCTTCTGTGGGTGGCACAACCAGTTTTGCAAGCCCACCATCAGCATTTGGATTACCAGCCCTGGGCACTCCTGGCGCACTGTACTAGGGTCTGTCAGGTAAACCAAACCAGCCAATCATGGAATCACTAATCCATACATCAATTTATAATAGGGAGCACTTGCACTGTGGCACTGGACAGCAGTGGCACAGTGCCCAAAGCATCTAACACCAGCAAAAACACATGAGGCAACAGCAAAAAGTGGAAGGGAGACCCACGCCAAGGTGCCAGGTCTAACAACATGTAAATTAAAAGTACAAATTATGACACAAATGGGATCCGACAGTGTCTAGAATCAAAAATTCATTTCATATGCAATATAGAAACATCCCAAAAATGTTGACAGTGTATAGAAATCACTGAATCATTTCATTATGATGTAGGGACAACACTTCTGTCTCTTTTCTTATATATATCACTGGACGGATTCCTAGAGGTCAATGGTCGACGTACGTTTCGGTGGAACAAACATTCTTTTCACCACCTTCTTCAGGATCAATGTTTGGGTTGTACAGTTATTGTATTAAAAATAGGAGATGGGGTATCTGACAAAAACGATTGTCCAATCCTATGTTGTAGCTCTAATCATCCTATGAGCCACTATAGGATAACGAGAAATCTTCCACATAACTCAAAATGAGGCTAAAGATGCACATGGGACCATCTAATTCATGAATACACTCCCTTCGGTCATGTTTTTTTTAATAAGGCTAGGCTCAGTTTCTCATTCCAACAACGCATAGTTAAAAACCAGGGCTCCATCTGGGTCCGAGTGTTTGCACGATCCGATGTCCTTATCTGAATTCAGGCTTCAAAGTGACCGCATGGTGTCCGCCATGCCCGTGATGCACCAACCTTCAGGATTACATCAGTGGAAAGCTAGTGCTAAAATGGTGGATGGAGTTGTGGCTATGCTTACTCCAGCCATTAGTTTTGGAATATAACTCTGTCGATGGAGAAAGAAGAATGCGATGAAGTCGGTGAGCATTTGGTGGAGTTTTGTCTATTAAACTGCCATACTTTAAATCGGACAAACTTCCAATTGTGGAGGACAGCTAAACAGACAGTATTTGTCGACCGCACTCTTTAGACTCCAAATCAGGCCAAAAGACAGAAACAGAAGGACAATTATACTGTACAGAGTGGTAAAAATGAAGGCGTCAGAGGATGATGGGCATAAATGGGCAGAGTGAATGTGGAAAATGGTTAGGGCTGAAAAAGGAACAATTGCATGGAGTATGCAAGTGCAAAGCTTAAGAATTTGTATGGCAGAAGCAGGGGAACAACTGTACTGGCTAGGGAAGTATAAAGCTAGAGACCATGTAACACAAAAAAGGGGAACAATTAAATGGATTAAACAAGTGAAAATATGGAGGCTGTGTGAGTTGAAAAAAGGGCAGTTTTGATAAGGTAGCACAGAGGATTTTTGAGGCAGAAACAGGACTGTTGAAAAGAATAATCATATTTGCATCAAATGTAAACCCTGTTAGTGAGCATCAGTTGACCAACTATACTGAGTAAACAAGTGTTAAGCTGGAACCTCTGCCTCAAGTAGTCAAGTGTAAAGCTGTAACCCATGTAGGGTAATGAGCAGCTAAATAGTTGTACTGAGTTGCCAAGTGTAAAGCTGGAACAGGTGAAGGGCAGGGGCCGGGCAACAGTTCCACTGATTAAGCATGTCCAAAGGTGGAACACTTGCAGGGCTAGAACAGTGGAACAACTGTATTTAGTAAGCAGGTTGTGTTTGCGTTTTAAGAGCAGACAAATAGTGAGTAGCCTGGCTATGCTTTTGTTTCCTTATCTGCGTGAAATGGTATAGAAAATGCTATAGTTCTGTGTTGGCTATTCTGATTGCATAGTCCCAGAAGTTGACACTGGGTGGTAATTTGATTGCACACATATTTTACAATGCATTGACATTTCCTCGTTCTTCAACAATACACACTGGGATCACAATTGTATTTTGTTGTACTGTATTTGCTTTCTTATAGTGCTTCATATCCCTCACGAAGAGCCAATGTTCTTTTTTATTCATTCGGGCGTGATTTGTTTGAATGTTGTTGTTTTGTAGATGGCCTAGTTGGCTATTGGTTAGGTGCTCTTGAGTTGCGCTCATATAGTGTTATATACCGCAGTGTCTCTACGTATTGTGAACGTACGTATAGTGGAGTGAAAACAAGTGACAGATAGGCTACTTAAGCTTAAATATTCAGGGGCAGCTTAAATATTCAGGGACATATTCATCAAAATGTTGCATCACCATTGCATCATGCAAGGTAACACAAGGACAATGCAAAAACTAGATGAGCCGCGCAAGGCCACCTTGGTATATCTGGAGTGACAATGCAGCACAAGTAGCTGCCTTGCATTACTCTGGCACAGGGAGGCATTCCAAAGGATGAATGTAGGTGTTCCTATGCATCCACCCATGGATTCTGGCGCATTCCCAGGTTTAATAACAACAGAACAAAGGGGGAGAAGGCCCAAGGGAAAATTTTTTTAAAGACCAGCAGGTTGTAAATCCCCTTAACTGAATCACTATAACACAAAACAACCCGGGTCTGGTGCTGAGTCAACAGGGATAAACAAAAGGCATATCTACTGGTTCCGACATCTCTAGTTAGACAAGAACCCTTCTGGGAACAGAACCCATCAATCACCGAAGAGTCAGTGTGTTGTCATCATCTGGGTCTGTCTCTCTTGATACACCGCGACAAGTCTGGATGGAACGACCTGTTTGCGAGTAAAGAGAAATGGCATACGAGGGTTGCAGTCAGATCTCCACTAGAGATGACAAAGACCAAAAATTGAATTCTCGCTCACGTGAAAGGGGTTCTAAAAGTGCAGCACTAAATCAAAAAGAGTGAATAAAACTGGCTAGGGGAACTCAAAAGTGCTTTAATTGGTAGAGTGCCTCTGCCAGAATTAAAAAGCAAAATGGCAACCTAGCATAAATACATTGTCATTATGCTCGTTGTCCATAGTATATGGTCGACATGTTTCTGCCCGCTGCGATCTAGATAGCGGGCGGGGCGGTCTTTACTTATAGACCGCCCCGGGGTACCGACGGAGAGAGCGGGGCCCCCTTCCCTGAGTAGAAACCAGGTTGAGGTGAGGGTATTACCCAGAATTCTGGGGTATCCGGTTCTGACATCCGTAGAGTTCAACCGGTGGTAGGAATGTCTGTTATATTTTTATAATTTCACACTTTTTACATAGTAGCAGCAAATTAGGTCCTGATGAATGCCCTTGATACTTTCTAGATCGCAGCGGGCAGAAACATGTCGACCATATACTATGGACAACGAGCATAATGACAATGTATTTATGCTAGGTTGCCATTTTGCTTTTTAATTCTGGCAGAGGCACTCTACCAATTAAAGCACTTTTGAGTTCCCCTAGCCAGTTTTATTCACTCTTTTTGATTTAGTGCTGCACTTTTAGAACCCCTTTCACGTGAGCGAGAATTCAATTTTTGGTCTTTGTCATCTCTAGTGGAGATCTGACTGCAACCCTCGTATGCCATTTCTCTTTACTCGCAAACAGGTCGTTCCATCCAGACTTGTCGCGGTGTATCAAGAGAGACAGACCCAGATGATGACAACACACTGACTCTTCGGTGATTGATGGGTTCTGTTCCCAGAAGGGTTCTTGTCTAACTAGAGATGTCGCATTCCCAGGTTTACCATGAATGACAAACCTGGGAATGCGTCAAAATGCTACGCCTTTGCTGGAGCGGGTAGTACAAAATTTTGTATACCCCCCCATTCTGCATGTTTATATTAATTCGAATAATCTATTAATTATAATATTATTAATCCGTTTGAAGTGATAACTCACCAATCATACTAACAAAAGAATTACACATGGGAATTGCACCTTGCCTAGCTATATTAAGTGTAAACTAACTTGAGTACGCATATTAATAGTAGGAAATTAGAATATTGCATGTTATATGTTGCTTTGGTGATGTATTTGTGATTTGTGCTTTATTTCGTAAGTATAAACAGCTCTGAGTGTTGCTTCTGCTAGATAAATACACACACATATGGGTGTTAGCAAGGGGATAACATTTTATTAGCCATTTCTATGTTTTAATCATGTTTTTGTGCTTATTTTGCTTAAGTTGACCATTTCGGCCTATACAAGATGGCTGAACGAGACGTTAAACGTGACTGCCCTGACAACACGAGGTTCTGGGTGAAGTGCGCAGGCATCACCGCCAGCAGCAGTGGCCTGGACCTGACCCCGGGAGAACATGTACCCTTCTAGGACGCTCCGGGAACCTAGCCAATACCAAAGACAATGCTTGATTTAAAAAACGGAACCAGCAAGTACGATGAGTTCATCGTTTGACACCCTGAGAACTGCATCTCACGACCCCAAGTCGACCAATCAGGACTTTCTAAACCCCGATCTTGATACTTTTTGACATTATTTTCATTATAAAAATAGGTAGGGAATTGAACTATTGTCACGCTCTTCTTTGACGAACTTGATTTCCTGACGTTATGCTGACGGAGAGGACGGTGACACTGCTGGACAGCTGTTATCCTGAATCTTTGAGAGACTGAATTGCGGCCTAACTTTGCTGAATAAAATCCTTCCTTGACTGACTGACTTAGGGGACGACTTTAGCCAGAATAGGTAAATATGATGCTCTGATATGCTGATGATGATCTCTAACGTTTCTTGCAATATTTCTTAGATAAAGAATACTTGATTAATTGACAAATGTGTTGTGTCGATTATTTGAATAAGAGAATAACGGTAAAGAAGTAATGTGTAGATAGATGAGTTTAGTCACTAAAATCATGGACAACAACTAAATGATCCATCTCCTTATGAGAGGGATATCTTAGGTCTGAAGTCAATGTGTTTAGTGTAAGGTAAAGGTATTCCTTTCATGTCAGCGTTTGGAAGCTTATTTCCCGAGGAAAGCAGATCAACGGAGTGTAAGTATTGTTGTTATGGGTCCCACCAATGAATTTATATGAGTGAATGTGATGTTGAGGTATTTGGTGTGTGACGAAGGGGGAATTTGATGTTCCACGCTGCAACAGTTTTTCTGGTAGCAGAGGATGGCTTTTATTGTTTTGGTTTGGTGATTATTGCTTGTAAATAGCTATTGATTATTGGTTATTGATATTGGTTTATTTACTAACACTCTATGGTGAGTCGTGTTGAGTTTTATGTTGTTTGCACGGCTTCTGGGATGTAGGAAGTCGGAAGTTTGTAACGGTTCTGTAGTAGAGCAGAGGTAAGCGCTGTTCTCGGGAAAGATGGAATTGTTGTTATCCTGTAGGTACACAGGAGAAAACGTGTGACGATTGAAGTTGCACGACGCATTGTCTGGGTTCGATTCGGTGACATCGCCGTGTGTTGCCATTAGAGACATTTTCTGTGTGAGAGAAGTGTGTATGATAGCGAAGGTTACCTGTGAAATTCTGGTCTTAGGGATCAGGGATCCAACTGGCATTTCGATAATGCTTATCACTGGAAAGGTAATAGGTCATAATTCTGTAGTAGGACAGACTGTTCGCTGTTCTCGGGAAAGACAGGATTCTGTGTGAATGTACTACTTTTTCTTGTGTGAAAGTGCGTGAATGAAATACCATTCAGGTTAATTGTGAAAATCTGGTTTTATTTCTCAGGAGCATTGGGTCTCCAACTATGTGTCTTAATTCTGGAGAAACGGTTAGCTAATGCTTGTTAGAAGGGTGAAGTAGAGGGATGTGCTACTTTATCAACGGAAGTAACGATTCTGTAGTAGGGCAGAGGTAAGCGCTGCTCTCGGGAAAGACGGAATTCTCGTGAGAAAGGTCTATTGCTATTCCTTGGTTAGCGAAACGGACAATGGTGGCGTTTTTATGTTGTTACTAACAGAATTGTAGAAATTGAAACAAAAACTTACTGAGCAGATTTGTAAAGGAGGGGTAGACAAGAGCAGGAGCTGCCGCAGCGGCTGCTGACGTCAGCACAACCGCGCTGGGATTGAACAGACGGTCAGAAACGTAGAACGCTCCGGATTGGTGCATTAGTGTGCGCCGCGCTAGGAGTGGAGAAATACAGGGTGACGTAAACGCTCCCAATTGGTGCGTTAGTGTGAGTCACGCTGGGATTTGAGAATTGTGACAGTGACGTAGACGCTCCGGATTGGTGCGTTAGTGTGAGTCGCGCTGCGATTGGATAGAAAAGCGGTACAGTCATAAGGAGGAACTAGTGAGACACGAAAGAAAAGAAAATGTATTACGATCCACCAGAAAAAGTCTTGGTTTGGTAAAATTAAGAAGTGGTTTAAGAAGGACAAACTGAGCATAACTAGGGAAGGACAGTTACTTCCTCCACCGAAAACCCCTGCATCCTTCATGGTTGCGAAATATGGATATCACACCTGCATTTGGTTAGATAATTGGGTCAAATACACTGAGAAAGACGGAGTATTGGCTTTTCCAGAGCATGGTTCATTTAATTTGGCTGTTTTGAGAAATTTGAGAGAGAAAATGATGAATTTAGAACCGAGACCTAGACCGACTCAATTTGAGGATTTGACGGAGTGGGAAGACGAGATGCATGACCGAGAAAGACAGAGAAATGGTAGAGGATATAGGTACCTGTTTGGCAGATCATACGGACATGAGATGCATGATGATCGAATCAGAAGGTGGCGGAATGCGAGTATGACTGAGGGTTTGTTTCCCGTAAGAACTGCAGGAGAGAATGAAGGACGAAAGTGTGTAGAAAAGAGGCATAATGTGGAATCGAGAGGGTATGGAATGAATGAATCAGAGAATTATATTCTTGATGATATGTTCTATAAGAATCCACCACCATACCGGCCAGAACCAGAAATGTTAACTCCAAGTGCCCCAATGAAAGAAACAGTACGAATCATAAAAACGGAACTAGAGTTCCAAGATTTGGGAAGAAACAATTCCATTAGAGAGGTAGAAAAGAAGTCTGGAGGAAAATTGGATGGAGAAAATTCAGCAGAATTAGCAAAAACGACCCTAGAACTAACCGAGAAAATAAGAGAATTGACTAAGAATTTGGAAGCGGTAACTGTTCCAGTGACAATAGTTCCAGTAATACCTATTTTTGACAAGCAGAAAGACAGTGAACATTGTTTGACAGTTCCATATAAAAGTAATAAAGCGGTTGAACAACCAAGAATGAGTCAGAGTGAGAATCCATGGAGACAGACTATGAGTATGATTGAACCGAATTTTACAAATAACCCATTTGTAGGTCAAAACTGTACAGAAAAGCGTATGACAATGATAGAGACAATGTCAGAAACTCAAAAAGATTTTGGACAAGGAAATGTAGAGAAACCAGTAGGACCATCTACAGAGGAGTTGAGTGAATGGTTGAGAAGCTTGCAAAAGAAAGACAAAGAATCCCAGTCAATAGATGTAGCTAAATTACGAATGGTACTGGGAGAAGTTAAAAACGTACCAAGATGAGGAGTTGTTATTTCTGTGCAAAAGCATAACATGGAGAGCGAAGAGTCTTCATGAAAGATTAGAAGAAGTGGCAAATGAGATGGGTATTGATATTGAAAAGGTAAAAGCCTTACAGAAACCCTATCGAGTAGATTTCACTGAAAAAGATATTGAAAACATGAATACCACAGGACGAACAGGTCAGATTAAGGAAATAATTATTTTATTGAGAAAATGGGGAGATGTGGACAAATGGAAGAGCAGATGGTATCGTAAGCGAGACGAGGTTTCAGACAAAACGTTTTCGGCCTATCCTATGAGAGAAAAAGAGAAGGTTGTGACAGACTACCCTATGAGAGAGATTCTGGGAGGAGGATATGTACATGTCCCATGGACCAGACAGGATATTTTGTCATTCACGAATGACTTCCCTCGACTGCGTGAAAAACCCGTCGAGTGGTATAGACAGGTGGACAGATTTGTGAAACTATCCAAAGTATTGTGGATTGATCTGAATAGCTTGTTTGACATAATAGTACCAGCAGATCTATGGACAGAATGCAAAATAGTAAAAGATTGGCCGACACAGGAATACACAAGGGATCCAAAGACAGGAGCTCCAGACCCCGAGGTAATGAAGAAATACGAACAGGTTATGGCATTTCTGAAGAACAAAGTACCCCCTAAAGAGACAGATTGGGTGAAAATTGACAGAACACATCAGGAAAGAAAAGAATCAGTACATGCCTATTATGAGAGGTTTAAATTTAGCCTTTAAACAATTCAGTGGAGATGAAAATTGGAGTGACAAGGATTTGAGTCATTTCGTATACAGGTTTGTAGATGGTCTTCGTCCAGAAATTAGTGAAATGATAAAACAGCATACGGTAGATTGGCAAAAAAGAAAATAGACGAAGTATTGAGACATGCTAAATATTTCAGTGATGAAATTGAAGCAAAACAGCGAAAACTAAAAGAGAAGGCTATGTGGGCACAAGTAAAAGTAGCAGAGAGACAAGAAGAACAAATAGCAGAACAAGCTGGGTCAAAACAGAGATTTAATCCTGGGAAAAATAAAGGGAATATTGAGGAAGCTAAGAAGAAATTTCCGTGTCACAATTGCGGTAGGATAGGGCATTGGAAATCCGAGTGTAAATTTCCTCCAAGTACTAATGATGAAAATCCATAATTGAATCCACAGGTGCAGAATTAGGTGAGTGGTCAACATCAACGACAACAGCAGGGTGTAACACAACAGAATCAGGTGCCAAAACCACCTTTTCCACAGAACAAAAATTGCCAGAAGTATAGTAAGGAGAATGGATTCTACAACGAAGAACAGGTACATAAGCCGCAACGCGCTAGCGCTGCTTCGCAGTATTGGCCGCAACACGGTGAAAGCGATTCAGAAGAGAGTTATTGACGGTGCCGAAGGGAGGAAGAAGAGTGCGTACTTGGCGCAAATCTAGAAGTAGACCAGACAGGCCCATTTGTAGATGGAAAAGTTAATAATGAAAATATTACTTTCCTAGTTGATACTGGTGCTACACGATCAACTGTTAGATCAGCTGATGTCAAGAATCTTCCTCTCATGGATGAAACGATCCAAGTAGTTGGTGTGTCCAACAGACAGATTAAAACTTACCTTACAGAACCAGTGAAAGTTAGTATAGGGAAATTTCCTGAAATGCACAGATTTGTAGTGTGCGACACCAGTCCTGTGAACTTGTTAGGTAGAGATTTATTGTGCAAGATGAATTTCACTATATTTTGTACTCCAGATGGAACAGCCTTTGAAACACCAGATGATGATGTGTTGTATAAAATGACAATGGCAAACAGAGAGAAAGAGGTTACAGGAACCTATGCTGTATTTAATCCTGACGAATTACCAAAAGAATTAAAACAATCAGTAAAAGCAGAAGTTTGGGACTTTACAGGAGAAGACGTAGGACTGATGAGGAATGTAGATCCAGTAAAAATAACTGTAAAAGAAGGAATATGTTACCCAAATGTCCCACAATATAAATTGACCCCTGAAATAATCGAAGGAGTTACTCCTGTGATTGAGAAAATGATAAAACAAGGAATTTTGAGAGAAATAATGAGTAGCCCATGTAATTCACCAATAATGGGACTGAAAAAGCCTAGTGGGAAGTTAAGAATAGTGCAAGATCTGAGAAAGATAAACAAAATTGTTGTACCATGTTGTCCCATTGTACCGAATCCATCTGTGATTTTATATCAGAGCCCTCATGACGCAGAATGGTACACAGTGATTGATTTGTGCCATGCTTTCTTTTCCATCCCATTGCACCACGACAGTCAGCAAATTTTTGCATTTCGTTTCAGCGAGCGTATTTTGGCGTGGTGCCGAATTCCACAGGGGTATACGGAAAGCCCCTCAATATTTAATCAGCTATTGAAAAAGTCTTTGGAGAGTTTGGAAATGCCTGAAAATTCAGTACTAGTCCAGTATATCGATGACCTACTTGTGGCATTGAAAACTCATGAAGCTTGTGAGGTAGACACGGTAGCTTTGCTGAATCATTTGGCAGATGGAGGATTGAAAGTGTCACCATCGAAATTACAATTTTGTAAGAAAGAAGTCCAATATTTGGGACACAGCATTGAGAAAGGACACAGGAAAATAACCATAGACAGAATCAGGATCATAAAAAGAATGAGTCCACCAATGACCCAAAGAGAAGTGAGAATGTTTCTGGGAATGGTTGGATATTGTCGTCAGTGGATAGGAAACTTTTCATTCATTGCAAAACCTTTGGTACGATTGACAAGAAGTGATGTGAGAGATCCTATTGATTTGAACAAAGAGGAGTTGGCAGCATTCAAGAAGTTGAGAGAAGGATTGTGTGAAGTGCCTGCATTAGGTATGCCTGACTATGATAAGGTGTTCGAGTTGTATTGCAGTGAGAGAAATGGATGTGCACTCTCTGTTCTAGTACAGAAGCATGGAAAACTGAGGAAACCAATTGCATATTTTTCATCCATGTTGGACCCAGTAGCTGTAGCCCTTCCTGGGTGTTTGAAAGCAGTAGCTGCTACATGTCGAAGTTTGGAACAGAGTGAAGGAATTGTGATGGGATACCCAGTGAAAGTGTTTGTGCCTCATGATGTGGCGATTCTTTTGACAAGGAGTCGTGCTCAGTATATGACGCATAGCCGACTGACTAAGTATGAAAAGGTCATTTTGGGTGCAACAAATGTGAGTCTTTTGAGATGCGTGAATGTGAATCCTTCAACATTGTTGCCTGATGTAGAGCATGTGGAGGTAAGAGATGAAGCAGATCATGATTGTTTGGATGTACTTGATTTTTGTACAAAACCAAGACCTGATATAAAAGATGAACCTTTGCCAGAAAGTGATTATGTCATGTTTGTTGATGGATCTTGTTTGAGAACAGATGATGGAGTGCTGAGTGCAGCATATGCAGTATGTACAGTTGCAGCAGTGATGGAAGCATCCTATTTGAAAGGAGTAAGGTCGGCCCAAGCAGCTGAACTTATTGCCCTGACCAGAGCATGCAAATTGGGAAAAATGTGAGAGTGACTGTGATAACTGATAGCCAGTATGGCTACGGGGTGGTCCATGATTTGGGCCAAATTTGGCTGCAAAGAGGTTTCCTAACCTCAAGTGGAACTCCCATTAAGAATGTTGAAGTAGTTGGAAAGTTGCTTGAGGCAATACAGCTGCCTAGGCAATGGCTGCGGTAAAATGTGCTGCTCATAGTCATAGTGGTGATTACATTGCCACTGGAAATAAGTTTGCAAATGACATGGCGCAGTATTGTGCACGAAATCAGAATTCAATCAATCGGGCAAAGGAAAAAGAGTCGATTTCTTGTTTCCCAATGTTTACTAACACTGGGGGAACATGGGATGAGGTAAGACAATTGCAGGAAGAAGCAGGAGAGGAAGAAGTAAAACAGTGGGTAAAAGCAGGATGTGCACCAAGAGAGAAAGATCATGTGTGGGTATATCGAGATGGAAGACCAGTTATACCTGATAGCATGATGTCTGCCATGGCACGGATGTATCATGGACAGGGACAGATAGGGAGAGACGCCATGATTAGGTCTTTTAAACAAACTTGGTATAATGCCAAGTTCAGGCTTGTGGCGGAATGTATTTGTCAAAGATGTCTAATTTGTCAGCAATACAATCCAGGAAGAAAGACAGTGGTGAGTCTAGGAACAATAGGTCAAGAGGGAGGGACTTTCACCAGAATGCAAGTAGATTTCATTGAGATGCCTCCTTGTAACAGGTTGAGGTATGTTTTGGTGATGGTATGCCTATTCTCCAGGTGGGTAGAGGCGTTCCCAACAAGAAGAAATGATGGAATGACAGTGGCAAAATTATTGTTGAGGGAATTTATACCTAGGTTTGGGTTCCCAGTAACAATTGAATCAAACAGAGGAGGACATTTCCATAATGAGATTATAAAACTGATTTGTGGAGCATTGAATGTACGACAAAAACTGAATTGTGCCTACCGACCAGAGGCTTCTGGTGTAGTCGAACAAATGAATGGTACTATCAAAAACGGAATAGGGAAAATGTGTTTAGCCACAGGTATAAAATGGCCCGATCTCTTGCCTCTAGTACTCATGACTATTAGATCAATACCAGACAGAACTACTGGTTTGAGTTTGCATGTGATCCTCATGGGACGCGCAATGAGACTTGTATTTATTCCAGTCAACAAGCTGATGACAATAACTGATGACATGGTATTGGAATACTGTAAAAGCCTGGCTGACGCAGTTCATTCTGTGTTTCATCATGTTGGAGCGGATGCCATCACTCTTGAAAAGAAGCCAGCTCATGATCTAAGCCTAGGGGACTAGGTAAGGATAAAAGTACACAGAAGAAGAAACTGTTTGGTTCCCAGGTGGGGAAAACCAAGGCAAGTCATCTTGACTACAACAACAGCTGTGAAGTGTGCTGGATTGAAGAACTGGATCCATACAAGTCATACTTTAAGAATTCCAAATCCAGTTGACTGTAAATAAAAGGAGTATTTTGATGAGTCAGAATCCAGTACTGAGTCAGATGATGGAGAGCCAAAAGATAAATAAGGAGAAAACTCTGAAAGGGGGGAGACAGAGCCAAAGTTAACTTTGGTCCCCAGAAGTAATTCCCTGAGGAGAAGGTCACAGATTTCTGATACCAGTTCAGACTCAGAGACAGAACAAAGAGCACATTCATCCAAGAAAGAACAAAGGAAGAACAAAGAAAAGGACAGTGGAGAGACAATAAAAGAAATCCGTGAAAAGGAAGTGCCAGATGAAAGATTGAGAGAAATTCCACCTGAAATAACACCTTTAGATGGACAGGTGCCAGTTACAGAGAGAGAGAGGGAAAGATTATTGCGGAAGACCCCCGAGGAGGTGTAGGGAACTCCAACATCCAGTTAGAAGCAGGGACAAGTAGTCGGCAGGAAGATTGCGTAATGGAGATTCGAGGAGGGACAGAAGTAGGGAAAACAAAAGAAGTGGAAAAAGAACTCATTGAAGGTAAAAAGCAAGTTGAAACAGAGTCTGAGGAAAGCGAAGATGAAATACCAGAAGGCCGAGTTCTGAGAAAGAGAGCTTGGAGAACGGAAAAGAATGATAAAGAGAGTAAATTGAAAAGAGAGTCAGGAAAAATCGAAAGAAAAAGAACAAACAGTAGTCAAAGAAAACAAACAAACAAGCAAACCTAACCAGAAGTATAAATCACCGGAATGGACATATGTGGTCCTGCCTGAAGTGAAGGAAGAGGTGGATAGCCAAGGAAATCCAGAGGTGGTTGTACCGGAAGTGGTTGAGGAAGACGAAGAATCGGAAATCCTGAGAGTTATCTTATCCAATATTGGAGAAGAAGCGGATGTTCAGGACAACCTGTATGCTGAAAATGAGAGGAAAGTGAAAGATGATGAGATGCCAAACTGAATGAGACAAGGAAGTTACTGATGGAAAAACAATAAAATACTGAAAAAGACAAAAACTTGTAAAACCACGTAGGTGCTTAGAAGCCTTGGGTTAGAAACTAGCTGTGAAGTAGAAGAGGCTAAGTCAAAAGACACGGCTCATTTTAGAAAAAATAGCAAACATAGAAAGTAGCAAAAGTAGATGTATCTTCCTTAGAAGATGGTGCAAAATGTATTGTTGTTGTACAGGATTATTAATGCTTCTTTGGAGTATTCTTGCTCTATTAATTTCATTTAAAGTTACTGTAGATACATTAGAAGGACATAGTGATAACATAACTAATATAGGGAAAATTCAAAAGGTAGTTCCAACTAGAATAGATAAAAACTATTTACATAAAGATAGATCAATAACAGATTTTTCTAACAATGTGTTTTCCAAGTTGTTGTATGAATATGTAAAAACAGTGGACGTGAGGGATTGCTACATATGTATGCAATTACCTGCATCTGTATCTGAAGGAGTGACTTATCATCACCTTCCTGTAACATATGGAATAACCTGTAGTGTAATAGCTAGTTTATTTTATCAACCAGGTAAATTAGAGTATTTTTTTCAGATGTAGATACTATATTTTCACACGTACCAGCAATTAACAAACTAAACAAGGTAAAACCTGCAAAGGTATTAGGTGAATTTTTCTTAGAGACTAAAGAACTAACCTTAGAATATATATTTAGAAATAACTTGACTTGCAGTTTAAAGAAAGAAGAGAAGACATTTTTGGATATGGTTGAAGAAAGGAGCTTGAAAATGCAAAGAAAGGCTTCAGAAGGGAAACTGGAGAAAACAGTTTGGGATGTAGAAACGGAGAAACATTTAAGAGGGGAAACGAGTCCAACTATGGCTTCAGATTGGCCTCAGAAAGGGAAATTGTGTATAAGAAGGAATCAGACGGCGTATGACAATTATTTTCTAGGGAATAGTGAGTGCCATGATACATACTGGATCATGGGAGGATGGGGATTTAAAGGTGGAAGAGATCCAGTCTTTCCAGGACTGTATTTTATTTGTGGGAACAGGGCATATTATCGTTTGCCAGATCATTGGTATGGCACATGTTATGTTGGCCTGGTTTTTCCAAAGATTTTTCACATGGATAGAGGAGAAGATGGTGTACATAGTCTAGGTAGTTATTTAGCACGAAGTAAGAGAGAATCTTGGACTGAAATTGTGGGTGACATTTTTGGAGCACTGATACCCGCAGTGGGAATATCTCTGAATGTGAACAAAATTAAAAAACTTTCAGCAGTAGTGGATCGCTTGTCAACAAGCACCGCTGGATGATTCTTATTGGTAAATACTGAAATGGTTGCCATGTGTGCTATGGTAATGCAAAATCGACTTGCCCTTGATATTTTATTGGCAAAAGAGGGTGGAGTCTGTGGAATGCTGAAAGTTCAACATTGTTGTACTTACATTCCTGACGAAAGTAGAGATTTGAAAATTTATATAAAAAATATTACAGAACTGCATGACGAAATTGTACCACTGAAGATTGAAGGTGTCTGGGAGAAGATTGGTAAGAAAATATCAGCTATTAAAGACTTTGTAGTAAAATTAGGTAGTACATTTATAGGTAAGATATTATTTCCATTAACATGTGTGATTACCTTAGTATTAATAATAAGATTAGGTTGTATTTGTTGTAGAAAGAATAAAAATCAGAAAATAATAAAAAGAGAAAACTTAAGGAGAAGGGATAAGAAACAAGAAAGAGAATTTGAAGAAATAGAACTAGAGGAGTTAAAGGATAGCATGTATAAAATAGCAAAAAGAGAAGAAACAGGGGAAACTGAAATATGAACGAAACAAGAAATCAATTTAAATTTCCATAAAAGGGATACAAAATCTTTGATTAGTGTGGTGATATAATCACCAAAGGGGGGATTGCTGGAGCGGGTAGTACAAAAGTTTGTATACCCCCCCATTCTGCATGTTTATATTCATGCGAATAATCTATTAATTGTAATATTATTAATCCGTTTGAAGTGATAACTCACCAATCATACCAACAAAAGAATTACACCTGGGAATTGCACCTTGCATGGCTATATTAATTGTAAACTAACTTGAGTATGCATATTAATAGTAGGAAATTAGAATATTGCATGTTATATGTTGCTTTGGTGATGTATTTGTGATTTGTGCTTTATTTCGTAAGTATAAACCGCTGTGAGTGTTGCTTCTGCTAGATAAATACACACACATATGGGTATTAGCAAGGGGATAACATTTTATTAGCCATTTCTATGTTTTAATTACGTTTTTGTGTTTCTTTTGCTTAAATTGACCATTTTGGCCTATACAAGATGGCTGAATGAGACGTTAAACGTGACTGCCCTGACAACACGAGGTTCTGGGTAAAGTGCGCAGGCATCACCGCCAGCAGCAGTGGCCTGGACCTGACCCCGGGAGAACATGTACCCTTCAAGGACGCTCCGGGAACCTAGCCAATACCAAAGACAATGCTTGATTTAAAAACCGGAACCAGCAAGTACGATGAGTTCATCGTTTGACACCCTGAGAACTGCATCTCACGACCCCAAGTCGACCAATCAGGACTTTCTAAACCCCGATCTTGATACTTTTTGACATTATTTTCATTATAAAAGTAGGTAGGGAATTGAACTATTGTCACGCTCTTCTTTGACGAACTTGATTTCCTGACGTTATGCTGACGGAGAGGACGGTGACACTGCTGGACAGCTGTTATCCTGAATCTTTGAGAGACTGAATTGCGGCCTAACTTTGCTGAATAAAATCCTTCCTTGACTGACTGACTTAGGGGACGACTTTAGCCAGAATAGGTAAATATGATGCTCTTATATGCTGATGATGATTTCTAACGTTTCTTGCAATATTTCTTAGATAAAGAATACTTGATTAATTGACAAATGTGTTGTGTCGATTATTTGAATAAGAGAATAACGGTAAAGAAGTAATGTGTAGATAGATGAGTTTAGTCACTAAAATCATGGACAACAACTAAATGATCCATCTCCTTATGAGAGGGATATCTTAGGTCTGAAGTCAATGTGTTTAGTGTAAGGTAAAGGTATTCCTTTCATGTCAGCGTTTGGAAGCTTATTTCCTGAGGAAATCAGATCAACGGAGTGTAAGTATTGATGTTATGGGCCCCACCAATGAATGTATATGAGTGAATGTGATGTTGAGGTATTTTTTCTTTCCCTTTGTTTTTCCCTCTTTCTATGTGTGCTGCAAAATGCAGCACACATAGAAAGTAGAAATAAATAATTCAGAAAAAAGCCTCAAAGGATTCTTTTTGTGCAAGAAGGATGCCCCTTGGGTGAGCTTCTCATTCATGATTAGGTCTCTTTCCTGTCTATAACTGTTCCTACTCCTTACTAGTGGTTTTCCTCCTTATTCTTGTGTTTGCCCCACCTGAAGTATTTGTTTCTTATGCAGTTTGTGACAGGACGACTGGTATCCTTCCACATCTGATGAGAGGGAACTATTTTTTTGTTTATATTTGTCACTCAGCGCTCCATAGGAGTGCATTATTTTCCTTACTCTCTCTATCTTCCTCAGATTGATTATTTATTCTTTTACACATTTTTTAAATTATTTTTGCAAAGGCCTGACAGCTGCACATTATTACTGGGCATTCCACCCAACCTTTATTTTTTAATTTGCTGCTTCTAAAAGGACATTTACCATCTAAGAGCAGTAAATTAAGTAAAAAATGGCCACTTATGCATCTGTACACACGTGTTCTCATGAGCATGCATGGGTGACTCTCTTGAAATGCTCTTAAAACAATGCCAAGATGGCTGCCCATGCTTGTGCATGCATTCTTACACATGGGTGGCCATCATAAAATAGTTTTTATATCAACTAAAAGAAAAAATATTCCAAAATGGCTGCCCATGTGTGAACATGTGTGTGCATGTACGGGCAAGCAACTGAGATTTTTTTCAAATTCACTGTACACAATGAAAACAAGTATTGACAAAGCCAATAGCTCTACACTGCATTATTAAAGGTAAGACCCACAGGCTTTGGAAATATTTGATTTATACAGTATTTTCAAGGTATGGATGAGACAACCACTTGTTGGTGGAATGAAGAGTACTGAAACAACAGTAACATACAGCAATGGCGCTCACCCTGGAATTAAGAATTCAAGCTCTGTGCAGGTGGCTTAGATGGTTTCAGAAAGTGAGCTGAATTGAGGCTTTGGTGGAATGACTGTGTGGCAGTGCCACTGTTCAATAACTGCCACTCTGATGTAGACACACTCTTCAGCATTACATACTTGTGCACAGAGGCCATTTCATGTTGACGAAAGAGAGAACAATGATATGCAGGTCATCTCACACCCACAGAGTGAATGCACATGGGGGTTCTCATTTTGAACAAAACTGAAAAGCAGCCAGCCGTTCCCACAGCGCGGGATCTTGAGCAACCAGCCAGCCGCATCAGCGGCATCTACCCGGGACTACAAGACCCAGCCCTGCATGCAACCGGCGGCGCATTGCCGCGACGTCTTCCAGCAGCGCCAGGAGGCGCACAAAAGCGAGTGAGAACTCCCGCAACACGGGACGCCCCCGGGTGAAGCCCGGACCAAGGGCGGGCCCGTCTGCGCCTGTCCGCGGCAGGCCAAGGCTGGGCTGGGCCACCCCCTTTGGCCCTAGGAGTAACAGCATATCTGTAAGAAGTCGCTGTTATAAATCATATAAATTTGTGAAGTACATAAAATAGTAGAGCATGGGCAAGTGAAAATTAGTGCCAAATGGAGGAAAGTCCACCACAAAAGATGTACCTATCATAAACTTTATGAAAAGTGCTGTGGGAATAATTAATAACGAAATAATTCAGGTTGAAGAAGAACTTGCTGCTACAAAAGATGCCCTAGATGCAGCAATGAAAAAGTCGCATACAGAGGCTGGGAGTATGCAACCTGTCTCACCACTCACAATGTTAAAGGGTGACGATAAGGGTAGTGACAAAGTCCCTGTGGTTGAACTTATCAGTCTTTGCGAAAGTACCACAGCGAATACTACAGACAGGGTAAATCCCTGCGTTATGACGTCCTTACTGGAAATTTCGGTGCTGTCTGACTCTCTGGAAATGGTTTCCCCTCCAGCCAAAAATTCGAAACACCAACCCCCTAAAGAAAAAGAAACTCTGACAGCAAATCAGCAAAAAAAGGTTAAAGCTAAACCAAAAGTTAAGAAAGGAGCAAAAAACGAAGGGGGTACACATATAGATAATACGGCTAACTATGCTTAAAAAACATTACATCTGGAAAATCTTTTTAAAAAACTGCATGGGAAAATGGATAGTATTGAACGCTGACTGATGTCAGAAATTGATTTAGTTAAAAAGGATGTCACGCACTTATTAGAACTGGTCTCAGAATTATCATCGTCAAATGTACCAGAAAAAATACTGACGACAAAGTCATCTGTTGAGACACGGAAATAATATTCTGGGACTCAAACTGCAGTGGGTAAAAAACAGTTAAGATCCACGCCTCAAGTACCATCATACCAGAATGACTCATCATCAGGTCAACCAAAAAGCATGGACAAAGACGGTTTTATAACTTCAGCTAAAGTAAATAAGTTTGAAATGACAGAAGGGCCAAACCTATTAATTAATAACCTGGGTGAAGCTCTGCATTTACCCCCACAGGCAACCCCCATGTGATAATTTTGAAAAACGTACCAAAAGTGAGGGGAACCAAAAGAGAATCATATGACACATTAAAAAATCAGGTGGTGCAATGGATCTCTACTAAGTCCAAATTTGATACTAACCTACTACAGCAAAACATTTTAATGTTGAGAAGAGTGAGCTGGGTAGGGAGTTCTAGGAAACCATGTCAAGCAGATTGTGTGGTAGTACATTTTCGCAGTAGGGAATTGGTTGGTAACTTGTTAGATTTCGTCTATAATTTTACAGCAGAACCCACTGTATATCTGGGTGATTACATTACCGCCGTTCCACTTGGATATTTTTACAGGCCAAATAAAGAGCACAGATAAATTGAAAGAAACAATTTAGGAAGGGTTGAGGTAATGGGGATTATTCCCACACATAATAGATACATCCCATTAAGTCTGTGTAGCGATATAGATTGACAAGTAATGGAAATTACTGGGCTGAAAACAGATGACCAGAAAGTTGTTTCTAAGTATAATAGGATTCAGTACAATGAGTATTTATATCATGAAAAAGATAGTAGGATTCTTGCCCAAGAGGACTGTGCTAGAAAACGACCCCTGGAACAGAGGCCTCCAGTTTGTGAAAAGGAAGTGATGAGTACTAGACTAGTGGATGGTGTATGTCAACTCTCTCAAGAAAATCTAAGTATAATGTCATGGAATGTGGCAGGGGTAAACAACAAATTAAATGATGAGGAATGGCAAAAAAAAGTTTGAGAACTGTGCTCTAATCCTGTTTCAAGAAACGTGGCATATTGAATCATTTTTTTATAAATGGCTACCAAACTATATGTACACATGCCTTACCATCTAGAATGGGACGTGCAAAAGATGGCCTAGCAGCCGCTATTTTAGTATCCTCTCCCCTCATTTAAAATAAAAGCATTAAAATCGGAACCTCCTGAGGCTTGAGCCGGGAGTAGAAGCGGAAGCGCTGACGAATTTTTAAAAATTGAAACTGTTGTGTTTTAACCCACCTCCGCTGCACTCATCCCCCTCCTGAGCACCTCGCGCTGCACAAACCCCCGGGAGGACAGCTGATCAATACGCTGCCACCGGAGAGGGTTTGTTTACTCTCGACGCCATTGACCTTGGCCACGCCCACCGGACAGGCCACGCCCCCTCACTCGCTCAGACGCTATAAAAGCGCGCTGATGTCTAGCGCCGTTAGCATTAAAATCGGAACCTCCTGAGGCTTGAGCCGGGAGTAGAAGCGGAAGCGCTGACGAATTTTTAAAAATTGAAACTGTTGTGTTTTAACCCACCTCCGCTGCACTCATCCCCCTCCTGAGCACCACGCGCTGCACAAACCCCCGGGAGGACAGCTGATCAATACGCTGCCACCGGAGAGGGTTTGTTTACTCTCGACGCCATTGACCTTGGCCACGCCCACCGGACAGGCCACGCCCCCTCACTCGCTCAGACGCTATAAAAGCGTGCTGAAGTCTAGCGCCGTTAGCATTAAAATCGGAATCTCCTGAGGCTTGAGCCGGGAGTAGAAGCGGAAGCGCTGACGAATTTTTAAAAATTGAAACTGTTGTGTTTTAACCCACCTCCGCTGCACTCATCCCCCTCCTGAGCACCTCGCGCTGCACAAACCCCCGGGAGGACAGCTGATCAATACGCTGCCACCGGAGAGGGTTTGTTTACTCTCGACGCCATTGACCTTGGCCACGCCCACCGGACAGGCCACACCCCCCCCACGTATACATCCTGACTACAGCCTATAAAAATGTGTCTCTTCAGGAAGCGCAGCGGACGAGCGCAGCGGGCGCGACGAATGCGCGCCGAAGGTGCGCATAAGGCAAGCTCGTCTGCGCTCGTCCGCGCCGAGTCCGGGCCAGGGGCCATACCTCCTACCACCCAGGCAATCCAGACCCTGGCCTACAGCTCGGCTGCCCTCCATGACTTGAGACCTACGGAACATGACTGTCGAAGGTATGCTCTTGATACCACACCCCTCCCTGCCAACTGTCCAAAATGCACTGCACCCCTCTCCACAAGGCACAGAAAACTCCCACGCCACGAATACCGTATGTTTCTCTTAAACTGCCGATCCCTCCCCAAACACAGGCTGGAAATATCCCTTTTACTAGAAGAACGTAAGCCAGACGCACTGTTTCTCACAGAAACATGGTTAACGTCTGACTCTGACCCCGATGTGGTTGCCGCCCTTCCCGCCGGCTACCAAATCACTCGTCAAGATCGCCCAGATGGCAGAGGGGGAGGACTTGCAATTATAGTAAAAGATCAATATCGCTGCCGGCCCATAACGGAAAACATTCCAGACTGTGAAAACTTAGCTTTTGCGCTGGAGTTTTCCCCCAACCACTGTCTCTCGGGCACCTTGATATACCGCCCACCCGGCCCTCCAAAACTCTTTCACAGCAGTCTTCCAGCAACGATAGCACACCGTATCTGCGCTGCTGCCAACTTCGTCGTGATAGGCGACCTCAATCTACACTTTGACTCTCCAGCAGATGTAACGGCCACTATCTTAACTGACGACCTGGCCGCACTACAACTCAGTCAACGAGTGAACACTCCCACCCATACAAAGGGACACCTGTTGGACCCAGTGTTCAGCAATTGCGCAGAACTTTTAACCGACCCCCCTCTTCCCCTCCCATGGACCGATCACTCCTTGGTGCCCTTCACCTGGTTCACCGAGAAACCCATTCCCACCACCCCCTCGATTAGATACGCGAGATCGTGGGCGCGGATACAAGTAGACCATTGGACAAGTAAACTAGTGGAAAACCCTCCCTTAAATAATGAAGACCCTTGTCTGGCAAACGAGGAATACGAAAACTGGATTCTGCACTCTCTTGAGACCATTCTCCCTCTCAAGAAATCCTCGGCTAAACGTCCCCTTAAAACAGCCCCATGGTATACGGAAGCCCTTAGAGATAAAAAAACGACACTGCCGAAAGCAGAAAGAAAATGGCGTGCGACCTACGCTACGGAAGACAAAACCCGATATCGGGAAGAAATAAAAACTTACAAAGAGCAGATAAAAACTGCCCAAACAGAATACTTCTCGAACAAAATCCTTAATTCAACCTCCAAATCTAGGGAAATCTTCCAAACTCTGCAGTCCCTGATTAAACCTCCCCCCCCCAGTGTTCACGAGGAGAAATCAACCGACCAATGTAACGACTAGCTGAATTCTTCTCGGCCAAAGTGAACAAAATATATTCTTCCTTCCCTACCAGCTCTGCGTCCACGTTACCTCATAACAACACGGAGGAGCAGACCTAGTTCCAGCCTTCCTCCCCACACTCGACCGTTTCACCTGTATGGACCTAGAAGCAGCCGAATCCATAGCTCGGAAAGTGAAATCCGGCTCACCAACAGACCCGGCCCCCCCAGAGACAATGTTACTCGCATCCCAGACGATTCTACCCATCATCAAGAATCTAGTGAATGCGTCCATTGACTCTGCCTCGGTTCCTCCTGCCTGGAAAAAGGCAATGGTCCGAGCATTAATAAAGAAGCCTCATTTGGACCCCTCGGACTTTGCCAACTACCGCCCGATCTCACTGCTCCCCTGGGTCAGTAAAATCGCGGAGAAACACATCAATCTCCAATTGGTCAACTACCTGGAAAGCAATCTGCTGTTAGACCCTACACAGACAGGATTCAGGCCTAAGCATGGAACAGAGTCCGCCCTCCTTATGGTCGTCGAGGAGTCCAGAAAAATCATCGATCAAGGAGGATCAGTGGCAGTGGTCCTTCTTGATCTCAGTGCGGCGTTTGATACGGTCAGTCATAACACCTTACTGAACCGTATAGCAAGCGTCGGCATTGTGGATAAGGCTGGCTCTGGATAAAATCCTTCCTGAGCGACAGGTCATTCCAGGTGTTTGACGGACAAGCCGTCTCCTCCAGCATACCGATGAAGTGTGGAGTCCCCCAGGGCTCCTCTTTAAGCCCTGCGCTTTTTAATATCTATATGAGGCCACTGGCTGAGGTAGTTCGTCCGTATGGAGTTAAGATCATTTCCTATGCGGACGACACACAGCTGGTGGTCTCCTTAGCGCAGGAAGCCCAACATTCTCCATCGGGGGGTCTAACCAAATGTCTGGAGGAGGTGAAGTCCTGGATGACGCTGTCCTCACTGAAGCTGAATGGGGACAAGACAGAGCTCATGTTGCTAGGCCCGGCTGACCCGACCCTCTTCAAGTCATTATGGCCCACCTGTCTAGGCCCCCCCCCGGCCCCAAAAGATAACATCAAAAGCCTAGGGGTGTGGCTGGACAAGAACCTCACCTTTAACACCCAGGCCACAAAGCTCTCCGCCACCTGCTTTGGACTTCTTCGGACATTGAAGAAGGTCCTACCCCTGCTCCCAATGGAGGCCAAACAAACAGCTATTCAGGGCTTAATACAATCACGCCTGGACTCAAACAACGTCCTTTACCTGGGGAGCCCCAGAGTACTCTTTAAATAGGTTGCAACTGGTGCAGAACTGTGCGGCCCGCACCCTACTGCAAATCCCACGAAGAACCTCAGTCAGAGAGGCACTGACCAGCCTTCATTGGCTACCAGTGCGAAAAAGAGTGACCTTTAAGGCAATGTGCATTGCCCATCAGGCCTTCTGGGACTCGGGCCCAAAACTCTTGCGTAGCCTAGTCAGCCAATACCACCCTGGCCGTGAACTACGTTCCAGCCAGGCCTTCATGGCCTCAATCCCCAGAATCAAGAGATCTAGAGCAGGTGGAAGAATGTTCACCCTCAACGCCTCAAAAATCTGGAACACCCTCCCCCCTCCCCTGAGATCTAACCCGAACCTTGCCTCTTTCCGCAAGCAATTAAAAACCCATCTATTCAAATCCCAGTAATCATCTCAGCCCCCCCATCTTCCTCCTAGTCTCTGATAGTCTCATTACACCCTTCTGGTTCCCTAGCGCTTGGACGCCTCAGGGCAGCAATCGCGCTGTACAAATGTATTTTCATTCATTCATTCATTTCATTCATCTACAGCAGAGATTGTCTTTCTATCGGCCA